>NC_134403.1:55115560-57515560 GCF_038048845.1 Mixophyes fleayi | reverse complement strand
TGATAGCTCATTACAATATGATATAGTATAATGTACTATCATAGTACAGCACAATATAACTATAGCTGGCTTGAGAACTCTGGGCAGGCGGAACTCCACCAAAGGCTGTAAGCAATGACTCAAGAGCCACGTGGAGTGACTAGAGGTAGACTGCGGTTACTAGGTAGTATACCCAATGTTTTGAATTAAAATATAGGAACACCAAAAAGATATGAGATTGGCTAATTTAAAAAAAAAAAAAAAAAAGTAGAGATCGGCTTTTATCTTGATTTTTCATTTATGTTTGATGTAAAAGCAAAGAAAAATGCTTGTGTCAAGGCTCGAAAGCTTAGCCTTCAAGACACCTTCAAAAAAGCAAGTGTTGCATGGTCTCATGGGAAAAAAGTGTGGTCTGGTAAGATTGGGGGTATGGCCTAATTTGTCTGTTTCTTTCATTCTAGAATTTTGAGAGTTATGGTGGCTTAGTGGTTAGCACTTCTGCCTCACAGCACTGGGGTCATGAGTTCAATTCCAGACCGTCGCCTTATATGTGTGGAGTTTGTATATTCTCCCAGTGGTTGTGTGGGTTTCCTCCAGGTGCTCCCGTTTCCTCCCACACTCCAAACACATACTGGTAGGTTAATTGGCTGCTATTAAATTGACCCTAGTCTCTCTCGGTCTGTGTGTGTGTTAGGGAATTTAGACAGCAAGCTCCAATGGGGCAGGGACTAATGTGAGTTCTCTGTACAGCGCTGCGGAATTAGTGGCGCTAAGTGGATGATGATGATGATGATATATAAATTACCTGCTTCCACAATTGGAAGTATTCACTAAGAGCTGTTGTAGGAATCACAACACAGCAGTATTATGTTCTTAATTTGTAGATAACAGGTGAAGAGTTATCATGACACAAGTCTCTTATTAGTTATCATAATCTTAGATAACATTAAACTTGTAAGATGTAAAGCATATACAGTGCTGAAAGCAATCTATTTATACACCATTATGCTATAAATTGTGTGTTAGTACCACTTTAAATCTGTATAAGCTCTATCAGGCCACTTTTACTAATGCTGCTAAAAGAAACAGGTTCAATAGTGCTAGAAAATTAGATTAACATTAATACCGCTGTAACTTCACCTCATTAGTACAATTACTCCTTCGCAGCTGACAGAATTTCATCCATCTACAGATAGTAACTGCATATTAAAAAAAACTTGTGGTCAATATAATGGGCCACAGTGGATAGCTGTAGAGTTGCTGGAGACAAGAGCGATAATCTGCGGCAGGTATAGAGACCGCTGTGGTTAGCTGCAGAGTGGCTGGAGGCAGGAGCAATAATCTGCAATCCAAGGAACAAGAGGGCAGTGGGAGCCATGTCTGAGGAGAGCTGACTCAAAGAATGGGCACCTTACCTGTGGTACAGGTACCTTAAATAACCTGAGGGATAATTAGTCTTCCAATGAATGAGAGGAGGAGGTGATAAAAGATGGCTCTGCACAGTCCTGGTAAGTAGACTAGTGGTGTCAGAGAGAGCTGCTGTGCCATGGAGCTGGCAGGATGTTCAGGGAGCGTGGGTAGGTGAGTGCGCCGGACCTCAGGCGTTAGGTTAGCGGGTCTGACATGTGACACAAATTCACTAGCAGTTTAAGAATGGATTGAATGCCTTTCTTACAAAAAATGGTATTTGTAGCTATAATTACTAGAGGGCATTATGGGTGTGACTGATCAAGGGGATGTATTAGACATTTTTGGGGTAGGCTAAGAATACTGTTTTACCGCAAGGCTAAATTGGCAAAAGTCACATAGGGAGCTTTGTTTTGCCTTCCTCTGGAAACAACACAATTCATATTTATTAAATGTTGAACTTGATTGACAAAATGTTGACCTTGATGGACATTCAACCGTACTATCTCACCCCAAAACGGTAAATTTAGTTTAAGGTAGAGCTCAATATGTTATATTATATTACTGAATTCTACCCACCTGAGATCTGAGTTTTCGCAGAGGGCTCCAACGGTACAGTAATGCATTCTTTCTTGCTCTTTGGTGACTTCTATTCAAACTCATTTATATGATAAGAGCATCAGTCTGTCATTGTAGTCCTCAGCCAACCCATCAGATCTCAGGTAATTACATTTCTGTCTAAACCCTAAACTAAAGGAACAATTTTGAGTTGAGCTATCTTTTAATTATTGGTGTGTACGTATTATTAAGGAGTTCCCTAGGAGGAACTGGCATTTAAATTCAGTCTCCAGCAACATTGTCTGATGTGAAATTGCAAACCATGCACTCATAGTGTGGGTACCTGTTCATATAATCTACCCCATAATGAAGTCTTTCATGACAAGATCTAGTTCACACCGTAATGGCCAGAACAAATTTTGCGCTTTCATCCTGCCTTGGCTTCGTCGGGAATAACTTTTTATTGCTAAATCTAACTGAGCAAAATTTAGATTGGTTTTTTTTTCAGAAGAGATTATTTGGTAGCATATTGGAGTAATATATTTTACTTTATGGACATTAGATAGATAAAATGACGATAAGCAAATATACAACTTTTTATTACCCAATTAGCGCAGCTCCAGAAATTTAGGAGACTAAGCTGTATCCCAATATGTATAGATATGTACAGATATAACATGCCTCAAAATATCTGCATATAGTACTGTTGAGATGAGCACATTACCTAGAACCCACACAGTTGTAATGGTGGGGTGGAATGTTTAAACCAACATATTCAGCATTACCTAGAACCCACACAGTGGTGGTGGTGGTGGTAGTGGAGGGGTGGAATGTTTAAACCATCATATTAAGCATTACCTAGAACCCACACAGTGGTGGTAGTGGTGGGGTGGAATGTTTAAACCATCATATTAAGCATTACCTAGAACCCACACAGTGGTGGTAGTGGTGGGTGGAATGTTTAAACCATCATATTAAGCATTACCTAGAACCCACACAGTGGTGGTGGTAGTGGTGGTAGTGGTGGGTGGAATTTTTAAACCAACATATTCAGCATTACCAAGAACCCACACAGTGGTGGTGGTAGTGGTGGGTGGAATGTTTAAACCAACATAGTCAGCATTACCTAGAACCCACACAGTGGTGGTGGTGGTAGTGGAGGGGTGGAATGTTTAAACCAGCATATTCAGCATTACCTAGAACCCACACAGTGGTGGTGGTGGGTGGAATGTTTAAACCAACATATTCAGCATTACCTAGAACCCACACAGTGGTGGTGGTAGTGGTGGGTGGAATGTTTAAACCAACATAGTCAGTATTACCTAGAACCCACACAGTAGTGGTGGGTGGATTGTTTAAACCAACATAGTCAGCATTACCGAGAACCCACACAGTGGTGGTAGTGGTAGTGGAGGGGTGGAATGTTTAAACCAGCATATTCAGCATTACCTAGAACCCACACAGTGGTGGTGGTGGAGGGGTGGAATGTTTAAACCATCATATTAAGCATTACCTAGAACCCACACAGTGGTGGTAGTGGAGGGGTGGAATGTTTAAACCAACATAGTCAGCATTACCTAGAACCCACACAGTGGTGGTGGTGGGTGGAATGTTTAAACCAACATATTCAGCATTACCTAGAACCCACACAGTGGTGGTGGGTGGAATGTTTAAACCAACATATTCAGCATTACCTAGAACCCACACAGTGGTGGTGGTAGTGGTGGGTGGAATGTTTAAACCAACATATTCAGCATTACCTAGAACCCACACAGTGGTGGTGGGTGAAATGTTTAAACCAACATAGTCAGCATTACCGAGAACCCACACAGTGGTGGTGGTGGTAGTGGAGGGGTGGAATGTTTAAACCACCATATTAAGCATTACCTAGAACCCACACAGTGGTGGAAGTGGTAGTGGAGGGGTGGCATGTTTAAACCAGCATATTCAGCATTACCTAGAACCCACACAGTGGTGGTGGTGGTAGTGGTGGGTGGAATGTTTAAACCAACATATTCAGCATTACCTAGAACCCACACAGTGGTGGTGGTGGTAGTGGAGGGGTGGAATGTTTAAACCAACATAGTCAGCATTACCTAGAACCCACACAGTGGGGGGGACAATTGTTTAAATCAACAATCCACGTGAACAAAATAATAAAAACACAAGACAAAGATTAGTAATCCCTGAATGACAATAAAAGATTCTAAATAATCAATGTAATTATACTATGCCTGGGGATAAGACAAGTTTCATCTCACATATTTTAGGTCTTAACATACATTGTCATGTCACTCATTTTTAAGTAGATGACAGCTGTGAAGACTTAATGCATGAAATTGTTTTAGAATGTAAAGACAATATCCAAGTGAGTATAAAGGAATTGTTCTTCATAGATATATAAACTGCATGTTGATGCTTTATGAAATCCTGCAGCATTATGATAAAGGAATGTGTCACTGATTTCTAGGTTACATTTTGTACTATTTAAGAATTTTTTAAAGGGGACCTATAGTCCCTAAATAATATAACACTGGGGCCTTCAAAACATCCAATAAAGGGTTTGTATAAATGTACTAGACCTAACATTCCGGACTGGAATATTGCGACAAGTGAGGTCCCGTCATTGATCTTCCCAAGTTACCCCACTATTGACTTGGAAATCAGGACTGTATGTAACAAAACATAAACTATTGCATTTTGTATCCTCTCCTGACAGGAAATGCCAGCTATAAAGAACATATCTCCCAACTGTCCCACTATATAAAGGACAGTCCCTATTTGAAAAAATCCATCCTGCGAATGAGGCGTTTTGTCCGTATTCCGGAACAGTTGTCAGGTATGTCCGCAGGTGGATGCCATTTCATTGCCAGCTGTCTGTGTGTGGCACTGAAGGGGCATTGTTAGGTTAATGGAAAGGGGAAGGGGGTATCCCAGCATTTCAGAAGCATTGGACATGCCTGTCCGTGTAGCGTGACCATGTCTCCTTCTCATGTGCGCTTAGTGGTGGTGTGGTACGTCGTCCCGATACCCCAACCGAAAAAATTGGGAGGTATGATAAAGAGGGATGGATTGAGGAAGAGACAAAAGTGTAAGTTTTTACAGGTTTATGATTATTTGCAAGTGCTTATATGGGACAACTAAATCATTACTTTCTATCTATGACATTCAACAATTATAAAAGGTACTGTTCCCCTGGCTGGCATGGTATGCTGGGGTTTGTAGTTCTACCGGTGGAGCCACAGTTTGCTAAAGCTCGATCTACTAGTGTTCGTCTCACAATCTGCACCAATAAAAGTAATTCAGTCAGAGATTATGTTGTTTTTGGTTGTTGCTGCTGAAAACAGAAAGCACCATACAGATCCCTAATGTGCCACTCCCAAGAATGGCATGATATCTGACCTCACACCTTACAGCCTGACTATTTTAGGTTTTGTTTTATTTTATTTAAGGGTGCTAGATATTAGTAACTGAACCACAGCCTATGTGCTGTTAAGGCTAATTCATTAACAAAACAAATGTTATATAGAGGTATGGGTTCTATTGTTTAGAATACTTGGGATTTAAGTTTTCAGGCTTCCCAAATCTAATAAAACATATTTAATATATATTTTTTCACACTGTCCCTGTAATATTCTCCATCATTAAATTGTTTAGCAGAGCTCCTTATAGTAACTATAAGAAACACATGGGGCTCTAAGTACTATAACTACTATTCAGTCATTATATATAATGGGGCAGCGCGACCTCTTCCAGGTCTAAGTAACGTTGTAGTTTAGCGCAGGGAGGAAGGGCAAGAGCCATAGTAAATACCACATGACAATGATTCATCTCATTTCCATGCATGTGCAATCTCTTTCCACCCTCACTCCTCCTCCAGCCATGTCCCCTGGGGTAATATATGGGGTAAAGAGTAGAAATGTGCTGCTCGTTCCTCCATGTTTGCCCTTATGTTACATGGACCCCTTGGTGATCGTATGTGTATATGGTAACATTTACCGCAATGTAGCAATAATTTACTATTTTCTACTATAATGGGTTTCTGGATTAGAGATCCTATAACAGTATATGAATAACGTACCTCCAACTGTAAATTATAAGTGCTCAATTGGTTCTGTGGGGACAGACTAAAGTGAAGGGAATTGTTCCCTTGTGACAGGAGAATACAGTTCTACTTTTATATTTATCAAGCTGTGAGATTCTGGCGGGTTTGAAGACTGGAGATATTGTCCATAGCAACCAATCAGATTCTAGCTATCATTTATTTAGTACAATCTACAAAATGACAGCTAGAATCTGATTGGTTGCTATAGGCATCATCATCATCATTTATTTATATAGCGCCACTAATTCCGCAGCGCTGTACAGTGAACTGATTCACTTCAGTCCCTGCACCAATGGAGCTTACAGTCTAAATTCTCTAACACACACACAGACAGACACAGAGAGAGAGAAAGAGAGAGAGAGAGAGACTAGGGTCAATTTGATAGCAGCCAATTAACCTACAAGTATGTTTTTGGAGTGTGGGAGGAAACCGGAGCACCAGGAGGAAACCCACGCAAACAAGGAGAGTACATACAAACTCCACACAGATAAGGCCATGGTCGGGAATTGAACTCATGACCCCAGCGCTGTGAGGCAGAAGTGCTAACCACTAAGCCACCATGCTGCCCAATGGCCAACATCTCCACTTTTCAAACCCCTGGAAACCCGCAGCTTGATAAATTTACCCCTAGGGCTTTTCTAACTGGAAAAGTGCTAGAATTCATAGCGCCTGCATGACACTACCCGAATATAAAGAATGACATTAATTATTGTATAAAACAATGTAATCTAACAGTTCCTCTCCCCTCTATGTGTAATAATGAGCCTCATATCTCAGAGATGTTTCTATGAATTAATAGGCTCACTCTCCTAAAGATTGCTTCAGTTATTATAATGGCTGCCGCCAAGTTATGGGGCGACGCGTGGACGTCATTCTTATGCTGGCAGTAACAGATTACTGTATATGGTGGATGTAACATTCAATTACTTTCAGGGATGTGCTCATTAAACAGTGGAAAAATAGGAACTATAATAAGAAGATCCTTCATATGCCCTGTTGGAGTATGGAAATGTATATAGAAACATTGCTGAGCTTAAGAGTGAGAGCAAGAATTCGGGGAATATATGCACGTAAAACACTTACTGTGCAGGAGATACTAAAACACACAAACTCAAGATGACAAAGCATGAAAAGGGTTCCTGTAAAGTTTAGGTAAACAGTTTGTATTATACATATACAGTGGTCAAAGTGGGAAATTAGAAGTGCTGCTATGGAAAATTAAGTGAACGGTCGGGGTTCTGGGGCCGCTTTGGTTCCCAGAAGATTTAGGGATTTTGACAGTATGAAATACATTTTAGAAGCCTTTTTTAACTCCTGTCACTAGCTGAGGCAAACTTAAATCATGTACTTAAGGGAAAATAATGTCTGTACAAACCCCCTATAACTACCAGCTGGGTATGTACAAGAACTATTACAGGTTTAATGACAGGTAAGTACTATTCCCCGTATAATCCGCCAGGTATAATGACAGGTAAGAGCTTTTCGTTTATTCATATGACACAAGTATAATGAGAGGTAAGTACTCTTCATCCATCTTGGATTTAATGACAGGTAGGAATTTTCTCCCTAAAACTATCAGCCAGGTAACTACTAGATCTATTTCTGGTATAATGGAGGTCAGTGCAGAGTGTTAGGTATACTTTACCTCTATAACTGTCATGGCATAATGACTAACCCCCTTATAACTATCAGCCAGGTAAGTACTTTCCCATCTAACGCAGCGTAGGAACATTTGAACATTGCTTCTACTCTGCAGGTACAAATATAAGAAAAAATGGGTATATACCTGGGATGGAGAACCCCCACTCATGGAATCACTGGGGATAAGGGGCAGTTTAAGGACCCCCTGTATCCTGCTGGACACCGAGGCTATACAAACCTCGCTAGATTGCTCAGAACTGGTGAAGACCAGGGCCGTAACTAGTGCTGTGCGATAGGGGGCGACCTCTCAGGACACAACGTTGAAGGGGAACGCAGTTAATGAATATTTTAGGCTCATTTGGTTAAAATTGAGGGCTAGGGGGGCGACATTTTTCTTTCCTCGCCTCAGCCGCTAAAATTTAAAGTTACGGCTCTGGCGAAAATTTCTTTAACTTGCAGTCCCACTGGTTCTGTGCTCGGTCTCAGAACATATCACTTTCTCTTTTCCGATTACATCCACATGCAATGTGCACTGGATACTACACGACTACAGTCACATAGGAAACTAAAGCAGAGAATATGCCCGTAGTTTCCTACAGTGCTTGTGCGCTCCTGTAGTCCTCACTGTGCGTTCCCATGGCTCAGTCTTCTGCATTGCCGACCAACTGAAGAGTGCCACCCTGTGGCTAAATTGTCATAAAAACATTGCATGATGTTTGATATGATTTGACGTTAACAAGCAACTTTTAAACTAGACAAACGCTACAATGTTTTGTTATCCTTATCACTTGACGGTCAATGAGTTTGGTTCTTTCCCTGTTTCTACATATTGCTTCATAGATTGGTCACACGGTTTTACCCAGTTAACATTCAATATTTCTAATGTAATGTAGCCAGAGATTACCAAGGACATCTCAGTATTCCATGACACAAACAAAACGTATGCGGGATCACATGACCAACCTATAGCAAGGTCTTGTATGCCTCAAGGAATCTGCCAACTCTCCTCTCAGGGTGAAAAGTGTCTGGCTTTGACAGTCGCTTATGAAGCAAAATGAAACAAGACCACAGCGAGTAGACCAGCAATAACAAGTCAAGGCCACTTACATATGATTTATAACCATTTACTTAGCTGTAATCCGTCTAGCGTCTGAGGGAAAAAAGCTAGAAATGTACATAGCACTCTGTTACTTTGACAGTAATCCATCTCCTGTGCTAAAGTGAACAGTGTTTCATTATGGCTAAATTGCTTTACAATATTTTTGGGTTTTTTTTCGTTTTTTTGTGTGCAAAATCTGGTGGGCGAGACTGGTGAATTGTCCATGATTCACTTATAATGAAAGATAAATTTAAAGCAGGTAAATATAGTGTGTACAATCAGCCTACATTACCACATTTGTGGCTCCCATAACAAATGGACAAATATCAATTGTTCATTATTGCTCATGCAATAATAATAAATGCTGCAATTTAAAGACGACCGCTATAGCTCTGTGTCTGCGGTCAACTTCTGACTACACAAACAGACTCCCATCTAACCCGGTTGCCGTGTTACAGTTCTGAATTGCGGATCCCGATCGAGGCAGGGCTTATAAGGAAGAAATGGGGGCGTGTCTTGTTTTAGGCCCACCCCTAACCTATGTAATGGAAGAATTACATGCCTAGAGCCGCAGTTTCCTATCAGGAGGAGGTGTTTCCAAGACTCTTCATCACACAATACTGAAATCCACTGCAGTAATGTAATAAGAAGCAAAAAGTAAAGTCTGATAAACAATATAAACATCTCGGGCCTGAGTCATTAAGGAGAGTAAAGCATAAAAAAAGGAGTAACTTTGTATCTGGGCAAAACCATGTTACATTGGAGGGGGAGGTAAATATAAAATTTGTGGACAGATTTATAGTTGGGGGTAGGGCATGTCCTAGATCAACTTTAAATTTCAGTGTACAAATAAAACTATTACGTATTTGTGTGCTAGATGAAAAAACAGCCAGTATTTAACTGATGTGCAAAATAATAAACTAATTTGCACCCCTTGCATTGATTAACATGGTTTGTCCCAGAGAACATTTACTCCTTTTTTTCCTTTACCTTCCTTAATGACTCAGGCCCCTCAGGTACAGAACCTGTCATATATACATTCAGTATAAGAAGATGCCATATTGTATTTTAGATTTACCGGCTCTTTCAGTTGTTTGCCACTGTATGGATGTTATTGACCTCATTGAAAGCTACATCTGCTATCAGCTGTTTTAGCACTGAAACTTTGCTTGCAGACTCCTGAGGGTATATTTACTAAACTGCGGGTTAGATAAAGTGGAGATGTTGCCTATAGCAACCAATCAGATTCTAGTTATTTATTTAGTACACTCTACAAAATGTCAGCTAGCATCTGATTGGTTGCTCTAGGCAACATCTCCACTTTTCAAAACCGTTTAGTAAACATACATCCTAGGGTTTCCATGTGTCCCTGTTTTCTAGGACACCCTTTTTTCCACCAGTAATCTTTATCTGACAATGCTTATTTTCCCATAATTCATATTCCTGATGCACCCAAAATAACAACAAAACTGTCCCATAAGAAATGATGAACAAGCTGCTTACTAAATATGTGCTTCATTAACTCAGGGGTAGGGATCAGCTCAATAGTTTATATGCTGGGCTGAGCTTGAGAGAGGTTTCGCTCATTGGCAGGTAGGACACCAGTTCAGGCATGCAAAGAATTCAAGTGCAGAATGGAAACGTTTAAAGCAAAAGTAAACACGTTAAGCTTTTAACTGAAACATCCAGGATCATTAATAAAGAGATATATATATATATATATATATATATATATATATATATATATATATTTATACACACACCTCAGTAGTATGCATACAGAGGTCACGTCCAGAAAAAGGAAAGAGCAGAGGACATTACTTTTTGATTATTATGACATTATTGTAGTGAGTTACAATACTGTGCGATGAAGCAGCAAATGTTCTAAGAGCCTGGAAGGTGTTTCACTCAGATGGGAAACTGCATCTCTAGGCACGTAATTCTTGTGTTACATAGGTTAAAGTCAATTACTTACACTCCTTTATAAGAGGTCACCTAGACTGCCAGGTGTACGGTCTAATTTATATGTCTGTGGTGTATAGATTCCTTTGTGTGTGTTGTAAAAACTGTCCTAAGGGAAGGATCTGTATTACGTAAAAATAGAAGAGAAACAGGATTAGTGCGGATGTTGTATGAACTGTAGCTATAGAACTATACATAAGAAATGCACATTACCGGGACTATCCTGTGCAGGGTCATGCATAAAATCTGCATCATATCTGCATAATTAAAGCTTGTATTGCTGGTACAATTTACTGCAATAGAAAAGATATGCATCACAAGCAGGGCCGGTGCTAGGGCTTTCGGCGCCCTAGGCAAAACACCCCCCCTTCCTGACCCGCCGCGCGCCCCCCCCCCCCCCCCCCCCGCCGAACACAATAAATAAATAAATAATTAAATAAATGATTAGATTTTATTTACCTGGTCTGTAGATGCACCTATCTTCCACTTCTCTCCGCTGACTAGATTTTCAAATCTAGTCAGCGGCAGCGGCGCCCTGCAGGTCCCGGCGCCCTAGGCAACTGCCTAAGGTTGCCTAATGGGAGCGCCGGGCCTGATCACAAGAAGGAACATTCTCTGTAACATACTTGCCAACTCTCCCGGAATGTCCGGGAGACTCCCGAAATCCGGGTCGGTCTCCCGGACTCCTAGGAGAGCAGGCAAGTCTCCCGCATCCGGCAAATACCTGGCCAAAATAATGCAATTTGCGGTGAATCGTGTCATGTTGGCCCCGACCCCCGCATCAAAACATAATTTCTGATGCTGGGGGCGGGGCCAAAATGACACGATTGACAGCGCCCCGCCCCCTCCCACCCTCTAGTAACGACCCCTGTTCGGGATCTCCCGGACTTCAGTGCCTAAAAGTATGTAAGAGTGAGCAAAGCAAGATATATAAAGAGTCAGAGATTACATATACGAGATTCATTATTTACAATGCTCAAATGAAGGGTAGATGTGGATCTGATTACCCCCCCCCCGACCCACCTGATGTAATATTCTTTGCATTGGGGAGTTTCAGAAGGATGCAGGGGGGCCTACATTGTACTTGGCGATATTTTCTGTTACCCTTCCGGATGGGAGATGAGCTGTGACTGAGGAGTGAGGGCGTCGATTTGCAACGTTTTGGTACTGCCCCCATGACAATAAGAACAATCAGTTAATTTCATTTGGTGGGGCCAAGATGACACTAATCCTGTGGTGAGGCCCTATCCTGCCCACTTCACTAGAAAGTGGTCAGGATGCCAGAGAATATCCTGCACTTCCGGAAGTCCGGGAGACATACCCAAAATTCGGGAGTCTCCTGGAAATTCCAGGAGAGTGGGCAAGTATTCGCTACGTAGATATCCCCTGTTCCTCATTACTTCAGTGCCAGTTCACTTGTAATGATGACTCAATACCTGAAATATTATGGGTGTTATTATTTCAAGTGATCTATCAATACAAAAGTGAAAGGGAGATTTGGATGTGGCCCACCGGGTGCAAATATATAAAAAAATAAAATAATATTATTATTATCATCATCATCACCATTTATTTATATAGCGCCACTAATTCCGTAGCGTTGTACAGAGAACTCACTCACATCAGTCCCTGCCCTATTGGAGCTTACAGTCAATATTACCTAACACATACGGTCAGACGGACAGAGACACACACACACACAGACTAGGGTCAATTTGATAGCAGCCAATTAACCTACCAATATGTTTTTTGGAGTGTGGGAAGAAACCGGAGCACCCAGAGGAAACGCACGCAAACACGGGGAGAACATACAAACTCCTCACAGATAAGGCCATGGTCGGGAATTGAACTCATGACCCCAGTGCTGTAAGGCAGAAGTGCTAACCATTAGCCACCATGCTAAGTATATTTCTTAGGGATGCAATAAATCCAATATTAGGCAAGAATCAAGTCAGACCAAAAATATTAATTTAGTGTGATATTAGAGCACATGACTTAGATGACTTATGTCCAAAAAATTATAGATCTAACATAAATATTTAGACTGCTAGTGCTTTACAAATGAAAGTTAAGATTTGGTTCGATATTCGCCAGGATCCTAAAATATGGATTTGGACTACTACTACTGGTACTAAAACTACTACTACTACAATAATAAAAATAATAATAATAATAATAATAATAATAATAATAATAATAATAATAATAATAATTTATTATTATTATTATTATTATGATTATTATAATTAAACTAATATAAAAAATGATTGCAGGGAATGGACTTGAACAACAGTCCCTGCCTCCTTACATCCTCTACTTAGCACAAGATCATGTCACCTATTCTACATGAAACAGATTTTCAACCCTTTTCCTCCTAACTCTGACCCAAATAACAGGTGATTTCCAGCTATGTAAAGTTAGCAAAGTTACTAGGATAATTAACATCTTTTCAAACTAAAATGTAAACATTGGTTCATGGGAGCTAGAACGTCTCCACACTTTGAGTAAACTACACATATTTTTCACATATCACATATCAACCGTTCCCAACATTTACAATAAAATAAAAATAGGACTCATAAGGAAACAATTCAATTCACCTTGACCACACCCCAATCTGCCAACTCAATGCCACAGAGTGCACCAAGTCAGACCCTCAATCTACCTTGGCATGCCCACAATCAGCAACCCATGTCCGAATTTGCTCCTTATGAAATTAGGAACTGCCCTGCCACAGTTGGAGAAGTATGTTTATGCCTTTTTCTGAAAGTGGCATAAGGCTGAGTAAAATAGAACGTTGCAATTATTTTATTAGGACTGTTAAATATGATTTTTTGTTAAGGCCTCATAAGGCCTTTGTTCAGCCATTTTATTGTAACTTGTATAGAAATATTATTTGCTAGAAGAGATTATTCATTTTTCTGTTAACTTGCAGTTTTGCAATATGTGAGCCTATGGCCTTGAAGTTGAACTAATAGGGAACACCTGAATAATGTAACCAGTTATGAAAACAATAATGAGCTTCATATCCAGCTGGTAGTATGGGAACTGTATCCATGGTGTTGCACATAGCATATCTCCAAGTCCCCTTGAGATAAGAAATAATAGGCTCATCTGTCCTTAGAAGGGGGAGAAAAGTAAACACCTCAAGAATACGTGAGAAAGTTAATCAGTAGCGCTTCTCATAAACTAGTGGTATAAACTATTGTATGCATATGACGTAGGATTCATTTATTCAGTAGCCTATAAAAACCTGTATCTTTGTATCAATAAACTAGAGAATATTCCTTGTATACAGAACTTGGTCTGTGTCAATTCTCTCCAGCTGATTGAAGCGCTTCCAGATATACTTGACACCACAGGCTGACTTGGGTCAGAATTTTAGATCTAACAACTTGGAGGTCGCCACAGAGATTCGCTGTCCAGCAGGCTACAAGACAGACAACGGAGGTTTCCCAGCACATTGAACCCCAACATCCGCGGTCAGTAGATTTCTACTCGTTGGTCTTCCTAGTCTGGGTCACCTCATGTCTGTCTGAGGCACCTGACACGCGAATTTGTGAGTCTCAAGTATCATCTGATTAATATAATACAGTATTAACCCAATTTGTTTACTGTAATTGTATTGTTGATTAGATTTTTGAAAGATGATTGAATTTTGAGTGCATGTGTTTGTACCTATGTATGATGTATAAAGCATAAAAGTCACATAAGACATTGATCAAAGAAGCATGTAATGGAATAGAGGGATTTAGAGAGTTATTGTTTTGAACATTGAGTGAACATTTTAGACACCATCCCCAGAGGTATATCAAAGAAGGGAGATTCTGTAATCTGCCCAAATTGTGTAAGAGAGATTTCCAAAAGACCTTCGTCCCAGATACTGTCAAAGAAGCTATTTAGCACGGACATCCAGTACAAGGAGTCCACAGAACGGGACGTCCAGTGCAAGGACAACCCACAGAAACTAGATAAGAGTCCCGATTTGGACTCAACAGAATACTGTCAATACGAGTAATATAGATAGTAAACAAATGACAGCAGCTCCCTCATAGATATGATGCACAAAGACTAAAGGAAATGGGGGAGTAGAAGGTCTGCAGGGAATTTTTCAAGAAAGCGGGGATAGCCAAAGATATGTGTGGATGAAGAAACAAAGGTGTTGCAAGTGGTAATGTGACAAGAACAAAGGGGTATTGAGATCAAACCCCAAGAGATTGTTTGAGGTGGCACAGGAAAGTTAAGAGATCTGAAAAGTCGAAATATATGTGGATATGCTAAATGCATCGGAAGCTGAATAATGAATCAAGTAGGTTGTATATTATAAATGTATGTTTGATCCTGTGCAGCTGAATAAGTGAAATGTGCCCCTCCCTTATCCTGTGTAAATGATTTCAGTGTGTTGAGATAAGAAGCACACTGTTTTTTGTTTTTTGACAATGTATGTAAAATTGAAAAAATGTGTCCGGAGTGCTGATTGATGATAACATGTTGAAGCTAACTTGTATTTAGTGTAATGCTGGGACTTGTAGTTCCACAGCAGTAGGCTGGAAGATGTCAGTTAAGTTTTCTTTCTCTGTATGTGAGTTTTGTCTCCGTCTTACTGCGTGTGAGAGAGATCCGTGATAATTCACATTGTTTGTTCTCTGTCTTAGTGCTCTATAAGGGAGATGTTTGATTTACTTTAAATCACAATGTTTGTCTGTCTTGTCCGTTTTTTACAAGAGACATGTTTCAAGGTTGAAAAAGTTGTACATTCATTGCTTAATGATAAGCTTTTAAAAAGATACAAAAGAAGTTTTAAAATGTTTGGTCCGATTGCACGGACAAGATTGTAAATAATGTACATTATCATTATAAGTACTAGTGTCAGAACAAAGCTGGCTGGGATCCAACAAGCCGTTTCTGTATTTGAACAAAATAATTTTGTTTCTGAAGTTCAGAAATATAGCTTTCTCTTTAATGAAGTTGAGAATTGTGGGAGTGAGCTTACATGCTGTTTTTATCTGTGTTAAAATGGCGCTGATGAATGTTCTCAGAAATCAGGAGGGTTTGTTATGCCTTTAAAGAAATGTTACGAGATAAAATGTCGTCTGTGAGCGAGACTTAAGTGAATATATTTTTACTTTGAACACGAAAATCACAGAATCTAGAAATATGTGTGAATATTTGGTCACGGGAGAGAGATTTTGTTGAGAAAATGTTGAATGATTTACAGACACAATGTATTGTGTCTAACGAGAGTACTCTGATTTATGAGACAGTGCTGCTTTTAAAATGGTTGAATACTTGGAACCAAGATTCCAGATTGAATGTTTCTAAACCCGGAAATTTAATTAGTGTCATTTAAAAGGGCTGTACTAAGAGATGATAAGAAAGGAGTGGCTTTGAACACTCGCCCAGGTCTCATCACTTTGACATTCTCTATTTGTGAAATTAGGGACTGCCCCTTTGAGGAAATCAAGGCATGGAACGCATAGCGTCACAGTTAAGCTTTTAGCAGCTGTTCACTGGTTACCTGATAACAGTATACACGCATGTTACAGTTACAGTAATTCCTAGTAAATAAATGTTAATCTCTATGCAAAAGTTTTTTTATTCACAGGTCTCCAGCTGCAAAGACCCATTAGGCAATCCAGATTGCATTGATTTAACTTCCAATGCACCATCTTTGCACCACAACAAACATAAGTATAAACTAATGAAGGATTTAAATAACGTAAACTCTTCTGAGTAATGATTACCTTGTTTTGGAAGAGATATTAGAGTTTATGTGCTATTCGCATAGCAAATGCATGAACTAGGTGGTTTTTCTGTATGTGCAGAAAGCAAAAGGTTTTTATTTGTATCCTCATTACAGTTTTGAGTAAATCAGTGTTTGTAAAGACATTTACTGCCCTTATTTACTGTGCTATAATTGTCATATACTGTAAATAATTCTTTTTATTGTGGGTATGGTAATGCATTGATGGGAATTCTATATTTTTACAGAAATGAAAAAGATTTAAGACTTTAAGAGCAATTGTATGTGCTCCTGCATTAGCACTTCTGGATCATAGCAAGCCATTTATACTCTCCTCTGAGCAGAACCAAATGTTTAACCAATTTTAAGCTGAAATAACTTCAGCGCCAGCACTGGCTTTGCCAGATTATGACAAGCCTTTCACATTATTTTGTTATGAAGTCAGTGCACATGTACAAGGAGTACTGACACAAATACATGGTCGCAAGCTAAGGTCACTTGCATACTACTCTGCTTTAGTGCTTGAAAAGAGTATAGATATTGTGCTAGGACACCCAGTTACCTTAACGGTATCGTACGTTGTGACAGAAACCAAGCACAAGCAAAACATTTGTTACCGGCCAGATTTACTAAGTATGAAGATATACAGCACAAAGGACATTCCCTCCTATTGTGAAATGAGTGACATATAACACTTGCCGAGCGCACTGTGTATTTTCTTCCTCCCTTTCCTTTTTTATTAGAAGAAAAAAAAAAAAAAAAGGAAGCACAAGAGGCCCCAGAGCCTCTCATGTTCACAGATATATGTTAAGACCTTCAGACAAGGGGAATCTGAGTAAACTGTATTTTAAGTTTTTTAAAGGTCCAAGGGAGACCAGAGAGGGGAGTTCATTGATATTAGCAGGAGGAATATAGATTGCACGTTATTTTCCTTTGCTGTGCGCTGTAGATGTGTACTAGACTAGAAAGGAAAGCCAAGTTTGGAAGAACCAGACTCAGGCCCATAGTAATGTATAGATCATTATACATAATTAGAAAATTCTAATATGAAAGTTTAACCCAACCAAATAAAGAAAAGAGCAACCCATGACTACAGGGGTTTACACCCAATGCAGGAATGTGTTTGTGAGTATTGTGGCCCAACACATTATTATATACACTAATAGAACTGATGATGTGGCTTATTAACAGGTTATTTAAGCTAAGTGTTTCTCTTCCAGAAGAATTAAAGTTACCACATCTGTCTTAACCGTTGTACTGTACACTCCATCTAATGAGTGTAAACTTTGTGGAACTCAGAAACCAAGAACCTTTTCCTTGGATTCCACATGCTCCTTACTGAAGCCTATCCTAATGAAGTAGCACTGCTTACTCCCAGTAACGTTACACTTAAGCAGTGCACAATGTTGAATCCTGCTGCCTTATTGCAGCAAGTTTCAAAAGATGGGAGAAGTACCTGTATATATTGGGGTTACCCTAGGGATTTGGGGGAATTCCATTCCAGCTTGAACAGAAAGAAAGAAAAAAAAAAAATGCAAACAAAATTTTTCTGAACATGATTGCATAGAACTAATGAAACAAGAATCTCTGGTTTTATCTCACATTAAAGATAAACCAATACCAGATGCAGACATCACTCTTTTTGTAGATGGTTCACACTATCACATAGATCCTGTCCCGTATACAGGGTGTGCTGTAACCACACACACAGAAATAGTGATACAACAGACTCTACCGAGTCACATGTCAGCACAAGAAGCTGAACTAAAGGCCCTGACACTTGCATGCATATATGCAAAAGGACAAAGAGTAAATATTTACACTGATTCAAGTTATGCATTTGTAATTGCGCATGATTATGGCCCTGTATGGAAAAGTAGGGACCTTATGGGTTCAGCAAGCAAACCAGTCAATATGATGAACATACCAGGGCACTGTTCACTGCATTCCAGCTGTCCTCCAAACAGTGATGAAGGTGAAGACACACACAGAGATACTACCCCCGAAGCTAAGTGAAATAGACCAGGCCGCACGAGAAGCCGCCATAGCCCCAGTACCCCAAGGGGAGTCTATTTACATGGTGACCCCCTGACCCCTGTTTGACCAGAGCACACTCCAACTTATGGAAAGACAAGCAACAGAAAATAAGAAAAAGACTTGGGCAATACATGGAGCACTAGAAGTGCAAGGAGTGGTGTAAAGGTCAGCGTTTGTGTCTGCCAAAAGTAGTTTATCCCATTATGGCCAATATAGCACACGAGAAAGTGCATCTGGGAAAAGATGCTATGGTTGTACTCACTAGCAGCTTATGGATAGTACCAGGGTTCGCCCAAGCAGCACAGTCGTTAGTGGCAGAATGCCTAGTCTGTGCACAAAGTAACCCGAGTAAGTCTGTCCTATGGAAAAGCACACCCCAGACATAATATCCCTATAAGAGGATACAGATAGACTTTATAACTTCCCAAATGCTCGGGCTTTGAGAATGTGCTTGTCTGTGTCAACTTCTTTAGTCACTGGCTGGAGACATGGCTGTATAGAAAAGCAAATGCTAAAGCATTAGCCAAGAAAATTGCGAATGAGGTAATCTGATGATATGGTGTACCAGAGGTCATTGTAAGTGACAGAGGGATACACTTTACGGGGCAAGGATTCCAGAAACTATCACACCCCCTACAGATCCCAAAGTTCAGGATGTATGGAGAGCCTTAATGGTACACTGAAATTGAAAATGCAGAAAATAATGGCTGAAACAGGTCTGCCATGGATCTCATGTTTACCTGCACTCAGTAAAAAATACTGCTAGGAAAGACACAGGTTTAACACCATATGAGATATTGTTTGGCACAGCAAACAGAACAGGCTGTTATTTTCCATAGCAACTACACCATGTATATAGTGATTTGTTGAATTATGTTGCCTTATTATAGAAACAACTAACTGAAATACATGGTCAAATATTCTCCTCCATTGCAAACCCTAATTTTGATACAGGTACCCATAAACTGCACCCTGGGGGGCTGGGTGGTCGTGAGAAAGCACATCAGGAGAAGTCTTGAACCCAGATACAAGGGTCCTTATCAAGTCCTGTTGACGACTCCCATGGCAGTGAAAGTACAGGAAAGAGACACCTGGATTCACGCATAACACTGCAAAGTCTTCAAATCAGGGGAGTCTTGTTCTGATAAATAGAAATGACTGTCTCATTGTATTGATATGTCTTGCCAGAATAATTGTGACTGAAGTAGGGATTAAGGCCTCCCTAACCCAGTATGAAACAGACAGTTAAGTGACATATTGCCTATGCCACTGTGAGAAACATATGGGAAGGAGTGCTCAACAATTTGCACTCATAGTAGAGTAAACTCTGAAAATGTCTTTGTGCAGATGCATAACCTCATTGGTAAAGTTGTCAGTAATGATTCATGTTGGATATTGGAAATATTGGCATTAGTAGCAAATGGTTTTGCAATCCTGTTGATCGTATAGGTGATAATGAAACTAAATATATGGCTGATTAAGAAGTTACTGACACTTGATTGTTGTCTCTCCAAAAAGGGAACCACTGAAAATCCCGAACCTCTGATGATCACAGAAATTACTTCTGAAACCTGACCAGACTATGAGTGTCATGAATTATTTGGACTAGCAAAGCCAAAGAACTGCAGAGTTTGCAACAAGAAACTACTAAAGATTGAACAAAGGACATGCAAGGCCTGCAGAACTACTATAGACTCATTAACTACCTACTAAGAAACCATCTTTTAAGAAACCATCTTCTAAGAAACCATCTTTTCTAGACATGGACATTTGCCAAAATGCATCTCCTCATAAATCAAGTTAGGACAGGGAGGATCACAGGCTTATTAGTGGGGGATGAGTTGACAGATTCCTAAGGGGACCAACTCTATGCATGTGGCCTCCTACATGTGTATAAGTACCTGCTTATTAAGAATGTGGTTCTATAGATAGGATTAGGTAGGTAGGAGGAGAAAGGGTCGAAAATTGAATAAAAGATGGGAAATGTTAAATATGATTTTTTGTTAAGGCCTCATAAGGCCTTTGTTCAGCCATTTTATTGTAACTTGTATAGAAATATTATTTGCTAGAAGAGATTATTCATTTTTCTGTTAACTTGCAGTTTTGCAATATGTGAGCCTATGGCCTTGAAGTTGAACTAATAGGGAACACCTGAAGAATGTAACCAGTTATGAAAACAATAATGAGCTTCATATCCAGCTGGTAGTATGGGAACTGTATCCATGGTGTTGCACATAGCATATCTCCAAGTCCCCTTGAGATAAGAAATAATAGGCTCATCTGTCCTTAGAAGGGGGAGAAAAGTAAACACCTCAAGAATACGTGAGAAAGTTAATCAGTAGCGCTTCTCATAAACTAGTGGTATAAACTATTGTATGCATATGACGTAGGATTCATTTATTCAGTAGCCTATAAAAACCTGTATCTTTGTATCAATAAACTAGAGAATATTCCTTGTATACAGAACTTGGTCTGTGTCAATTCTCTCCAGCTGATTGAAGCGCTTCCAGATATACTTGACACCACAGGCTGACTTGGGTCAGAATTTTAGATCTAACAGGACATACATATGTTGATTTTATTTATTGGTTTGTTATGATGCAGCTCTGAGTGTTTGAGTTTGGTGTTTTGTATGCAGATCCGTTCAGTTGCTGAAAGCATTTAGAAACTTATTAAATACAAGATAACACCATATAACAATACCAAATATATTGTAACTGAAACTTTTAATTGGCACAAGCTGGAATGTTATGCACATTTAAACTTATATAACCAATTGAGGATAGTTCTCTCTTTTTTGCTTTTCAACAGCATTTACAGTATGTCATCTGTACAATTAATTTGGAATTTCCACTTTCTTGCAGAGACAACATTAATAAGCAATGGAGCAGTGACCAGGGGTTCTATACCAGACTTTAAATTAGGTAGTTAATAAGGAAAGGATATACTGTGTTTGGTAATAACAATAATACTACAGTGGATATAGAAAAGTCAGTATTGCTGCTGGATAAAGGAGTCGCTTTTTTTTGCCCTAGAGCTTTTTCTTGTCTTTTGACCCCTCATTTTCTTTACCGACCAGGTGCAAGAGACACCTGTCATTTCACAGTGTTCCGCCCTACAGTCATAAATAAAGATGAAGACGTTCTTACCACTTCCATGTCTCTGTTAGTCTTTGCTTTTTAATGTAAACTGCAGATAGGATGAGTAATGAGAAACACATTAAAGAGGACATCTGATTGTCATCATCATCATCAGCTATTTATATAGCGCCACTAATTGCGCAGTGCTGTACAAAGTACTCACTCAGAGAACTGTACAGAGAACTCCACTAAGGTTGGGCAACATATCTCTTGCTCCCTATTGTTCTGGATGGTATACCACGGGAGTGCACAATATAATTTAGAATTCAGGAGCTGGTCAAATCTAGACACCAGCAGGATATTTTAAGGAGCTAGGGAAGACGTGCATTCATTGATATTAATAGTAATGACTCCATACCTCCCAACATTTAGAATCCTTAAAGCGGGACAAGATAAGCCCTGCCCACATTCCACTAAAACCCCGTCCACAAAATGTCCCATTTTATCAAAACTCCACCCCCCTTCCCGTTAACCCCCTGCTCCTATTGCGGTCCGCAAATTAGGATGTCCCTAAAAAATCTGAACCATTGGGAGGTATGTGACTCCCAAAAGGGGAGTTTAAGCAGTCATATTTAGGAGCATTGGCTACCTGACTCTAGAACAGGTTTGGAATATAAAATTGTACTTACTAGGCCACTTTTAATGTTCTAATATCCCACCCAACCCAAATTAACACAGAACACATTGTAGCATTTCCACCTTGTTCCCTAAACGGTCTATAAAATAAAGTAAAGTAATGCAATCTAAGAGTAACCAGAATGATGATTTTTATGCTGGTAGACAAACATAAGAAAAAAGTAAAAAAAAAAGGAGGAAACAATTTTCAAATGTGACGTGTACACGCTGCACACAAATTAGAATGTACAATCCAATGTTTGTTAAAACAGCCAAACTGAATCACAAGGGTTTGTGATAGCTTCAAAATGGAGTCAGGAATTACAACATTATTTTTAGTTCTATTTAACGTGTAATGGATCAGTGAGTACTTATCTTATGTTCTTCTTACATTTATTTTAAATGTCAAATCGATGCAATAATAACGAAGCCTAATCAGTCAAGACAACAAAAGAAACCATGTCTTCAGTGTACTAGTTGTGAAAAGCTTAATAAGTGAAATGGTCCTTCACATTTTGCTAACTATACAACTTTTCAACCCAGAGGAAGGAAATGCAAAGTCAGAGTTAACACCTGTATACATTGGGGGAAGCCATTTTTTTTTTCTGAACCAATCTAAATGTGCTAGGGACAAAACTGAGGCACAAGGAACCTCATACCTCTCTGTGAATGAATAGGCTGCAGTGTCAGGAATATGGGTCCAGTCTTCAAAATGCCATAGTACAGCATGAAAAAAGAGGACCCTTAGAGGAGAAGTGGATATTTTCCTCTAGATTCTGAGCCCCTAACCTGCAGCCCCATAGTAGTCACATGACCTGCTATCACTATAGTTACACCCTTGGTACCTGATAAGTTAAATAAGAAACAGACAGATAGGTACAAACAGATGCAACTCAGCTTTCTATAACTGTGTTTACAAACATCTGTTGCATTCATGGATTCTCTCTGCAGGTTACGTTACTATTGTATAACCTTTCCCCTGCACTCTATTTTGAGATGGGTAAACTCTGTTTCCAGGAAAGACATTTGGGAGCACAGAAAAATAGGTCCGGAATACAGCAGCAGAGAACAAGCAGCAGATCTAATTCCAAATTTCAAAGCCTGACCAGAGACCAAATCTGTCATCGCTGCGCTACGGATTCAGTACTGTCACAATTATTTGTGTGTGATAGATGGCATTTGGAATCCACTTGTCACATCAGACTAATATACATCTACGAGGCTTGCCCCCTAAAGAATGGGTGAACCTATGAAAAATATTCTACAATAAAATGTTGGCAACAGACAGTTCATCTAGAACAGATCCGTCTTTACCTCAAACATGTTTACATTCCTTTACCGTTACTTTAATGACATCTGCCGAAAGATTGTACCAAGCATCTACTACTTTTTCTTACCAACAAAGCTGCCCTCAATCTGGCATGGAGATGGCATTTAATGATGGCTGTGCTTTAGATCAGCTGTGTGCCTTGCCTCCCACACAATCATCTTCTCACAAATATAAAACAGTTGAAAAGTTGTGAGGCAGCAGGAAATGACAAGGTAGTACTGAGGAGTGTCATCATACCAAGGACAGGGATGTTTTGAAGATCTACTGAGATACCATCTCAGTCCAGCTGTTGGATCCAGTGTGTTCAACTGTCTTTGCTGTTGCCATCTCTGTTCCTACTTTAGTCACCTACATGCCCTCCTTCGTGGTAGCATCTACCGACACAGCTACTCCAAGCTAGCAGATAACCACTGGGGTTTCCATGCACTACAAAAGCTATAACCTTTTCCACATCCAGAAGAGGGTGGATGATCTGTTGAGATAAATGGTGAAGGACAGACATTGGGTGCCAGCAGCTGGCTGTCTTGCCATTTATAGTGATCACCGGTTCATCTATCATGTATCCCCCTTCTACTGTCTACAGATTCCAACCACTGCACAGAAATGCCAGTCATCCATGCATGCTTTAGTATGAGGAGAAACATCTCTGCCTGACTGTATAAATACATGGTTGAAAAGCCCCAAAAGGAAGTTAGAAAAAAATGTTTCAGTAAAAAAAGTATCAGAAGAAAGAAAGGAAGAGAGGGAAGGAAGAAAGGAAGAAGGAAGACAAAGAAGAAAGGAAGATAGGGAAGGAACAAAGGAAAGAAGGAAGGAGGAAAAAAAGAGAAGGAAAGAAGGAAGGAAGGAAGAGAGGGAAGAAAAGGAAGGAAGGAAGAGAGAAGACAAAAAGAAAGGAAGAGGGAAGGAAGTAAGGAAGGAAGGAAGAAAGGGAAGAAAAGCAAGTAAGGGAAAGATGGAAGAGAGGGAAGGAAGGAAGGAGGGAAGAAAGAAAGAGCGTTAGCCATCGGCAGGGCCGGATTAACCATAGGGCTAACTGGGCTACAGCCCAGGGGCCTATGGCATCCAGGGGGCCTTTGAAAGTGCTCAGCAGCAGTATTGATCAGTGCTTCTGAGCACTTTCACTGCGGTCCTTCCCCGGCGAGCTGTAGTCTCCTTACTGAGGAGATCTCGTGAGTCTCACTCTCATGAGATCTCCTCAGTAAAGAGCGTACAGCGCGCCGGAGAAGGAGGTAAGTGCCAGGGGGGGGGGGGGGCGGACAGCTCGGATCACGGGGGACCAGGGGGCCCTCACGGGGGAATGGAGGCCCCCTTAGCCCAGGGGCCTCCATTCCCTTAATCCGGCACTGTCCATCGGACACAAGGAACTTGTTAAACTATGGGAACTGCTTTTGCACTCAAAGAGACAGGGACAGCAGCAGATATCTGTTATGATGTCCTAGTAAAAAATTGACACGATCCTTAAATATGCTTTTTTTTTTTTTTTTTACTGAAAAAGAAGATTGATAAATAGGCTCCATCGAGTCTATTTTACAAAGTAATCGTTGGCTACATACACTTTTTACTGGAGCGTATCCAACATGTACCTTTTGCTGTTGAGTCTTGACATTCAGTAACCTGGGCATGTTTAGTTCTTTGCATATACCTGGCCTCTGCTTCATAGACCTGACATCACTTGGGTTGAATATATTCGTGTGAATGGCTTTTCATGATAGTCAGTTCAAATGGCTTAAGGCAGGTGATTCAGCAGTGGGTTTTGGACATGTACACAGGGCTGCAGAGTATATCTAACCAATGTCTTTAAATAATATACGGTTAGATTTGAACATTTCACAAACAAATGATAAAATAACAAGCTGCATTCCCGGTTAGTCATGGGCGTTAATATCATATATCATCTAGAGATGGGTTTGAGCGGGAAGACTGATGAGAAACTGGGAATTCGGTAAGGTGAGTAGTGGATAGAGGAGCCGGGCCCGGGGATGAGTGAAACCACTTGGAATAGGTATAATGGTTTAACGGGCAACTCTCTGGTGAGCAAAACCTCCTCTCTCTAGTTGTGACAGGGGAGCAGAACCTAGGAGAACCTCTAGATTAGTGTTGCACCCTGTTCTCTAAGGTACTGGTGTGAATTGTTACACAACCTCCTCCGTTAAGCCAGGTATAGCCTAATCAAACTGAATAGCACAGCGATAAATCCTCATCCAAGCTCCTGGATAATATTTATTAATTGCAACTATATTTATTAACAGTAATTGCAGCATTTTATATTTTTTTCAAACAAATATCCTTGAAATGATAATAAGATGTTCTGAATATATGTTTATTTATTTTTTCTGCTTCCTTATGGTAGAAAACAAGATTTAAAATGCTTACTTTTTTTCTTGAACTAGGGTTTAACTATTTTGCAGAGAGCTGCAAAACACCGTAGTCTTAGTAGCATACCCAGTTCTGTTGTATTGAGTAAAAAAAACTGGGATAAACACAGGTCGGTACTAAAATAAATGGTTAATAATTATATATTTTGCAAGAGCACCCATGGAGTACCTATAAAGCGCTTTCGGCGAGGTGAGACTTTTGATGACTGGAAATAATCCAGGTTTTAGATATATTTAATTAGTATATGATTAAATGACCCTTAATTGCATTTGGACAACGTGTGTAGGTGTGAGTAGCTGGCTGGATCCTTTAGACCAACACTTGGCAAACTTCATTACATTGCACTGTGCCAAGGAATCAATTATAACCCGTAGATGAGTAAAAGAGCAAGACTGGGTTAAGATACTTCGGAAAGAGCAAAAACTGAAGGAAATATTAGTTGTGTGTTAAATGTTTTAAAAATTAAGTGCAGATTACAAATATGTTCTGCCCTTATGTACCAGTACATAAAAATACAATGCCCAATATAGTAGGATTGGAATAACTACAGCAGCCAAATAATGACAAGAACCCAGACATACAGCCTTATGTATATTTCTAACACAAGGAACCAAAACAAACTCAAGTGCACGGACATAAGAGGCAACACTAAGCATTCTAGAGCAGTTTTTGTACTCATAAAAGAGTCTTTGAATCCCCTCAGTAAAGTGTTTATTCTTTCAGGACTTGGATCCTTCCCAGGAACATAAGAATAAATGTTGGCAATATAGACCGTGTGCCAGGATCTACCTGAAGCAAGCAGCACAAGGCTTTGATGTCGACTCTTGTTGAGGTGGGAAGGTGGCACAGAGTGACCAGGAAGAGATAAACATTGTATTCCGACATAAAATACCAGATTCCACGTTGTCTACGTGTAGGACTAATTCACTGCCTTAATAGAGGCAGCTATAGGCTAGGCAGGGTTATTCTTTCCAATTATTGTTAGACAAACATTTCCTCAATATTTTGAAATTTAATACAGATACGTTAGAAATGGATAAAGAAACTATAATACATTAATAAATTTTATATATATATATATATATATATATATATATATATATATATATATATATGTAAAAGTCAGTGTATTATTAAACTAAATTAAGAATTGATACTTAATCTGTCCAGCACGATATCTGATACAAATTTGCATATTTTTAGGATGATGCAGCTTTTTTTGTCCTGCATTAATTTGCAGAAACCTTAGCGACCGGCTTACAGTCTCCTAGCTAACAGAAATGCTTTCGCAGAACAGTATAGAGTGGCACAAACATAGCACTAGACAATATACAGCAACAGTATAAGGTAAGTACAAGCCATGTATCACAGTCTGCAGATGGGCTTCATAACTTGCCCCTCGTAGTTCATTTCACTTATTATTACACTGTACTCATAAAGCAACAACACTTTACGCAGCATGGGTAAAATGCACAGTGAGTTGTATAAAGATGCAGACAGGGAGTGAATAAGTAGCACAGGTACACACAACCTGAAAATGAAATCATATGATCTAAATGTGACATCATATAGCATACGTCTGGCTGAGCGATTCCTTGCTTGAATGTCAGAGAAATATGACTGGGAATAACATGCCTGAACAGAGAAAGGCATGATCCCAAATCAGTCCTGGTGTCAGGTGGCGGAGGGTGTTATTCACAGAGAGTGATAGAGAAGATTATGGCCCTTAAGCACAGCTGTCTATCTGTCTTCTAACTGGATATTTCGGCCTTGTGAGAGTTCATTACTTTGCTCAGAGCACAACACACTCAGCATGGAAATAAAAGTGTGCTTAGCAGCTGGGGATTAAAATGTGTGTTGTTTAGCAAGGGTTGCATTTGCTTTTATTGATGAGAATTGCTGGTAATTCCGGATGAATATGGCTCATGATGAAAACTCAGCCTTCCTCTCTATGGACCTGAATCATTAAGGTGAGCAAAGCATTAAAAAGAGTATTGTTGCACCTGGGCAAAACCATGTTGCATTGGAGGGGGAGGTAAATTTAAAATGTGGGGACAGATTTATAGTTGGGGGAGAACATGTTTTAGATCAACTTTAAATTTCTGTGTAAAATAAAGCTGTGTAAAATAAAGCTATCAAGTATTTGTGTGCTAGATGAAAAAACAGCCAGTATTGAGTAAAAAATAATAAACTAATTTGCACCCCTTGCATTGTAACATGGTTTGTCCAGGAGAACATTTACTCCTTTTTTTGGCCTTACTTCATACTTGCCAACCTTTTTAAACTTCTTTCCGGGAGATCCCAGGCAGGGGGGGCATGGTTGGAGGGCGGGGCGCAGTAAACGCGTCATTTTGGTCCCGTCCCCCGTGTCAAAATGCCGTTTGAGGGCGGGGGCAAAATGACACGATTCACTGCGAATCGCGTCATTTTGACAGCAAGATGCCGTTTGCGGGATATTTGCCTGCTCTCCCGGGAGTCTGGGAGACCTACCCGAATTTCGGGAGTCTCCCGGACATTCCGGGAGAGTTGGCAAGTATGCCTTACTTTCCTTAATGACTCAGGCCCTATGTGACTTCCACTGACATAAGCTGGACTCCTCAGCCTGCCAGAGATCCAGGGACTTCAGCATTTAAGTGATAGCATGCACAGGTGATATTACTGGCTGATGGGGTGAATATCAGCCATCATCATCAACGGAATCTAGAGATAAAGGAACCAATACCAACATTCCAACATGACCCATTTCACCTTTAAAGTGTATTAACCAGGTTAGACTTAAGGTCAAGTACACATGAGCAATTTGTCAAGGAAATTGCCAGGGAAATGTACCAAACAAGATCCATTTGCATGCTGCAATGCAATGCCCATATACACAGCAGTCTTATATGTGGCTTATAGGAGACCTTGCGGAAATGCTGACATCATGTTTATGCGGCAGCCTCAGAGCTCACATTCCGTGAATACAGCATAGGTGGCATAGCATACAGATCAGACAGATCAGTGGATCTCTATGCAGCTCTGTGTACTTGGTTGCTTTCTTGAGCAGTTTTCTGTTCGGAAATCAACTGGAAAAACACACTTGTGTAGACAAGCCATAATTATTTTCAAAGTTTATTAAATTAGTTCATCGTGGATATCTGCTGCTTTGCACTCCTCTTCGTTTTTGGGAGCAGTCACCATTCTACAGTAGGGTGACTGCTCCCAGCTCAAATCTAACAAGTTCCGAAAAAACATTTTTTTCGGAAACTTGTCTTGAAGCTGGCATACATTATCAGAATTGAAGAAATCCAATGCTGTCAGCTCTGCTCCGAAGAGCAGAGCTGGACAGCGCATGTGTGGAGGGATCACATGATCCCTCCCTGTCAATCACCAATCTCTCTCTGCAACGATAGTTGCAGAGACAGAGCAGGGATCTTTGTGCGCATGTGCAGTTCTTGGAACTGGACATGCGCAATTGAAGAATGAAGAGAACGAGGAGAAGACCCGGAGACAGCGCTTCCGAAGAGGGGGGTAAGTATGTTTTTTTACATCACAGAAACAACAGTTTTTCGGAACTGCTGTTTCTGTGCAGGGTTGTACATAAATGTGAGAAATAGTTCAATCCTTATCATTGCGATAAGGATTGAAAACTACTTTTCACTTTATGTGAATATTGATAAATGTGCCCCAATATTTCGCTAGCTTTTGTTTGCATTTAGACTTTGCCATTTTAAATCCAACAAAAAATATCCTGCCTTAAGTTACTAGTCCCAATATGTAGGGAATCTGACTTAATTCCTCTTCCAATAGGCCTCTCCTCGGCTTCCCCTTTATGACCTGCTCAGTGTTTGATGCCTTGTTACTTGTGAAATTAGTCTTACATTTTGTTATGTTTTATAGGATTACACTAAGTTGTATCATTACGCATGTGTTACATTTCTTATGCTGCTTTACTTGTATATCATTATTATGTTTCGGTATCTTATTCATCTACTTTAAGTTGCTTGTGTTTTATTACTTGCATTGTATGTTACATTTGAAGTTGCTGCTTCTCCCCATTTAGGCAGCAAGTTGGCAGATCTGAATTGTATGGTCATTTAAATGTACTTATCCTAAAACAGACATCTTTATTAGTATAGCGAACAATATTGTGACACAAATATATATATATATATATATATATATATATATATATATATATATTATGAATCATCTGACTTGTTCTGGTTTAGCTCCAGAAAAATTATTGTGCAACATCTGTGTATTAATACTATCAATCACCTCATGTTAGGGTCAACACTGTAATGTGAAAACTAAGATTTATTTTTCAGAAAGGCAACGGCTCAGCCTATTTTTCCTATAGTTTTATAGTTTTATTACTATCCCACCAAGCTGACAAATTTAGAAAAACTTTATTTCACCACTCAGATCACAGCAACACCAAACATTCCCAGATTCCCCACAGTCCTCTGACATAATTGAGAGCTTGTGAGAGGTTATTATGAGCACATTGCTGTCAGCAATAGTACACTTTACTCACATGTTATATATAGATAAGATTCAGCAACCAAAAATATCTACCACACCCCAAATGAGCAGAATTAGATCTCAATGTTTGATTCAAACAGATGGTCTGTCGTGCAGTATTTGCCCCCATGGGTACAAATTATTAAACATATGATCCATTTTTGTCTAATAGCTTTTGCTGTTTGGTTTAAGAGGCCAGTTATCCAATGCAGCTAAATACCAGATTAACATCTCATTTGCATGGCCACTCCCACAACTGAGCATGTGGGAAAAGCAGAAGCTAGCATCCATGTAGCCAAATGCAGGGCTGGCCGGTAAGTTATGGTAGTACATCGGCTAGGGTTCAACAAAACATGGCAGATTGAACAGCATTTATGCTGGAGACAAATTTAACAGATAAGCTGACCGAAAGGATGAGTTTATATTTTAAATGTCTCCTTGGAGCCTTATGTCATTTCACTGACTGCACTGATCAGTCCCGTCATCTCTACCTACATATTTCAGAAGGTTCATATAGAAAATCTACTTACCACTGTCTTCAACAGTAAAATAGAAAATATCACTTGTCACGTTTTCTTTGTCCCGCAAAACATAGCAGATTTTCATGTCATCAATGTCCGCTGTAAGGAAACACATAGAGATATGACTTTAACGCACACCACCAAATCTAACGTAAAATGTGGCTTCTATAGAATTGTTACTAATTGCATTCACACATTAATACATAGAAATGTCAAGAGCTCAGCAGAACTGAAGAGTTGTGACACACAGTAGGGTTCCTATCAGTAAACCCTGTGATGGACAATGACGGTCAGCCTATCCTTCACTCCACGGAACAACAAATGTAAATACTGTTACGTTCATTGATCTTTTTAATGGGTTAAATGGTTAACACATTTTACAAGGACCTTAAATGACAATTAGCACGGGTCTTATTTACATTTGCACAGTGTATGTGAATGGTCTCAGGTAAATGTGATTTTTTTTTTATTCTAGGTCAGGATAACCTAGACCAGTGATTTATAGATAACAGGTAATTTCCTGGTATTAACTAGGACTGTCTGCTTAACGTTTTAGCTCATCCAATGCCTGAGGCAGGGTTCATCAAAGAGGACGACATCAGAAAAAAATAGATGACTCATGCATTATGTGTGGTATCCCCAAGGGCAGGGGCCAACGCAGGATTTGCATAGGGGGGTTTCCACACCACGCCACCATGGGGTCATGGTTAAAATTTTAGAGAGTTCTTGGCTGCTCTCCAACTCTTCCTATCCCCATAAGATACATGGGCAATGCTGCGTGCACTACTGTTAGGTGCACGCAGCGCTCTCTTTTCGAGCAGAGCTGTGTGAAGCAGGGGCAGGGTCCAGCCACCTCAATTATACAGTGCCCCAGGCTTGGAGGGGGGTTTCCAGGCACTAGGACCCCCCCTCCCCCCTTGGTTTGCCTAGGAAAGGCTGTGCTTTGTTGCAGAGGTCCGAAACATATGTCACACACGTCAATATGGCCCTTTCCACCAGGTACAAAGTGCTCTGTTCCTGTACTTCCCACCTACTTTACTATGACCTGGGTTAACTTAAATCCCTGATGTTAGAAACAAAACATCCTACTCATCAATGTGGTCATTCATCCCAGGTATCCGCAATAGTAAATGAAGTGGGAGATTGGGGGTGGAGCATTCTGTACCAGGTGGGCAGGATCATGTTGGGTGCTGTGATATGATTACACGCAGGAAACTCTGCTTGCCAATTTCAAATATGGCCACTGTGTAAAGTAAGTTATTGTAATGCTCACAAATCTATCTACAATACATTCCCATAACTTTACAAAAGCTACACTATTTGTTTTAGTTCTTGCTATTTTTAATTGTTTTTGTTTTTTGGTCTCTTTAAAATTAACTTGAACTCATAAAATTCACAAAATGGAAAAAAATACCCACACTATATTCTATGGGCCTGAGTCATTAAGGCAAGCAAAGGAGTAAATGTTCTCTGGGACAAACCATGTTACAATGTAAGGGGTGCAAATCAGTTTATTATTTTGTACATAAGTTAAATACTGGCAGTTTTTTTCATTTAGCACACAAATACTTGCTAGCTTTATTATTACATTGAAATATAAAGTTGATCTAGGACATGCCCTACCCAAACTATAAATCTGCCTCAAATTTTAAATTTACCTCCCCCTCCAATACAACATGGTTTTGCCCAGGTGCAAATGTTACTCCTTTTTTATGCTTTACTCTCCTTAATGACTCAGGCCCTATATGTCTATATTTGGATAAGGATGCCTACTTGTCCACCAAGTGTGTTTCCAGGTGTGTGCCCACTTCCCTGCCCTAGGAATGCCTCTGTAACAGAGGGATGGTCTTAGTTTTGCAGTTGTGCTGACCCACCAATAAATACACACAGCGGGATATGAGTGAAAATGTCACTTCGAAGTCCATCCTATTAGCATTTTAGAAGCACCCCCTTTATTAACATAAAATTTTACAATCCCAAAATACACACTAGTTTGGGATTGTTTATGTCTCAAATTAACCAAGAACGTGAGGGGACATTGGCCCTGGCTTTTACAGGAGGGTCACTTTTCTGTTTTCAAGTGTTTTAATTACACAGCACAAAGTGCACCTAGAAATACACTTCTGAGAAACTACAACAGGAAGGAAGAGAATGCATCACACTCAGAGTATAGGCACTATCTCAGCTACATGAAAGGAGGTGGAAAATCCTGTTCTGGGCTATGTGACCTCCCACAAAGCATCTTCTCCATCCTTTTATTTTATTTCATATTAATAATCTTGGGCCCGATTCATTAAGGATCTTAAATGAAGAGGTATCTTATTTCAGTCTCCTGGATAAAACCATGGTACAATGCAAGGGGTGCAAACTAGTTTTCTGTTTGCACATAAGTTAAATACTCACTGTTTTTTCATGTAGCACACAAATACTTGATAGCTTATTTGTACACTGAAATTTAAAGTTGATATTTGTGTGCTACATGAAAAAACAGTGAGTATTTAACTTATGTGCAAAACGAAAAACTAGTTTGCACCCCTTGCATTGTAACATGGTTTTGTCCAGGAGACTGAAATAAGATACCTCTTCATTTAAGAGCCTTAATGAATCAGGCCTCTTGTACTGTAACACGAAATCTCATTTTTGCATTTGGGTACAATAGTAACTCATGTGCCAGATCTGTACTCGGCAGGCGCGGGCTGGCAGATGTCAGCCCGGGGGGCGCACGCCGCACAGTCGGCCGCATCACATGACACGTGATGCGGTCTCGTCATTGATGACGCGGCCGCATCACGTAGATATGCAGCACATTTATCGCCGGATTTTACCGGCGATATTGCTTCCGGGGGGCAGCCGACCCTAATAGCTGTAATTCTAAGCGGCCCGGCCCAGCCCGCCCCTGGTACTCGGTAAGGAACACTCAGATGCTGACATCTTGGCCTGAAAACTCATGTAGTTCCCAGTGTAAACTGGTGAACTTGCATAAAAGTAGGTACATGAAGAAACAAAACAGCCTTTGCACTAAGCTTTTGTAAACGAGACTTGCGTTGTGGCTTACTTCCGTATATCTTAAATATGTTATAAAAGACAACATGGGGTTTCTTTTAAGACGGCAAAGTTATCTCATACTTGCCTACATTCAGTAGGCGACTTCCGGGAGAGAGGCGTGACTAGAGGGTGGGAGGGGGCGGGGCGCATTTAAGTGCGTCATTTTGGCCCCGCCCCCACAAATAAAATGATGTTTTGTCGTGGGGACGGGGCCAAAATGACACGATTCTCTGTGAATTGCGTCATTTTAGCAAGGGAATTGTGGGATGCGGGAGAAACGCCAGCTCTCCTGGGAGTCCAGGGGTCTCCCGGACTTTCCGGGAGAGTTGCATGTATGAGTTATCTGTGTAACAATAACAAAAAGACTTGCCATAAACTGGTCAATTAAAAACCGTACTTGCCAACATTTTAGGACTCCCCTCTGGGATTTTCCCGAAATCCCAGAGGGGAGATACTGATTTTGTGTGAATCCTGTCTCCGCCCCCTGCTGGGCAATGCATCGATTTGTGGGAGCATGAAGCGGGAAGCTGGGCTAAGATGGAGCCATTCGCTGTGAGTCACGTCCTGCCTACCTCACTAGGGAAGTGGGAGGGTGCACTGCTATCCAAGGACGTTCGGGAGAACTCTGAGAAATTTGTGAGTCCCCCGGACATTCTGGGAGAGTAAAAATGTGATAAAAGTGTTTTTTTTATATATAATTTTTAACAGATTTGTTATTTTTCTGAGATTGTTAATATAAAAAAATAAAAATTAGATTAAATTGTAAATTACAACATTTACACCATCCGACAAGCAAGCAGGTAAACGTAGACTTGAATAATCTGATGTAACTATGCAGGAATCAATTAATGAACTATAGGTTTTTTTTCCAAATTGTACTTAAATGCTGTCCATACATCTGTCACCCTGATTTATTATAGAAGGCAAAGTTTTAGTCCTTATATCTGATTTCACAACACACTCAAATGTTTTTCTTTCTATGATTAATTTGACCCCTTTAAGGTAAATACAAATTATTAAAACATTTTAGCAACCTTTAATTAAATAAAATTGACTGTCTGTAGTCCTAAATTTGTATTAATACTTAACCATTTATAAGTGGGGAGTTAGGCTGAGAAATGTCTAGTGGGGATACCTGGTTAATAAGTAACCTTGTCTTACTTAGTTTAACAGATATTACCAATCTAATCAGGAATGTGATTTTAAAACAAGGACACACTCCTCCGGATCCCTTCCTTGTGGTCAGTAACTGCCAGTAGGAATCCCCAGCATGCTGTGCTCACTGGTGTTACCTGACCCACACTGGACAACTAATCCTCTACAAAACCAAAAGTGAAACTAAGGATTTGGAAGCATGTTTTTGTTAATCTGAGGCTTGTCTAAAAGAACATAGACAAACAAAATTAGAGTAAATAGGAGATTTGATGTTAAACTGGGCAACACAGGCCACTGGTTAATAAGTAAAAAAAAACAACTAATAATTGGATTAAACATTGCCACTGAGCACAATAATCTTCAAAGCCAGCATTAGGGCAATGTAGGGCAAAGAAGTAGCAGTCTTTAAAATGTAAGTGTATATAATTTTATGCTTTCACAATCAAAGCAGTAGGAGAAGTGGCGGAACGGCATACCACCGTATACCAGCCCACTTCAACCCCTGGAAAATTGCGGTTTAGGTGCACGATGCTACTAAATATTATTTATCTGGGATCTGGCATTCCTCCATATCTGGTGAGTCCACCAATGTCTGTAATAGTTCAGCAATGGTCTCCTTGCTGCTGCTGAGGCAGGTCCTCCTTTGAACAAACAGCGTTCTGTTAATGCTCCTTTATAAACTTATTCACATGAATGGGGTTTTAACAATACCACTGCTTGAAACAGGAAAGTGGCAAAGAAGCCTGGAGAGGATCGTTAGATCATTTCTGATGTTGGAGGTCCCACCAGATTGGAACACCAGACCCAGGTAAGTAATATTCAATGTTATTTTTTTAACTTCATGAACAACATCCAGTTTTCAGTTTTGGAATGGAGTTATCCTTTATCAATGGAGTGTAAAAGGAACTTAGTGATGTCATCACTTCAGCATTCATTAAATAAGTGTGTTTTAAATGGAACACTAAGGATTATAAGATTATCAAATTCATGTCTGTAACCAATCACAGAACTCTCTATGGATCCCAAATATATTTACAATGTACAAAATGGAGTAAATAACTCTTTATATGGACTAGGACCTATATTGCACTAATTTTCAGTTAATGGAAAACAGAAAATAAACACAATGGGAGTAAAAAAAGGAGTAAATGTTCTCTGGGACAAACCATGTTACAATGCAGAGGGTGCAAATTAGTTTATTATTTTGCACATAAGTTAAATACTGGCTGTTTTTCCATCTAGCACACAAATACTTGACAGCTTTATTTTTACACTGATATTTAAAGTTACTCTAGGACATGCAATACCCAAACTATAAATCTGTCCCCACATTTTAAATTTACCTCCCCCCAATGCAACATAGTTTTGCCCAGGTGCAAAGTTACTCCTTTTTATGGTTTGCTCTCCTTAATGACCTCCTGCAGTAATTACCTCTTTCCAGAAAACAAATACAGTATTAGTATTGTTTTAGGAATGCTCAAATATAGCTACAAATAGTTGGCTAAATAGACGCAAATACGCATCAACAGGTGAAAGAAAACCAAAATACACACATGGTTAAGTCTTAGGGGTATATTTACTAAACTGCGGGTTTGAAAAAGTGAAGATGTTGCCTATAGCAACCAATCATATTCTAGCTTTCATTTATTTAGTGCATTCTACAAAATGCCTGCTAGAATCTGATTGGTTGCTGTAGGCAACATCTCCACTTTTTCAAACCCGCAGTTCAGTAAATCTAGCCCTTAATGTGAGTCTCGTGTTACCTGCCCTGCTTCATTAGAATAGGTTAAATTACAATGCATGCAATTACCAATGTTGTGTGTCACATTCCACTGGGTGCTCTGACATTCCATGTGTTTTATTATCATTTCTATTATTCTACAAAAATATTCAATTGATTAATTCATACCTGACAATATACTAGATCAGAACACACGTTAAGCAGAAGCTTCTTTGTTACTTAGCACTTTTAACATAACCCTGCAGGGAACACGCACCAGTCTGGGCTTGTGTCAGGGGAGGGGAATCACTTAGTGGCAGCAGGTTCAAGCCCATAACCTGAATTGTGGCTTTTTTCCCTTAATAATTTACTTCTGGAATCAATCCAGTAACAAAGAGGTTAAGAATCATTTGTTACAATATTGTTCAAGCCAGGAGATCAATAGATAATAATGAATAAACAGCAGATTGCTACATTGCTACAACTTATGAAAAAAATATATCATTTTGTCAATCTTGTCCAGTAACATATATGCTGAAATGTATCAACACTTCACAGTTTACTTATGACAAGTTGTCTGACAACATCACACTAGTGAATCAGTAGCATTGATGTCCCTGATGTTATTAGTACCTGAGTAATATAGGAGGCTGTCCTGTGGGGCTGTGCTTTGAGCTAGATCCATTTGGCATTGGTCAGATCCATCATTCTGAGCCACGGATTTCAATAAAGCAACTTGTGCTATTTAAAGTGTTTGTTTTTTTTATCTACACACAGCTTTTTATCTTCCTCTAAATAGAACAATAATAAAAGTGCATGTGTACAAGGAATAAAAGCATTTTCCAGAAATGTATTCAACTATAGCTACATATAATTAAGGGCGCTATTTGTTATGAGCCATAGGGCCTGATTTAAAAGCAGAAGCAAACCCAGCTAAACTAACGAAGCACAAGGAGTGCAAATGCAATTTCCTAGCAGGATGTACTCCTAAATTAACATCAGCATCAGCTTTGTGACTAAGCACTAACAATGCAAAATGTATGTTTTATCCAGCAAAAACTACAGCTAAAAATATATATTTGCAATAGGCAATTTTAAACTAAGAGGCCCCTTATATAATAACACAGGTACATAATGTTCTGCAGTATAGTAAAATGTGTTAAGACAATTAAGACTGAGGCTATAGGAACAAATGCAGCTCCAGCATGTAGGATAATAAAACACAGTTTATTTATGCAAAATAACAGTTCAACCATACTTAGGGGTATATTTACTAAAATATGGGTTTGAAAAAGTGGGGATGTTGCCTATAGCAACCAATCAGATTCTAGTTATCATTTATTTAGTACATTCTACAAAATGACAGCTAGAATCTGATTGGTTGCTATAGGCAACATCTCCACTTTTTCAAAACCTACAGTTTAGTAAATATACCCCTTAATGTTTAAACAAGTAATAATAAAAAAATATATTATTTGAAATGAGTGCACCTTATAAGCTTGTGGACACAAGTACAAGTAAAACACTGACATATGATAGGGCAAGCTATAATTATTAAAATAAATGATTTGAATATACACTTGTTAGTCTAACAAGAAGAAGAATACAGGCAGAGGGAGGCTTACCTTGGGTAAACTGATTGATGCTGTGGTTTCCCTTGTTCAAGTTGATGAGGATTCCATGGCTGGGACCTTGGGTGACCCGGATGCGGAGTAAGAGGTGGGCACTGTCCCTGTCCTCTGCTTTAAGGAACTTGTTGGTGATCAGGAATCCTAAATGACCAGTGCTCAGAATGCGCAGAGTTGGGGCCCCTTTGTTTACCACAATTTGTGGCACTCCATTATCCACCGCTATAATCTGTATCTTCATCATCTGGGGCTGTCGGGTTTCATAGACTGTGTCAGGAAACACATAAAAGTCAGTGTGGGTGCCATCGGTGACAGTGAAAGAGAAGCTGTCCTCTGCAGACTCGGTGCCATCATGCTTATAGCTAATAAGGTTGTCATTAAGATCTTGTTTTGTAAAGGATGTCACGGATTTACTATTGTTAAACAGGATCTTCCCATGAACTGGTACTTGCGTAATGATGAACTTGAGGCGTTTGTCTTTGGTGTCTCTGTCCTCCACCGTCAGTTCAAAGGGAGTGATCAGTTTATTCTCACTCTCTCTCACTGCGAGATCAAGGATGGTCAGCACTGGCTTCTTATTGTCCACATCACTGATGGATATCCTAAATGTGCGGAAAACAGGATTATATCCATCAGTGACCTCAAATTCAAAGCTGTCCATCTTGACTTCATCATCCGATGTGTGTGTGTAATATATTTTATTACCTGCTAGCTGCAGCTGGGTGAATGATGTTATGGGCACCCCTGGCAGGTCAGTGCATTCCAAATGTCCACGTATAGGGGCCCTTGTGATGGAGAAAACCAAGTGTTCATCTGGACTATTTAGATCACTCGTGCTAAGCAAGTCGGTGGTAAGAGTTACTCTGCCTCCTTCTTTCAAAGACACTCCTTTGCTGATTACATCTGGGAAGACCATATCAATGCCACCCACAGTCACATAGAAATATCTATCAATTAGGGGATTAATGCCATCAGTAACATCAAATTTGAACAGATCACGAATGCCTTCTTGGCCAAAGTGTATGTACTGTATGAAATCTCTGTCCACGTCGTCCTGCGTAAAGTTCATACCTAACGTAATGTTTTCTAGACCACCTTTATGGTTTCTTCTTTGCAGCAGTCCTTGGCCAGGTCCATAGCGTAATATATAAGTTAAAGTCTTGTCTTCAGAGTCCAAATCTGTTGCTTTCAGTACATTATTAGTAATTAGTTTTGTTTCTCCAATTTCAATCTCTAGCCCATCATTAATGGTCATTCTGGGGGTTTCGTCATCCACAGGTATTATCATAATAAGAACAGTTTTGACCACTGAATGTTTGCCATCAGTAAGTTTTATTTCAAAGCTGTCCTCTTTGGTCTCTGAGTCATTGTGTTCATAAAGGATGGTGGAGCTTTCTTTGATGTCTTCCAGGCTAAAACCACTGACAATCACAGTCCCATTGGTGAGCTGGTTTACTATATGACCATGTTTTGGTGGCTTTGTGATAAAAAAGACAAGTTCATCACTTGGGATATCTCCATCTGCCCCATTCAGTATAGGAATATCAATGACAAGGCTCATTCCCTCCATCACAACAAACTCTCTCATGAAAATCTCTGGCTTTTCATCATTGGCCGGAATGATAACAACGGGGAAGAAATGCTTCTGGGAAAAGTTTATACCATCAGAACAGTGGAAGGTCAGTCTATCTTCCACAGGTTCCACACCTTTGTGGATGCTTTGGACATAATAGATATGTCCCAGTCTGATATCTTTCAATGTAAATGCACTAATAGCAGTCCCGGCTCTAGATTTCTCAGATCCTGGTGCTGGAGAAATGTTCTCAAGGTATCCAGATGTTGGCTGAACAACAATAGTGCAAAGGATGTCATCGTTAGGGGTGTCTGTATCTTGTGCTATTAAATGTGGCGGTGTAATTACATTCTTTTCACCTTCAACAACTGTGAACTGGTCGCCCACAGTAACAACGGGGGACTGGTTATCCAGCGGCAAAATTGTCACTTGAACTCTAACGCCATTAACTCTGTTACCTCCAACAGTCCATTCCTCGGATAGGTCAGATAATGTTAAATTAAATGAGTCTTCCTTTTTCTGCAGTCCAATTTCTCCAGAAGTGTGAGAATAAACAACGGAACCATCAATGATGTCCCTTTGAGAAAATCTTTCGGTGGGCACACCATTAACCAGAATGTCTCCAAGATGTGGTGGATCTTCTACAATGAAAGTTAGCATGAGGTCATCTGTATCTGCATCGGTACCTTGAATAACATTTGTTGTGATTTCAGCAGAGCTGCCTTCCAAGACATCTAAATAAGAGCCAATTGTTCCAGTTGGCAACATAAGTCTAGGCACTTCATCATCCACCAGTCGCACAGTGATTTTAATTATGATTGTAAGGACATGAACTCCATCACTAATATCTAGAGTGCAGGAATCACTAGTAGACTCCTCACCGCTATGCATGTAACTTATTCTTCCTTTACGGATGTCATCCAAAACAAATGTCTCACCAACATCCATCACATGATTGGAATACAGCACCTGCCCATGCCTTGGAGACTGGGTCAGTGTGAAAGTGATTTTATCTCTGCCTGTATCTGCATCGGTGGCATCAAGCTCCGCTGGTGTGATAATATGACTTCCCCTTTCAAACACAGTAAATCCTGTATTGATAATACTAGGGGGCTTGTTGTCCACAGGCTCCAGAAAAATGGTAAAATCTCCTTCAGCTACATTCCCGGACATATCTTCAACAGTATAGTGAAACTGCACCACACGGGGGGTAATTCCAAGCTCTAGGTCAGGTGGTTTGTAGGCAATTTTATGATGGTTTATCTGGGCCTGTGTGAACTCTGTAACAACCTGGTCTGGATTTTCAGTAAGGACTATGAATCCCATGAGAACAGGATTGTTCTCATCTGTGTCAGATGGAGGAATGGTCACTGTGTATTTGAGGTCCCTGTCATCAGAATCCAAGTCAGTATATCGTAGAAATTTCCTCCTAAAGTAGGTGAGATGATACTCTTGCACCACCATCTTGAGGGTGGTGCCTGAGTATAATTCTGGAGGTAAGTCATCAATTGGGTTTAGTTTTACTATAAATGTGTGCTCTCCAGACTGGTTAGGTGGGTCATTGTCATCTTGGACTCTAAAGACAATTTGATCCATGACTGGAGTAGTGCTATGCGGTCCAATGTGCTTGTAAAATAATTTCCCATCCAATATGTCTTGTTGAGTCCACTCCCTTACCTCCTTCTCATATAGGTTTAGTTCAGGGATTATTGTCCATTCCGAAGGATCTTGTGGTATCTCAGACTGACGCAAAACCATCTGGCCCAATGTTGAGTAAGGTAACTCCACAATAAAACGTATAGTAGAGTCTTCTGAGTCAATATCTGTAGCACTCAACACAACTGGCGTCACTGGGGACATCTCTTTCTCTGAAAGCATTAAGCCAGTATTGGCATTGACTATTGGGGGCTCATCATCAGTTGGCACCACAGTTATTGGGAAAAGGAACTCCACTTCATGTCGCCCATCTGTCATACGGAATATGATGTTGTCACTGTAAGTGTCACTGCCATCATGTTGATAGATTACTCTCCCCTGGTCCAGGTCAGAGGCTGTGAAAAACTTGGAGCTCCCAGTGGGTGATCCCAGAAGGGACAAATGACCATGCCTTAGTCCATCAAGTACAGTCACTCTAACCTCATCGAGATTGTCCTCATCGCTGATCTGCAGATTGTGGGCACTTGACAGAGGACGGGATTGTCCTTCATACAGGAGATGCCCAGTGTTCCTGGTAATCACTGGGGCCAAGGTATTCATGGGTTTGACAACAATCATGAAGGAGAAAGGATCGGAAACCGCGCCCTCAGTATCAACAACCTCCAGCTCCACTTCGAATATGCGCTCAGTGTCAGAGTCCTCAGGTGGTGGTTTGTAAGCAATCCTGAGCTCCTGCAGGTCCCGCTGGTAAAAGGAGGTAATGGGTAAGTTGCGATCATCCGTACTTACAATATGTCCCTGCCTGGGACCAAACAAAGATGTTATATTAAATATAAGATCCCCTGGGTCCGACTCTAAATCCTCTGCAGCTAACATGTCAGGGGTGATGGCTGTCATGACAAACTGATCCACCTCCATCATCATCATCGCTATGAAGCTAGGCTTGGGATGAGTGTTCTCCAAACCTTCCTTGATCCTGACTAGGATTTGGAAGTGCTCCTGTTTGAGTAAATTTCCTACTTTATCATGCAGCTCCACCAACATGGGAATGAAGTCTTTGTTGGGGGACTGGGTGGAAGCAGTGTGTTGGTAGCGGACGCCCTGCTTCAAAAACTCTCCACAGTCCATCATTTGTCCGCTACTGTGTAGGACCCTTCCGTACCTCGGCAATCCCCCCAGTCCCACCAGCGGCGTGATCCTGCACACCTCAAATGTCCTATCATAAGTGAACTCTAAGCTTTTCCTATCTATTGGGTTACTAGTGCCCAGCAGCTTTTCCACAGTCAGTGGCATGTTCCTGGTCACCACCTCCAGCTGGGTGAACAGCACCTCCACTTCGATCATGAAAGGTACAATCACCGTGCGGGTCTGGGTGTCATAACGGAGCTGAAGCTTTACTCTGTCCTTGGAAGGGCTGCGTGCTCCCAGGTGGGAATATTTCACCTCCCGGGCTCCAAACTCGCACGGGAACCTGTTTGGGGATAGGTGCCCCGGACCCTGGGACAGAGGGTCGTTGCTGAGCACGCTGATGTGACACTTGTCTCCCGGCTGCACTTGTACCACCAGGTCGAGGACTGGGTCCAGGTAGACAGATCTCCCGAACGGGACCCGGATTCCACTGTTGGCCACCAGGATCTCCTCTTCCAAAGGTCCATAAGACAAGGGGGATCCATCAATAACCCCTTTCTGTGCGCTTGTCTCTCCAGTTACCAGCAGCAGTAGCCATACACCCAGCACCAGCACCGTGTGCGTTCTGACAGTCGCTCTGGTGGTCTTAGTACAGACCGTCATATTTACTGCTCTGTGCCCAGGTATCCAAGCTGTAGTCCCGCTGAAGTTTCACAGAGTCCTTCACTTGGCGCAGGGGTCATTTAACCAGCAGGAGCACCCAGATATGAGCCCAGGCAAGTCTCAGTGTGAGCTCCGGCCCCTCTCCCAGCGCACCGGGCTTCTCACTGTGAGGCAGGGCTTTAATCTCATGGGAGTCGCAATGCAACAAGTGGGCGAGGCATGGGCTTCTCAGCACAGGCTGTTGGTGCACTGGCCGGTGGGGAAACTGCAGAGAAGTGAGTGAGTGAGCAGCAGAGCTGTCAATCATCCCGTCTGGTGCTGTCTCTAGCAGGTTGTAGGAGAGGTGACCTGCAGAGGCGAACGTCCAAAAGGACAGCACTGAGCGGTCAACCTGTAGCTGGTGATCGCGTAGCGGGCAATTGGCACACCAGAGGTAGTGGAAAGCGTAGCTGGCGGTGGCAGTATGCTTCAGCTGTACTTTATATAAGATTGTGTTTCTTTATATTAGATTCATGCTACTTGTCTCCGACTCCAGCTGCTGTTTAACCATAAGTTCCAGCATCACCTGTCAGGTAAAGGCAGTAAAATCAGAAGTTGGAATGGCATGCTGGGACTTATAGTTCCATAGCAGACATTGGTCTCTTACATCTACCTTGTACGGCATTGGAACTAGCTGACAAACCTAATAAACTGTAACTGAACACACTGTAGCTATTATTCCCTTTCTGCATTTAGACGGTTCATACCTCTGTATAACGCCGGATGCAGGTATTACTGAGGCGGTCAGTAGAGGTGCAGCGCTAAGTGCCTGGCAAGGGGAAGCTGGCGCGTAGTCTGTGGCTGTCTGGATACCAGTTACCTCAATGACCCAGGCATCAGGCCACTTGCCGCCTTTCTGTTGAAGTGTCCTTTACAGGGCTTCTTGAGATAGTTTGCAATCTTGTGTTTTGTTTGTTGACTTAACACATTGAGCTCCAGAGATTTAAGACTATTTTTTTAACTCCAGTGCCAGCCCAATTCCCAAGAGGTTAATATACACCACTTTAGTTCCATTCCAGTGAATGTAAAAAATATGAATATATATTTTATTTTTATGGACAAAGTCAGGATTTAGTTTGTGCATCAATTGAACCTCATATTTGGGAGCCTATTTACTATTCAACATGGTAACTATCATTGGTGCATATTTATTATTGCTTCTTTCCCTGAACTTCTTTTCGGGGGGCCAATTCACATTTAAGTACCATGCACATATATTAACAGTGCTTCACAGAAGATATCATAGATATCTGCTGCTTTGCATTTTTCTTCGAAATCAAGAGCAGTCCCCATAAATGTCTATGGGAACTGCTATATACCGTAATTTAACAAGTTCGGAACTTGTTCACGTTAATGTACGTTAACCCAGGCTGGTGTACATTACCGTATGTGTTAGTTTTCAGCTGTGCTCAGCTCTGCTATGAACAGCAGAGCTTTACAGTGCATGTGTGGAGGGACCATATGATCCCTCCTTGTCACATGATGCTTGTCTTTCTGTAAGTACTGTCCAGGGATGTCTGTGCGCATGACTGAGGTTTTCGGTCGACGCATGCGCACATGAAGTTTGAAGGAGGCTGTGGATCGCACTCGTCAACGGAAGAGAGAAGGAAATGAAATGGTAAGTTTTGTACTTCGCAGGAACAGCAGTTTTTCGTGACTGCTGTTCCTCTTGAAGATTTTTAATAAATATACACGATATTTCAATCCTTATCTTTGCGATGAGGATTGAAATCAATCGTGCATAAAATGCGGTAGCACATAAATAGGGGCTATTATGTATTGGTATTCTGCAAATTGCAGTGATACGTAACGCAGTACCGCTGCTATTTATTATTGTGGGTCTGCTCTTGGAGCCAAGAAGAAGACCCCCTCCCCCTCTATTCTACAAAGTAATTTTACTCTTCACCTGCAGTCTAATGCTGCCGGCAAATTCTGGAAGTTAAATGGGTATATATGGCTAAGGGGGACATAAACCAGGACTAATAGTAACTAGTAATAAAAGTTAATGCTGTCTGTTAACAATCATTACCCCCTTACTATCCAGTAATACTTTGTTTCTCAATGGACATCTCCGTTTTCATGTTTTTGTGATGTACTTACCCCATGATAATATCCTCAATGTCCACAGTACTTCCCCCAATCTGACATATACTAATACCATTGTCCTGCACAGTAATAACTGTTTATTTTACTCTTGCTAAAAATAAATACTAACTTAACATTGGTGGCTAGTGAGTGGCAATAAGTCTCACTTTGTATCTTTGCAATATACCACCACTGCTAATTAACATGCCAGGGCTCATAAGCAAACCCTACGAAAACACCCCTCCTAAACTGTGGCTAGTACTAGTGGCGGATCCAGGGGGGGGCGATCGGGGCGATCACCCCCCCTAGCGGGGGCTTGCTGCCGGCGGCTGCACACTATGTGCGGACCTGTGTGCGGACCAGTGACAGTGTGCTGCCCGGCTGCTCTGATTGTGTTTAAAACACAATCAGAGCAGCCAGGCAGCACATTGTCACTGCCGAGCGGACCTGCACACAGTGTGCAGCCGCCGGCAGCCTTGAAGTCAAAAAGGGGGCGGGGCCTAAATCGCCCGGGGTAGGATACTTTTCTAGATCCGCCCCTGGCTAGTACACTTGTGCAGGGGCAGCCCTAGACTTTTTAGGGGGTGGTGATTTAGGCTAGCCACATCCCTCCTTCACTCTGTTTGGTTGGCCCTGCCCCCTTCTTCTCTTTGATTGGACCACTTGACCGCAATTCAAAGGTATGTAGAGTGCTGCTGGGGGGCGGGGATCGGGGGGGATCTCCCTGATCGCCCCCCTCTGCTCTGGATTCGCCACTGCACATGCGTGGGTAAGGTCACACAGGTGCATGACAACGGTACCTGGCGATGGATGCTCAGCTGTTTATTTGGTGGCAATAAATGGTGATGGACCCCATTATAAATGTAAGTTAACACCATATTCAGATGGCATTAGATTGTTAAATTGGGTCAGATGGCAGTCCTGCTTTGAAAATACAGGTGACAATTGAGATCATTGAACTCTATAATCACACTGAGAGAACTGTACTGCATTCTCACATGAACACTGGTTGAACAGAATTGTACCAAATGGGTCATATTCTATGTTTTGGCTTAATATGTTTTTATTGGAGCAGGGCAGTGTTCTCATGAGGGGGGTCACATGGTGATCGCGGGGATCATTCATCTCTATGGCCACCAACACCGTCAGTACCATTTTTCAATGGAAACCCCAAAGTGAGAACACGCACATAAGCAGCATGCTTATGCCATTCATTTTGAGTGTTAGTTTTTGACCTATTGGACACTGTCCCTAGTATTTTTTTAAATAAAATAAATTATATATATAAGATATGTAAAATAATACGTTTGTAGACAAAATATTTGTGCTTTACTTGCTGCATTACATAGAGTATTGTAATTCTAAGCCTCTTTTACTTTTTATTTTTCTGCTAGATAAAACAGTTTGTTCATAGAGAACTAACATTGTCTATCACTGCTCTAGATTAGTTGTTCTTAGATTTATCACACAGTTATATTACCGAGAGCTGACTCTCTCAAGCACCACCTCACCCCTGGAAGTGTCATCGCTCTCACCGTTCGGCTAGGATACCAGGAGTAATGACTGATGAGAGTGGAAACAGTGCTGGAAGCATTGAGGATCCACTTTCCTTACTGCATTTCGAGCTAAACTCTGGAGGATCTGCTGCTGGATCAGTGTGGTTGGGGGGGGGGGGGGGGGGGTTGGGGTACATTATTGTGACGGAATCAAGCAACATAAGCCTTGATGCAATTCATGAAAAAAAAGCCCATATCACTGAGGTTAATGTGTCATAACAGCTGTTTTTAAGTGTGATTTTATTACAGATAGTCAAGTATTATATATCCTCAACTTTTCACACTAAGGGGCCTATTTATCAAAGGTTTCCCCCCTATAAAATCCCCGAAAACTGTTGATTAAACACTAATTTGCTATTTATGATAGCATCGCTATCTGCTGCTTTGCATCTCCTGTCGTTTTACTGAGCACTCTCCATAACAATGTATGGGGAGTGCTCAGTAACGCTATTTAACAATAAATGTAATTAACTTTTCAAACATGTAAATGTACGTCAGCTGAAGCTGGCGTACATTATCATAAATGAAAAGTTTCAGTGCTGTCAGCTGTGCTCCGAAGACCAGAGCTGAACAGAGCATGTGTGGAGGGATCACATGATCCCTCCCTGTCACTCACCGCTCGCTCTCTGCAACTATAGTTGCAGAGCGAGAGCAGAGATGTCTGTGCGCATGCCAGAGGGTTTCACTCGGCGCATGCGCACTGGAGTCAGAAGAGGAGCCCCGTTCATCGCTTGCTGCTTCGGGAACGAAGATTGAGTGGTAAGTATGTTTTCCACTTCACAGTAACAGCAGTTTTTCGGAACTGCTGTTCCTGTGTTGCCTTTTTAATAAATATGAGAAATAGTTCAATCCTTATCAATGCGATAAGGATTGAAAACTATTTTTCATATTTTGCGTGTTTTGATAAATGTGCCCCCATATAACTTCAAATACGCTACTTTTCGTTTATACAGGTCAACAGTGATAACTTTAAAGCTGCACTAACATTTACAATATACATTTTACTAACCTACTCCTCACCCCTACGAGAAAAACAGCTGACATTGCGGCTTGTGGTTGGTCCTACCGCTCACACACCTCCCTGCCCAGCCATTTTATTGTGGCAAATGGATTTGATTTGCTGGTCCTATACTTGGGCGTTCCACTCTGTGTAGGTGATAGATCCACTTTGGGAGCCTATTGGCATTACAGTCACACGTTGGAACACAGATACGGATACATTTTGCTTTCATTCTCCTGGGCTTTTCATAAACTGCTAAATACTCATCACCAGTTAAAGCCAAGTTTGCTGGTAACATCAAATGCATCTTTCTCCATTCTTGAGGAAATCATAAGCTTTCTTATTAAATGTATAATGTAGTCATGTATTTATTTCAGTGGGAATGCAGTATTCTGGTCCTCGTGTGTGTCCTGTTGAGCAACTCGGCATCCTAAATATAGGCAAGTTCATCTTTATCTGCTTTCATAATCCCCCTGCTCAGTCTGTTTTAGGAAATTGCTGTACAAGCCTAACATGTTATCCATAATTAAAACAAATTGTCCTCAGATGCTCCTGGTCATCAGGTGCTTGTATATAGTCTCAGGCCATGTCTGCAAATACTCTTGCGCATATGTTCTTCATTTTTTCAATGACCCTGCTTCAATTTTACCTTGACCCAGGTAGACACAAAAAAAAATAGAAGTCCACATACTGCGGACAATCCATTGGAGGACACCATGGGGAAAATGTATCAAGCTGAGAGTTTTCTGGTGGGTTTGAAAAGCCAATCAGATTCTAGCTTTCATTTATTTAGTACATTCTGCAAAATGATAGCTAGAATCTGATTGGTTGCTACAGGCAACATTTCCACTTTTCAAACCCGCTGGAAAACTCTCAGCTTGATACATTTAGCCCCTGTGTATCCAAAGCAAGGGCTTCCTGTCAGGGCAACAAATACAAACCTGAAAATCATGTACTGCTGCTTGTGTGAGTTATGTAGGACATACAGTATGAAGGTTTGTTAAATGAGTCAAAAACAGTCTAAATAATGTGATATAAAATTGAATATATTGGGAGTAATTGGAAAAATAGTTTCAAAAGCTGTATTTTCCAAGCTACCTTGATGTTACTAACGTACAATACAGCAATCCCCCATTGTCTCACTGCACCACAGGCATCCAGAAGTAAGATTTCTTGCACTAGACAGAGGGTTTTTTATTTTTGCTACTCGTCTCTCAGTGCTGGGAATAAACATGTAGCTGATTGTATTACTTTTATTTGCTTAATAAACTAGATCTATGATAAACGGAAGTGATCAGTGATCAGTGGGGCAAGACAGCGCTTCAGTAAGATACGAGAAATAGTTCAATCCTTATCAATGCGATAAGGATTGAAAACTACTTTTCATATTTTGCGAGTGTTGATAAATGTGCCCCCATGTGAGATGTGTGAGGACACTTTTGTCTGCACTTTCAGAGAGTTAGATTCTCATGTAGGCACTTCAGTCTGTTCTCTGCAGTACCACTGGAAGGAAGGAATCCATACTGGTGGAACCTACATCTGATTTGTTAATACTGAGCATCTAATCCATTCATAAACTTACTTATATATTTACTTGGATAACTTACCTGATAACTTATTTCTTGGACAAACAAGCCAAGTATTATGTTATATATATATACAATACCAGTATAGACCTAACAAATCCAAGCCTAAATTTAAGTATAAAGTATTTATAACACGTATTGGTATGTTACACTCTCTCCAAACAGGTTTATAGTAATCCTAGCTCTTTCACTTCTTATTGATGTCTCATATTGGTTTACAGCAGAAGTAAAAAAGTAAATCCTGTACGTGAATGTATTTCTGTACTCTGTTAGTACAGTAGGTCTTATATCTTTTCATGCACGCAGTAGCATAGTTTACAGTGTTCAGCTAAAATTTGCATGTATACACATGGTTGTAGAATGTCACCCAAGAACTGCGACTCCTAATAATAGTGAGTCCCCTCTATCTGGCTCAGGAGTCCTGCAGTGATTCAACCAGGATGATAGTGATGAGAGATTGGGACACACCTGTTCAGGGGGTAATTTTGTGAGCTCTTTTTAAGGAAGGAAGACCCCACTGGAATTGTAAGTGCGAGTATTAATGGTCTCCTAAGAAATGGAGACTATTGCTTCTTGCAGTTTTTTTTGTGTTTTACTTAATAACTTGTGAAGAAGTTGCAGATAGCAGGAATCCAGATTACCTGATGAACGTGGGTGATAGCATACCTGCCAACATTACACTGGAAAATATACACAATTAGCCCACCACCACAAAAAAATATACAGATTGGATCTACTTTCAACTCTTCCTTTGGCTTCTGATTTACCTTCTGCTGCTCCGTCACCTACACCTGTTCTAGTATCTAGTTTTTATCATAGAAAGACACTGAGGATATAGTCCATTGTTTGAACCACATTGTTTTAGTCTTGGCCTATTGCTCACTACAAATTTCTCGTTTTTAAAAGCCAATTCTATAGTAAAACATGATGACATAGCCAGTACTTGGCGTATAGGAGAAAAGCACAGCTAGAAGCATCAGAGGCACGAATCAGGTCTCCCCTGTTAATTTAATGTAGTATGGATCTAAAAACATCTGGCTAGTTACTATTTGAAATATTGAAGTCTACTTTAATGCTTGGAATTATTATTATTATCGTAGATTTGTAAGGCACCACAGTGCTCCAAAGCGCTGTACAGTTGGAAAAACAGTACAAATATAAAACAGAGACATACAAGGTAGACAAAATAAAAGCATACATGAAAACAAAGGGTATGAACTAAACAAAGTTATGTAATGATTCCTTATTCGGAAAGACCCAATTCTTCAGTGTTCCCATACTTGCATAACTATAAATGTGTTATATAAGCAATAAAAATAATATATAATGCGCTATTTACTTGTTAAAAGTCCTTAAATGTCACAGTCCAATAAACTTCTTACATCCAAAATTTTTCAGCACCAGTTCTCAGTTGCACTTCTTTAACACACCAAGGGCTAAATTTACTAAGATACGAGTTTGGTATCAGTTTTATACTGACACACATCCCCGGCGAGTTAGTTGTCCAAACCTCCCCATTTACTCTAGGGTGGTTTGGGGCTGTGATGTAAAATGGCTGGTGATGTGTGGCGGATTGAAAACATCTAAAACCGCCATCCAAAAGTCAGGTGTTTGTAATTACTGCTTCTGAATGGCGTGATAGCTCAAACATGCTGACTGAGCTATTTTGCCATTCAAAACATAAGAGAAAACACCAATGACATTTAAATTATTGGATCAATCATTATTTATTGATTAAAAAAAATATTTAAAATTAACTTATGGGGAAAATTTTATTTTTCATTATATTAAATTTTTGAATTATTATATTATTCGGGAACTATGTAATGCCAAATTGTGCAAGATAAATATTTCTATACACCATTAACAATTAGTTAATATGGTTATATATTCACATTTCCACCATATTATATAGTCCAATAATAATAAAAAAAAAAAAAAAGTTGCCCCATAAGTTAATATAAAATTAATTTTGTCCCTTAATCAATAAATAATGATTGCCCCAATAGTTTAAATGGGAATGTTGCTCCCTCTTATATTCTGAATGGCAAAATAGCTCAAAAAGCATGATGCATCTCACCACTCTCAGCCACCTCTTTTATTTTGTCCGTTTGGCTGGAGGTTTTGCGGCAGTTTTGCAAACCCCAACTTAGTAAATCCGACGGTTCATATGTTCATCATTGTTAAAATCACGATGGCAATTTGTAAAGTGGTGTTTTTGTAAAATGATAATTCTGTCCGTTTTAATGGCGGTTCGGGCTTTAGTAATTCAGGCAGTTTTACAAACCGCCGGAAAAATAGCCCAAAACTGGCGGTTTCACCAAACCACCCTTAATAAATCTAGCCCCAAGACACATGTGTTGTGTCACATTTCCTACTCTCCATGGGACATATAGATCTCTAGAATACAGAACAATGACTTCTGTAGTGTAGAATTTTCATGTTTTATTTTATTAAAACGTATTACATAAACACATACCATAAGTGTATAACATCAGGCTTATTTTAACAGTAACATTAGCTGTTTTGTCAAAGGATTTCACCAGGAAATGTGGCCTTAGATATTAGTAGAAGCCACAATTCACTCTTCATGTCACAAAGCATTATTTATTTTTACCCCAGCAGTCTAAGCAATATAATATTTCGCCACATGGATTCTGTATGATAAGTTGCTTACAGTTTAGTTGCTGATAAATCTTTCAAATCCTTAGTCAATTCTCAGCAAAGCATTATACATTGCAGTCAACAGGTGTTCCCATTATCACACAACCATCACACCAGTTGTCACCTATCGTGCATAGTGGATATCAATAAGAAAGGAAATATAGCAGCTTTCCCAGAGCCGTATTCCATTAGGAGGTGATCTACATGTATTTAAAAAGAAGACTGTATTGTATTCTTAGTTCAGAGAATTCTTTCTGGGTGGTATGCACTTAGGGATTGTGGTTTCCATTACGTCTACATATAACAACAAAAACAAGGATTCTATTTGTCAAAACATTGCCTAGTTATCGACAATCTGAGCAATGTTTTGCATACCTAGAGTTTTATTTCTGCTTCTAAAATACCGCATCTAAAATTCATGCATCCATGCATATCGTAACTTCACTTAATAGGGGGAAACTACAGAATTCTTCATAAATTGTATCAGGACATCACTGTGTATTGGGTGTGAAAAGGGAGGCATACCCTCAATAACGTTTTACCTAAACAGAAAACTAATAGCATTAAACAGAATACTAACATGTTACTGAGGGTTGGCATGCAATTACATCTAAGTACAAGACTTTGGTAAAATAATACCCCATTACATTTAGACATGAAACATCAGTAATCACATATTCACATTGCAATGTGAGAATTATCTGATAACATCTTCAGTTTAGTGTCTACGTTTTAACAGATAAATTATTCTTTTTTATTTAAACTGTATGGTTGGAACCCTTGCCTTTACTCAATGGATAAAGCCACTTTAGTAAAGTATTATATTATTATTATTATTATTATTATTAATAATTTTTCTTTATAAGGCGCCACAAGGCGTCCGCAGCGCCATACAGAGACAAACAAATTACAATACAATGGGAGACAGCACAGTACAGTAAACAGTAAGCACAGCAACTCAGTAAGCTCAATGCACAGCTAGAGAGGGCGGGGAAGGGGAAGGGAGGATCCGCAAACGACGGGGCCCAAGAAAGAGGGCGCGGAAGACAGGGAGACCCCCAGGGGGGAGGAGGGAGCGAGAGTGGACGTGGGGTGGAGGACCCTCGAGGAGGAGGGCTAAGTAGCTGGAGAGCAGAGTTAGAAGTGTTGGAAACAGGAGGAGAGATAGCCCTGCTCAGAGGAGTGTTACAATCTAAGGGGAGGAGTGGACAGACAGAGAGATGCAGGGGAGAGAGGGAGAATAGGGGGACGGAGGCAGAAGATAAGGTAGGAAGTTAAGTGGGAGACAGAAAGGCTTTAAGAAAAAGGTGGGTTTTTAGGGTCCATTTGAAACTGGACAGATTAGGGGAAGTTCTGATGGAGGGAGAAGCTTGTTCCAGTGGAGGGGGGCAGCGCGGGCGAAGTCTTGGATACGCACGTGGGAGGAGGTTATAAGGGGGGAAGAGAGGCGACGGTCAGAGGCAGAACGGAGAGGGCGGGATGGAGCATGAATAGAGAGGAGGGTGGAGATGTAGGGCGCAGTGGAGTTGGCGAGGGCCTTGTAGGTGAGTGGGTGAGTGTGAGGAGCTTAAAGAGGATTCTGAAGGGGAATGGGAGCCAGTGAAGAGCTAGGTAGAGGGGGGAGACAGAAGGGGAGCGAGGAGAAAGGAAAATAAGCCTAGCGGCAGCGTTAAGAACAGATCGAAGGGGAGCAAGATGAGAGTGGGGGAGGCCAGTGAGGAGGAGGTTGCAGTAGTCCAGGCGGGAGATGATCAGAGAGTGGATAAGGCATTTGGTGGCATCTTGGGAGAGGAAGGGCCGGATGCGAGCGATGTTACGCTGCTGGAAGCGGCAGGATTTAGCAAGAGAGAGGATGTGGGGGAAAAAGGAGAGAGAGGAGTCGAATATGACACCAAGGCAGCGAATTTGGGGGGCAGGGGAGATAGAGGTGTTGTCAACAGTGATGGAGAGGTCAGAAGGGGATGAGGTATGAGAGGGAGGAAAAACTATGAGCCCAGTTTTGGCGAGGTTAAGTTTTAAGAATCGAGAGGACATCCAGGAGGAGATGGCAGAGAAGCAGGCGGACACCCTAGAGAGGAGGGAGGGAGAGAGATCAGGAGAGGAGAGGTAAAGTTGAGTGTCGTCAGCGTAAAGGTGGTAGCTGAAGCCGAAGAAGCTGATGAGTTCACCCAGGGAGGAGGTGTATAGGGAGAAGAGTAAGGGTCCCAGAACAGAGCCCTGAGGGACCCCGACTGGAAGGGTGGACAGGGGGAGAGAGACCCAGAGGTGGTGACAGAGAAGGATCGTGAGTAAGGTAAGAGGTGAACCAGGACAGGACTGGGCCGGAGAGGCCAAAAGACTGGAGGGTGTACAGGAGGAGGGGGTGGTCAACGGTGTCAAAGGCTGCAGAGAGGTCAAGGAGGATGAGAAGGGAGTAGTGACCCCTGGCTTTAGCAGAGAGGAGGTCATTGGTGACTTTAGCCAGGGCAGTTTCAGTGGAGTGGAGGGGGCGGAAACCAGACTGGAGAGGATCAAGGAGGGAGTGTTCAGAAAGGTAGGAGGTGAGACGGCTGCAGACGAGCCTCTCGAGAATTTTGGAGGCAAAAGGGAGAAGAGATATGGGGCGATAGTTCGAGAGAGAAGTGGGGTCGAGATTAGGTTTCTTAAGAATGGGGGATACGAGAGCATATGTAATATATATATGATAATGAACTGATGTAACCTAAAGAACTTTATTCACTATATATTACTTATGTCTTGCTCTGTATCTGCTGTGTCTTCTCTCTTTTTGTTTTAGACCTTTTATTATTATTATTATTATTATTTTTATTATTATTATCTTTGACTTATAAGGCGCCACAAAGGGTAAACTGCGGGTTTCAAAAAGTGGAGATGTTGCCTATAGCAACCAATCAGATTCTAGCTGTCGTTTTGTAGAATGTACTAAATAAATGATAACTAGAATATGATTGGTTGCTATAGGCAGCATCTCCACTTTTTCCACTAACATCTGAATTTAGATTGGCCATCACCACCAGAGGTGTAGAGTGGAGTCATGTAACCTGGAGCAAGCGCATACTACGAGGCCCTGCTCCCCTGTACTGAAGTGCGCCAGGGGCATGGCCAGTATGTGGGGGTAGTCTGAAGTGGAAAAAAAAAAATAGTTGTCAAGCATCAGCTGAAAGAAAATAAAGTTTTCACTTGCTGGAATATTAATGGTTGACCTCTGCTCTTTCTGCTTCAAACCGATTCACACTGTCCTGAAAGTCTGTGGAGAGAAGGTAAGGTTGGAGAGGATGAGGAGGAAAGAAGGTGGCTGGGAGGAGATGAGTAAGATTGAAGGTACAAACAGCGGGAGGATGGATAGCATGGAGAAGGGCGTCCCCGAATTGCCCTTGAAGCAGTGCAAATGACAAGAGTGAAGAAGAGGCGCCGTCAGCTGGAAGGACTGTAAGAAGAGGAGGTGGCGGGGAGAAGATCTGGTTCCTGCATGGAGCAGCTAAGTATGGTTTACATACTTGATGCAGGGCCACTAACAGCACTGTCGCTAAGTACACAGCAATCAAGGAAACAGGACGTTCCTGGTGAGTGGTCTCTATCTTTGGTTTTTAATCGCCCTTCTGTTCATGTTCATCACAGGTTGTTAGTGTAAACAAGGGGTCCCTGGTCTTTGTGTGTGGGAACCTAGGATAAGTGTCTTGGTCCTTGTGTGCTTTGTGCTTGTTCCTTGCAGGGAGTTGCTGAGGAGCATCTATGGTAGATGGACCTGAGTACAGCGACATGGTGAGGAATCCCTACAAGGAGGATTGTAATAAGACTTTGATAATTGATACACCCCCAAGTGTAGTGGTTCTCCAGAAGCCCCAGTAGTTGCATAGTGATCAGATAAGACCTGTATGTGTTGCTTTCCCCACCAGACCTGATACAAGGGCATTGAGGAAAGTGAGAGATAGAGGATAGCAATGGAGAAAACGAGAGAGAGAGAGAGAGAGAGAGAGCAAGAGAGGTTAGGAAACAAAATGTGTTGCTCTCACTTACGTATTACTGCAGCTTTCACAACCTGCTGCCGGTTAGCTGTCTGGATCCTAGAATGTTGGGGCCAGTTTGAAAAATGTACAGATATATGGATTATGGAAAGCAGAACAATAAGTGAACACAGTGCATAAAGATCACACAGTATATAATACCTACATCCAATCTTCAAAAAGGCTGTACATTACCATTAATTTAAAGAATAAAAAAACTGCCTGTAAAAACTCCAAAATTTCACCACAGGCCACTCGGACCTGCCACTTTCTCCAAAATAGCCCCATATGCTCTAAATTACATAAGTGGGCCAGCCTACCCCTGCTGGGACTGATGATTGTGATGATGAAGTGCGCTGCGCCACTGTCCAGGATAATTGAAGTGAGAGCACTGCTGAGCAGCACTGCTCATGATGGATATATTTGTATGGTGACATCATCCTCCACTACTGCTAGCACCTGATCCAGGTGCTCCATTCATATTATGCTTCTGATCTCCACCACATAAATGGCTGTTTGTCTGCCACAGTAGAGTGGAACTAGTGAAATAAGTGATAATATGCAGGATAAAAGGAACCAAAGGGTCCAGACAAATGGGTGGTTTAGATCACCACAGTTTTCCACCAAGAAACTAGAGTAGCTTTACATACCTCCAGAATGCCATCATGTTCTTGCTGCTAAACCACAGTATTCTAATACACCTGTTTGCCATGACCATAAGAATGCGTAAGAAATATGGGGCTGCAATAAAAACTAAAACAGAAATAAAACACAGAAATGAAAAGACTATATCACATACTTTCCATATAATCCATAACCTGGGAAAGGCTACAAGGTATGGATAATTTTATCAGTAGCAAGCTGATACCCCCCAAAATGACAAGTTCACAATTAATTTCTTTCTTTCTTCCCCAAACCCCCTCTCTGTGACGACACTGAAAGAGATGTGTTGTTAACCTGTTAAGTTTATTCCACTACACATTGTATATTTTTTTATACATATGCATAGGAAACAAGACTATGTTACCTTGATTCTTTGGAGTGATACATAATCCTTATATTTTCTTTATGGAGCTTATATGTGTCATTAGCATATATTATGTGATTTCCAGATGTCACAAATTTATACAGACATCTTCACAAACATGTATTATGAGAATTATTATTTTCACCCATTATGTTTCTTTTAAGAAAGGTATAATGAACTTGGGTTGACCCAAGTATAATTTTTCCAGGACAAATAGATTTCAGCCAATCTTGTAAAATCCGTGGAGCCCTTAACTGGGCAATATAAAAGGTTCATAGGTCTTCTGTGACAAAGCATCTCTGAGTAAATAATCAAGGTAAGGTGACAGAAAGCAGGCTCCTGATGTATGTCAGTTAGCATCATCAAAATACATTAACACCATGTTTTCTTCTACAAAGTGATCTGTTATAAACCATTTTGACTAAATTAACTTCAGATTTTAGGATATAAATCATGACAGCATAACCATATTTTTCATAATTATCCTGTGTAGGTCTGACACTACCTTATTTAGTTGGCTAGATACTCAGTCGAGCAGAGTGTATCTAATGACACTTAGATGTAAAAAAATCTGAATATTGTTTCCTCTTCAAAGGAGAAAGGGGCTCATGTGCATTTTCTAAGTAAGTCTGCCCCCCCCATTGAATCATCTGCGCAATATCTGTTTTTAAAATGTTATCTTAACTAGTTCTCAATCTGGCTAAAACAGACTACTGAAACTATATGTGAGTGTTTGCTAATAGTTACAGCACATCATTGCTTTTTGCATCATCTTATTAGAAAGTCCCACTAATAGCATGAAAAACTGCAATGTCTGCATGGTGTATACTACAGCAGAGCAAACTATAATTAAAAAACATCCCATTCAATATAAAAAAAACATCATCATCATCATTTATTTATAAATTACCAGCAAATTCCGTAGCGCTTTACTATTGGGAACAAACAGCAATAAAACAATACTGGGTAATACAGACAGACAGAGAGGTAAGAGAACCCTGCTCACAAGCTTACAATCTATGGGACTACTTTGAGAGAGATTGTCAGCATACCTCACAGAAAGCAAACCTGTCAGAAGCCAAAGTTGGCAAGTATGTGGTAAACCCATGAAATAAGTTGTGCCTATATTCAACATTGATAGTCATAGGACTTAATAACACATCCTTTGCTATATAATTGTGCAATTACCCATTCGAATTAGGCAAACGATGGTCACGTGGGACCTTCAAGATACACAGGAAGATGGGACTTGTAATTCTGGAGTGCACAGGCCAGACCATTACATAATGGAAAACAGACAAATGGTGAATTTCACAGAGATTAAAGGGGTACACAGGGAAACAAGGCCAGATAAATATGGGGATAACATGCTTATCCAGTTCAATAAAACTACATTTAAGTGGACAACAGGCAGAGTAAAATGGAGCATTAAACTATTTGACTAACATTTGCTTCTAACAATGGTGTTTATTTAGTGTAAAAGTTACACCTTCTCAGATTATGTCTTTTTTGGGAACAGCATTTGGATTGCCTCCAAGTCCAAATTATTTTGAAGTCCATTTTCCTGTAATGTAGTGAAGCATTAGCTGACAAATGGGAGGAATGCTGAGAAATGGGGTTAGTGGTTTTCAATAACACTGGTAGGTAATATGCGATTCACTATCAAACACCACAAATCCCTCTTTTAAAAGAAACGTGAGACAGTGTAAGTCTCAAGAGGCGGCTTCAACCAGCAGCTGTGCACATTGTGATCGTCAGAATTCCAGCTACATAATGTATTTATTAACCCTCTCAGTGCCGTGCTGGAGTCCATGCATTGTACGGCAGTGCATGCCACTGGTGACTCTATACAAATGAATCACGATAGGAATCCATTTCAGCTTCAGACAAAGAAGATATTCTACATCTCATATACCTATTAACATTGTGCCCTTTTACCATAGCTAAACAGAGTGAGTAATACAATTTAAATACATGGTATTTGAACATGAAATTGTTTATCTATTTATCATACACAGTGGAACATGCATATTGTATTTCTTACTACTGTGTGCATAGTGTTAATTGTGGTGGTTTTCTCCATGGCATCAATTGGTTTGGAAACAACAGATATGTTGGGGATCAGTGCTAGTGACATCTTCTTTTAAGCGCACAATTTTGCAAATGCATCATCTAAGGGGACTGACATCATGTACAACACATTTGGGGCATTGCTCTGAGGTTCAGGGACTTATAGAAAGAGGCTGATGTTTTATTAGGAAGCGATAGGGTTTACTTTTCTTTATTTGGCTTTGATATTTTAATTCTGGTTACATGAGGGCATCATTGGTCTGAAGCTCATGATGTTTGGGGGTCGTTGTTATTACTTTATCAGTCCTGAGGTAGAGGAACTTTATGCCTGTTGGTTAAAGTCAGGCTTGGGAATAGTAGACAATGGCTTCATCTTTAATTCACGTTAATGTTAAAACTATTGTCCACAAAGACACAGATCTGAGATGTGTTTATAGTTTCTATATTAGCTGTAAGGGTTCATCACATTAAATGCACACCTTGGAGCACGTATGCCTATATAGTCACTGTGTGTTATTTTACCACTGTAATCAACCAGTCATCAACCAGTGTAAATATATAGATATGTCCAGACGTTATGGTAGTGCCTATGCGACCAAGCAACGTGCACAACATGGATAGGCAAAGCACTATGTTAGGCATAAAACACCTTTACAGGACAAGGCCTGGCATTCTAATATTACCCGTAAGAAATTCTCCTAATTATACCTAAGGATGACATCTGAGTTGATTTCTGTATCTTGGCCATTACTGTTCCTTCACTCTGTATATTTCTGTTGGCTTTGGACGTTTGGTTTTTGGATTATGATTTTGTAAATGGTGCCTGATCTTTGATTCTTGCTGTTGCTCTTAACTATGATTATGGATAGTGGTTCTTTACATTACTGAACAGCTGTTGCTGTCTTTAACCTGCTCATCTGTCTGCTGTTATCTGGATGTTATGTCCCTTATTACGCAACACCTTGGGCTCGTGTGAAAGTCCTAGGGGCAACTAACGTTAAGTGTGAATAGAAAAGGGTCTGCTATTGGTAATCTCCATGCCGGCTTGGTCCGGGGCTAGCTTTTTTTTTTGGGTAGAGGTAGATGAGAAAACTATAATGGGTAAGGTACAGGTAAGTGTAATTAGTACATACTTGCCAACTCTCCCTGAATGTCAGGGAGACTCCCTGAAATAGGGGTGATCACCTCACTCCATGAAAAGTCTGGCATTCTCCCTGATGCTGAGCCAGTACAAGACGTGGTTGGCTTCACCATCTGCGGCATGATGACACAGTTCAGAAATTGTGTCCTATGTCCATGTATTGATGCCTATGCAGGTGCCCATTTTCATGGAGACCGAGATTTAATCAAAGACTGACAGGTAAGACAACATGACTTCAGTAATGGAGACAGAAATGTAAAAGACACTTCAGTCTCTAGAGATTCATTAGCTGCTTTAATGCATAGTTGCCTGTAATTGGCCAAAATTGTGACAATCCTTTAGGGGGTGGGGCCAAAATGATGAGATTTGTCAAGCTCCACTCCTGTACGCCCACCTTCCTGAAGCCAACGAGGAAAAGTTGGCAAGTAAGAATTAGTTAGTATATTGTGTAAACTCTTTCCATGTGTTTATTATAGAGGAGATATGGTGAGAGTTAGGACCACGAAGCATGACAAGATAGAGTAATATAGAAATAGCTGCATTTTGGGGGAAGCTTGGAAGTGGGGCATAAATATTTAATTCTTGGTATCAGGATGAGAGCATACATCTGATATGATCAAATAGAATATTTAATCTCGGCCCAAATAAAAGATTGCATTGATACATAAATGAACCTGATTTTTAACTCCGATAAATGTTTGACCAAATGTTTTTAAAAAGGAAACAATTAGCCTAGTAGGAGGTAATTAGGTTGAGCAAACCCTTTTCTGAAGAGACCTGCAATTAGAGAAAAAGGAAGAAGCCCTCAGACAAGGAATCAGACTTTCCTCATTGATTAAAGATATCAGAAAAAATGAGAGTGAAAGATGTCACAGAATTGAGAATAAGTTAAAGAAAAGGAGTTGGAAAAAACTCCAGTCCACTGAAGTATACAGCTAATATCATCAAAATAAATTGGGAAATCTGGGTGCCACTCTATACTGAGGAGCAGAAATCACACCAGGTTGTGAATGACAGGTACTGGCGGTATCCGGGAACAGCTATAATCACATATCTTTGGAAATGGTATGTCACATTGTCATAATTCCATCATGTTTGGAATTTAAATATACAGGAGATTATGACCGGTTTATTGAAGGGGGAGTTATGTCTCTGGGATATATCTGTGAAGAATTACCCAAAGGTCAAAACTTTGGGAATATTTGTGAGCAAACTATAGTGACACCCAGGGGACATCCCTGTCCCCTATTAGAATTAACACGCCCCTGTGAAAAACGTCCTTTTTCATTTTGCCTAAAAACCTGTGTTTTGAAGGGACAAACGGTCAGCTTGTTGGGGATCAATCTAATTGAAGAAATGTCCAGGTTTTCTGCCTGCCCCAGGCATACAGTTTATTATATGTAAGTCATGTTCTGTACTTTCATCCCATTTGTTTTTATAACTGTTTGCAATTTTTTATTTGGATGTCAAATCTTTATTTAATTGTTTTTTGTATTCTCTGGAAGCATTGTACTTTTGTATATTAAATCTAACAATTTAATAGTTCTGTCCTCATTGCTCTAAAATTAATTCATTGCCTGTTTAGAAGAGACAGATTGCTTGGCTGGATTAACTCTTAAGGAAACAGTGTGTGAAGGGTTAATTGTTTAGCTACCAGAGCACAGAGTGTGCGCAATTGGGTGATTAAGACATAGGTTTGCTACGGGCCTTATACGTAGCTGGTGGCAGTTGTTGAGAGGTGTGAAGCATGCGTATGTGTTGGGAAAGGGACCAGCAAAATCTGTAGACTGAAAGAGAGGTGAGTTTGAGGTTAAGGCTGGAATCCTGTGTGTTCCCTTACAGCAAGCTTCCAAGACACAAGTGCGCAGAGGGCGGTTTGTGATCGATAAAGGGTAGATGTGCGCAGGGCCATCTTAACAACATTATGGGCCCTGGGCAAAGCAGTGCACCGGGCCCCTATATATATCTATATATATAGATATATATAGATATATATATATATATATAGATATAGATATATATATAGATGTATAGAGATACAGATATATAGAGATAGATAGATGTAGTTGCTCAGTGACCCGTGAAGGTTTTTTTTGCAGATTTTTTCTTTTGCAGGATTATTTATTCTAATTTAGAGCCCTGCCTATGGGGCCCCCTTGCCCGTGGGGGCCCCCGGGCACCTGCCCATCGTGCCCAATGGAAAAGATGGCCCTGGATGTGCGGTACACCTGTCAAACCGTATTGCAGGTGTCCTAAGGCGAGCTCAGGGAGGACAAAAACCTCCCGTGGAGCAGAATAGAGGTGATATATTGTATGACAGTTGGAATATATGATAAGATATCTAATCAGGGAGTAGCTAGAGGGGCTTATCCCTGACACTGGGCCTCTTGTGTAGCTCATCATAGGTTACTGCGAATGTCCAGTTCAGCTTTGTCTGCAAATAGAATCATGCAATAACTTTATCTTTATTTTGTGAAAATCACCATTGTGGGAGATTGCAACATATTGAAAGCATAAGAGAATCCTTCCTTGCCCGGTATTCAGCAGTATGACTCTAGGTATTAGTAAGACAGGATCATCCACATTTCTTTCTGGGAAGGTACTGCAACAATGGTCTTTGCTCCTGCATGCCTAAAATAGAGGTCTTACTAGGATTTTTCTTTACTTTGGGTTTACTGAAGAAAGAGAAGATTAAGTGAGGGGGGTTTCCCAGACATGACACCCACACTAATATAGTGACAATTCCCCAGGCAGCTGTTTTTACAATACAATTTAACATAACTTCTCTTTTGCACATGATCGCATGCTCAGATAGCAACGAAACGCGACAGTATTCCGGTTCAGTGCCAGGACTAATGAAGAAGACATTGTCAACACACAGCTCACAGTATAGACAGTCAGAGATTAAATCCGCAAATGTAGCACTGTAATATATCAATAATAGTAATAAGAAACAGATTGTGCAGTGTTTTTTATTTTAACTATTGTATATATTTATTTTATGTATTGACCATTTTATTGTTTGATTATTCACAGAATTGTTACCTATAAAACCAGACCTTTTTAGTGTTTGGTAAATTGGTTGTGTGACACCTACCTCCACCCCTCCCACCTGAAATCTTCCCAATCCCATGTCTTAGTTTTGTAATTCTACTATTGGATATTTATATTTTCCAATTCTGTAAAAAATACTTTGTGGATAATCAGTCTTTTTTTTCCCCAGTTCCTCACACTTGAGGAACGTGACATATGTTTTGTTATTATTAATACAATGTTAAAAATTCACAACTGGGCTCGGCTTAGTTGTAGGAAGAGGATGAGGGCAGCTTGCACAGTGTGTATGGCAGGGGTGGGCTGGCCCGGGGGGCAGGGGAGGTAGGCCGGCCAGCCGCCCCCCGGATGCAAAATTCAACACTTTTCCCCCCGCGGCCGCATCTGATGACATCAGATGCGGCCGCGTCAGCGCACAGGCGGCCGCATCACATGACAGGGGATGCGGCCGTGTCATCAATGAGACGCTTGTAGTTGAATATAAAAAAAACAGCCTGCACAGACTGTGGAGCTAGAAAGTAAAATTAAATGGACCACGGTACTTTGGTGGCTATCTATGCCCCTCCCCGCCCTCCACTTGTAGTTGAATATAAAAAAAGCAGCCTGCACAGACTGTGAAGCTAGAAAGTAAAATTAAATGGACCACGGTACTTTGGTGGCTATCTATGCCCCCCCCCGCCTTCCACTTGTAGTTGAATATAAAAAAAGCAGCCTGCATAGACTGTAGAACTAGAAATTCGAATATACAAAGAAATGGATAAAGGCAGTTTAGTATCTGTCTGCATCAGACCCCCCCCCCATCCACGTGTAATAAAATAGAAAAAAAAGCAGCCTGCATAGACTGTAGAACTAGAAATTCGAATATACAAAGAAATGGACAAAGGCAGTTTAGTATCTGTCTGCATCAGACCCCCCCATCCACGTGTAATAAAATAGAAAAAAAAAGCAGCCTGCATAGACTGTGGAACTAGAAATTTGAATATACAAAGAAATGGACAAAGGCAGTTTGGTATCTGTCTGCATCAGATCCCCTCTCCACTAGGAGTAAAATAGAAAACTATTCAGCCGTTATATAATCTAGAATATAAATAGAAATTGAGAAAGGCAATTTGGTATCTGTCTGCATCATAATCATCAACATCCTCATTAGCGCCCTCGTCACCTCCATAAATCTCCCCCTCATCCTCTTCTATTTCCAAAGTGGCATCCTCAATTTGTGTATCAGCGGCTACACTCGGGCTGTTCAGGTACACATCAGCAGAACTGCTGAAAGGGCCCTTCTTTATGGGTACACTAACAGAATGCTCACGATTAGACATACCACTGTTGGATGGACTCTCCACAGGGATTGGTGTCATTTGTGAATCAGAGCAAACATTCTCCTCTAATGCCTTACTGTTGTCTTGCAGCTCGGCTTTGACGCGTAACAGTAGTTGTGCACCAATTGTAGGCTCGGTAACTTTTTGGGATCTGCCACTAATAGCCAAAGGTGAAGGCCTCATTCTCTCTTTGCCACTGCGTGTGTAGAATGGCATGTTGGCAATTTTTTTTTTATCGGCACTTAACTTTTGCTCAGTAACACTTCTTTTTTTCTTCAACACAGTAAAAAAAAAAAATTATTTTGTTTTTTGGACTGATTTCGAAACACTCTGTAGTTTGACATCGCCTTGCCCAGATGACGTACTGGGAACACTAACATCAGGACTGGTGACAGAATCTGGCTGCTCATTCTGACCATATGTGGATTGCTTTGAATCCATTCTGAGCGCAAAGCACATATAGTGGTAAAAATTATTTGGTAAGATACTGCTGACAGATAAGACTTTTGACAGCCAGAAATATTTATGCACAATTATGGGGGACACCCCAAAAGCACTGTGTAGTGCTAAAAATTATTTGGTAGATACTGCTGACAGATATGACTTTTGACAGTCAGAAATATTTATGCACAATTATGGGGGACACCCCAAAAGCACTGGGGAGTGCTAAAAATTATTTGGTAGATACTGCTGACAGATAGTAATTTTGACAGCCAGAAATATTTATGCACAATTATGGGGGACACCCCAAAAGCACTGGTGAGTGCCAAATATTTAAAAAATAAAATAAACCTCTATCCTCCTCTCTTCTCTAGCGATTTTTGTTACAGCAATTGGAATAAGAATATTGTATTCTCTGTCCCTGCTCTAATCAGCCTGTGACTACACCCTGCTCTCTCCCTCTGTCAAATGATGGATTGCTGTGGAAGCGTGTATTTAAAATCTTGAAGTATCGCGAGAACCGAGCCACGAGATCCGACGATGTCACAATGACGTTCGGCCTCGATTTGGATTCGGAGTGGGCGGGAGAGTACCGAGCTACTCAGCTCGGTACTTGGATACCCAAAGTTCGGGTGGGTTCGGTTCTCGGGGAACCGGACCCGCCCATCTCTAACATTAACTGACATGGGAAAAATATTTGATCTGAGGACAAAATTAGTTTTACAGTCTCCTATGATAATATTGTGTGTTGGTGACATTGACTTTCCTGAATTGCCAGGTTTATGTTCTGTGTTTGACAAGATGGTAACTACTAGTACAGTCGCACACACACACTGTAGGGGATGGTGTTTTGGATTGACCACTATTCGTGACTACCTCTATGAGGTCATATATACATAGAAAACTATATATAATATATTTTCAGTAAACTAAAATGGGAGTGGGGGGAGCACCATCACAGGTGCACATTCCACTCATGGCTGCAGAACTTGAACATAGTGCAGAGGGAGACATACATTTCTTACTCATTGGGAAGTGTCAATAATATATATTTCCCTATAGGAAACTGTTGCACTCAGATGTTCACAAGATAAAAGCATTTATGCATTAACTTTCATATTTCATTTTCACATGTTATTTAATATTGGACCCCGGGTAAAAGTTTGACTTTTATATTCATATAATACTTATTTAAAGAGCGTGAATGGGCAAACATGATATAGGAAGGCGTCCAATAAATTGCAAATAATGGTGCTGTAGTCTTGTGTGACTGAGATTATGAAATTATAGGCAAGTGAATGTGGGGGTCTATAATTACTACTACAGTGTAGTAATAATCACAATGCATCGCTGCAAATCGCGGTGATGCATGATAAAATACCGCTGTAATTTTCCATGCTGGGGCTGCTCGGGAAGCCAAGGCGAAGAACGCCCTCATCCACAAAGATTTTTTGCTATTCACTGACAAACTAACACTGCCGGCAAATGGACCCTAACCCTATGCACAGAGCACCTTTAAAAGAGAGGGATCCAGCGAAGCCAGATAGACTTCAGCTCAATCCCATGATAAACGACCAATAATGCCATCATGAGAGCAAAGATTTTCGAAACTTAATAAATTGACTCAGGGGCGGGCTGGGCAGGGGGGCATCGGCCCCCCGGGCCGCTCAGACTCACCACTGTTAGGGCCGCCCCCGGATGCAATTTCTGTTGATTTTTCCCGGCGGCCGCATCTCATGTCATGAGATGCGGCCGCGTCAGCGCACAATGACGTGGCCGCATCCCGTGTCATGCGGTGCGGCCGCCTGACACGCCTGACACTATCCCTACAAACTTTGAGAGGTGGTCTGTGCAATGTGGTTCTTCCTGTGAGCTGGACAGTTGGCTGCTAGGGCACTGATTACTGGTACAATGTGGGGCTGAAATCAGAGAGCATTTTCTAACTTTTAAAGTGTGGAAAAAATGTATATTCTTTTAATCTGCACAGCTAAAAGCTATATATCTGTTTTGTTCACAATACATTGTTTTCCCAGTTATGACATTAGCTTTTAACTGGTCTGAGCATTACATTTGGAGATGAAGTTCAGTGTAATTGTCTGTCTAGAGCAGTGGTTCCCAAACGTTTGCAGTTTGTGGCACCCTTAGAGTCTCCATAATTTTTTCAAGGCACCCCTCCAAAATAATTACCGAGCAGTCCCGTTTTATAAGTAGTCAAAAAAACGTAATAAGTATTTAGGTCAGGACAAAAATACTTATTTAGTTGTATGCAAAAATAATACACATAAATCCAAGGGAAAAGAATATTTTTATATATTTTTTTCAATTATATTTCTGTCAAAGAATAATTTCCAGCTAACTCACACTGTGCCCTCCTTCATCTCCACACACTCTGTGCCCTCCTTCATCTCCACACACTCTGTGCCCCCTGCATCCACACACTCTGTGCCCCCTGCATCCACACACTCTGTGCCCCCTGCATCCACACACTCTGTGCCCCCTGCATCCACACACTTTGTGCCCCCTGCATCCACACACTCTGTGCCCCCTGCATCCACACACTTTGTGCCCCCTGCATCCACACACTCTGTCCCCTTTGCATCCACACACTCTGCCCCCTTTGCATCCACACATTCTGTCCCCTCTGCATCTTCGCTCTGCCCCCTCAGCATCCCGCCGTGGCCAGGAAGAGAAAAAAACCAAAAAGAACTTACCAATCCGGCGGTGCCCGGTACCCAGCATACTCTCTCCTGCTGCTTCTCACTAAATATGTCGGGCGTGATGACAATCAGCAGTGAGAAGCGAGGAGGGAGGAGGGTGCTGGATCCCGGGCGCCGATGGATTGGTAAGTTTTTTTTTGTTTTTTTTCTTGTCCACGGCACCCTTGTGACAGCGCCGTGGCACCCCTGGGAGCCGCGGCGCTCAGTTTGGGAACCTAGGGTCTAGAGTGTGAGTTTTCAACCATAGGTTGCCCTGCGCACATTTCTGCCTATCAGGGATCTCGTCATATCACAGTCATAAATGATGTGGTTGTTATATTATCATGTTCATTGTAACACCTCACCTGTTTTTTCTTTTAGAGTTAAAGGAAATACTAAAACCTGTAATGACCTGGTTGTTGTTTGATATAAACTGTAATTAAAGCAAAGTAATACTTTCACTGTACAATACATGATGAGAAAATAAGTTAAGTATCTGTAACCGAGCTCTGTATAAATTAACTCTATAAATCAGGTTTATGCCACTAGTGGGTTTCCAGTTGTTGTGGAACTACAAGCCCCAGCCTGGGGAGGGCATGGTGGGCATTTATTCCAACACTGTCATAGTTGTCTGTCTCTCCTCTAAACCTCTACCTCAAGCTACAGTGAGGGCCAAAAGTTTTGAGAATGACACAAATATTATTTTTCACAAAGTCTGCTGCCCGATGGCAATTTGCAATACTCCAGAATGTCATGAAGAGTGATCAGACGAATTGCAATTAATTTCAAAGTCCCTCTTTGCCATGACAACAAACTTTGTCCGAAAAACAACATTTCCACTGCATTTCAGCCCTGTCACAAAAGGACCAGCTGACATTAGATCAGTGGTTCTGTCGTTAACACAGGTGAGGGTGTTGATGAGGACAAGGCTGGAGATCACTCTGTCATGCTGATTGAGTTACAATAACAGACTGAAAAGTTTAAAAGGAGGGTGGTGCTTGAAATCACTGTTCTTCCTCTGTTAACCATGGCTACCTGCAAGGAAACACGTGCAGTCATCATTGCTTTGCACAAAAAGGGCTTCACAGGCAAGGATATTGCTGCTAGTAAGATTGCACCTAAATCAACCATTTATTAGATCATCAAGAACTTCAAGCAGAGAGGTTCAATATTTGTGAAGAATGCTTCACAGCGCCCAATAACATCCAGCAAGCGCCAGGACCATCTCATAAAGTTGATTCAGCTGCAGGATCTGGGCACCACGAGTGCAGAGCTTGCTCAGGAATGGCAGCAGGCAGGTGTGCGTGCATCTGCACGCACAGTGAGGCAAAGACTTTTGGAGGATGGCCTGGTGATAAGAAAGTCAGCAAAGAAGCCACTTCTCTCCAGGTAAAACATCAGGGACAGACTGATATTCTGCAAAAGGTATAGGGATTGGGCCGCTCAGGACAGGGGTAAAGTCATTTTCTCTGATGAATCCCCTTTCAGATTGTTTGGGGCATCTGGAAAAACACTTGTCTGGTGAAAGAAAGGTGAGCGCTACCATCAGTTCTGTGTCATACCAACAGTAAAGCATCCTGAGACCATTCATGTGTGGGGTTGCTTCTCAACCAAGGAAGTGGACTCACTCACAATTTTGCCTTAGAACATAGCCATGAATAAAGAATGGTACCAAAACATCCTCCAAGAGTAACTTCTCCCAACCATCCAAGAACAGTTTGGTGATGAACAATGCCTTTACCTTTATGATGGAGCACCTTGCCATAAGGCAAAAGTGATAACTAAGTGGCTCAGGAATCAAAACATCGAAATTTTGAGTCCATGGCCAAGAAACTCCCCAGACCTTAATCCCATTGAGAGCTTGTGGTCAATCCTCAAGAGGCGGGTGGACAAACAAAAACCCACAAATTCTGACAAACTCCAAACATTGATTAGGCTAAATGTGCGGCCATCGGTCACTATGTGGCCTAGAAGTTGATTGACAGCATGCCAGGGCGAATTGCAGAGGTCTTCAAAAAGAAGGGTCAACACTGCAAATATTGACTCTGTGCATAAACTTGAAATGTAATTGTCAATAAAAGCCTTTGACACTTATAAAATGCTTGTAATTTTACTTCAGTATACCATAGCAACATCTGTCAAAAAGGTCTAAAAACACCGAAGCAGCAAACTTTGTGAAAACCAATACTTGTGTCATTCTCAAAACTTTTGGCCATGACTATACACTTATGGCAGTTTAGCAGAATGAGTTTAGGGACAAACAAAATTACAGCAGATAGCACATATTATTCTGCACACAAGAAATAAAGGAGAGCAAGAAAAGTAATTTGTCTTCTTTGGCTGGATCTTTAATTACAAAAAAATCCTGTTGCATGATGTGATGTGCTGGCCTCACCTCAAGCCAGAAACTCCCCTAATTATTTATAAATACGGCTTATTGCCACTATATTTGTATAGCAATAACGATTAAAATGTGCTGCATAAAACACAAATAAATATTCCTATTCTTCTGCACTTTTACGATGAACAACATGAGCTGTATTTCAAATATTGCTTGCTATGCCAAAGCAAAAGCTTAAAGTAGTTTTGTACCCTCTGTGAAGTAAAACATGTAACTTCATGTGGATGCTTCCTGGAAACGCAGTAGAGTGACTAACATTGCTTAAATAAGAAGTTGCACAGGAGAAAGACTGGAGAGAAATACTTGATAGCTTATTTGTACACTGAAATTTAAAGTTGATATTTGTGTGCTACATGAAAAAACAGTCAGTATTTAACTTATGTGCAAAACAGAATACTAATTTGCACCCCTTGCATTGTAACATGGTTTTGTCCAGGATACTGAAATAAGAAGTTTCTCAAGTTAAGATCCTTAATGAATCAGGCCCCTTGATCCTTCAGTGACCTTGGTGTGTATGCGCCCATCTGCCCTGCATCAGTAGTTTGAATAGACTAGCAAAAACCTATTAGCATTAGTAAGTTAAAACGCAATGATGTCAAGTATGTAAGGCAGTAGTGGGTGCTGAGCGTACGCAATACGTTTTGTAGGTGATTCTGTGAATCCTAGTTTATTGGTTCTGTATCTTTTCAAATTTACAATTGTTGTGGGGGGGGGGGGGGGGGGAGCCGTTAGTTTACAGGTGATTTGCAACACTTTGTGTAATTATTGTGGCAATAAACTACTATACTGATACAGTACAGTACTATAACTACAAACAAGCATCCATTGCAGCACTGAACACTATGGGCCTGGTGTTGAATTAAAAGCAAATTGGGTAAAATTTCTGTTAAAAAAAATCTGCTACGTCTGCTATTATAGCCATAATCCTCACGTGCAAATGAAACTGGAGAGTTTTGTTTGATTGACTGTTTAGTCCCTATTTGTCCAAAATGGAATATGGACTTGTTGTTTTGATTATGAGACATATCATCCAATGATCGTTTGTATACATAGGCTGCCATTGTCAGATAATTTATGGTCTTCTGATTACTTTGACTTCTGATCTATCAATAAGGCTTGTTATCTCCATACAGAATGCACAGCTTATTCAATGGTTTTTAACTTATTATTTTATTAAATTGTTTTTAATTTTTCATTAAGAGCGCTCTGTTTGTGTTTCTTCTATTCACATTGCTTATGAGATACAAGAGAGTCAGATCCCTGTTATTGAGAGCTGTGGTGTTTGAATGGTGCTGCTTATTCTAATGGTTTTTAGTGCCTAAATGTGTTTATTGTACTGAACACTATGGGGCTGATGTTGAGTTAGAAGCAAATTGAGTATAATTTTTGTTCAAAAAAGCTGCCCCATTGGCTATTATAGCAGCTATATTAATCCCAGTACAAATGAAAGTAACAAACATAATTTTTAAAACACACCCTTAAAATCCTATAATATAAACAAAATCAATGAAGAAAGCAATCAGCCAATCAGAAGGGACTAACTAGTGCTGGCGACTGTCGTCACCATCATCAACAACAACAGTATGTTTTTGCACCAGCTCTCTAGCAGGTGCAAAAGATACGGCTCCTTGCAGGCATCTCCGGGCTGGTCTGCCTCAGGTGCAATTGCGTGAACACATCTTTACTGTATTTGTCCTACATTGGACTGAGCCTTCTCTCCCTGCTGCACCTCTCCATTCGTAAGGAAGTGCAAATGTCTGATGTGCGCAACTGCGCAACTCTGCACATGTATGTGCTTGCGCAGGGCCAGATTAACCCGAGGTCTAACTGGGCTACAGCCCAGGGGCCTCGGGCATCCAGGGGGCCCTTGACAGAGCTCAGCAGAATTATTGATCGGGACAGGGGCGGGGGCGCCCCGGCCCGATCAATGCTGAGCTCTGTCACTGCAGTCCTCCTTCTCCGGCGCTCAGTAATCTCCTTACTGAGGAGATCTCGCGAGAGTGTCACGAGATCTCCTCAGTAAGCAGCTTACAGCGCGCCGCGGAAGGAGGACTGCAGTGACAGGAGAAGGTAAGCGCTTGGGGGGGGTCGGTCAGCTAACAGGGGGGCCAGTCTGCTAATGGGGGGACCTCACGGGGGAATGGGGGGGCCCCCTTAGCCCAGGGGCCTCCATTCCGTTAATCCGGCCCTGTGCGTGCGTTCTCTTTAAGGGCATACACAGTGCACATTTTTTTCAATTTACGCTACATAAACAGGTAAAATTTCAACTCAACATCAGGCAACACTGATACATCAGCTAGTCTTTGAATTCTGCGTGCTAACACCTGCAGAGCTTGCAACACAAAATGGAGTTTGAAGTGGGATAAGTGAGTCAGACAGTCCCATGGCTGCATAACAGTATCTGTTACCCACCGTAAGAGACCTAAACAATATTATTCCACAAAAGACCAGTCATCAATGATTATTTTAAACTAAAGCTTATATGTTGTATGTAGAGTTAGCAAACATTTGTGTTTGGGCCTAACATATTTAATGGAAAACACTTGTTTAAACAAAGGACATATTCTTAAGATGACAAAGTAACTTCAATTTTGTATAGTAAATAGATATTGGCTTTGCCCAGCCACTCCAATGTTTGCACCATGTTATCCTCTTTGGTGTGTAGCAGCTTTTTAAGATTTTAAAGGTAATTAAGATAAAGGATTAAGAATACTTGGCCATAAGCCTGAGAAAAGAATGCAGTCATTGGATCTTCACTCCCCTTCTACTGCACCTTTTCTGGGGGAAGAATATCAAAGGAAGACCAGTCTAGATATACAATCATAAATTGCTATCACTCCTTCCCTCACTTCACTTGAGATATGTAAGATCATTGACTGTCATAACAAAGTGTATACACTCCAACACAGCAGAACTCACTTTAAACAAAGCATGTGTATACATTTTGGGATACTCAGCAGGTATTTAGCTAGATAAGCACACTGAGGGACCTGTGTAACACTGGAGTAGGAGGTAAATGGAGTTGCAGCCTTTACATTTGACTGAAAAATTAACCTGTTCAGCACTTTTTAAGTGTTTCTAGAATATTTTAATTAAAGTAAAAAACATGGTGCAATGGCTAAATAAGGATCAATAAAGTAATAATTTCTGTAATACACTAGAAAATAAACAACTAAGACGACAACTTTAATGACATTTTGTGCCAAGTTTCATGAGAATCAGAGCAGCAGTAGAAGTGTAAGCAGGATCAGTAAATATTACATCACTTAATAAACGGTTGATTTTTCCTGGGGTTGGGGGATCCTGGTGGGAACAGAGAGAGAACAATAATACCCTAGCTCAGTGGTTCCCAAAACTCTTTCAGTTTGCAGCACCCTTAGGGTCTCCATAATTTTTTCAAGGCACCCATCCAAAATAATTACTGAGCAGTCCCATTTCATTAGTAGTTGAGTCAAAATAACGTAAGTATTTAGGTCAGGACAGAAATACTTATTAAGTTGTTTGCAAAAATTATACACATAAATCCAAGGGAAAATAATATTTTTATATATTTTTTTAAGTTATATTTCTGTCAAAGAACAATTTACAGCTATCATTAAGATGAATAAGATGAAACAAAATAAAACAACAGTATGTACAAAAATCATCACACTGTGCCCCTCATGCTCACACTGTACCCCTTCACCATTACACTGTGCCCCTTCACCATTACACTCTGCCGTTTCATGCTCACACTGTGCCTCCTCATGCTCACACTGTACCCCTTCACCATTACACTGTGTGCCTTCATGCTCACATTGTACCCCTTCACCATTTCATTGTACCCCATCACCATTACACTGTGCCCTTTCATGCTCACAATGTATCCCTTCACCATTACATTGTACCCCATCACCATTACACTGTGCCCTTTCATGCTCACACTGTTCCCCTTCACCATTACACTGTACCCCTTCACCATTACATTGTGTCCCTTCATGCTCACATTGTACCCCTTCACCATTACACTGTGTCCTTTCATGCTCACACTGTACCCCTTCACCATTACACTGTACCCCTTCACCATTACACTGTGCCCTTTCATGCTCACACTGTACCCCTTCACCATTACACTGTACCCCTTCACCATTACACTGTGTCCCTTCATGCTCACATTGTACCCCTTCCCCATTACACTGTGCCCTTTCATGCTCACATTGTAGCCCTTCACCATTACACTGTACCCCTTCACCATTACACTGTGCCCTTTCATGCTCACACTGTTCCCCTTCACCATTACACTGTACCCCTTTACCATTACACTGTGTGCCTTCATGCTCACATTGTACCCCTTCACCATTACACTGTGCCCTTTCATGCTCACAATGTACCCCTTCACCATTACACTGTGTCCCTTCATGCTCACATTGTACCCCTTCCCCATTACACTGTGCCCTTTCATGCTCACATTGTACCCCTTCACCATTACACTGTACCCCTTCACCATTACACTGTGCCCTTTCATGCTTACACTGTTCCCCTTCACCATTACACTGTACCCCTTCACCATTACACTGTGTGCCTTCATGCTCACATTGTACCCCTTCACCATTACACTGTGTCCTTTCTTGCTCACACTGTACCCCTTCACCATTACACTGTACCCCTTCACCATTACACTGTGCCCTTTCATGCTCACACTGTACCCCTTCACCATTACACTGTACCCCTTCACCATTACATTGTGTCCCTTCATGCTCACATTGTATCCCGTCACCATTACACTGTGCCCTTTCATGCTCACACTGTATCCCTTCACCATTACACTGTACCCCTTCACCATTACACTGTGTCCCTTCATGCTCACATTGTATCCCTTCACCATTACACTGTGCCCCTTTCCATCACACTGTGCCCCTTCATGCACAGGCTGTGCCCCTTCACCAGTACACTGTGCCCTTTCATGCTCACACTGTGCTCCTTCATGTTCACACTGTACCCCTTCACCATTACACTGTACCCCTTCATGCTCAGGCTGTGCCCCTTCACCATTACACTGTGCCCTTTCATGCTCACACTGTGCCCCTTCATGCTCACACTGTGCCCCTTCACCATTACACTGTGCCCTTTCATGCTCACACTGTACTCCTTCACCATTACACTGTGCCCTTTCATGCTTACACTCTGCCCCTTCACCATTACACTGTGCCCTTTCATGCTTACACTGTGCTCCTTCATGCTCACACTGTGCTCCTTTACCATTACACTGTGCCCTTTCATGCTCACACTCTGCCCCTTCACCATTACATTCTGCCCTTTCATGCTCACACTGTGCCCCCTCATGCTCACACTGTACCCCTTCACCATTACACTGTGTGCCTTCATGCTCACATTGTACCCCTTCACCATTACACTGTGCCCTTTCATGCTCACACTGTGCCCCTTCATGCTCACACTGTGCCCCTTCACCATTACACTGTGCCCTTTCATGCTCACACTGTACTCCTTCACCATTACACTGTGCCCTTTCATGCTCACACTCTGCCCCTTCACCATTACACTGTGCCCTTTCATGCTCACACTGTCCCTTCATGTTCACACTGTATTCCTTCACCATTACACTGTGCCCTTTCATACTCACACTCAGGGCCGGATTAAGGGAAGGGAGGCCCCCGGGCTAAGGGTACTGTGAGGGGCCTCCCCACCCATGAGTATCGCCCCCCCCCTGTGAGCTTACCTGCTTCCGTTGTTACAACCCCTGCAGTGCTTCCGCGCTGTAATCTCCTTAGTGAGGAGATCTCGTGAGAGTGAGACTATGACTCATAGTCATTTTTTTCCCTGGCCACGGCACTCGTATGACACCCCCAGGGAGCCACGGCACACACTTTGGGAACCGCTTCACATTTGCCCTGGCAGTAGGTTGGTAGGCTTATTTGTAAATTTTGCTTTACTCTCCTAAATTATCGGAGAGATGATAATAATAATTATTATTAATATTTTATCGATATACCACTTTTCTCTCAATAGGACTTAAAGCACTACATTTGCAGAATAAAAGTAAATATAAATAAAAACACATTATACAAAATAAACATATTAAAGATCAACAAAACACAGAAGAGAGAGCTAAGCATTGAATATTTTGAAAGTAGAGATGCATTAATGAAATGCGTGAGAAACAAGTCATGAGTCTGTCTTTGAAGATTTCTAGGGAGGAGGCCTCTTGGACGGTGCAAGGCATCGAGTTCCAAAGAATGTGAGCGGCGGCTGCTGGTGCAATGAGACGCAATGCTGATGTTGACGATAATCAGAGCTATCTAGCTTCTGCTGATTAGCTGATTGCGGATTGACCATTCTAGCTTTTAGTACACCAATGACTAATGTTAAATTCTAAAAAAAAACTATCCAGAAGGCACTTTTTTTTCAACTGTAAAGACATTTGAAAAAGAACAAAATATAACTAATAAGTGTGATAAATACTATTGCCTCCAAAAAGGAAGTATAAACTCTTCGACAATTGAAACTACAAATAAATAATATAATGGAGGCACAGACAAGAATTCACTATAATATAAAACACACCTTCTGGGTCAGCAATCTTGAATAAAAATAAATAAATTTAAAAGACAAACAAACAATGCTTATAAAAATACAATGTATTTATAAAAACATATATGGCACTGGTATAAGCAGAGAATAACATATACTACTAGTCAGCAAACAAAATTCAATTTATGGTCAATAAACAAGTGCCACTACAACAATCACCATATTATATAGAAGGAATAAGTATAAATACTTATATTAAATTAAAAATGGAACCTTTTGAATATCTTGTTATTAGTAATGGACACTATCAGTTATAGTGTTATAAGTCAAATCATTGCCAGGGTTGGACTGGCCGACCGGGGATACTGGGAAATCCCTGTTGAGCCCCATTACCAGACCTTGCATTGTACCCTGGCCCCTTAAGTGTGACTGTGACAGCGGTGTGACATTATTGAGTTACATCTGCAACTTGAGTGAAGAGGAGCCGGAAGGAGTCTGCCAAAGAAGAACTGAGAAAAAGCCTTATGGCAATTAACCTAATGTAACATAATAGCGGGGGAGGGGGGAGGGTGTAGAGAAACGAGAGTGGGGGAGAAGTGCGAGTGTATAGAATTGAGGGGTGGGGGAGTAGAGACACAAGGAGAGTGTTTAATTCATTATACCAATTCATTCAATAATTACTGCCCTGGTCATTTCAGTGATTCTTCATCATTCAGGTGAGATGATTGAGACAGTGATTCGTCTTTCCTTCTGCTCCCCTCTAGTGCTTTGCCACGCCTCTTCACAGGTGCACACACACTATTTCATGGGCCCCTTTTATTGCATTCCCCCGGTGGGCCCTTCATGCCTAAGTACGACACTGATTACTAGCGATAAGTCCACATCAAGTCCAATGGCTTAACACAAATGTGCTTTTTAATGTGTGTGTCTTTTCCTGCTTACGTTCAGGGCGCAAATGTGTTCAACTCTACATGAGTCCCACAGTGGCTATCCGTTCTATCACAGCTTAGTAAGAGGACACCTATACATTATAAGTGTCACAGCTATACTCCAACAAAAGCTTTATAGTTGCGTTTATATTTGCTTTATGACTTTTGTAAATATTACACCATCCTATAGATTGAAAGCTTGCGAGCAGGGTTCTCTTACCTCTCTGTCTGTATGTATTACCCAGTATTGTCTTATTAATGTTTGTTCCCAATAGTAAAGTGCTACGGAATTTGCTGACGCTATATAAATAAATGTTGATGATGATGATATCTAGTTTTATAGGCTTAAAGATCTGAATCAATCAGTAGAAATTCTATGTTCAATCCTCTTCATTGACTGTAAGCATCTGGAACTTTAAAGAGAAGTCTGGGACAGTACATTACCAGCTGTCATTAAGGGAAGATTAAAGCGCTGAAACATTTTCTTATATTTTCTGTGAGAACAATGTTCTAATCCTTCCCCACAATTTGCTTAGTTCACAATATAAAGTATCACAGTGTAAAGGCTTTAATTGACTAATAACAGAGGGCTGGTAAATAACAAGTATTTTCTCTCCTTGAACTGTTATTTACTAACCAAACGTTTGAACTTGGCTTTCACAGACGGGATCTGTAGCTTCAGGATACCAGCTGGTGCTAAAATAAATTTCCCATGTTTGTCATCCACAAACCTTGAATATGTGGGGCCTGATTCACTAAGGAACGTAATGTTCAAAACCGGACCATACGCCAGTGAACACAGCAACATCCAATTCAACTTCGAGCACTGAGGAACCTTACGACAGCCTATGATTTCAGGGGCAGAACGGAGAGGGGAATGGGCGTGTGCACGTAATCAATGTACAGTGAGGGCCGAGGTTGGGTGTACACAGCAGCACCAGATTCAATCTTTGGGCATCTCTACGATACGTCCTTTTCAGTTTCATCACTGGCACAAGCTACAGAGCAGGTGTAAGTGCCGAGTGATAATGATGACTGTCACATATGCATGTTAGAATATGTGTTTGCAATCACCAGTAACTGTACAAATGCATTTTATGTACATTATGCATTAATACCATCCTACTAAATGTTTTTTATGGGGAAAAAAAACACCTTTTTTTATGTTTTCTCATTAATGACTATGGGCCTGATTCATTAAGGATCTTAACTTAAGAAACTTCTTATTTCAGTCTCCTGGACAAAACCATGTTACAATGCAAGTGGTGCAAATTAGTATTCTGTTTTGCACATAAGTTAAATACTGACTGTTTTTTCATGGCGCACACAAATATCAACTTTAAATTTCAGTGTACAAATAAGCTATCAAGTATTTGTGTGCTACATGAAAAAACAGTCAGTATTTAACTTATGTGCAAAACAGAATACTAATTTGCCCCCCTTGCATTGTAGCATGGTTTTGTCCAGGAGACTGAAATAAGAAGTTTCTCAAGTTATGATCCTTAATGAATCAGGCCCCTATATTATTAACAGGTGACAGGAATTGATTTTTTTTCTGTGCATTCTTTTGGAACTTTATATTTCACATACAGTATGTATTGAATGCATTCTGCAGTAGTTTGTCAAAGCAGAGAGCACATAGACCCGTAATCAACAATGGCCATTTCTTCAGACCCGCTGCTCGTTGAGTATGTCCTAATTAAGTGCATTTTAAACCCCCCCCTTCCCCCCGCAAATTACGTTCATTTTGACTGCCTTAATACTGGGGGAAAAGTTTAAAAATGATGACGGAATACTGTGCCATAGATGTAATGTACAGTTAGGTTTATACACTCTAGTGATTTAATAAGGTTACACCTGGGTCGCAAGGTAATGTTAGATTTCCTATTCTGACAGCTGCTAAAATCTGCAAGCAGTGTTTTAATTAAGGGTGTGCACTGGGCACTTTTAGTGTTTTGTGTTTTGGGTTCTGATTAGCTTGAGGTTTTGGGTTCTGATTTGTTTTGCCAAAACACCTGATGAAAGGTTTTGGTTCTGATTTCGGGTTTTGGGTTCTGATTTATATTTAAAAAAGCATAAAAAGCACTAAAATCCACTTTTTTGTTTTTTTTTCCCACTCCTACGCTATTATTAACCTCAATAACATTCAATAACAATCATTTCCTCTAATTTCCAGTCTATTCTGAACACCTCACACCTCACAATATTGTTTTTAGTCCAAAACGTTACACCGAGGTAGCTTTCTGGACTGCGTAGTGGAGTGGCCCCGGTACCCAATTTGGTACCTCCTCCAACTGGTCTAAATTCCACTGCACATATGGCTGCTCCTACATCCTCTGCAGCATATAGACTGAGGGTGTAGATCGAGCGCGTCACTACCTCTTGTTTTCGACGACCATGGTATAGAGCATTCATCATTGAGATCCCATCAAGTATGTCAAAGACAGAGAGCGTCGAAGTGTTATTTGTTGACTTTGGGAACAAAAAAACTGTCCCTGTTGCAAATCTTCGTGCAATGAAGAGTGACTTTTTCATTTAAAGGCTCAAGCTTTCAAGTGTAGTGTTTATAACATCATTACACCAACAGGTAAAAATCCTTTTAATTGGGATAATGGAGCCACAAAGGAAATTGCCCATATGTAATGCCCGCGCAATGTTACTGGCGTTGTCTGACACCACAAATCCCCAGGAGAGTCTAAGTGGGGTAAGCCATCAACCGTCTAAATCCCACTCCACTGATGGCGGACACCAGACGCACGTTTAACACCAACATAGCTGTTAATTCCGCAGTTATCCGCTTTGCCATAGGATGACTACTGTCGTACTTTGTGCTCATGGCAAACAACTGTTGGACGGTCACATAATGCCAAAAAAAGATTTGCAAGATGGAATTGTCCTTGGGCACTCCCACCAACCCTTATGTTGTTGAAATAGGACATGCACACTTTAACAAACCAATCATTTCAGCGACAGGGCCTACCAAACAACTGTGGCTGAAATGATTGGTTTGTTTGGGCCCCCACACCAAAAAAGCTATTCATCTCTCCCTGTACAAACTAAACAGGCTCTACTGAGGCAAGATGTCGTCCTCATCCTCATCCTCTGATTCCTCTCCCCCTTCAGTGTGTACTTCCTCATCCTCACACATTATCAATTCGTCCCCGCTGGACTTCACAACCACAGGTCCCTCTGTAGGATCTGGAGGCCAGTGCTGTATTTGATTTAGGAATTGATAATTCATTTTTATGAACATCATTTTTTCAACGTTGTGAGGAAGCAACCTTCTTCGCCGCTCACTGACCAGGTTCCCCGCTGCACTAAAAACTCTTTCCGAGTACACACTGGAGGGGGGACAACTCAGGTAAAATAGAGCCAGTTTGTACAGGGGCTTCCAAACTGCCTTTTTTTCCTGCCAGTAACAATATGGACTGTCTGACATGCCTATTTGGATGGTGTCAGAAAAATAATCCTCCACCATTTTTTCTATTGTGACAGCATCCAATGCAGCGACAGTAGACATGTCTGCAATGGTTGGCAGGTCCTTCAGTCCGGACCAGATGTTGTCTGCATCCCCGCTAGTGGGTCTTTTAGGAAAATTGAGCTTTTTCCTCGCAGCCTTAGGTGTGGAAGAAAATGAAGGTGGAGCTGTTGGCATGTCACGGTCCTCTTCAGAGGACAATTTCCTGACCAGCAGGTCTTTGCACCTCTGTAGACTTGTGTCCGCCGGAAACAGAGACACAACATACGCTTTAAACCGAGGATCGAGCACGGTGGCCAGAATGTATTCCTCTGACTTTAAAAGAGTGACCACCCTCGGATCCTGGCAAAGCGTACAAAGGGCTTCATCCACAAGAGCTACATGCTTGGTGGAAGCGCAATGGTTTACCAGCTCCTCCCTCACTTTCTCTTGTAATATAGATTGCAGTACCTATTCTCTTGAACTGCTTAAAAATTGAACGTATTAAATGTGATATAGATTGCAGTACCTATTCTCTGGAACTGCTTAAAAATTGAACGTAGTAAATGTAATATAGATTGCAGTACCTATTCTGTGGAACTGCTTAATAAATCAACGTAGTAAATGTAATATAGATTGCAGTACCTATTCTCTGGAACTGCTCAAAAAATCAATGTAGTAAATGTAATATAGATTGCAGTACCTATTCTCTGGAACTGCTTAAAAAATCAACGTAGTAAATGTAATATAGATTGCAGTACCTATTCTCTTGCACTGCTTAAAAATTGAACGTAGTAAATGTTATATAGATTGCAGTACCTATTCTCTTGCACTGCTTAAAAATTGAACATAGTAAATGTAATATAGATTGCAGTACCTATTCTCTGGAACTGCTTAAAAAATCAACGTAGTAAATGTAATATAGATTGCAGTACCTATTCTCTGGAACTGCTTAAAAAATCAACATAGTAAATGTAATATAGATTGCAGTACCTATTCTCTTGCACTGCTTAAAAATTGAACGTATTAAATGTTATATAGATTGCATTACCTATTCTCTTGCACTGCTTAAAAATTGAACGTAGTAAATGTAATATAGATTGCAGTACCTATTCTCTGGAACTGCTTAAAAAACCAACGTAGTAAATGTAATATAGATTGCAGTACCTATTCTTTAGAACTGCTTAAATATTTTTTTTTTATTCATTTTGTATAATTTTTAAAATTATTTTTTTTTAGTAATTTTTAAGAGATTTTAATAATTATAAAATTTGTATGGACTTAGCACAACAAAGCACAGGACTAAAGCAACACTGGACTCAGCAGGACAGACACTGGCCAAAGCACCACTGGACTCAGCAGGACAGAGCACAGGACAAAAGCACCACTGGACTCAGCAGGACAGAGCACAGGACAAAAGCACCACTGGACTCAGCAGGACAGAGCACAGGACAAAAGCACCATTGGACTCAGCAAGGACAGAGCACTGGACACAGGCATAAAGCACCACTGGACTCAGCAAGGACAGAGCACTGATCACGCAAGAGCACCACTACCCTACACACCCTCTCTCTTCCCTGATGTCAGGCGAAATGAAGATGGCGGCCGCAAGGTGAGTATGTATGACATCCGAGTATCGCGAGATCCGACGCGAGACTTTGATGTCATAGCCTCGTTTCGGATTCCTTTGGCGGCCGGAAGTACCCGAACAGTGCTCGGATCCTGTCGGATCCGCACTGTTCGGGTGGGCTGAAAAATCTATGCTATTTCTGCTGCACCTGTCACATAAGCAATTACAGCTGCTGAGAAACTGCTAAGATACCGGGGGAATATTTATTAAACCGGGTTTGAAAAAAGGGAGATGTTGCCTATAGCAACCAATCAAATTCTAGCTGTCATTCTGTAGAATATACTAAATAAATGACAGCTAGAATCTGATTGGTTGCTATAGGCAACATCTCCACTTTTTCATACCTGCAGTTTAGTAAATCTAGCCTAACATCTTGCTCCAACATCTCGCTACAGCTTTTGCAGAAATCTAGGCGCACCTGTGCAAATGGAAATAGTCACTTCCACTTGTTAATTAGAACTCAAAATAATGTAATATATTGTATCACACATACAAAAAAAATTAGGAGGTATATTTGGTTAAACATTTATACACATTATGGCATATTTACAATAAATATACACACAATAGGGGATGCTTGGTAACAATTACATACTGGTAACTACCAGTACGTGATGTGAAGTATCTCAGGGACCCTGTTCCAGGGTATATTGAGCTCTAAGGGAAAAAAAAATCACCTTTATCTCATCATCAATGTATTTTATTTTATTTATATGGTACCCCAGAACCTGCAGCACCGCACAGTCAGCAAAAGACCAATAAATAAATAATAAATAAGGAATAAGAGAAACAATACAATCAGTAAAGTCAATACAAAAGACAATAGAGAATGCCACCGCATAAGACAGAACTAGAACAAAGGAAACATTACAAAGAGGATGAGGAGATAGGGGGTAGAGAGGCCAAAGCTGTGAGAAGTAATGTTCAAGAGGATTAGAGAAGTAAATGGAGGTGATAAGGGTGGAGGTAATGGAAAGGGAGGTGTAGGTGTAGCGAGAGGAGGGAGTTGTTTAGGATGTGGTGGGGCAGCGAATGGAGATAATAGGGGTGAAGATAAAGGAGTGGAAGAAGCAGGCGCAGCATGAGGAGGGAAATGTATTTGGATGGGGCGGGGTGGACAGGTGTGAAAAGGTGACTTTTAAGGAAGTGTGAAAGATTTATATATAATTACAAATGCACAACCTTTTATTATGACTGCTAGTAAATATATATTCTTCTATTTTGAATTATTGGAATATTCCTAGAAGAATGCAATGTCTCCTATGTTCCTGGGATCTTTAAAGTAAATTGAGGAAATGATTCCTGTGTTTACATATTCTGACAGTTTACTAATAATTTGTCTGTACTTAATGCAGGGCAAATGAAACGTCCATGAAAGGCTCAAGAGGATGTATAGTTCTCACTTTTTTAGCAATAAAAGTTGTCATTCACCAGTATGATGGCTCTGTGAGTGTAGTTGTGTAGCTTCACCAACACCAGGATTTTAAATTAATCTTGTCATAGTAGATGATTGCCAGCTGTGCTGTCAAGTCATAGAGTGCATCTCTAATCCTGCAATTTTTTCTTCAACTCTTTTCAGATATGTGTGGTGGACTTTGATGTGCCATGTAGCCTTCTTACAAACATAGTTCTTGTATGACTCTCATGTCTGTTATAAACTGCAGCTTTGTACTTGGATTAGCCTCACACTTGGCATTAGGTGAGAGTTCAGGTCTAAAAGTATGATAAATTGTCGGGTAGGGTGGCTGAAACATTGTGGTATGTGAAACAAGTTGGTGTGTGATCAATCTAGAAAATGCATTACTTGATGCAATCTCTACCATAAAGTCAGAGTGCTGTAAGTCATGTGTAGCAGACCTTAGCACACGGATGGAGTAATAATAGTCTACACAGAATCAGCATTGTACTGTACAACCTGACTTCTCACAAAGTGGATACATTATTATCCATAATATTTGCAAATACACAGGTGAGAGAAACTACTACAGTTCATAGGATGATTCATAAAGTTGAGTCAGTAGAATCTAAATATATTTTATTCATGTTTTAATATGTGAATAGAAATGTAAAAGGTCATTTTAGAGTAAAAAAAGAACATTCACAATGTAAACTTTTTCACTTTGGGCCTGATTCCTGTTCCGATGTAACCTGCACGCAACTTATAAAAGAGCATGGAACTTAAGCGTACGTGCACCCATCTTCAAATCCTGCCACTTCCCACATTTTTATAGATCTGCAGAGTTCAGAGGTGCTAAATTAATGATATTATCCTAGGGATTATTCTTGGTGGTGACACAGTACTAGCCAGAGGACTGCATTTTGGAGGCAAATGTAGATGTTTTGTGGGGATTGCTTTACTTGAGAAAAAACAATTAAATCAATTTAATTTCTCTATTGCACATTCCCTAGAAGAGTCCTCTACCTATGACGGACTGACTTTCTTCTCTTCGGTTGTAGGTAGGTAGAGGACTCTTGGAATTTAATTGACAATTAACTAGACAGCGTCATATATACGGAAAGTTGGAGGGGAAATAATGCCAACGCAATATATCAGAAAAACAAACAATTGATTCCCTGCTTGTAGACTATAATTGGAGGACACTTCTTTTTTTTTCTCTCTTTGTATGAATGCTATTTCTAAAAATAGTCCATTGGGATCAGGGCTATATGTGTACCATCTACTGCACCGATATGGTGGCAAACTAATGCTTTCTGGGCATAAGGGACTCCTCATCGAGGGGCAGATGTATAAATTGATGGAGGCGCGACAGGAAAAACCCGCAGCACCACCTTCAGAACACACCTAAAGCTGCGCTGGGACAATTCTGCCGCAACACCCACTGTGGTCTGGAGTGACTCAGAGGCATAGAAGCGTAGCACTGCCAAGTGCTTGGTCAGTGATGGTATTGCTCTAGGGATATTTCACAGCCTAGAAAGACAGAAGGAAAAAAAATAAAATAAAATAAACCCTTATGCATTGTACATTTTTGGCTCCCCTTTGAAAATACACATTATAGACAAAAATATTTACAGTTACTAATGCTGCTTCCATTTTAATATTTTTTAAAGTTCTGTGTTACAAAAAAATGTTAAAAATCCAATTTGGTATAATTAAAGCATGTAATGTTAGCTTTAAAATAATTTATACTATAAGAAACAAAACTGTTATTCTAATGTATGCAACTAGGTGTAAAGCAGCATATTTTATAAAATAAAAACGCTATGCTAATGTATGCAATTACTTGTATATATTTATAAAAATATATTGTAATGCAAATGTTTGTAAATGCTTTCAAAGGGTCAGAAAGACAATTTAAAACATCCGCACATGCTAACATATGCAATGTGTTATAAATAAAATAAAAGCGGATGCAAACCTTACATCTGAAAAGAAGCGTACTTCTGACAATGTCATGACTTGAATCGGCCACATCTGCATGGGAACTCCTTTACTGTACCTGGGTTACATTAGTCTGCCCCTCCTTCCCTCATTCCGACGTCCAAGTCATAGGTAGTCGTGTCATTTGCGTTCGGACATGAATTGTATGCAATTGTGTTCATTGGCATAAGCCCTGTTCTGGAGCATGCGCAGAGCTTTTCATGCAAAATAAGGTACGTAAATACACTTACGTCCGAAGATGAATCAGGTCTTTTACTTTTGTTATTTACTATTGTACAATTTGTTACTCATAAACACCATTTTAAACTACATTTTTTTGCAATTCCACTCATCAGATATTTCCCTATAAGCAAAGTTCCTGTAATTTGGCTGGACACCTTGGCATTAGCAAGTTCACTGACTTAATTACAGAGAGATGCAGGTGTACACAGATGGGTTTCTTGTTGCTCAGAACACCGCCCCTCCCCCACACACAGCGTTGTTTCATTTCTGACTAGCCTCCTGCATTTTTACATGCAGTGACAAGCAAAAGAAATCTGCTTATGTCCGCAACACTAAAATTAGATTAATATCCAGAATTTCGGGTGCAAAGGCCTGCATTCTAATATATTAATCAACAGGGCGTGCACTTCGGGGGTTTCCAGTTGCCCGGAAGCTCTCCCTCCTCTGGATTGGACTTATTGACAGGCTGGTTCCTCCTTTGGGACCAGTCACTTGTGCCCATGTGCATGCTGCCACTGTAGTGGCACAAGTATGTACTTCAAATGGTTTCTCCATCTGGAAATATTAAGTGTTGCCACATCAGAAAAAAAATATTATTGCCCAAGTTGTAATGAAATAATATGCCACTATCCATATAATAAAATAAAAAAAAATTCCCTTACATATAATCATTTATGAAATTTGGGCCACTAATTTATTCATAAAATAATTTGGCCTCCCTAAGATAATTAATAATAATTTTTGCCACTTCAAACAAGAAATCATGATTGCCCTCATAATTAAAACTTGTATTGTGCCTCCTGTTATGTTAATGGGCAGATAGCTCTAACAGCATGCTTTCTTCTTTTTATCTCAGACGAGTTTGACTAAACCGCCGGAGGATAGGTGCTTTAAAATCAAAACACATTGTCAGAGATTGGATTTTGGAATGTTAAAATCGCAGGTTAATACATATGGTGACTCTGCGCATAAAATCGCCTTGATCTCAAGCAATTTGCAGAATCTTCAAATCGCTGAAAAAAATCGCAGCTTAATACATAATCCTCAGGAGTGGAGAACTCAGGACGGCGAAACTGCCACAGCCCTGGAACCCACACACAGATTCACAGAAGTGGAAACGAGCTCTAAAGACTCAGAACTAGACCCAGCTACAGAACTGATGATACTAGCACAACTCCAGGCTACTGCGGAATGGGAGTGCTGAAGGAAACCCAGAGGTGTTTGGGCAGAATAAGTCCATGAAGAAGATAATAATGTCTTCAGGAGTCTACTGAGAGATGCAGAATTCTTACTGAGCAGTAAGCATTTTGATAAATGCAGAGTTCTTGCTGAGAAATGAGCACACTGGTGAATGCAGAGTGTGACAGGAACAGCGCTGGAAACAATTGAAGCCTGGAGCCATGGAACTACCCCCAGGAGAAGAAAGTGAGTTGTTCTGGCAATGAGCTAAGTAAGTAAGGCAAAACCCTGTTGCATTGGAGGGGAAGTTAAATTTAAAATGTGATTGCAGATTTATATTTGGGGTAGGGCATGTCCAAGATCAACTTTAATTTCAGTGTACATATAAGCTATCAAGTATTTATGTGCTACATAAAAAAACAGACAGTATTTTCCTTAAGTGATAAACTAATTTGCACCCCTTGCATTGTAACATAGTTTGGTCCAGAAAACTTGAGTAAGAAAACCTTCCTTAATGAATCAGACCCTTCTCCTCTGAGCTGTATAAAAGAACACACAGAGGAGCATCAAGAGATAAGTCTATCAAGAGATAGGTGTGGAGGAGTGGGAATTAAGAAGAAGAGCTCTGAGGTGGGTAATGGAGGAGAGAGAGAGAGAGAGAGAGAGAGAGGGAGAGAAACAGAGATAAGACGGGCAGTGGAAGAGATATGAGCAGGCAATGATAGAGAAACATAATAATAGGAGGGAGGTAAGGGAGAGATGAGAAGGGCAATACACTACATATGAGTTCAGATATATACAGATCAGCCACAACATTAAAAGCACCTGCCCAATATTGTGTAGGTCCCCTAATGCCGCCAAAACAGCTTTGTCATGTTCTTCAAACCATTCCTGAACAATTGTTGCAGTGTGGCAGGACGCATTATTCTGCTAAAAGAGACCATTGCCATCAGGCAATACCATTGCCATGAAGGGGTGTACTTTTTCTGCAACAATGTTTAGGTAGGTAGTAAAAGGTGTCAAAGTAACATCCACATGTATGCCAGGAGACAAAGTTTCCCAGCAGAACACTGCCCAGAGCATCACACTGTCTCCACCGGCTTGCCACCTACCCATAGTGCATCCTGGTGCAGAATATACACCTACTAACAGGCATACATTTGGGATTCGGCAGGTCTGCATTAGCCTAATTTTGTGAATACACCCTTACTGTACATGGCCTGTGTTTGCATGCCCCTTCCCTCACCCATCCTACATCTCCAGGGCTGGGAGACATAAGTGCCAGAATCGCACAAGTCTGCATAAGTGCATATTTATGCTCCCACTGTCTGGGGATACTCAGTGATATTTCACTCAAGATACACTACTGATATACACTATATGGACAAAAGTATTTGGCCACACCTGTTAATTATTTAATTGAAGTGTTTCAATCAGACCCATTGCCAGAGGTGTATAAAATCTAGCACCTAAGCATGCAGTCTCCATTTGGAAACATGTGTGATACAAAATGAGTCGTTCTGAAGAGCTCAGTGACTTCAAGCGTGGTACTGTGATAGGATGCCACCTTTGCAATAAGACGGTTCGTGAAATATCATCCCTGCTGGATATTATATAGTCAACTGTAAGTGATATTATTAGAAAGTGGAAGCGTTTAGGAACAACAGTAACTCAGCCATGAAGCGGAAGACCACGTAAAATCGCAGAGCGGGGTCTACGACTGCTAAGACGCATGGTGCATAAAAGTTGCCAACACTGCTGATTCCATACCTGAAGAGTTCGGAACTTTCACTGGCATTAATGTAAGCACAAAAACTGTGTGGCATGAGCTTAATGAAATGCAAGCCTCACATCACCAAGATCAATGCCAAGCGTCGGTTGGAGTGGTGTAAAGCACGCTGACATTGGACTGTGGAGCAATGGAAACATGTTCTGTGGAGTGACGAATTAAACTTCTCTGGCTGTCAGATGGGCGAGTCTGGGTTTGGTGGATACCGGGAGAACATTACCAGTCTGACTGCATTATGCCAACTATGAAGTTTGGTGGAAGAAAGATAATTGTATGGGGCTTTTATTCAGGGTTTGGGCTAGGCCCCTTATCTCCAGTTGAAGGCAATCTTAATGCTTAAGCATACCAAGTCATTTTGAACAATGCTATGCTTCCAGCATTGTGGCAATAGTTTGGGGAAGGCCTTTATCTATTCCAACATAACTGTGCCCCAGTGCACAAAGCAAGGACAAAGACATGGTTTGATGTATTTGGTGTGAAAGAACTTGACTGGCCCACACAGAGCTCTGACCTCAACCCCATCGAACACCTTTGGAACAGAGATTATGAGCCAGACCTTCTCATCCAACATCAGTGCCTGACCTCATAAACGCTCTACAGAATGAATGAGGACAAATTCCCACAGAAACACACATCTTGTGGAAAGCCTTCCAAGAAGAGTGGAATCTGTAATCGCTGCAAAAGGGGGGCCAACTGCATATTAAAGTATATGTATTTGAATACAATGTCATTACAGTCCCTGTTGGTGTAATTTGTCAAGCGTCCAAATACTTTTGTCCATATAGAGTACATCCCCCTCAGCCGTGATGTGAACACTGCAGATGAACAGATGAATAGAAATGGATCTCACAGTTATTGTTTAGTTATCAGTGTAGACTCACATAAAATGAGCCAAGATGTGGATCAGAGTTTACATGTTTGGATAAAAATATGAAACTAACACCTCATCTTTTCTACTTTACTAGCACTGGTAATCACTTTCTTATGCATATACTTAAAGGCTTCATTAACTCATCATTTGTTCAATTCCCGATTCCAGTAACTGAATTTGAATAATAGCTTAAAAATTTATATTTCCATCACTGTTTTAGTATCAGTAAAATCATGAAAGTGTGCCAGAATTAGACGTTTTTCAAATTAACTCAATTGTTCATCAGACCCCTTGGAATATAAATCTGTTTGGATGTCAAATTCCATTTGTTTTAAAATCATAGTTGCCTACTCGCCTGGAATACTGGGAGATCTCCCTGAATCCCGGGAGAGTAGACTACGCTTGTGTGGTCTCTCCCTATATGCCAACGGCGCATATGCGATGGAAGCCGCAACCTGTGTGATGATACAACTGAGGCTCGATTGACTCCAGCCATCGTGGGACACGGGAGCATTACCCAGGACTCTGGCTGAGCACAGTTTCTAGTCAGTCCCTGCTGAGATAAAAAGGTCAGAAAAGAATGTGGGAAGAGGCGGTGGGTAAGAGCAGAGGAGTTTATCTTGCAGGCAACATAAATTTAATGTACATCTGTGCATTAATAATCAGTGATTTTCTTTGAATGCTAGATGTTAGCATCTTTCAGAAAGAAAACAAATAAGATATAATCTGTTTAAAAACAAATACAGACAGTTATATTTCCCCTGATACAATGATGTCTGCAGCAAGAAACCACTTTATAGCTTTTAGGACCTACAGATAGATTTTCAACTGTACCTTACCTACTGCCTCCTGCAGTATTAATTGTAAATTGCACTGTTTTAGAGAAAATAGTTAAACAAAGCCTACTTATGCCACATTATAAATTTCCTTGACTGATGGTGTTCTGCCTCTAGTCTACAAGATTCCCCGCCCTCCCTGTCTGATTTTGGAAGTCCTCTGCAAGTGCTTTGGGTGCCAACACCAGCTCGGGCCTGTTTTAATAATACCCCTTGTGGAGCGGCTTTGGTTTGGGTTCCAATACCCTTCAGCTTGGTTTAATGTGTTATTTTTGTTCCCAATGACTTTTTTTCGCTGGTGGTTTGGATGCCAACACCAGCTGCATTGAGGTTTGTGTTTTGCCGGAAGACATTGAGGAGTCGGCAGATTATGCTTGGTGGGCACACATTAGCTTTATTTATTTATGTAATGAGTGAACCCACCTCCCTTTGAAGAATAGGCCTTTGTTTCAGTACAAGTACCACCCTAGGGGGCGGGTTTGTTGGTTGTTTTCCATCAGCCCAGAAGATACGGGTGGTTCTCGAAAGCTTGGGATAAGGATAAGGCATACCCAGCTTTAGGGATAAGGGTGTGCCCATGTAAAATGGTTACCACGTATTGATGTCAAGAGGGTAAACAATGCTCATTGGGATATGAGGAGCATTGGTCCTAGTCAAACTGCTTATCGTTTTCTCTACAACTGTACAATGATTGTATTTTAATAAACTTGCCAAGCTCTGTTTTTGTGTCCTTTATTATTAGTAGATTAGTAAGAAAAGGTGGTAAAAAGGGGGACCAGCTATTATGTGAGAACATCAACCATTAAGCATTTTAATTATTAGAAAAATGAACTTCGGGAGTGCTGCTATGTATATGCGTAAGTAGGACTATATATGTCTCAACATGCACCCGTTGGTCAAGAGCTTAGATCCTGGTTAGAGCACATGCACACCTGCTGCAGGCATCAGGGCACAACTTAACACAAAACACGGGTTACTCTACCAAGCCATAGAGTTCACAAAACTTAAAATATCACAATAAATCACAAGTTCTCATGATTATGTTGTCTTTTGGAAACATAAATCCAGAAGGATCAGTATAATAGAGTCTGAAGATAAACAGTAAGTAGACAAAGAGGTGGATTATAATGATAAAGAGATATAATTTGAAAGTGTGTTTGGGTTTTACACTAAAGTAAAATACTAAGCTAAAATAATGGTATAAATAATCACAAAACCTCTCTCTTCGTATGCTTCACAGAATACTATAGGCTCTACCTGATGGTATGAGTTTGACTCCTGACCATGGCCTTATCTGTGCAGAGTTTGTATGTTCTCTCTACGTTTGTGTGGGCTTCCACTGGGTGCTCCGGTTTCCTCCCAAACTCCAAAAACACACCAGTAGGTTAATTGGCCTCTATTAAATTGACCTTAGTCTCTCAGTCTGTGTATGTTAGGGAATTTAGACTGTAAGCTTCAATTGGGCAGGGACTGATGTGAGTGAGTTCTTTGTACAGTGCTGCGGAATTAGTGGCACTGAAATAATAGCTGATGATGGGGGGGATACTAATTACCCTTGTCCCATCCTGCCAAGGGAGGGGGGAGAGAGAAAGGCACAGTGATGAAGGAGAGGGAGGGGGTGGCACCATGGCACAGTGATGAAAGAGAGCGGGGGACCATGGCACAATGATAAAGGAGAGGGAGGGGGGCACCATGGCACAGTGAATAAGGAAATGGGGGGCACTATGGCACAGTGATGAAGGAGAGGGGGGCACCATGGCACAGTGATGAAGGAGAGGGGGGCACCATGTTACAGTGATGACGGAGAGGGGGGCACCATGGCACAGTGATGGAGAGGGGGGAGCACCATGGCACAGTGATGAAGGAAAAGGGGGGGCAGCATGGCACAGTGATGAAGAAGAGGGAATAAGCAGCATTGCGAAGTGTGATGAAGGGGGGCCAGATGAAGGGGGGAAAAGCAGCATGGAGAGTGCAGTGTGATCATATGGGCATAAGGGGGCACAGTGTGGCAGTGATGAAGGGGCACAGTAATGTGTGTGTGATGGCACAAGGGGCTTGTGGTAATGTGTGTGTGATGGCACAGGGGGCTTGTGGTAATGTGTGTGTGATGGCATAGGGGGCTTGTGGTAATGTGTATGTGTGTGATGGCACATTGGGCTTGTGGTAATGTGTATGTGTGTGATGGCACAGAGGGCTTGTGGTAATGTGTATGTGTGTGATGGCACAGCGGGCTTGTGGTAATGTGTGTGTGTGATGGCACAGGTCTCTTTATTAAATGTGATTATGAATTATTAAATGGCAGTGGTGGTTGCAGGAAATAGGTATATTTCTGAAATGTAAATACTATAAATCTATTGGTGGGGCTGTTTGGAGGGAGGGAAATTGGTGTATTTATTAAATGAGAATACTATTATTTTAATGTTGGGGGTGGAGGAAGACATAACTATTACTCTTGGGTGCTATTGAGTTAACGCTGGGGCTGGTTATAATTTTCTAAATGTACCCATTTTTTTTCTTCTAAATAGGGCCCCCAACATTCCAGGATCCAGACAAGTCGAAACTAAAGAAAGTAGCAGCCACAGGTGGTGAAAGTGACAAGAACAGGAAGGAGAGAGCAAGACAGTCTGTGAAATGTTGTGATTCTAGTGGGACAATCCCAATTTTTGGTGAGTGTTCTGCCCAATGTAAGGGGCAGGCCAAGACTCTTTATGTACACACTGCATTCCTTCTATACTACACTAGCGTGATAGATGTCCTGAAAGTCAGGCGTGCTGGGACATATGTCACGCTCTGGCGAGCGGTTCACTGCACCCTTCTGGCAATGGTGTACACAAAAATGCAGGTTTTTTTTCTGTAGGAGGGTGGTCTAGCGCTTTTCACCTGCTAGCCACGCCCTAATGATGCATAGCCACGCCGCCCATTGGACAAAGCAGGATGCGCCCATTGGACAGAGCAGGACACACCCCTTCAGCAGCGCAACTCTATGCACGGTGCAATCATATTCTCGTTTGTCTCCCTGAAATAATTTTTCAAAAGTTGCTAAATATGTGTAATATTCATTAAACTGTTGTGATTTGGACAGCTACTGGCTTGATGGAGAAGTCCTATGTTTGTTAAATCACTGCATACCAACTTTAGCTGCTTAAGATACAATCATGTGGAATCTGTACCATGATAAATGTTTATCTAAAAATCCTGCTTGGCTATTTCAATAGACTACAAATGTTTATCTTAATAATTTGGCTGTGCAGTAAGATTCAGTGCAATGTGTGAAAGACAATTTTTTCATATCTACTGTAGGCTAAATCTTTGTACTGCTGTATTTACTTATTCAACAGCTGGGTTTTGTCTCCAGGGCTCAATGTAAAGCAAGCAATAGTTTTATAGGCAGCTGTGACTTTTTAAAATACATTTTTGTCATATTATATATTTTCTTTAGCGTTCTTTTATTCTCAGGGTATGAATCTGCATCACATGAACGTATTTCACATCAGCCTAAGGCCAGCGTTTTGTAACACTACTAATAATGCTAGCGAAAAGGTATGTAAAACACAAAGGCATTTTTTATTAGCACTAATACTAGCATTTCCATTGAGTTAGTTGCTAGCACTATTTCCATACTTCATGATCTCCGAGAGTGGAATCCGACAGATGGGCGTGGCCACTCGTATGTCCCGTTAGGCCCCACCCTGTCAAACTTTAGCAATATCGACCTATCACAACAGGGGGCCAGGAGGACACATTTAGCCTGCCCCCACCCATTTCACAAATGAAGAAGGCAGGATGTGAGAGGTTGCACAGGTATTTGTGTATTCTTAATAATGATGATGATAATGATCACCAGCAAGGATCTTTGCAGTTTATTTTTTTTAAAAAATAAGAAAAATAAATAAATAATTGTTTAAAAAACAAACAAACAAAAAAAAACGCTCCCCAAAGTGAACTAAACATTAGTGCTTACAGCCTGGACTGGTTACAGCAATGCGGGTGAATGAATAGAGTGCATCTCCACACAAAAGCCGTAACCAACACCAGGTTATGGTAGGCTAGGCTGGTCCCACTATAACAGGGAAATCCGTAGCGTTGGGTCAACCTAACATAGCCTGTATAGCATGAGGCTGAATTCCCCACTAGGGCCTCTGGTGCCATATAGTGAAATACAGAAACAAACAAATGCCCACACCATACTAAAAGTCCTTTACTTTACACAAACACTCCCCAATCCCTTGTTCTCCGCTTTATTATACTCTTAAATACTAAGGGATGTTCTTCTTTTCTATTTTCCTTCATCTCTTCAAATAGGCAATCAAATAGTTAAAAAATATAAAAAACGATACATGACTTGCTCGTTGAGGACCAGTGACATGAGGGGCAGGCTGAGCGCCTGTCTGCAAGTAACCAATCCTTAGCAGCTTCCTTCTGGTTGGAGCATGAGAAAGCAGCTCTGATTGGCTATTGAAGTTGATGATGATGACTGGCGTATTTAGTATGCTGCTGCATCATGGTACGGTTAAAGCGCATTAAGATATGTGCAAAATAAAATAATCACGTAATTGCGCAACTTTTGCGCACACCATTTTATATATATAGTCGGCCCGCAAATACGTCCTACTCTAAGTGAGCCCCACAGTAATCTGCCACCTGGAAGTATCTATCTATCTACAAAGCCAAAATATATATACAGTATACTAAGCTATGTAATAGGCGCTGCAAAATATTGACTAGATGGACCAGTTGGTTCGTTTCTGCCAACAAATTCAGTTTCTATGTATAAATAACAAGGCTTGTGCAGTAATACATTTTTCATCATATTTGCCCATGTCAGTCTCTGACAAAAGAATCTCATTTTTGTTTTAGTTTTACTGTACCTTTTTATGTTTTATTGTTAGGTCTTATGTAAAAAACAAGCCTGGAATGTACTAGTAGCAGAATACTTGCTGGGCTGCAGAGTGTACAATACTTTGTTTGCATTATTCCTAACCATCATGTCACTGCATGTGAACAAGCATGTGATTTTCAGGGACGCTAACCTAGTCCTTTTTTCTCCTTTCTATATGTCTAATATAAATATTAATGAATGAATATATAAACCGATTCTTCTTATAGGACATTTCTTTGTTGCAGTGATGGTTCTAGTGCTTGTAGAGCTCACCATTCAGTCGATAAGCTAAGGTTTATTTTTTTTACCATTATCCCTTTATCTCCTTTCAGAACCATCCTGTCAATTTTACTTGAAGTGTAGTAATCCTCACACAATTGGTTGGGGTGTGGCCTAGTGGCAAGGAATATGTGTGATGTCACTGTGGGTAGGACATCATATATGACAGAGATTAGGTAAGGAGGCAGCAAACACAACACCCTCAGTCTGTGCATAGACAGCACAGAGAAATATCATAAATATATATCTAGTATATATATATATTACCTTGTGCTAGGCACAATAAATCATAGACAATGTTGTTCTTTAAACCCCTTTAATATACTTGAGAAAATAGTTTTTCAATGTTAATAAACACTTTTTACTGACATCGCTCAACATTCTGTAAATGATGGGCCTGATTCATTAAGGAAAGTAAAGCAAAAATATTGAGTAACTTTGAACTTTGGCAAACCATGTTGTTTTGAAGGGGGAGGTCAATTTAAAATGTGAGGACAGATTTATAGTTGGGGTAGAGCATGTCCTAGATCAACTTTAAATTTCAGTGTACAAATAAGCTATCAAATATTTGTGTGCTACATGAAAATACAGACAGTATATATCTTAGGTGCAAATTAATAAACTAATTGGCACCTCTTGCATTGTAACATGGTTTTGTCCAGGAACAAACTTACTCCATACTTGCCAACTCTCCCGGAATGTCCGGGAGACTCCCGCATTTTGCGAGAGTCTCCCGGACTCCCGGGCGAGTGTGGCAATCTCCCGAATTCTGCCCACTTCACTAGGAAGTGCCCACTTCCTAGTGAAGTGGGCAGAATTAGATCCCAAACGCCGCGATTCCCGATGAATCGCGGCGTTTAGCCCCGCCCCCCGCTGTCAAATGACGCAATTTGCGTCATGACGTCACAGGGGGCGGGGCCGAAATGACGCGATTTTGGCCGCCCCGCCCCCTCACGCCCCCCTCCACTGGCTGGCTCCCGGAAGAGAGCTGAAGAAAGTAGGTAAGTATGACTTACTCATTTATTTGCCTTTCTATCCTTAATGAATCAGGCCCGATGTGTTTGGGTTAATACTAGAGATGCTCACTGACTCCCGTGAAGTGGTTTTGGCTTTGGTTTTGGATCTGGATTAGCTTTGTGTTTTGATGTTGGTTTTGGTTTTGGCAAAACCACCCTCGTGTGTTTTGGTTTTGGTTTTGGATCTGTATTTTTTTTTAAAAATTGCAAAAATATGTTTAAATCACATAATTTTGCTCTTTTTTTGCTCCTACATTATTATTAACCTCAATAACACTAATTTCAAGTAATTTACAGTCAATTTTGACCACCTTACAGGTCACAATATTATTTTCATACATTTTAAAACAAATACTGCAGTGATCTGACTGGATGGTAAGCGACAGAGCAATGACTCAAACACACGGCACACAGCAGTAGCAGAAAATAAAAGTGGGGCAAGATCGAATTGTCCTTGGATCATGAAACCAGTTATGGATCATTTGATCGCTCCACCTGTTTCTAGGATAAGTGAGGTAATTCTACAGCTAATACATGGCAACGAGCGCTGACCCCCCCGGGATGCATGCTTTTATCAGACACACACCAATCCAGGGTGCCAGACAATGCACTAAAAAGAGCCATTGTAATTCCCAGCAAACCCCAGTTCACCAGTGAGCTTTGAATCAGCCCCAATTCCCACAAAAATATAATCTAGTTAGGTATCTTTCATGTAAAGTGCCGATTACAAACACTTGATTGAGAAAGGTGAAGGCCTCATTCTTTCTTTGCCACTGCGTGTGTAGAATGGCATGTTGGCAATTTTAGTTTTTTCTGCAGATAACTTTGCCTGAATTACAGCTCTTTTTTTCTTGACCAAGAGAAAAGGTGTTTTTTTACATTTTAGTTTGCCCATCTTTAATACACTATGTACTTTTACATATGCTTTACCAAATGATGTACAAGGATTACTATCATCATGACTGGTGGCAGCAGCTGCTTTGTGCTCCTGCTCTTCAGTGTACTGCTGTGAATCCATTTTGATAACACTGTATACTTTTTTGTGCAAATTTAGAAGAAAAGCCTGCAAGGACTAGTATTTGTATTTCAGAAATGACAATTAGCAATGGAGCAATGGAGCTCTTGTCTTTGGGTGTATATAACACCATACACTTTTTGGTGCAAATTCAGAAGAGAAGTCTGCAAGGACTAGTATTTGTATTTCAGCAATGACAATTAGCAACAAGCTCTCCTTTTTGTGTTACCTCTATACAGGGCCGGAAGCATCTCTAGTTAATACACTGCAATGTACAAAAGAAAAATGCCAATTGAATTTGGAAAAAAAAATATGCAAAGGTTACTCACTAAATCTAGGGCTGCTGTGATTATCTAGATATCAATAAAACAGAATTTACCTGTAGTTGGAAATAGTCCAGAAACATCTACAATCATGTTGATGACAACATCTTTCAAAAACAGTCACATTTTTGTGGCTGCAGGTATGTTGTAATCTGTGAGATTTAACCATCAGCAAATTCCTGTCAGTAACACCAACATGCTGAAGAGTTTCCATTCCAGAATTATCATCTAAACATAGTTAATACAAAGCATTCTTGAAAATGTAATTCAATAAACCGTTTAAGAGCCTGTACGACTATTGTAAGAATATCAAAATGTTCTGAGAAGGGTAATTGTTATACATACATAACACTTTATTCTTAAACCTTTATTTGTGTATTTAAAGAGAGTATTTAATCATTCACCTCAGTCCCTGCCCCAGTGGAGCTTACATTCTATATTTTCCACCTCATGAACACACACTCCAGGGTATATTTTAAGAAGATAATTAACCTACAAGTATGCCTTTGGCTGGGAGAGGAAACAATAGCATCCAGAGGAAACTCACGCAAACACGCAGTCATGATTTGCCACTGACTGCAGTTCAGCATCTCTTCCCTAGATGCTGCTGTGACTTCATCTGTTCCTGCCAGCAAGGGGTTAAACCTCAATAATATGTTCTGATCATAATCACAGCAGTCTGGACTAGTCCATCAATTGTCTTTCCCGCTGGTTTTTAAACAGATAAAACTACTGATTTAATGTCTGCCTGGTTGTGGGGAGGGAGACGGAGATTCTTCACTCACTGCTCAACTTTCCTGGAGGTGAATAACTATCTCTTTTCCAAAAAGGACTCCAATATTCCAGGATCCGGCCAAGCAGCAACAGGACATAAGACACCAACAGGCAGAAGACACAAGCGATGTCTTGTATGATTCTCAGGGATCCTATTATTTTGAAAAACAAACTGGTAAACCTTTATGATCTGAAGTTAAAGCTATAAAATCCATACCATACTTCTGTTTAGGTACCAGATAAGGTTATACCATTATTTTTCTCCGTGTTCAGATAATTATCATCGTCAGGAGCTTAAATTATAGGAAAATAATTATTGTAAATTCCTAACCCTATCCTTAACCATATCCCTATAATACTGTCTACATTTTAATTGTTGACCTAATAATACTGTCTGCATTCCAATTGTCAACCTAATATTATGTCTAAATTTCAATTGTCTGACGACATTTGAATTGTCGACTTAATAATAATATACAGTACAATGGTCGAAGTGGGTATAATTATTGATGATTTGGATGTGAGCATTAGCATTGTACTTGTCAAAAATCACCCTATGAGTTAAGTTATCAGAACCTATTGTTGACGAGAGCTTCACCTTTAGCAACCCCCTTTCCTATGGAACCAGATATGTTCGCCGGTACTTGTTTGTCCCCAGGACTTAATCTCGAGTAGTGATAACTTAACTCAGGTAGGTGGGCACCACAGGGGACTTGGCAGAGATGCTCAGCAGAAATCACTGTGGCAATAGGGATGCAGGATGCACCTAGTCAAGATTTCGCAGGTATATGGAGTTGCAATAGAATGCAGTACCAAACTCCACCAGTATAACAGTTTGGCAGTGTAGAGTAGAAGATGGAGCTGGAGAGCAATACAGTGCAAAGGAAGGTGCCAGAGCAAGACTGAGCTGTAATACTGAAGGTGAAACACAGCTGATTCATGTGAGTCCGATGGAATGGATAGCAGGCACCACTATCCTGAAGCTGGTTGGTGGTCTCACAGAAGAAAGGCGGAGTCAAACAACAGGCAACGGTCGGTCTAGTCAGTGATTTGCGTAGTTGGGGTCACAAGAAAAAGGTCTATCCAGGCAGCAATTAGGGAAGGTCAGGTCATAGACAGAGGTCAAAACCTAGACAGGAGCAGACTATAGTCAGGAACAGGAGAACGGAGAAGCAAGCGTGTGAACGCTATAACCGGCAAAGGCTCAGTGAAGCTGACAGGTATTTAGCAGTAGTAGCCAATCAGGGGAAATGTCAGGTTAAGCTGCAGTTGAGTGAAGTTCATGTGATCACATCCAAGCTGACAACAACACTGCAGCAGCCAAAATTAAACGGCAATTACCTGCTGTTCCTAACAGTACAGCATAGGTTCAATGTAATGAACACCCAAGATAGGTGTGACTTTGACTTTTAGTGTTCTGTAGTATGTGGGACAGTAGCATACAGAGAAATACAGTATAACAGTGAGTTTTTCAACAATATCAAAAACAAAAAACTATGCTTGAGTGAAAGGATATATAATGTGAAATCAATGAATCACATCACGTCTACACAATGTAGTATCCAAAGGATACATCCATGGATTCTAGAGAAAGCGTTTCCTATCAGTACAGACAACAGGAACTTTAAGGACCTATTTAAGGGAAATGTATTACCGCTATAATACAGGTATACAATGTAAAAAAAACCTAAACATTTGTAATGCCTGAGGGGGGGGGGGGGGGGCGGAACAGATGCACACCGATATCTTACCTTGTTCATGAGAGACCACCTTCTGTCCACTTTGGACCCACCGCAGCTGCTCTTCCCCTTCTCACACACTTTGACGGGGGGCCGATCTCTGGGTCCTGCAGAGAGATATACTGAAGGAAACAGACAGATGGCACAGAAAACAACAACAGCAATTTGTTAGGTATCTTACCTGCCGTGATCACCTCACAAATGATCACCGGTTTCATCCCACCCTTAGCCCCTGCCTCTCACTTTGGGACCCAGGACTTTTGGTGCTCTCCTGGGCTGGATAGAAGGGTCTCGTATGCCACCCACACAGCCTAATGGATACACTCACAAGGGACGAAATATTCCCCTACATCAAGGGCACAGCGCACAACTAACTGAACAGGGCCTAGCGCCCGTCTACACTGAACAGGGCCTAAAGCCCTTCTAAGCAAACAGGATCTAGCGTCCTCTCAACTACACAGGGCCTAATGTCATCTTAACAACAAGGGTTGATGCCAAGCTAAACAACTACTATGGGGCATGTGCCCAGCCTAATGAGCCTAGTGCCCAGTCTTACCAATGGACTTAATGGGCTCAGTGCCCAATATAACTAATGGGCTTAGTGCTCAGCCTAACTAATAGGTTTAGTGTCCAATCTACCTAATGGGCTTAAAGCTCAATCTACCTAACGGGCCTTGCGGCCACTCACTAACTAGAGGACTTGTGTCCGGAGACACTACCTCTAGGGACCTTGTGCCAAATTAACCTAAAGGGGCTTCTGCCCTTGTGCCCACCTAACCTGATTGGTTCACCGACCCGGCCATTTGCTATACAGCGATCTTGATCCAGAGGGGGTCCACCTAACTTCAAGTCGGTGAACCCCTCACACATTATCAAGAAAATATGTAGTATTGAGAACTTTCTTGGTGACTACCCAGTTTATTTCATGGAGGTATGTCTCCTCTTCATCCTTGAGCAGTCCGACCTGGAAGTATAAATCAGAAGGTGGTATATAAATGCACAAAGCTCTTTGTGGCTATGCCAGGCATACTGTTGATCAGTTTTCATAGAAATCAATTTAGACATTACACAATGGAAAGACCAACACACAATATATTATGTATTATTTTATTTCTGGGTCTTACGACAGAGCCACAATAAATGGGCACCGTGTGTATTTTTATCACTCCCTGAAATGCACACATGGTTCAATATCCACAATGCCAGCTGCTGAAGATATTTATCTTTTTGGCAGACAGGATCATAAGCATACTTAAGCTTTGTTTCTAATGCTATATTTAAAAACACATTGCCATGAATAATTGACCAATGGATATATTTACAATTTGCATAGTTCATAAAAGTTCATAAAAGTAATCATCAATGTTATTCACAAGTTAAAATGCATACAGTTGTTTACAACATAACATTAAACTGTAAAAGTTCATGTCCTCAGTGCATCAGTCGTCCAGAAAGAAATCAAACACAGGCAGTTCTGAAGCACAGAGTCATCCCAGGCATCTTAGCTACGCCACCTAAGTTTTGCCATTACAGTAGTCAAAGAGGCCAAGAGGAATAGTATGAATGGTTGTCATATATCAATGATCCCTCAAGCAACCACATTTTTCAAGTGTTATTAATGAATGCTGTTGCAGGTAATGCTCCAGAGGGCAGCACTCTCAATGCTGTATTTGTTGTTTTTGCTATTATTCATGCATGTCAACTTTCAAAACTTGTACCAGTGGGTAGGAGGGGGCGTGGTCAGGGCTGCCAAGAAAAATTCAGGGCCCCAGTACAACAAATTCATGGGGCCCCCTTATAGTCGAGGAAGCTAAAAACATTTGCACAAAATTTTTCATGGGTGTGGTCATAGAATTGGGGGCGTGGCTAGCACATCAAAATCACTAGGCCCTGAATTCACCGGAGCGTGAGATATGTCCAAGCACTCCTGCCTTTCAGGACATCTAGCACCACAGTGTAGTATAGAATAATTTCAGTGTGTACAGAAAGAGTTCAGTCTTGGCCTGCACCTTACATTGGGCACAACACTCACCAAAAATTGCCATTGTCTCTACTAGAATCACAACATTTCACACACTCTGCTGCTCTCTCCTACCTGTTCTTTTCACTTTCACCACCTGTGGCTGCTGGTTTCTTTAGTTGCAGCTTGTCTGGATCCTGGAATGTTGGAGGACCTATTTTGAAAAAAATGGCTACATTAGAAAATTACAGCCAGCCCCGGCGTTAAATCAATAGCACCCACGATTAATAATTAGGCCTTCCTCCAGCCCCAACATTAAAATAATAGTATTCACATTTAATAAATAAACCTATTTCCCTTCCTGCAAACAGCTCCAGCAATACCTGTTTGCCGCAACCATCACTGCCATTAAATAATTCATAGTCACATTTAATAAATAGACCTCATTCTCCCCAAACTGACCCCAACATTCAATAGCCCCAAACCACCCCATCTTAAATTAATTAAATTGCCTCACCATCACCCTACAAACAAAATAGCACCCATTAATTATTCACCACCTACCTCACACTTACTACATTGCAACAAGCCCCCTGTGCCGTCACACACACATTACTGTGCCCCTTCTTCACAACTACACTGTGCCCTCTTATGCTCACACTGCACCCTCCATGCTGCTTCCTCCCCTTTTTTTTCACTCTGTGCCTCTCTCCTCCTTTTTTTCACTCTGTGCCTCTCTCCTCCTCTTTTTTCCTCTGTGCCTCTCCCCCCCTTTTTATTCCTCTGTGCCTCACTCCCCCTTTTTTCACTCTGTGCCTCTCTCCCCCTTTTTTTCCCTCTGTGCCTATCTCCACCTTTTTTTTTGACTCTGCCTCTCTCCCCCTTTTTTGACTCTGTGCCTCTCTTCCCCTTCTTTATAGCTCTGTCCCTTTCTGTTCCCCCCCCCCCCTTGGCTCTCCGTTTCTTTGCTTACCTTTTGTTAGCTTCTTTCTTTTCTTCTCTTCTGTCTTCTCTTCTTTCTTCTGGCTTGGTCCTCTCTGTGGCGCTCCTCACTGACTGACGGGCGTGACTTGATGACGTCACACCCGACAGTCAGTGTGAATGGAGCAGGGAGGAGAGGAGGGACTCCGGCGCCTCTATCACGTGAGTATGTGTTTCTTTTTTTATTCTTACAGCTCCCCCCTCCAACGAACGAGACGGACCCCTCGCATTTTGTGAATTTTTGTGAATCCCGAAGTTTTGCCTACTATTCCGGGAGTCCGAAAGGACTACCCAAAATTTGGGAGCCTCCCAATATTCCAGGAGAGTAGGCAAGTATGCTTTTATTGTTATTATTATTATTATTATTATTATTATTATTAATAATAATAACAATAATAATAATTTTCTATATGTATAAAACATCAGCATGTCCGATGGGGATTTACAATAGATGCGCACAAGCAATGACATATGCCAATATAGACCAATACAGAAAGCAGGGAACAACTCACAATTTAACAGGATTAATAATTATTTTCATATAGGGCCACAAAATGTTGTAATCCAGTTGTGCATATGTTTATTCTACATCAAACAAATTCCCAACCCTCATCCATCCAACCTTCTGTATTGGGATGGTGGAAAAGCATTAACATGAAAGTATAGTCAGGGTGAATGAAAAAAGAGAAAACAGTAAAATTGGTGACAAGCAAAAGAGCACAAATCCTGATAAGAAGGGAGGGAAGATTGGAGATAATGGATAGATGCATTGGAATAATAAACCGGGCATATTACAAACAAATTACAAATTATACATGTTTCACGTTTCAAGCCACTCTGTTAGTTTCTAAGTAATTTCCTGAACAAATGATACAAATCTTGGTATCTCGAGGATAACATTATTCTTCATTATTTTCCCAGGAGGTGCCAAAAGGACACCTTATTAGGAGATTCATTGTTTAATAAAAGTCTATTTAATTCCGTCTGCTGCTGATAATGCCAAGGATGATGTCATGTTATTTGTTGTACCCAAAGCAGGGAATTATATATCTCTCCTCTCCTTAAATGCTCCCCAAAATGTGTCATGTTATCTTAAAATCCTTTAGGTAAATATATCTGATACTGTGACACATGTTTTGTACACTTGTTTGTACTGGAAACTTCGTATCATTTTTAATCCTGTGTGTAACAAAAAGTCTGGTGTTTTTAGAGTTGTAATGTAATGTGCAGATGACCTCTCTTTTAATAAGGTTCATTCATTCATTCATTTTTCCACTTTCATACTGCCACCCCGGCAATATCCCGGGTTGTTAACCCGGGATATTGCCGGGGCACAGGGCAGTATAGATAAGAAGATTCCCGGGTCGGGTGGGTTCATACTGCACCTGCCCGACCCGGGTTTTAGAAAAAAAAAAAGGGAAAAATAAGATTTTAATTACTAAAACATACAAAACAAATGTTTACTTATTTTCAGCCAGTGGTGTCTCCGGTGCTTTGCCGGCTGTCAGGGGGACCTCTGGGTACTAAAATGACGTAATTTCTAGTCCATTAGAAATGACGTCATTTTACAGTATGAATGGTGAGACCCGGGAATTACACGGGTTGCACCATTCATACTGCAGGCGAGCGGGGTCCAACATGGGAATTACCACTCGCAAAATCCCGGGTCTAAATCCCGGGATTTTAGACCCGGGATTTTGTGGTTGGACTACCCGGGTTTTTGGTGCAGTATGAATGGGGTATTAGAAACATTGGAATCAAGTTGTTAGTTGAGACTTAAGATAGAAGGCAGATCCTCACCACTCTCCCCACCTAGTGCTTAGTGTATTATGCGTAGTACTAATATGTTGCTATCCTCACACACTCTTGGGCGCCTGTAGGAGAAAAAGAGCTGACATTGTTTTTCTACAGGAGATGCATCTCACCGCAGTCCATTCCCAACTACAGGGTACCAGAGTATACAGTTTTCTCAAACCTTCTTTGCCTCCGCGGACTGCAAGAAACTGGGCGTGACTATTCTGATCCACAGCAAAGTCCCCTTTCTGCACACAAATACTTATGCAACCTGTCACCAGAATGAGCTGGCTAGACATATCCTCTCGGCTGCTACATGCCAAATTGCAGCGGCCTGGCGGCAGCAAACTCCCCCATCCCTCCAGGCCATAATCAATAGAGTCTGGCAGGCGAATCGCATGGAATACATGACCAGCATTCTTCGCAACTCGTCGAGATCCTTCAGCAGGCTTTCTTTCTATCAAGCTTGTTCTCCATTCTAATGACTTTGCACTGTTCATTGCCCTCCCTTCCGTTACCTTTTCCTTCTATCTTCTCCTAACAAGGAGTTAACACTCCACTCTGCTTTTTCTTCTTTCGCTCATGCCCATGACACTGGTTATCTTATGGAAACACAACAGCTTAGAGAACTTTGCATTTACAGAGACTGAAACCTTTACTGTGTAGCTGACTGCACGGATGAAAATTTCTCCCGACTGTCTCAGTTTTTTAAATGACTCAGAAAAACTTAGAGCCATTTTGGGTCAAGTAAGGGGTATATCCCTATAAATTGCAGACACACCTTTTAAATGAGGTGCCCCTTTTGTCAAAAAATATCGCTTCAAGCCCTGTTACTAAGTCTACTGGTGCCAGTGAGCAAGGGCATTTGCCCATTTTGCCCTTTTAAAATAGCTGCGCTGACATGAGCAAATATAGATTGGCACATTTTGAATTCAAACAATTTTAAATAATAACAATAACTGAAGATGAGATTTTATATACAGAACAAAATACATTTCTTTCAATATCTGGTTAAACAGACACAGTTTAGTCCTGTATATAAATACTTACAGGGAATCTGAATGTCACACTGCATGGAATGGAGTTTCCAAAGGTTAAGAGCATTGATTTTGTTATGTCTGTAGATTAAAGGAGAACCGCACCAAAATGTCATTTAGAAAAATGTGACATTTGAGTTGTCCTTTTAAGAGAATAGGTGTCACTTATTCATTAATAAACTCTTTCCACGTACTTGGTCCTGGCCAAATAGGTGATTTCAGGGCTGAGTAGAGAAATTTTGGGCCCCAGTGCAGCAACCTCTTGGGGCCCCTTCCATGACTGTCAAAGTGTGTGTGGCCTTACCAGGTTGTTGGCTCCTCCCACTACACAGGCACTTATACCTGCCCCACCCCCCTCTAGGCCTCCCTGGGTGATTCAACAGTCAGCAGATCATCTTGTGAAATTCCAAGGCATATCTTTATAATATTACTGATGATTTAAATGTACAGCTAAATTACTTATTAAAATTAACTTGTCAAAAAGTCCTAAAAATAGCAGAAAATATTATATTGTAGAAATACTAGTAGCTCAAAGGCCTGCAAACCAACCTGAACATACCACCCACACATACTACCATATATCCTCATCCGCCACCTTCTATGGCACGACTGGCGACCTCTGACCCTGTGCAATTATAATCCCATCAACATTTTAATAAATGTAAAATCTATGATACATTGGTAGAAGACTTGTCAGATAGGTAAATAGTATACAATAAGGCAGATTAAGTTAAAAATAGATTAAGAGAAGATTATACCTTAACCAGTATAATTGCCAGTGTTTAGAACTGATGCATCCCTAGATCAAATCTGTGACATACATATGTTAATGATATATTTTTTACAATCACAGGTGTATAATGTGCTTCCGTAGTATATATCATACCGGATATATACATCTTTACTAATTCCATAAGGAACAAAATCTGTAATTCATTAAGTGGTGAATAAAATACAAATCATATTAACATTATATTTTATTGCACCAAACTTTCTTTATATTCAGTATCCTTACCTTATACACATGCCCCTGTACAACACACTACCTGTAAAACACCCCTTGAATGTGTGCCTGGATATCAATTTTTGAGACACAATGGGGACTTGTGTCCCTCCTCACATAGCTGCCTTTGTACAAATAGCAAAACTGAAAACATGATTGTTCTAATTAAAAAAAAAAAAGAAAAAACAAAAGTAAACGATTGTCTCTGATATTCAAGAGCTGATGGCGATACCAACTTTAACTAGTGTGCTATGGAGCACCATGGGAAAGTTCTCAACTCACTGAGCTGAAAAGCTGCTTGGATGCTCCGAGGAAACTCATCTCCGAGACATTAGAGGAAGCAGTACAGCCAGAAATAACCAATTAAAAATCTTTCTAGTGGAAAACAATGTAACAAATTAAAAGTAAAAATGAAACCACAACATAGACATTAAAACAACTGACCCTTATTTGCAGTCAATTAAAATGTTTATCATCTAGTGTTCCTCAAAGCCAATTGTTTACATTCTGTACCTACTTTCACCAGTGGTAATTCTAATAATTTTGCCATGGCCTTATTGCAATTACACATTAGATATTTAAGAATATTTGAAACCCATAGAATAAATGCTGAACATTCTAAACTAACACATGCAGTAGAGTTGCTTTGTTACAAGCAGTAAAAAGTTGTGAAAGACAGAACATCGTCTTTTTGAACTGCCAATGTTTAGAATTATATCAACATTTTTCCTACTTAAATCAGTGGAACAGCTATATCTCTGAATTTCATAATCATTTACGCAAAGCGTGCTTCTGCTTTTCATATAATCTCAGGTTTATATAAACAAAAATGGGCAATATAAATTCTAAAGATTTTATATATAAACAAATGCCAGCAGAGAGCTGAATTCGCTAAAATTCCTTGAATTAAAATACTATTGAAATTGAAATACTAAACCTCAAAATATTACTATGCAGAGAGGAAATCTATACACAGAAACACAGTTGCTAAGACCGGGTGTTTAGTATATGGTTGTCAGGTGGTTGACAACAATATTTTTAGTAGATGCAAAGAAGGGTGATGAATCCCAAGACAGGTTTAACACACAGCGGGCACTGCCCTTGTTAAGAGGAGAGATTAATTAGTTTGGGTGATTCTGAAATTTGACCAATTTTTAATAATTTGCCAATTAATTGCCTGTAAAGTTAGTGTAATTAGCTTCGTAATAACCATTACCACCGTTCTGGGAGTACATGGCATGGACTAGCTGCTAAGCACAGGGCTTGTATCCTATAGGTTAATTCTCAATGTTGTTATATTCTAGGGTTTCTCAAAGGGCAGAATATGGTAGAATCTTATAATTTTTTTTAAACACGCATAGGGGGTAACTTTCCAATGGTGCTCAATATAGGAGTAAAGGTAGAATGAGCTTGCAGGAGATTCAGACACTTACATGAATGTCTTGTATCTAAAGAAAACTAAGAATTTTAGACATAGGATATATGTGGATTTCTTTACTATTTGCAACATCACTGAGTCTCCCCTAGTAACTTATTGTAAAATAAATGTCTCTGAATCTCCTCAAATGAACTAGATGGAACGTGCGGCGACTGGTCTGAAATGCAATATGTGTGTCATGCATTCTAAAACTGAAAAATAAAGAATAGCAGATGACAGGCATCTGTCAGTTTTAGGGGAGTGCTTAATGAGAGACATATGAAATGACTAAATTAACCACGTCAACAATGTGTTGGTCAATATTGAGAGAATAATCATGGCCTTCGGGGACTGAATACCTCTGGAATGTTTCAAAGATTGTGTCAGGGTTCAAATTAGGCAGCAACTTACAGAGTAGGATTGATTCCAAGATGCATTTTAGTCATGTATAGAAAATGTAAATGAACATATTGATTTATTATGAAAAATATACCTGATCAATATGTATGTGTTTCTATATATATATATATATATATATATATATATATATATATATATATATACATACACACATATATATAAATATATATATATATATATATATATATATATATATATAAGTATATATGTCTATATATATATATATATATATATATATATATATATATATATGATCAACTTCTACAAAACAAATGTATTCTAATGCAGAAGGAATCAAAATATCTGATGCACTAAATATGTTAAATAGTTGCATTGTGCTAATTGTGAATGATCAATGAAATGATAACAATTAGCACTATTTAACACTTTCACAATTTATAATGTGGCTCCTGGTCGGCAGCAGATAGGCAAAGCAGGTACCCGAGTTGGTTGATCCGGACTTCCATGTCATGTGACCTCCCCTGCACAATGCAAAGAAGTCACAGTGCAACCAATCAGGGAAGAGGGGGAGGAGAGAGTGTAGTGTGCTCTCCCTTCTTTCTCTGTATGGGCTCCAGTGGTAAAGGTAAGTGGGAAGGTGTAAGAGATCTATAAGAAGTGTCTGATAAAATCTAATGGGCATGTGGAGAAATCTGTAAAGGGCAGCTGGTGAAATCTGATGAGCATGTGGTGAGGTCTGATGGTATGTGGTTGGTCTGAGGGACATGTGAGAAGGTTTGATGGGCATGTGAGAAGGTCTGATGGGGATGTGTGGGGAGCTCTGATGGGCAAGTAAGGGGCATGCAAGGAAATCCGATGGGCGTGTGAAGAGGTCGGAGGGGCATGTTGGACATTTATGTCTTTTTTATGCCCACCTCAACAGTTCCCACCCTATGTGGATGCGGTAGCAGTGTGACTCCTAATAGTCCTTTGAACCCTCCTCCACTGGACACAGCTGCAAGGTAAGAGCTATGATTATTTGATGACTATTTTGAACATGTTGGCAATGTCCAATATTTTCATCGTCCCTAGCTGGTGCTAGCCGTGCCTCCTCCTTGGTGCAGAGTATCGCCCTCTAGATTACCATGGGTGCACCTAATGAAATGAGCTGTGCACGCATATGAGCAGGTGTGTGGGGTAGAGCATGGATAGGTGTCTCTGCCAAAAAGATTATCTACATGTGACAAAGTGCCTTCTCCTGTTGCAGTGAAGGGAGTGGGATACAGATATGGCTCTGCACAATATATGTGGCACCAGATATTGCTCTGCACATTGATTTTGCCATCAAATATGGCTCTGTATATTGATGCCAGGTATGGCTCTGTATATTAAACATGCCGTTATGATGGTCATGGGTGCTGAGAGGAAACTCGGACCTCAAAGCAGCAGCTTCTTGGACCCTGCAGGCTGTGTGTGCATCATTTGCAGAATCTGGTTATGTGTGCATGGCCTTGGGAGATGTGACCCCATGGACCCCACAGGCTGCGTGCACAGTCACCTGCCCTACTTTCTCCATAATCTGTGCCACTGTCACCTGTTTTCTTTATCCCATTCTGGACCCTTGGGTCTTGCTGAAGCATTAGTGTATCAAAAACTGGAGGCCTTGATAAACCCACTGTTCATCTGGAGTGCACTGAGTAGCACTAGCAGGATAGGAGTGTAGGAGCAGATTCTGCGCCAGAGTACGGAACTGGAATCCACTGTAACAACACACTGAAGCTGTTTGTGAGAACTCAACCCCGGCACCTGTAACCAGGCACACGGAACTGGAACCCACTATTAGGAACTTAGAATGTGTAACACACGGAAACATAGAACATAATGAGCTGGAACTGGAGACATGAACTCAGAACTCAGAACTGAGACTATGAATGGAGGGCTCAGGACTGTGAGACAGCCACAGACCTAAACCCACACACAGATATACAGAACAAGAAATGAGCCTTAGAGACTCAGTACCAGCCCAAGCTACAGAACTGGTAATACTGGCAAAACCCCATCACTGCAGAATAACCACTAGACAATGCAAAGTTCTTGCTGACCCCTATTGATGAATGCAGAATTTTTGCAGAAAGATGAGCAGTTTGGAAATGCAAGTACTAGCAGAAAGATATGCACTTTGTAAATGCAGGGTATTTCCAGAGAGATGATCACTTGGTAATGCAGAGTATTTGCAGAAAGATGATCACTTGGTAATGCAGGGTATTCAGGAACAATGCTGGAAACAACTGGAACCTTGAGCCAAGAAATAACCTCAGGAGAGAAAGTGTGTTATTCTGACAATGAGCAAATCTCAGGAGCAGGTTTAAATATGATGTTCCCAAAACCTATTAGTTGCACAGATCATGTGATCACAGCTGATGAATTCTGGTTGGGCTGGAAAGGTCCCCTGACTGAATTCAAAAGAACCACACCCATGTAGCAGAACAATCAGTAGATGAAGAAGTGGTGCTTAAGACTGCCGCAGGTGACCAGGAGATACCCAGATAGCCATGATATGACAGCGGCGGACAATGTAAGTAACTAATGCTGTGTGACAGTTTGGCTTGGCTAGTACCAATGATAGGTGGATGGACTGGAGCCATGGTCTCCTTGGACTGTTGCCCCATTCAACCCCATTATTGTTCACTGCCAACTCAGGCTGGGCTTGAATACTTTGTACCAGCTTTCTCCCCCACCTCTGCTGCACCCCTGTGTATAGTTGTACATATTAGTTTTGTCACCAGTTATGGCTCTGCACATGAATTTTAATACCAAGTAGTGCTCTGTATATTAAACATGGCACCATATATAGCAACTCCTGGATTCTACCCTTCTAGCTGTTTACTGAACTGGAGCTCAACCCGAAAGCTGATCATCCAATCAGCTCCAGTTCAATGAACATATAGTAAAGCAGTTTGTGTGGCAATGATGAAAACAGAAAGCAGGGGCTATTACAAATAATGAACTGATACACTTTAAACTAATTTCTATACTATATACTACACAGACATATAATTACACACTATCTCATACACCTACCAACCACAATATTAATACCACCATACTGAAAAACAGCTCTGACCCATGGACTCCACAAGACCTCTGATGGTGTCCTGTGGTATCTGGTATCTGGCACCAAAATGTTAGTAGCAGATCCTTTAAGTCTTGTAAGTTGTGAGGTTGGGCCTTCATAGCTCTGACTTGTTTTTTCAGCAAATCCCACAAATGCTCGATTTCTTTTGACATCTGGGGAATTTGGAGGCCATGTCAACACCTTGAACTCTTTGTCATGTTCCTCAAACTATTCCTGAACACTTTTGGCAGTGTGGCAGGACACATTACCCTGCTGAAAGAGGCCACTGCCATAAGGGAATATCATTGCCTTGAAAAGGTGTACTTGGTCTGCAACAATGTTTAGGTAGGTGGTATGTGTCAAAGTAACATCCAAATGAATGGCAGGACCCAAGATTTCCCATTAGAAAATTGGCAGAGCATCCCATTGTCTCCGCCAGCTTGCCCTTCTTTCCATAGTGCATCCTGGTGCCTCCTCCTCCTCCCCAGGTAAACGACACACACGCACCTGATCGTCAACATGACGTAAAAGAAAGCCTGATTCATCAGACAAGGTCACCTTATTCCATTGTTCCATGGTCCAGTTTTGGAGCTTACATGCTCATTGGAGGTGCTTTCAGCGATGGACAGAGGTCAGCATGGGCACTCTGACCAGTCTGCGGCTATGCAGCCCCATACACAGCAAGCTGCGATGCACTGTGTGTTCTGACACCTTTCAGTCATAGCCAGCATTAGCTTTTTTACCAACTTGTGCTACAGTAGCTCTGCAGTGGGAGTGGACCAGATGGGCTAGTGTTCGCTATCCATGCGCACCAATCATCCTTATGCGTCCCCAATTTTCCTGCTTCCAACACAACAACTTCAAGAACTAACTGTTAATATGCTGCCTAATATATCCCACCCTTTGACAGGTGCCATTGTAAGGAGATAATCAATGTTATTCACTTAATTTTTTAAAGTTGGGGCTGATCAATGTATATGACACATATGCCCAAGCTTATAATTACTTTCCATAAGTGTGCTTATAATTATACCTCACTTTTCCTTCTATTTACTTCTGCACTTTTTGCTAATGTTAAAATAAAACGACAAAAAGGAGCCCTTCTGAGGTTTGAGACCTCACGTTGCACATATTAGTGCAACATACACTCCAAAAGTACTGATTTCCTATGGTTAGACAAGGTGTGGTCTTGCAGAAAGTGGTGTGATCAGGGAGGATGAAAGCTTGTTCAGGACATATCAGGATCTGGACAAATTCAGGACTGTCAGGAGTTATGTTGTCACACCGGAAAGGTAGATAAAGGCATATCTCTCAACATTCAGGGGCCAAAAAGCAAGACACAGTTTTCCCCACCCCTGATCCAGCTAAGTCACATCCATGTTTTCAGATGAAGTGTCCCCAGATCGCTACCTCTTTTGGAAAAATTTTGACTGTTGTCACACATGGTCGTAACTTAGAATTCTAGCGCCTGGGGTGAGAAAGACAATTGCCGCCCCCCCCCCCCCCCCTAGCCCTCAATTTTAACCGAATGCACCTAAAACATTACTAAACTGCGCCCCCCTTCAGCGTTGCGCCCTGGGCGGTTGCCCCTATCACACAGCCCTAGTTACGGCTCTGCTGTTGTGCATGTGTGTATGTGGGGTTGTGGTGGGGGTATGGATAAAGGTTCATACTGTGGTCGAAATGGACTGGTATTCGGTGCTGATTGTGGTGGTGACCACTTTGCCTCGATTGTAAAACTAGCGAAGTGCAATCACTCACATTTCTTTTACCACCACGTCTGAATTTCCATACTGCTGCTTCTAAATTTCCACTTCGAACAATGGGTACATACATATATGGCAAAAAACTTTAGGTTGGAGTAGTGGCCTTAGACAGTCATGGAATGTAGTTTATTGTTACTCAGCTATTATGATCTTAATAATATCAATGATTTTTTGTTTTAAATATGTAAAATGAATACGACAGTTAATTGAATTTAGATATAAGCATCAGACAAATAGTTACCATTGTTATTCAACACTCTTTAAAATGAACATCTAGCAGTATGTGTGCTGGCTGGTCTTTTCAGGTCCTGACAAATATTGTTAATACAAACACAAGGTGTTATAACCATCAAATTATCTGATAACATCTGTCTGCCTTTCGTGTCAGACTAAATCCTGTCTTCTTCATGAGGCAAGAGTGTCTGATTGAAAAAAGCCATTATGTGCATATTTGTGAGTTATCACAGGCACAGAGCACTTTCTCATCCACATTAAGTAAATATTCATAAATCTACATTAAAGAAAAAATAAAAATGAATCACGAATGCAGAAATAATTATTCTAACTAATCCTTTTCTTCTTTTCCCACACTATAAAGATCACTCAGTACGACTTGTGAAGTAAGAATTTATGGTATGTTAAACGTGGTGTTAGCTAACTACCCCTTATATGAAAAAAATGTATCCTTGCTCCCAAGAATCTTTCACAACTGTTATTAGCAAATGGTGTGGTTTGTAGTTTTCGTGCAATAATATATACTTGTTATTCTTATCTTAAAGTACCACTAAAGCTAAAATGCAAGTTTCTTCATATGAAAGAGCAAATTGTAGCATTTACATGTATGAACAACTTTCAGGGACTTGGAAAATCTAAAGTTATTTGAGTAAGGCTATATGCATGCAGATATATTTTAATCTGATTCCATCTGTTCCTTTCTTTGACTGATGGCCAGAGGATAGATGGAAGCCATTGACCTGTACAGGTTCCCACTAAGGGGAGTTTCTAGTTGACTGGAAATCCCCTCCTTCCTCTGGCCTGGAAATGGGCTGGTCAAGTTTCCAAATGTGGCATGATATGCTTCCATTAAATAACTTGTTGGTCCCTCCCCCCAAGGACCTGCCACCTTATTACATGCAGACGCAGATCGCACCGACCAGTTCCCCCCGTCCCTTACCCTCTGTGTGTATACAGACCACCTGACATGTGTGCATGCAGAGAGAGTAAATCAGAAGAGTCTACCTCTGCAACATACAGCATCAGAGGGAAGAAGGTAAGTGTGGGGAGGGGGAAGAAAGGTTTCTTAATGTAATGTGGGTGTGGGCGTTGCATTTTAATTTAATGGTTGGTTGATGGTGGGATCTAATCATTCAATGGTGGGAGCTATTAATATAGCCCCTGGTAGGGGGCTCTCAATGTGAATACTATTAACTACCAGAAATCAGTGACATATCAAAACATAGATGAGGAAATAGAGACAGGATTAAATCATAATTCTGGATTGTCAGACTACCCCTCCATCAGATGTGGAAGGTAGCTACGTGAACTTGCATCATAATGCCTCATACAGCACAGGGCAATGATGCAAAATTGGGTTATCATGTGGTGGAAGGCGGAACGTGATGATGCGAGTCACGTGATCATGCTGGGTTCTATCACTGCTTCTATGTCTGGTCCAGCTTCAGGGATATTGTCAGACTTTCTCTGGAGCCTAGGAGATCACCCACACTTTCCAGAAGAGTTGGCATGAATTGTAGAGTATGAATTAAATACTTTTCCCCACTCATGTTCCATCATCTGTTTTGGTAAGTTGGTCTTGTTCGATGTACTGGTGCCTCTCCATAGAGATCAATGCATATGTGAGTGTCTGTCTCTCCTCCATTCACCTGTCAAAAATGAAATGGAGGAGAGATGAATCAGAAGACACCATTGCACACAAGCTTCTTATACTGTTTGCCAATTATCTTCTGTACACCAGTGTTCCTGACTATAATCCTAAATTAGAAGCTTAAAATGGCAAATGGATAAATGAGAATAGCTGAAAAAGAGCAACCTAGCAACACATCCAATTTCATCTGGATCTGGAGATGTCAACCATTTATTACACTTTCTAAACAGAGGCAGGAATTGATATAAAACAATTAATAGCACCCTGGAGAGGGACTTAATGTGACAGATTGTGAATTATTCAATAAATATAATCCCTGCCCCCACTAGGTGTCGTAAATTACTTTGGTGGGTGTTAATCCTTGCCTCTGTTCAATAAGTGTAAAACATGGCCCAGATCTCTAGGTCAGAAGTTCCAACCAATGGCTATAACATGATATTGAAACTTTTACGAAAATACTTGTTATATACCTTTTCTATATTAGATCAGTATGTATTGAGATATAGCAGGCCCTTTAAATTGATATTTAACTGCCTTTTTCTTGCTTTTTAACTTGTCTGGGCTTGGATAAGACAAGGCAATCTATATTTCAGCTCTTCGGGCTCTGAAATTGTATGGGGATCATGTCACAAGTATGAATGCAGGACCTAATGGTAGAAGATACTGCTTTTTAAACCAGTTATATTTTCAACCTCATACAGGTAAAAAATAGTCATGGTGAACATTTCTGAAAACATTCTGTAAAGGAAATATATAACTTATTGAAGAAAAAAAAAAGAATGCTGAATGCAAAGGTTGCTGCAGTAATTGAACAGGAGTCAAACAGTGACCCTTAATTTCCTACACAGTCACCTTGTCACAGATTTTCTGATTGAAACACCCTTGTACAAAATGCCATAAACATTTCCAGACTCCTGGTGGTGAATGAAAATAGATTACTATTAAGATATGTTACAGTGATATAAGACCCGTTTTACAAACAGTGTATGTCTTGTACTTCTAAAGTGTATATACACAAAGATATATGGGAAAAAAATGGCAGAAAGACAGTCAGTAACGCGAGACAACACAGATGGTGAAAGATTTTTTTTTGGGGGGGGGGGGACACCGATTTTGAGAAAGTGCCTAGGGCGCCATGGACCCTAGCACCGGCCCTGGGTAATAGATCATATGAGCGACTTGTTAGTGTTTTGTGTCTGTAGAGAGCTTTTAGTCACCTGTATGTTAAGCAAATTGTTAAAGTGGTGGCACATTGAACCCCCTCCCCCCAAAAAAACTGTGTATGTTGCACATTACAAATGTATGAGATGCTTTCAACAAAGCTGCTATTTCTTCTTTTTATATACCTGTACCAAAAGTCCCATTTAAGTTTTACAACAGGTCAGCGGTGGGGCTAATCATCCTGCTTAAGGCAACTGAGCGTATTTTACATGTCCGTCATTATCAGGTCTACCAACAAGACCACTTATTTAGAGTTTATGTTGCAAGGAAATTTATATATTTTTTAAATGATTCCCTGTGCCCCCTCCCCAAATCAGTCTCAGTTTATCTCATTATAGGCATACACCTGCAGCAGGTGATTAACTATCACAATGTAATGTACCAAAGTAATGCAGTAAGGACACGTATGTTACATATTATCCAGATATACCATGAGATGAATTGCAGGCATATGATAGGAAGCATGATGAGACATACCAGACACAATCCATATGCAGGAGGTAACACAAGAGGGGCTTAAATGTAGAGATTAATGAAAAGACCACCTTTTTCAGGATGAACCCATTTAGGATCAGCAATGACAGGTTAACATACATCACATAGGTATCTTCAACTAGTGGCAGAAGGATAAGTCTGCTGCTGGGATACAATTTATGGTGATTCTCAGAAGCATTTGGTGAGATCGCTACCTTGGCTCTTGTGCAGAGATACAGCTGTAACAGTCTGTTCCGTTAAGCTGGATACACACTATTGCGTTTTACTTCAAAGCAATCTGCTCAATTCCCTTGTAGCACCCTCTGACACTCTCTCTTCATTTGATCCCACAAATGAAGAGGAAGTTTCTACTCTCTTCTCATCTTCCTACTCTACCTCCTGTCCTCTTGATCCCATTCCCTCACAAATGTGTATGTCCCTGTCTCCTGTGCTCATTCCCCCTCTAACTAAAATCTGTAATCTATCTCTTTCTACTGGTATTTTTCCATCTATATTCAAGCATGCAGTGATTACTCCCATTTTAAAAAAAGAGAATTCTGACCCTAACTCTCTCATAAATTACCGCCCCATCTCCCAGCTCCCATTCCCCTCCAAGCTTCTCGAGAGAATTGCCTACACACGCCTCACACACTTTCTTACAGCAAACAACTTATTGGATCCTCTTCAGTCAGGCTTTCGCTCTCAACACTCCACAGAGACTGCGCTGACCAAAGTTGTCAATGATTTGATCACAGCAAAAAATAATAACCAATACTCTCTTCTAATTCTCCTGGATCTCTCTGCTGCATTTGACACTGTTGACCACTCTCTCCTCATACAAATGCAGCAATCCCTAGGTATTGAAGGCACTGTCCTATCCTGGTTCTCATCCTACCTATCTAATCGCTCTTTCAGTGTTAATTTCTCTGGATCTACCTCTGCTCCGCTTCCTTTATCAGTTGGAGTTCCACAAGGCTCAGTCCTAGGTCCTCTGCTATTCTCTATCTACACCACTTCTCTTGGAAAACTAATAAGCTCCTTTGGATTTCAGTATCATCTCTATGCGGATGATACACAAATTTATCTATCCTCTCCTGATCTTTCACCATCTGTGTTGTCTCGCGTTACTGACTGTCTTTCTGCCATTTCATCTTGGATGTCTTCTCGCCAACTCAAACTCAATCTTTCAAAAACTGAATTATTAATATTCCCACCCAAGAACAGAAGCTTCCTGCCTGACATTTCTATTTCTGTTGATAACATGACCATAAATTACACCCCGCAAGCTCGTTGCCTAGGTGTAATCCTTGATTCACAACTGTCGTTTATTCCCCACATCAACTCTATATCTAAATCATGTTACATACACCTAAAGAACATTTCCAGAATATGCACATATCTGACACAAGACACCGCAAAAACATTAATTCATGCACTCATCATCTCCCGCATCGACTATTGCAATTCCCTCCTTACTGGTCTTCCCAAAGTCAGACTTGAACCCCTACAATCTATTTTGCACGCAGCGGCTAGACTGATTTTCCTTACTAACCGTTATTCCTCTGCTGAGCCACTCTGTCAGTCTCTACATTGGCTGCCTGTATTTCAACGAATCCAATATAAAATTCTTCTACTAACATACAAGGCCATCAACAAAATTGCACCGACATACATTTCCTCACTTGTCTCGAAATATCTCCCTACTCGACACCTCCGTTCTGCACAAGATCTACGTCTCTCCTCCACTCTCATCACATCCTCCCATTCTCGGTTACAGGATTTTTTCCGGGCTGCACCCACGTTGTGGAATTTCCTCCCACGCACAATAAGACTTTCCTCTAGTCTTCAAACCTTCAAGCGTTCACTGAAAACCCACCTCTTCAGACAAGGTTATGAGATTCCTCAACCATCATCTTAATTTCCCTAGATTATCCTATTGCCATCCTCTACACTGCTAACGCAAGACAACAACCTTCTGACCAACATTGCAACACACACAGCCCACTCAATACTTTTACCTTTGCAGTCTGGCTGGTCCATTGTGCAATATGATGTAGCACATGCCCTGTGTTTCTAACTCCCATTGTCCTATAGACTGTAAGCTTTCGAGCAGGGTTCTCTTACCTCTCTGTCTGTATGTATTACCCAATATTGTCTTATTAATGTTTGTTCCCAATTGTAAAGCGCTACGGAATTTGCTGGCGCTAAATAAATAAATGTTGATGATGATGATGATGATACTTCAGCTGCGACTTCTGTAATGATTTTACAGGCGACTGAAGGTTACGATGATCATGCAGATTTATGTGTACACAGCTACACAATTTACTTTCAGATCTGTGCTCTTCATCTGTCATAACCATCTGCTGAAAAGATCGAGACTATGGGGCCTATTTATCAAAGATCTCCCCACTGTAATTTAGAGGTAAATCCCTGAAAACTGCTGTTTTCGGGGATTTACCACTAAATTACTATGTATTATTCTAGCATCGCAGCAGATATCTCAGATATGCGTTGCTTCTCTCATCATTTTACTGAGCACTCTCCATAACAGTGTATGGGAAGTGCTCAGTAACGCTATGTAACAATGGCCGGTACTTAGGTTTCAATCATGGTAATGTACGCCATCTGAAGCTGGCGCCATCTGAAGCTGGCATACATTACCATGATTGAAAACTTTCACTGAAAACAGCTCTGCTCCGAAGAGCAGAGCTGCACAGCGCATGTGTGGAGGTATCATGTGATCCCTCCATCACATGCCTCAGGTTCATTCATTCGGGGATCTCTGTGCGCATGCCCGAGTTTACCGGTCGGCGCATGCGCACAGGGATTGAAAGAGGGACGAACAGCACAGCAGAGGGAGGAGAAGAGAAAACTCCAGTGAAAGGTAAGTGATAATCTTCACAGGAGCAGCCGTTTTTCTGAACGGATGTTCCTGTGTTGATTTTTTGATACATATGAGAAACTTTTCAATCCGCATCTATGCGATGAGGATTGAAAAGTTTCAATCATATGTTGCGGTGATTGGTAAATTGACCCCTATGTAAGCTCTACAGATATCTGCCTTTGTGCGTGCGTACACACTTCCACATTTGCCCATTGTTGAGTGATTTTTAGTCAGTTTATTAAAATCAAATGAAATGATACAATGTGCTTTAGTGCGATAAAACATGATTGTGGGAGCGTACACGCTAATGTGATATCTGACCAACCAATTGTATATCTTGTGATCTGCACAATAATTGCATCAGTGTGTACCCAGATTTACTTCACATTCACAACAACCACTGGAAAGACTTAACTCAGACCAGGTAATAAGACAAAAGGGATTATTTACTAACAGTGCAAATGAGTAAAGCCCCATAGCTGTCTAGTCTATCGCAATGCAGATACTGCATATTTACACAGTTATACTTTAGTAAATAACCTTCATTGGGGTATAAGCATTCAGCAGTCATCTCTTGCAGGGATAATGATCTTCATCACCATCATCATCATCACCATTTATTTATATAGCGCCACTAATTCCGCAGCGCTGTACAGAGAACTCATTCACATCAGTCCCTGCCCCATTGGAGCTTACAGTCTAAATTCCCTAACATACACACACACACACACAGACAGACAGACTAGGGTCAATTTTGATCGCAGCCAATTAACCTACTAGTATGTTTTTGGACTGTGGAGGAAACCGTAGCACCCGGAGGAAACCCACGCAAACACGGGGAAAACATACAAACTCCACACAGATAAGGCCATGGTCGGGAATTGAACTCATGACCCCAGCGCTGTGAGGCAGAAGTGCTAACCACTTAGCCACCGTGCTGCCCATATCCTCCCCCTCTATTATACAAGATTCTGGGTTCAGACTGCTGTCCACTCATCTCTATCATGAGCTTGTGGATAATAGTAATAAGTATCGAGATGATGATTTTCATGGTTGCCAACCTCATTTACAATGACTGTGTTAATGAAAAAGAAGTCCATTTTCCCCAGTAATACCAAAGTATCGAAACACATATGCAATATACTGATAATAGGCCAGGCATACATATCTGCGAGATGGGAAATGACAATTACGTTACTAATTGGTCTTTTTATAGTTAAGGATATATGCAAGTTCTGAAAACATTAATAGGTATAGTGGGGCCCACTAACAGACAAACTGACAAAATTATTAACTTTAAATAAAACCACACTAGACGGTATGGCATGGATTATAAACGATCACATGAGCTTTATACATATAAATATAGCAATTAAACACAATACTTATTTATTCTGTTTATATTTTGTTTCAAACACTCCTTCTGAGCTCAACACTTTGCACAATGATGCAGCCTGTACAATAGGGCTTATTAAGGGGAATTGTATATTCATTGTTGTTTTTTTTTTGCTTTGAAACAAATAATAAATGTCACATTAAAATAACTGAATTATTAATGCTGAGCTTTCAAGCTGTCAGACTACGTTAACTACATTGGTGGATACACAAAGCTGTCAGATTATACATTTACCAGGTATATAGGGCCTGATTTATCTTTGAACACAAGTCCATTTGCAATATACAGTCAAGTGTACGCACATGCGGCTGATTCAGGTTCAGGCTATCTCTTAGGTACGTGGTTTTTAGCCGTATCACTTGCACCAGCTACATAGCAGCTACATAGCAGGTTTAAGTGCCCACTGAATCTTTAATTCTATTGACAAGTAACTGAGCATGAAAACTTGGACAGACAAGTGTCACAGGACTTACAGAAGGCTGAACATCATCCGACAATCTGGTCCAGAAAAAGTTCTGTTAAGCATTTCGGTGTTCATTCTTCCCCCTGGTGTCCAGCCAGAGGGATTTAGTTGGGTGTGGCTTACAAGCCAGGCCTTGCTAGATATAAGCCACTGTGCCTGGTGTTTGAAGCATATAGGACAGTGTTGAACCTGTATACAGTGAGATATCTGTGACGCTGGGATGCAGGCTTAAATGTTTTGATCTAAATATGAATCAAAATATCTCATGTTTTTCTGTTTTGCTTGATACACACATATATACAGGACAAGTGCCCACATCAATTGTCTTTTTATTTTGTATACATATAGGGCATTTATATTGCCATGCAGCTGGGGCCATGTATGGGATTAACCAGGCTAATTCTCGGATTTTGTTGGAAACTGAAAATAATTACTCGTGAAAGCTCTATGGTATAATTAGTTGAACTTGTTTCCAAAGGCCTATCCCCTTCAACTTTCCTGACTACCCTGTCCATTAGCCCTTTCCCCAGAAAACACACTCCCCACCTGCTACCTTCATGACACCTCATGCCTTTCAGACATGTATCAAAGAGTTGAGTTGTACTCCCTCTTGCAACATTCTGTTAGGTCAGGACACTATACATATCGGTCTGGTTTGCTGTACTAGGGTATGTCAGCATGGATTTAGTCATAAGGGGTCATAGTAGTCATATCTATTCATTGTTGGAGCTGGGTCCTACTAGAAACCAGAGCCTCACTGGGCAGCCCAATCAGATTGCTAGGTGACATTGTCTCTCCAGAGGTGAATTATTCACTGGGTAGTCCGGAGGGTTTGACAGTCTATTCCTCTCGTCTGGCATAAACCTAGCACAGCATATCACAAGAGCCTCAAACCAACCATTAAGTGGTTGAAGGGTGATTATTTGGGGTTGTTCTGCAGCCAGGGCCGTCTTTCAGACTAGGCACGATGGGCAGGTGCCCGGGGGCCCAGGGGGAAAGGGGGCCCAAATCAGGACTCAATGAAAATAATAAAATACTGCAAAAAACAAAACAAAAAAACCTTTACCTTTTGTGGTCACCTGATCGTTCAGATCAGGTGGTCAGGTGGCGATCTGGCTCCCTCCCTGGTCCCCTCTTCCATGTTGTGCTTGCATGTGAATGTCGGGCGTGACGTCACGCCCAACATTCACTGCGAGCACAGCACGGAGGAGCGCAGAATGGAGACTCAGCGAGGACCCAGAAAAAAGAAGAGAAGGGGATTGGAGGCGATTGAAAGGTAAGTTAAGGGGGCCCTTATATATATGCATTCAAGTATAGCGATGGCCCTGTCTTCAGCTATACTTGAATGCCTTGCAATCATTGAATTCTTCATGAACCCCTCTTTATAGCAAAGTACTCTAGAGGAAAATGTGAAGTCCGACAACTGAAGCTTTGCCAAAATTACAATATGCAACAGCACAATGATCTTAAGAAAGTCTTCAAATATATAAGTGAATGGCTGAAATGGCTGAAAAACAAAATAATCAAGGTTTGGAATGGCTAAGTCAAAGTCCAGACCTCAAACTTGAGGTGCTCTGGCAGGACCTTATGAGAGATGTGCCAAATTAAATGCCCTAAAACATCTATGGACTGAAACAGTATTGCTTCTAAAGATAAATATATATAAATATATTCAGGGGCGGGCCACCAAAGTTTTGCCCAGGGGGCAAGACTCGACTCGTCAGCCTATTAGGAATATTTTATAAGAAAAAGATGCAGGTGGTCCAATGACCCAGCTCAAGGTAGCTCACTATGGAACCAGCCAGTGGAGTAGATATCCCCCTGCACCCCAGCCCAGCCTGCCCCTGAATATATGACCAGGTAACTTTCGGCACAGGAATGACACCGCAGCGTGTCGACTTGGCAGGCATTGTGGGAATCACTGCACCTGGGTGAGTGGTTTGCTTGTCTACATATAATGTTATTTTAGACATTTTCACTTGTTCAATCCGTGAGGAAAGTTATGTATTGTATACACACACACACACACACACACACACACACACACACACACACACACACACACCAGAAAGAAGCCTATATTGTATTTACAAGGGGGCAAACACACACAATAAAGACAAAATCCATTTAGCAACAGTATGTAGCAAATGGTCAACAGCAGCTGTTTCAATCCATAAGGGATTTCTATCTAGGCACACTAGCCCTATACCTCTTGTGGCTACCGTGCCTGGATAAAGATCCTCTATGTTGTCGTACAATGAAAAGGTGCAATACAAAATAAGTCTTGGTCATTATATGACTGTGATATTAGTAGTGGCCCCAGATATGCCCATACATATTACTTTGGCACCATATATGGCTATGCACATTAGTTTTGGCACAAGATATGGCTCTGCATATGAAACATGTGTTGTAGTCGAGACGGATGGGATTTCCTTCCCTTACCTTGTTCTCCAGACACAAGTCAGGTTCTTTTCTGTTCGGATATCCGGTGGTCAGGAGATAAATACTTCAATGAAAGGGACAAGGATTGGTCAAACAACTTGGGTTTATTAAGAATGTGGTAAGGATAATTTTGGTAAGCAACCGCGCCACTGACCCCTTCAGCTTAATGGTAATGACAAATTAATCGTTTGATCAGCATATAGCACAATAGCATTTAACACATAATATACACCTGGTGAGTATAAGGCACAATAGCAATAACATCTTCAATATCAATAAATCAATTTTTAGGTAAATCCCTTAACATTAACATTCATCTAAAACATTTGGTGCACCAATATTATCCCTGGTATCGTTACCATATTTTACACTCAGTCCTGGGCTGACCTGTGCACAGGAATTTTGTAATACATTAGATCTGTCAGCATGGAGGAAAGCAAGTGGAGGAATCTGTGACAAAGGTGATTTGCAGACCTACTGTACTTTCAACTAGAATTCCTTCATATGATCGACTTCCAGCAGTAATACCTCTTATCTCTCTCAGCCTGTTCCTGAGGTAGTGAGCAGCTACATGGAAAGATTCAACTCAGATTTCTTATCTCTCGGTCTGTCTTCTTGTCACTCATAAACCTCATCTCTCTCCCTCAGAAGTCTAGAACCTTCCTCTCCCCACTGCCTTCTGGGAGTTCACAGTTATTACAAAAGTTAGTGGACTTGTTGCTATGCCACACACTCCTCCTTCCTGCACATCCTCTTCCTGTTACTCCCCCAGCCAATCAGGGCCTTCATTCTCCTCCTGTCAATCACTCCTGGGTACGTCTTTTCAGTTCAACTGTCAACTGTCATTCCCACTGTGTCTCTCTCAGCCTCTAGTAACCCCTTGTAGCTCTGCATTTTAAAAGCATTTATGCCCTTCCTCTGTGCTGTTTAATAGGGCTTTGGGGCAATACACATGGCACCATACAAGGCTTTCTATGGAGCCTGCTCTGCTAGCCGCCTACAGAAGTTGTTGTGCCTACATATGTAATAAGCTCAGTGGATGTATAGCAAGGCAGGCGCTATAACATCATGGCAAGTAATGCAATACAATACCGTTTCAGCCCATCTATCATACGCTCACCACATTATACACTATCACGTCTTATACACACAATTAGGGCTCACACGGTGCTGTCCACTTTGAGAATGCTCATCATGGCAGCCCCTAGTCAGCAAATTGTAAAATTGTGTAGACCTGAAGTTATTATATGCAGTTTCTTTTTTTGCATTTAGTTATACTGTTGGATGAATATATAAAAATATATAAAAACTCACAGGGCACCTTTATATGTACATCATGCACACTTTCATCCATAACATTACGATCAGAATTATTGTTCATTTCTTATGGAAGGACAAAATATGTATCAATGATTTGAGTTTTTTGTTTTTTTTTTATGAATTTTCTATCTGCTTTCTATAGATTGACCAAAAAGAGTTCTAAGATGCAATAAAAAAAAAAATTGATTAAATGTAAAACAGGAAAAAGGCAGAAAAAACCCAGTTATGTTACAAATAGTGCTCCCTTCCCCGGTGCCGGATGTCAGCTCAGCACAATATCAGATTCAGTTGTATTATTTTGAATATATTTTTCTCTTTTTAAGGGTTTAAACATAATAATGACATTGTATTTACAGGGTTTTCATTGCGCAGTAAAAGTAATAATATGAAGGGAATCGGAGAAAGAGACTGAGCCTCCGAATCTGAACTGCTAAACACTCCATTTTATTTGTCGCCCCCACACTTTAAACATTAATTGTTTCCAGGTACATCTGTAGTGCTTTTATTATTTGATTTATTATGTTGATTTTATATTTAGTATGTTGATAACGATGTGAAATAGCACGGCATACTTGTAAAAGGTAAAACACAGATTAAAGGAGGAACATTCTGCGATTCTGACATACCAGAGGGTCAAGAGAAGGTATTTGGTATTTAATAAACATTCTCGGTGCTCTCCTGTCAGCTGTTTATATAACGCTGCTAGTTACTATCTGCTAAAACACCTCTTTTCAAACATCAAAGTGAATGCATATTAAGCAGAATGATGTGGTGTAAGATGTGTAAACTGTTTTAATTCTTTATATTTCTTGAATACAATCCTGTTGTTTATCTTACTAAGGTCTGTATTCACCCTATAGGTTTAAGGAATTCTGGGTGTTACCCTTCACCAGGGTGCAGCCTTAGAAAGGTGTGGGAAGGAAACACACTCAAAAATATTTCTGTACCTCCTCCCAAATGTCCATCTTATGTCTTTCCCTAATTCTCTCGTACCCCTCTTCTTCCAAGTTGTCCCTATCCAGGTTCTAATAACTAGATCTGTAATGACTTCTTTGTTGTCTCCTGACTAAGGTCAATTTAATAGCAGCCAATTAACTTATGTTTTTGGGAGTGTGGGAGGAAACCGGAGCACCCGGAGGAAACCCACGCAAACACGGGGAGAACATACAAACTCCACACAGATAAGGCCATGGTCGGGAATCGAACTCCTGACCCCAGTGCTCTGAGGCAGATGTTAGTTTTCTTTTTCTATACTGCTAGAAAAAAGACAGCTATAATCTGATTAGATACAGAGATAGGTTATAGTGCCTTTGTGCTCACTGCACCATATAATTAACAAGGCCCCATGCTGTGTGCACCAAGAATAACTAGACTCTCCACCCAGCACTGACACACAAATATTTAGTGCTTTGACATAGCAATAACTTCTAACCACAAATTATGTTACCAACATCGCACATATACTGGCATGTTAAACCAACTTTTCTCTCCAGATAGGAACTTTGTGTTATTAATTGTCAGGAAATGTATATTAAATCCATAAATATTCTCTAGTTTACAGCATTTTCAGTTGAGTTACATATACACCAGTATGTTTCCTTTCTTGTCCTTTCTTTGGTGCCTAAAAACATGCAAGAGGTGGCTCTTGTGAACCAAGCAAGCATTATGTCCTGTAGGTATTGCGGTTTTCTGTTCCAAAAGTATTGGAGCCACAGCTATAGAAGATATCATTATCATTTATTTACATAGCGCCACTAATTTCGCAGCGCTGTACAGAGAACTCACTCACATCAGTCCCTGCCCCATTGGGGCTTACAGTCTAAATTCCCTAATACACATGATGATGATGAGTGCCGCTTCAATTTACATCTTCCATGAACTTGGTTGGCTCCTAAATTCGAATGATTGGACACTGAATTCTACATGATTTTGTCCATTCCTGCGGTACTACTTATATCTCTGTGTGAATTGATTTAGTTGCTAAATTTGAGTGAAGCAATCTGTCCAAAATTAAATTCATACAAATTTAAACTATTGTTGCCACTGAATAATGTAGTGAATACGAACTCATTAGGACAACATTCTGTGAAAAAATGTCGCCTGCTGAACTGGACATATCACTATCAATCAGACGAAAAGGAGCCAAATAGAGAGTTTCAAATACATTCTTCCTGGTTGGATCAAAGGAGTAAGTTCATTCACCATCTTTTAAACAGGGGAGCAGTTAAAGGAGTCAAAATAAAGCTTAACTTGCTTAAAATGGGACAGTGTGGCTTCGTCTGATTCACTGCCAGACTGACCTCAATGACAACTGCTGGGTCTCACTATCACTGAGGAACTCCAGCCCTCCATCCCCACCACCAACAGTGAGGCCTGTAACACTGCAGGACATATACAGGGAGACCTGGGATGCTGATACAAGAATACAGCACAGAGGCAAACATAGGTTTTGTAGAGAGGGGTTTCCATGCCACACCACCAGTGGGCGTGGCCAGGATGCTTTGGGGCGTGGCTATAATTTTAGACAGTGCTTGGCTGCTCTCCAACTCTTCCTATCCCCATCATATACATGGGCAATGCTGCGTGCACTACTGTTAGGGATACACAGCTCTCCCTTTTTGAGCAGAGCCATCTGTAGCAAGACATACCTCCCAACTGTCCCTACAATCAGGACAAGTCCTGATTGAGTGTGTTTTAGCGAGTGTGTTAGAACAGTTGACAGACTGTCCTGCTCTCTCCTACCTGTTCTTGCTGCTTCCAAAACGTGTTGGGGAGAGATGGCTGTGAACAGTGCAGACAGAAACGATCTGCACACAAGCTGCAAAGTGGCTGATTCCAGGCTGCAAGGGTGTAAGCGGGGGGTTCCAGCCACTAGGAAACCCCCCCTCGGTTTGCCTATGCTGTAGTAGTATTTTCATCCCAGGTCTCCCTGCATCTGCTCTGTTCCCCACAGGCCACTGAAAATAGCCTTGTAGACTGCAAATGGCCACCAGTCCATGTGTTATCAAACGTAAGACCATGATAATTATCACGCACCTGAAGAAGGGGGGGGGGGAGCGCCCGAAACATTGTTCTGCTTTGTTCTACCCACTGAGGTGATAAGGAACCAACTCAGATGAGCATTTCGGAAAAAACTGGCAGTATTTGGTGGTATGTTGCCTTAAATGAATAAAAAAAACTATATGGCGGAAAGGACTGATAAGAGGAAGCCGTGGATTTAAGAACACCATTAACTCTAGTGAAAGATATTGAGGATTTAAGACAATATATTATTTAAAGCAAGAACACACTGTGAGTCATCAGCAATTTGATACTAAGACGGAGACATCACGCTGCGCACATTGACACCAATTACGGTAGGAATCTCTGCTCATTTTTCCTCGCACCTCTATGGGATACGAGGAAAAATGAGCGGAGGTTCAAGCCATAACATCAGCGCGAGTTGTCTCCGGCGGACGTTCCGCAGACACTTCGCACCAAATTGAATCTCCACTATGTATCAATTTTCCCCACACCTCTTAGATTGTAATCTCATTTGGGCAGGACCACCTTTATTGTTTAATATCATTGCATGTTATTTATTTGCATATTTATAGTGCTGCAAAATATGTTGGTGCTTTAAAAATGAAGGATAGTAATAATTATATATGTTCTGTGGTGAACATGACAGGGAAAATGGCGATGAACAATAATGTATGGATGACATCCAAGAACAAAGCAGTGCACATGATCTGCCTTTCTGTTTGCAAGATTTTAAAAAGTTGCTCAAATAAACAATACAGTCGCTGTGGTTCAAATTAACTGAATTTAATTTTTTTTACCTATCCCTCCAACTGCCCCAAAAAATGGTTTGTCTAATAAAGAGCTCTTTAAATTTTTTTAAATAGAATTACTATACCTAAATAACCAACGTGATGAGTATAACCTGTGAAGTATAATAATAGAAGTGCAGACTTAAACAGTAAAAGTGAAAACAATGTTGGCTAACACACATTATAGCTCCCATTCATATTAGTCCCATCTGAGTGAGAAAGATGGCTTTTGTGGTGGAGGAACCTAGTCGGACAGGAACTTCCTTAAATGTTTTAAGTGGATCCAAATTATGTGATCAAATTTGTTAATTGGTCTCAAATCAAATGTTGAAAGATTCAAGATTCAAGACACTAACCATCTCAGTGGGGCTGATTAAAACCCCCAAAGCACATCAGCATTTGTATATCCCCATTATCACCTGACTCTAGTACATTACATATCAGCTTCTCATAGAGCACACACTGCAATGTATTAATGTGAGCAATAGGGAAGATCCATCAGAGTATTATATGACTCATCAAGGTCTCACCTGGCTATTAAAGAATAATTAGACATAGAAATTCAGATCACTGATCCCTGTGACAAATGTATTTTCGGTTCATAGTAAGGATGAGCGGGCTCGGATTCCACAAATCCGAGCCCACCCGAACAGTGCGGATCCGAGCACTGTTCGGGAACTTCCGGGCACCAAACGGAGCCAAACCGAGGCTATGACATCCAAGTCTCGCGTCGGATCTCGCGAGACTCGGATGTCATAAATACTCACCTTGCGGGCGCCATCTTAATTCTGGCTGTGATCACTCGTGAGGGAGGTTATAGTTAGGGAGCTCCTGATCAGTTTAGTGGTTCTTTGTGCTTTGTCCAGTGCTCTGTCCTGCTGAGTCCAGTGGTGCTGCCTGTGTCCTGTGCTCTGTTCTGCTAAGGGCATTGTTATTTCAAAATTATTCAAAAGTTATAAAAAAATGTAAAAAAAATTATAAAAAACCTATACAAAAATAATTTTAAAAAACTATCAAAAAATTATGAAAAAAATTATACAAAAATAATTGAAAAAAATATATATAAAAGAATTAGTTAAAAAATACTAGGTACTGATATTTCAAAGTCAAACTACGTTCACTGTTGCTGCTGTACCAAAAAATAATAGGTACTGCTATTTAAAAGTCAAACTACGTTCTCTGTTGCTGCTGTACCCAAAAATACTAGGTACTGCTATTTAAAAGTCAAACTATGTTCACTGTTGCTGCTGTACCAAAAAATAATAGGTACTGCTATTTAAAAGTCAAACTACGTTCACTGTCGCTGCTGTACCAAAAAAAACTAGGTACTGATATTTCAAAGTCAAACTATGTTCACTGTTGCTGCTGTACCAAAAAATAATAGGTACTGCTATTTAAAAGTCAAACTAATTTTCACTGTTGCTGCTGTACAAAAAAATACTAGTTACTGCTATTTCAAAGTCAAACAACGTTCACTGTTGCTGCTGTACCAAAAAAAACTAGGTACTGATATTTCAAAGTCAAACTATGTTCACTGTTGCTGCTGTACCAAAAAATAATAGGTACTGCTATTTAAAAGTCAAACTAATTTTCACTGTTGCTGCTGTACAAAAAAATACTAGTTACTGCTATTTCAAAGTCAAACAACGTTCACTGTTGCTGCTGTACCAAAAAAAACTAGGTACTGCTATTTAAAAATCAAACTACGTTCTCTGTTGCTGCTGTACCCAAAAATACTAGGTACTGCTATTTAAAAGTCAAACTATGTTCACTGTTGCTGCTGTACCCAAAAATAACTGTGGCCTTAACAGCTATGTTGGTGTTAGACGTGCATCCAGTGTCTACCATCTGTGCAGTGGAATTCAGACCAGTTGGAAGAGGTATTGTGGCCCCGGTACCAAATTGGGTACCGGGGCCACTCCACTACGCAGTCCAGATAGATGCGTATCAGATATTAAAATACGTTGACTGTTGCTGCCAAATCAAAAATTAATGAAAATGACCTGTCATCGTCGAAAACAAGAGGTAGTGACGCGCTCGAACTACACCCTCTATATGCTGCAGAGGATGTAGGAGCAGCCACCTGTGCAGTGGAATTCAGACCAGTTGGAGGAGGTAGGAGCAGCCATCTGTGCAGTGGACTTCAGACCGGTTGGAGGAGGTATTGTGGCCCCGGTACCAAATTGGGTACCGGGGCCACTCCACTACGCAGTCCAGATAGCTGTGAGGTGTTCAGAATAGACTGGAAATTAGTGGAAATGATTCTTATTGAATGTTATTGAGGTTAATAATAGCGTATGAGTGTAAAAAAAAACAAAAAACGGGATTTTAGCACTTTTTATGCTTTTTTAAAAATAAATCAAAACCCAAAACCCTAAATCAGAACCAAAACCTTTCGTCGGGTGTTTTGGCAAAACAAATCAGAACCCAAAACCTCAAGCTAATCAGAACCCAAAACACAAAACACAAAACACTAAAAGTGGCCGGTGCACACCCCTAGTTCATAGGGATATTGAAACACACGATGTTCAAAGTGGTCTTGTCCGTAGGCATACTTGCCAACCTTTTTAAACTTCTTTCTGGGAGATCCCAGGCAGGGGGGCGTGGTTGGAGGGTGGGAGGGGCGGGGCATTGCATCAAAAATGACATTTTGTCGTGGGGGGTGGGGCCAAAATGACGCAAATCACAGCAAACAGCGTCATTTTGACAGCAAGATGCCGTTTGCAGGATATTTGCCTGCTCTCCCGGAAGCCTGGGAGACCTTCACGAATTTCGGGAGTCTCTCGGATATTCCGGGAGAGTTGGAAAGTATGTTAGGTAAATCCATGCACACATTGTTAAATTCTTTCCATTTTAAACACTATGAGGCTCATTCAGAGTTGGATGTATGTTTGAAATTATTGCTTAAGATATGTATCTCTGCACCGCTCAGGCGCACAACATACGTCCGATTTTTTACGTGTTGATAAAGCTTGTTAACTGCTTTAGCTACTTGGAATTATTGTTAATTCTGTTTGCTTATGTTCACACACTATTACTATTGTTTTTTCAGTTATTTTCATACATAAACTTCACCAACACAATACAGCTACTTCTTTAATAAAAATAAGTAGGAAGTAAGTGATTAAAGTGCTGTACTGCAATGGAACAAAGACATTAAATATTGCACAATGCTGACCTCTACTGGTGACTTTGCATATCTCAGGCTCACAAAGTTAACATAGCCCATGAACTGACTGTGATGCATTTTGCATCCTGAACACATGTGTATAGATTTGGATACAACAATGCGTGTATTAGAGTTTAATGTGTGTATTTTGAGTCGCATTTATCACTCACTCACTCTCTTAACTCAAATCATAGCAGCATTTCTATATCAGGCGTACTAATGTGGATACTTGTAGCACTGAAAGATATTGTCGTGGAAAGGTGCATTCTGCGGAAGTGGTTCTGGTACACTGATGCAGTAAAGCCCTATTTGAGAAACATACGGACATATGAACAATATGGAGCACTCATGCCGTAATCAGATGTTAGCTTTCTTTTTCTATACTGCTAGAAAAATGACGGTTATAATCTGATTAGTTACAGATATAGTTTATAGCACTTTTGTGCTCACTGCACTGTGTAATTAATAAGACCCCAAGCTGTGTACACCAAGAAAAACCACCCAACACTGACACAAAAATATTTAGTGCTTTGTAAATAGACACAGCAGTAACTTCTAATCACAAGTTATGTTATCGATATTACACATATACTTGCAAACAGATTTTTCGCTCCAGTTGGGAACTTTGTGATATCGACTGTAATGAAATGTATGCTCAATCCATACATAGTCTTATACAGCATTTTCAATTGAGTTAAATCTACACAAGTATGTTTCCTTTGTTGTCCTATATAATTATAATATGTGTGTGTGTGTGTGTGTATGTGTGCATATACACACACACACACACACATTACGAAAAGCAATAACAGGGAACAGTCTATAATGCAGTAAAACCAATCTTTTTATTTTGCAGCTTAAAACAAAACACTAATTGCGTACCATCGTTAGATAGATATGAGCATATCAATAATTCACAGCTCCAATACAGTCATGTAGCAGAATGAATATTAGCTGTACACACAGTAGGATACAGCTTCACTGTGTCATGTTGATCTGTGCCAGTGTATGTATATATATATATATATATATATATATATATATAAAACTATATATATATAAATAGGGCGCCACATGAGGGCAAACAACAAGTCAGAGTATGGTATAACAGTAAAATACAGTAAACACATAGCACTACAACTCTCAACACAGTTACTGGAGTGCAGAAGTATATTCAGCACAGGCTGAAACCTGTGCCCATTAGCGTGAGCGGACTTGAAGTTTAGAGCCACTGAAAGAGGTGCAAAGACAGTGGAGCAGTAGAGTCAATGGACAGAGAGCCCAAAGAGGAGGTGTGTAGTGTAGCTGGTGAGAAAACGCTATTGGATATTGAGAACAAGAGGGAAGAGGGTCCTGCTCACTAAAGTTTACAACCTAAAGGGAAAGGGACAGACAAACGGTTGTCACATGGGGTGAGACAATGTAAGGGGATCTCTGGTTCAAAAAGCAAGAGTGAGAGAGATGGAGGATAAAAGAGAGTGAGGTAAATACATGGTGAAATGGTTAAATGGAGGATTGGTAGGCTTTACTAAACAGTTGTTTTCTTAATGATTGTTTAAAGCTATGCAGGCTAGGGGATAGACTGATAGAAAGAGGGATATCGTTTCAGTGGTGGGGGCAGCACAGGAGAAATCGTGGATAAGGGAGTGTGATTTGGTTACCAGAGAGGGAGGAAAGGCTACAGTCATTGGCTGACTGGAGAGGATGGGAGGAAGTATGTATAGAGATGAGGTTGGAGATGTAGGGAGCAGTGGAATTAGAGAGGGCTTTGTACATGAGGGTGAGCAGTTTGAAGAGAGTTCTGTAGAGGAAGGGGAGCCAGTGTAAGGTTTGGCAGAGAGGGAAGGCAGATGTGGCTAGAGATGACGATTACCTAGCTGCAGCATTAAGTATAGATCGAAGAAGAGCGAGATGGGAGTGGGAGAGGCCAGTAATTAGAAGGTTATAGGAGTCGAGATAAAAAAATGATCAGTGAGTGGATAAGAGTTTTGGTGGCATCCTGGGAGAGGAAGGGTCTGATACAAGGATGTAGCAGAGCTGAAAGTGACAGGATTGGCCAAGAGATTGAGTGTGAGGGGCGAAGGAGAGAGAGAAGTCAAGAATGGTGCCCAGGCAGTGGAGTTGGTGAACAGAGGATATAGTGGTGTTGTCCACAGTAATGGGGAGGACAGGAGGGAAGGAGACTCTTGATAGAGGGAAGACAATGAGTTCAGTTTTGGTCATGTTAAATTTGAGAAAGCATAAGAACATCCAGGAGGAGATCGTGGAGAGGCAACCAGACACACGAGAGAGGAGGGACAGGGACAGATCAAGAGATGAGAGGTACATTTGAGTGTCATCAGCATGGAGGTGGTACTGGAGGCCAAAATGAACAGATGAGCTTACCCAGGGAGGAGATGTACAGAGAAAAAAAGCAGAGGGCCAAGGACAGAACTTTGTGAGACCCCTACATGAAGGATGGTTTGGGTGGTAGGAGGAACCAGTGGTAGAAAAAGAGAAGGACCAGTTGGCAAAGTAGGAGGTGAACCATGAAAGGACGGTGTCAGAAAGGCCAATGACTTGAGGGGTGTGGAGTAGGAGAGGGTGATCCACGGTGTCAATGTATTTGGCTGAGAGAAGATCATTAGTGACTTCGGTCAAAGCAGCTTCTGTGGAGTGGAGGGGGCGGAAGCCCGATTGGAGAGGATCAAGGAGGGAGTTGTCAGAGAGAAAACTGGTGAGACGTTTGTATACAAGCTGCTCAAGCATTTTGGATGCAAAAGAGAGAAGATAAATAGGGCGGTAGTTACAGAGAGAGGTGGGGTAAAGATTGGGTTTGTTGAGAATCGGTGAACAAAGAACATGGTTAAAGGATGAGAGGAAGATTCTATTAGAGAGGGACAGACTGAAGAGGTGAGCAAGGTGGGAGCAGGCCGTGGGGGAGAGGGAGTGAAGGAGGTGAGACGGGATGGGATATAGGAACAAGTTAAGTGTGGTGATGATAATATAAGAGAAGGGCCTTCATCACCGGTATTGGTAGCTGGAGGGAGAGGAGGGTGGTGTGGTAAGGGTGACAGTAGAGTGATGGAAGGAGGAGATGTTGTGGCAGTGGTTGTAAGGGAGGAGGGGAGGGGGCAAAGGAATGTGTTGAAAGTGGCAAAAGAGCTGGCGGCATTGAAGGAATTTAAAGAGATGAGAGCCTTAAAGAAGGAATGTTTAGTGAGGGAGGGGTCGGAACTGTAGGATGAGAGAATGAACTTGAAATAAAGGAGGTCTGCCAAGGAACGAGATTTCCTCCAGTGATGCTCGGCAGTACATGTGCATTTTTGAAGGAACTTGAACTGCCAAGGTTGGGGTTTAGAGCTGCAGGGTTTGTCAATAGAGGTGGGGGTAGCAGGGTCAAGAGCGGGTGAGGATGTGGTTGCAGATAGAGGCTGCAGGCCAGGGTGGATAGAGGGTAGAAGAGAGTCTCAAAGCTTCAAGCAAAGAGGCAAAAATATCAGGATCAAAAGCATCTAACCTGCATCTAGCAAGGGTAGATTTGATGTTATAAGACAAGGTCAAGGGGGTGAACAAGACAGTGGGTTGGGGAAGAAGTCCGTTGCAGGAGGCCAAAGGAGGAAGCAAGGGCAAAAAGTTTGGTGGACACTGGGTCTGTGTGGTTGTCGATGGGGATGTTGAAGTAACTTAAGAGGTTGGAGGGGACGTCGGAGGAGAGGTAGTGGGGAAGCCAGGTAGCAAAATTATCAACACATTGGGAAGTGGGATCATCAGGGCAGAAGATAACTGAGACATGGAGATGATGGGGTAGAAGAGACAGAGAGAGTGAACTTCAATCGAGGAGAATGTAAGGTAGGACTCAGAAGAGATGACATGACAGGTAGATGTCATCTTCTCACTCCACTGGTGGAGAATACTCACTCCACCGCCTGGACGGTCATCAGGTCTGACAGAGTGGAAGAGAGGCCCTCATAGGTGAATGCAGCAGGGTTAGCAGTATCACAAGTTTCTATGATGGCAAGAAGCTTAAGAGAGAGATTAAGAAAGAGGTTATGGACAGAGGGCAGTTTGTTGCAGAGCGATCTGGAATTCCAGGGAGCACAGGACAAAGGGAGAGAGGAAAGTGGGCAGTTATGGATGACATTAGCGGCGTTGCTGGTGCATCAGGGGTGGGCTGGATCTTGGACAGAGAAGACGGTAGGTGGTGAGGATTGGTATTGGAAGGGAGCAAGAAGGCATGGTGAAAGACTAAAGGAGTAGGAAGAGGAAGGATAGAGGGGGAGAGGATGGACCAGCATATGAGAGGGCAAAGGGTACAGGGGTACTAGGAGTAATGTAGATGTAACAGACTGACTGCCGGATGTCTGTATAACTGACTGACTGACGTGTGTGTAACTGACTGACTGACTGATGTGTGTAGTGTGTAATTAGATTACATTGTAAAACAATTGTAGTGATAGAGGATTAAGGGAAGAGCAGGGACAATTTCACAGGTCATCATCGAAGAAGTGACCCCAACAAGTGTGAAAAACTGACAAATAGAAGTTTATAATATAACTGCCTCAGAATTGAGTAAGTTCCACATATTTGTAACCCCTATACCAAAAGGTTTAAATGTTGGGATCATTTTCTGGGGTTTTGATAAATTAATTAATATAATTATGTAAGAATTAAGGACATTTTCTGTTTTGCTAATGCCCACAAACTAAAAAGTTTATACTCCAATATTATGGATGTTCCTCTGGTGGAGGAGGAGATTAGATAACTGGTCTTCCCCTCATCTCACACAGTGCAGCTCCATGTGGTGGTAGGAGTCTGTGCAGAATATCACTGACATCATCACGAGGAGTCACCAGACACAGTCTCCTTCCCTACAGATTCAGCTGCAGTGAGGAGCAGCACTCTGGACCCTCCTACTCTGCACACAAAAGCAAGGTAAGAGATGGTGGAAGGGAGGGGGATTAAAAGTATGTAACACAGGAAGTCAGGTCGAGGGAGTATAATATGTCACATTATGGGGGTTGGGGGGGAATAATTCATGGCAATGGGATTGTTTTGGGGCATATTGTGTGACAAGGGGAGGGCGTAACATGTGATAAAGGGAAGGTGGGACAAGGAGAGGTTATAATGTGTGAAAAGGGGAAAGTTAGGGGCGGTTGAGTTATGGAATTGTACATGTGTATATCTCCCAACTGTCCCAAACTTGGCACGACCAGTTGAGGTTGTTCTCCCATAGAAGCTGTTCGTATTGAGAATGTTAATGCTGTGCAATAATGTCATTACATCATTACAGCACTCTCATAACATTTCACAATCTGAAATGCTATTATACTTCTAGTGGTGGCCGCGCTACTGACTAAAGATAAGAAGAGGTTGGTGCTGTCCATGACAGAACAGGGTTCTGGTTCACAATAAGAGACCGGGCAAAAGAAGACACATGGGGGGAGCAGATAAGGAAGTATGGGTCACATATGAGGAAGGGGTATGGATCGAGTGTGGGAGTCATAGAGGAAACATGGGATGAAGATCTTTTAGGAAGCATAAAAGAGGTGGGTCAAATTTTGGTCCAATAGTCACAATGTAGGGGGGTCCACAATGTTTTCTGTTAGTGCAAACTTTTGTCTAAAATCTGCCCAGTTGTGGGTCCACTGCCTCTGTACCTGCACCGTTCATGGCTCCATCTTCTGGTGGGTATTTCTTTTCAGCAATCAGGAATGGAGATCTTTGGGAACTAGATGGCTTCAGTAGTCTCTCACTGATCAGCAACGTCTAACGAGAAGAAAACCTCAAGACCACAACCACAAGGATTGTCAAAAGAGTCTGGCACATTAATGTGAATAACAATTATTTTATTGTACACATGAATAATTGTATATACAAATACCTGCTTCAAAATGAATACCTAGCTTGGTAAGGGTTTGAAACATTGATCTTTGTTTCACCACTAACACATTTCTGCAAGGATCGATGCAATACCAGCTACAGACAGCAGGCAGCAGTGCAGTCAACACTGACAACGGCACATTCTTTTTCACTTACTACAATCAGCATTTTGCTAAAGGTCAAGTCAATTATGACTAAAAGACCTTACCTGTATGCAGCCTTAATAAGGCCCTCACTCCTACAAATCTTTGCATGGACAAAGTTGGAATTTCGTTGCCTATTTATCAACCTCGGCTTCACCACTAATGATTCTTTATTCTCCAACCCATCAATTTCGACTTTATCCCTCATGATTCTACCTTCTCAGCTTTGTCCTTCATGACTCATCGTCTCTGAACGGAGTCTTGTATGCTTGTTCTTTCCTGAGAGCACCAGCACTGTGACAGTTTACAAGAAAACAAAGAGTGGTGCAATTAATTTTATTCATTATATTTCATTAATATATTTACATTTTTAATATTATTTTTTATTGTTTGTTTTATTTGCTGGTCTATGGTGTCTACTACATCCATCTATTTAATTTTGGTGAAAGGTTGGATACCCTTGTATTCTGGGTAGCACTGAGGTCACTAGACAATTTGCTGAATTAATAGAAAATAGGGCACAAAAATACTCTCTTTATTGTATAAATATCACTTGAATGCTCTCTGTATTTTTAGAGGTCATTAGAAAGCTCTTTGTATTGTACATTTGTTTATTAAGGTGCTCTCTGTATTGTATATTAGTGACTAGAATTCTCTTCGTATTGTATAGAGCGTTCCTAGAGTGTCCTGTCCACCTTAGTTAGTGCCCAATTCCTTCAATGCCACCTATTAGATCAGAAATATAGGAGCTGGGAATAATCTCAATTGTTAACAGGAAATCTCATTTAGACAATACATGATCATGTCAGTGTGGAACTTGTGTGCATATATATATAGTTATAAGTATCCAGAGACAAAATAATCTTTTTATGCAGCACATAGTTCAGTACACAGCCCCTTATTGGTGATAGTGGTATATTATAATTGGTTATTTGCCATTTACTATATATGATAAGTATATATGATAGATAGTTTACCTGCAATCTTTATATTAGCAAAGTCATATGGTCATGCTATGTGCTATGAGAACACTACATGCTGAAAAAAACCTTTCTATACGGACAGAGATACATATTATTACATACTGTATAAGCTGTAGTATAATAATACGCTTTTGTACCCCCTAGTGGTAAAAGAGGGCTATTACATTTTTTTTATATTTTGGTAACAATTGACTGGTAACTGATTTATTGAATTGCACTTAATAATCAGTAACAATACATAACGTCAAACTCCCATGTAGTAAATTACCTAATAACACAATGGACAATGTAGCTAGTATTGGAAGATTAGCAAGCTCATGATGATTATTTTGGTTTAAAAATAAGAATCCAGCTAATAGACCTGATCACAATTGACATCTAAGTGGTGATACATTGTTATATAAGATAAAATAATCTAGAAGAGGAAGCACTAACGGGTGAGGTTTTAAGGATTTTATTTTTGTAAACACAGATCAAAACACGATTTTCACCTTTTCCTTTTTTTGTTTTATATTTTGCCAACAAACTTTAATAAATAGTTCAGAACATAGAGAAAAGAAGGTTTTAATAAATACAATAAAAGTATTATTTTAATACAATAAATACAATTGTTCTGCAATCAGAATCTGTACTTTTCTCTCTTTGTTTTCTTGGTTGACATAATATATTCTGGGGAGCACCATGTAATGAGATAAAGATAAAAAGAAATATATGAAAATTATTGATCCCCGTGAAACCATTAGATATAGATGGTGAAGTAGAACATATTCTTATCTCTCTAGGCAATTACTGACCTATCTTTAGTGCAAATTAGTTATTTCTGCGTAGGCATATTGTATAGAGCCCAATAAAATATTCAGATACTCCGCGCAATCTATCCAATTGCAGCCTTTCAAATCACAGTGCACAGTCCCCTCAACGTGCTTATACAACATAAAATCTAAACAAAATTGTGAACAAAAATGGCGCTATTGGTAAACAATCCAGATACTGTTATAAATGGAATTAAATGTCCATATATTTTCAGTTTTTGGTAATTTTCATATCCTTGGTGGATCCGCTCCTCTTTATTCAGTGTGCTTCTCTGTATTCACTCATCAAAGGGATATGTAAAACAATTATAAAACAAACATAGTGCAACCTGTTTTTGCCATGTAATTTTTAAAGGAATAGCACTATCCTTTTAAGCCCGTGTGTAGATATAATAATCAAGACACCTCGTGAAAAAGAAATATTCCTAAAACCCCTTTAGGGTATACACTTACTAGAACAAATAATTTTTACAGCAGAAAAAACACAACAGACATCGTTTTTCCTTGTATACCCTTGTGGTCAAATAATAAAATGCAAACACCTCGTGTGGAGAACTAAGAACAACTCTTTTTTTACCCCTTAAGGGTGTACACTCACTAGAGCCAAATGATAATCAGGCGTGTCACGAAGTATCTAGATCTTCCTTTCTAATCCTGATATGAACCCTCCGATTCCACTCGTCCGTTTATAAAAATAAAAAGAAAGAGCAATGCTCCATAGTGTAAAATCCTCAGACACTTTATTATAAACACATAAAAACGAGGCCGTCATAAACAAATAACTCCTCACATATAATCTTCCTTAAAACAAGCTCCTACAGCGAGGATGGGTGGCCTCTTACCCCTTTCCGGAAATCAGTGAGCGTGATGTTATATCACTCAGCATGGAGTGTCCCGGGCAAAACCCCTGCGATAGCTGACTTCCAGAGGAGTAGAGTCTTCACACCATACAGATCCCCGTTGGAGCGTCTGACGTCACTCACTGCCAGCAGGTAAGAATAAAAACCACCTTTCTCCTTCATATACAAAGGACATCATTATATATTCCAAAGGATCAATTACCTTCATATACAAAGGACATGTTTACATATTCCAAGGGATCAATCAACTAAAAACATATTTATAAAACCCCTATTAATCTGCATAAAACACCAGAATAAACAGCAGGATAATATATTGCCCTACATCCTCATAATAGGTGTCTGATTCAAAAGAATCAAAAAATGTGAAATATAAAAATGAAAAATGTTAATAAAAAAACATAACAATCTCACATACTGAAATGCTCTTTTCCCTATTCAACTCCAAAGAACAAGCAAATTTCATATCTACCGTCCTTACATTAAAGAACCAATCCCTCCGTAAATGGATGGAATATCACCATATATTATTTATTACTGAGGAGAAACCATCCTATTATATCCAAGGAGTACGGAATAGGAAAAAGATCTCACATAATAAAATAACTTATTTCCTTATCCCTCCCAAAACAATCAGATGGACCTCCTTTATTTATATTAAAACCATCCCATCTCTATTCCTCCAAAAACCATTTAATCTCGAAATCAGTGTTTAGACCATTAGGAACTAAAGTTCCCATGGTATATATTAATTCCATTTCTGCTCTAGCTAAATCACTAAGGGATTCCTTCTTTCGCCAATGCCCCTCCACTCTTTTCAATCCACAAAACATTTTGATGGAGCTGATGTTACATTGGTGATGATCTTTTATGTGGAGCGATAATGAATGATTTTCCTGACCTTTTTTAATGTTTCTCACATGTTCGCTCCATCTTTCTTTTAGTCGGCGGCCTGTCCGGCCTATATATTGTTGGCCGCATATGCATTCAACTAAATAAATACAATTTTTGGTATTACATGTGATAAAATCATTAATTTTATGGATATATCCATTAGAGTTCGATACAACTTCTAAAAATTTTTTTGGAGAGTTCTTTGTATGTTTGCAGGCTGCACATCCTCCACACCGAAAAAAACCTTTATTTTTCGGAAGATTTTTTTGTGGTTGGGTAATTGTGCTTCTAACTAGAAGATTCTTCAATGTGGCTTCTTTTTTATATATGAACCTAGGGTGAGTCTGAATGAAATCTTTTAGATCCTCATCATTTCTCAAAATAGACCAATGGCGTTTCTCAATCTTTTCAACTTCTCTATACTGTGTGTTGAATTTCGTAATGAATGGTATATTACAGTCTAAAGCATTAGAGAAACCTTTCTTTTTAACATTCTTTTCCCTAGGGATCAGTAGTTCTCCTCTATTCATCTCCTGAACTTTAACAACTATTTCATTGAGTTTATCCTCTTGGTATCCCTTTTCCAAAAATTTACCCTTTAATACTTCTGCTTGTTCCTGATAAGTATTAATTTCTGTACAATTTCGTCTAACCCTCTGAAACTGACTTAAGGGGATATTTTCTATCCATCTTACATAATGATTGCTATTAGTGGGAATGAAGGAGTTGGCATCAGTGGGTTTATTAAAATTCTTAGTTAGTAATCTTCCCTCGTGAATATATATACTTAAATCCAAAAATTGTACTTCCTGTTTATTGACATTAAAGGTCAAGTTAATATTAAGGGGGTTATTGTTTAGTTGATTGCAAAAATCCACCAAAGATGTATTGTCCCCCTTCCATATAAACAAAATGTCATCGATGAAACGATGCCAGGAAACCAGATTCGCCCCCGCTGTGGGATTCCTCCAAACATAATTTTCCTCCCACCAGCCCATAAAAATGTTGGCATAGCTGGGGGCGAATCTGGTTCCCATGGCAGTCCCCTGTAATTGTAAATAAAAACAACTTCTTTTGGTATGAGGACTCTTTTTATTTACAATTACAGGGGACTGCCATGAGAACCAGATTCGCCCCCATCGATGACATTTTGTTTATATGGAAGGGGGACAATACATCTTTGGTGGATTTTTGCAATCAACTAAACAATAACCCCCTAAATATTAACTTGACCTTTAATGGCAATAAACAGGAAGTACAATTTTTGGATTGAAGTATATATATTCACGAGGGTAGATTACTAACTAAGAATTTTAATAAACCCACTGATGCCAACTCCTTCATTCCCACTAATAGCAATCATTATGTAAGATGGATAGAAAATATCCCCTTAAGTCAATTTCAGAGGGTTAGAGGAAATTGTACAGAAATTAATACTTATCAGGTACAAGCAGAAGTATTAAAGGGTAAATTTTTGGAAAAGGGATACCAAGAGGATAAACTCAATGAAATAGTTGTTAAAGTTCAGGAGATGAATAGAGGAGAACTACTGATCCCTAGGGAAAAGAATGTTAAAAAGAAAGATTTCTCTAATGCTTTAGACTGTAACATACCATTCATTACGAAATTCAACACACAGTATAGAGAAGTTGAAAAGATTGTGAAACGCCATTGGTCTATTTTGAGAAATGATGAGGATCTAAAAGATTTCATTCAGACTCAACCTAGGTTCATATATAAAAAAGCAGCCACATTGAAGAATCTTCTAGTTAGAAGCACAATTACCCAACCACAAAAAAATCCTTCGAAAAATAAAGGTTTTTTTCGGTGTGGAGGATGTGCAGCCTGCAAACATACAAAGAACTCTCCAAAAAATTTTTTAGAAGTTGTATCGAACTCTAATGGATATATCCATAAAATTAATGATTTTATCACATGTAATACCAAAAATTGTATTTATTTAGTTGAATGCATATGCGGCCAACAATATATAGGCCGGACAGGCCAGCGACTAAAAGAAAGATGGAGCGAACATGTGAGAAACATTAAAAAAGGTCAGGAAAATCATTCATTATCGCTCCACATAAAAGATCATCACCAATGTAACATCAGCTCCATCAAAATGTTTTGTGGATTGAAAAGAGTGGAGGGGCATTGGCGAAAGAAGGAATCCCTTAGTGATTTAGCTAGAGCAGAAATGGAATTAATATATACCATGGGAACTTTAGTTCCTAATGGTCTAAACGCTGATTTCGAGATGAAATGGTTTTTGGAGGAATAGAGATGGGATGTGTTAAAGTAATTTTGTCGTTTTAAAATAAGCATTGCCCAATCAATTGAATGTGTGTCCAAAGCACAAAGTGATTTATTTTTAACAGATGTAAATAGTCAACAATTCAATACATTATTATATCATGATAAAGTACAGTACAGCACAGCCAATACCAAAAGATAAGTACATACCAATGCAATCGCTTGCGCACGCTGCGCACCCACCGGACCCGTTGGACAATATTCTGTATAGAATATTGTGTCAGAGTTGACTGAGGCCCCAGTGAGATGCAGCTAATATATATACAGTCAGTGTTTCATTGTGATCAAAAGAGATGACGTAGATTGTTTCTATAGGTCCAGACGTTGGGTGGGTCCAGGCCAGACAGGTAATAGGTTGATTCAATCTAAGGAATCCAAAGGAGGGGGTCTTCTCTCCAGGGGGTCTGCTCCTTTTCATAGCCAGTATCATACAAAGGTTTTACTCTCTAATATCAATAACTAAAGTATGCAATGTGCGATCTCTTCGCCGACTGCACCGGACAGCTGCTGATGATTAGGGCTTCAATATGATATCAGTCATGACACCTTTCCTATTACCTAAACCTTTAATAACACTACAATGTACATATAATCAACATATATATATATATATATATCTCTCTCTCTCTCTATATATATATATATATATAGACTAATAATAAACCGAATACTATCTGCTCCTGAATTACAGTGTAACAGAACCAATATGAAATTATATAAATAACAAACTGTTGTAATGCGAGTGTGTGCGTGCGTATTTTACCGTGTGAACGCACCACGTCACGTAACACGTGGCGTACGCTTCGCAATACGCACGGCAAACCAATATTAAACCAATATACTTTCGTTCATCCAATTATACGACTTCAACAGTCCACCCTTTGATAGTACAATAAACTATCACCTTAAAGATGTTATAAGCAGGATCTCAGTACCACGTTTCATTGTTATGTAATACAAATCCCCCTTGGTGTATGTCCACGCTGTTCGTAGATCTAAACAAGTTATCATAAGAGAAAGTCTTAATCTTCTAAACGACTTCTTCTTTTACTATAAACCGTACACTTCTGGAGCTTGGAGATAACCTTTTGTATGCCCTTCAAGGGTGCAATAAAACACTTAATACATTATTTGGAAAGGTACATGGTACAGTAGAACGTGTATCAGCTATACAGAATTCTCTACTACAGTTCTTCAAGTTTAACAAGTTCTTCTGTCCAACGCATGTCTTTAAGCTCAGAATACATTTAAACATTTCATGTTCATCAATAGCATCATCCTATGTCTATCAATAATGTCATATGCAATCTCCTTCAGCTTGCGTTAATATACACACATCTAATAATGTCACCAGTTCTTTTCTTCAACACTTGTGGGCGGGCTATTGTCTGTTCGTTCTTCCCAGTCTCTCAATACTCAGATTTAACAGTGATCAGCTAGCAAAGCATTGGGAGACTTCAGACTAAGGGACCTAGGTGTCCTACTTTTTCCCCTAGTGACCTCCCACCCATAGTTCGGGTACCTCAAGAATATTTAGTGGAAAGAGAACTAATCCTACTTGATATAATCACTGAGGCACGTGTGAGCACGCCCAGCCCTTTGTTTGGTCTAAAACCTTACCCTCCCAAGAATGATAATCATTCTCAAGGATGCCTGCTCAAGTCCGAATATTACTGGACTGGCATCGCTGGGTGTGTCTCTTTTCTAACCATGGGGTCGCCGTACTCACGGACGTAATGCTATTCAGACAATAGCCCCTCGCACTTTCTCCAAGCTCCAAGGTTTCCAAATTTTCCTTTACCCCTGAATTGAATAGAGTAATTGGCTGGACTGATTATGCTACTAACTTCTTCCTCCCCAATACCTCCTTATCATTACCCGAACCAGTCTCTGTCACCTGCTAATAATTAAAAGAATTAACCGCCCTGAGAAGAGAATGAAATGAGAGAACACAAAACAGGAAAAACTACAACTTCATGCTGGACAACAGTCTTAGCCTTTGGCTCAGGTGCTACTAACTGCATTCGAGGCCTTCCAGTACAGACTCATGAGTGCCCTTGGACCCTTCTCTGAGTGTTGGCCCCTCTGCAGTGGGTAGTATGGGCACCAGTGTGTCTCTGCTACCCTTGAAGCCGTGAGGCTGGCAGCCTACACCTTGTTCCTGTCTGGCAAATAACCTAAGCTTAAGAAATTTCTGCTCCACAACTTACTCTCCCGATCCAACATCCTGACAGTTAGTGTGACCTTTCAGGAAACAGTGTTTTGGACATTCTTGGTTACTGTCTCACTATTTACCTTCTCTCAAGGTCTAACCTAGCCTCCCAGTTACAATCTCATCTCACGAGGGGTCAAGAACATTTCAAAAACTGACAGGTTAGGAGTCTGCCCAGGGGTGATCTTTTGGTAGCGGAAAAGGACTAGTGGCACTTCAATCAAGTTCCAACTCTTATTCTATTCAATTCATTCTACCGAGTACCACTACTTTATGTTCACACTGGTTTATGGCTAATTGAAAGTATGTGATTTGTTACCACTACTTATACATTATACATCTATTATCAATAACATGAATACCCCTATCATCTATTATAACTCTAGGACTATCACATTGAATAACAAAAGCTTTGAGTATGATACAGTAATACATTAGACACATTTTAATACACCTCTACCTAGACATTTTTCACTGGTACACCTGTGTATACTTGAGGATCCTGCATGGTGGTAATTGGATGACGTGTATTTGTTTTACCTGGAGGAAAACCCATCAGCAGGAGGGATATGGGATGGCTCTATTGGTCTACCTTGTCCATCTCTCCAGAGTCCACCAGACTCCTCACCACATCTCTTCACCTTCCAGACAGTTTATCCCTCGGGTAACACAAATGTTCCTATATTAACCAATATGTGTATGCGTGCATGTGTGTGTGTGTTCACCTTTTTAAAACTAAAACAATACAACGAAAGACAAACAAAACATAGATTTGTTAGCTGTCACATAAAACCCTGCTGTCTATTTGACAGCTATGTTCTCCCTGGTGTGACAGCCATGTATGGTTGTGTGTGTAAGTGTGGACTTTACTAGCAGCTACTTCAGTTGGTAACTGTGTCACTGTATAAAGTCCTCTATGTAGTGTCCTAATCATGTGCTGGTATTGCTATAAAACGATTTCTCAGTCACCTCAACATCGTCCTCTAGACTAGAAAAAATGCTAAAGACCAATGTATATCAATCGATTTTCCCTCTGCCAACTCACATGTCATTCTCAGTACCTCAAATTCAGCTGCTTGACTAAGTGGGAAAGGCAAAGGGGTCTCTTTTTATAACACTTTCTTCAAATATAACAGTATCCAGTACATGCCTGTCTAACAGTGAAAATTATAAAACATGAAAATTCTACATTTTCTAGGGTTTCACATTTTGTCGTATCTTGTGGTAAAAATCCTACTCCAATGTTCTACACAGAGATGCATATCTGTATGCCTATCCTCTAGCAATCTCCTGTCTCCACCCTTTGTGCATCCATAAAAAGGCACATTTTTGTACAAGAGGCACGAACTAAAACAAAAAACAAAACAAAACAGATATGCAATCTATAAAACATGAATCGTATTTCCACAACAGAACCTTCTGCTTAAAAAAATCAGCAGTTTCTATACACATGAAAACAAAATCCCTGACTGTTTCTGTAACTTATGTCAATCTAGTGTGTGTATCTCTGAATTTGTCTTATGTAAAAACATAAAAATATGTTTTAGCCCCATTGTTGAGACTGTGTCTGATTTTATCTCTACCAGAGCAGAGAGAGAGAGGGAGAGAGAGAGAGAGAGAGGTAGAGAGAGAGAGAGAGAGAGAGAGAGAGAGAGGAGCGGGAGAGAGAGAGAGGGAGCGGGAGAGAGAGAGAGAGAGGTGGAGAGAGAGAGAGAGAGAGAGAGAGAGGGAGGGAGAGAAAGGGAGGGAGAGAGAGAGAGTGAGAGGTAGAGAGAGAGAGAGACTAGCGTTTGTGTAAAGAATGAGAAATAGGAAAGCAATGAATGATGGGAATACAAAGGTTTGAATACAAACATACATGTAGAAAGGGAGATTTTTACAACAAAATGACAGCTGGATTGGACTCTATGGGGAAATGGCTGTATTCATTCCACTGTTCCCCTTAGCTATTTGCTAACTATGACCCCTCCCCATACTTGACTAGGGGTTCTTAACAGTGCAATCCAGTGTCGTCCGTCATTTGTTCATTACGAACTCGGTATCTCATTGACTACATACCTTTTCAACGGACTTTTCTAACTTATAATAGAGAAATGTAAAAATGTACTCTTAGTGACTCATATTTTCTCTGAAATACATAAAACAATATTTTGGAGCAAAGTATCTACATACTTCATTGTTGGATAATGATTCTCAGCCAAACAAATTATCATGAGTCACTGCAGCCTAAAACAAAAGAGTATTCCAAATGTCTATTGTTAATTAGTCTTTCAAGAGTAATTCTTCTATTTCTCTATCTCACCCCTTTTAAACACTTGTCTATACTTCTTTTGTGTCCCCTTTATCTGTGAAAAGAAAAACAAGATAGTTATCTTAAAACAGCAAACAAAACAAACATTTCTATTCTTTGCCGTCGGCTAGCGATTTAGGAAAACAAACATGTGACAACATAAAACGAACAAACAAAATCAACAAAGATTACTTTTAAAAAAATAAGTTTCTTTCTACATTTTGCACCTTAATGCTCACCACAGATTAACTCTAGAGTCGGCTATATTTCTCCCCCAGAATATTAGTTGTTACAGAGTGTGCAATCAATTAAAGGGGAACCTCTGAGAGAAGTGTACGCCTCCTTTGTGGATGTCTATGTGATTTCCAACCCAGGTATTCATTCTTCTCTCTACACAGTTCTTACTCATGTGTCCCTTCTTATGGCAGTAGAAGCACGTCCCTGTCATGTCTGCACAATGTTTTGCTAGGTGTCCTATTTTATTGCCTTGAAAACACTTCCTCAACTCGTGTTGTTTCTCTTCCTTTTGACAATCTTTCCTAATGTGTCCCTCTTCTCTGCAGTTGTAACATCTCACTATTCTGGGTTTCCTGTTATGTGGGTTGTATTCTGGTGGTCGTGTGTGGAGTCCCTCTAGTGCTGGGATACTTATCATCATTACCCTATCACTTAGTGTCTCTTCCTGTTTGTTTATACTTTTATCATGTTCTATAGCTGACTCCCTGAGAGCACTTACAGTGGTTCCTTTCCAGTATGGTAATGAAGTTTGCACCCTTCTTTTCAAGTTTTCCCTGAGGCCATCCATTAGAACTTTAACAGCAACCTCTCTGTAATATAGATTATCTTTTATGTCTGGTACCCCAGTATATTTGCCCATTGCTATCAAAGCTCTGCAAAAATAGTCTGCTGCATTTTCACTATCTTTTTGCTGGATACTAAAAATTTTACTCCAGTCCACTATCACTGGGAAATATGTGGCCAACTGTGTGATTATATGTCTAATATTGTCCTGATTATCATCCTCGGTTAAGGATTCATCCTCCTCCAACATACAATCCTTAATGAACTTTTGTATGTCAGTATTGAGAGGAAGACAGGTCTTCAATAATACTCGCCAATCGTTATTAGTTGGCTCATACACATTACCATAATATCTAATAAACTGCTGACATTTGGTCAAATCTTTCCTAGGATCAGGGAAATCAGACAAAATTGAAAATGTTTCAGACCTAGTGCATGGATCATGCTTTGCTACATGTTTTAAGGGAACATCACTATTCCTGTCTGCTTTCCCATTGGGAACTGCTGCTGTGCAGACAGGATATAAGTCTACCAAATCACTGAAACTAGTTGCTGAAATTGCTGCTGCAGTACAATGGATGTCTCCCCCTGTGTTAACCTTTTCATTATTCTCACCACTTTCAGCAGCTGCCCCTGCTGGTGGGACCGTTCCTCTTCTTTGTCCTGAAACATTACTTTTAACGTTACTTAAAACAACATACAACTTACTAGTTACAGTTTTTACATTTTTGGTATTGGCTGTACTTCCCGCCCCGAACGAATTTATCGGGGGCGTGTTTGCGCTAAGTTCGCCACGCTTTGCAACGCACACTTCCGGAATGCTTGTTTCCGGTACGCTTACTTCCGCTGAACACGTGTTTTTCCTTACACTCACTTCCGCTGTGCGTTCGCTGCTCTGCCACGTGTTACCTTCCATTTGCCACGATTTTAAACAATGATTATGTGCATTTCTCACTTTCGTTGACTTAATCAACCGTACTTTATCTTTTACGGTATTTAGCACCTCTGCATTAAAACTCCCTGTTGTTTGGAAAGGCCTTTCACAATCTTTGGTCATTTCGACCCACGTGTCACAATACACAGTTGCGTATGCACCATATTTTGCACACATGAGAAATCTCGCTGACTCAATAAGACCTTCCTTAGGCAGTAAATTGGCAATCTCTAGCGTATGCCTAGCACCCATGTTGCACAATATACTTTCTACCCGGAAAACACAGACACACCGCAATGCTCTGTTCCTTCCGGCCAAATGTGAAATACAGACACACCGCAATGCTCTGTTCTTTCCACTAAATAATTTCAACTCTGTTGCTATACTCACCGCTAGAGATCTATAATGCTCGGTGAACGTATTTCCTTTAGCCGCGTTCACTCGCTTTTCTCGCCCCTGGCGAGGATCCCTAATACAGAAATATCACTGTGGGCCCCAAGGGCTATCAGCTCCTCGATACCCTGGCTCAACCACAAAAATCTGCTGCGTTTATTATCGCTGGGAGCGCAAGTTAATTCAATCAACCTGCCTTTCCAGTATAATTCCTCCTAGCTGCTTCACCAATTCGCACTAACGGTGCGATCGGATCGCACTGCCTACCAATACTAATTATTAGCAAACCTTGCGATCTATTGGTAGCGCTTTGCGAAAACCCGGTTTTCGCATTCGGTATACCTGCCCTGTATACCGTCCTTCAGTTGGGCAATCCGCCTCGTCAGACAGCAACTGAGCACAATGAATAATAAACAGTGTATCTACGTTACAAAATCGCACACTATACACCTTTTCTGCGCAGAAAATTGAAAGTTCCCAACAACCGTAATAATGTCTCAGAGGCTTTCACAAGTAATTATACTATGCATATAATAACTATCAAAACAATTGTTCAACCACGTGGCAAATCTACCGGAAGTTTGCTTACGCACAGCAGGAAGTACACATACGCACAGCAATGCAATACACTTTAAACCATTAAAACGACAATAAAAAGAAACATTTTTCTTTCTTGTCCCTAGATTCTAATTAGCGTTCCTTCAGTCTATGCAACAACGGACATTCGGTTTCGCAACACACAGTGAACCACAGGTATTAGACGCATTACGTTCTTTCCTGCTTTATGCGACGCGTCCGTCAATCCACCCTTTGTTGAGGAACCGAATATCGTAAGCGTTGCATACCTGCCGGTAACGTAACTCCTAACTCACGAGCCCCCAAATTGTTAAAGTAATTTTGTCGTTTTAAAATAAGCATTGCCCAATCAATTGAATGTGTGTCCAAAGCACAAAGTGATTTATTTTTAACAGATGTAAATAGTCAACAATTCAATACATTATTATATCATGATAAAGTACAGTACAGCACAGCCAATACCAAAAGATAAGTACATACCAATGCAATCGCTTGCGCACGCTGCGCACCCACCGGACCCGATGGACAATATTCTGTATAGAATATTGTTTCAGAGTTGACTGAGGCCCCAGTGAGATGCAGCTAATATATATACAGTCAGTGTTTCATTGTGATCAAAAGAGATGACGTAGATTGTTTCTATAGGTCCAGACGTTGGGTGGGTCCAGGCCAGACAGGTAATAGGTTAATTCAATCTAAGGAATCCAAAGGTGGGGGTCTTCTCTCCAGGGGGTCTGCTCCTTTTCATAGCCAGTATCATACAAAGGTTTTACTCTCTAATATCAATAACTAAAGTATACAATGTGCGATCTCTTCGCCGACTGCACCGGACAGCTGCTGATGATTAGGGCTTCAATATGATATCAGGCATGACACCTTTCCTATTACCTAAACCTTTAATAACACTACAATGTACATATAATCAACATATATATATATATATATATATATATATATATATATATATATATATATATATATATATATCTATATATATATATATATATAGACTAATAATAAACCGAATACTATCTGCTCCTGAATTACAGTGTAACAGAACCAATATGAAATTATATAAATAACTAACTGTTGTAATGCGAGTGTGTGCGTGCGTATTTTACCGTGCGAACGCACCACGTCACGTAACACGTGGCGTACGCTTCGCAATACGCACGGCAAACCAATATTAAACCAATATACTTTCGTTCATCCAATTATACGACTTCAACAGATGGTTTTAATATAAATAAAGGAGGTCCATCTGATTGTTTTGGGAGGGATAAGGAAATAAGTTATTTTATTATGTGAGATCTTTTTCCTATTCCGTACTCCTTGGATATAATAGGATGGTTTCTCATCAGTAATAAATAATATATGGTGATATTCCATCCATTTACGGAGGGATTGGTTCTTTAATGTAAGTACGGTAGATATGAAATTTGCTTGTTCTTTGGAGTTGAATAGGGAAAAGAGCATTTCAGTATGTGAGATTGTTATGTTTTTTTATTAACATTTTTCATTTTTATATTTCACATTTTTTGATTCTTTTGAATCAGACACCTATTATGAGGATATAGGGCAATATGTTATCCTGCTGTTTATTCTGGTGTTTTATGCAGATTAATAGGGGTTTTATAAATATGTTTTTAGTTGATTGATCCCTTGGAATATGTAAACATGTCCTTTGTATATGAAGGTAATTGATCCTTTGGAATATATAATGATGTCCTTTGTATATGAAGGAGAAAGGTGGTTTTTATTCTTACCTGCTGGCAGTGAGTGACGTCAGACGCTCCAACGGGGATCTGTATGGTGTGAAGACTCTACTCCTCTGGAAGTCAGCTATCGCAGGGGTTTTGCCTGGGACACTCCATGCTGAGTGATATAACATCACGCTCACTGATTTCCGGAAAGTGGTAAGAGGCCACCCATCCTCGCTGTAGGAGCTTGTTTTAAGGAAGATTATATGTGAGGAGTTATTTGTTTATGACGGCCTCGTTTTTATGTGTTTATAATAAAGTGTCTGAGGATTTTACACTATGGAGCATTGCTCTTTCTTTTTATTTTTATAAACGGACGAGTGGAATCGGAGGGTTCATATCAGGATTAGAAAGGAAGATCTAGATACTTCGTGACACGCCTGATTATCATTTGGCTCTAGTGAGTGTACACCCTTAAGGGGTAAAAAAAGAGTTGTTCTTAGTTCTCCACACGAGGTGTTTGCATTTTATTATTTGACCACAAGCAGGGCCGGATTTCCCGCTAGGCAACCTAGGCAACTGCCTAGGGCCTAGCGGTCCCCAGAGGGCCCAGTCAGGACTGGCGGTGAGCGGGTTAGGCAAGGCAGAGAAGTGCTCCCCTCCGCCTGCTATCCCTCTCTGTCCGCCGACATAGTAAAAGAGACTGCGGACGGAAACAGACTTAAAAAAAAAAAACAGTCACGTGATCGCATGATAGGTCCCGGCAGTCTCTCCTCTTCATTCAGGGAAAACAGAGAGGAGGAGACACTCCTGGGACCTGTCATGCGATCACGTGACTGTTTTTTTTTTTTTAAAGTCTGTTTCCGGCCACTGTGTGAGGACTAACCGAGGAGCTGCGTGGTGGAGAAAAAAGAAGACAGGAAGACAAGAAGACCAGAAGACAGAAAAGTGGAATACAAAAGAGAAAAAGACAGGTAAGTAAAACGGAGGCACATAGTGTGAGGTGATAATGAAGGGGCACAGAGGTGACACAGTGAAGGGGCACAGAGGTGACACAGTGAAGGGGCACAGAGGTGACACAGTGAAGGGACACAGAGGTGACACAGTGAAGGGACACAGATGTGACACAGTGAGAGGGCACAGAGGTGACACAGTGAAGGGGCACAGAGTTGACACAGTGAGAGGGCACAGAGGTGACACAATGAGGGGGAACAGAGGTGACAGTGAGAGGGCACAGAGGTGACAGTGAGAGGGCACAAAGGTGATATTTTGAAGGGACAAAAGTGGCAATAAATGGGCATAGTGTGATGATTGAGGGACAAAAGTGACAAGGGCACATCCTTGGATTTATGCGTATTATTTTTGCAAACAACTTAATTTAATATTAATATTTAGTATTTCTGTCCTGACTTAAATACTTATTAGGTTGTTTTGACCCAACTACTTAAAAAAACGGGACTGCTCGGTAATTATTTAGGGGTGCCTTTTTCTGCAGCAGGGTGGTCTTGCTCTTTTCACATGTTAGGTACGCCCCCCAAAGAGGCAAGCCACACCCCCACCTCCTTTGGCGGCGTGCCGCCGCTGCGCAGCGGCACATGCTTTCACATCTTCTTAACTATAGGGGTATATGGTAGGCTGCAAAAATATAGTGCTATGGATTGTTTTAGGGAGGGGGCCCAAAAACAGTATCCTGCCTAGGGCCCTATGAGGTCTAAATCCGGCTCTGACCACAAGGGTATACAAGGAAAAACGATGTCTGTTGTGTTTTTTCTGCTGTAAAAAGTATTTGTTCTAGTAAGTGTATACCCTAAAGGGATTTTAGGAATATTTCTTTTTCACGAGGTGTCTTGATTATTATATCTACACACGGGCTTAAAAGGATAGTGCTATTCCTTTAAAAATTACATGGCAAAAACAGGTTGCACTATGTTTGTTTTATATTTGTTTTACATATCCCTTTGATGAGTGAATACAGAGAAGCACACTGAATAAAGAGGAGCGGATACACCAAGGATATGAAAATTACCAAAAACTGAAAATATATGGACATTTAATTCCATTTATAACAGTATCTGGATTGTTTACCAATAGCGACATTTTTGTTCACAATTTTGTTTAGATTTTATATTGTATAGAGCCGTTCCTGTATACCATGCCAGCTATCAGTTGGTTAATAGCATGTTCTCTGTATCATATACTGACCACTAGATTGCTTTCTATATTGTATAAAGGTTTTAGAATTTTCACATATTTCGTTGGCGATATAGAACATGGAATATTTGTGTCAAAGTTATGTGCTGTGTGCTCATATTTTTTTCTTGTTTGTAAATGGCCTTGAGAGTAGTTTAAACATAATCAAAAGTCCCAGCAGGATGTGAAACACGTATTAAGTCTCATGTGGTGCCCTTTAGAGTTATTCCTGCATGTATTCTATGTGTATGAATGCTTCCAGCATTAGAAATAAAACTCCCATAACAAACTGTGATAAAAATTAGGGATCATCTGGATATTAAGGCGATTAATGAGTCTTGGGAGCATATTTACTAAACTGCGGGTTTGAAAAGTGGAGATGTTGCCTATAGCAACCAATCAGATTTTAGCTGTCATTTTGTAGAATGTACTAAATAAATGATAGCTAAAATCTGATTGGTTGCTATAGGCAACATCTTCACTTTTTCTAACCCGTAGTTTTGTAAATATACCCTTTGGTTTTGATACAAAGGAAGTAGACAGAAGCAGGGGCGGATAGGGAGCTTAAAGTGGCCCTGGAAATTTCTTTGAAAGTGTCCTTATGTAGGTGGGACCAAAACAACTGTAGGGCCAACGTAAAGTAGGTGAAGTTAGTAAACCTTCAGCGGTAGCCACAATGGTGGTAAGTCGGGACAATGCCTGAGATGACGCTAACAGAACAGGTATTGTGGTAGTACAAGTACCGCCGAGATACTTGCTAAATAACCTTCCACATGCAATGATAATCTTTCTGTTGACAGGGTTTATCACCGGCAATAGCAGCATTATTGTTGGCAGGAACCATTTGAAACAAGAAAAAGCACAATTGATTTGTTAAAGGGCTTTTTGCAGTGTATGCAAAATCTCCAATAAGGAATCCCTGACCAGCAGTGTCTCAGAACCCCATTAGCGCGTGTACTAATAGGGTTTTGAGCATGATTATAAGACCTATAACATAACATAAGTTTACTATTGAGACACTCAGCAAAAATGATTAAAATCAGAAAATTGTACTTACCTGCCTCACTTCATCATCATCATCAACATTTATTTATATAGCGCCAGCAGATTCCGTAGCGCTTTACAATTGGGAACAAACAGTAATAAAACAATAATGGGTAATACATAAATACAGAGAGGTAAGAGGGCCCTGCTCACAAGCTTACAATCTATGGGACAATGGTTTGATACACAAGGGTAAGTGCTACATCATATTGAATATATGTCCAGCTAGAATGCAAAGGTTACAAAGTATTTAGTAGGCTTTATGCTCAGTCACACAACTATGTTGGTCAGAGGGTTGTTGTCTTATGTTAGCTGTGCAGAGGGTGGTAATAGGGTAACCTAGGGAGATTAAGAGGGTGGTATAGGAATATTATAAGCTTGTCTAAAGAGGTGGGTTTTCAGAGAATGCTTGAAGATTTGAATACTAGAGGAAAGTCTTGTGGTGCGAGAAGCGGAATTCCACAAAGTGGGTGCAGCCCAAAAAAAGTCCTGTAACCGAGAATGGGAGATTCAACAATGTCACGTTGGACACGGCTGTGTTTCTTTTTGTTCACATCAACTCTGATAGGCAGCTACCAGCATTGGTTCTATAAAAAATATGTATACTGGTCTGACAGCCAGATAATCAGAAGCTGCCCTCAGTTTTAGACCCAAGAATAAGCCAAATATGAAATGTATACAAAAAAATATGAAAACAAAGATGGCGCTATCGATCTCAAATGATTATAAAATCAATCAATATAAAAAGTAAAATGTTATAAACTGTGATAAGTGAAAGTTAAATATTATAAAGTCCATATAAAGTTCAGTTTGTGAATTACAGTCCAAAATCCCAAAAAATGTCCAGAATGTATTATTCTTCCCAAAACAATATAGGATGCAGAACAGCTTGGTATATCATATCAAAGACATTCCATCTTCTTGCATCAAACTCACTATTAGGATTTGCTCACTCCAGACATAGGGAAAAGAAATGCCACACATAGTGCATTACCGTTTACACATTTATTTAAACTTTAAAAAAATAAAACAATGATCCCCAGGAGAAGAAATTACCCACATAGATGAGGATGGACTCTTACCTCAATTACTTTAAACATGTGCTTTTAGAAATATAATCCCCTTGTTGGTATCAGGCTTGCCGGCTGATATTTCCACTGCAGATATCAAAGTGCAAGGGACAGTCCACTACCACTTGTGGTCTCCAGCTGGGATAACCAACGCGTTTCGATAATCTCTATAATCTCTATCTAAATAATCTCTATCAAGGCATGTGGGATCTTAACAAACACCTCTCCTTATAAAGAAGCCAAAACTAATCGGAACATTTGATTAAGATTATTTTGAATCAAAATGCGTCCGTAAAAAATTAGAGATTGAGGTGCACACACACATTGGAGGGTGGGTGAGAGAGGCACACATACACATAGGAGGGGAAAGAGTTGCACACACACACAAAGGGGGGGACAGTAACACAAAGCCGTAACTAAACATTTTAGCAATCTGTGCAAGACAGAGGACTGGCGACTCCTCCCTCCCGCACACTCCCGGGAACACACCGCCAAAGGGGACATTCCTACCTAGTGCTGTTGTCAGTGTCTAAAACACAGTTGGGGCCCTGTTTGGAAAAGAGATAGTTACCACTCACCTCCTGGAAAGTCGAGCAATGACTAAACACTAGGCCACCCTAATCTGCCCAACATTAAACCATTAGCATTTTTTGTTCAATAAACAGGCCTACTAGCACCCACTCAGTCCTAAAATGTAATTAATAGCATTTACATTTAATGAATACACTTATTTCCCCCACATATAGCCACAACATTAAATAAAATAGCACCCACATTTAATAAGTACGGCTCCTTCCCACAAACCAGTCCGACATTAGTGTTTACACTTACTAAATAAGCCTCCTTACCCCCAGCAAGCTCCAGCATTAAATGAATAGCATTCCCATTTATTTAACAGACCGATTTCACCCCTCACCAGCCCCAGCATTATTAATATTACCATTTAATACAAAGGCCTATTTCCCCCACCAGCCCCACAATCAAGTTAATGACTTACAAACTTCCACCACATTTACCTATTACTGATATATTCTCCCCTGACCGAGCTCCTCTCTATCATACAGCCACGTTTTTAGCTACTTTCTCCATCAAATCTGTCCCATTTTCACTCATATTATCTCTACGATGATGTACTCTGGCCCTTGTAGCAGCATTCCGCAGACACGCTACCCAGATTGCTGGGGAATCCCGGGACCTCATCTTCTCCATCCCTGGCTGTCACTCTCTTACCACACATATATTGATTGGCTCATGGTTAATGTTGCTAAGCAACCATCCCTGGTGTGCCAACATACAGTAGCAACAAATGGTATTCACCCCCATGGGACATTTTGACATCTATCTTTACATTTGAACTTTTGAGTCTTTTTAATGTGCAATATTGAGCTGGTTTCCCACCTTCTGGCTTTGGTATTCATTATTTTTTGGTGTCTCCCCATATATATTCATTAGAAGTCATTTCAAAAGGTGGACTAACTTAAACCGAGTCCAAGGGATATGTTTACTAAACTGTGGGTTTGAAAAAGTGGAGATGTTGCCTATAGCAACCAATCAGATTCTTGCTGTCATTTTATAGAATGTATAGTATAGTAGAATATAGTACTAAATAAATGAAAGCTAGAATCTGATTGGTTGCTATAGACAACATCTTCAATTTTTCAAACCTGCAGTTTAGTAAATATACTTATTTAACCCCTTAATATAAATATAACCCCTTAGTATAGTTGCTATTATTTATTTCCTTTTCTAAAGAACCGTAAACCTAGTATGTTTTGGATGAATAGGCAGGTTGAAACTTGAAACGCAACAATCTTGACCAGGCTGATCATGTACTGGCATACATTATAAATAGCTTTTGTGATGATGTCACTTAGCCTGGGTATAAAAGTTAGTGCTTGTCACAGAGCAGTCAGTCAGCTCGTGAGGAACTGCGCATTGTATATATTCACTGTATACTTCTGTGACTAAGCCTGCTAGGTTTGACATCACATCATCTAAGGAAAGTTTAATTTATATCTGTAAAAATGGTATTGATAACCAAGTAAATTAAAAAGTTGCAATCGCCTGTAAAGATGACATAAATCACAGTTGTTACCTGTAGGAAGAGATATTGTTTTGTTTGTTTTGTATTTGAGTGTTGATTAAAGCTGATATTGTGCTGTGAGAAATTGCGCATTATAAATGAAACTTGAAAGTTGAACAGCAAGCAAAATACTTTAAACTAACTAAACAACAAAAATAGTGGACAAACATAAGGCATGATATTTAACAATTTACAGTTTGCTTAGTTTCAGGTGATTACCATGGCAACCACAGTCACATGGAATATGCATATAAATGAAATAATCCCAAATCTGAATGTTCGCAGGCAGTGGCTGAATGGCCAGGGTGTCAGCTTGCCTGAGGGCAAGTGGGCCCTGTGGGCCCCTGATGCAGTGGGTTCCCCTTAAACATTAGACAATATGTTACAAATTTTAATGACTTTTTAGTAGCTTGAAAATATAATAGAAGTTCTAATATTATTACTGTATACAACAAAAATGTATGTTGTATTACTATATTAATAAAATCATTTTTGAGGATACTTTATATTTAAGAATATAATCAATAACACTGAAAAATTATTTCTGATTCGGGTTATGTGAGGCCGACACATACGTTGTATAGGCTTGGATCTTTACTATTGTCACTGCGCAATGAAGCTTAGCTGGGAATCCCAGCCTGGGATCATGACGTGCAGCCGGAGTTAGCTTTGTATTGAGCTATTGCATACATTGCAAAGACAGCAAATATTTTTCATTGCGTCGGCCTCAGTTTGAGTGTGCTTCCTCAGCTCCTGACCTCATGCTTGCTGTGTTTTATAAAAGGTATGTATTTAATCCATATTTTTTACATCCTGTGGCCATATGTCCTTTCATTTAATTATAATGTATTTTCTTACATTGCATAAAATTAGTGCAGAAATACTAGGTAGTATATATAGTTAAGCTGCAGTCTCAAATAATAATATATACACATAATGCAAGTTCAATATATAATGATAAATTGTATCTACTCTGCATTTAAAATTACTGTGATTGTTAAAACTTACAACTTTATTATTTTCAAATGCAAACGTACACATAGCCAACTTATGGCAAAGGCTGGATTCAATATTTAATTGCAGATGTTCATTTTTCCCAGCGTGGAGTATTTTTTAATTAAGTTTTAATTTCAGGAATATTACCCCTACCAGCATGAAAAAGCAAAAGCATAAATCAGTTTAGCCTTATTACTCGGCATGTGCTTAAATGTGTTATCTGTGACGACTACTTTCAGTTGTGTCAAGTAATGATGGTAGAGGACAGGGACTTTTTGATCTATTGGGGCAAATTCAATTAGCTTTTCAGTCCATGATTACGCTCGGCTGTACGAGTCCCAATACCGCAACATCGCAGATTTCTGTGCACACCCCATAGGGTTGCGAAGGGAAATCCACGATGTTGCGGTACCCTATTGTCACTGTACACGCGCAGCTGCGCGTAATCGCGGACCGAAAAGCTAATTGAATATTCCCCATTGACTGAAACATTACAGCATCTTAAAACTGATCTGAAAAAATGTTTATCTGATAGTACAGATGGAACTGTAAGCTACCATGGCCAGTATAATACAAAGTAAAATTACTGATCTGACTGGTCAGCGTGTTCATATATGGTGCTATACCCATGTCTTCAATTTGGTGAAAACTGAAACAACAAAATGTTGTGTGTCTGCAGTTTCTTTTTTCAAGTTGCTCCAGAATTTAATAAAAAAATTTAATAATTAAAGCTAATTAGTGAGACAAGAGGGTCAGGAAAATCCAATGCAGCAAAAAATGTACTTGGACGTTTTTATCATGCCGCTGTCAGTACTTTTGTAAATCTATTGACTTGTTTATCAATGATACAAGATTCAGAAAAGTTTGATGCAAAAACAAAACAAGAAGCAAATGTTTTACTTCAAAATCTTCTAAAGTTTGAAACAATATTAACAGCATTTAGTTACTTGTAAATATCTGAAACTATAGCCCCGCTATCAAGTTATTTACAGACAAGGGGTTTAGATATGTTACTGCATGGAGTTTAGTAGATTCAGCTACAGTAAAGTTGAAGGAACAGACAGGAACATTTGATAACGTTCACATAAAGGCATTGGATTTTGTAAATAAATGTAATGACAAAACTTTACAGTTGAACATGGATGAAAAACAGTGGAAATGGACTCTTTGGAAACAACATTGCTTGTTAAGAGGCAGAGGAAGAAGAAAAGACTGTCGGATGAGCTTATAGATGATGAAGGAAAGTCTTCATATTCTCTGGCTGATTTTCGAGTAAATGTGTTTAACCTAATAATGGACCCTATTGTCCAGTCACTAGATTCACGCTTTGTACAGCTCAAAAAGTTGTATAAACATTTATCCTGCTTGGACCCAGCAATCGTTAAAATGATTGCAGAGAAGGGCCTTGAAGTTGAAGCATTGGGAGGTATTATTAAGCTGCCCCCACAAATCAGCAAAGATCAAGTAATATTGGAATTGTTTTCTTTTGTTTTGAACTTTAATGTATTAAAGCTATTGTTTAATGATGGTGAGAATATGGATTCCAGTTGCAACAAGTGTAAAATTTGTAGCACTTGCCCATCGTGTGTACTTAAAATTCTGGCATCCAACAGACTTCATGACAAGGTATATGATAACCTTTATGAACTTTATAAAGTCAACTGCAGACTATCAGTTACTCAAGTCCAATGTGAGAGGACATTTTCAGAGCTAAAGATCATAAAGACAAGACTAAGAAATTCACTATCTGAGGAGAACTTGGAATCATACATGTTGCTATCCATTGAAAGGGAATTGTAAGATGAATTAGATGCAGAAGCAATTATTGACAGATTCACACAATCATCTAGTGAATTCAAACAATTGCTCTTATTATAGTGGATTGCATGAAATATGATTTTGAACTACCTGTTAAAGTGTAAAATGTTCAGTACAAGCAAACGATTTAAAAATAGCCACCATTTATTTAAAATGAAAAAAAAAAATCTGTATTTTAATTTAGTATCTACTGTGTAGTACCAGTTATATGTACAATATATGTACACTGTAATAACTAAAAAAAAATATACATTTCACAAAAATTTTAATTGTACCATTTTACACTTATGTATTTTTTGAAAATTGTATTTATTTCTTATAAAAATTAAATGATAGCCTTATAGTTGTGGGTGGGTACCCTTCGTCTCCTCACAGCCAATATTTTTTAGACCCAGTCCGCCACTGTTCACAGGCGTAGGCAAACAAAACAGCGCCTTGTTAGTTTTTAGTGTCCTTGGAGAAACTCTGATGAAGTCTGATTGTGCATGAAAAGTTTTGGAACATGCGTAGACAAACCCGGATCGAGTGTGAGGCTTGGATACACCTAAACTTCCTGGTTTGAGATTGATCTGCCAGAGTTTCGCAAAGGAGGTGATTGTTTAGTTCGACTACTCCAGCAAACATTCAGATACGTGATAATTTAATTAATTTATTATTTATTGTTCTTTTTTAACTATTTCTATTTTCTTAATACCATTTACTACATTTCAATACATTATGTGATGGTTCCTTTTTTTCTTCCTTTTAGTTACTGATATAAAGGTTTTTTTTATTTGTTAAAATCAAACAGCAATGACTACCATTGACAGGTTCAAGGTTCGCCATTTGTGTTCCAGTTTGACCATTTGCAATAAAAGTCTGCCAAAATGATTTGTATTTAAATCGAACATGTTTGGATTTGTTTGACTTTCTCGGTTGTTCACCCTGTTAAAAAATTCTAGAGATTCAAGCATCATTACAACTTTGTAGAGATTATTGTAGTTTATTATTATTATTTAATTTGCTAGTGCAGGTAGGTTTTATAATGAGGATTGGTGATTTATCTTTCACTTGTTGGATTCCTGAGCATCCTGGGCCAGAGAGGGAGCTGGGAAAGTTTTCTGGTAACTGATAAAAAAAAAGTCCTGCAATATATTACAGTAGAATTTATAAATGTTATTTGATTTTCCCTTCACATTCCCACATTCACATTCCCAACCTCCTATGAAAACCAGAAAGATAAAAGAAGCTTCCCACGCATCCCTTGGGCATTTGATTTAATATTTAAGTGTTACGTGAATTTCAGCCAAGTACAGTTACAAATATACATGTGTGTCTTATGTTAAAGTTACCTCAGGCAATATTATCTCAGAGATATGAATGGTATACTAAGAAAATATGCTTTATGTCGGAAAAATGTATTTGCTTAAGTTAAGATTAAAGGAACATGGATGCACACCACAAAATAAATAGGTCAATCCAGAGCTGGGATCCTTGTACTTTTATTCTAAATTATAACACCATAATAACATAACATAACATAACATAACATAAACTGCACTGCACAAACAGATGCCTAAATATTTAACTATTTTGAACAAATATGCCAAACAAGTTGAATCTGATTGGCAGAAAATTGGACAATTGGAAGCTTGAATGTGCACAACAAAGTCTGGCTTTAACATTCCCACACTGTCATGGGGAAATCCCTTAGACTATAAATAGAGCTTGCAGCTCTGTTATAGTCATTGTGTATCGGAGCTTGTACAGTTTACAAACTGTTTCTACGTCATCTGTCATTTTTTTTTTTAACCAACCATATTCCGGTTTGGATTACAAATATGGGGGCCCTCCTGGTCTGAAGAACAGAAGACTGCAAGCAACAAGGGGGCCCTCCTGGCCAAGAAGAACAGAAGACTGCAAGCAACAAGGGGGCCCTCCTGGCCAAGAAGAAGAGAAGACTGCAAGCAACAAGGTGGCCCTCCTGGTCAAGAAGACCAGAAGACTGTAAGCAACAAGGTGGCCCTCCTGGCCAAGAAGAACAGAATACTGCTAACAACAAGGGGTCCCTTCTGGCCAAGAAGAACAGAAGATATTTACAAGCAAGGACATTTTGAAATAACAAATTCCTTTGGACATTTCAAGCAGGGACTATTGGAATTACAAATTCTTTTGGGACATGGTTTACAAGCATTTTTGGTTTAAAAACTGCTGACAAAAGAAGAAGAAATCTGATTGGTAAGTATATTGGGGTTTTCCTATTTTTAATAAATATATGTGTTATGAATGAGGGTGTTTAATGTATTTATTGGGGTTTTATTATTTTTATTAAAATGTTGTGGCTTATTTAACATTTTGTTTTGTGGTGCTACAGGTCTCAGCCAGCCAAGAGTGCCAGGGCATATTGGCACTTGTGGTTCTCTAAGTGCCAGCATGCCCTGGCTGCCATGGGTTTGCTGGTGCTTGTAGTTATACAAGCATCAGCATGCCCAGACTGTTTAGGGCACCCTGGCATGGCTGGGACTTGTAGTTCAACAAAACAAAATGGGGTCAGCTTTTTTTTTTTTTTTTTACATTATTTTTGCCGCTATTACCCTACTACCCACAGCCCACATGAGTAGGAAGAGCCCTAGTGCTTTCAGTACTGGACTGGTTATTCCTAGAAGAGGGGGCCCACTCATTTTTTTTGGCAGACTCCACTCCCTAGGGAATCCAGCCCAGTGATGAACAGCCTGTGATTAGTTGTCAATATCGCCGGGGGACCCCTGCCTCGTGTCCCTCTGCTATTGTGCCACCCACCCCGGCTGGTTTGCCTAGCTCTGGCTGCATGAAAATCAGGGGGACTCCAAGCAAATTGTCACTCACCGGACCGTGAGTGCCTCTTCTCGGACATTTAGGAACCGTGGCCGTCCTCCATCCTGAGGGTCTGCGCATGCGCAGCCCTTTCCTATACTTCAGTGTATGTCCCTTTAACTCAATTGGCAGATCAGGCAACACTCCCTATATTAAGCACCTGTGGTCAACACCACGTTGCCTGATCTTGGAGTCTCATTCCCTATGAGTCTCTGAAGGTGTTCCTGTATTCCTCGTGTTTTCAGCGCTGCTGATTCCTGTGGTTTCCAAACCACTTCTACCTCTGTGGTTTCCAAACCACTTCTACTACTGTGGTTCCCATACCACTTCTACCATCAACTGTATCATCGTGACTGTTTGCTGATTCCTATCCGCTGCCTCCGTGCACTACAGTCTTCCAAACCACTTCAACGCTATTTCATATCGTTGTGACTGTTTGCTGATTCCTATCCGCTGCCTCCATGCACTACAGTCCTCTAATCCACATCACGCTATTATATTTCACTGTGACTGTTTGCTGGTTCCTACCCGCTGCCTCCGTGCACTCCAGCCCTTACTTTACATCCACTCACCTGTTCCTCATCAAGTCCGTGAGCTGATTCCTATCCGCTGCCTCCGTGCACTACAGCTTCCAGCCTACAACTCGCCTGTGTTCATTATCGTGACTGTTAGCTGATGTCTATCCGCTGCTTCCGTGCACTACAGCCTCAAGCCTACAACTCGCCTGTGTTCATCATCGTGACTGTTAGCTGATGTCTATCCGCTGCTTCCGTGCACTACAGCCTCCAGCCTACAACTCGCCTGTGTTCATCATCGTGACAAGTTAGCTGATTCCTATCCGCTGCCCCTGTGCACTGCAGTCTCTCCTCAGCTCTCCTGTGTTTCCTCGAGACTGCTGCTCTCATTGCCATTCGCTACTCTCCGTGATCAACAGCTCCTGGCCTACTCTGCTCTCCCGTGTTCCATCGCTACTGACACCTATTGGTTGCTACTGGTTACCTCCGTGTACCGCAGAGTCCTGCTGCTGCTGACCGCGCTATCACCCATCTTCTGCTGACCCGCTCTCCACGTCTTCACGTGTCCCGCTGGTCTACCCTCCTGTCAGCATTGGATTTATATCTCATCAACTACTCCTCTGCTGGATCATCTCCACTCTCCTGGGTCCTCCTTGAGTCCAGTTCCACGTGTTACTGATTCCTGTGGATTCGTGTCCCTGTTGGTCTACTTATCTGTGCGCTGCACCTACTAGACCGCTGCCTCATCTATTCTGGGACTTCTCATCCAGCCGGCCTCCTGCCGCTCAGGTATCGCTGCACTCCTATCTGACTGCCTGCTTCTGAACCACGGTATGCATACCTTTCATTGACTGTGCTGGTGTATTGCATACCTTGCTGGACTGTGTTGGTTCTCCTCTGGAGTCTGCTATCCGCTGAGTCTATTGCCATCATTGACTGTGTTAACTTGTGCTGGACTACTTCAAGAGACTTTCTATATTTGCAGACCTGTTCAGTCATTTATATATATTGTGCATGTTACTGTGGATCGTGTATAAGGTGCCTGTGTATATCCTGTGTTGCAGTCTCTCCCCGTGCACCTCCTCACATATATATTCAGTGGTACAACTTGCTAGTAGCAGACCACTGATCCCTGTTTCCGGTATCACCTGTTCCAGTATCCTCTCACATAGCAGTGGTACAACTTGCTATCGCAGACCACTGACTCCCCGGATACCTCCACTTGGATTCCATTCCTTCACTCAGACAGCGGTACCACTTGCTATCCGCAGACCGCTGACTCTCATCACCTCCTCGTTTCTGTTGGACATTCCCCCTCATTATAGCAGTGGTACAACTTGCTATCGCAGACCACTGACTACCTTCACGTGTCCTTGTCCTACAGTTCCTCGTGTACTATTACCTCCATATTACCAGTGCTGCTAGTCATAGACTTTCCTGAGCATCCCATCATCTGCTGTTTCCTGTTCCGTGATCACCCAGCTACCAGAGTACCCTATTACCATCTACATTGCTCTGGTAAGCCTACCACCTGGTGATCCCTGGGTAAAGACTCCTAGTGCCCGTGACAGTAAGATCAGGCCATGACAGACCCAGATACGGAACCTACAGCCAAAGAGATGCTGCAGCATCTGGTCAGCCGTGTGGAGCAACAGGATGCCCGCCAACAGCTGTTACTTCAGTGTTATCAATCGTTAACCTCCCAAGGAACATCTGGACAGACTGTGACAGCTACTACTGAGGCTCCTGTGCTTTCCTCCGTTTCCCCAGTGCCATCCCAGGTGTCTACAGCCTCTACGCTTCACCTGCCTACTCCGTCAAAGTACGATGGGGACCCCAAAACTTGTAGGGGTTTCCTTAACCAATGTTCAGTCCATTTTGAGCTCCAACCTCAAAATTTTTCTACCCATCGTTCCAGAGTGGCCTATCTTATCTCGTTGTTTTCTGGACAAGCCCTGGCTTGGGCCTCCCCTCTGTGGGAAAGAAACGACCCAATATTGCAAGATAGTGCCAAATTCATTTCTACATTCCGAAGTGTGTTCGATGAACCAGGTCGTGTGACCTCCGCTGCTTCCAGCATCCTCCGTCTGCGACAAGGATCTCATACAGTAAGACAGTACGTCATTCAATTTAGGATCTTAGCCTCTGAACTTCAGTGGAACACTGAAGCCCTAGTTGCCGCCTTCTGGCAGGGGCTCTCCGATAAAATTAAAGATGCACTGACTACCCAGGAGCTTCCTTCGTCACTTGAAGATCTGATCTCTCTTTGCCATCGTGTTGATATGAGATTTCGTGAAAGAGAGGCTGAGAAAACAACTTCTGCTAAAGCACCTCTTCGTTCTAACCCTCAATTTCGTCCAGTTTCACCCTCTGTGATTCCCATGGAGATAGGACGTTCCAAATTATCTTCAGAGGAGAGGAAACGAAGAGTAAAGAATAGACTCTGTATCTATTGTGCTGATTCCACTCATATGCTCAGCTCTTGCCCTAAGAGATCGGGAAATGCCAGGCCCTAACTAGTTCTGGAGAGGTGAAGTTAGGGTCCCTGGAGTCCTCTCCATCTTCCATGAAATCTAAAGTCTGCGCCTTTGATGTTACTATTTCCTGTGCTACCAAAACCTTTGAGTCACAGGCATTGATTGATTCCGGAGCAGCAGGAAATTTTATTTCCAAATCATTAGTAAATCAATGGTCCCTACCAGTGATTACCTTAAAAACACCCATTACTGTGACGGCTATAGATGGATCACGTCTCATCAACGGTCTCATCACTCAGAGTACGTCTCCAGTAACCCTTCTGATTGGTGCCCTGCATCATGAAGAAATATCGTTTTTAATCCTCCCTGTTACGACTAGTCCAATTGTCTTAGGCCTTCCATGGCTTCAGTGTCACTCTCCCCAGATTGACTGGCGCACCCCTCAAGTCACTTCTTGGGGGTCTGAATGTCACCATCGTTGCCTTTCCCAAGTCATTCCTCTCAAAGTACAGCAATCTTCCATCTCATCTACCTCACCGGGACTCCCTCCTCAATATGCTTCATTTACTGATGTTTTTGATAAAGCTCAGTCTGAACGTCTTCCTCCTCATCGTTCTTGGGATTGTCCGATCGATCTTCTACCTGGCAAGACTCCCCCCAGGGGCCGGGTCTATCCACTCTCGTTACCTGAAACTCAAGCTACATCTGAGTATATACAGGAGAACCTCCAGCGTGGGTTTATTCGACCTTCCACCTCTCCCGCGGGAGCGGGGTTCTTCTTCGTTAAAAAGAAGGATGGATCTTTACGCCCTTGCATAGATTTTCGTGGACTCAATGCCATTACTATCAAGAATCGGTATCCCATTCCGCTGATCACTGAGCTATTCGATCGCATCAAGGGAGCCCGTATCTTTACTAAGTTGGATCTTCGTGGTGCCTACAATTTAATCAGAATTCGTTCCGGTGACGAATGGAAGACAGCGTTTAACACCAGAGACGGGCATTACGAATATCTGGTAATGCCTTTCGGGCTGTGTAATGCCCCCGCTGTTTTTCAAGGTTTCATCAATGAGATCTTCCGGGACTTATTATATGTATGTGTCGTCGTCTACCTGGACGACATATTGATCTTTTCACAGGACCTGCCTTCTCACCACCAACATGTGGCAGAAGTCCTTTCCAGGCTACGGAAAAATTCATTGTTTTGTAAATTAGAAAAATGTTCGTTCGAATTACCTCAGATTCCATTCTTGGGGTATATAGTTTCCGGAGTTGGCCTGAAGATGGATCCAGACAAGGTGAATGCTGTACTACATTGGCCCCAGCCAACTACTCTTCGTGCTATCCAGCGTTTTTTAGGTTTTGCCAATTACTATAGACGCTTCATTCAAGACTTTTCTTCCATTGCATCTCCTATTGTGGCCCTGACTAGGAAGGGGGCTAATCCTAAGCAATGGTCACCTGAGGCTCTTCAAGCCTTTCAAACACTAAAAGAGTCCTTCTCTTCGGCTCCAATCCTTCGACAGCCTGATGTGACACTCCCCTTCTTCCTGGAAGTAGATGCCTCTAATGTGGGCTTAGGAGCTATTCTCTCTCAACGCTCGGAACAGCAAAAATTCCATCCTTGTGCCTTCTATTCTCGGGGCCTCCTGCCCGCAGAGAAGAATTATACTATCGGGGACAAGGAGTTACTAGCTATCAAAGCTGCATTAGAGGAATGGAGATACTTATTGGAGGGAGCTCGCCATCCGGTGACGATCTTCACGGATCATAACAACTTGTCATATCTCCAGTCTGCCCAATGCTTGAACCCTCGTCAAGCAAGATGGTCTCTTTTCTTTTCCCGTTTTGAATTAATAATAACCTTCAAACCAGCTGCCAAGAACAAAAAAGCTGACGCTTTATCTAGAGCTTTTGTGACGTCCTCTGATATAGAAGAGGTTTCCAACCATACCATTCTAGACCCCAAATGTATCTCACTGGCTGCTTCATCCACCAAAACGCTACCATTTGGGAAGACCCTCGTGCCTTCTACTCTAAGGAGGAAAATCCTTTCGTGGTTCCATGCCTCTCGTTTTTCTGGACACGCCGGTGAACACAAGACCTTTGAGATTCTCTCTCGAAGTTACTGGTGGCCCTCAATGAGGAGAGACGTCAAAGAGTTCATTGCTTCCTGTGAGCTATGTTCCCAGTTCAAATCTTCCCGCAGAACTCCAGCAGGGTTGCTGCGACCACTACCCATTCCGTCCAAACCGTGGACCCATATTAGTATGGATTTCGTTACTGACTTACCACCTAGTAAGAATCATAACACTATTTGGGTGGTGGTGGACAGATTTTCGAAGATGGCTCATTTTATTCCTCTATCTGGTTTGCCTTCCTCGTCTACTCTGGCTGAACATTTCATTAAAGAGATCTTCCGTATCCATGGATGTCCTTCTGAGATTGTGTCGGATAGAGGAGTACAATTCGTTTCCAGATTCTGGCGAGCCCTTTGTAAAACCTTGGGCATACGATTAGCACTCTCATCTTCTTACCATCCGCAATCTAACGGACAAACTGATAGTGTCAATCAAGATCTTGAGACTTTTATAAGGATGTTCTCTTCAGCCAATCAAGACAACTGGGTAGAGTTGCTTCCTTGGGCTGAATTCGCCCATAACAACATGTACCATGAGTCATCATCCAAAACTCCATTTTTTGTGGTCTACGGTCACCATCCGTCTTTTCCGGAATTTCCTGCCCTCCCGCCCACCCAAGTTCCTGCGGTGGAGACTGCTTGTCAGACCTTTAAAAATATCTGGTCTCAGGTCAAAACCTGTTTAAAGAAGACATCTATCAAATATAAATCTTTCGCAGATAAGAAGAGGCGGGCTATTCCACCACTAAAAATTGGAGATCGTGTCTGGTTATCTACTAAAAACATTCGTTTGAAGGTTCCATCTATGAAATTCGCCCCTCGTTTTATTGGTCCATATAGGATCATTCAAGTAATCAATCCAGTATGTGTGAAACTTCTTCTTCCTAAGAATCTTCGGATTTCTAATGCCTTCCATGTGTCTTTACTCAAACCTCTTATTATCAACCGTTTCTCAAATCCTCCCTCAGCTCCGCAGCCAGTTCAAGTTCATCAGGAGGAGGATTTCGAGATTACTGAGGTACTAGACGCAAAAATTTCGCGAGGAGTCCTCCGTTTCCTCGTTCATTGGAAGGGCTTTGGTCCTGAGGAGCGCTCTTGGATCAAAGCTGAAGATCTTAATGCTCCTGCCCTTTTGAAGAAGTTCTACTCCAAAAATCCGGACAAGCCCAGTTCCAGGCGTTCTGTGCCCACCTTTAAAAGGGGGGGTACTGTCACTCACCGGACCGTGAGTGCCTCTTCTCGGACATTTAGGAACCGTGGCCGTCCTCCATCCTGAGGGTCTGCGCATGCGCAGCCCTTTCCTATACTTCAGTGTATGTCCCTTTAACTCAATTGGCAGATCAGGCAACACTCCCTATATTAAGCACCTGTGGTCAACACCACGTTGCCTGATCTTGGAGTCTCATTCCCTATGAGTCTCTGAAGGTGTTCCTGTATTCCTCGTGTTTTCAGCGCTGCTGATTCCTGTGGTTTCCAAACCACTTCTACCTCTGTGGTTTCCAAACCACTTCTACTACTGTGGTTCCCATACCACTTCTACCATCAACTGTATCATCGTGACTGTTTGCTGATTCCTATCCGCTGCCTCCGTGCACTACAGTCTTCCAAACCACTTCAACGCTATTTCATATCGTTGTGACTGTTTGCTGATTCCTATCCGCTGCCTCCATGCACTACAGTCCTCTAATCCACATCACGCTATTATATTTCACTGTGACTGTTTGCTGGTTCCTACCCGCTGCCTCCGTGCACTCCAGCCCTTACTTTACATCCACTCACCTGTTCCTCATCAAGTCCGTGAGCTGATTCCTATCCGCTGCCTCCGTGCACTACAGCTTCCAGCCTACAACTCGCCTGTGTTCATTATCGTGACTGTTAGCTGATGTCTATCCGCTGCTTCCGTGCACTACAGCCTCCAGCCTACAACTCGCCTGTGTTCATCATCGTGACTGTTAGCTGATGTCTATCCGCTGCTTCCGTGCACTACAGCCTCCAGCCTACAACTCGCCTGTGTTCATCATCGTGACAAGTTAGCTGATTCCTATCCGCTGCCCCTGTGCACTGCAGTCTCTCCTCAGCTCTCCTGTGTTTCCTCGAGACTGCTGCTCTCATTGCCATTCGCTACTCTCCGTGATCAACAGCTCCTGGCCTACTCTGCTCTCCCGTGTTCCATCGCTACTGACACCTATTGGTTGCTACTGGTTACCTCCGTGTACCGCAGAGTCCTGCTGCTGCTGACCGCGCTATCACCCATCTTCTGCTGACCCGCTCTCCACGTCTTCACGTGTCCCGCTGGTCTACCCTCCTGTCAGCATTGGATTTATATCTCATCAACTACTCCTCTGCTGGATCATCTCCACTCTCCTGGGTCCTCCTTAAGTCCAGTTCCACGTGTTACTGATTCCTGTGGATTCGTGTCCCTGTTGGTCTACTTATCTGTGCGCTGCACCTACTAGACCGCTGCCTCATCTATTCTGGGACTTCTCATCCAGCCGGCCTCCTGCCGCTCAGGTATCGCTGCACTCCTATCTGACTGCCTGCTTCTGAACCACGGTATGCATACCTTTCATTGACTGTGCTGGTGTATTGCATACCTTGCTGGACTGTGTTGGTTCTCCTCTGGAGTCTGCTATCCGCTGAGTCTATTGCCATCATTGACTGTGTTAACTTGTGCTGGACTACTTCAAGAGACTTTCTATATTTGCAGACCTGTTCAGTCATTTATATATATTGTGCATGTTACTGTGGATCGTGTATAAGGTGCCTGTGTATATCCTGTGTTGCAGTCTCTCCCCGTGCACCTCCTCACATATATATTCAGTGGTACAACTTGCTAGTAGCAGACCACTGATCCCTGTTTCCGGTATCACCTGTTCCAGTATCCTCTCACATAGCAGTGGTACAACTTGCTATCGCAGACCACTGACTCCCCGGATACCTCCACTTGGATTCCATTCCTTCACTCAGACAGCGGTACCACTTGCTATCCGCAGACCGCTGACTCTCATCACCTCCTCGTTTCTGTTGGACATTCCCCCTCATTATAGCAGTGGTACAACTTGCTATCGCAGACCACTGACTACCTTCACGTGTCCTTGTCCTACAGTTCCTCGTGTACTATTACCTCCATATTACCAGTGCTGCTAGTCATAGACTTTCCTGAGCATCCCATCATCTGCTGTTTCCTGTTCCGTGATCACCCAGCTACCAGAGTACCCTATTACCATCTACATTGCTCTGGTAAGCCTACCACCTGGTGATCCCTGGGTAAAGACTCCTAGTGCCCGTGACACAAATTTTCCCCTGGTTTTTCACGCAACCAGCAGTAGGTTGGCAGCACTAGGGTTAATAGTGGTCGGGGGTACATTTACATTAACATTCAGCTATTTTTAAACTTTTGGCAGCTGCCGGGACCTCCGATTGTACAGGCAGGAGCAGTGTAACAGTGATGTGTTTACTAATCTCACAGCTAGGATGCAGCGTGTTGTATTTAGCGATTTTTAAAGCAAACTCAGGAGAGTTTGCAGCTTCATACATTTGAGGCTTGTATAGCTAGAGTGGCAAACAATCTAGACTTTGATCTCTATCGATTTTGGGAATTGTGATTTTGACAGAAACACATCTCTGGCGATTTTACATGAAATCTCAGGTTGACAGATTAGCGAGTTTCAACTCTCCAGAGAAAATCGCTGTATTTTCAAAATCGGAACTTGATACATTCACCCCCTGGTGTCATTGCACAGCCCCCAGTTCCATTGCACATTTCCCCAGTCACACTGAAAAGTCCTGGGTCCCATTGCACTGTCCACAATACCATTTCATACTATCTGTTATCAAATTCAGTTTTTAACAGATTCCATTAAACAGAGAACGGCCACTGCAGTGACTTCCCCTTGTACCTCCACGTGTATGCTGATTATTTAAAGGATCCTTAAATATCTGTCCTTTTCAATGCATTTCTGCTTTGTGTATCAATATTGAGAGGTGCTGAAAGTGACAGTGCTGGAAAATATCCAGATGGAGGTCACAGTGGAAGATGCTGCAGCTGCAAGATGGGAAGTTCATCAGTCACCATTCCTTTCCCTAGATGGAATACAGCCAAATTATTTAACCTAGGAGGCCAATGACATCTGCTTGGGCTGCTGTGGCTATGGTTATGTCACCGCTTACTTACTGCCTCCCCACATCGCTGCACATCTCTATGGCCTCAAGCACCCCCATGTACCATATATGTATTCTATCAGTAATTAAAATTGTCAGTCATACATAAATAAAATAGTAAGATGAGAGTAGTGACAGTCTGACAATTCTGCAATTTTGCTTTTCCAGGCCCAAGCCTTTCCATGAATCTGGGCCTATTCCCTGCAAATTAATAGATGTTAAAAAATGAGTTTGATTCACTAGTCCAAATGCTTATTACTAAGCGGCAGCAAAACACATCAAGACGTGATCATTTCAGCAGTGTTCTGTATTCTTTACAGTCTGGTAAATAAACACAAGACATACATTTTGCAGAGCAGTCATCTTTGTTGATATCTGTCAGAAAAACTCTGATGACTTCTACAGATTAGACAATGAACATCTTGATATGAAGACATTGTTCAGCCAAATCTCTATGAAGTTCTCCTGTCTGTTTATTACTATGGGAGCTGCAGAATGCTGTGACTGGCAAATACCCATGTAACGCTGGCCTAGTTGGATTTTTAATGCATACAAATGTGTGAACCATATATTGCTATTAGTTTGTGTGAGATCCATATTTGTTAGAGAATGTAATATGATGTTTGACAATGGAAAAAAAAAATGGTCTATTCCCCCCTAATTCAATTTTTTTGTATGGGCTGATATGTTTATAATTTGTTAGTGGCACGACAGCAAATAGATGTAATATAACACTCTGATGGTGATTATAGACTTGAAATAACTAATGTGTGCATGTAGTCTGTGTAGAATGCTGTCTATTGTAACTATTAGAGAAAGTCATCCAGCCAAATCTGCCCACCAATAGGAAGTGGGCAGATTTGGGTGGATGCTCTACTCTACCTGAAATTTGAGAGTCTCTCAGAAATTCCGGGAGAGTGGGCAAGTATGCTTCTATTGGATGCATTTTGTAAAACCAACATCACCCACCGCCTTATTTAGACTTAGGAGTAAATCTAACTAGAAAGTGCAATGTTGCACATCGGCAAAACGAGCATTGCTCTGCAGGGTGGGAGCACATTTAAAATGTGCAAGCAGATTTCGATCTGGGGTCATGTCTCAACTTAACTTTAAATTCAAGTGTTAACATAAAGCTGGCCTGTATTTGTGTACTCCAAGCAGGTGTTTTTCCTGCATGCATAAAACAATTGCTGTTTCACCTCTTGCAACATGGTTTTTGTACTTCATCCTAAGAGTGCTGCAGGTAGCTATTTGTGATAGAGTGGTCATTTTTAAATATTAGATTATTTATTCATTATTAGCTTTTTAACAAAACTGCAGTGGAAAATCACTGCAATACCCAACAATTTTCATGCTTTATATATGAACATTTCCATTTTTGGAGTTTTACTTTTACAATGCCAAATTAATCGTCTAATTACATTTCCATAATGCAACATTTTCAACCACAAATCTAAAAATATATTTTATTTCTGTGCTGTTTACTACATTTATTATGCCTCTTTTTTAGAAAAAAACTCCACAAGAAATGTTTAAACCACAGTCATGACTCATTATAATCTGGGATGATCTCTAATTCAATACATTATTAAATAAGAAAAATGATTCTAGGGCCAGGTTAGAACAGACCACGTAAATGGTATTTGATTCAATTATATTTCATATCCCGTGTGACATTTAAATCAGTGCTCTTCAATTGCTGAACAAAAACAGTTCACACAGTTGCTTTATGTTTAAAGATTTCTTGATTAACATCTTATCGAGGTTCCTTGCCAAATTTAACAGAAGATACCTTTTAATAAGTACTGATGGATAATTTACTTTCTTTGTCTATACAATTCAGCTACACATATTTTATACAGCCTAAAGAAATTACTTATTTGGATATTTGTGTCTATTGCTATGTGTGCTTAAATCTAAAGAATTCACATTTAATAATATGGGGCCTGAATCATTAAGGATCTTAAATTAAGAGGTTTCTTATTTAAGTCTCCTGGACAAAACCATGTTACAATGCAAGGGGTGCAAATTAGTATTCTGTTTTGCGCATAAGTTAAATACTGACTGTTTTTTCATGTAGCACACAAATATCAACTTTAAATTTCAGTGTACAAATAAGCTATCAAGTATTTGTGTGCTACATGAAAAAACAGTCAGTATTTAACTTATGTGCAAAACAGAATACTAATTTGCACTCCTTGCATTGTAACATGGTTTTGTCCAGGAGACTGAAATAAGAAGTTTCTTAAGTTAAGATCCTTAATGAATCAGGCCCATTGTTTCTTCCTAGACCCATATTGTTATGGAAAACAGAAAGATGGTTGCATGGCTGCAACAAACACATTTCCACTATTTCTTCCATATTTGCATTAGTACTTAGTACTTAGGCTTTGAGCAGCTGTTCGTCTGGAAAGGAAGAGTTAGGGGCAGAGCTACAATGCACACACAGAGGGGACAATTTAACTCGGCGCAAGGTGTCTCCGGCACACCCGTGGAAAACCTCATGCTGATGTTATGCCTGGAATCTCCACTAATTTTTCCTCCCAACCCATAGAAGTGCTAGGAAAAATTTGCGAAGATTCTTACCGTAATTGCCGGCAATGTGCGCAGTACGATGTCTGCACGCCACATAACCGGCAATTGATCTATAGTAATGAGATTAATCAATATGGGCGTGTGTCAAAATCTCTCCTCTCCTCCTCTGTGTGTCAATATCCTCCACAGCCTCCGAGGAAACAATTCTTACATATTTCAACACTAGAAAATAGTGAAATGGAAAAAGTTGCACTTCTTTAAATTAATGAAATGTGTACAAGTGAATAAAATCATTTGAGACGGCAGCCAAAGACAATTGAGACTAATGTGTATGTGCAAACAAAAGAAAATATTGTCCGGCGGTCAGAAAGAAACAATATATAAAAATCACTAAGTGTCAGCATATATATAAAGCAGAATTGTGTGCAAAATATAGCTATATTGGGATTAAGCTCACCTACCAACGTCAAGGCATCTCCTGTAGATGAGTCCCTAAGCTAGTAATACAAACTTATATTCAGGGTGTCCCATTTAAAACCTTCCACTGAACCTCCATCTTATAAAGCATGCAGTACCTGGAGGGAGTTGTTTATAGCTATATTGGAATTGACCCAATATAGCTATATTGTGCATAAAATTCTCTTTTGTGTATATGCTGACACATAGTGATTTTTATAATAGGATTTTTACTCACCGTAAAATATGTTTCTCTGACCCCATTTGGGGACATTGCGATTCATTGGGTATAGTAGGTGGACCAGGAGTCTAGGCACTTATCAAACTTGATTAACAAATAAGCTCCTCCAATACTATGTACTACCTCAGTTTTGTATAACCAAGTCGAGAGATAATGCCAACAGGCTAAAACTATAAACACAGTAAACTTAACAGAACTTTTTTAAGAGCAATAGAGGGTGTGCAGTGTCCCCCAATGGAGTCAGAGAAACAGATTTTACGGTGAGTAAAAATCCTATTTTCTCTTTTCTGTCATCTGGGGACACTGCGAGACATTGGGGAAATACCAAATCTGTAGCTAAGGGAGGGTATGCTCTGGAATGGCTGTGCGTAGCACCCTGCACCCAAAGCTTGCACCCACAGATGCAAAGCCCTGCAACCTATAGAACTTTGCAAAGGTATGGACAGATAACCACGTTGCTGCCCAGGCACAGTTTCTCTGCCGAAGCACCATGATGCGCTCATGGAGCTCATAAGGCCACTGACACTTGGCGAGAAGCTCTGACGTAAGTCAAACGGATAGTGGATGTGATCCAGTGAGCAATGGACTGTTTAGAGGCTGGCCAGCCTCGTTTGTGAACATCATAAGGATGAAAAGGTACATTGTTTAGCGGACCGAAGCCGTGTGATCTACATAATAAGGAAGCGCCCGAACTACACCCAACAGCGGTAAAGTATCATCAGAATCCGTGGAGGAAGGACGGAAGGCGGGCACCACAGTTTCCTGATTTATGTGAAATCTAGACACCGCCTTTCGAACAAAATATGGTTTAGTGCGAAGAAATGCCCTAGCCACATGAAAAAACAAAAAGGGGGAAACATTGCATAGCACCCCCAGCTTGTCGAGCAGACACAATGGCCAAGAGAAACACCACCTCCCAGATGACGTGACGTAAATCTACAGACTCCAAAGGATGCCTTAGTGAGCGCCCTTAGTATAAGATTTAGGTCCCCATGGTTACACAGGATGAACAAAGGGGGGCTGAACATGAAAAACCCTGTGTAAAACAGTCTGGACTTCTTTTAAACAAGCCAGGCGGCATTTAAAATAAACAGAGAGCGCCAAAACCTGTACCTTAAGAGATCCCAACCGGAGTCCCCTAACCAGACCCGCATGTAAAAAGGAAAGCAAGAGAAAACAACGAAAATGCCATGTGTGACAACCGTGAGACTCACACCAGCTAATATAATCGCTCCAGACCTGATGATAAATGGTAGAAGAAGTCAACTTCCTGGCTCTGATCATGGTGGCAACTATTCCATCTGTGAAACCTCTGGATTTAAGGATTGAGGTTTTAGCAGCCACGCCATCAAAGTCAGCCGATCTAAAGCATGGTAAAAGAGAGGTCCCTTAACCAGAAGGCCTGGATGAAGAGGCAGATGAAAGGGGGCGCCGGCGCCATTCCCAGAATGTCTGAGAATCACGCCCTACGAGGCCAATGAGGATCCTGAAAGTTTTGTCTGGACGACATGAGGTCAATGTCTGGTACGCCCCAACATTCTACTTGGAGAGCAAAGATGTCCTTGTGAAGAAACTTTTCCCTGGGGTGAATCTTGTGCCGACTGAGAAAGTCGGCCTCTCAATTTTCCACCCCCGGAATGAAGATGGCTGAGATTATCGGGACATGACGTTCCACCCAAGCCGCGATCTTAGATGTTTCATGAATTGCCATCGAACTGCATGTTCTGCCCGCATGTTCTGCCCTGATGATTTAGATATACCACACCCATGGCGTTGTCTGATTGAATTCTTAAGGGTTTTCCAGTCAAAAACTGTTGTCCCTGAACTAACACTCTGTGAACTGCCCTGAGTTCTAGAACATTTATGGGTAGCTTGGCATCCAGAGGAGACCAGAGCCCTTGGAACCTTAGAGGCCCGATAACTGCGCCCCACCTAGACAGACTGGCATCTGTGGTGATCAGGGTCCAGATCCATGCCTAGAATGACTAGCCCCTTTTAAGATGATGTCTCTTTAACCACCAAGTGAGAGAGACGTGTGGCTTTGGACAGTGTGATTATCTGTCTGTCCAGATGATCGTGGGCGCCTGACCATTTTTGCAAGATTTTCACCTGGAGCGGTCATGCATGGCACTGGGCAAAGGGAACTGCCTTGAACACTGACACTACGGATCCCAGAAGCTTCATGCAACTGAGAAGAGACAACCGTCTGCGAGCTAGCAAAGACTTGGTCTTGTGTATCAGCGAGAGAACTTTGTCTACCGGGGGATAGACTCTCTGAGTTAGAGTGTTGAAATTGAGACCCAGAAAACGCATCTGCTGAGCAGGATGAAGCAATGACTTGAGTAAGTTCAGGATTCAACCATGTGCCTCGAGAAACCGAATTGTAATCTGGATGTGGCGCGAGAGAAAATCCGCTGACGGTAGCTTCAGGGGAAGGTCGTCCTCCGGATAAGGAATGATTATGATTTCTTGGGCGCAAAGTAGACTCGCCATTATTGCCATTACCTTCGTAAACACCCTCAGTGCAGTAGCCAAACCTAAAGGCAGGGTTCTGAATTGAAAGTGATGACTTCTTACTGCAAAGAGGAGGAAGCACTGGTGCCCCTCCTAAGTGGAATGTAAAGATAGCATCCTTGATATCTTTGGATGCCATGAACTGTTCCTGCTCCATACTGGCGATAACCGTGCATAGGGATTCCATGCGGAAACTGAGTACATGGATCTGCTTGTTAGGGTCCGTAAGTTCAGAATTGGATGGAACGATCCACCGGTCTGGGGAACCAGGAAAACATTGGAGTAAAACTCTTTGCCCCTTTCCTGTAATGGTACCTGAACAATATCCCTTGATGACAGAAGTTTGTGGATGGCTTTCTGAAGCGCTATGTGCCTGATGGGACAGGAGGGAGGGGGTGGGGAAAGGAAACGCGATGCAGGGAACTGAACAAGGTCGATTTTATAATCTCTTGTTACAATTCCCCGCACCCAAATATCCGTGATCGAGATCCACCACTGATCCTGTAAGTGAAGCAGATGAGCCATGACCACTCAATCTCAGAGTGGGATCCTGTCATGCCGCAAGCTAATCACTCTATGGACTCCTCTATGTGCAGAGCCCCTACCTCTGTATACTCCTTTGGGGCACGAAGATTGACCTCTCGGAGGAGCCCCCTACCTCTGGCAAAGGCACGAAAGGACCAAAAATGGGACTGTTTTGGCCTAGTAGAGCTGACAGGAAGGGAAGTACTTTTGTCCCCTCTAGCTATTTGGATTATTCTCTCTAATTCATAACCAAACAACGTGACTCCATCAAAAGGCAATGCCTCCAAGGTACTTTTTGATTAATCATCCACGGCCCAAGAACGCCACCATAAAGTGCAGCGAGCCGCTATGATGAGGCCCCCAAACTTAGAATTGACTGACACAGCATCCCTGGCAACTTGCCCTACATATTCAGAGGCCTCCTGAATGCGCTAAAATGAGAAGCTCTGCTCTGGGAACACCAGTCTGGAGACCTCTGACCAACTGCTCTGACCAAGGCTGAATGGCTCTATTAACCCAGGCTATGGCCATATTTGGTCTAAATAAACTCCCTGCCGCCACATAGGCTGAACAGAGAACTAGGTCACACTTCTTATCAGTATGATCTTCAAGAGAGACCCTGCCCTGAAGTAGAAAACAACCGGAGTATGTACCCTAGGGGTTCCCTCCAACTTTGATAACTCTTTTGGAGAAAGAGGGTAGAGTCTTAAATTTTACCGGCATCTGGAAGTGCTTGTGTGGCTTCTGCCATGCCTCAGACACTATGTCCATACACTGGGGGGAAGGAGAAAAAGACACTAGCTGTTTCTTAGGTCTATTGAAAAGAGAGAAGGTAGAGGAATCCCCTGCCTCAGGCTCTGAAAAACCTAATGAATGGCTATCCCCCAGGATTAGATTTTCCACATTATATGCGGAAGTCGGATCCTCTGAGGTAATTGCCTGTTCCTCCTCCGATTCTAAAAATTCACCATCCTCAGCCGAGGAATGATCCTAACCACTATCCCTGTCTAGAACAATATGTTTACCTTTGTACGTTATAGAAACCTAACGTGATGAGGCCTGAACAGCATCCATGTTGCCTACAGATGACCCAGCAATAGCTTGGGAGGTCTCTCCTGCTATCTGCAGAGACTGAGCAGAATGTGTCTTTATATCAGTTAAGGCAAGAGAAGTCTCATGTACCTCTGTAGACCTTGACATCACCCTAGCAAGATCAGCTATGGATGTCACCACCGATTTGGCCCAGACCGGCTCCTGTAAAGTTGCTGACACCAAGTCGGCAGCATGACGTTCACGATTCAATGCCTCACAAACTGCACAGAGGGCATCCAGTTTAGGCTGTCCAAAAGATAGTTTAGCATTACATTTGGAACAGTTATCGTGTAACACAGACATACCAATGGGGGCCTTACCTTTGGAAGTCCCTTTTTCAGACATAATGTACTCTGAACAGATGAAGCATACTATTTTAAATTTAATATAAAATATTATGTATTATTCTTTTTACATTTCTTTTTGTTTTTTATATTCTAAACACAGTATAGGCTGGAGCCTATACCGAACTGCACTGTCTCCTGGGCACTTAACTGAAACTGAGGTAACTGTCAGAGAGGAGGTACATAGTAGGGAAGGAGCTTATTTGTTAATCAAGTTTGATAAGTGCCTAGAGTCCTGGTCCTCCTACTCTACCTAATGTCTCGCAGTGTCCACCAATGGCAGGAAAGAGAAATATTGTTTGTTTATGAGTGTCGGACAATATTTTTCTTTTGTTTACATGCACTTTGGTCGCAATTGTCTTTGTCTGCCGTCTGAAATGATTTTAATCACTTGTACACATTTTATTTATTTATAGAATTGTGCTTTTTTCTCTTTCATTATTTTCTAGTTTGTTTTTTGGGGATTGACCAATCCCTCCAAGTGCTGAATGCTTTATAAGATGGAGGTTCGGGGGAAAGTTTTAAATGGGATACCCTGAATGTAAATTTTTATCGCTAGCTTAGGGACTCACCTACAGGAGATGCCTTGACGTTGGCATTTGAGCTTAATCCCAATATAGCAATATTGTGCACACAATTCTCCTTTATGTGTATGCTGACACAGTGATTTTTATATATTGTTTGTTTCTGAGCAAAGGTCAATATATATGTCAACACTGCTCTAAAAGCTGTAAAGCTGAGTCAACTCGGGCGTGGCTGAGTGGTCGACGAGAGAGGAAGCTGGACCCTTGAGCTCTGCTTTCTGTAACATCAATTAAGCCCCTTAATCGAACACAAACCAGGCAAATCGACGGTGAATTACTTCCCACTATCCCCTCACCTACCTCTGCTTAGTGTACACTTGGCTGACGATAACTACCGGCAACCCACAAACCATCCATTTACCTGCATAGTGGACGGGACCAGGACCACAGTTCTCCCACCATAAAAGCCTCTCTGCCAGCGCCATCTTGGCTGACCTCCAGGTGCCCTGCATGCCGAGCCAACGGAGCACACAACACCACACACAGGGCTGTTGCAGAGTGAGTGGACCCCGACAACAATAGGTAAAAATCCGAAACCTTGGAAAACACCTCAAGCAATTTAGCCCATCACAACCTCCTTGAGGGCTTTTGTTTCTTAATTACAATCTCAATCCACCTCCCTCCATAGGCTCACTATTTGGATGATGAGAGACCGGAGACACGCCCGTCCAGAGAATTACTTACCAGGCAAGTACAATCTGTATACTTGCAACAACTTGCACCAACTTTCTCTCTCAATCATGAATAAATCCGCATCTAGAATCAAAAAGGTGCAAAATGTAAAAATTATAAATCACTTTCCCCGACAAGACAAATCAAACTCTGCTGGTTCTTCATCTCCTCGAAAACCACCCCTCTTGGGAAAAGGACATGGAAACTGAAGCTATCCCAGAAATGAAGAAAGACATCTCTGACCTCCGCACCCTCCTTTTGGACCTTAAACAAAACCTTAACACAGAATTCCAGAAAACAGTTGGGGAACTAAAAAAAATATATTTCTGACCTAGACCAGCGCACCACTACCCTGGAGCAGACTCACGCACAATGCCAAACCTTTCAAACCAAAACAGGCAGAGACCTGGAATATCTTAGTAGAGAACTTGACTTTCTCTGGGATAAAAATGAAGACCTTGAAAATCGTGAGAGAAGAAATAACCTCCACGTCCAGAATATCCCGGAGTACATTGATGCACCATCCCTGGAGCATTACCTGCTATGTCTGTTTATTTATCTGGTGCCCTCCCTTTCAGATTCCTAGATCCACATTGAAAGGGCCCACATAGCTCTTCGTCCAACACCAAAGGACTCCACACCCCTAGAATTGTCATCCTGAAATTCCCTTAATTTAAAATCAAGGAGAAGATCACATTGAGCTCCAGGAACTCTAACTTTATTTTTTTGGAAGGCTCCAAACTACAAATATTTCAGGACTTAGCACCATCCACTATTGCTCAGAAACGGGACCTAAAAGAAATCCCAGCATCCCATGGGACCTATAAGTACCATTGAGGCTTCCCCTTTCGACTGGTGGTAGAGGCAGGAGGACGTCAGGTGGCGTTTGAAACCTTGGAAGAGGGCCGCCACTTCTTATGCCAAATCCAAATCCACTCTTCCCCAGGACTGGGACCAGAAGATGAGGCCTCAATTTCACAACACGCATGATACCAATAACTGCTATATTCTAACATGCCTTCTTTTCCCCCAGCCTAACATGCTCAGTTAATACTAATCTTTGACAGACACTTGTTTGTGTTTTACTGGCATGTGCCTCCTCTAGTCTCTCGTTCTACCTGAACCCCTGAGACCTGGGACACAGGGGATGCACACATTAAAATTTAGTGTTTGTTCTAATATGTGCCTAGTTAATCCCCCGTAGAACCCACAACACTATGATCTGTTTTATCATTTTTTTTTCTTCTTTGTCCAAATGTTAGACTATAACACAAAGTCAATAATACATTTGAGCTATACTCGCTACTGCCTGCTGTCACATGTGTCTCCCTGCCACCCTCTTTAGTTTGATCCCGGAGATGCAGAGACGGGACACAGGTGACATGCATTCTAAAAATCTACACGAGCAGCAAAACGTTTGAATTTAACCCTCTATGTACTCCATAGTCTTGTGTTACTGCCTAGCCCAGTGGATCCCAAAATTTCTCAGTTCAAGACACCCTTAGGTTCTCCATAATTTTTTCAAGGCACACAGTTTAGGAATCACTGACCTAGCCCCTTCTGCTAGAGCAGGAACCCTCTTTCAACTTTGTTTTTTTTCTTGCTACACTGTTGTAACTGTAGAATGTTTTTTTGATTATTTATCTTCACATATTCTTGACCCCATGACCTATTCTGTTAAATTTATACACTTGAATGGTCTGGAGGGCAGTAGCTGCCCCAGGCTGCCGCCACATCCCCACTACACAGGGACTACTAGTGTATATCCCTTTCTCATCCACCTCGAGAGCGGTGTACAGTCCCGACCTTGACCCCCTCCCCTTTGGCTCCCACCTGGTAGTGGACTTCCCCGTAACAGGGAATCTCTGACTACTCTGCTTACTCACCGCACTGATCCCTCACCCTATTGCTTGTTCCCCCCTCTTCACACAGAACCCAAGCCCTAATACATTCAGATAACCCACCTTCATCACCTCCCTTATCCTCTCTAGTTAACTGTAGAACTGCTCATGCCTCCCACTATTCTATCATTGAATGTTAAAGGGCTGAATACCCCTCAAAAGCGGTTTTACACTCCTATGTCAACAAATACTGTGCCGATATTGTATACATGCAGTAGACTCACTTCAAGAAGGAACACCACTACTCGCTGTCCTCCAGGAGATACCATACGGTCTTCTACTCCAATCACGCCTCTAAACGCCATGGGGTCGCTATCATGATACATCATTTGGTTCCCCTCACGGTATCCAAGAAAGTCACTGATGCTGAAGGCCGCTAGCTTACATTAATAGGTAAGATTGGCTCCTTACCTATAACACTGAAGACAAAATTCGCCCCCAAAACAAACCACTCCTCCTTTTGTCACACTCTATTTTGCGAACTTCAAACTCATCGATCCAGCAGGGTCCTGTTGGGAGGCGACTTTAATACAGTACTCTCCCAGTCTCTGGACTTCTGTGTGGTCGCACACCCCAGGGTCCAAACCCCTTAACAAACACATTGTAGAGGCGGGCCTATTTGACACATTGTGTGCCACATACCCATCAGCGAGGAAATATACCTACTCACACCCACATGACTCATACTCCAGAATCAATATTCTCCTCTGCTGCCTACACCTGTGGGAAAGCCTGATTGAGCGTGGTAGGGAATTTCATAAGTGGGGAGCAGCGCAGGAGAAGTCTTGAAGGAGGGAGTGGGAGGTGGTTATCAGAGACAAAACAAGGCGCAGGTCAGAGGTAATACCGCTGACAACCTGTTTGAAAAACTAAGGGATGTCATTGCAACATGGCTTATCCTGCTTGGACTCTCCTGAGGATATGTGATTTCTGATAACGCCACCAATATTGTTAGAGCATTACAGTGGGGGGGAATTTCATCACATTCCTTGATTTGCAAACACAATCAACTTGGTGGTACAGAACTTTTTAAAAAATGACAATGACATGCAGGAGATGCTGTCTGTGTCCCGAAATATTTATGTTCATTTTCGAGATTCTGCAAAAGCATGTAGGAGAATGTAGCAACTGCAAGAAGAATAGAATTCAGGGGGAATATACTTTTGTCCAGCGCAGTGGACAATACTTTCCGTGCTGTGCAAGGTGCTGAAACCACTCAAAGTAGTCACCTGTGTAGAGAGTGCAGACACTGTTAGCTTGAGTCAAGTGATTCCCCTAATTAGAATTTTTGAAAAGCAGCTAGAGAAATTTAAGGAGTAAATGAAACAGAGCAATTCCGCTAATTATGTTGGACTTGTAGATTAAGTACTTTATTCGCTTCACCAGAATCCAAGAGTTATCAACATCTTGAAATCGGATCACTACATTTTGGCAACTGTGCTTGATCCTCGGTTTAAGAGCTATATCTTTTCTTTCTTTACAACTGACCCAGATCTCAAGAGATGCTTTGAGCTCCTGGTCAGCAAGCTGACAGCTCAAGTGGTACATGAAACAATAACGTCTCCTCCTTCAGTTTCTCTGGAAATTGCTGCTAGGAAAAAACATAGCTTTCCCAAGACACCAGTGGTGATGCAGATGAGTCTGCACAACATTTTGACATTTGGACTGGTGTAAAAGAATTGCCCAAAAATTGTTACAGCTCTTCCGTAAAATGAACTATAATTTCCATGAGAAAGGCCATTACTGGCAATTACATCAAAGTACACAGACTTCTGTGATGGTGGATTCCAGCGGGGATGAATTAGTATTGTTTGAGGATGATGTACACACTGATGAGGGTGAATATAATGACAGTGTAAATTGCAGGTGCTAAGATCTAGCTGAGAGAAGGAAGCTAGCTGATGATGGTATGCTTGGTAATATTTTGGGTAGAATGGCATGTTGGCAATTTTATGTTTTTCTATAGTAAACTTTCACCTTTATTAAAGAGGAGTTTTTTTCTTTACAAAGGAACATATTTACATTTTTGTTTCCCTGACTTAAAACCACTATGCACTTGAACATAGACTTTAGCACATGAGGTAGAGGGATTAGTATCATCATGACTAAGACTGGAGACTGACAAGAACATTGCCTCCCCTTTTATTTCTGTATGAGCTATGGCACATTAGAATGTCACTGGAGACTTTTAAGAACACTGACAGCTCTATTATTACAATTTCTGTTTCAGCACTGAACCCTGCCACCTCTCCTGCTTCTGAGTAGAAATGTAAAATGTACAGTAAAATGTAACTGCAGATTTACACCAAGACTGCCAGCCCTAATATTTCCATTTCAGCAATGACAATTAGCAATGAAGCTCTCCTCTTTGTGTGTTACCTATATAACACAGTACAATGTAACTGCAGGTTCACACCAAGACTGCCAGCCCTAATATTTGTATTTCAGATATGACAATTAGCAATGGAGCGCTCCTGAATGTCACTGGAGACTTGGAAGAACACTGCTACCCCTCCTCTTTCTTTTCTTACTATGATGCTGCCCAGCTGCTCTAGAGACTACCAAGAACTGTGCTGCCCCTTCTGTGTTCCTCTGTGAAATGGTGCTGTGGAGGGTGGTACTTTTAGAATCCAAAACTCGTGAGATCGAACGACGTAACAATGACGTTTTGCCTCGCTTTCAATTCCGAGGGCGCGCGAAAGTACCGAGCCGGCTCGGCTTGGTACTCGGTTCTGCTAAGTTCAGGTGTGTTCGGTTCTCGGGGAACCGAGCCTGAGCATCTCTAATTTTGTATTGCATGCTTACTGCTGCAACCGACCAAACACTTGTGCCTCACGAAGAAGCATGGCATCATGACCTTGGGGTTTCACTGGACAATGAGGAGTGGTCCACCATACAATTCGCGCACGAACGGCTAAGGTCTCCATCAATGCAGGTATACAGGATAACTGTTAAAAATTATATACAGGTTGGTACCTGGTTTTAGAAAAAGTTCATCGTATATACCCATCAGTGTCTGACCAATGGTGGTGTCTTTGCGAAGCTCAGGGCACTTTTGGTGGGAATGCCCTATAACACAGACCTTTTGGGATCTCACCTTGGATATAGTCTGCAAAACAACTGGTATTAGAGTCCCCAAGATACCTGTACAGAAATGACTTAACCAACCCATCCCTGGGATTAGGAAGGCCGCTAAACGGTTAATAGTGCTTATATGCCAGGAATCCAAATTACTCATTGCACGTGCATGGAAACAACCCACATCACCTTCAAAGACAAAACTACTCAATCACATTTGGTTCATAGCCTCCATGGAGTATATTACTGCCCTTTTGAATAATACTGTACCCAAATTCCGGGTGGTGTGGACGCTGTGGTTCAACACAAATCACTCCCCAGTACCTGGGATTACCTGAGCAAAACACTTGCCCCCCTCCCACCCTACTCCCGAGCACCCTCCTCCCCCCTACTCTTTGATTTCCCCACCCCATTCACCCCCCCATAAAGCATAAAATCACCGCTCCATCCTAAATGTTTCCTCTATCTCCCGCACATGAGTTTGCCCTCTTCTTTTCACCCTTATTCTCATTGGTATAACACATATCTGAAGCAAGTTATATTACTCTACAATGCTTATTTGAAAATGTTGTACCTAGTGCAATATGCTGTTGAACTATTCGTATGCTTGTAAACTCATATGAACTGTTAATGCGGTTCCAAAATAAACTGTGTCACCTGAGGGTTTTTATGTGCATTAGCATCTATCAGGTATGGAGGTGCTCTTGTTTTACTAAACAAATTAAACAAAGAAAGAATGTTATATTCAAAATAAGATGGGTCAATTTATCAAACTTTCTAAAAAGGAAAAGCAGAGATGATGCCGATAGCAACCTATCAGATTTCAGCTATCTTTTTTTAGAATGTACTAGATAGATGATCGCTAGACTTTGATTGGTTGCTATGGGCAAACCCCTCTTTTTATAAGGTTTGATAAATCTACCCCAGAGTCTTTTTAGTGTATTTGCAACTAAAAGAAAAAAAAAAAACATGTATAATGTAAAACTGTCAGTCTATAGGACCCAGTCTGATATGGCTAAACTTATACTTGCTAAATTAGACAAATATCCCTCTGCCCTGCACAGATCGAACCACTGTACCATCTCATATATAGGAAACTTATGTGGGGTAAGAGACCAGGGTGAGAAAGTCGGTTGTCTAGGTGTCTTTTGGAAATGGGATATAAATGGAATAAAGCAATTATACTATGAACAGAGCATTGCAGTTCTACACCAAAGGAAAAGGCAATTCATTCTATCGGTTTGAGTGATTGCAATATTACAAAGCACCTTTCTCCCTAACCAAACAAATGATCACTAGTAAATTCAGAATAACACTTAGCTAACGGTGAATGTATAATACCATTCAGCAATTCTTTATGTATTCTCAAGAAACACAATACAGAATAATACATTTTAATCTTCCTTAAAGTATTGTGAACTGAGGGCATACATTTTGAATTTAACTTTTCATAAATTCTATAGTTATTAATAAAAAACGTTAAGTAGAAAGTAGAACAGCTGTACTAGTTTTGTAAGAACCACTTCACTTATCTTGATGGATTAATTTAAATTAGCTGCCAACAGAATGCACAATTGACAAAGGAATTCATTTTTTCGATTTATTCTGTCCCCAGTAAGACTTGAATCTTAATTCACTTTAATCTCGCTGTTCCTTTCGCTTCTGTGGTCTTACAAAGATAATATCTGTCAGGTTTCCTCCACCGAGTATCCCTAGTGTGTTTTAGCCCTGGAGCCATACAATGCAGTAATTCACATGCAGTATAATTTAGGACCTATCGTCTCAGATAATGGCAGTGCACAGGGACGAGACTCTCTTTATTCCTGTGTAGTTTACATAACTATTGGGATTACAGCCTTTTCAAATTCACCAAGGTATTTTGCTTGATGCAACATTAATGGAAAAATTTGCAGAACAGAAACCTAACACACACTAGTCCATCTCCTTGCCAAACCTTTCCCATCTGATTGAAAGTGACAGACAATAGTTTATAATAATTTTGGGATATTAAAATATAACACCAGGGGTAGTATGACATATAATATATTCTGTGCCTAATAATGCTTCTATTTAGTAACAGATGATCACCAGTTATCACACATTGATTTTTATCAGGTTCAGTGATCTCTGAAACCGTTTCCTAAGCTTTATTCTTAAGTGTTAATTAGATGTCTCAAGATAGATTTATCTCATTTGCAATAACTGAACCTACATCTGTATGTAACATTCAGTGTGCCCACTTCATTGTTAAATTCTTTACCATCTCCTAATGTGTTCTCATTTGTAGACTTGTAGATTTGTACACTTGTAAGCAATCAGTTCTGCACCGCAGTAACTTGAAAGGTTTTCAACATCACTGTACAGCTTTCTGAAAATAAGTCAGGGTATTTTCTATAAAGACGGGTACATGCGATATCGCTGGGTGTATCAGGCAACTTGACTGATATCACAGGCAGTGTTCCCTCTAAGCTGAGCAATCTGGAAATGATAGAGTTAAGCCTGTATCTTACTAGGAAACATCCTGCAGATTGTGAATGCAAACCTTTCGGGTGGAGCCCTCATTAGATTGACCTTTAAACTCTTTCCTTTCCAGATTGCTCAGCTTAGAGGGAACACTGATTCACAGCATATATAGCCTCAAAATGACAGAGATTCCTGAGAGAAACAGAATTAATTTTGGGCATATAGTAAGATGCAATATGGAGATGACCGCTATTGATCTGTGTGCGTCGTCATCTTCTGACCACACTAATATGCTGCAGTGAGGCTGGATATGACTAAAGCCCATTGGATAATAGATATTATCCAATTCAGCCATCCACAAGGACTTAATTCTAAAATGGATGGGATGAGGTCAACATTAAAAGCCGTTGATGAAGTCTATAGACATTTGCCTGACCCAGGGCTTGAACCATGGTCTTTATTTGGTAAGTGGAAACCTTACAGATTTGTCCCTAGATCAGTTGAATCTCTTCTGCTTGGTCTGCATCCGTCCTTAATTATCAAACACACACAAAATTCTAAACCATGCCCTCATTAACTCCCACATATTATTATATATGATTATTGTACTATTTGCTTTAGCTATAACTAAAACTGGGTACACACTGATGCAATTATCATGCAGTTCACACGATAAACGACTGTTTGGTCAGACATTGCAAGAGCATTTATGATCCCACGATCATGTTTTATTGTACCAAAACACATCGCATCTATTGATTTGGTTTTATAAAAAAAAAATCACGATCAACAATGGACCGATGTCGGGCACATGTGGCAATGTGTATGCACTCACAACCATGCCTATTTCCAGTAGGATAAAATTCAAAATTCTAATTCTACTCCTTAACTTAAATAGCCCATCACCGCACTGAACGAATCCCTCTCTCCTCCCTCATTTCCATGTATATGCCTACTAGTGTTTTTTCAAACCTCCAAACACACCTTTCATGATCTATTACCACAATTTCCTAATCCCACCAGTAGAGGTCTGCCGCACTGCACCCATGACCGCCGAGAGTAATCTCTGGCTACTGCGAGGAAGCTTCTTGGGCCCCTCCCAGACGGTGCATACAGCTTTGGCAAAATTTGATTCTGTGTATGTAGCCTAATCCTCCTTGTTAAGTGTAGATTAGGATCATGGATATGTCTAGCATCACACTGAACTAGAGAAATAAGATTTCATTTTGTGGGACAGGATTTCTTAAATGATCTGGTGGGATTGGAGAAGGCAAACAAAAAAGGAAAAGGAGCTATGATGTGGTCATGTAAGTGAAATGTTAAAAAATAGAAAGAATGTGAAAAATGACAAAAGGTAAAATTTGGATAAAATTCTCAACCTATATAGGTATATTCCAATATATATTCCCTGTTAGCTATACTTGTTGAGGAGGGACTGTCTTCAATATATTTGTATATATATATATATATATATATATATATATATATATATATATATATATATATATCTATATATATATATATATATATATATATATATATATATATAGTGGCAAAGAGGGATATTTGCCACAGTTCCCTGTAAGGGAACAGGTAGGAACACAGTTAGTCTGCAACAGCAGGCTGCAGACAGGGTTAACTTTTCCCTAGGTTCCTCTTTGAGCACACACACAGGTGTTCCACATGGGTGTGATTGGTTTGCTGTGATTTGTTTGTAGCGCTTGGGGTGGAGGATAAAGACACTGTCTGTATGTGTGGGTGGGACCACCGATGCCAGCAAGTGGCCGGCAAGTAGACAGGGAAGTAATGTCTAGCCAGATGTAGGTGGTGGGGATTTTCGTGTACTGTTACTGGATATGATTGCTGTACCAGCATTGGAACTGTTTACCATCCTGACAACTGCTAATAAACAGCTAAATGGTTCAGCATATTCATGTGAATGCTGTACTTGCTCACAAAATAAATATATATATAATATATCTCCCACAAACTAATTTCTATGAGCCTTAATTACAGTTATCCTGACTATCCTCGAATGCCAATTTGTGCAAGAAATTGGCCATTTATTCAGGGACCGAGTATTATAAATTGTAAATCACTTTCCCTAGGCAGCTTGATTTCATAACCTACTGCCTACAGTATTGTGGTTATGTCTAGCTGGTTCATTGATTCCTAAGTGTATTTCTATATCTAGATTCCTAAAATAGGCTTGGTGTGCAGCTAGAGTACTTAAGTAGCTATGTTCCTGTAGTGTAATAAAACCATGTTTATTTTATCTCCTGACTATATAGCTCTGTAGAATATATCGGCGCATTATAAGTAAAAAAAAGTAATAATAAGAACAGCCAAGGCTTATGGATATAACAGATAAAGTACAATAGTCCCATTAGATTCCACAAACAATTTGCCAGTGGCACACTGGATCTGCATCTAGTGGATGAGTTAAGATATTCTAGCAGAAATATTCTCATATTCTCAGTCTATAATAAGTGTACTACGTTTGCATGATAATGGTAATGTCAAGCAGCTTAACTCTTTTGGTTTTTCGATGCTAGCAGTAATTTGGATTTTACATAGAAGAAATTAAAGCACATGGAACTATAAATGAGGTCAGTTGACTGCGATAAATATTTATTGCTGCCAGTTAACTTGTCAATCTCAGTATAACATTCATATTTGCTCAGAACTGTTTCATTTCCAATTTAATGTACACTACAGCTAAAATGGAGATTTTCGAATAACATTGATGGATAAAATACTCTCCAGGCATTACCTGCTGCAAAATCAGACCATTGTAATGATAAGCATTAGCATCCATCAGAGGAAAATCCATTGCACAAAGTGATGACTGTTTAGAGAACAGCATCTAGCCCAAATATAATAAATAACATTCCATTCCATGAAGTGAGTGTTTATGTGAAATTAGCAATGCTGTGTATAGCAGTGAAATTAGACAAACCTGTGTATAGCAGTAGTCTCTTTATGGATCAATAATTAAATAAATAGACAAATAAATAAACTAGAATGCAAAGGGCCTCATTTAAAAAGCATGCAATCCTTTGGTGTGCCCCTCGATTATCATAGATGCACCCAGGCTTCATCCAGATCGTCTGGGTTTGCAGAGGAGCAGAAGGTTTGCACTGGCCAAAGAGAGGATTTGGGTGGAGTGATGGCGTTCCTTAATAAGTACGGAGTACATGCGTTTAGTTTTCTGAAGGATTGCACAAACAAGATTTCAATTTGCAGAGCAGTATAATTGAAATTAGATAAAAGGGTAAAAGGACCCATGATTAAGGATGTTCCTATTGGGGGCATCTCTCGCAAGTGGAGAATAGATATGTACCTCGATATGCGCTGGTAGACCTTCCAGACACACCGCTACAATACAAAGGTGTTTTGCACTGCGCTTCCAGCGTGCCTAATAAATAAGTTCGGAGTGCAGACGGAAGTTGGAGTAAGCTGTACACTAGCTCAGCTCTTTGCTCAAGCTCCCATTTTCCCTTATTCTCACAAATATAAAGCATTGGATATTTCTGATTATTGTTGGCAAATGTCTCAGCAGCGCTGAGGATCGACTTCATACAGAAAAACAAGGCTCAAATGTCATTGATGTTTCAATATCTCTTCAGCTGCCCACTGAGCTCAATTGTGATTACTGTTACCATCTCTGTTTGGTTACTGGACCCTCTGCACCCAACTGCCTGTATCCTGGACCTCGTCATTTTCAGAGCAGCAGAAACTGCTTACTCCATTAACCCCAGGAAGGGGGCGGTAAAGTATCCTTCACCTCTTCCATTGCCCTGCACCATTTGAATCAATTGTTCCTTTCCACTCTCTCATTACCTACACTAGCTTATACACATTCATTCAAATCTCTCCATCATGCGCCTACACAATTTAAAGTCTATCCCAGTGGTTCCCAAACTGTGCGCCTAGGCTCCCTGGGGTGCCTTGGAGATCTCACAGGGGTGCCTCGACCAGGGCCAGTGGTAAGCAAGGCGGGGGACTACTTGGTAATTATTTTGGCTTAGGGGTGCCTTGAAAATTTTTTGGAGACCCTAAGCGTTCCTTGAACTCAAAAACTTTGAAATCCACTGGTCTATCCTATTTAATGTCACCATACTTTCCAAACTCCTCTTCTTTCTCCACCATCTTATTGCTCCCTCCCCAATTATAATTTCCCACTACTTTCCTCCTCACTACTCTGCACACATGAACTGTTTTGTTTCCTGCACCCACCACACTTACCAGCTTATATAAACAGAAATAAACCCGACACAAATCCTCCTCGCATGTCCTTTTTCTCACCCTGCTCCTTCTCCTGGCTGCTGGTGACATCTCACCTATCCCTGGACCCCTTTCAATCCACATTATCTGCTCACGCTCCTTGCTCCAATCCAAATCTTTCTATCCATCCCATACTTGCCATCCCGCCAACCTTATCCGCATATCTTCACTACCCTCTCTTTCCTTCTCCTGTGCACTATGGAACGCCAGATCTGTTTGTAACAAATTTGCATCCATCCATGATCTATTAATTTCTAAATCCCTAAACCTCATTGCCATTACAGAAACTTGGCTCACCTCCTCTGACACTACATCCCCTGCAGCTCTCTCCTATGGGGGGCTCTCCCTCAGCCACATTCCCAACCCAGAAAAAGACAAGTTTGTTGAAGTAGGTATTCTACTTTCTCCATGCTGCACTTTCCTCTCACTTTCTTCCTTTGAAGTCCACACTATCCATCTATTTTATCCTCTCCACCTTTGTGTTGCTTTTATTTAAGGCCCCCCACATCTAGTTTTCGAATTCTTTGACAACTTTGAGACCTGGCTCACTTATTTCCTATCCTTTGACCTGCCTATTCTCATGCTAGGCGTTTTCAACATTCCCATTGATAATCCAACTGTCTCTTCTGCCACTAAGTTTCTTTCACTTACTTCCTCCTTTGGTCTCTCACAATGGACCTCATCACCCACCCACTGTGATGGACACTCCCTTGACCTTGTCTTCTCCCGCTAGTGCTCCATCTCTAGTTTCCCCAATTTAGCATCCCACTCTCCAACCACAACCTCCATTCTTTCAGTCTCACCTTACCTCATGCCCTCCCCCTGCATCCAAATCCACCCCTAAGTACTCTTAACCCAATCCACTTCTCATTTTCACTAAAACAACTATTTTCTCCATTGACTGCATTGTCCTGTCCTAATCAGGCTGCCTCTTTTTATAACAAAACACTCACTTCAGACCTAGACAATTCAGCTCTAGCTACTACATATAGTTTCCAATGATCCAAATCCCAACCATGGTACACCAAACAGACCGCTAACTGCAAAAGTGCTCCAACTGCAGAGAGCCTCTGGAGGAAATCTCATCCCTATCCCGATTTCCGCACTATAAATTCATCCTGTCATTTTACAGAACTGCCCTTTCAAATGTCAAACATACATTCTTCAAAACTCTAATATCTACCCAGTCTTCTAACCAACCTCGCCTCTTTGCCACCTTCAACTCACTTTTCTGCCCACCTGCACCTCCACCCCCTTCCTCCCTCACAGACCACGATTTTGCCACAAATACTCCATTCTCTCTACTTTACTGCATGCCTACCTCGATCTCGCCTCTTCAATCTGTGTCTCTCCACTGAAACATTTCCATCCTCTTTTAAACATGCTCTCATCTCACCAAATGTAAAGAAACCATCTCTCAATCCAACCGCTCTCTCCAACTAATACCCGGTTTCTCTCCTCCCCTTTGCCTCCAAACTACTTCAAAGATTAGTGTACAAACGCCTGTCTCACTTTCTCTCCTCTCATTCCATTCTCGACTCAGGCTTTCGCCCTCAACATAACACTGAAACTGCTCTCACAAAAGGGATCAATGATCACTCTCTTACTTACTGCAAAGTCTAAGGGTCTTTTCTCCATTCTCATTCTCCTGGACTTCTCTGCTGCTTTTGACACTGTTGATAACCCTCTTCTCCTACACAACCTTCACTCCATTGCCCTTTGTGACACAGTTCTTTTCTGGTTCACTTCCTACCTATCGAACCTTTAATGTTTCTACGTCTGGCAAATCCTCCTCTCCCCTCATTATCTGTTGGGGTCCCACAAGACTCTGTTCTTGACTCCTTACTTTTTTCATTATACACCTCTTCTCTTGGGGCTCTAATTCGCTCATTCGGCCTCCAATACCACCTCTACACTGATGACACCCAAATCTATATCTCTTCCCCTGACCTCTCTTCTGCTGTACTCTCTCGTGTAACCGACTGTCTTTTTGCTATCTCCTCATGGATGTCCCAATGCTACCTAAAGCTCAACATATCCAAAACAGAGTTTATTATCTTCCTTCCTGCTAGAGTCACCACCTGCACTCCAATCTCCCTCACTGTCAATAACACCACAATTTACTCAGTCTCCCAAGCCCGCTGCTTTGCTGTTACACTTGACTCTGCCCTCTGCTTTATTCCTCACATCCAGACTCTCCCCCAATCTTGTTGACTCCACCTTAAAAACATTGCCAGAAAATGCCCTTTTCTTACCCAACATGCTACCAAAACACCTATCCATTCTCTCATCATCACCTGTCTTGACTATTACAACCTCCTGCTATTTGGCATTCTTGACACACATATATCCACACTTCAATCCATCCTATTTGCTGCTGCAAGACTAATCTTCCTCTCTCACCACTCCACATCTGGTTCACCACTTTGCAAATCCCTACACTGGCTCCCTGTGTCCTCCAGAATAAAATTCAAACTACTCACCCTTACCTACTAAGCCCTCAACAACAACACCCCTGCATACATCTCAAATCTCATATCAAAATAGTCTCCCTCCCACCTTCTTAGATCTACCTCTGACCTGCTGGTTGTCTCATCTCTGGTAACCATCTCATACTCCCGTCTACAAGACTTCTCCTGTGCTGCTCCCCACTTATGGAGTTTCCTACCACGCTCTATCATACTCTCCCACAGCCTTTAAATCTTTAGATGCTCTTTGAAGACCCATCTCTTTTTTAGCAGTGACCTTATCCCTGATAACACTATTTACAGTAACGCACCCTCACCACTATCCCAATTTCCACTCTCAACCACTTTTACTCCTCTTGTTTCAGCTGTGCCCTCTTACATTTAGAATGTAAGCTCTCTAAAGATCAGGGTCCTTCATATCTTTTGTTTTCATGTCTGTATGCATTTTGTCTACCATGTATGTCCCTGTTTTATGTATGTACTGTTCTCCCTGCTGTACGGCGCTGCGGAGCACTGTGGCGCCTTACAAATCTACTATAATAATAACAATAATAAGGTCCAATATATTTACAGATTGTGCATTATTGCATTTTGTGCTGCATTTCAATATAGAGTTTAGCCTGAGTGTACATTCGGTATGTGTTACACTTAAATTGTAACTAGTGTCAAGCTTAATGCATCATACCTATAGTTGTGTTTGTTTATTACTGTGACATGAGATCAGTTGTGTACTTAAATCCATGGCAGCAATTTAAGGCAATTACTATATGCTGATTATGTTTGGTTTGGTATAAAATGTGTATTCGCAAGAGGATTCTGCTCAGCTCTGGGACATCTTAGGCTGTGTCACATGCATGACTGATGTTTTACAATGAATAATTCATTTTCATAGTTTTTCTACACAATGGTGTCATATTTGATCACGGTTGCCATGACGATGCTTATTTGGACAATTTCATGAAATATCACATTGGAGAGTGTTGTGTTTAGTCGGTTAGTTTGACCTTTTTCTGTAGATTAGTTACAAGCGTGTCTGTTTTTTTTTGTTCTTTCATATTGGCTCAAGTTTCATATTGGCTCATTAACATAAATGTAAAAGTAGCACGCAGGACAAAATAAATTTTCTCTGCATGTTATTGCATTTTTGCCATATATATCTGATCCAAGAGTAAATGTTGGACACACTATATTCTCTGTATTTAATTTTAAATCAATGGTTTCACCATCTCGAGCTGCACTTCATCTTTCTCCCCCCCTTTTTTTTACTAAAATACTAAATGTGTTTCTGTATATTGTTTCTGATGATTCTACACATTTATATGTATATATCGTTGATAAGTGTTCACCAGATTCCGTATGTATTTCAGTGGAATCTGTATACTCTATGAAGGCTTAGCGACTTTGAGTAAAATATTCTGTGTTCAGGTGAAAGTAACATTATACATGTTCTATGTAACGAACAATCCTTCTTGTGACAATGCAGCATCAGGGTATCGCTATACCATGCTGCTAGGTGGGATTTGTCATGGGCAATGTCTTTTTCTCGTTCAACAGCTCCTTGATGTTCTCAGAGTGAGAGCCAATGTACAGCTCTTACACAATTAGAAGGCGCTGTCATGGAAGAAACATGTGCTCTCCTATGCCTGAAATTAGGGGATAACCAAATCTCCTGGTCCAGCAGAAAGCAAGTGTTGGTTGCCTTAGCATTTACATAACCAGAATATGTTTCAGCAGCTTATGTTAGCCAAGAGATGATTTGATAATGCCAGTGGTTAGAAGATCTTGAGTGCCAGTGATATACGAAGATATCCTTACAAAGAACGTAGGATGTATCAAGCATGTTGGGAAGTCTGAAAGGCCTGCGAGGGAGTTTTGGAGTACATTTGGGATCTGAGAGTTTGTGGTAGTCTGAGTACATCTGGGTGCATTTTGGAGCAAGTGGGAGGTCTGACTGGCATGCAGTGGAATTTTGGAGCAATAGAGGAGCATGTGGGAGCATTGTGGGATAAATGATGTGGGTGTAATGAAGTCATTTTCAGGCTGTTTTTTTATTCTTGAAATTAAGGGTAATGTGCTGCCCACCTGTAGGTTGGAGGGCACAATCGGAGGGTCAAGTAGAGGTATTTATGTTAGGTGGATGTGTGGAACAAGTGCAGGTGTTTATGTTAGGTATCAATGTGTGACAAATGTGGGTATACAGTATATGTGAGATGGGTACGTGTGACAAGCGTGGGGTTAGCAAGTCCAGGCTAGGGAAGCAGAATTGTAGAGATAACAGTCTGACGCTTCTTTCAGCATTTGACCACATGATTTGTTATGTATAGTTACCAGCATAATTTGTCTTTTACATTACTGGTAGAATAAACATTCAATTTCAAGAAAGGATAGTAGGGAGAAGGTTTGGCCATGGAACTCAAAAAAAAAGAGGAAAAAGATGAACACTAAAAGTGGACGAGGGGAATAAAAAAAGATAAATCTAGGCCTGGGTGTTAAACAGGTGTGTGTGACAAGTGTAAGTGTACGAATTTGGTAGGTTAGGTGTTAGGTCGATGTGTGACAGACAGCAAGTGCAGGTGTATGTGTTTGGTAGATTAGGTGTTAGGTAGATGTTTGTGACTATAACAGGTGTATGTGATTGATAGGTTAGGTGTTAGGTAGATGTGTGTGACAAGTCCAGGTGTATGTTTTTGGTAGATATGTGACAGATGGCAAGTGCAGGTGTATGTGTTTGGTAGATTAGGTGTTAGGTATATGTGTGTGACAAGTGCAGGTGTATGCATTTAGTAGGTTAGGTGTTAAGTAGATGTGTGGCAGATGGCAAGTGCAAGTATATGTATTTGGTAGGTTAGGTGTAAGGTAGAAGGGTGACATATGGCAAGTGCAGGTGTATGTGTTTGGCAGGTTAGGTGGTAGGTAGATGTTTGTGACTATTACAGGTGTATGTGATTAATAGGTTAGGTGGTAGGTAGATGTGTGTGACAAGTTCAGGTGTATGTGTTTGGTAAGTTAGGTGTTAGGTAGATGTGTGACATATGGCAAGTGCAGATATATGTGCTTGGTAGGTTAGTTGTTAGGTAGATGTGTGTGACAAGTGCATGCGTATGTGTTTGATAAGTTAGGTGTTAGGGAGATGTGTGCTAGAAGTGCAGGTGTATGTGTTTGATAGGTTAGGTGTTTTGGTAGATGTTTGTGACAAGTGCAGGTGTATGTGTTTGATAGGTTAGGTGTTTTGGTAGATGTTTAAGACAAGTGCAAGTGTATGTGTTTGATAGGTTAGGTGTTTTGGTAGATGTTTGTGACAAGTACAGGTGTATGTGTTTGATAGGTTAGGGGTTAGATAGTGTGTGACAAGTGTATGTGTTTGGTAGGTTAGGTGTTGGGTAGATGTCTGTGACAAGTGCTAGGTAGGTGTATGTGACAAGTGCAGGTGCTCTATTACAGTGCCCCCTTTAATGACAGGTCAGATCACCGGCTAAATTTACTCGCTGGCGTCATGACAGTTTTTTGGCTGGACAATTGGTGAGTTGGGGAAATTTGTAAGTTTAACTAGATATTGATATTTTTACTCCTAGCGCTAAGCAAATCACACTATTTTTTTTTAAATAGGCAAAAGGGAATTTAATTAAATAAGACATGTTTCCAACTCTGCCTATGTATTTATTATTAATTTATTAACACTTATTTATTAAGCCCCAGTATACTCTGCAGCACATTGCAATTTGTGCAAAGGGGTCTCGTAGCACATTTATTTACATGCTCAGAGGTACTGCGATCCTAACACATATCCCTAAATAATAGACTTTTCAGAATAAGTTGCGAACAAAATATTGTCTTTGATGCATAGTACCAGAAAATGTTATCCACTTGCATTATATATCATATATAGTACTAGTGATGGCAGAAGTGGAAGCTCAGATGTACAGTACGCAAGTGATAAGTGAAGTTGCCCTTGTGTCTTTGAAGTGGGGAAGCCTGTAACAAACTCTTTGCCATCTGGCCTTGGCCTTGAGCAAGTCACTTAAAAAAGAATTCTTAAAGAAAGCTACAATAATGCTGGTTATAGCTGTTTGTGTATCCAAAGCACTTTGAATCCCTAATGCATTAACCATACTCACCCTTTCAGCACATAATACTTTCTCACAGTTCCCCGAACACACCACCCCCAGCTCTCAGCACAGTGGTTGCTGGTATTCTTCCACACTGCACTTTTCTACACCCTTTCATGTACACGCTATTTGGAAGATTGTGCAGCAGCCTGAATCACAAATTAAGAATACAATGCACTTGGCAGACGGTTTCTGGCTGCATATTAACCATTATTCAGGTCAAATGGTCTTGTAATGTAATTATGAAAGTCGTTGGTCAACATAAATAGACTTGATAAGAAAACACATAATAAGCAAGGAATAAATAAATCAATAATAGAATCAATGCCAAAATATGTGATCCGGAGAAGCGTTATTCACTGGTGATGTGAAAATAACAAATGTTTATTAATAATAAACATATGTTGATGCTTCTGCCACAGTGCATGTGATTGCTGTGTATAAGAGGAAACACAACACTATTTAGGTGTAAGCTACAATGTTGCCATCATATTGTATCATTCACAGTGAATTATTTTTCTAACATTACATTAAATACCAGTTTGCCTGTTTAAACCTCAAAGCAGCCAATATAAATACGCCCTTCACACTTCAATGTTTTTTAAAAGATATTTTTAATGAAATTAATATTTTTTCTATTTGCTCTGCAAGGTGGGAAGTTCCGATAATGTCTTTTTCTCACTTCTCTAATACACTAATCTGTCCACATACATAAGACACGACAGTAAAGGGTTGTCACACAAACACATTTGAAGAAAATACGAGGCTAATGTCATGTATGATCGGCTGTGACAATTTGCATTCCTGATCTGTGAAATCACCATTCAAAATCAATTTAAACTATTTTGTGGATATAGCAAATCATGATAAGAGGGTTATGGAGCCCTGAGCAGAATGTAGAGGAATCTAAAATACAAGATTGCTGGTGGCAGCTGGCACGTTTATTGGCAGAATGTGCAATGTATTTAGAAACCTGTAATGTTTATGTAAACAGTGATGCAATAAATCAATCTTATGAGAGAGAAACCTTTAAACAAATTACAAATGTTTATAAGCTGCACAAAATGAGACTACATAGTAGTACTCCTATTTAGAGATGCTCAAGCTCAGTTTTGTGAAAACCGAGCCCACCTGAACTTAGGGATCCGAGTAGGCTCACGAGCCAGCTCGTTACTTTCGTGCATCCTCGGATCTGAATCGAGGCAAAATGTCATTGTTGCGTTGTTGGATCTCGCGGGTTTTGGATTCCATAAGTACCTCCCTCCCCAGAAGATCCTGTGCCATTGCTCACACAGAAACAGGGGTAGCAGTGTTCTTGTCACTCTCCAGTCTCCAGTGCCATTGCTCAGTGCCATTGCTCATACAGAAACAGGAGGGGTAGCAGTGTTCTTGTCACTTGACAAAAATTGACTGGAAATGATTGGAAATTAATTTTATTGAGGTTAATAAAATTGTAGGGATAAAAAAAGAGCCAAATTATGTGATTTTAGCAAAAAAATTGTGATTTTAGAAAAAATCAGGATCCAAAACACGCGAGGGTGGTTTCGCCAAAACCAAAACACGAAGTTAATCCAGATCCAAAACCAAAACCAAAACACTGGGGTCAGTGAACATCACTAATCTAAAGGGGATTTTCCTATAATATCGGCTCTAGGTTTAGATTCTACACCATATGCCAATGATCACTTGGATTCTGTTATTTAATAAACTACCCCAAAATCAAAAGCTATTATTTACTTATCATACACTGCAAGGTACCAGAATCCTCTAGAAGTACAAATCAGATTATCTTAGTGAGATAAGTGGCTGCTTGACTGACCAGGATGAAATACTTGCCCCTTTTTACAGTTTTAATCTACAAGGGTTGTGGCAGGAAGCAAGACCATAAAATTTCTATGAAGCTGGGTACACACTACAGGTTTTCCACCCGATTATCATGCCAATCATGTGATAAACGACTATTAGGTCCAATATGGCATTAATATATATGCTCCCACGATCATGTTTTATCGAACCAAAGCACTTTGTATCTTTTCATCTAATTTTATAACTGGACTAAGAATCCATGGAATGGAACGATGTCGGGCATATTCTGAAGTATGCACACACTCACAACCAACAATGTGGGAAGATCTCCACAGAGTTTACAGCATCATAATGTTTTCAGCAGATGGTTATTACAGATGAAGAACAGAGATCTGAAGGTAAATCGTGTCATTGTGTACACATGGATCGGCATGATGATTGGGACTTTAAATCAATAGTAAAAGATATTGCATCGGGATAATTTTTCTGTAGCGTTTACCCAGCTTAAGTTCAAGAGTTATAATGACATCTGTTAATTGCTTAGCATGAGGCTGTCAATATAAATAGGAATCCTTCAGTGTGGATGCTGTGCTCAGCTCCCCCATCCGATTTAAAAACTCTAGAATGATCTGACATTTCCAATTTGCCATCCAATTTGCCTATACAGCCAACAATGGACCCCCTACTAAACTCAACAGGTCTGCTCACTGATGCTCTGTACAACAGGTTGAGTAGATACAGGGTAAGTAGTAGGATGGGGGGGGGGGGGGGGTAAATAATTGATTTAATCTTTAGTGGACCTTTATGTTATATAATATAATAAAACCCTTTTCTATTATTTACAAGAAGCTGCATGTAGCTATTACCCTTTCTGACACATATATAATAATGAATGTGATGTTAACATCGGTACAAGAGGTAAAAAAAAGGAGGACAGCCGTATACTCAGTGGTAGACTACAGTCATTCCCAGACAATGTTTAGGAGGGGTGTCTTTGCACCTCCCAAGGGCATAGTGCAATTTTATGAGTGGATAATGAGGATGGACACAGATTTTTGACAGACATAATTTCAAAATAAATTTAAAATTGCGCAAAATAAGGACATAAAAGCGTAAGTGTATGGATAAAATTTTGCATGTATTCAGAAGTTGTAATTTTACATGTAAATCAGGTCCTATATGTTTACTGTTTGTAATTTTCTTTTTCTTATAATTTCCCATATCACATTATACAAAGCTGTATAATGTGTTGGGTGAGTAATAACATGGTTAATGTAAAAAGCATACACAGGGATCCTTTACATAGTTCATGCAAAACTTTCTTTTTGTTCTCATACAACCTACTGACCCACAATCCAACACCCCAAAACAGCAGGTCTTGTGGAGTGTTCCCAGTATGCAGTGGTTAGTACCTACCAAAAGTGGTCCAAGCAAGGATGACCAGTGAACCGGCGGCAGGGTTATGGACGCCCAAGGCTCACTGATGCGTGTGGGGAGCGAAAGCTACCCTGTCTGGTCCAATCCTACAGAAGTTCTACTGTATGTTGCACGATCCCCACTCTCTCCTCATGCAGGGCTGCCAAGAGGAATTCAGGGCCCGGGTACAACAAATTCATGGGGCCCCCTCATAGTCGAGTAAGCCCCAAAATTCAGGGGTGTGGTCATACATTCAGGGACGTGGCAATGCGTCATTGGGGCGTAGCTAGCCTAACAGCAGTGCAAATTTTTTGGGGTGTGTGGTCATACATTTGGGACGTGGCAAATGCGCCGTTGGTGCGTGGCTAGCACATCAAAATCACTAGGTCCTGAATTCACTAGAGCGTCACATATGTCCCAGCACTCCTGACTTTTAAGACATCTACCACCACAGTGTAGTATACAAAGAATGCAGTGTGTACACAAACAGTTCAGTCTTGGCCTGCACCTTACATTGGGCACGACACTCCATTGTCCCTACTAGAATCACAACATTTCACACACTCTGCTGCTCTCTCCTACCTGTTCTTCTCACTTTCACCACCTGTAGCTGCTGGTTTCTTTAGTTGCGGCTTTGTCTGGATCCTGGAATGTTGAAGGACCTATTTAGGAAAAAAAATGGCTACATTTAGAAAATTACAGCCAGACGCAGCGTTAAATCAATAGCACCCACGATTAATAATTCGGCCTTCCTCCAGCCCCAACATTAAAATAATAGTATTCACATTTAATAAATAAACCTATTTCCCTTCCTGCAAACAGCCTAGCAATACCTATTTCCCGCAACCATCACTGCCATTAATAAATTCATAGTCACATTTAATAAATAGACCTCATTCTCCCTAAACTCACCCCCATATTCAATAGCCCCCAAACTACCCCATCTTAAATTAATAGTCCCCACTATTAAATGTGCCTCTCCCCTTTTTTTTAACTCTGTGCTTCTCTCCCCTTTTTTATTTATTCTGTTTCTCTCCCCTTTTAATTTTAACTCTGTGCTTCTCTCCCCTTTTTTATTTATTCTGTTTCTCTCCCCTTTTTATTTTAACTCTGTGCTTCTCTCCCTTTTTATTTATTCTGTGTTTCTCTCCCCCTTTTTAACTATTCTGTTTCTCTCCCCCTTTTTTATTTATTGTTTCTCTCCCCTTTTTTATTTTTTGTTTCTCTCCTTTTTTATTTATTGTGTCTCTCCCCTTTTTTATTTATTGTGTCTCTCCCCTTTTTTATTTATTATTTCTTTCCCCTTTCTTATTTATTGTTTCTCTCCCCTTTTTTATTTATTGTTTCTCTCTACTTTTTTATTTATTCTCAGCCTCTCTCCCCCGTTGTTTTACTCCCCCTTCTTTATAGCACTGTCCTTTTCCTCCCCTTGCCTCTCCGTTTCTTTACTTACCTCCAGTCAGCTTCTTTCTTTTTCTCTTCTGTCTTCTCTTCTTTCTTCTAGTTGTGTCTTGTCCAAGCGCTCCTCACTGACTGACGGGAGTGACTTGATGACGTCACGCCCGGCAGTCAGTGTGAATGGAGAAGAGGAGTGGAGGGACGCGGCGCCGCGGTCACATGAGTATTTGTTTGTTTTTTTGTTTTTTTCTTGTTTTGTTTTATTGTTCCAGCTCCCTCCACCAACGAACCGACCTGACCCGACCCCCCCCCCCGCCCGCTGCAGAGAAAAAAAAAATACATAGAAAAAAGCAAGATAAAAAAAAATTAAAAAATTAAAAATTAAAAATTAGAACCTCTCGGCGGCCCTGTCCTCATGCAGTGAGCGGTGCATGGCCTGTTACCTAGCAAAGAGATGTGACTTCCTGGTTGATCTCTGGCATTGACCTTGACTACCTCAACCATCCTTCTGCTTTATGTTTCTGTTTCTTTAGATCTCCTGTTACTGACCCGACTTGATCACTACACACCATTTGAGACTCCAGCTATCTCGCTGGCTCTGAGGACTGCAAGGACTGGCTCTGAGGGCATCCAATGGAGGCCCACGCAGCTAAACCCAAACTTCCTTGCGGGGGTCCTTGGTGAACATCTGGGGCTCCATGCCTCTTTGTCCAGTAGCGTCAACTGCCAGCATGAGTACATCCACCTCTCCATTGACTACATGACATACTATAGCACAAATTGCTGATAAAATAATGCTGGCTAAGATAGAATGGTGTCAGCACATACGGTGCATCACAGCTTGCTGCATAGCCATAGACCAGCTAGAGTACCCATACTGACCCCTGTTCACAGCCGAAAGTGACTACAATGGAGACATGAGGGCCAAAACTGTACCATGGAGCAATGGAAGAAGGTGGCCTGGTCTGATGATTCACATTTTGCTTTACATCATGTTGATGGCCGGGTGCATGTGCGTTATTGGGCTGAGGAAGAGATACACCTTGATGCACTATGGGAAGAAGGCAAGCCAGTGGAAGCAGTGTAATGCTCTGGGCATTGCTCTGCTGGTAAACTTTGGATCCTGGCATTCATGTGGATGTTACTAGCTAAACATTGTTGCAGACCAAGTATACCCCTTCATGGCAACGGTATTCCCTTATGGCAGTGGCCTCTTTCAGCAGGATAATGCAACCCGCCACACTGCAGAAATTGTTCAGGAATAGTTTGAGGTACACGACAAGGTGTTGACTTGGCCCCCGTATTCCCCAGATCTCAATCTGATATCAATCACATCTTTGGGATGTGTTGGAAAAAATGTCCTAGCCACAGAAACCCCACCACGCAACAGGACGTAAAGGATCTGCTGCTAACGATTTGGGGCCAGATACCGCAGGACACATTCAGAGGTCTTGTGAATTCAAGCCACAATATTAGTAAGGTGGTTTTAAAGTTGTGGCTGATCGGTGTGTATTTATTATTATGATGTGATAATAATAGTGCCTGTAATTACCAACCAATCACAACCAGTGACTAGTGCTCTACCTGCAATTGTCAACTGCCCGAACTGGTGCTCTATCTGCCTACCCAAATCCACCACTTGATTGGAGCCAAGAATAAGCACAGTGGTTGTATCCATGAACATATATCTCAACTAACAGCTACAAATTTTATTCTTTCATGTCATAGTATGCTATTTGTTTGTATTATAATCCTCTCAATGTGCAACACTGAGTACTATGTTGCTGTTTTATAAATAAAAGATAATAAAAATAAGAATAATTATAATAATAGCATTCTAGATTTGAAGAGCTTTTCTAAGAAATTCATCATGCACCCAATAGATGGCGCTAATGAGCTTTGAAGGAGTTTGCATTCTAATGTTCCTACTTTCTGCCAATCCTGTATTTTTGAAAAAAATAATGCATTAGGAATACCTTAAAAACATATTTATTTAAGTAATAGGTCCTAAATTGTCAGCAAAATGAATAAAAAGGTTCTTCTAACATCTGTAGCCCACACAGCTGTGTCACGGTACAATGTATGAAGGAAAGTTTATAGAGCAGCATGACAATGACGGAAGTAAGAACTGGCATACTGTGCTTATATAAACTGTATTTATAAAAAACTGTGGCTAAGATTTATCAAGCAGAGAAAAATAATTGTCCTAAAAGTAGATGAAAACACTTTTCCAGTTATTACAAATTAATAGCAACCAAGACAATAGTAAACATTTGACTTAACTTTATAATTACGATCCTTTATAAAGCACTGCATTATTCTCAGTGCTGTAACATAAGGAGATACACAGAACATATTAGAGGGGGTTCTCTATACATGTTGAGGCGTCCGAAAGTAGATTTAAAATCTTTAGAATGGAGGTAAATAAAATACAAATTCTATAAAAATAACAAACACTTTAACCTTCAAAAGTGGTTTGGTTTTAAATTATTTCTTAAAACAATACTACTTTTACAATTGTAGCGCCAGCCTCACATGCACTTTAAATACCTCCTCTGCCTACAGAGAACTAAATCTCCCATCATGCAGTAGGGAGGGGGAGCGTGTGAAGGAGTAGATACAAACATCATTGATTCTGAGAGGCATTCAGGGAGATAGACTCCCTGAGGAGTCCCCTGCAGCCTGTTAGACAGAGAATAATGGGTCTGAGAGACAGAGGTATTAAGGAGAAAGAGACAACCTGTGAGAGTGGAAAAGTCTTTAACGTGGAGAGTGGGCTAGATTACCAGACACCTGAGCAGGGAGGAGCCATCTTGGACACAGACGCTGGAAACCAGTGGGGATAAGTAACCCAGGACTTGGACTATTTTGTTACTACTTGGGTGGGGAACAGGTGGGGAGACCAGAAGAATATTTTATAATACCCTTTTGGTGGACTTTGGTATAGTAAAAAGGGTGAAGTGTAGGGAAAGATAGTCAGGGGATAGATATTGAGTCTAAAACTGAGGACCAAACACCTTGACATTACATACTGTGGGACAGGCCTAACTGTGTTTTGAGGAGCCAGCCTGTACTAAAGTGATTGTATGCTCACATCTAAATGCAAAAAGGTGGAACAGCAGGGGTGTAAATTGTATTCTACATTCATATCTATTTGGAGGAAAGACAGGCAAGAGAGTGTGCTTTTCTAAAATGTCAGGAGGAAAATAAACACTTTGTGGAAATGAGGAAATTTGCAAAGTGCTGCTGTATGAAAAATGCGCTAAGCTGATGTAACAATTGTTATTGAGTTTAATGTTTATTGCTAGTGCGACGTATTGTGGCTAGAGTAATGTTGCAAGATAGCAATTAAAATGGTTAGCGATACCTCTCAGCGGTACATAACAAGTGAGACACGTTTAAAGTGTTGTTAGTATATTAGTTCTGTTCATTTGATATAGAAGAAAGATGTGTATCTAAATTGCTGTGTATATATATTGGGTTTGCTGCACAAACCCTTGCTTGATTTAAAGAGAGATATTTTAGATATATAAAACTTACAAAACCTTTAGGAGTCTATGCCTCACCAAAAAAATGTACTGGTGGGGCTTCTACAGACCAGCCTGGCGTATTGCAATTTAATTTCTGTGTGTCTGTCTCTTAAGTAGTCTCCCTCTGGTGTTGCTCATTCCAAGAGCATTACCCCACCACGATCCTACTGAACCCTGACTAAGGTGGAGACACTGCGCAATGAAGGAAACAAGGTAAAAGTTTATATAGTGACAGAAAACACAAATCTGTTCACACCCAAGCAGGAAAAGGGGATGTTACACAATAGTGACTTAAAAATTATACATAAAGAATATGAAACTATTTCAAAAAGAGCAGTGGGAGCCGAGAAATGATCACTGATGGGGCACATTACCAGGGACTGCTTCTTGCTGACCTGTAGAACATCGGGCCAAGTGTCAGAACCCACAAGCTCATTTAGGTCTCTTACTCTCCACACTATTGCTCTATGTGCATGTGTAGCCAGCTCGTTCCTCCGCAGACAATTGGCTCAGTGCAGGCTGAACTCCGCGCAGTATCTAGAGGTTGGTGAATGTGCTGCAGAGTGTATGGTGAGCTGTGTCTTGTGCTGCAGAATGTATGGTTAAATAGTGTGATGTTCTGCAGGGCACATGCCGCTGTGTGATGTGCTGCAGAGAATATTGAGAGGCTTTGTGATACATTGTTGAGTGTATGGTTTATGTTTGTATTGTGCTGCAGTGTGCACATGGGAAAGTGAGATGAGCTGCAGCCTGTATGTGTGCCTGTGTGAAGGGCTGCAGAGTATATCGGGAGGTATTGTGCGCTATGCTGCAGAGTGTTTGATGAGGTCGTGATGCACAGGGATGGAGGGGACTGAATGATAAACTGCAGAGTCCGCTGAAAGGTTCTGCGATGTGCTGCAAGTGATATGCTGCAATGTGTATGTTAAGTGGTATTGTACTACAGAGTGTTTTAGGACTATTTTACATTGTGGCTACATTGGTTTTATACCGTAGGGGGAAGGCACGAACTTAAGGTGTGTGTATGTGTAGATGGGGGGTTGGAAATCAAGCATTTGGAAACTCCAATCTTGCAAGTCTGTGTTTGATCCTGGGCATAAAATAGCACCCCACATATGGGCGGCTTTTTCCAGCCTCACCTGTAGTAGTGGGGGCTGGGAAGTTATGTAATCAGGCCCACTCTGACTTAGGCTGGGTGGATCTTCCATTTCATACATGGGGCAGTGTGGGGGCTTCACCATAAATAAATCAGCCTATTTGGCATATGACTTGCCAAATGAAAACAATTGCAATTGTAAACAAACAGCAAACTTGTTCTTCCAAACTTAGCTTATCTTACATAGACCTGAGGCATTATGCTTAGACTTTATGAAGACACTAAGGGCTAGATTTACTAAGCTGGGGGTTTGAAAAAGTGGGGATGTTGCCTATAGCAACCAATCAGATTCTAGCTGTCATTTTGTAGAAGGTACTAAATAAATGACAGCTAGAATCTGATTGGTTGCTATAGGCAACATCCCCACTTTTTCAAACCCGCAGCTTAGTAAATCTAGCCCTAAGGGGTATATTACTAAACTGCAGGTTTGGAACAGTGGAGATGTTGCCTACAGCAACCAATCAGTTTCTATTTATTTATTTAGTACATTCTACAAAATGACAGCTAGAATCTGGTTGCTATAGGCAACATCTGCACTTTTTTACCCTTAAAAGTCATTTACAAAGGGCAAAATATCTGCATGTAGCAGCTTAGTACCTTTATTTACATAAATGCACATTTATTGCTGACACAGGACTAATATGTTTGCAGAGTAAAATGGCCTCATTGTGATGTGCAGAATAAATATGTATTTTTGCAGTGTAAGATGATTGTATTGCGATAAAGAGATGGAGTGTACGTATCTGCAAGAATAAAAATGCATTTGATAGAAAGAGTGAAACCTTACTTCCAAGTCCAACCTACTAACACATTTGAATCACCAAATTCATTTAACCTTTTTGTTTTCCTCCTAAAATGTTACTTGGATTAAAACCGCCTTTTAGGTGTGAGGAAGTATTTGATACCTGGAGGTAGGAGTGATAGAGAGACTTAATACAGCTCCTTACTCCCTTTTCTGCTATGTGCTCAGTTCTCAATAATGACCTTTGAGTTTTGGTGTCATTGTGTGCCTACATTTCTGTGAATTAGGTTCACTTATGTGTCTAACCTGCATCTAGCAAGGAATGCCGTTAATCCACCAAATCCACTTTATTTGCCAGCAAATTAATGTGTTTTCCCCTAAAACCAATTAAAATGGTCAGGTAATGTGCTTTTAAGTGCAGATTTGCACCGGTGAGTGATATTATGTCAATGAAACTTTTCCCCCGGACTTGATCATTTTTCTATTTGCTCTATGTACTGTAATACAGATCTTACTGCATGTGAACTTTCCACAAGATAAGATGTCTTTTGCTTTTCGGCTTCACGGTTGCATGGTACTTGGCAGAATTACAATATAAATACAAAAGCCTTTGCGTGGCGGATGGCTTAAACATACATTTGCAAATGTGTGCAACAAAGACTTTTGCATTTTTATCTACAGTAGAAATGGCAGATCTGTTGCTGGCTATAGCAGTGTGCTGGGGGAAAAAATGTTGTGTGTATGTTCCTTGCAGGATAACCCCACCCTTTCAAGCACCTGTTATGGTCTATAAATTGATTTGAGCAGCTTCCACTTTTGTATTTGTCTGAGAGGCATGTTGGTGTCAGTAGCTGAGAGGGGGTACTGGCACTGAATTGCTGTTTGGAGGCTTCTGGGGTACCTCTTTGGTAAGTTGGCTCTCAATTTAAAAACACATATGTATGGCCCAAATATATGGGACTCTCATTGTTTAGAGTAGGACCATCCTATTAGCAAAAGCGCCTTGGCGTGGTGGATGGCTTAAACATACATTTGCAAATGTGTGCAACAAAGACTTTTGCATTTTTATCTACAGTAGAAATGGCAGATCTGTTGCTGGCTATAGCAGTGTGCTGGGGGAAAAAATGTTGTGTGTATGTTCCTTGCAGAGTTACAATATAAACAAAGGCAGCTCTTCTATACACACTGTTGTCTACAATTAGGGTTCTATATACCCTAACGTACATAGAGCCGCAGTGACCAGTTTTTGGAGCAGAATGGCCCCATGTGTAATATTTAGTTGTTACATATAGTGCATCTAAAAAATGGGGCACGGGTGGCAGAGGATTTTGGCGCATGGAGAAGGAGGGGAGAGAGTGATGGACATGCTGGTAATGTTTAATCTCATACAGCCGCACAAAGCTGCCGAGAGGAGACAATTATTGTGTGCAAATATTTGCCTTAATACATAGATAGTTTGCATTGAATACATGCACCCTCCAAGAAAGGTAAAAGGGAAATTCTAGCAGAATATGCTGCAAATGGTCATAAAATAATAAGCAAACTAGCTAATAACTCTTTGTATTAATGACAGCAAAAATACATTTTTACTATTAAAGTGCAATTTTTAAAATGAAGAAATAGTGTTCAGTAATCTTTGATTATTGATACCCTTTAAGTATAAGACGCACAGCAATGAATCATGCAGTATCTCAGGCTCTAGTCATGTGGTGATACTATATTATGTACTTTCAAAAAGCAGAGATGTAATATTTATAGTGCAGAGAGATTGAGTTTAATCACATGCAGTAATGAGCAGCTGGAATCCTCGCCTATCAAGGGGGTGGGAGTAGAAAGGGAACTTGGCACTGAAGATGGTCAATAAAATGTAAAATTGCACTTGTTATTTTCAGATGTCCTTTACGGCACAGGATAATGGTTCTCTGTTGCAAGCAGAGATGATTTTGTTTATAAAATCAACCACCCGCCTCTGTTCAGTTTATTATTGTACTATAAAACAGCTCCGCTCCATAGGAGGTTTATGGAGTATCAGAGACTTACTTAATCCCAACTACAACCAACACAGTGCTCTCATTCTTTTTAATATTTTCTCTCCCAGGACATTATTTCTATACAAAACTAAATAAAATAAAAACATTACAAAACACAATTGCAAAAAACGATACAAGTTACTTGATTTTGCAGAAAATCACACTATGGATAAGTTGCTACTTACGATCTTTTTTGGTATCTATCGTTGTATTTTGTATTGTCTCTATGTAATACCTTTACAACTGTATATATGTTATTTGGGGAAGCTGCCCTTTCCTGTTGTCAAAACCTTCACATTATTATTATTATTATTATTAAGAAAAGGAGTATGACTTTGCATGAAGCTCCAATAATACAGTACAGGGCGATGAAGACAAATTTTGTCTCAAAAGTAAAAAATGACTGCAAATTTTGCTAGGATTTCGAAATGAAAAAAATAAAAAAATATTACCCCTCCTGACCTCAGTGCTGGTCCTCAGTTTGCAGGGACAGCGCTGATTTAAGAAAAAAAAAAATGGGTCGATAATGGGACCTGTTCACCGGAGAAGGACATTTGTAGGTGCACTTGTCACTTGAAATATAACCATTGCCATACACAGTGCACTGTGTAAAAATAAAACATGAGTTCAAAAACAGACAGCTCTCTGCCCCCAAATTCATCAGCCTGCCACAGCACTAGACAGCCTGGGCTGTTTTTCACTATAAGAGCACACTATAGTGGGTTTAACCTGCTACAGGGAGACCAGCCCCAGGCTGGTCAGTGCATGGCTGGTGCTGCTATGCCCCCATTCCGGAGTCCCCATGCTGACAAATGCTGAGGTCTTCCTGGGAACCTTGTAGTGGCCATGTGACCACCCATGACAGAGCTTCCTAAAGCTGGGTACACAATACACTGTTTTCGTCCAATAATCGGCTCAAACAGCCGACATACGACCGCTCGTTCAAAAGTCGGGTCAGTGTGTGCAGTGACACGATGGTCGAAATTCTGCCCAAATGGACGATTATCGCCTCATTTGGTTGGTCGTACCGTTTAATATTTTCGTTCCAATCTTGTTTCCGCTGTGTAGTGTGTATAAACTTCCGACCGATCCACAACAGTGAGTACGAAATTACAGTCATTGCTCACGACAACATGGCTGTAAAGAGTCGCTAAAGGGACGTCCGCTCTTCCCTTTATCATCCTAAACAAGCCTAGTGTGTATGCAGTCCATGGACCGAGCGATCCGAACATCGATCGCATGTAAAATCGCTCGGCATAAAAAGCTGGTCGAAATTTCTGTAGTGTGTACCCAGCTTAAGGCCCTGACCATTATGCCTTGAGAGTAATACAACACACACACACAGTTTTAGAATAATCTTTAGTTGAATAAAAGAATGACCAACTGCTCTTTCATCCCTTTATTAAATATCGTTATCACTGCTCATTTATAGGACAGAACAGTTTCTGTAGCGCCATACAAATGTGAAGATATAAAATAAAATCTTTGTTCGTGGGGCGTCACAGTGGGAGGGGGAAGGAGGTGTTTTCATTATAGCATTGGAACCCATGCTCGTAGTCTCCCTGTTTGTTAAATTGGAAACAAGACCATGCTGTATAGTGCAGACCTGATTAGGGATAAGGGAACTGTGTTTTAAACACCTATAAAGCCATGGCTGGCACTGAGGTATTTGGGCAGGAGGAAGCTGGTCCCGCTATTTGCTTTTGTTGCATAACAAATAAAGATAGAGAAATGATGTTCAAGCGATTGACTAGTAGCGGCTGCTTTGTAAACAGGAAAAGGATTTTCCGATTTTCCAGTGAGTCTTATCCATTCTCCTAATCTTTGGCTAATCAGGACACTTGGAATTTCAGAATGGGCCATATATCGATTTGGTCATCTCTAATTACTATATCTATTTCAGCACGATTATATTATTAATTCTGCACCTCTTTATGTGAAGAACTTAATAGATTTGGTACTAAAGATATAGAGAACACTTAATCTAACCACTGTTTTATATAATTGATAGGTGTGTTTGCTAAATACTACTACTACTGCTAAAAATAATATTAAATCAACAGATTTCCAGAATATTACTTTAATTGTAAAGATTATATTCAAACTCGCTATTCACCATGAACTTGACATTCACATGATTTTTAAAGTGTTCATAACCTTACACTCTTTATACTCCTCTTGCTTTACCAGCATTCCTATGTATTATTTATGTGCCTAACAAGACTTCCGCCCTTGCCTTACTGAAATGGATATACATTAGTCTGACTACACATAAAATTAGGGATGTGCACCGGCGACTTTTGAGGTCTCGTGTTTTGTGTTTTGGATCCGGATTTTCGTTATTTTTGAGGTTCGGATTTGTCTCGCAAAACACTTGACGAAAGGTCTCGGTTCGGATTTAAGGTATTGGATTCGGATTTTTTTTGAAAAAAACATAAAAAGTTTAAAAATCAAGTTTTTGGGCTTATTTTCACTCCTAGGCTATTATTAACCTCAATAACATTCAATAACAAGCATTTCCACTAATTTACAGTGTATTCTGAACACCTCACAATATAGTTATTAGTCCAAAACGTTGCAACAAGGTATCTTTCTGGACTGCGTAGAGGAGTGGGTCACCACAATATATATTAAAAACCCTGAACTTTTATGATTCGCACCAATAAATGTACCTGGACTGCGTAGAGGAGTGGGTCACCACAATATATATTAAAAACCCTGAACTTTTATGAATCGCACCAATAAATGTACCTGGACTGCGTAGAGGAGTGGGTCACCACAATATATATTAAAAACCTAGAACTTTTATGAATCGCACCAATAAATGTACCTGGACTGCGTAGAGGAGTGGGTCACCACAATATATTAAAAACCCTGAACTTTTATGATTCGCACCAATAATTGTACCTGGACTGCGTAGAGGAGTGGGTCACCACAATATCTTAAAAACCCTGAACTTTTATGATTCGCACCAATAATTGTACCTGGACTGCGTAGAGGAGTGGGTCACCACAATATATTAAAAACCCTGAACTTTTATGATTCGCACCAATAATTGTACCTGGACTGCGTAGAGGAGTGGGTCACCACAATATCTTAAAAACCCTGAACTTTTATGATTCGCACCAATAATTGTACCTGGACTGCGTAGAGGAGTGGGTCACCACAATATCTTAAAAACCCTGAACTTTTATGATTCGCACCAATAATTGTACCTGGACTGCGTAGAGGAGTGGGCACTGGGCACCACAATAAAATATATAAAAAACCTTCAACAGATCTGCATTACACTACACATACAGCTGCTCCTCCATCCTCTCCATCATATACATGTTGGAGTTTTAGCGTGTGACAACCTCTTGTTTTTGATAATGTCAGTGCATTTTGAATATTTTTCAATTTGCCCCACACCACTGAATGTACTTTATCTATGATACGCAATACGCATCTATCTATCTTGACTGCGTAGTGTGGTGGCCCCGGTACACAATTTGGTACCGAGGCCACAATATAATTAAAAAACCCTCCACGTGTCTGAATTCCACCAAACAAGTATCTGGACTGCATAGTGGGGTGGCCCCGGTACCCAATTTGATACCGGGGCCACAATACCTCCTCCAAACATGGTACAGACAATTCGTCATTGAGATCCCAGACAGACAGGGTCAAAGTGTTATTGTTTGACTTTGTAAACCCAAAAAAATGTCCCTGTTGCACATAGTCGTGCAATGGACAGTTACTTTTTTATTGAAAGACTCAAGCTTTCAAGTGTAGTGTTTATAAAATATAAACAACAATACAGTAGTTTTAGAGCACGTCAATACCTCTTGTTTTAAATTATGACACGGCATTTTACTTTTGGTTTAATTTCTTGTATTTTTTTAAATTTGGTTTTACTTTTTGAACATGGCAAACGACTGTTGATTGGTCATATAATGCCAAAAAAAAAGGTCCAAGATGGAATTGTCCTTGGGCCCTCACACCCACCCTTATGTTGTTGAAATAGGACATGCACACTTTAACAAACCAATCATTTCAGCGACAGGGCCTACCAAACAACTTTGGCTGAAATGATTGGTTTGTTTGGGCCCCCACATCAAAAAAGCTATTCATCTCTCCCTGTACAGACTAAACAGGCTCTACTGAGGCAAGATGTCGTCCTCATCCTCAACCTCTGATTCCTCTCCCCCTACAGTGTGTACTTCCTCCTCATCACACATTATCAATTCGTCCCCGCTGGACTCCACAACCACAGGTCCCTCTGTACTATCTGGAGGGCAGTGCTGTACTTCATTGAGGAATTGATTATTCATTTTTATAAACATCATTTTTTCAACGTTATGAGGAAGCAACCTCCTTCGCCGCTCACTGACCAGGTTCCCCGCTGCACTAAAAACTCTTTCCGAGTACACACTGGAGGGGGGACAACTCAGGTAAAATAGAGCCAGTTTGTACAGGGGCTTCCAAACTGCCTTTTTTTCCTGCCAGTAACAATATGGACTGTCTGACATGTCTACTTGGATGGTGTCAGCAAAGTAATCATCCACAATTTTTTCTATTGTGACAGCATCCAATGCAGCGACAGTAGACATGTCTGCAATGGTTGGCAGGTCCTTTAGTCCGGACCAGATGTTATCAGCATCCCCGCCAGCGCCTCTTTTGGGAAAACCGAGCTTTTTCCTCGCAGCCATAGATGTGGAAGAAAATGAGGGTGGAGCTGTTGGCATGTCACGGTCCTCTTCAGAGGACAATCTCCTGACCAGCAGGTCTTTGCACCGCTGTAGACTTGTGTCCGCCGGAAACAGAGACACAACATACGCTTTAAACCGAGGATCGAGCACGGTGGCCAGAATGTATTCCTCTGACTTTAAAAGAGTGACCACCCTCGGATCCTGGCAAAGCGTACGAAGGGCTACATCCACAAGAGCTACATGCTTGGTGTAATCGCAATGGCTTACCAGCTCCTCCCTCACTTTCTCCAGCTGCTTCTGCAACAGCCTGATCAGGGGAATGACCTGACTCAAGCTGGCAGTGTCGGAACTGACTTCTCGTGTGGCAAGTTCAAATGGCTGCAGAACCTTGCACAACACGGAAATCAGTCTCCACTGCGCTTGACTGAGGCGCATCCCCACTCCTTTGCCTATGTCGTAGGTGGCTGTGTAGGCCTGAATGGCCTTTTGCTGCTCCTCCATCCTCTGCAGCATATAGAGGGTGGAGTTCCAGCGCGTCACAACCTCTTGTTTGAGGTGATGGCAGGGCAGGTTCATGCTTTTTTGATGTGCCTCTAGTCTGCGGTAGGCACTGGCTGAATGCCGAAAGTGTCCAGCAATTTTGCGCGCCACCGCAAGCATCTCCTGCACACCCCTGTCACTCTTGAGGTAATGCTGCACCACCAAATTAATGGTGTGGGCAAAACATGGGACGTGCTGGAAATTGCCCATATTTAATGCCCGCACAATGTTACTGGCATTGTCTGACACCACAAATCCCCATGAGAGTCTAAGTGGGGTAAGCCACTGGGAGATAATTTCCCTCATTTTCTCTAATATGTTGTCAGCGTTGTGCCTCTTATTAAAGCCTGTAATACACAATGTTGCCTGCCTTTGCACGAGCAGCCATTTTGTAGTTGCTGCTACTGATGCAGCTGTTGCTGTTGCTGCGGAAGGGGATGCATCTACCCAGTGGGCTGTCACAGTCATATAGTCCTTCGTTTGCCCAGAACCACTTGTCAACATGTCCGTGGTTAAGTGGACAGTGGGTACAACCGCATTTTTAAGAGCACTGAGGACACTTGATCGTACTTCTCTGTACATTTTTGGTATCGCCTGCCTAGTGAAGTGTAATCTCGAGGGGATTTGGTACCGGGGACACAATACCTCCATCAACCCTCTAAATCCCACTCCACTGATGGCGGACACCGGGCGCACGTCTAACACCAACATTGCAGTTACAGCCGCAGTTATACGCTTTGCAATAGGGTGACTACTATCGTATTTTGTGGTCATGGCAAACGACTGTTGGACGGTCAATTGTTTTGTGAAAGACTTAGCGGTCTTACGACTTCCCCTCTGGGAAGATGACCGACTAACAGCAGCAACAGCAGCAGTGGCAGTAGTAGGCGTACCGCTGCAGGATTCCTCGGATGAATCCCGTATTGAGGAGGACTCAGTCTGGCTGCTGACTTGGGCTGCAGGACTGAATCTGATGGAGATTGTGGAGGAAGTTGACGAGGAGGGTGTTGCTGGTGTGTATCCAACTGGACCACGGGATTTAGGTGTCCCTGTACCGATGAGGGTCCTAGCCCCAGTTCCTGAACTAACCACTGAACTATGAAGGTTATTCAGGTGACGTATAAGGGAGGATGTTCCTAGGTGGGCAAGATCCTTACCCCTGCTTATTTGAGCTTTACATAAGCTACATATGGCCATACATTGGTTGTCTGGATTTGGATAAAAATAACTCCAGACCGAAGAGGTGCATTTTTTGGTCTTCTGACCAGGCATGATGATGGGCTTTTTCATCCCATGGACATCAGCTGTTTCCCCCCCTGGTGCCTCATTTACAATAACCACATCACCATCCTCATCATCAAGTTCCTCCACAGCGCCAGCTACATCATCAATAGCCTCCTCCCGAGCCACCTCTTCCCGTACAGTGATGGGAAGGTCAGGCTTGACAACCACCAACACCCTTGGACTCGCCTTGGGGATTTGTGATAATTTCTCTTTAGAAGGCAGAGTTGTTTGCTGTTTTGTTGCTGACAGCATAACTCTCTTCAATTTTTTGTAGGGGGGGGGGAGGAGGAGGAGGGCTAAGATCCGTGGGTGAAGCTGAACCACTAGTCATGAACACGGGCCAGGGCCTAAGCCGTTCCTTGCCACTCCGTGTCGTAAATGGCATATTGGCAACTTTACGTTTCTCCTCAGATGATTTTAAGTTTCTCTTTTTGCTACTTTTTCTTAACTTGGGCTTTTTGGATTTTACATGCCCGGTACTACGAGATTGGGCATCGGGCTTGGAAGACGACGTTGATGGCATTTCATCGTCTATGTCATGACTAGTGGCAGCAGCTTCAGCATTAGGAGGAAGTGGGTCTTGATCTTTCCCTACTTTATCCTCCAAATTTTTGGTCTCCATTATATGTAGCACAAGATACTGCAGAATGTGTGAACTTGGTAATATTGCAGTACCAATGGACTTATACTGCTGGATTGGTTTTGCAAATTTGGTTATAATTATTATATATTTTTTTTTTTTTAAATTTTTTATTTTTTTTTACTTTTTTTTTATTTTTAAAAAACTTGGGAATAGTGGGGAAATAACTATGCCCTTAGAAGCACAGAGCACAGGACACAGCACCACTGGACTGAACAGGACACGGCACAAGACCCAGCAGCACTACGGAACTCAGCAGGACAGAGCACAGGACACAGCACCACTGGACTGATACTGCAGAATGTGTGAACTTGGTAATATTGCAGTACCAATGGACTTATACTGCTGGATTGGTTTTGCAAATTTGGTTATAATTATTATATTTTTTTTATTTTTTTTAAAAAAATTATTTTTTTTTACTTTTTTTTTATTTTTTAAAAACTTGGGAATAATGGGGAAATAACTATGCCCTTAGAAGCACAGAGCACAGGACACAGCACCACTGGACTGAACAGGACACGGCACAGGACCCAGCAGCACTACGGAACTCAGCAGGACAGAGCACAGGACACAGCACCACTGGACTGATACTGCAGAATGTGTAAACTTTGTAATAGTGCAGTACCACTGGACTTTTACTGCTGAATGTGTGAACTTGGTAATATTGCAGTACCAATGGGCTTATACTGCAGGATTGGTTGTGCAAATTTTGTGGTAATTAAAAAAAATTAAAGTAGTTTTTGGTATTTTTTAAAAAAACTTTTTTTTATTTTTTTAAACACAGGGGAATATTGGGGAAATAACTATGCCCTTAGAAGCACAGAGCACAGGACACAGCACCACTGGACTGAACAGGACACAGCACAGGACCCAGCAGCACCACTGACCTCAGAAGGACAGAGCATAGCACACAGCACCACTGGACTGATACTGCAGAACACAGCACAGCACAGCACAGCACTAAACAGCACAGCACTAAACAGCACAGCACTAAACAGCACAGAACTAAACAGCACAGAACTAAACAGCACAGAACTAAACAGCACAGAACTAAACAGCACAGAACTAAACAGCACAGAGGACCACCTAACACACCCTCCCTCTACCCTGATCAATGCCCGAGTGAAGATGGCGGCGACTAGCGGGGAATTTATAGGATCCGAGTATCGCGAGATCCGACAACGGGATTATGAGTCAGAGCCTCAGTTTCACTTTTGAATTTGGCGCCAATACCCGGATCTGTCTCGGATCCGACTCGGATCCGCAACGTTAGGGTGGGCTCGGATTTCATAAATCCGAGTGCGCTCATCCCTACATAAAATACAGGTCAAGCTAAAAGTACATAAAGCTTAACACTGCTTATCAATTCTATATGTAACTTAATGTAACATGACATCAATCTTACCACGTTTTCTGTGCAGTGCACTTAACCTGTAATGTTTCGTACAGTAAGTGAAACAATTATGCTTTAGAATGTGTGAGACCATGCGGATTGATTTTTGGACTGGTGCGTTAGAATCATGGAGACACTCACGATCCATCTCCTCTATCTGTGTATTCTGACCTTTTACTGTCTCGCCGCCTTGCAGACGCTATGCCAATATGTTCTTGTGTGATTGTATGAATTCAGCTATTATACGTGTTGCATTATTATGTGACCATGAAGCTATACAGTGGTTCCTAAAATGTTGCCAGGTAGGTTGATGGTTAATCTGAGCTGGGATAAGAAAGGCCTGGGGTAAACAGCTTACATATGCAGACATGAATGTATCATGCTCATCTTGTTAGCTAACAGTGTAATTTTTCTACCAGTAACAGTGCACAGACTTAGTGGCAACCTCTCCACAGGGAATCAACAGTGCCCAACCCCTGAAGATGGGTATTATCACCTACCCACCTATCCTGGCTTGATTAACACCCCCTAGTCCACCCCCTTCCTTTAGCTCCACCGACGTAAGAAAATTGAGGGACATATAACCTGTGTCTGGGAGCTGGTATAGGTGTGAATATTTGGGGACTAGAAACCGTGCCTCCATCTGAAGCGTATGCCATCTTAACTCTGTGCAATGTTATTTTTCATCTGGTAAACCATACCCTCACTTAACCTGTACTGCCGCTCTATGCAATAAATCAGCGTTTTGGTAACAACAATCTGCCTATGTGATTTCTGAGAACCCACTAGAACAGTGTTGGCTAACCTGTGACACTCCAGGTGTTGTGAAACTACAAGTCCCAGCACACCCTCCCAGCAATGATCTGCTTTATATATATATATATATATATATTGGCAAAGTATGCTGGGACTTATAGTTTCACAACACCTGGAGTGTCAGAGGTTAGCAAACACTGCACTAGAACGTACAGTCCTCACAGAGTTCTTGGCTTCTTATTGCAGAAACCTGGGCTGACTTAATTTATATGTAAATATATATAATTCATTTAGCCAAAGTGACTGCAATAGAAAAGAAAGTTTCAAGTTCTGTCATAAAGCATTTTGTGCAGCATGGAAAGGGTTCTGTGGACAGTGTGTATGTGAATTTTAAATAGAAGTGTCATAGAGTAGGTGTTCACTAAATATATGCTGCTCACCAAGCCATTTTCCATAATCATTTTGTAGTTACTGTATTCACCAGTTTATATCAGGGATAATGCACTCCCTACTGTAAATTGTAGTAGAAGTCACTGAGGAGTGCAGTGACCACATAAAACCACGTGGCTATAGGCAGATACTTTTATACAGGTTCCCAGATAAGTGGAGGCTCCTATAGCAGAAAACGGGGCACCATCTCCATAACAATGCCGATGATTTTGGAATGTGATGTTGAACAAGCATATGTGATGTTCGGGTGTCCGCATACTTTTGACCATGTAGTGTTTTAGAGGTTACGTTGGGGTCCGTGCCCCAGATTAGCCAGTGCCAATTGCTGGTGTCATAGTGGGTCCACATTTGTGATGATGTGACAATATCTATTGTCATTATTACAAAATCCTGCTTCTACTAGTTTACGAAGAAGAATGAAGAAAATCTCATCCTCTACCTGCAAATTCCTTCCCCTCTCCTACCTCATCCTTAACCAGAGACACCCACTGTTACTATCAGGTAATGGTTTAATTTCTTGCCTAGCTCACCTGTGAGTGTCACAGACGTTGATATGAGGGAGAAGAACAAAGTGCAGGAAAGACAAAAGACTGGTCAGACTGCAATCCTAACATATAGGGCCTGGTTCATTAAAGAACATGAGTGCCGTCTTTTGTGTAAAATCACATTGCACATGCCCAGAGACAGACCATACACCAGTTAACGCTAATATGTCCAATTTATCTTCAAGCACAAAGGACACTTATGACTGCCTGTGATTTCATAGGCGAAACGGGGAGGGCAATGGGTCAATGCACATAGTCAATGTACAGTAAGGGTGTGCCAAGCTCAAGCACACGCAGCAGCAACTGAAACAAGCTTTTGGTATCTCTAAGATACATGTTTATCTGTTGCATCACTTGCACCAGCTACAGGTCGGGTGTAAGTGCTGATAGACAGTGATGATGGCTGCCTCTGCATGCTAGGACATGTGTAAAAATGCATTTTATGCACAGCAGACACTAACAACATCATGATAAATGTGATCACTTACAGCGCTGAAAGGGTCACACAAACAGGAATGCCAGCATCAAACAGAAAGCTGTAACATAAATGAAATAGACATAGGGCAGTACAGTCCCAACAGTTGAATGGGGTATCCTCAATATCAAGGCAAATACACCCACTTCCAGATGTGTTCCAGATAATCAAATAAAGGATAACCACGTGAAGGGGCCCCCCTTAGTTGAATGCTTACAAGCTGATTTCTTTGGATACAGCACATCAATCAAAGCTCGATAGGGATGTTAGTCATTGACTCCACTGCATGCTCCAACAGTAAAACATGTGCAAAAGAATAAAATCATAGCGTAATACCATTTATTAAATGACAGTTAAAAGTATAAAAATTCACAGAGCTGGTCTGCTTCTAGGAGCGTACCTCAAGGCAAAGTAAATACAGCAAGGTCCTTGACCTTGATAAAGAATCTCCGTGATTCAAAACGCGTTGGTTTAACAGGGAAACAACTGCTGGGACGACCAGAGGGCAGCGGTAGCAGCTACAAGTCGTTTGGACTTTGGGGTATTTTCCCTGTTACAATGTATATGCTATATTTACTTTGCCTTGAGGTACGCTCCTAGAAGCAGACCAGCTCTGTGAATTTTTATACTTTTAACTGTCATTTAATAAATGGTATTATGCTATGATTTTATTCTTTTGCACATGTTTTACTGTTGGAGCATGCGGTGGAGTCAATGACTAACATCCCTATGTGCTGTATCCAAAGAAATCAGCTTGTAAGCATTCAACTAAGGGGGGCCCCTTCACGTGGTTATCCTTTATTTGATTATCTGGAACACATCTGGAAGTGGGTGTATTTGCCTTGATATTGAGGATACCCCATTCAACTGTTGGGACTGTACTGCCCTATGTCTATTTCATTTATGTTACAGCTTTCTGTTTGATGCTGGCATTCCTGTTTGTGTGACCCTTTCAGCGCTGTAAGTGATCATTTTATTATGTATATCTGTTTGGGGAAGCTGGTGGCTCCTCTTATGATGACTTAGGCTGCTTTTTGGCTAAACATTAGCGCTCATTCTTGATATCATCAATATATCATGATAAATGTATTTAATTTTTTTTTCTAATAATGACTATATAAATAACAAGTAACGATACTTGATTTTATTTTATTCTGTGCATTCTGATGGGACTTTACATTCCACATATGTATTGGACGTATCCTGAAGTGTATTGTGTTGTCAAAGCAGAGCGCATCTAGACCTGTATTCAACAAGAGAAGTGTCTTCAGATCCACTTGTAGTTGAATACAGACGTGCATGAGTCCTAATTCAGTGTACATTAAATAAAATGCACAATACGTTTTGTAGTGTCTTGGGACATCGCACTGCTACTACACCTGTGAAAACAGGGTCAGTGCATGTTATCCCATCTTCCTTACCGGGTCTGGACTGGCAATCGGACAATTTTGGCTTTTTCCAGAGGGGCTGTTATTAATGGGAGTACAAGTTGGCTGTTATAGGTTCACAGATGTTTTATTACATTTTCGCTCAGCCTTCCAGACCTTCTTGTAATAAAACCATTATGAGCTGAACTCAGGCCCTACAGGTGTACTGGGTCAGCAGTGGTGAACTTAGTATTCCTGGATGGTTTGTAGTCACAGTTTAGTCTCGCTTATCACCATCTCACACATGCTGACTATTATTGCTGTGTTGTATATTGGTTCAGATAACATTACATTGGCTTCACTTTGCACCTGCACCTAGTTTGTAGGCTCTAATTGTTTATAGGTATCACATTTATAATCCTACATATGATAGGTAGATACATATCATTTACCATTAACATGTATGGCACATATTTTATTAGATATCCGTAAAACACAGCGCACCAGGGATGGAACACAAGGATTAATAGAGAAGACACAATGGAATGACATTGAACTTGGAATTATAATCTTATACCTTAGAATATAGTGGCAGGAGCAATTTGTTACAATAAAAACCTCAGTCCTACATCAAGATAACCAAAGTCAATATGAAGACTGATAATCCAAGGCTATTTATAACATGACAATAGACAATCAAAACAATCACCTAATCCAAGGTTGTCCAGAGTCTCCTGAAACTAATATGCACTGCAATTTAAGGGGTTAGGGGAAATGTACACAGATAATTAGAATATAATCCTTTTTCAAAAGACCTAAAATTTTACAACAATATACTTGTAAAATTTAAGACCTTTTTTAATTTTCTGCATAATTATTAGAGATGGTCACTGACCCCCGTGTTTTGGTTTTTGGATTCGGTTTTGGATCTGGATTACCTTCGTGTTTTGGTTTTGCAAAACCGCCCTTGTGTGTTTTGGATTTGGTTTTGGTTTTGGTTTTCTATTTTCGAAAAAAATACAATTTTTTTGGTCTAAAATAACCTAATTTAGTGCTCCACCAGTTTCTTAGATAAGTGAGGTAATTCTAAAGCTAATAAATTATGAAAAAAACTGTTTAATCCCTGGTAGGCCGTCCTTAATTCGAACACTTGTCTGCAAATTACACAGACAAACCAGGTTGTCTACCTCCTCCATCTTTGATTATTAGCAATGTAACCATCGTCTTTGGGTGTATATTGCACCCTACACTTGTAGTTGAATATTAAAAAAAGCAGCCTGCACAGACTGTGGGACTAGAAAGTGAAATTAAATGGACCACGGTAGATTGGTGGCTATCTATGCCCCCCCCCACCCCCGCCCTTCACTTGTAGTTGAATTTAAAAAAAGCCACCTGCACAGACTGTGGAACTAGAAATTCGAATATACAAAGAAATGGACAAAGGCAGTTTGGTATCTGTCTGCATCAGATCTCCTCTCCACTAGGAGTAAAATAGAAAACTATTTGGCCGTTATATAATCTAGAATATAAATGGAAATTGAGAAAGGCAATTTGGTATCTGTCTGCATCATAATCATCAACATCCTCATTAGCGCCCTCGTCACCTCCACAAATCTCCCCCTCATCCTCTTCTATTTCCAAAGTGGCATCCTCAATTTGTGTATCAGCGGCTACACTCGGGCTGTTCAGGTACACATCAGCAGAACTGCTGAAAGGGCCCTTCTTTATGGGTACACTAACAGAATGCTCACGATTAGACATCCCACTGTTGGATGGACTCTCCACAGGGATTGGTGTCATTTGTGAATCAGAGCAAACATTATCCTCTAATGCCTTACTGTTATCTTGCAGCTCGGCTTTGACGCGTAACAGTAGTTGTGCACCAATTGTAGGCTCGGTAACTTTTTGGGATCTGCCACTAATAGGCAAAGGTGAAGGCATTCTCTCTTTGCCACTGCGTGTGTAGAATGGCATGTTGGCAATTTCTTTTTATCGGCACTTAACTTTTGCTCAGTAACACTACTTTTTCGCTTCAACACAGTAAATTTTTGGGGGGTTTTTGTTTTTTGGACTGATTTCGAAACACTGTGTAGTTTGACATAGATTGGCCAGATGACGTACTGGGAACACTAACATCAGGACTGGTGACAGAACCTGGTTGCTCATTCTGATCATATGTGGACTGCTTTGAATGCATTCTGAGCGCAAAGCACTTGTAGTGGTAAAAAATTATTTGGTAAGATACTGCTGACAAATATGACTTTTGACAGCCAGAAATATTTATGCACAATTATGGGGGACACCCCAAAAGCACTGGGGAGTGCCAAATATTACAAAAATAAAATAAACCTCTATCCTCCTCTCTTCTCTAGCAATTTTTGTTACAGCAATTGGAATAAGAATATTGTATTCTCTGTCCCTGCTCTAATCAGCCTGTGACTACACCCTGCTCTCTCCCTCTGTCAAATAGCGATGGATTGCTGTGGAGGCAGGTATTTATAATCTTGAAGTATCGCGAGAACCGAGCCACGAGATCCGACGATGTCACAATGACGTTCGGCCTTGATTTGGATTCGGAGCGGGCGGGAGAGTACCGAGCTACTCAGCTCGGTACTCGGATACCCAAAGTTCGGGTGGGTTCGGTTCTCTGGGAATCGGACCCGCCCATCTCTAATAATTATGTAGTCTTCTTTTCTGTCTGTACTATTCTTATTCAGAAACAAGCACATACCACTGTTCCCTGGTTTCCCATAGCCTGTATGTTCTGGAAATAAAAGAGTTGTGCATATATAATATTTCTGTTTAAACACAAGTATTATTATTACTTTTAGAATAGTGTTTTATTATTAAGCATTTAGTTGTAGTTCACCCCAATACTACATAGCATTTTTTTTACTGTTAAGCCTCATAAACACGGACATTGATTTTAAGCATTTACTGCATGTTCTTAAATCCTATTAATCCCAATCTGACACAGTGGTCAAAGTGGGGGTGTATACGGCGATATGCTATACCACCACTTCTCTCGCTGCCTTCATTGTGAAGCTATCAAATTCCAGTCACTTTCATTTTCCATACCAACACTTTCTACTTCACCACTGCTTTGATTCTGATGGACCAATTTATTTTTAAATGATCTGTACACACACACTTTCTGACAAGCGCTCACATTCATTTCTGAGTCACAAGTGTTAATGCTTGGTAAGATATATTTGAGTTCTACGGAACGCTCAATAAGTACCTAATATGTTATACTGCAGGGAAGTTTTGAGAACACGCCTAACGCTCTGTTAAAAGCAAGTCAAAATACAATGTTTTGTCTACATTTTTAGACATTGTTTTCCACATGAGCCCTTATTATTGGAGCTACAGCTATTTTTGTTTTCATGTATTCTTTTTCAATATCAACAGTACAGACAGTACCATGCACAAATCACAGCCAAAGCTCTTCACTGCATATCTGAAAATAGTGCTACAGACGCTGACTGAAATAGATACAAAACTCAGTTTTGGGAAAACAAAAATAAATGGAAGAAAGGGGGTATAAAATAATATGCCAGCATGGCTGAGATTGCAAGAAGGGTCAATACAACACAATGGCAACCAGAGTATAAAACATTACTTCTATTTTTAATTTTCTGTGAAGAACAATCAAGCCGCCCATAACCTGCAATATTTATTATACACATCTCTCTGGGTTAATTTCTTCCACTAGCCTAAATTGGTCTACTGTTCTTAATCATTCACGCATTGTTGATACACTATTTGTTTTCCAATATTATGGGACTGGCTTTTGGCTACAGGAATGGAGTAAGCAATATCTTGTATGCCACAAAGGACCTGATTCATTAAGGAGCTTAACTGGCGATTCATTGTATATAATGCGTATTATTACTCTGTGCATGCCCAGAATCGGGCCATACGCCATAGAACGCAGCAACGTTCATTTGATTTTCGAGACACTTACTACAACATATGATTTCAGTGGAGGAATGGGAAGGGACTGGGTGGTTCCATATAGTTAATGTACAGTAGGGGTGTGCCAAGCTTGTGTGCACGGAGCAGCATCCGATTCAAGCTTTATACATCTCTAAGGAAACAAATATTTTATTTGTTTTGCATTTAGTAATGAATGAGGCCCAACGTTTCTATCTGAGCAATGCAAGAGGACCACCCATGGATTATAAGAAATGTCTATACCGGAGTTAAATTTAGAATTGTGCAACTTCGCTTTGCAGTTTGTCTGAATAAACTGGCAGTGCCACTAAATCTGGAAGAAAGTGTCCCTTGCATCACAGCCTTACCAAAAAAATGGGGTGTAATTAAGGGAAAACATGTGAAGTTTAACTGGAATCTGGCAACACCTCAACTGCTAACAGTTTGAAGTTGCCTACCTGTATTCTGGAAATAATGTACAAAGCAGGAAAGAGTTATTAGGAGTTGATTGGACATGTCAACAATTTAATTAGGAGTTTCCACCCACCTCAGTCTAAGGGATGTGATACGACAGTTACATGATCGATATTTATATGGTCGACACCTGTGGTCGAACTGTAAATTTAGAAGTGACGTTATGAAAAATGTAATGGGAATGTAAGTGAATTGAATTTGAAAGTTTTACAGTGAAGAGAGTAGGGGAAGTGGTGGTATGGCCTACCACCATATACACCCCCATTTCCACCACTGGTCGACACCATAATATAGACAGAGTTGCAAAGTCAACAATAATGACATTGATAGTATTGTTAGGTCGACAATAAAAATATAGACAGTATTGTTAGGTCGACAATAAAAATATAGACAGTATTATTAGGTCGACATTTCAACTATCGACCTAATAACACGGGCTACATTTCAATAAACCCTGCTCTTTTTTTTTTGTTAATCTATGATGATTTTCAGTTTCACTTTTATTGGGAAGACCGTTTGTGGGATATGAAAAGCAAGAAAGAAATATGAATAATACAACAAACGTGGTGGCTTTGTGTGCTAAATATGACAACATATAGCAAGGGGGTGAAAAGTGGAAAACAGACTGCAAAAATATATACTAGCAACGGAGAATATATGCTGCTTTTCCTGACTGCAGTTTGCTGTATTGCTGTATTCACTGCTACCACATATCTATCTAAAACATGCCGGTATAGGGAATAGGAGCCTCAGGACACAACCATCTCTACCATTAGTGTACTTTGTGCAATAAAGTGCTCCCAGGAGAGTGGTGTTTAGAGGTGTAACTGGGATGTTGTTCATGTTGATTGAAAAATGAATATAAAATTTCAAAGATGTCAGTGTGATAGCCCTCTAGTTGGTGAACAATAGCACTACAAGTGTTTACATAGTTGCAATTAAATATTATTGCTCTTGCAATTCCTAGAATGCTTTAAATGAATTTATTTCATAGTATATTTTTCCTTTGTTATGAAGCTCCTCTTCTTTAGTATGTTTCTTTCTTATAGACTTGATATGTCTAACGTTATCACCATTGCCAGAAAGTCAGGGTGTATGAAGGTACAAAGTACAGTGAACCTGGCTGATTGAAAACTTCTTAAACAGGGTATCCAGCTTTTTTTCTATATTTCTCCTTATAAGTATAACAAAGTTTTTCATATACATTCCTAAATAACAAGTGTGTGTTTATTATACCTTATCTCTGGAATATTTCTCACTACTCTGTAAAGTGTATAGTAGCATCTACTAGCATCCAAAGGTTCTGCCCCCTTCAGCAGGACCTGATTAAAGGTTCAGGCCGGCCTAGGCTAAAACACTTGTAGCACTCCCCTCACCTTCATTGTGAGTAAAAATTAGAGGTACTCGGGCTTGGTTTTTGGAAAACTGAGCCCACCCAAACTTAGCTGATCCGAGTACCGAGCAGAGTCGACTCAGTACTTTCTCGTGCCCTTGGAAATGAAAACGAGGCAAAACTTTGTCATGTCATAGGATCTCGCAAGTTTTGGATTCTATAAGTGCCAGCCCTCCATGAAGATCCTGCACCATTTCACAGAGAGACACAGAAGGGATAGCAGGGTTGTTGGCAATCTCCAGTGTAGTTGGGCAGCGCCATAGCTTAAACAGAAAGAGGAGGGATTAGCAGTGTTCTTCCAAGCCTCCAGTGACATTCTACAGAGATATGGCTCACACAAAAATAGGAGAGGTGGCATTGTTCAGTGCTGAAACAGAAATTCGAATAATAGGGCTGGCGGTGTTTTTTAAAATCTACCGTGACATTTTACTATGCCAAAGCTCACTTAAAAATAGGAGCCGTGGCATTGTTCAGTGCTGAAACAGAAATTCAAATAATAGGGCTGGCAGTGTTTTTAAAAGTCTACAGTGACACTTTACTGCGTCATCAAAATGGATTCACATCAGTCCACAGAAGACCAGGAGCACCAAGCAGCTGCTGGCATCAGTCATGATGCTAGTAATCCCTCTACGTCATCTGCTAAAGCCTATGTTAAAGTGCAAATTGTTTTTAAGTCAGGGAAACAAAAATGTAAAAACACACCTTTTAGCTTGGTCAAGAAAAAAACACCTGTAATAAAGATAAGTGCCGAAAAAAACAAAATTGCCAACATGCCAATCTACACACACAGTGGCAAGGAAACAATCAGGCCTTCGCCTTTCTCTATGAGTGCTAGTTCTGCAAATGTCAGTGAGGCATCTTCTTGTAAGGTCAGTCATGATGATGCAAGACTTTGTCATTCTGACTCAGAATGTGGTGCCCAAATACTTTTACGTGTAAAAGCTGAACTGGAAGAAAACAGTAAGGCTGTCACGGTCTCAGGCAATAGCAGGTTTTTACGATGCGAATCCTAGGGTCTGCACAGTTTAGCGCTACAACAACAGGGCATGGAGTTTAACAAGCAGACGCGTTCACCAGGAACTGCCGCAAAGCAGTATGGTCTTAGCTGTGTCTGCACGCAGGTCGCGGCCCCTGCCAGAGTACTGAGCGAGACCCTCTTGGGAAGTCAGGATACCAGCAGGTAGCATAGCAGGTACTTGAATAGAGTGTCAGCTTTGCAGACGAGTATAGTAGCAGGTACTTGAATAGAGTGTCAGCTTTGCAGACGAGTAGAGTCAGAGTAGCCACGTCTGAGGCACCCAAAGGCAACTGAGGAACAGGCACTGAGTGAATGGAGGAAGTGCCCTTTGTATTTGGAGCCAAAATTGCCTGGCCAATGAGGAGACAGCCATAGGTTTTATAAATCGGGGGTCTGCGCATGCGCAGACCCGAATCCAAGATGGCTGTGCCCGGGACCAAGCGGAGCGCCGGAGCAAGGTAAGATTGCCGGGGGTCGGGTGGGCTGACCGATACCCCGGCGAGTGACAAAGGCATTAGAAGAAACTGTATGCTCAGATTCAGAAATGACACAAATCCCTGAGCAGAGTCTATCCACGAGTTCTATGTGTAAGCCTGACCTTTCTTATACTGTTCTCATAAAGTAGCCTCCTTGCAGCATTTCTGCAGATGTGTGGATGAGCAGCCTAAGTGTAGCTGGTGATTCACAAATTGAGGATGCCACTTTGGAATTGCAAGAAGATAAGGGGGATATTTGTGCAGTTGTCAACGGTGCTAATGAGGATGTTGATGAGGATTAGGGATGTGCACCGGCGACTTTTGGTGTCTCGTGTTTTGTGTTTTGGATTCGGATTTTCGCGATGTTTTGGGTTCGGATTTGTTTCGCAAAACACCTGCCGAAACGTTTTGGTTCGGATTTTTTTTGAAAAAAGCATAAAAAGTTAAAAAGTTTTTGGGCTTATTTTCACTCCTACGCTATTCTTAACCTCAATAACATTCATTAACAAGCATTTCCACTAATTTACAGTGTATTCTGAACACCTCACAATATAGTTATTAGTCCAAAACGTTGCAACGAGGTATCTTTCTGGACTGTGTAGTGGAGTGGTCCCCACAATATAATAAGAAAACCATCAACTGGTCTTAATCGCACCAAAAAATGTACCTGGACTGCGTAGAGGAGTGGGTCACCACAATATAATTTAAAAACCCTGAACTTGTATGATTCGCACCAATAAATGTATCTGGACTGCGTAGAGGAGTGGTCACCACAATATAATTAATAAAAAACCCTCCACGGCTCTGAATTTCCCCAAAAAAAATTCTTGACTGTGTAGTGGGGTGGCCCCGGTACTAAATTTGTTACCGGGGCCACAATACCTCCATCAACCCTCTAAATCCCACTCCACTGATGGCGGACACCGGGCGCACGTCTAACACCAACATTGCAGTTACAGCCGCAGTTATACGCTTTGCAATAGGGTGACTATTATTGTATTTTGTGGTCATGGCAAACGACTGTTGGACGGTCAATTGTTTTGTGAAAGACTTAGCGGTCTTACGACTTCCCCTCTGGGAAGATGACCGACTAACAGCAGCAACAGCAGCAGTGGCAGTAGTAGGCGTACCGCTGCAGGATTCCTGGGATGAATCCCGTATTGGAGAGGACTCAGTCTGGCTGCTGACTTGGGCTGCAGGACTCAATCTGATGGAGATCGTGGAGGAAGTTGACGAGGAGGGTGTTGCTGGTGTGTATCCAACTGGACCACGGGATTTAGGTGTCCCTGTACCGATGACGGTCCTAGCCCCAGTTCCTGAACTAACCACTGAACTTTGAAGATTATTCAGGTGACATATAAGTGATCCTTACCCCTGCTTATTTGAGCTTTACATAAGCTACATATGGCCATACATTGGTTGTCCGGATTTGGATAAAAATAACTCCAGACCGAAGAGGTGCATTTTTTGGTCTTCTGACCAGGCATGACGATTGGCTTTTTCATCCCATGGACATCAGCTGTTTCCCCCCCTGGTGCCTCATTTACAATAACCACATCACCATCCTCATCATCAAGTTCCTCCACAGCGCCAGCTACATCATCAATAGCCTCCTCCCGAGCCACCTCTTCCCGTACAGTGATGGGAAGGTCAGGCTTGACAACCACCAACACCCTTGGACTCGCCTTGGGGATTTGTGATAATTTCTCTTTAGAAGGCAGAGTTGTTTGCTGTTTTGTTGCTGACAGCATAACTCTCTTCAATTTTTTGTAGGGGGGGGAGGAGGAGGAGGGCTAAGATCCTTGGGTGAAGATGCTACCACTAGTCATGAACACGGGCCCTAAGCCGTTCCTTGCCACTACGTGTCGTAAATGGCATATTGCCAACTTTACGTTTCTCCTCAGATGATTTTAAGTTTCTTTTTTTGCTGTTTTTTGAGAACTTGGGCTTCTTGGATTTTACATGCCCTGTACTAGGAGATTGGGCATCGGGCTTGGAAGACGACGTTGATGGCATTTCATCGTCTATGTCATGACTAGTGGCAGCAGCTTCAGCATTAGGAGGAAGTGGGTCTTGATCTTTCCCTACTTTATCCTCCAAATTTTTGCTCTCCATTATATGTAGCACAAGATACTGCAGAATGTGTGAACTTGGTAATATTGCAGTACCAATGGACTTATACTGCAGGATTGGTTTGGCAAATTTAGTTGTAATTACATTTTTTTTTAATTAGTTTTTTGTATATTTTTTTTATTAACTTTTTTTTAATTTTTTAAACACTTGGGAATATTGGGGAAATAACTATGCCCTTAGAAGCACAGAGCATGGGACACAGGGCCACTGGACTGAACAGGACACAGCACACAGGACCCAGCAGCACCACTGAACTCAAAATTGACAGAGCACAGCACACAGCACCACTGGACTGATACTGCAGAACAGAACACAGCACAGAACAGCACAGCACAGCACAGAACTAAACAGCACAGCACGAGATCTACCAGAACAGAGGACCACCTAACACACCCTCCCTCTACCCTGATCAATACCCGAGTGAAGATAGCGTCGACTAGCGGGGAATTTATAGGTTCCGAGTATCGCGAGATCCGACAACGGGATTATGACTCGGAGCCTCGCTTTCAAGTTTTCATTTGGCGCCAATACCCGGATCTGTCTCGGATCCGACTCGGATCGGCAACGTTCGGGTGGGCTCGGATTCAAGAAATCCGAGTGTGCTCATCTCTAATGAGGATGATGTTATTTGTGTAAGTTCTGCACCAGTGGAAGCAGTTTTTGAACGTGATAAGAAGAAGGCCATTGTCATACCTGGACATAAGACCAAAAATGTCTTATGTGTGGAATAAGTTTCACACAAATCCTGACAACAGTTGTCTCGCTATTTGTAGCATTTGTAAAGCCACAGTCAGTGGAAGTAGGGACCTCAACCATCTAGGAACCTCATCCCTGTTACACCATTTGAAGTGAGTTCGTGGAAAGCTGTTAGGAAATCTGAAACTTATGCTTAAAAAATAACAACAAGCACCAGCTATTGAACTTGCTAGATCCCGGTACCTGCAATCTACACCCACAACACCTTCCTCATCAATATCCTCAGTAGTGATTGAAGTTAGTCCTGCATCCAAGCTACTAAGGCTAGATGACTCCTAAACTGTCTTCGCACATTAGTCCCACTGCTGCTGCTGCTGTGGGTGGATCTTCATCCCAGAAGCAGACAAGAAGAAGACTACTCGTAGTTTACAAAAATTGACTGTTAAACAATCCTTTGCAAGAGGAAGCAAGTATGAAAGCTGTCACCCAGTCGCAAAGCGAATCACAGATGCCATGGCAACTATGCTAGTATTAGATTTGAGATGCAGATGGTTTTAGACAGTTAATTGACGTCTTGTGTCCCCGTTACCAAATTCCATCACAACACCATTTTACAAGAAAAGCTATTCCTCACATGTACAAGAAAGTTCGTAAACATTTAATTATTGGGCTACAAAATGCCATTCAACCCACTGTACACTTAACCACAGATATGTGGACAAGCAAAATGGGCAAACTAAAGATTATATGACTGTAACAACCCACTGGGTTGGTGACTCGCCTTCAGCAGCAGGAACAGCAGCATGTACCCAACTACGTCACATTTTTCCGAGGCAGGCTACTTTGTGTATCACTGGCTTCACTAAGAGGCATACAGCTGACAATCTGTTACAAAAACTAAGGGATTTCATTGCAACATGGCATATCCCGCTTGGACTCTCCTCAGGATATGTCATTTCTGAAAACGCCACCAATATTGTGAGAGCATTACAACTGGGTGAATTCCATCACATTCCTTGTTTTGCTCACACAATAAAGTTGGTGGTGCAGAGCTTTCTGAAAAATGACAGGGACATGCAGGAGATGCTGTCTGTGGTCCGTAAAATATATGAACATTTCCGGCATTCTGCAACAGCATGTAAGAGATTTCAGCAGTTGCAAGAACAATCTAATTTGCCCTGCCACCAACTGAAGCAAAAGGTGGTAACAATGTGGAATTCCACCCTGTATATGCATAGAGACCCAATGATGATGCAGATGATTCTGCACAACATTTTGACATGTGGCCTGGTCTAAAAGAATTTCCCAAAAACCGTGACACTCCTACCGTAACTCCACCTGATCCTACTATTAACATCCAAAGGATGGTGGAGAATTATTTTAACGACAACATAGAAATAGACACATCAGACAGTCCCTTTACATACTGGAAAGAAATACAGGGAATTTGGAGACCCAAGTACCAACTCGCTTTGCACTACCTAAGCTTCCCACCCTCCAGTGTGTACTCGCAAAGACTTTTCAGCACAGCCGGGAACCTTGTCAGCAATTGGCGTAGGAGGCTACTTCCTCAAAATGTGGAAAAGATGATGTTCATAAAAATGAACTACAATTGCCACGAGGAAGGCCTTTCCCGCTAATTACATCAAAGTACAGTGACTTCTGTTATGGTGGATTACTGCGGTGATGAATTAATATTGTGTGAGGATGATGTACACACCGATGAGGAGGAGGCTGAGGATGATGACAACAACATCTTGCCACAGTAGAGTTCATTAACATCACTGTTAGCTTAGGTGCCTTAAGCCCATTGTTAGCTTGTTTTGTGGGGGCCCAAACAAACCAAGCACTTCAGCCACAAATGTGGCACTCCTTGTCACTAAAGTGCTTGCTTTGTTAAAGTGTGCATGTCCTTTTTAAAATCCAACATAAGGATGGGTGGAAGGACCCAAGGACAATTCCATCTTCCAACACTTTCCCTTTCAGCTACTTCTGTGTGCCAAGGTTATCTACATGTGCTATATACTGTTGTGTGCTTTTCAAAACTCAAAGACACCCATTGATGATGCAGATGACTCAGGACAACATCTGGTCTGGTCTACCGTAACACCTGTGCCATAACTCCACCTGATCCTACTATCAACTGTCAACATCCAAAGAATGGTGGAGGGTTATCATTAAAAAAAATTAACGGTATAAAGACATCAGTTGCTTGCAGAAGTAATATAAGCATGGATGTCTAAATAGACGTGTATATGTATTACTCAAACCTTCCAATTTGCTGCTGTTTCATCAGTATTACATAAAGTGTTTGTAATCTTAACTTTACGTCAAAGGTACCTAGCTATATTTTATTTTTTGGGGGATTGTGGCTGATTCGAAGCTCAGTGATGACCTTGCTTTTTGCTGTGAATATCAATGGCTCCTTTTAGTGCATTGTCTGGAACAAGATCTGATATACTCATGTCCGAGTGATCACAGCCAATTTTTGGACATCTGGCAGATTTACCCTTCTGAAGTTTGTTTTCAATCATCCTTTTAATTGCTTCTCTCTCGTACGTGTGACCACATACTTTGTTTTTCACCATCTCCATCTGTGATATAGGAGTGCTGTTGGTGACGCCGGTCTCCTCATCTTCATCTTCCAAATCTTCGTCTGCAGGGGCCGGTGATACACCAATTTGTTTTCTCAGGTGTTTTAGCTGTTCTTTAAACTGTACATATTTATCATCCTGCCTCAGGGCCTCCTCTGTATTGTTCTTACAAAGCACAGTGTATCTCTCATGTACAAGCTCTCAAGCTCTCTTAAATCCAGGATCTCATCAGGTTAGTCACGTTTTAACTTAAGTACGGTCTCAATTGCATATATTTATTAGTTTAAATCGCTGTTCAATGCATTGTATTCCAACATGACAGATTCCATGCTGCTCACATGTTCTGTGTCATAGTCTGTCTGAAGCAGATGTAATGTCACTCCAGTTGTAATATCCATTCCTGTGTCTACATAAATTTGGCAGTTCTTCAGGGATGAGAGGCATGTATCCACAGAGGAGAAGGAGAATAAAGATGAAGCACGAGCAAACATGGTTTAATAATGTAGAGTTCATTGACAGCACTGTTGGTCTTAAGGCAGCTAAGCTATTGATAGCTTGTTTTGTGGGGGCCCAAACAAACCAAGCACTTCAGGCAGAAATGTGGCACTGCTTGTTGCTGGAGTACTTGGTTTGTTAAACTGTACATGTCCTTTTGAATATCTTACAGGGTGGGTGGGAGGGCCCAAGGACAATTCCATCTTGCCCCCCTTCTCTTTTTTTTCAGCCACTACTGTGTGGAAATGTGTCCTAGATGTGCTATGAACTGCCGTGTGTTTGTGTCATTGCTCTGTCACTTAGCATCCAGCCAGCTTGCTGTAGTCTTTGTCCGAAAGTGGATGAAAATAATATTGTGACCTGTGAGGTGGTCAAAATTGACTGGAAATGACTGTAAATTAGTGTTATTGAGGTTAATAATAATGTAGGAACAAAAAAAGAGCAAAATTATATGATTTTAGTATATTTTAGATATTTTTAAAAAAAATACAGATCCAAAACCAAGATACGCAAGGGCAGTGTTGCCAAAACCAAAACCAAAAATACGAACTTAATCCAGATCCAAAACAACAAAACCAAAACCAAAACACAGGGGGTCAGTGAACATCTCTAGTAAAAATCAACGAGTACTTAATTTAAAATCCAGCTTCCTTAACCCCCTCTCCAATGATGTTTATGTTCCCAAATTCAGGTCCATTTGTTTTTTTAAAAGAGTCACAGCAATCGTTGTCCATTATTTCCTTTTCATTAGAATCAGAACTGTATAGCAGAAGAGGAATGAACTGAGAGTGAAGATGTGAAGGTTGTCACGCCTTGCGTCTGTCGCCATTCTTGCAGCTTTGTCTCTCCTACTCGCCTATCCTCAAATACCCGCCCAAGGATGACTCATTGCCTTCAGCCTTTACAAAAGGAATATGTCAAGATCAAAACATTACTACATTTTTCTTTCATGCTTACCTTTCACTTTGTAGAAGAAATATTTTTTTATATTTAAAAATGAATTTTAGTTTATATATCTCAGTCATATTTTTGCACCCTCAAAAAAATATGCGGCCCCTAAAATCCTCACACCCTAGGATATGCAGCCTGGTCAGCCTATTGATAATGATCCATTTCCACATTGTATATACAGATGATTTGATCATATATCGGGCTGAATGTACCGGAGATACAAACAATAGATACAAAGTATCGTGAAGAAGCAGCTTAGCACTGCAGCTCAGAGGGAACAGAATCCTAGCTGTCTGTGGCCAGAGGCACGGCATACTGACTATTGATGTATATATTATTGTTTGGTTATGAGCGAATCTATGGATACATTTTGTCTTATACTTCATATAGATACAGTTAATGAGATGATTCACTGTGTGATAAAGCAAATATCAAAAAAGAAACAACACAAACTTAGTAAATATTTAATTACATATTCTGAGTTGACTGAATGTGCTCTGTAGATTTAGGGCACTTCTAAATTGAATTTATCATCCCATCACATAATTAAACCAAATGTGTGATTTAAAAAGAGGGGGAAATTCCCAAAGCACAAAGAATACTGGATACAAACAGTGATCTTATGCTGATAGAAAGTCCACAGAGTATTATTGTGGGGGGGAAAAAAGATTTATATGCGATAAGATACAATCTGGTTTGCTGTTGAATATTTTCCTATTACTTTAAATGCGTAAGTGCAGCAGCCTTATTATTTGTGATCCCGTTGATCCAATTTTCCTAACTCTCCGAAGTTATAAATAAATATATATTATGATCGTTTCTAAAAAAGAATTTGGGGTTATTTCAGAGATTAACCATTACCAAATTAATTGACAAGTCCATCCCGATCTGATAGACAATTGCGGTGTACGGACTGGAGAAGAGAAAAATCATCAATCATCAACAAATGTCGCATGTTTATAAACTTAGAAAACCAGTTTACGGTCCCTCTCATGTTTCTTGGAATTAATTTATGGCAGTGGTCGAAGTGTGCTGGTATACAACAGAATACCATATCACCATTTCTGTCACTGCTTTTAATTTAGCACCCACTATGCCGACTGTCACATCTATGTAATGTGTGGCCACTCTCCCACATTCCCCTCCAGCAGTGCGATCGCACATTCACCATATGTATCTTTTGATATTTTAACTTTTTTGTACTCCGCAGCAGAGGAAAGTGAATGTACGCATTCCACCTGTCACCTACTCAACGGAAACATCAGCAGAAGAAAGAAAAGTGGTGAAGCAGAAACTGGAAAATAAATGAGAGAGAGAAAAAGGCTTCAGGAGCATATGTAAGTGGAAAAGGGGAGAATAAGGTGCAGGGAGACATGTGAGAGGGACAGGGGAGAAGAAGGTGCAGGGAGACATGTGAGAGGGACAGGGGAGAAGAAGGTGCAGGAAGACATGTGAGAGGGACAGGGGAGAAGAAGGTGCAGGAAGACATGTGAGAGGGACAGGGGTGAAGAAGGTGCAGGGAGACATGTGAGAGGGACAGGGGTGAAGAAGGTGCAGGGAGACATGTGAGAGGGACAGGGGAGAAGGTGTAGGGAGACATGTGAGAGAGACAGGGGATAAGATGGTACAGGGTGATGTGTGACAGGGACAGGGGAGATGAAAGTGCAGGGAGATGTGTGAGAGAGACAGGGCAGAAGATGGCACAGGGAGACATGTGAGAGAGACAGGGCCAAAGATGGTACAGGGGGATGTGTAAGACAGACCGTGGAGAGGATGGCACAGGGGAATAGGTAATAGGAACAAGGTAAAGTATAAAGTATGATGGCAGACACAGCTTAAGAATGGGAATGTCAGGAATGCAGCCAGCATAAATCAGGATGGGAATGTACAGACACAGATTTTTTTGGTGCTGGTGGGGAATTCTTCGGGCACAGATGAGACAAGTGTTAAAAAGAAAAAATCATTCTAGCACACTTCATTCACTTATATTTGCCATACTCCTACGTCTAAATTTCCATTTCAACCAGTGATTTAGGGAAAAAATCAATGGATGCTCTCTGTGACTGTCACTATTAGAAGCCCCTGCTTCCATAGACTCGTTTAAATAGTACTGTAACATTGGCTGATTTACCTTTCTCTTATTTTTTATTATTTTCTATATTATTTTTTACACATTTTATGCCCTCACTACAATGAAATGGCTGCCTCAAAAAACAGCTTTTTCACTATTTGTCATTAGTGCCGTTAGCTGATTAGGTTTAGAAGTACACAGGATATTCATTGTGATCTCAACTAATGTATTTGTTAAAGACAATAAATTGAATGAAGCTAAACAATATTTTTTCTACTTGTTCTTAGCGTCATTACCTATCAAGGTATTTGAATAAACAGGCAATATAATTTTTCCAGCACTTATAATTGGCAGCAGTAGTTCATCATTCTGTTGCGCTTTACAATTGGGGACAAACACAGTAATAAACAAACTGGGTAAAAGAGACAAAGAGATAAGAAGGCCCTGCTCACAGCTTAAAATCTATGGGACAATGGGAGTTGGATACATGAGGTTAAGTCTACATATTGCATTTTGGTCCAGCCAGATTGTAAAGGTAAAAAAATAAAAAAGCAAACAAATGAACAAAACCAAAGGGATTAATATGCTATTTGATCCATTCACACTGCAATGTTTGTCAAAGGGTTGTTGTCTTTGTCTGAATTGTGTAACCAGTGGTAATAGGGTAATCTAGTGAGATCAAGAAGGTGGTTAAGGAATATTATAAGCTTGCCTGAAGAAGTGAGTTTTCAGAGATCGCTAGAAGGTTTGTAGACCAGAAGAATGTGTTATTGTGCGAGGGAGGAAATTCCATAGAGTGGGTGCAGCTCGAAAAAAGTCCTGTAAATGGGAATGGGAGGATATAATGAGGGTGGGTGAGAGACGCAGATCTTGTGCAGAACGGAGTTGTCGAGTTGGGAGAAATCTTGAGACAAGTGAGTAGATTTTTTTGTCGCAGGTTTGTGGCCTTGTAGGTTAGTAAAAGTATTTTATATTGGATTCGGTAAAAAACAGGCAACCAGTGTAAAGACAGACAACTTGATTCAGCAGAACAAAAACGATTTACAAGGTAAATCAATCTGGCCGTGGGCGTGCAAAATAGATTGTATGGGTTTGAGTCTGTTTAGTGGGAAGACCAATAAGGAGAGAATTCCAATAGTTAATGCAGGAGATGATGAGTGGATGAATTAATGTTTTTGCAGTGTATTGTGTAAGATATGTGCGTATTCTGGAAATATTTTTTTTAGATGTATATAACATGATTTAGATATAGAATCGATGTGGGGAACAAAGGATAGATCTGAGTGAAGGATAACATCTAGGTAGTGAGCTTGAGGGGTGGGTTTAAGGTCATGTTGTCAACAGAAGGAGAAATATCAGGTTTGCTTTTGTGGGTGGGTGTGAATATTATTAACTCTGTTTTAGAAAGATTGAGTTTGAGTTTCAAGATTAAGATAATTAACCCTGGGATGACATAGCGTACTAATCGCAATCACCCGGAAAACTATTACAATCAATATTTATTAATTTAGAACGACTTCATCCAATTATTCGACTTTCACAAAAGAGAGCAGCAGAGGACCTAGTACTGAGCCTTGTGGTATTACAACTGATAAAGAAAGTGGAGAGGATGTGGATCCAGAGACATTAACACTAAAAGAGAGATTAGAAAGGTAGGATGAAAACCAGGGTAGGACAGTGTCTTGAAGACCTAGGGTTTGCAGTGTATATATGAGAAGAGAGTGGTCAACAGTGTCAAATGCAGCAGAGAGATCCAGGAGAATTAGAAGAGTAATGGCATTTAGTTATAGGAGTGATCAGATCATTGACAACCTTAGTCAAAGCAGTCTCTGGTGGGTTTTGAGAATGAAAAGCAGACTAAAGAGGACCCAATAGGTTGTTTCCTGTGAGGCAAGTGTAGGCAAGTCTCTCTAGAAGCTTGGAGGGGCATGGGAGCTGAGAGTTGGAATGGTAATTTGAGAGTGTTTGGGTCAGAATTTAGTTTTTTCAGAATAGGAGTAATCACTGCGAGCTTCTATAGTGATGGGAAGATAACAGTAGATAGTGAGAAATTACAGATTTTAGTTAGAGGTAGAATGAGCACAGGAGACAGGGACTTACCAATTTGTGAGGGAATAGTATCAAGAGGACAGAAGGTAGAGTAGGAAGATAGGAAGAAAGTAGATACTTCATTTGTGAGATCAAAGGAAGAGAGGGTGTAAGAGGGTGCTGGGAAGGTAGGTATTGAGCTGATTGTTTGACGAGGAAGAGGATTCCATTTATAGTATGATCTTAGCAATCTTGTCCTTGAAGTAAGATCCTGGGCACTGATAGTAGATGGAGGGGTTTGGTGGGAGGATTGAGAAGATATTTAAATGTGTTCAAAAGACATTTGGGGTTAGAAGCCTGAGCATAGATAAGAGATTGGAAGTATGTTTGTTTTGCAGTGTTCAGAGCATTTTGATAGAAGTGGTAGATAGAAGTATATGTGAAGAAATCTTTAGAGGTATGAGATTTATGCAAGTGACGTTCTGCTTTACGGGAATGTTTAGAAGATTTTGTGTTATTTTAGTGTGCCACAGCTGACATTGAAATCGGCATGTAGTATGAAGAGTCGCTGGAGCCACTTGATCAAGGGTTGTTGCTATGGTTTAGTGACAATGAGATACTGCCATCTCAGGGGAGGAGAATGTAAAGATTGGGGAGAGAAGGTGTTGGAGAGAGGTGGAAAACTATTGAATATTAATAGAGTTAAGATTTCTGCAGGTATGAGCAGGCCTGGTGGAGTTTGACAGCAAAGAGCTTAGAGCAGTGGGGGTGATGATCCGAGAGGGGGGAAAGGTGTATTAAGGAAATCAGAAACTGAGCATAGTCTAGAGAGAACAAGTTCAAGGCAATGGCCATCCTGATGAGTAGATGATTCAACCCACTGGGAGAAGTCGATGGAGGAGGTTAGAGTAGTTTGGAAGCGGCTTTGGAAGGTGGATTATCAATGGGGATGTTGAAATCGCCCAGGATGATGGTGAGGATGTCAAAATATAAGAAGTGAGGTAGCCATGCAGAGAAATCTTCAAGAAATTGTTGGTGTGCTCCAGGGGAGCGATAAATTACAGCAACACGAATAGAGAATGGATTAAAAATCCGAATAGTATGTACTTCAAAAGATGTGGTCGTGAGTGATTGGATATTTGGTAGTACTAAGAATGTGCACTGTGGGAAGAGAAGTTTTCCAACCACACCTCATTGTCGGCTTCCAGGTTTGGGTCTGTGTGGGTGAAATGGAGGCCACCATGTGAAAGGGCAGCAGGTGAGGCAGTGTCTGATTGCATGAGCAATGTTTCTGTTATTGCCAGAAGGTTGAGGTTGTTTGAGAGGAAGAGGTTGTGTATGGAGGTAAGTTTTTGTTACAATTAGAGCGAACATTCCAAAGGGCACATTTAAAGGACTTTGGAAGAGAAGGGAGACAGGTGATGCATTTGAGGTTTGCTGCCTTGTGGTAGTGTCCTGATATGGTGTGAGGAGTGTGGGGGACCTGGATTAGGTGTTATATCACCTGCTAATTGAAGCAGAGAGATAAAGATAGGTAAGAGGATTGTAAAATGTGTGGTGTGGTCTTTTATTTTAAGGTGACAGGAGGAGGCTTTACCAGTTATAGATAATAAATAGGAGAAATCTCATGGGTGTTACCTAGAGATGAGTAGAGTAATGAAGGTGCAATGTGGACAAACATTTGTGCTGGAGGAAGGGTGAGAAATGATAGAGTCCTAAAGATGACGGCATAGCAATTTGTTTAACATTGTAAATCAAAAGTAAAAAGTCACTGAGTTGAGGGATTTTAAAGAAATACCTATTTGCAATGGTCAGTGTACTTAGAGAAGTGGTGCAGAGGTAGGCCGCAGCAGATGTAGCTCCTTCCTGGATGTCTTCAGATGTCGTCCAATGTTTCTCCAACTGTGTTGTTTAATTGTGCATTTCATACACTTTTTGGAAAAACGCAGAAAACACACTTTCTGACCCCACATACCTTTCCCCAAAGAGTGTATGCTTTAGATCAGGCATGTCCAACCTGCAGCCCTCCAGGTGTTGTGAAACTACAAGCCCCAGTATGCTTTGCCAGTAGACAACCTGTTGATAGCTGGAAGGGCATGCTGGGACTTATAGTTTCACAACATCTGGAGGGCCGCAGGTTGGACAGCCCTGATTTAGATATAGTTAGGCTGATTTAGGCATACACCACATCTGTGTTAATTGGTCAGCTAATCAAAAAAATAGGCCTGTGCCATAAAATGGTTCAATAATCAGAAACTCACAGGTTATAGCAAGATTCCAAATTTCTGTTACATACTTTTTTTTAAAAAAGAAAGTTGCACAGATGAAATGCACAAATTAATGAGATGAGGTTCAGGATAGAAGATGTTGAGGGTTCTAGTACATACTTTTTTAAACAAGAAAATAGCACAGATGAAATAGGTAAACAAATACCCAGGTAATACTTATTACTTCATATCCATCGGACGCGGCACCCCTTCTCTGTCTAACATTTGGACCACATTCACGCTGCTTACTTTAGCATCATCTTCTCCAGAGATGGATTACGGGCTCAGGGAGGGGGGCCGGGGCACTTCAGGCATGTGGGCCCCTATGATGTAATATTGTTATAATTTTAGACAAATTTTAGACAAATACACAGGGAATAGTGTGTGCACTACTGATACTGCCTTCAGGAGCAGTACATTGTGAAGTAGTACATACCTCAAAACTGTCCTTGGAGCTGGACCAAATCCTGACTAAGTGAGACAGTCACCCAAATTCAGGACTGTCCCACCAGACTCAGGACAGTTGGCAGACTGTCCTGCTCTCTCCTACCTGTTCATGACGATTACACCACTTGTGGCTGCTGGTGTCTTTAGCTCATTTACAGCTTGTCTGAATTCTGGAATGTTGGGGGCCCTATTTGGAAAAAAAAATGGGTACATGTAAATTAGAAAACTCCAACCACCCCCAGTTAAATTAATAGCCCCCATTTTAATAATTGGGCCTCACTCCAGCCCCAACATTTAAAATAATGGAATTCATATTTGATCTATTTTCCTCTAACCAGCTGTGACATTAAATTAATAGCATACACATTTCATACATAAACCTATTTTCCTCTCTCCCAACAGCCCCAGCAATAAATTAATAACATTTATGTTAAATAAATTTAACTATTCCCCACAACCATCCCCAGCATTAAATAATTCAGATTCATTTTTATTAATAGCCCTCCTACCCAAGGGTCCTGTCACCCCACATATACATTAATAGCATTCATCATTAAATAATTAGCTCCAACCCACAATACGCCACTAGATTAATAGCCTACCTCCCACCCAAAATACAGTAGAGGCCTCCCCACCCCATCAATAAATAGCATTTACGTTTAATAATTATACCTATTTCCCCAATCATCACTGCCATTACATAATTCCTATTCACATTTAATAAATAAACCTAATTTTCCCCAACAGCCACTCATTGACTTAATAGCCTGTAAACCACCCCAGCATTACATTAAAGGTCCAATCACCCCATATTAATTTAATAGGCCCCACTATTAGATTAAATAGCCGACCAATAAATTCAATTGTGCCACAATCACCCCACAAATAAAATAGCACCCATTAAATTACGGGCCCCCACATACACTTTACCAGTAAATTAATGGCCTACCTCCCACATTATATTAAGACCCCACTCCCTTCCCGCTCATATTATATTAAGACCCCCCCCTTCTCTCACACATTAAATTAGCATACTCCCCCCTTCCCTCCCTTCCCTCCCACATTATATCAACCCACTCCCCCCTTCCCTTACACATTATATCAACAAACCCCCCCCTTTTCCTCGCACTTTTCTTGTTCCAGACCCACTGTGCAGGAGTCTATCTTGCCACCCTGCAGAGACATGGGATGTCCCATGTGACACAAATAGGGGGAGGGACGGATCATTAGATCTGTGGAATCTAGAAGGAAGGTGGTTGGCTCGGGGAAAGGGTCAGGCACCAAGTAATGGCCGCCTATGTTGTACTATATTGTCATTTTATTTATTTCTCCCTGGTGCTGCAAGTCACCTTTCTAACTGTCAATAATAAATCTCTGTTATTTATCAATTAACCGTTGATCTGTTCATTTCTGTTCCCTACACAGAGGGCGCTGTTGCTCCAATGAACAAGAACATATGGTACTTGCTGGAAGCAGATATGCGGAAGTGACACGAGTGACAAATATAATGCTAAGAAAATACTAGAGTTAATATAAATTGTCATTAAATTACTACATGTGCACATTTTGTTATTTTTTAGTACATTTACTATGAATTACAGCCAGCATTTCATTTTCCAAACTTATTTAAGAGACGTAACTGTGTGAAAAGGCATTAAATTACCCCAGTAATAAACTAAGCCATATCTAAATCCGTCACTGTTGAGAAAGCAAATGTGTGGCACAATTTCTTTTTTGGACAGAAGCATGTGATTGTGTCCAGATGATGGATGTTTTCTGGCATAATAAATAATTGGATGTAGAGAAGATTCTTTTGCTATGCAACTTGTATATATGGATGATTCGACTGACTGGAGAAAACTTTCTGTAACTTTGTGTGCTGCCAATTAAACACAAATTCTACTATTACCATGTGGGTATGATCTGAAATTATTTTCTAAACCAAGTATGAGCAACCTCATACAAGATATGAGATTCATCCCTGTCTGGTAAGTCAACACAATGTGGCATTATTTACTATAATTATTATTATAATTACTACTACCACTATTATTACTTTCATTAATATCGTCAGCAAATTCCACAGGACTTTTTAGAATTGGGAACAAAGGGGCATATTCAATTCCGATCCCGATCCGCGGGATCGCGCCGGATCGGCCGCGAACCAAATCCGCGGATCGGATCGGAATTGAATCTGCCCCAAAGTAATAAAACGTCTCTCTCTGTCTATCTATCTATCTATCTATCCTTATTAACCAACAGAAATACAAAAGGCTAGTGTCGAAGTCGTATAATTGGATGAACGAAAAGTATATTGGTTAATATTGTTTTATCGTGCGATTGCACTCAGCATGCCACGCTACACGGGGCATGGCGCTATCACGCGGTAAAATACGCAGACACTCGCACTACAACATTTGGTTATTTATATATTTCATATTTATTAAAGGTTCCAATCCACATTCATTTATTAGTAAAATGTATTAGATTGTATATTTATTTATATATAATACTGTAGTAAAGGTTTTTATGGTTCAGGTATTTTAAAAGATTAAAGAGTTTGGTCTCATATTAAAGCTTATTTCACCAGCATTAACTCGGTGTGGACGGAATAGCGATCGCATCTAGCGATCGCAAGATACAAGCAATATGAGATTAATGCTCTTAAATACTTTTATGTGGGTCAGTTTGAACTGGTCATTCACAGTCAAATCATGGGAGCAATAGGGTGGGGGATGTTCCCTCACCCTTTGTAAGGATCAAATGAACTGACCTACAACTTGCAAGGAACTGGAATGCCATCAAGCCTGGACCAATGAAGACCTCACTAACAGTTGTAATCTGTACAAGTATATACAAGCATGTTGGCTTTTGTTAGCTTCTTTTGGAAACTGGAAATGTGACCGCATGGCTGCAGTCATTGAACCTGAATGAAACCTATAAGGAAGATGTAATGTATTCAGTGTTTTCATACTTTCCTGTTTTAATGTAACATCTTTAATAGGTATCATGTATCAGCTATATTGTACTGTATTGTACTTATTTATTGAACTGCTAAACAAATTGCTTTTGCTAAATAAATTGCTTGTGCTTCGGAAACATAATACAATCGCTTGGGCAATGCTTATTTGAAACGATAGAATTACTTTAATACTAGTGACCCATAATTGCTAATCAAGCATTTGGTTTGATACGTCTTAACCTGCACACGTAATGGTACTGACCAAAACATGTGCATACATTTATACACACATTTACACGAACACATACACTTGTAACTAGTTCATATTAAAAATAGTTGCTACACATAGTTATTTATAATGAAATGTAGCAGAGATTTTTTAGTTGAATATTATAATGTTATATGCACTTTATTGAGATCTAAGGCTCAGGTTACAGGAAACGCATATTGTTTGTAATCATTCTAAGTCCGTATTTATTCGCAGACGTCCGGTTCTATCGGCTAAGATATCGCTCCTTGCATATGCAAGTTATGGATTATAGGAAATAAATTATCAGAATTATATTGCGTGTGTAATATAAATAGACCAGTTTGAACCAGCTTTCGGCGGGAAGATTAGTATGCATCTGTTGGAGAGCTGACCCCCACCCTTGGAGGGCATCGTTTGAACTTTCCAATGACCTTCATTATCCTGGACCGTCCTGAAGCCTGAACCTATGGAAACATGCCAAATCATCTCTATTGTTTTCACTGTATCACTGACTGTATATAAAAAGGAGCTCTGAGCCCAGCAGTCATTCCTCTCAACCACAGACTTCAGAACTGAATGACTGTATGTTGGATCCAGGAGGTCTGCGTATGTAATCGGCTGTACTTATATTATTGAATTGTTACTATGCTGCTTTTTGCTATTAAATCGTATTGTACTTTGGAACCACCTACTTGATAGTGGACTATCATCATTGGATAGCAACTAGACATACATACCAGGGCACCATACACTGTGCCACTCAATTGGACTTTCCCCATGGTTTAAAAGTTGCCGCCCAGTCAATGCTTATTGAACAATAATACTTTGTGTCACGAAACGGGGTGCTACTGGACTGAGGACTTTTATTCATCACAAGCTTCTCACAGTTTAATGTACTTTTAAATCCTTGGCCCACTCTAAGTATATACACCAGAGCATCGGTGTATTATTATTTCATGTTATTACATTTTGACTTTGCTATTACTTGCAATATTGTATGTATTAGAAATATAAATAATATTGCCATATTGTATGAAAATAACAGGACAGCAGAAGTCATTTTTCTTGTGCTAGCTAAGGTAATTACCATTTTCAAATGTCCATTGTTATGAGGTGTGGCTTAGATTTGGTTTGTATCCAGACCAATGTCGGAGTTAGATAGCTGGCAGCCCAAGTTAATTATTTAGGTCAATAGGTAACCTGAGACCAGGTAATTAGGTCAGACTCTACAGTATTATACACATTGTTATAACATTGGGAAATGCATTAATATGTATCAATATAAATGCTATTGTGTCAAAATTTATCTTAAACTTAGATTGTATGAAGCTACAGTTAGAATGTGTCAAATGCCTTAATGTGTCACGCAAGTGTGAAGTGCCATGTTATTACCTGATGTAATATTGTAACCGTTTGTTAAGTGTATCTGGCAAAACGGCTAATTATTATCTGGCAGTACTTCTAATTCACCAGAAGTGCTGCAATTGTGCCCTTCTTTTTCTCATTACTAGAGGTTAACCTGTTGCACCAATTATCTCCTGCACCTGGTGGTTCCTTATTTATACCTGCCTCTCTCTATTACCTGTGCTGGTCATTGTTGTTTGGTTGCTGTTCTTTATTATTGTGTTCTCCTGCTTCTCTTGTGTTCTGGGACTTCTACATGCTGCTGCTGACTTCTCTGCACTGTATTTCTCTCCACTCAGCCATTCTACCTACATGTGCGGTATTCTTTTACTACCAGTTTTCAGCGCTATTCAGAAATCCCTGTTCAGTATCTACTATGCTTGTTTTTTACCATTTCATGTTTTCTCTGATTTAAACCTATTTAATAAACATATTATGCTTTCATCATATCCTGGGCTCCAATAGCTGTGATTTCCATAGAAGCCTGACAGGTAGTTATCCCCAACAGAGAACCATTTCTAGGAGTAGCTATCAGAGACATACGACAACCGGCCAAGCTGCTTAGTCCTGAGAGAAGGGGTTATGGGAGAAAAAGATGAAGTTGATGGGTTGGAGAATCATGATGAAGTCAATATACAGGCAAATAAAACAAAACTCTTTAAGTACTAGCAGAGACACAAATTTCCTATTTGGTCATGCAAAGATTGGTAGGAGTGAGGGACTTATAATGTTTGCATACAGATGAGGATTCTCAGTCCTAATGAAATTGATCTTTAGCAAAGTTCTGATTGTAGTAAGTGAAAAAGAATGTGCAGTTGTCAGTGTTGATGGTGCGCTGACACCTGTTGTATGTAGTAGGTATTGTGGCAGATCCTCACAGTAGCCTGCAAGAAATACACTAAGGATAAGCTCTGATATCACATATTAAAAAAGCCAACACCTTAAGTGGTGAAAAACAAACCATACATATGTATATACCCATGTATAGGACGCTCCACTGTATAAGACGCACCTATATAAATCATGTGAAAAAATTGAGGATAAACATTATCCTCAATTTTTTCACAGAGTATTTGTGCAGCTTAAACAGAGGAGAGACAACGCTATAGTGAATTCTGACTTACCCTGTCAGATGATTCCTCTGTCTGGTAAAGTCTTCTGTCTTCTCTCTGTCTGATCCTGATGCTGGAAACACGATTAAGGTCCTCTCTGCGATGTCCGGATGTCCTTTCAGGACCTTGACAGTCCTTTCAGGACCTTGTCATGGTCCTGAAAGGACATCCGGACATCGCAGAGAGGACCTTAATTTGGTTTCCAGCATCAGGATCAGACAGAGAGAAGACTTTACCGGACAGAGGAATCATCTGACAGGGTAAGTGCTATTACCCCTGTATAAGACGCACCCAGTTATTAGACCCAAAATTTTGGGGAAAAAGGTGCGTCTTATACATGGGGAAATATGGTACATATATATATATATATATATATATATAGTATCTTTCTTTTTTTTTTTCTCAACATAACCCAAATATTTGCTAGCTCAGGGACCTTGAACACACATCACTTCAGTGGTAGTTATTATTTTTGGCAACAATAATGCTGACATTATAAAACTCTATAAAATGTCTCCAGTCACAATGACGTCTCTTCCAATGGCCAAAGTGAGATTGCTGATTTTAAGGCGGCAATGGGCGGACCCACTGCCTGTATGATGTAATCTTTAAAACCAGTAATCTTACTCTGGCCATTAGAAGTAATGTCATTATGACTGGAGACATTTTACATGTGCCGGGCATAAAGCGCGTGGGGAATGTTGTATGTCTATTATATGGTAAGTCTCTATTTCCTCCTTGTCACTTTGATAGTAATTGGAATGTTCACGTCGCTCTAAGTTTTGTTGACATTATTGTAGCCTGAAAGTATGCACCATCCCACCCCCACACTTTATCTTTCTGTGTGCCTAGCAGCAAAACTTAAATTGAAAGAATGATTGATCAGAAACAATGTGTGCCAAATCCTCTGTGTACAAGGTTGTGTAATGTTGGAAGTAAATAAGTCTGAATACAAGCAGATAAGTAGAGAAGGTATTATTTTGGCACACAATTTATAATACTAAACACAAATTACATAAACAGTTATTTGTGCCTTAAAACGGCAGTGATTTTGATGTCTTCATTGTTAAGTTTGCATTTATACCATAGCAACAATTCTGGATGACTTGTATTGGGTGTTGACATAAAAGGTGATGTGAGTACAATTATAAATAAGTAAGACAAATGTGCCTTGTCTGTAGTGTTAAGCAAAGCAGACCATTCCTTCCACTGCTTATTGAAGAATTTACTTTAGAATGATGCTAGAAGAAAAGGTGATTCAGGCTACAAGAATTATTATTTGTCTGTGTAGAGTGTGACACCAGGTAGAAAAATGATGGTTTCTTAACATTGTGCCAAAAGCAGCCAATCTATAAGATATGCTGCATCAGTATAAAAAGATCAACACATTGAAGAACATCCCCCCCAAGAGACAGACATTTAATAAGCACAAGTTTTGTGTTTCACAATCCCTGGGATTTATCTAATGTAGATTTAAAATTCTATATGGACTGTCAAGAATTTGCTTTAATAAAATAAACTGGTCAATCCTGCTAGCACTGGGTAGCATGACCACTTTACAGTTGGGCCAGAGACATATGGGGCCTGATTCATTAATGCAGGTATCGGCTGACATTGTGCATATCGTGCGCAAAATCCCTCTGCGCATGCCCAGATCAGAGAGATAATGTACCTTCCCGAAAACAGAGAGTAACGCAGAGTAACGAAGATGTAATGTCTGTGCGAAAGTGAGCGCAAGGGTCACTTACGACTTTGGGAGTGAAAAAAGGGGCGTGGTGGATGGGTGCACACCACTAAGAAATCATCATCATCGCCATTTATTTATATAGCGCCACTCAGTCCCTGCCCCATTGGAGCTTACAGTCTAAATTCCCTAACATGCACACACACAGACCGAGAGAGACTAGGGTAATTTTGATAGCAGCCAAATAACCTACCAGTATGTTTTTGGAGTGTGGGAGGAAACCGGAACACACAGAGGAAACCCACGCAAACATGGGGAGAGCATACAAACTCCACACAGATAAGGCCATGGTCGGGAATTGAACTCATGACCCCAGTGCTGTGAGGCAGAAGTGCTAACCACTTAGCCACTGTGCTGCCCAAGAAATACTCTTTACCTTCGGATACTTCAGAATTATACTCTGCTGCACACAGCAATTCACTCAGGACAACATGTAAAGCTTGCACCAGCTAGGCGGGCCAGTCCAACCCTGTGTATAGTAGAAATTTATCAATAAGGCAGATAATGTTGGTGGGCTAGATTTTTCAAGGCAAAACATGCAATTCTCTGAATAAATGTATAAATAGTTACAATGTACCTCTTGGAGTAAGCGGTACTAATAGGGTGGGCTGCAGCCTGTGTCGTTACGGCCCACCCCTTGCATGCTCTGCTCGTCATTGCAGGCCAATGCCGTGGTCTCTAGAGGAGTCCGCAAATGGATAATATTTGCTTTAAATTGTTGAAGTTATATATGTATACACACATATATACAGTGCCGGACTGGGACTAAAAATCAGCCCTGGCATTTATAGTCCACAGGCCCACCTTAGTTCCAGCAGGAAAGAAACCGAGGTGGGCCTGCGCGGCAGCACCGAAAAAGGTGTGACCACATTGTGTTGTGGGTGTGGCCACATGGGGCAATGATACATACATTAAGATAAAACATTACATTTATCACGCCATCCCCCGAGGCACATTATGACAACCCCAGCCCACTGTACTTATCTATGCTTCTGGTGCTGCTGACATCCATCAGGGTGGTAACTTCCTGTAGAGTGAGCAGGGAAGCTCTTAGTCTCACAAGATTACCAAATCTTGTGAGACCTAGAGCTCCTCGGCTTGCTCTGCAGGCTGTGTCGTATCCATAGACTTGGAGCAGCTATCCGCTCCTTCCTGCTAACCAGAGCTGGATTAACACTTGGGGGGCCTGGGGTGTTTAAGACAGGGAGCCCCTATTATGTAACATGGCTATCATTTTAGACAAATGTTAGACAAATACACAGGCAATACTGTGTGCAATACTGTTAGTTGCACACAGCTCTGCCTTCACAAGCAGTACAGTGTGAAGCGGGACATACCTCCCAACTGCCCTTGTAGTAGGATCAAATTTCACTAAACGAGACAGTCACCAAAATTCGGGACTTCCCCACCAGATTCAGGACAGTTGGCAGACTGTCTTGCTCTCTCCTACCTGTCTTGTTACTTTTACCACCTATGGATCCTGGTGTCTTTACTTCAGTTGCTGCTTGTCTGGATACTGGAATGTTGGAGGCCCTATTTGGAAAAAAAATGGCTACATGTAATTTAGAAAACTCCAACCAGCCCTGGTGTTTAATCAATACAACCCATGTTTTATAATTAGTCCTCCATCCAGTCCCAACATTAAAATACTAGTATTTACATTTAATATAAATAGCTGCTGCTGCTGCTAAATAAACCTATTTCCCTCCCTCCAAACAATCCCAGCCATAAATGAAATAGGTATATTTATTAAACGTAAATGCTATTTCATTTATGGCTGGGATTGGGCTGGGATAGTATTTACATTTAATATAAATAGTTGCTGCTGCTGATAAATAAACCTATTTCCCTCCCTCCAAACAATCCCAGCCATAAATGAAATAGGTTTATTTATTAAACGTAAATGCTATTTCCCGCAACCATCACTGCCATTAAATTCATATTTTTTTCCCAAACAGCCCCACTTTAATTTAATGCTGGGGTGGTTTGGGGACTATTAATTGAATGGTCCAATCACCCTATCTTAAATTGCTAGCCCCTAATATAAAATTAACCCACATCACCCCACAAATAAAATAGCACAAATTAAATAATTAGCCCAACACATAAACTCCACGATTAAATTAATAGCCTACCTCCCACATTATATTAACATTCTCCTCCTTCCCTCATGCCTGAGTACATGCCCCCAATTGATATTATGCCACACAGTAGTGCCCCAAAATCATATTTTACCACACAGTAGTGCCCCAAAATCATATTTTACCACAGTAGTGCCCCAAAATCATATTTTACCACACAGTAGTGCCCCAAAATCATATTTTACCACACAGTAGTGCCCCCAGTTCATATTATGTACCAATAGTGCTCACAGTTGATATTATGTACCAATAGTGCCCCCAGTTGATATTATGCCCCAATAGTGCCTCTGGTTGATATTATGCCCTAATAGTGCCCCCGGTTGATATTATGCCCTAATAGTGCCCCCGGTTGATATTATGCCACAAAAGTGCCCCCAGTTGATATTATGCCACAAAAGTGCCCCTGGTTGATATTATGCCCTAATAGTGTCCCCGGTTGATATTATGCCCCAACAGTGACCCCGGTTGATATTATGCCCCAACAGTGACCCCGGTTGATATTATGCCCCAATAGAGCCCCCGGTTGATATTATGTCACAAAAGTGCCCCCGGTTGATATTATGCCACAAAAGTGCCCCCGGTTGATATTATGCCCCAACAGTGCCCCCAGTTGATATTATGCCCCAACAGTGCCCCCAGTTGATATTATGCTACTCAGTAGTGGGCAATATCCTTTCCCCCCTCCCCCCGTTTCCTGTGCGGCAATCTTTTTCTTCTCCCCCATTTTCTGTCTGTCTGGCACCTTTTCTCCCCCCCCCGTTTTCTGTCTGCCTGGCACCTTTTCTCTCCCCCCCCCATTTTCTGTCTGTCTGGCACCTTTTCTCTCCCCCCCCTCACCGTTTTCTGTACTTACCTTCTCAGCTTCTCGCCTGTCTGCTTCTCTCTGCTCTTCGTCTGCTGCCTTCCAGGATCTGTACTGGTCACATGTGCCGCGCGAGGCACATGTGACCAGGAAGTGTCAGTGCACACACCGTGCAGTGCACTGACAGGTCAGACCGGCCCATCTGACCATCGGCCCCTCTGGCATTTGCCAGAAGTGCCAGATGGCCAGTCCGGCCCTGCATATATACACACACACAATACCAAATGTGGGCCTTGCCCTTGTTGTCTAAATGAAACAAAGGAACATGCACATTTTTTCTTAGTAGAATTTCCCACAAGTAAAGAAAATAAAACTTAAAACAATGAGCCTTCCAACAGACCACAACTCTGTTTTTCTTATATAATGTTTAATGTTAACAGTAACCTGTCCTGTACTATGGTTGCAGATAACAATATATAAATTAGTGGGCCCAAGAAAAAAAAAATACCGTTTTCTATTCTCTGACATCGTACAATGACATGGAGCCATGGCATTGACCTGTACTGTTATCTCATCCCAGATCCTGGTCTTAGCAGGGGCGGAGAGCTGCCGGGTGGTGGAGTGCAGCTTCTCCACCTACTGCGCTACCAGGATCGCTACCTCCTGCTGGGTGAAGTTTGACTGCCTCCTTCTTGAGGGCACTGTTGACAAGCCTGAGGCCTGACTTGGTATATTTTGATCTAAAGAGAAGACAAAAGGCAGACATTAGTAAGCATGTATACATGCCATTTAAGGGTCAGACAGAGGTCACTGTGCCCACCAAAAAACAAATAGCAAAAGGAACATAATTAGAAAAGGTCTCTTTATGTTCTCTAGGATGTATCTGGAGAAGACAAAAGACAGGCATTAGGAGGCATAATAAAATAAGTGGTTTTTTTTTAGATCAAATAACCGCCCCCCCTGCCCAATCCACAAATTACATTATATATATATATATATATATATATATATATATATATATATATATATATATATACACAATACTGTGCAAGAGCTTTAGACAGGTGTGGAAAACATTCTGCAAAGTAAGAATGGTTTCAAAAATAGAAATGTTAATAGTTTATTTTTAACGATTAACAACATGCAAAGTGAAAGAACAGAAGAGAAATCTAAATCAAATCAATATTTGGTGTGACCACCCGTTGCCTTCAAAACAGCATCACTGCATCAATTCTTCTAGGTACACTTGCACACAGTTTTTGAATGAACTCAACAGGGAGGTTGTTCAAAACATCTTGGAGAACTAACCACACATCTTCTGTGGATGTAGGCTTGCTCAAATTCTTCTGTCTCTTCATGTAATCCCAGACAGATTCAATAATGTTGAGATCAGGGCTCCTTGTTCTTCTTTACACTGAAGATAGTTCTTAATGACATTGGCTGTATGTTTGGAGTCATTGTCCTGCTGCAGAATAAATTTGTAGCCAATCAGACATCTCCCTGATGGTATTGCATGATGGATAAGTGCTTGTCTGTAATTCTCAGTATTAAGGACACCATAATCCTGACCAAATCCCCAACTCCATTTGCTGAAATGCAGCCCCAAACTTGCTAGAAACCTCCACCATGCTTCACTGCTGTCTGTAGACATTCATTATTGTCTCGTATATACAACTCAAAGTGCTATGCAAGTATACAGCAAAGTTGCCTACTCTTCTGGAATGTCCGGGAGACTCGCAAATTTTTGAGAGTTCTCCTGGCCTCCCAGGAGAGCAGGGCAACCTCTCGCATCCTCCTCACTTTGTTTGTGAAGTGAGTGGAGGCAGGGCTAATCGTAGCATCCTGGTCCTGCTTCATACTGTAATAGGCCGAAATTGGTATTGTTTGACAAGGGGTGGGACCTACATGATGCGATTCATGTGGCAACGCCCCCAGGATGCTGCAGCTTTGGAGGTCTCCCGGAAGTGAGATCTCCAAATTTGGCAAGTATGGCATACAGACAGGTAGTAGTATAAAGTCAGAAAATCATTGTCATTTTGTGGAACTGCAAGTCCCAGCATGCCCTAGCAGCTATGGACTGGGGTTCTTCTCAGCCCCCAGGGGCTGCCAGGATTAGCCCCAGTGCTATTAATTTTCCCTCGACAGGGGGGCGACATTGTTTTTGCAAGCCTGTTTTCCCTAGATTGGAGCCAGAGCACATTATGACAGGTGGGCACTAAGCTTTTGGTCTCCTTATTATTGTGTGATCATTCCAGCATGGTATAGCCTGGAGCTGATTCGGGCTATTATGGGGTACCACACATTCATTGTCCACCCTCATTAGCAGTAACCAATCCAAGCTATGATCACTGGTGCTGCTTATGTAATGGGGCGGATGGTTGGGACCGCAGAAGTAGTGTAAGGAAGGATTCTGCAGGCCTGGTGGTATGGTAGAGAGGCGAAAGTCTCTCCAGTAGTGTTGGAAAAAAAACAGGGAATGCAGTGCTAAAACTGCACAAACTCCTGGGTTTATTCTCTTTGATTGTGGCATAAGGTTCTACCACAGCAGCAGAAAAGTAGCGGTAGGGAAGTAATACCACAATATCATCAACATTCAATGTTATTAAATATGTCACATAATAAATAACATTTAGAGATCTTGTTTCACCAATATGCAAACATAAATCAACACCACACATAGGTCACTGATTAAATATATCCCACCTTATATTTAGGCACTGTGCTTCAGTGAAATGGATTTCACTGGATAGATACTTTAGGAGACAACCGGTTGTTACGAGTTAATTAGACTATCACACTAAATGCGCTGGCATCTGTTAATATAGACCAATCAATCACAATCTTTTAGTGCAATTATACAGATACCACACAAAAAATCAGTAGAGATGCAGCAAGGATTAATCCAGCTCGTTTAGGTTAGATGCTTTAGTAGAAATGACGGTAGACTAGGGTCACTTTACGATATACAAAACACAAGGGGGTAAATTGTAGTCCATAGATTTCAGCAACATTTCAGCTGAAACATGAAGATTATCTATTTGTACAAATTGAAATAAGTAGTCTCCTTGATGCATGTGTGACTCCTGAGCTCCGTAAACAACGGCATTTTGCACAATAAGCAATTTCCAGTATAAAAGACTCAGTCTCCCCTTAGCAATCTGGCTAATGGAATAAGCAGCTCTCTCCAAGCAACTGTAGGGTTAAACAACTTGCAATTCTTTCATCGGCAACCATTTTAGGCAGTTTCACAAAAGGATCAAACTTCTGATGCAATATAGACAAACTCTTGTGGTAAATGATTGCTCCCTATGTCCCAGTCAGCTTGCAGATAACTTTAAACACAGCAGATTTGGCTGAAACAAACTTTTCCTTTAGACAGTGCTATAACACCTCTCATTTGCAATATTACAGTCCCGGTCAGAGGTTTTAATAACACACTTTGATGTCTCATTTAAATAATTTGAACATAGCGAAGCAAAATAAACTTATCTGCCTTCAAATGAGTCGTTCTGACATCTCCTGGGCAGTGGCAAGTTAGGTATTTTCCTATACTGCAAAGGTGCTTCTTTCTGGGCTGGCTGCAAACATCCATCAGGACATCAATTCAGCTGTAGTATTCAGTGGCTCTTTGTGGGAATATCCAAGATTAGCTCAGCCAGCAGTCACACATCATTTCTCACAATAGCCAGTCTGTTTTTGGCTCCTCCCCTTTCTCCCAAAATTCTCCTGGAACATTCTAGTTCATTCACTGCCACTTGCCCATCCCAAAATAGCAGATGCAATTTGCATTTAACTTCCCAGAGGCACTCTGGTTGCACTCTAGTTTTCTGAATGAGTGCATACAGTAATATACCTGGGATTTGCAGGATATTACACTCCCACTTTTGGGTGAAGGGTCTATATATTTTATTTTTCATTAGTAAATCAAAGTGATGATGGTTATCTTAAGTTCAGGCTTATGCCTCCTAACAGGCATATATGGAGATGTGGCCTAACCTGAATAGACTGCATCTCAGCAGGACTGCCCTTATTGCAAATCAGTTGTGCTTGTACCCTCCCTCCCATCTGGCCCTGTAGGTCTAGGATGGTGCAATTGCAACTTATATTTCATTAAAGATTCCATATTGCTTTATGGCACATTTTTGCCCCCACCACCTATGACCTATGTACTTCTATATGACAATGTAAGTATATTATGTCATTAATTGTATTCTCCCTTATATTCAGTTCTGTGGAATATGTTTACATTACTAAGCATAGTAAAAATGTTGGTGGTTGCATCTAGGAGATTCAGGAGGCATTAAATCAGAGCAACATTAACATAATAACATAAATCAATTTTACTTTCCCTTTGAGCCATTACTAGTTTTCATCTATACATACAAGTTCTGTATTATTTTATAATATTTTATACAAGGGGTTGTACTTTGTAGTGCAACCTTGTGGAAATGATAACTATAGTAACAGTAATACAAAAAAAAAAGACAAGAAATAATAATACAAATTATAGCAATGCAAAAAATAAAACTATTGCATGTAAAATATTATTAAACTATACTACATTAATCCTTGATTTTGTCATTTTACATTGCCAGTGTGAAATTATTTAAATATATTATCTAAATGAAGCTGAAATATAAGAATTGCTACTTGCAATGAAACCAATGAAATGAATGATAACACCTATCTATGATATTAAATCTGAGCTGTGATGTAAATCATAATAATATTGTAATTCATAGCCTGGGGAATTTGAGCTAATTATCATTTTTGTGATTCTTTGGAAATGATTGAAGAACAGATGTAATGCTTGTTGTGATACCAAATGATTTCAATTACAGTGTACAAACTTACCAATTTTGTTTCTGTGACACAGCAGCTTAGAAAGAGTCAAAGCTATATTTTTAGAACTGAGAGTCGAGACTGCCTCTCTGCATTGCAATGCAATCCATTAATTAGCCAATAAGACACTGTTTCAGGCTGACTGTAAAGAAGAGCAAAATGATGCTTCCTTGTAGTAGAACCTAAAGGAGTGATTAGTGTATTTGTGCAGGGTAATTTTGCACATCATGTAAAATCAGTTGCACTGCGCATGTATACAACTTGTATTGGCATCTTGAGCTTGTGCCTTATTTTGGGTTAAATGTATCTGTAATAGGGATGTGCACCGGCGACTTTTGGTGTCTCGTGTTTTGTGTTTTGGATTCGGATTTTCGTGATGTTTTGGGTTCGGATTTAAGGTTTTGGATTCGGATTTTTTTTGAACAAAGCATTAAAAGTTCAAAAATCAAGTTTTTGGGCTTATTTTCACTCCTACGCTATTATTAACCTCAATAACATTCAATAACAAGCATTTCCACTAATTTACAGTGTATTCTGAACACCTCACAATATAGTTATTAGTCCAAAACGTTGCAACGAGGTATCTTTCTGGACTGCGTAGAGGAGTGGTCACCACAATATAATTTAAAAACCCTGAACTTGTATGATTCGCACCAATAAATGTACCTGGACTGCGTAGAGGAGTGGGTCACCACAATATAATTTAAAAACCCTGAACTTGTATGATTCGCACCAATAAATGTATCTGGACTGCGTAGAGGAGTGGGTCACCACAATATAATAAGAAAACCATCAACTGGTCTTTCTTAATCGCACCAAAAAATGTACCTGGACTGCGTAGAGGAGTGGTCACCACAATATATATAATAAGAAAACCATCAACTGGTATGAATCGCACCAAAAAATGTACCTGGACTGCGTAGAGGAGTGGTCACCACAATATAATAAGAAAACCATCAACTGGTATGAATCGCACCGAATAATGTACCTGGACTGCGTAGAGGAGTGGTCACCACAATATAAATTAAAAACCCTGAACTTGTATGATTCGCACCAATAAATGTATCTGGGCTACGTAGAGGAGTGGGTCACCACAATATAATAAGAAAACCATCAACTGGTCTTTCTTAATCGCACCAAAAAATGTACCTGGACTGCGTAGAGGAGTGGGTCACCACAATATTATTTAAAAACCCTAAACTTGTATGATTCGCACCAATAAATGTATCTGGACTGCGTAGAGGAGTGGGTCACCACAATATAATAAGAAAACCATCAACTGGTATGAATCGCACCGAATAATGTACCTGGACTGCGTAGAGGAGTGGTCACCACAATATATATAATAAGAAAACCATCAACTGGTATGAATCGCACCAAAAAATGTACCTGGACTGCGTAGAGGAGTGGTCACTCACCACAATATAAATTAAAAACCCTGAACTTGTATCATTCGCACCAATAAATGCATCTGGACTGCGTAGAGGAGTGGGTCCCCACAATATAATTTAAAAACCCTGAACTTGTATGATTCACACCAATAAATGTATCTGGACTGCATAGAGGAGTGGTCACCACAATATAATAAGAAAACCATCAACTGGTATGAATTGCACCAAAAAATGTACCTGGACTGCGTAGAGGAGTGGTCACCACAATATAATCAAATCATCAATAGCCTCCTCCCGAGCCACCTCTTCCCGTAGAGTGATTGGAAGGTCAGGCTTGACAACCACCAACACCCTTGGACTCGCCTTGGGGATTTGTGATAATTTCTCTTTAGAAGGCAGAGTTGTTTGCTGTTTTGTTGCTGACAGCATAACTCTCTTCAATTTTTTGTAGGGGGGGGGAGGAGGAGGAGGGATTAGATCCTTGGGTGAAGATGGACCACTAGTCATGAACACGGGCCAGGGCCTAAGCCGTTCCTTGCCACTACGTGACGTAAATGGCATATTGCCAACTTTACGTTTCTCCTCAGATGATTTTAAGTTTCTCTTTTTGCTTTTTTTTGAGAACTTGGGCTTTTTGGATTTTACATGCCCTGTACTAGGAAATTGGGCATCGGGCTTGGAAGACGACGTTAATGGCATTTCATCGTCTATGTCATGACTAGTGGCAGCAGCTTCAGCATTAGGAGGAAGTGGGTCTTGATCTTTCCCTACTTTATCCTCCAAATTTTTGCTCTCCATTATATGTAGCACAAGATACTGCAGAATGTGTGAACTTGGTAATATTGCAGTACCAATGGGCTTATACTGCAGGATTGGTTTTGCAAATATTGTTGTAATTAAATTTTTTTTAAATTATTTTTTTGTATTTTTTTTTATAACTTTTTTTAAATTTTTTAAACACTTGGGAATATTGGGGAAATAACTATGCCCTTAGAAGCACAGAGCACAGGACACAGGACCACTGGATTGAATAAGACACAGCACACAGGACCCAGCAGCACTACTGAACTCAAAATTGACAGAGCACAGCACACATCACCACTGGACTGATACTGCAGAATGTGTGAACTTTGTAATATTGCAGCAGTACCACTGGACTTTTACTGCTGAATGTGTGAACTTGGTAATATTGCAGTACCAATTATACTGCAGGATTGGTTTGGCAAATTTTGTTGTAATTAAAAAAAAAATTAATTCGTTTTTTGAATATTTTTTTTATTAACTTTTTTTTAATTTTTTAAACACTTGGGAATAATGGGGAAATAAAGAACTATGCCCTTAGAAGCACAGAGCACGGGACACAGGACCACTGGACTGAACAGGACACAGCACACAGGACCCAGCAGCACCACTGAACTCAAAATTGACAGAGCACAGCACACAGCACCACTGGACTGATACTGCAGAACACAGCACAGCACAGCACAGAACTAAACAGCACAGCACGAGATCTACCAGAACAGAGGACCACCTAACACACCCTCCCTCTACCCTGATCAATGCCCGAGTGAAGATGGCGGCGACTAGCGGGGAATTTATAGGTTCCAAGTATCGCGAGATCCGACAGCGGGATTATGACTCCGAGCCTCGGTTTCAATTTTTCATTTGGTGCCAATACCCGGATCTGTCTCGGATCCGACTCGGATCGGCAACGTTCGGGTGGGCTCGGATTCAGGAAATCCGAGTGCGCTCATCCCTAATCTGTAACAGACAGGCGCAGTTTTCGAGTTGAAGATGATGATTGTCATATAATGCAAATGGTCATCATTCAACTCCAAATCACATCCTAAGCGTGAAAAGGTACTTATCCTTATGAAATGTAAAACTTCCTTCCTTTGTCCAAGCTAAAGGACAGTTTTGCTTCTCAATGCAAATATGTTTTGGAGAAACAATTAAGTCTTCCTGCTATTCCTCCAAGGTCCCCCATGTGCATGAATGGAATCATATAATGTATTTAATTTTTTCCCAATTTGCAATTTGTGTCCAATTTTAAAAAAAACAAACATAAGTTGTATTCACTGCATTCCTTGATGGATCAGCCTGATATATACTGAGAAAAAAATCTCTGGAACCTTACAATTTTTCAAGCTTGATATAGGGGAAAGTTTCTCTTAGGGTCTGCAGTACCATTATAATGTGTTTGCGATGTTCTAGGACATAGAAAAGCATAGAAAAAAAGATATAATATCTTCAAGGTAGACCACCACGATCTTCCCCAGGAGTCCCTGAGGGCCTCATTCATGAAGACTTGGAAGACTGCAGGAGCATTACAGAGACCAAAGAGCATTAGCAGATATTCATAATGACCGCTGCTGATGTTCAATGCTGTTTTCTGGTTTAAGACTCATGAGGCAATCAAAACATCTGTGAGGAGGCAACACATCAGCAGATCATTTAGAGAAGATGTCCTAAAATTTCCTATATGGCTTAGGCAGGGTCTTTAAAATCAAGAGCAGCAAGACAAAGCGGATGAGTCAAACAACATTCTTGACAATATCCACTCCAGTGAGTTGTCTAACCTGAAACTCAGTCAATAATGGGGTTGTGTTTAAACACCCATTGCCAGCCTAATGCTATGGGTCATATGGATGACCATATGAGAGAAAATTAAATTTTCTCAATGTGCCAACCCCCCAACATCAATGTAAATTTGGTAGTCTTACAACTTATGATTCCCCCTGAGATAAGCAAACCATTTAATCCCCAATGGTTATCCCAACATGTAACTTAATGATAGGTAACTTAAATCTTTGAGTGAGGCCAAGAACTCCTTAGAACTTAAAACTTAGATTTCCCTGCTGCATCGCTATCTACAAAAGTGCAGGCATCCTTAGTATGACTATCATATGTAATATTCACAAGGAGTAGGAGGATATTTGCTTTTGGATGCACTTATAGGCCAAGGGGAGCTTCCCTAACAGTCTTGGAGTCTCCTGGCAATGGAAAACTAAATTATCACCACAATAAAGACATAAGCCAGCAGCCTGTCCCCTGGCTTTCTCTGCTGCTGACATTCAGGATATGCCAATCTGCATGGTTTCTATATCTTCCAGGCTGGGGTAGGGGAGGTTGGCAGGAAATTCATATGCAGAGGACACTCTTTCCTGCTTCCTCTCCTTGAGGCGACAGGTAATTCTAATAGACAGGTAGATTAAGGTTTCTAAGGACTGAGGTATTCCTTAATCTGCCCAGCAGAACATTCCAAGAGCTCGCAGTTGCCTAGCACCTAAATGCAGGTCTATACTCCACCATGGAGTGGCTCCTCTGGTGCAGTGACTGTAAGTGAGACTCGACAGAAGTGATTTAGTCATGAACACTGTAAAACACCTCTAAAGATTCAAAGAATGTATCCACAGCAGAAAGGGCAGCATTCTGGAGCTAAATCCCAGAGGTCTTTGAGCAGGGTTCTCTTCTTGTCTCGTGTCTGTGTCAATGATAAAATCAAGTAATTGTTATAATGCCCTGTATGTAGTACATAGTCTCTACAACACTGCTGAAGATGTTGGTGCTTTAATAATAATAATAATAATAATAATAATAATAATAATAATAATAATAATAATTATAGCTGTATCTTATTCACAAATGAAAAACATTTTAAAAATGGAAAGAAAAGGGGATAGGGGCTCACCTCCCCCAAAAGTACTATAACACTACATGCATCAGCCAGCTCATGGCATGACATACCCCACAATACACTATAACATAGACATAGAGAATGACCTAGAAGGTGAAAATTCTCTGGAATTCAATCCGTGGCTCAAATCACAACTTATACCCAAATCAGCCCTTTCTAGTCCGAATCTAAAGCTAACCCCAAAGCAGAATCAATAAAAGCCTCCACCTGTCTGTCCATCCCTCTCTGGTATCCCTTATTTGGGACTCCTCCCTTCCCCCAGAAAGAAACATGATATTGCAGCTGACAGGAATAACTCTGGTATCATACTTTTCTATCACATAATTGGCCCAACCACATTCACAGAGATTCAAAAAAAACTTCTTCCCAAAAAACAAAATTTTATCAATAATTGCAAGTACGCCACTTTGTTCATTCTAACCTAAAAGCAGCTCCATTTGGAAAATTACCCCAATTAGAGCATACCTGTATCTATTCATCCAAAAACAGGGGTGTGATCCTTTGCCTGGGCACACTGACATACAACACTCACAAAGCTGCCTGGAAGGCTGTTATTGTAGTCCCTGGAAGTGTTGGAGAAGGTTGTACTAGGATAGCAATTTGCTCTATTAGTGTAGCAGTTCTTACAGGAAATACGCAAAATGGTAACTGGTACTAGAAAAACTTCATTGTAATTACCCACAAACACCAAGGGCTAGATTTACTAAACTGCGAGTTTGGAAAAGTGGAGATGTGGCCTATAGCAGCCAATCAGATACTAGCTTTTATTTATTTAGTGCATTCTACAAAATGACAGCTAGAATCTGATTGGTTGCTTCTAGGCAACATCTCCACTTTTTCAAACCCGCAGTTTAGTAGATATACCCCCCAATCTGTGCTGTAGGCAGTGTGGACAAAGTACAGCTGTCTACATATCTGGTGGTCTTGCCCTCTCATATCATCTTTCTGGAATGCCAACTCAGCACTAATTACCAATGTAGCAGAGCTAACCCTCAGTCTCTTCATTGCCAACTTCCTAGTATGGACCTATGCCTCATATTGATAAATATACTGAAAAACTCATCATGCACATGTGCTGTGCAGCCAAGCTTCAAATAGTGCATAACTGGAAATAGACAGAGCCCCCCCTTGCAACATGAAGTAATTAACCTTATTTGCTTCATTTAAAATATGGAATATATCACCAGCTTGTAGAATAACACAATAAAAAAAAACCTATACATTTTGGGATCCATGATTCAACTACCATATCCAATTCTGCAGCTCACTCCCCCTACCCACTCCAACCTCTCCACCCCCCAGACCCTTCCTCCCCCGATAACCCCTATACTTTGTTTCCAGATATTCTTTTGTAATATAGATAACAAACCATTGGAGTCACACAAGGGGCATATCAAAAACTTTGCATAATTTATTTCCTGTGGTCTCTGTTTAAGTAGTTACAATTTAATGAAAATGTTGCGCACACATTTTTATTGTAGCTTCTTGATTCCTCGTTACTGCACTCTTGCAACTTCCTGTGATAATAGTTCATTATTTCTTGTAAAGTGCCAAAATGTTAAATATAAAGATTTTTTTCCAAATGTACAGATTTGGAATCATGTATTCACACATTTGTCATCCATCCCCATGTACTATTCAAAAACAACAACACAAATCAATTTTTAATATGAACAGCAAAGTAAAATAAAAAACATCAATGTCCAAAATAACTCATAGACTTACATTAACTGCTTTTAAAAAATATAGATACACTAAGTTGAACATTTACTTCAGCTGTGATATTCAAGTTTGTCATGTAGAGAAGAGAAGTTTTTCAAAATGTTATTTTTTCATTGTCTATTTTCATTCTCATATGACCTTGTAGGATACACTATTAATGAGTTACATGTTATGGCAGTGTAAGAATTAAGATAAATAAATAATTCATTTTGTATTCTTTATTCTGCTTGTTAGAGACTTCTAGGCTTCTTTTGAGGTACATTAATATTCTAGATACACTTGCAGAGGACATTGCACAAGGTTAATTTATATTGTAACTGAGTGGGTGCAAAGAAAGTTTTCACTCTGCATATCATTTCCCACTTCCTGTGAGTTTTATATGCCTGGAATTATTTTATGTATTTTGTTTTCTGCAAAAATATGCAAGTTATTTGCTGTTGTACCTCCATGGTGAGTAATGCACTGCTTTAATAATCATCTAGGCTGGTCTCCCACTGGTGATAAGACATCCCGTTTGACTTGGTTTGCACTTGATGTTGAGGTGGGGGATGTGCGTTTCTATTATAAACGTAAATGTAACGACTGCTTCTAGTAATGTATGGTGTAGTATGTATTACTCTATTAAAAAAAATCTTTTCTAATACCCTGCAATTACAATTAAACAGTGTATACTAAATATTTTCACAGAGTGTCCCATATAGAACATATTATTTTTTTCCCTAAGATCCAGTGTATGTCATAGTTGCCTACTCTCCTGGAATTTCCAGGAGGCTCCCGAATTTTGGGGAATCCTTCCGGACTCCCGGAAGAATGGGCAACCTCCCGGACGCGATGGAGACGAGGCTAAAGCCCTGAAATGCCATGAATTTTGGCATTTACTATCAGGGGATGGAGCTACTGTGCTAATAGTTAGAAAAGAGCTTTGTCCAAAACTCAACATAGTATTTGGTTGAGGTGCTTGTGCTACCAATTAAGTCATGTCTTTATTAACTCTGAAAATCATTTATATAAGTTACATTTTGTTGATGCCATATTTCTACCAAAGTTCACCCCTTATTCCATGTCAATAACGTGCATGAAAAAATAAATAATAAATAAAAATAAACTGCAACAATTAGTCCTACAGAAAACATTATATTCTTCTTTTTACTTTGTCTGTCTGTCTGTGTCTTTGTGTCTGTCTATCTGTGTGTGTGTTAAGGAATTTAGACTGTAAGCCCCAATGGGGCAGGGACTGATGTGAGTTCTCTGTACAGCGCTGCGGAATTAGTGGCGCTATGTAAGTAAATGGTGATGATGATGAAGAATAGGTCCTATCTCCGTACATATTTCCATGCATTGAAAACTTTTAGTAAAGCCAGTGGATGATGTGTTTTTCTATTATAAAAGTAAATGTAACGACTGCTTCTAGTAATGTATGGTGTAGTATGTATTATTCTATTAAAAAAAATCTTTTCTAATACCCTGCAATTACAATTAAACAGTGTATACTAAATATTTTCACAGAGTGTCCCATATAGAACATATTATTTTTTTCCCTAAGATCCAGTGTATGTCATAGTTGCCTACTCTCCTGGAATTTCCAGGAGGCTCCCGAATTTCGGGGAATCCTCCCGGACTCCTGGAAGAATGGGCAACCTCCCAGACGCGATGGAGACCAGGCTAAAGCCCTGAAATGCCGTGAATGTTGGCATTCACTATCATGGGACGGATCTACTGTGATGGGATGGTGTCACCACACCCCCTCCTACTGCCTATCACACATAATCAAAACGGGTATAGCAATACGGCGCTAATCCCTTCCACATAGAGATGCATAAAAATATATTGAATAGCTTCAAAGAACAACAATGATGAAACTTATTGAATTCAGTCCACACTAATGATGTATATTATTTTCATAAAGTCTCTGATTATTTGTTCTATAGAGGGTACCTGGTGGAACCCGTATAGGTATTAGTATTGGATGCCATTCTATTGTGCGAGATCAGTTACTTTCATACTTTTTGTAATTTTGTGCCTATCACACATGACTTCTCTTCTGGGATCTCCCGGTGGAGAAGTTTGAAATTTAGGCAAGTGTGGTGTATGTATTCTATTATTTTCAGGGTGCACCACCCGATCATCAGCTTCATTTTTAGAAGATATTAACAAAATCATGTATCGGGGATGTGATGACCTGGTACAGTGAGAATTCTCTCTTTAGAACCACTGTCGTGCCTGCACTTTCCTCAGTATAATGAGCAATGTCAGCACTGTGCTAATTTCTGATACAGTTAGAAAAGAGCTTCATCCAAAACTCAACATAGTATTCGGTTGAGGTGCTTTCAATCAAGTCATGTCTTTATTTACTCTGAAAATCATTTATATAAGTTGCATTTTGTGGATGCCATATTTCTAACAAATTTCACCCCTCATTCCATGTCAATAACTTCCACAAAAAAATAAATAATACATAAAAATAAACTGCAACAATTAGTCCTACAGAAAACATTATATTCTTCTTTATACTTTGTTATATCGGTCCTTGCTTTTGCAATGCACAGCAGGTTCCATCTATTTTAGAGATTATTATGGTTGGGCTTGAATTGTAATTTCTTACTTATTTATCATTGCCAAAAGCATCAACAGACACATTTATTATAGATGTAGTTTAAAAATGATTGAATTTGTTATGTGTTTCACTTTTACTATTTCATAAAGCATTTACATTTGTAGAATCATGGCTTAAAAAATGTGCACAATTACAGTAAATCAATTCAGCAGTTACTTTGTATGCAAATAACAAAAGAAAATCAGTTTTAACAGAAGTACGATGCCTGCTGCGGACGCCCGTGCAATATTATGCAAATTATGTATGTAGTTATAAAAAAGAACAAGCTGATGTATTCCATTTATCTGTATTGGGCATAACTGTGTTCAGGAGGAAACCTGTAATATCGTTCTGTGGTCACATTTTCCATTTAGAAGTTTCTCTGTTTTAAGCCAGAAATTGATTATTGTTCTAGTTTATTATAGATGTCTCAGCAGTTAGATTCTGTGGTACAAATTGTATATCTTTTATCTCTGGTTATAACACATGTAATATTGGCTGCGAGATGTAGGGGAGTGTCTTGTAACATAATTTCCAGTATATCTTGTCGAAGTCGTATAATTGGATGAACGAAAGTATATTGGTTAATATTGTTTTATCGTGTGATTGCACTCAGTATGCCACACTACACGTGGCATAGCGCGATCACGCGGTAAAATACGCATGCACACACATTTAGTTATTTATATATTTTATATTTATATTGATTCCAATCCACAGTGATTTATGAGCAGATAGTATTTAGTTTATTATTAGTTTATATATTATGATTATATGTACACTTTAGTGTTATTTAAGATTCAGGTTATAGGAATTGTGTCATGTCTGATATCATTTTAATCCCCTATTCATCAGCAGTTGCATACTCTAGTTAGTGATGTTAGGGAATAAATACTTAAAGTTATACTGACTATAATATGTAAACAGACTAGCTTAAACTGGTTTCTGGGCAGGAGAATCATCTGGAATGTTGACCCTCAGCCTTAGAGGGGGTTGTTTGAACTAGCCTTCCACGTTCCTCCCATTCTCTCGTAGTGAGTCGCAAGCTGTCACAAGTGGTAATTGCGTCCAAGATGCAGGCGGATTTGGTGCTTTCTGCACATGCGTGGTAGTGTTTTTTCTGTTGGATGCGCCTAAAATATATATATGCGTCCGACTCCAAATGAGGTCCTATATATATATATATATATATATATATATATATATTTCTTTGTACAGGATAATACCCTTTAGTCTTATTTTAGTAATTTGATCATTAAAAAATATTTATTTTTAACCTATACAAACACACTAAATTGCTTAAACTTTATCTTTTTATTTATCACATACATTTAAAAAGCATGTATATGTTGGCCGACGCTACCTAAAATTCATGAATGCTTTCACCCTTACAAATTATTTTGGTTGCAATGTGTAGACTAATAGTCCTTAAGCAAAACAACATGTTCCTGCTGCTTTGCTCTGTCATTCCCTACAATGGTTGCCTGTACCTCACTTCATCCAGTATAAAAACTTCATTCTTCTTTTGTCTCATCTGTGAGACCCTGCCTATACCTAATCAGTAGTCAGTGTCTCACAGATAAGAGACTTTTCTTGTTTGGCTGAAGTTCTATTAAGTAGGCTGGCACAGGGCATTAACTCCTTTTGCACCAGTTGTTGTCTACATGGCATAAGAACCGTAACTAGAAATCTTAGTGCACCGGACGAGAAAGAGCACTGACGCCTCCTCCCTCCCCCGTTCCACAGCCCCTATCTTGGTAAGTGTAGGTGCTCTTTCCCAGCAGTGACGAAAGCTTGGCATTGAGCCCTGATAGGTCCCCCAGTTACAAACCAAAGTGTATAATAAATAAAAACAAAACAAGAAGAAAAGTTTCTAACAACAAATAATGTTAGCTCTCACAAAGCAAGCCTGCCCCACCGGCGGCTCATCTCTGTGATGACACTTCCACAAGTGTATTATGTTCGTTAGAAGGGAACAAGGCCCTGGTCTTTAGAGGGCGCAAGGCCCTAGTTGTTACAGGGCAGGAGGCCCTCAGGTAGGAGCGCGGCTCCCCTGAAGGGCACAAGGCCCTTAGGTGGGTACAGGGCAGGAGGCCCTCAGGTAGGAGCGCGGCTCCCCCCACAGGGCACAAGGCCCTTAAGTAGCTTCTGGCTGTAGGCCAGAATAGGTAGGAGCTCGGCTCCTTCGCAGGGCGCAGGGTCCTGAGCTGTAGCAGAGCGCAAGGCTCTGGACTGTAGAAGGGCGCAAGGCCCTCTAGTGCAGAGAGGCATAGGCCTCTGGTAGGGAAGCGATAGGCTTCCGTAAGCATAGCAGGGCGGCTGCCCTGTAGCTGAGCAAGAACTCCGGGTCCTTGTAGGTAGAGGGACATAAGGTCCCTGACTGTGAGCGGGCAGTAGGCCCTTGTAGTTGGCAGTGGGCATTCGGCCCGGATCTAGCAGGACGCTAGGTCCTGACGCAGCGTAGGGAACACTCGGTTCCTACATAGGTACGAAGTAGCGGTGGTTAGAACCCCCTCCATCCGTCCGGAAGGGCACCTAAGTCCTGAGCCCCAGGACAAGGCGGGCTTAACGGCCGGGGCTCAGGGCACGGGCGTAGACCTGTGGGGCACAGCGTCTCCGGACGCGAGAGAGGTCGGTCGGAGGCAAAGTACGGTGTGGTGAGTTCCATAGCGGTCCCTAGGGATTGGATAAGTAACAGAGGAGTTGGGAAGGGCTGGCGTTGTGCTGTCTCTCTTGTCTTACAGGTGCTGATCGGGAGACAAGGTAGGCGGAAGGAGCCAAGGGGAGCCCCATCGGAGAGTCGTGTATGTGAGTATCGCCGCGGCTAGGGCTGTTCACTTGGTGCACTCACCTTGGGGAACTGTCCCTCCCGTATTCTCCCTTTTTCCCTTACAGAAAAACAAGTGCCCTGTACACGAAGTGCCCCTGCGGCGTTTGGGCGCTTGGACATCCCCCACCCCTCCCCCCGTGGGCACCTCACATACAGTGTAACCTGTGGCTCTCCAGCTTTTTTCGAGCGACAAGTTCCAGCTTGCCCTCTGGTAGGGCATGCTGTGCTTTGTAGTTCCACAACATGGCACCGATAAAAGTCACTGACTGAATGCCCACTTACCTTGCAGCTGGTATTCTGGCCTGTCTGCTTCTCCTCTGCACCTTCTCCGGAGCAGTGCAGGGGAGCTGAGTCCATCCATATACAAAGTACATATGCTATAATCACAAGTCTGGTATTTTAAGGTCTCTTACTCTATAAAAAAAAAGGCCCCTGTCATAAGAACAACAGTTAAAATAAAGTTTATTGATTATTTGTGTTTTTATTGCAACATAATATTGATAAGGCTGGTCTAAACTAGCATTATAACATGGCCAGAGAGCTTGAATTTTATTTCTGTAAAAATCAATAAAGAACCAATTCAAACATTTAGGGGCCTATTTATCACGAACAGCCCCTTCTATGGTGATAAAAAGAAAATCCCTTATTGCCAAAATTTATCAATATAGAAGCTAATCTGCTATCACTGCGAAACTGGCTGAGGGGCCACTTTATTAATCGGTTTTTACAGCAAAAATTCAGGGGAAAGCCACATTTATTAACAGGGCATTGCAGCAGATATTGTAGATACTGCTGCTTTGCCTTTTTCTTAGAATTCCAAAGCAGTCCCCATAGATGGTTATGGGGACTGCTATTTTGCAAGTTGTGCAGCTGAAGCTGGCGTTAGCCAATGGAGCCTATGGGGAGAGCATTGCGGTAGAGGGATCTTCGGATCCCTCATCGCAACTTACTTGGTCTCCTCTCTGGTCACTATTGTGAAGGTGGCCACTTTGTGATCGTGACCATAGATAAGATAAGATAAGATACAGGTCTTGGCCGGAACAACAGTGTTTCGTGACCAGGGGTGGATTGGGAACTTAAAGTGGCCCTGGAAAAAATTCTTGAAGTGGCCTCATATGGGTGTGGCCAACTTAAATGTAGGTGGGGCCAACAAAAAAGTAGGCGGGATTTAGAACTTGCAATTTGGTTGGGGAAACATTTAGGAAAACCTAGATATGATGACTTAATACACAGTGGGTCATTTCTAAAGCAATGCAGGAAAAAAGCTGTAGCCCCCTCACATATAGTTTTTCTAGATGCAACCGCCTTACATATAGTTTTCCCAGATATAGCCCCCTCACATATAGTTTTCCCAGATATAGCCCCCTCACATATAGTTTTCACAGATATAGCCCCCTCACATATAGTTTTCACAGATATAGCCCCCTCACATATAGTTTTCACAGATATAGCCTCCTCACATATAGTTTTCACAGATATAGCCCCCTCACATATAGTTTTCACAGATATAGCCCCCTCACATATAGTTTTCACAGATATAGCCTCCTCTCATATAGTTTTCACAGATATAGCCCCCTCACATATAGTTTTCACAGATATAGCCTCCTCACATATAGTTTTCCCAGATATAGCCCCCTCACATATAGTTTTCACAGATATAGCCCCCTCACATATAGTTTTCACAGATATAGCCTCCTCACATATAGTTTTCACAGATATAGCCCCCACACATATAGTTTTCACAGATATAGCCCCCTCTCATATAGTTTTCACAGATATAGCCCCCTCTCATATAGTTTTCACAGATATAGCCTCCTCACATATAGTTTTCACAGATATAGCCCCCACACATATAGTTTTCACAGATATAGCCCCCTCTCATATAGTTTTCACAGATATAGCCCCCTCACATATAGTTTTCACAGATATAGCCTCCTCTCATATAGTTTTCACAGATATAGCCTCCTCACATATAGTTTTCCCAGATATAGCCCCCTCACATATAGTTTTCACAGATATAGCCTCCTCACATATAGTTTTCACAGATATAGCCTCCTCACATATAGTTTTCCCAGATATAGCCCCCTCACATATAGTTTTCACAGATATAGCCCCCTCACATATAGTTTTCCCAGATATAGCCCCCTCACATATAGTTTTCACAGATATAGCCCCCTCACATATAGTTTTCCCAGATATAGCCCCCTCACATATAGTTTTCACAGATATAGCCTCCTCACATATAGTTTTCACAGATATAGCCCCCACACATATAGTTTTCACAGATATAGCCCCCTCACATATAGTTTTCACAGATATAGCCCCCTCACATATAGTTTTCACAGATATAGCCCCCTCACATATAGTTTTCACAGATATAGCCCCCTCACATATAGTTTTCACAGATATAGCCTCCACACATATAGTTTTCACAGATATAGCCCCCTCACATATAGTTTTCACAGATATAGCCCCCTCACATATAGTTTTCCCATATGTAGCCCCCTCACATATAGTTTTCCCATATGTAGCCCCTCTCACTTACCTTAAGTATCAGGGCCGGCGCGCTCTGCAGCGTTGCTCCGCACACATGATCAGACAGACAGGAAGTGAATACTTCCTGTTTCCTGTCTGATCGGTGCACAGCGCTGAAGGACCCACAGTGCTGCAGCACCAGGCAGCCTCGCGATGCGCGCCGTGTGACCCCAAAAAAATAAAAATAGAAGGCGGCCTCGTTAGGCCAGCGGCCTCCCGGGGAGCTTCCCGGTAAAGGTAATGGCCAATCCGCCCTTGTTCGTGACTGCTGTTCCTGTTGAAGATTTTTAATAAATACAATATTTCAATCCTTATCTTTGAACGGGATCGTGGTTAAAGTGCGTTGAATAATAAGTATCACTGTGAGAGTGGTAAGGCTTAACTTACCACCTCACAAGGCCAGGCTTTGCAGATGTGTGCAAGTGTGGAATTTCATTTTAAAACATTTTATTAAAATAGTTCAAATTTATTAAAAAAAAAATATGTAAAAAGCTGGCGCATCTTACCACCATCAGTTTTATCGCTGGCAATAAACCTTTGATTTATAGGGTGAAACGAAAAACGAAAAAAAACACCTTAATTTTCGCAGGTAATAGGGCTTTTCATTCTTTAATAAATCTGCCCTTTAGTACATGCAACTTCAATGAGGAATCCCTGTCTTAAAAGCGCATCTGCTAATGGGGTTATGAGGTTGCTGAATAGGACAGAAAATGTATGCAAAAATGATTAAAATAAGAAGATTATGCTTACCTGCCTGCAGCAGGTTGGGGCTGGGGGGTAGGGAACATGTGCACCCCTGGGCTGGTCCCATAGTGGGCTACCTTGGGCTGAGTCACTGGGCCACCTGCATTTCTTATTCCTTTAAAAATGTTCCTAATAGGTAGCTTAATCGAGTCTTGCTCCCCGGGTTAAAATTTGCCAGCCGTCCCCTGTTACCGGCTATCCTCAAGTTTGCAGTAGATGTGGAAAACAAGGGCGGGGGGATTTAAAATAAGCAATAGGGGGCAAAGAAGAATACAGAAAGCACAGCTGGAGACATACATAAGTGGGGAACAGAAAGTGAAGGGATATAATGAGGGCTGAGGAGGAATTTGTAAAGAGGGATCAGAAGAAATATGTATCCACTATCCACCTGTAATATGAAGTTTCAGGAGAGATTTTCAAACAAAGGGATTGTTGTATGGTTTTGTCAGACCTTTAATAAATAATATTAAACTAAAAAAGCTAATTAATAAATACTGCACATAAACAAAATGGGTATGATCATAAAACCATATGTGGTTGTATTCATAGACAATTTGGAGATTTATACAGGTCAGAAAAGGTTTATGCACACAATGTAAATAGAGAATGTGGCTTGCGTCACTATACATGTGTATATAACTTGCATAAAGCTTTATGCAAATTATATACACGCGTATAGTGACACAATTCTAGCCTCTTGCGACGTGCCACCTATATATAAACTCCCTCTGGCATGCAGCAAAAAGTACTATAGGTAATGCCTACTCCAAACAGAGTTCTGTCCTGCAACCAAGATCTTACCCATTCAATCATCTTAAAATCCAATCCCAAGCTTTTCAGTTTAATTAACAGTCTGCGATGTGTGACAATGTCAAAAGCCTTACTAAAGTCTAGATAAGCTACATCTACGGCCCCCTCTTGATCGATTACTTTAGTCATCCAGTCAACCCATGCTGTTTAGGATCCTGTAAGTTTATGGATTTTAGATATTCTAAAACTCTTTTAAGAGTGTTTCCATCAATTTCCCTACTACTGATGTAAGGCTCACTGGGCGGTAGTTGCTTGCCTCTTCCTTGCTTCCAATTTTGTGCAGTGGGACTACATTTGCTCTTTTCCAGTCCTCTGGAATTACTACTGTAACTAGTGACTGGTTGAATAATTCTGATAATGGTGTTACCAGAACCCCTTTAAGTTCTTTTAGTATCCTTCTATGTATCCCATCTGGCCCGGTTGATCTATCTACTTTCAGTTTTGAAAGCTCTGTTAAGACCTTCTTCTCTGTAAATGTACTTCTATCTACCTAATTTTTATGAATATACTTGCAAATTAACTGTGGCCCCTTCCCCTCTCTTTCTGTATTTACTAGAAATTAAAAATAGAATATTATTTGATCAATATGTTAATCTTAAAAGTAATATTAATGTTGAATTCATTCATTTGTATGAATCAGTTCCATGTAATAATTGAAGCCTCTAGACAACAAAATACTCTGTACTGAAATCCAGATGTTTTTCTCCCTGAGAAAAATAACTAACAGAACATCTGCCAGAACCCCACTACACCTTATGTATGTTTTCATAATTCACATATAGATTGTTATAAATGACCCAATCTAGAACACACTATTAGATCTTGCACCTCCATTGATGGATGATGTATAGATTGTGAAATGAAAATGATACTGATTTTATAAGAAAATGAAACTGTAAAAACTGAATACAATAAGCAAGAAAAGTATACAGCAAAGTAAATAAAACACAAGAACCCATTAAAAAAAAAAATCTGATACTACTGAACTATGATAAATTATTACCAAAGTGACTGTTTTATATCAAGTTAAACAAATGGGCAATTTATGAGCATTTGTGTGCAGGTAACTGGGCAAAAAACAATCTGTAATCCAGACAAGACATTTGATTTTATTTTCTAAACTACTAGGAAAATGGCTTTGAGTTTCTCTAGGTTACATAACCTTATGTCAGAGCTTGAAAATATGTCTCTCCTGACTGAGGACTTTGTAGGTGTAATATTATACTCCAACCAGAGATGCTACAGTATTCTAGATTTCTGCTGTTTCAGCAAAGTAGCAGTTAATCAACATTGCTGCATTTCTCAGTGGACTACACCTGTTCCTGGGATTTTAAAACTCTGGCTCTCCTTACAATCATGGCCAGATCATTGTTGAGCCTATGCTGTCACTGCTGCAGGTCCTGTTATCCTGAGTTCCTTACACTATGCCAGCAATGGAGGGGCAAAAGAATGAAGGAGGGCGCAGAGTGTGAGGATAAAGGAGGGCCCAGAGTGTGAGGATGAAGGAGGGCCCAGAGTGTGTGGATGAAGGAGGGCACAGAGTGTGAGGATGAAGGGGCGCACAGAGTATGAGGATGAAAGGGGGTCCAGAGTGTGAGGACGAAGGAGGGCCCAGAGTGTGAGGATGAAGGAGGGCCCAGAGTGTGAGGATGAAAGTAGGGATGTGCACCGGCCACTTTTGGTGTCTTGTGTTTTGTGTTTTGGATTCGGATTTGCTTGAGGTTTTGGGTTCGGATTTGTTTCACAAAACACCTGACGAAAGGTTTTGGTTCGGATTTAAGGTTTTGGATTCGGATTTATTTTGAAAAAAAACATAAAAAGTGTTAAAATCAAGTTTTTGGGTTTATTTTCACTCCTACGCTATTATTAACCTCAATAACATTCAATAACAATCATTTCCACTAATTCCCAGTCTATTCTGAACACCTCACACCTCACAATATTGTTTTTAGTCCAAAACGTTTCACCGAGGTAGCTTTCTGGACTGCATAGTGCAGTAGTCCCGATACACAATTTGGTACCGGGGCCACAATACCTCCGCCTTCAAATGGTCTGAATTCCACTGCACAGCTGCCTGCAGTAATATAGCAGTACCACTGGACTTATACTGCAAAATCAGTGAACATGGTAATATTGCAGTACCACTGGACTTATACTGCTGAATCAGTGAACTTTGTAATATAGCAGTACCTATGGACTTATACTGCAGAATCAGTGAACTTTGTAATATTGCAGTACCAATGGACTTATACTGCAGAATCAGTGAACTTTGTAATATTGCAGTACCAATGGACTTATACTGCAGGATTGTTTTTGGATATTTTTTTTTAATTTCTTTTTTTTATAATTATTTTTTTTTTAATTTTTTTTTAAATTTTTTATAACTTGGGAATAATGGGGAAATAAAAAAGCCCTTAGAAGGACAGAGCACAGGGCACAGCACCACTGGACTGAGCAGAACACAGCACAGCACAGAACTGAACAGCACAGCACAGCACAGCACAGCACGAGATATAGCAGGACAGAGGACCACCTAACACAACCTCCCTCTACCCTGATCAATGCCCGAGTGAAGATGGCGGCGGCTAGCAGGGAATTTATAGGATCCGAGTATCCCGAGATCCGACAGCGGGATTATGACTCAGAGCCTCGGTTTCAGTTTTGCAATTGGCAGGAATACCCGGATCTGTCTCGGATCCGGCTCGGATCGGCAACGTTCGGGTGGGCTCGGATTTCAGATATCCGAGCCCGCTCATCTCTAGATGAAAGGGGGTCCAGAGTCTGAGGACGAAAGGGGGTCCAGAGTCTGAGGACGAAGGAGGGCCCATAGTGTGAGGATGAAGGAGGGCCCATAGTGTGAGGACGAAGGAGGGCCCATAGTGTGAGGACGAAGGAGGGCCCATAGTGTGAGGATGAAGGAGGGCCCATAGTGTGAGGACGAAGGAGGGCCCATAGTGTGAGGACGAAGGAGGGCCCATAGTGTGAGGATGAAGGAGGGCCCATAGTGTGAGGATGAAGGATGGCACAAAGTGTGAGGATGAATTGGCGCACAGAGTGTGAGAATGAAGGAGGGCCCAGAGTGTGAGGATGAAGGAGGGCACAGAGTGTGAGGATGAAGGGGCGCCCAGCGTGTGAGGATGAAGGGGCGCCCAGAGTGTGATCGTGAAGGGGCGCACAGTGTGATCGTGAAGGGGCACACAGTGTGATCGTGAAGGGGCACACAGTGTGATTGTGAAAGGGCACAGTGTGAGGATGAAGGGGCACACAGTGTGCAAATAAAGGGGCACACAGTGTGAGAATAAAGTGGCACAGAGTTGTACATGTTGTTGTTTTATTTTGTTTGATCTTATTCCTCTTAATATTAGCTGTAAATTATTCTTTGACAGAAAAATAATTTAAAAAAATACATAAAAATATTATTTTCCCTTGGATTTATTTGTATTATTTTTGCAAACAACTTACTAAGTATTTCTGTTCTGACCTATATACTTATTATGTTATTTATACCCAACTACTTATAAAACGGGACTGCTCAGTAATTAGTTTGGAAGGGTGACTTGAATAAATTATGGAGACTCTAAGGGTGCTGCACACTGAAAAAGTTTGGGAACCACTGCACTATGCTATCCATGCGCTCCTGACCCTCTGTTAACTGAGTGCAATCCTGAGTTCCTGACATTCTGCTACCATGTGCTATACTGAGTTCCTGATATTCTGCTATCCCTGTGAAATTGTGAGTTCCTAACACTCTAATACATGCGTGCTAAACTGAGTTCTTAAAACTGTACTACCAGTGTGCTATCAATGAGTTACTGGCACCCAGATACTTGAGAGGTATCTTGAGTTCCTGACAGAGTGTTATACTGAGTATTAGAACCCTGCCTACAGTATACTATTCTGATTTCCTGACACCCTGCTAACAGTGTCCTATACGGATTTCCTGAAACCCTACTACCAGTGTGCTATCCTCAGTTCCTGGTACTCTTCTACTAGTGTACTATTCTGAGTTACTGACACCCTTCTCTCAATGCAGTATCCTGAGTTCTTGAGGATTCTCTGCTATCAGTGTGCTATACTGAGTATTTAAAACCATGTTTCCAGTGTGCAATCCGGAGTTCTTGACACCCTACTACCATGATGCTATCCTGAGTTACTGACACCCTGCTACCAGTGTGATATCATGAGTTCCTGCCCTTCTACTATCCATTTGCAATGCAGAGTTATTTTGGTGGAGGTTCCTTGGTGCAATGTGGTAATATTTATAAATTGTTTCCTTACTGCTGTTGGTTGTTAGGGGAGTTGTATTCATCCAATGGGGTTGTTTGATCTGTGAGAAGGACTGAAAAAATAGGGAGGGGGGTTTACCTTGTGTGGTGTCACTCACCTCCCTTAGTTCAGACTTCGTACTTGATAGGAGGAGGGTCAAGATAAAAGGGATTAGTAATTTTGGACGTTTATAGCACTGTGAATTGGTTGGAAGACTATTCTTAGAAGAGTGGTGGTTGTTAGTTCTCTTTTTGTTTATAGCTGTAAATGTTTATAGATAATTGTGTGTTTATAGCATTTGAGTATGGGTGGGATGTTTAAAGCAATCTGATGTCATTGAAGTGGAGCAGTGTAAGATGCTTAAAGCTCAGTTTAGTTTCTTGGGGAAAATGTATATAGCTTTTGTCCTCTAGGTGGTGTTGTTGTGGTTAGTACTGTAGTGTTGTACTGTTAGTACTGTTAGCAGGTAGTACTAGTCAGATTTGAATGCAATTAACAGAGCAAATTACATGGCATACAAAGACTATTCAGCATAAGACAGGGACAGAGAGGAATATGGAAAGTGGACAGACATGAGACAAAGGGTACAGACATGAGACATAGGGTAGAGGACCCTGCCCTTGAGAGCTTACATTCTAAAAGGAGGGGGTAATGAGAAACAATAGGAGGAAATTGAAACAACATACATAGTGGAGTTCTCTATGGTGCTGAGATATGCAAGATATTGAGGCCATGATATAGTGAGGCCTATATGTGGCCATAATGGTGCAGGGGCCTAGATGGTACAGAGACCTGGAGGGACCAGATGGTGCAGCGGCATATTTGGGCAATGTCCAGGATGGTGCAGTAGTCTAAAAGATGCAGGGACCATGATGGTGTCTGAGTTTAGGTAGTATAGAAGCCTGGATGGTAACAAGGGAGGTATGACAGTTGCTATGTAATCAAAGTAGTGAAACAAAAACAATGCAATATTTTGGCACAGCAATGTTATGGCAGAGCAGTACAATGGCAAAGACAATGCAGTACAATAATTGGAGAGTTAAGAGCAGTAAATACAAAAGCAATGGGAAAATAGTGGGAGGTGTAATTATAGAAGAAGCAGTCGAAAGACAGGGGCAGGAGTGAAGTGTGGAGAAAGCAGAGGGGGAAAAAATTGTGAAAAGCAGGAATAGCAAGTGAAAAGGTAGCGGGGACAGTGAGAGCAGGCGTTGAGCAGCTGGATGGTGCGAGTGAAGCAGGGAAGCAAAGAGAGAAGACAAAGATATAATTAATTACCAAGTTACAATTCCAGGATAATAAAATCAGAAGTGCAGTGACAGGCTGCAGCAGGTGAAATTAGTTATTGGCAGGCAACAGGTGTTCCCAGTTACCTGTTACTGTTTGTTCAACTGTGTCATTTACCTGTGCATTTCCTTACACTTTGTGTGAGAAACTACTTAGTGTAGGAAATACCAACATGTCACAACCCAACACATCTCCCCTTAGAGTGGATGCTAAGATATAAAACAAAGACAGTTGTTGTCAGCGCTTATCCTTAACACAGCATATCTGTGTGTATCTAGCAAAATGAAGACATGCGGTATTAGTTAATCATCACCATTTACTTATATAGCGCTGCTAATTCCGCAGCGCTGTACAGAGAACTCATTCACATCAGTTTCTGCCCCATTGGGGCTTACAGTCTAAATTCCCTAACACACACACACACACACACACACAATAGGGTCAATTTGTTAGCAGCCAATAATTAACATACCAGTATGATTTTGGAGTGTGGGAGGAAACCAGAGCACCCGGAGGAAACCCACACAAACACAGGGAGAACACACAAACCCCTCACAGATAAGGCTATGGTCGGGAATTTAATTTATGACCCCAGTGATGTGAGGCAGAAGTGCTAACCACTTAGCCACCATGCTGCCTGGTCATATTTTGATCAAAACATTTAATCATGTATCCCAGCATCAAGGACACCTCATTATATGCAGGTCCTACACTGACCTATATGCTTTAAACACCATTAAAATGCAGATAAAATCAGAGGCACTCACCTCGCAAGTATAGGGGTTTACATATAACAAGGGCTGGCTTGTGAGCCACACCCAAATGTGCCTTAAATAGGCTTGATGGACAACTGCTATGACAATAAGGCAATAAAATAAAACAAAACCAGAGAAAAAACATGCTAAGATATAGTTGAAAGGAATACTAATTAACTACATCTATGCTGATTGGTGAGCTGGTTATTTTTTTTAAAAAAGAAAAAAACTACTGGTCTTAGTTAAGTTAGATGAGATCCATGCCAGAATGGTGTCATTAAATATGCTTCATTGGTCCGCAGCCCAACACAGGTTAAAACAAGAGATAAACTCCTGTTACATACTTTAAAAAAAAACACACTTGAACAGATGAGAAACACAAGTTACAATGTGGATCGCAACAAGCTTTTTAGTTTCAACATTTTAGGCGGGTAAAGCTTGTAATGACTCATGCCAACACTACTTTTGTATTGTGAAGCCCAGGGCCATCTTAACAACATTATGGGCCCCTGGGCAAAGCAGTGTATTGGGACCCCTACCCATTTAATCACTCACAAGAATAAAAATGTAAATTATCGATAAAATTAAGTTTATATTTATTGTTACCTGCAAAAGTGTTTAAATATAAAAAAAAACCATGCTGTACTACAGAGGTTAATCCACATAAACATTTTTTGACGACTATTTGCCCCCCTTCATCATGCTTCTGGTCTGTCCCTATTTCACATACTGTGCCCTCCATTATGCTCCCATTTGCCCCCCTTCATCAATCTTCTGGGCCCCCCACCCACCCCTGTATCAAATACTATGCCTGTGTCCTCCATTATTCTCCTATTTACCCCCCCCCCCCTTTACTTACCTTTCTATCCCCTTCTTATCTTCTTTTTTCTTCTTCTCTGTTTTCTTTCTTCCTTGCTTGCTAATCCATTGCGTTGTGGCTCCTCTTGGTGTACTCCTCACTGAAAATGTAGTGCGTGATGACGTTACGCCCGACATTCAGTGCGATCTCACCATGGAGGACGGGAAGAAGGAGGGAGCCAGATCGATGCCGCTTGACCGCAAAAAGGTGAGTAGTTTTATTTATTTTTTTCTTAATTACTTCAGAGCCCTGACTATGGGGCCCCTACGCATGTGGGGCTCCCGGGCAGTTGCCCAGTGTGCCCAATGGGAAAGACAGCCCTGGTGAAGCCTTGTTGACAGCAGCCCTGCTTTTTGTTGAAGCTGATACCATGTGATTGAAATACAATAGCTATGTTTTCATATTCAAATCATTTATTTTGTTAACATGTGTTCATATTGTAAAACAATGTTCTAGTGTACTTAATTATAAAAACAAAGTTGTTAAAGCAGAATAAATAATGAAAGTCATGAATTAATCTGTTATGTTCTAAATGTTGATAGCTTTGATGTTAGGATGTAGATGGTATAGAGGGTGATCAATGAGGTTGAAGAGTTACATAACCCTGCATCCCACAATTAATTTGAAATGTTCCTATGATTCTGATTGACTTATGTGTTTTTGTCTTTAATGTCAATTTGCCAAAGACTCCTCAGCCTTTGCTAATTCTTGCCACAGTTCTTGAGCATAGCATTGATTATCGCCAGTAGATGATCTGCAGTCTTCACTGACACATCCTCTACTTTCCACTCAATTGCTTGATCTCTGCTCATTAACTTTTTGCTACAGTGAAACCTTTACCACCTGCTCCTTGAATGTTTCCGTAATGAGGCCTGGTCTGATCAAATTGTTTATCCATGGGAATCCCGTTTGACACAGCTACATTTCAGTGTCAAGGATCCTCTTTTTTCCTGTCCGACTTGTTCATGTATAATGTAGCTATGTTGTGTTACATTATATTTCTGCCCTTCTGCAGTCAAGTGCACAGATTAATGTTTTACAATAGTATGTGTCTGAAGTTTTGAAGTTATGTATAGTTTATACATAGTATTTAAACTAAGCCCTTTTGTTAAGGCAGGGATTCCCAAACCCAGTCCTCAGGGCTCCCTAACACTGCAGGTTTTCCATATCTCCTTGCTGGAGCACAGGTGTATTCATTACTGACTGACACATTGTAACAGATCCACAGGTGGTCCTAATTATGTCACATGTGATCCTGAAAACCTGCACTGTTAGGGAGCCCTGAGGACTGGGTTTGGGAAACCCTGTATTAAGGTATATGTCCCCAAAAGGTGTCCTCTACTTTGTACTCTAATTCTGGATGTTATTATTATTATTATTATTATTATTATTAATAATAAGAAATTATAAAGCTCAAATGTCTTATATAGTTTTGTATAATTAAGGATACTCTGCCACATTTTAGGTAATAGTTATCTATCTAAGTGTACAGAAAGGCACTGTCATATTTCATGATATTTTTGAAAAATGCCATTAGTAGCCTCCAATCATTAAGGCCTTGTCTTGTCTCTTGTAACCACCTCTTACTCCCACCTACAAGACTTCTCCTGTGCTGCTCCCCACTAATGGAATTCCCTACCATGCTTAATCAGACTTTCCCAAAGCATTCAAATCTTTACACGCTCTTTGAAAACCCATCTCTTTTTTAGAGGTGACTTTATCCCCTATAACACTATTCACACTACTGTACCCTCACCACTGTCCCAAACTCCACTCTGAGCCATATTTGCTCCTCTTGTTTCAGCTGTGCCGTCTTCCATTTAGAATGTAAGCTCTCTGATGAGTAGAGTCCTTCATATCCTTTGTTTTCATGTCTGCATTTATTTTGTCTACCTTGTATGTCCCTGTTTTATGTATGTACTGTTTTCCCTGCTGTACAGGGCTGCAGAGCACTGTGGCACCTTACAAATCTACGATAATAATAATGGCCAATCCACCCTTGACTAAGCACTATGTAAAACAAATATGAGATAAAATGTGTCAGGTTCTCTAAGTGTGATACACCAAAACCTGAGTACCCTGGGGCGTATCTATATGTTTTTAATTTGTTAATTTAATTTGTTAATTGTTATAAGTGTTTATAAAGATTTAAAAAAAAAAAAAAATTCCTGAGGGAGAAGTGACAGTTGGGAGTGGTTGGTGGTTGCCGGGGGTGACAGTGGGGAGTGGTTGGTGGTTGCCGGGGGTGACAGTGGGGAGTGGTTGGTGGTTGCCGGGGGTGACAGAGAGAGAGGAGTGTGATACTCAGGACCGCTGAGAGAGATCCCTGTGTCTGGATAGACTGAGAGAGAAAAATAGGGACAGAATGAAAACCGGACAAAGTGATAAATAAGCAGATTAAAAGTGAAGAAAGTGTAAGAAGAGAAGAAGATAAGAAGTGAGCCAGAGAGAGGTGTGAGTAAAAAGGAAAGTGCTGAAAATTACTAAGCAGGAGAGAGATCTGTGAATACACATCAGAGACTGAGCTATGTACTGAGGACAGTGTGAGAGGAGAGAAAATAGAGAGGTCTGTGAATACACACAAAAGAGACTGTGTAATACAAAAGATCATCAGTTTATTTGGCATGAAAAAGTAATTTATGGGCCCCAACCACGTGCAGCACTTCTACAAATAAATATTGAAATATATGATGTGGATCTTAAAGTTCTGTTGAGAAATTAATCTCTTAATCGTGTTAAGTTATGTATTAATGTTAGGTTATTATATATATAATATATATATGTATGTGAAGATTAATAATTTGCTCTGGCAGAAACATCCATAAACATAGAATTCCAATAAATTATTAGTGTTATTAGTATGGTAAATGTAAAGGTTTGTCAATTGTAAATAGTTTCAAAGTGATAAGATAATGTTTAAAAATAACAGAGTAGTTCTTATTAATAAAATGAAGTAAGTTAAGAATACACTTGTGTCATTTTAAATCTCTGAATAAATCTCCTTTCCTCTCTGGTGCAATTTCAACGTATTACTCTAAATAACACCACACGGGGTATTACATAAGAAGTAAAAGGTGACCACACATTACAAACAAGTATAAGATTGAAAGGAAGAGTATAGAAGCTCTGATAACAAGAACTTGCAATCTAGTGAGGAAAAAACATTTTGGTTTCTGAAAATCGGAAACGTCTCATGAAAATCAGGACTGTTGGGAGGTCTGTACTCATAATGCAATGATAAAAGGTGAGAGCAAGCCCCAACAGTACACTAATTTGGAAACAGTTATGTTGAACCACTATAAAAAGGGGTTTTTGTAACATACACAAATACATGCGTAGCAGTTCCTATGCCAGCTAGGAACTCCCGATATTTAAGTTTGCATGCAGAAAACCCTCATTACCTAGTACAAGCCATTATGTTATGTTATCAGCCATAACTGATTTTAAGTTGCTCTTTACAGTTTTAGAAAAAACTGAAAAAAATTAATTTAAATATGTCAACTTGGAGTAGATTTGCTTTTAAAATTACTATTTTTTTTAACATAAGGTTCCTTTAAAAAAAATACAGAATGATGGCCAATAGTACAGTTCCATGGAAAATGTTGCTTTCTATAACAAAAATACTAATTTATATGACCATCATTTTATGTGTAATTGGGCAATAATGATCAAAATTCCTTGTTCTGTGTCTCCTGGATTTCCCACTTCAAAGTGATCATTATGTTTCAATAAAAAGAGCAAAAAAATTTGCATGTTGACTAACTGCAATGTACTGTTATTGCACAGACTGGTATTAATTGTGTTAGAAGTCTTATATGGTATTTAATGGGCAAAAACGAAAACTATTTTCAGTGATTATCATGAAACAATTGATATAAAAGTAGTATCTAGAAAGCTTGAAGCAGTCAGATCATCTTTGAATTTTAAATAACTTGCCGTGTCATTTTAAATCAGTGAAAGCTATGCTTTATTATGCTCCTTGATGTCTCTGTGATTCCAGTGAGTCGCGTCACAAGAGACAGTGGAAAATGGAGCATTGCCGTTGTGATTTCCTTTGAGCATATGCAGTAATTCCACCTGTATCTATCAATTCACTTTTATAAAGCATGAAGTAGTCTAGTCACTGCCATGCATAGTAAAGATAAAGAGCTGCTAGGAAGATGCAATCAGATATATAGAAAGAGCAAATAAGGTTGGATTTACTGCACGTTGAATGAATTATTACTTGATTTTTCTTGAGTTGAGCACTAGCTCCACCAACATATTTTTTGCTATAGCCATCTCTGCACGCACATTAAGATTTTGGTTGATCAACTTGGTCAATTCGACCAACCATTATACAATGTGTACAGGGAGTGACCTCATCCTAAACAATCAATACTGTATTTGATCCTGCAGGATTGAAAATCAGGTCAGCCAATGACCCAAATCAGCACATACATCTACCATGCATGACCATTACATAGGTTTAAAGCTTGTGAAGCCAATTTGTATTGCAATTTGTGTCGCAATCTGATTGCATTGAATTTCTGTAATCAAAAAAGATTTGTGCAATCTGGGTCTCCGTGTGTCAACAAAATGCTCACAGAGCAGATCAGAATGTAGCGATTGAATAGCAACTTGTAGCAATCATAAGTAGGGTGCAATACAAATGAGAGTGCTCTCAAAATAGAAAGGAGAAGAATTAAATAACAAATAAGGAAACATTTTTTGTAAAAAAAAATGCTAAATTGTTATATGTTTTAATGTATTATAATTAATTAGTAAATATAATGGCTCCTACACTCACCATATACAATTTAATAAGGTAAATTATCAGATTAGCCAGTGGCCACTGCTGCTTTTAGATATTGAGTATGCAAACGTTCATTTGGTATATTACACATGCTGCATGTGTCACCAGCATAACATATATGAGAATCCACTTCTCACTTTCAACTTTAATGTTAAAAAACTTTGAGGGACAGTTCTGGAGTCTTCATTTTCTCTTGAATCCTCTGTCAGTGGATTAAAAAATAGTTTAAAAATTAAAAAAAGGAGAAGCAAAGAAGCGGAAAAGAAATCCTTATCTGAGATCAAATATATCACCGTAGCATTGAATCATAATATAAAGGAAATGTATTATTTAAATCATAAAAATACTCAAAACATGCACAATAGGTTAAAATCAATAAGAAAAAATAATTTAAATTAAAATAAAAATAAGAATAAGGGTTACAAAATATAACCCATTTATCTAATGATCTAGACTTGCTATATCACCAATAACTTATGCATATGTTATATGTATAAAAGAAATGTGAATTAGCTACAGAACACAAACTTGTGACCTACAACATATAAAGCAATTAGCCATCCTATTGAACCACATGGCTCTTAAGAATTTTGGAGTTTTAAATGATATGAGTGATCGTGGCAGCTAATCAACATTGCGATCTTAAGGAGCCTGTGCTCTCGTTCTATGGGATTTAAATTATACAATCATATTTTAGAAACTGTGGAATGGTTTCTTGATTTTCTTAATAACAAGCCCAGTTTAAAACACAAAATACTTTTTATGGACAACAATTTCTCCCTTTCTTTAACCCTATATGTGCACTATAAGAGTTGTAGAAGTTATTGGTGATAAAACAAGTCCAGATCATTAGATATATAGGTTACATTTTGTAACCCTTATTTTTATTTTTATTGAATTTATTTTTTGTTATTGATTTTAACCTATTGTGCATTTTTTTGTGTATTTTTCTGATTTAAATAATAAATTGTCTTTATATAATGATTCAATGCTACGTGATATATTTTATCTCAGATAAGGATTTATTTTGTGCTTCTTTGCTTCTCCTTTATTCTTGACTTTGTTTAGTTTGAAGTTGATACACAGACAACTCAACAGGATTACGGATGGTTTATTTTGTTAATATCAAATATTTAAGGTCAGCGCCTAGTCTTAGCGCTCAAGGTTGGACGCTAGATGTTTTAAAAATACAGCAAATAAAAAAATATATTTTATTTTAAGGAGTAAATTACTCCAAAATAAAAAAAATGGAACATAAATTGAGCTAAAGTCTGTATTATGATAAAATGCAGTTGACACATTCATGTCGATGTCAGCATTTTATTAATGACCAAATCAGTTTGCTGTAATTGGCAAATGTCACAGTACCATAAAGGATTTCTAAATATTCAACTTCATTTGCTTCTCTGTACAACAATGTGGGAAAGGCATCCCTATGACATTATGAAACCAATCTTGCTTGAAATATCTATAATTTAATGACTGCCATCTTCATGAAGGATTGGATCCAACACAACAAACATCTCCCCTGGTGAGCTCATCACTGTATATTACCTATCCTCAAGCAAAATACCATTTTCTCTTCTAAAGAATGACTGGAGTGGATTTCAGTACTGAGATACAGGAGATGGGAAACATGCAAGAAAAGCTAAGATTTAATAAAATTATTATTTTTATCCAAAGAATACAGTCGCAAGAAAAAGTATGTGAACCCTTTGGAATTTCCTGACTTCTGCATAAATTGATCATAAAACGTAATCTAATCTTCATCTAAGCCCCAAGAATAGATAAACACAGTTTATGTAAACTAATGACACACACAAACAAATATGCATTTTAAAGTCTTTATTAAACAGTCACAGTGCAGGGTGTAAAAAGTTTGTGAACCCTTGGATTTAATGACTGGTTGACCCTTCTTTGGTAGCAATAACCTCAAACCAAACATTTCCTGTAGCTGCAGATCAGACCTGCACAACGGGCAGGAGGAATTTTGCACCAAAAATGTTTCAGTTCAGCAATATTCTTGGGGTGTTTGGTGTGATCCGCTTGCTTCAGTTCATGCCACAGCATTTCAATTGGGTGGAGGTTATGGGCAAAATGTATCTGTCACAACTTGAGTATTTGCTTACTGGTTTTGGCACTACTCACCAAAGAGGCGCGGAGTCTAACGTGTTCCAGGTATTCACCAGGAACTCCCGCAAGGGAGTATGGTCTTAGCTGCGGGAGACACGCAGGTCGCGGTCCTCAGAGGGAGCAACCAGTGAAGCGGTGAGATGAAAGCGGTATCAGGCAGGCCGCGTCAGAAACGAGAGTATCAGGATATGCCACAGGGAAAATCCAAAGCCGTAGTTAGGAGTAGCTGGGTCCGGGGTCAGAAGCGCAGGAGAGGATAGTCAACAAGCCGGGTTCAGTACACAGGAATATCAGAAGTAGAATGGTCAGCGAGCCGGGTTCGGTACACAGGAATATCAGAAGTAGAATGGTCAGCAAGCCGGGTTATTCACAGAGAAGAAGGAGGAGACAGGAACGCTGGAGCTAGGTGGGACCTATTACTCTGGCACTCTCCTAGTGCCAGATTGATCCTTAAATAGTGCCGCCTTCAATTAGCGGCGGTGGTGACGCTGAACACCACCGCCGGATTTACTGGAGAACGTTCCGTTGCCTAGCAACGGAACGTGACCGCCGACCCGGAAGTGTGCTTGCGCGGCAGTAGCAGGCGTCCGTCCCTGTGTGATGGACACAGGACGGGGATGGCGCCTGACAGTACCCCCTCCTCTACTTTGTTGGATAGATCTTTGGTCCAAGAACTGTTTCAATAGCCGTGGGGCATGAAGATCCTCTTTAGCCACCCATGATCTCTCTTCTGGACCGAAGCCCTTCCAATGGACTAAGAATTGATGTCGTCCGTGGAGGACACGGGAGTCCAGGATGCGGCTTACTTCAAATTCCTCACCATTGGTAGTCCGTACAGGAGCTAGATGATGAGGCAAGCGATGAAACTTATTGAGTATAAGTGGTTTCAGAAGAGAGACGTGAAACACATTATGGATTTTCAGGGAGGAAGGTAACCGAAGTCTGTAGGTAACCGGGTTGATAACATGTGTTATAGGGAAAGGTCCAATATAACGAGGAGCCAATTTCTGAGAAGGAACTCTTAACTTGAGATTGCGTGTAGACAACCATACTTTGTCGTGAACGTGTAATAGAGGAATAAGTCTCCGATGACGGTCAGCCGCTTGTTTATAGCGTAAAGAAGTCTCCTGGAGTTTGGTTTTAGTAGTTGACCAAATCTGAGAAAAGTTCCGCATTAAATCCTCCACGGCTGGAACTGGCGAGGAAACCTGACTGGAGAAATCTGGGAGGGTGGGTTGGGTTCCATAAACAACAAAAAATGGAGAGGCACCAGAAGACTCGTGATGATGAAAGTTGTGAGAAAATTCTGCCCAAGGTAGGAGATTAGCCCATTCTGTTTGGTTGTCTGCAGAGAAACATCGTAGAAATACTTTGAGGTCCTGGTTGACCCATTCAGTCTGGCCATTGGTTTGTAGGTGATAGCCGGACGAGTACTTGAGGTCAGAACCAAGAATCTTACAAAAAGCTCTCCAGAATTGAGAAACGAACTGCACTCCACGATCTGAAATGATTTCACGAGGACAACCATGGATTCTGAATATCTTTATATTAATAAAGATAAGGGCCAACTGAGAGGCAGACGGTAGAGCAGGTAAGGGTACGAAGTGGGCCATTTTCGAAAATCTGTCAACGACGACCCAAATGACAGTAAACCCATTACTGGGAGGAAGGTCAGTGATGAAATCCATGGATATGCTTTGCCAAGGAATATCTGGAATAGGAAGTGGTTAAAGAAGACCTGGTGGAGCCAATCTGGGGTTTTTACAACGAGCACAGGTGGCACATGAGGCCACAAATTTCCGTACGTCAGCATGCAAGGCTGGCCACCAATATTTTTGACGAAGAAATTCATAGGTTTTCTTCACCCCGGCGTGTCCTGCCAGCTTGAAAGAATGTGCCCACCGTAGAGCTTTGACTCGTAGCTTAGGTTCCAAGAAAGAGCAACCCCTAGGATGTGTTTTGGGGGAGGTTCTGGTAAGGGCGATAACTTTGGTAGGTGTTAGGATTGGCAGTGGCTTCAGAGATGTGCAGAGATCAGTGTGATCAAAAGATCGAGACAAGGCGTCCGCTCGGATGTTCTTGGACCCAGGATGGTAAGTTAAAATAATATCAAAACGTGCAAAGAATGATGCCAATCGAGCTTGGCATGGGTTGAGGCACCGAGCTTCACTGATATAAAGCAGGTTCTTATGGTCAGTTAAAACTGTTACTGGATGACGGGACCCTTCTAAGAGATGTCGCCACTCCTCCAAAGCGGCCCTGATAGCAAGCAACTCTTTGTCGCCAATACCATAATTTTTCTCATGCGGCAAGAATTTTTTAGAGAAAAATCAGCAGGGAAGATGAGTACCAAGTTCGGATCTTTGGAAGAGCACAGCTCCAATACCTATTGCAGACGCATCAACTTCCAGAAAAAAGGGTTCTAATTGATTTGGTTGAGAAAGAACTGGTGCAGACGAGAAGGCTTGTTTTAGGGAATCAAACGCCTTCAAGGCATCGGTAGACCATTCTCTGGGATTGGATGATTTCCGGGTCAGAGTGGTTATTGGAGCTATGATTGAGGAGAACCCCTTAACAAACTGTCTGTAATAGTTGGCGAACCCAACAAATCTTTGAATGGCCTTGGTGCCTTGAGGAAGAGGCCAACTTTTAATAGCGGAAACCTTCTTAGGATCCATGCGTAGTCCTGATCCTGAAACAATGTACCCTAGAAAAGGGAGTTGTTCAACTTCGAAGATACACTTCTCTAATTTGCAGAAGAGTTGATTAGCTCGTAGTCGAGATAAAACTTCTTTGACATGAAGACGATGGGAGGAAATATCTGGGGAGAAAATCAGGATGTCGTCCAGATAGACAACTACAGAATGATATAATAGGTCTTGAAAAATCTCATTTACAAAGGACTGAAAGACAGCGGGGGCGTTACTAAGCCCAAAGGGCATAACTATATATTCGAAATGTCCGTCCCACGTGTTGAACGCTATCTTCCACTCGTCCCCTTGGCGAATTCGTACTAAGTTATATGCCCCCCGGAGATCCAATTTGGTGAAGACTCGGGCTCCGCTGATTCTGTCAAAAAGATCAATAATAAGGAGCAGGGGGTAACGATTTTTAATGGTAATTTTATTTAGTTGCCTATAATCAATGCAGGGGCGTAGAGATCCGTCTTTTTTCTTGAGGAAGATTTTCTGATAAATCCTCGGGCTAGGTTTTCAGAGATATATTGAGACATGGCCTGGGTTTCTGGCAGAGACAGGAGATAAGTCCTACCACAAAGAATCTGTTTTCCCGGTATTAAATCAATCGGACAGTCCCAAGGGCGATGAGGTGGAAGAATCTCTGATTTTTGCTTGGAAAAGATGTCCTTAAAGGTTAGATAGACTGAGGGTAATGTGGATGTCTCCGAATTGGTTTGAGTAAGGCAAACGTTGGAGCGAGGAGAAAAAATACACCGGTTATGGCACTGCAGACCCCAGGAGATAACTTCGGCACGAGCCCAGTCAAATTGTGGGGAGTGGTTCCGGAGCCAGGGGAGACCCAAAATTAAAGGATTGATGGATTGAGGTAACACTAGGAATTGAATCCACTCTTGATGCAAGGCTCCAATCCGCAATTGAACCGCACTAGTGATGCTGGAAATGGTGCCGTTGCTGACACGATTACCGTCTACAGCGGTTAGTGTTAACGCCTGTGGAAGAGCAAAAATGGGTAACTGAAGCTGTGAGACAAGAGAGACCGAGATGAAATTCCCGGCCGCACCAGAGTCCACGAAGGCTAGGATCTGCTGGGGTCCCTTAGAACTGACCAGTAGAACAGGCATAAGGAACTCAGGGTTAGAAGTTGAGTAGGGAGTGGAAACAGCTACTCCTAAGGCGGCCTCCCTCTTACCGTTTAGGAGGGAGCGTTTCCCGGTCTTTTAGGACAGAGGCTTAGTACATGTCCGGACTCTCCGCAATATAGACACAGTCTGTGTTTGAGTCGTCTCTCACGCTCCTCAGGCGTCAATTTTGAGCGACCCAGCTGCATCGGTTCCTCTGTAGCCGAAATAGGATTTTGAAAGGTAGGTGCCAAGCGGGTAGGGCGTCTTGAGTGAGATCTCTCCGATGTTCTTTCCCTAAAACGTAGGTCAATCCGGATACACAGGGAAATGAGGGTATCCAAGTCGGAGGGAAGTTCCCTGGTGACCAGCTCATCCTTAATTCGGTCCATAAGGCCCTGCCAAAAGGTAGCAATGAGAGCCTCGTTGTTCCATCGCAGCTCCGACGCAAGCGTACGGAACTGTACTGCATACTGACCAACTGACATAGAACCTTGTTGAAGATTTAATAGACCAGAAGCAGCTGAGGAGATCCGACCTGGTTCGTCAAAGACCTTGTGAAACATGTAGTTGAATGCTGCAGAGTTCTCTAGTAAAGGATCGTTGCGCTCCCATAACGGTGAAGCCCAGGCCAATGCTTGTCCGCAGAGCAGGGAAATCATGAAGGCTACCTTGGTGCGCTCAGATGAGAAGGCAGTAGAGTTGCACTCAAAATGGATTGCGCACTGATTCAGGAACCCCCTGCATCTTTTAGGATCTCCGTCATACTTTTCTGGAGAGGGAATCCTAAGCCCGGTAGAATGAGCCGAGGAAGGGGATGGAGCCACTGGAGCAACTGCGGCCAAAGATGGAGCAGCGGGAGGTTCCACCGGAGGTGGTTGGAGCGCCTGTAAGGAGTCTAGATGAGACAGTATCCCTTGGACACACTGAAGTAACCGGCCCTGATCGGCTTCTTGCTGTTCCACTCGGCGGCCCAGGTGGTTGAGCAGATCCCGAGCTGAGGGTTCACCTGTTCCATCTGACGTCATGGCCAAAGTAAACTGTCACAACTTGAGTATTTGCTTACTGGTTTTGGCACTACTCACCAAAGAGGCGCGGAGTCTAACGTGTTCCAGGTATTCACCAGGAACCCCCGCAAGGGAGTATGGTCTTAGCTGCAGGAGACACGCAGGTCGCGGTCCTCAGAGGGAGCAACCAGTGAAGCGGTGAGATGAAAGCGGTGTCAGGCAGGCCGGGTCAGAAACGAGAGAATCAGGATACGCCACAGGGAAAATCCAAAGCCGTAGTTAGGAGTAGCCGGGTCCGGGGTCAGAAGCGCAGGAGAGGATAGTCAACAAGCCAGGTTCAGTACACAGGAATATCAGAAGTAGAATGGTCAGCGAGCCGGGTTCGGTACACAGGAATATCAGAAGTAGAATGGTCAGCAAGCCGGGTTATTCACAGAGAAGAAGGAGGACACAGGAACGCTGGAGCTAGGTGGGACCTATTACTCTGGCACTCTCCTAGTGCCAGAGTGATCCTTAAATAGTGCTGCCTTCAATTAGCGGCGGTGGTGATGCTGAACACCACCGCCGGATTTACTGGAGAGCGTTCCGTTGCCTAGCAACGGAACGTGACCGCCGACCCGGAAGTGTGCTCGGTTGCCTAGCAATTGAGCGCTCAGCGGCAGTAGCAGGCGTCCGTTCCTGTGCGACGGACACAGCACGGGGACGGCGCCTGACAGTATCAAGCTGCGATTTTCATTGTATGAAAGCGCGAGCTGATAGTAAATAGCCAATAAAATGATGTAACCAAAATCGACACAAAACAACTCGCTATCCAAAGGATACAGTCGCTCTTGGCCATTCTAAGAATACAATTCATCACGTGTATGAAGCTGTGATTTTGCAAACTCGTCCGAGATTGCTGTAAAAATCACCAGAATCAACAAACCTTTGGATAGGCGAGATTAGCAAACACATTAGCTTTCGACTGCTGGTCAATGTTAATATAACAGGAGGCACAATACAAGTTATAATTATGAGGGTACTCATGATATATTGTTTAGAGGGGCAAAAGTTATTATTAATTATCTTACGGGGGGCCAAATTACGAATAACTTAGTGGGCCAAATTTCATTAATGATTATAAGTAATTGAAAAGTGCATACTTGTGGCGCTACAAGTGACAGCATGTAGTTTAAATGGTGTCCCCATCTGGATACCTTAAACGTTGCCACATCAGGAAAAAAAATAATATTGCCCCACTGGTAATGAAATTGTATGCCACTATATTATAATAAAATAAACAAAATTCCTTACATATAGTCATTAATGACATTTATCCCATTAATTTAATCCTAAAATTATTTTGCCCCTATAAGATAATTAATAATAATTTTTGCCCCACTAAACAAGATATCATAATTACCCCCATAATTAAAACTTGTACTGTGCCTCCTGTTATGTTAAGAATGGCCAGACAGCTCTAACAGTATGCTTATTTTCCCCTGTTGAATCTCGAGCGAGTTTGACTAAACCATCAGCAGGTTTTTTTAATAACGACACAAATCGCCAAAGATTGGATTTTGGAATCTCAAAATCACAGGTTAATACATATGGCGACTTTGCACATAAAATTACCAGCAATTTGAAAACGCTGCAAAAATAGCACTTTGAAAAATGTGCCCTCCAGTACACTGACTGCACAGACTGGACCACTCCAGGAGTCTTATTTTCTCCTGTTGAAGCCATTCAGTTATTTACTTCTGTGTTTTGGGTCATTGTCCTATTGCATCACTCAACTTCCACTGAGCTCCAATTGGTGGATAGGTAGCCTTATACTCTCCTGCAAAAAGATAAACTTTGGAATTAATTTTTCCGTCAATGAGAGCCAGCGGTCCAGGCCATGAGGCAGCAATGCAGCCCCAGACCATAATGCCCCCTCCCCTATACTTTACAATTGGGATGAGCATGTTGTGTGTTTCTTCCAAGCAACTCAACTTTCGTTTCATCTGTGTTGTTTTGCCAATAGCACTGTGGAATATCCAGATGCTTTTTAGGAAACTTCAGATGTACAGCAATATATTCTTTGGACAGCAGTAGTGGTGTCTTCCCATGAGCACATTCTTTTCAGTGATTTATGTATTGTTGACTAGTGGACAGATATGTTTGCAATATGCAGAGATTTCTGTAAGTCTTTAGGTGACATCCAAGGATCTTTCTGAACCTCTTTGAGCATTCTGCGCTGTGCTCTTGCAGTTATCTTTGCAGGATGGCCAACTCCAAGGAAGAATGGCAACAGTGCTGAACGTTCCCCATCTATAGACAATTTGTCTTACCGTGGTCTAATTAACATGAAGACTTTTAGAGATACTTTTGTAATTCTTTCAATCTTTATGCAAGTCAACAATTCTTAATTTTAAGTGTTCAGAGATGTCATTTGTTCGAGGCAAGATGTACATAAGGCACTGCTTCCTGTGAATAGCAAACTCCAAATTTGTGAGGGATTTTTATAGGACAGGGCAACCAACATCTCCGATCTTATCTCATTGATTGGACTCCAGGTTTGCTAACTCCTGATGCCAATTAGCTAAAGGTCATTAGGCTAGAAGTTCACATACTTGTATTCAATATGGACAAAGTACTGTAATCTGTGTGGTATTAGTTTAATCTGTGTTTGTCTGTTTTGTGACTTAGATGAAGATCACATTTTATGACCAATTTATGCAGAAATCCAGATAATTCCAAAGGGTTCATATACTTTTTCTTGCCACTGTATATGTAAGTTTATGTCAAAATGTTCAATTTCTAAATTCTTTATTTTTCACTGAAGGACCATTATTCACACTTATCTTATATAACAGAGCTCCAAAAACATTAATTGCGTCTTATTTTTTAACATTTTTTATTTGTTCTTTTAACATTATTTAATTTGCTCATTTTAATCTGCTTGTTATCATTTTTTTTCTATTTATCTCCATTTTGACCCTTGCTCAACCTCCGCCTCTTCTACCTCTTCCCAAGCCACAAAACATCTCAGACAATTGACACCTCAGGTCAGTGTGCTTTATTTACCCTTCCAGCAGTCAGATAGCGGTGGTCTGCCAGTTGGATTTACAGTCATGCAAAAAATGATCCCTCAGTTTTGATAGAATTATTCTTGGGTACCACTTTTATTTGAGTGTGACACATATTGCGGTATCAGAGCAATTTGCTGATACTGCAGTGTGCATTGCTAATTATGATTGCTAGGGGAGATCTTTATCACAGCAGACCGCTTTCTGTAATCCCATTTAAGGACAATGTAGTCTTTTAGACTATGTGCACAGTGGCATTGCTACTAGGCTTGATCCTCTGGGTTTCTGACAATTTGGGGCATTTATGAGAGTGGAACGTCGCATCTATATTAATCCATGGGTCTACATGGCAGCCAACTTATAAACGACCTATGACCACAGTGATGGAAGCAGGTGTTAACATCTTATCAAAGGGGTTGGTAGCGTAAGGGCATGTGCCCTCAATTGAGATGGCGGACACGCATTCCACTGGAGGGCATCTTCTTGTCTGGACCTTTTTAACCCTGGAAGTGTGACCTCCTAACTGTCAAAATATAGGCCATGTTCATGGTTACTGGGTGTGATACTCTACAGAGATTTGCTACAGGTAACAGTCAGGCATTCTTTGCTGACTATGACCTTGGCTATACCTGTGACTATGATTATTCTATTTAATTTATCCACTACAACCTGCAGGACTTCCATTGTAACCTGTCTGCAATCTAGACCTCTTAAAACCCAACACCATTCACCAGCTAGCCCCCAGTACTATTAGATGCTCTGCTGGAATTGCATCCAGCATCTGTTCACAGCAGGCATTAATCATTTTTCTCTCTTCTTCAATGAGATTTTGATGGCTGACAAGAGAGATAAAATCTAACATAGAAAACATTAATAGGAGTGCACATGGCTGTCTTTGAAAGGTATATAATGGAGCATAGATGGGGAAAAAAAGATCAAGCTCTGCTTTCCGCTGTTCCTCCCATCTTGAGCATAAGGGGCCTGATTCATTAAGGATCTTAACTTAAGAAACTTATTATTTAAGTCGCCTGGACAAAACCATGTTACAATGCAAGGGGTGCAAATTAGTATTCTGTTTTGCACATAAGTTAAATACTGACTGTTTTTTCATGTAGCACACAAATACTCGATAGCTTATTTGTACACTGAAATTTAAATTTGATGTTTGTGTGCTACATGAAAAAACAGTCAGTATTTAACTTATGTGCAAAACAGAATACTAATTTACACCCCTTGCATTGTAACATGGTTTTGTCCAGCGACCTAAATAATACGTTTCTTAAGTTAAGATCCTTATTGAATTAGTCCCTAGCAATTTAAGTTGGAAAATCATTAACCACTGTTAATACTTTGGGGCACAGGACTACGACATTTTCCTCTTTGCTTCGAAGTATGTGTTGTAGTTGACCCATGCACCTAGCCCATGCAGACCAAGTTTTCGGTACTCACACTTCATTAAATTTAATATGGGGCACAGTATCATTTATTTGTATTTGTTTTTGTCTTTTTTCAATGTTGAGGCCAAATGTATGTGTATCTACGGTAATGTACTTTATACATTAGGGACTAAATGTAATACTTCATACACGCTATAGAATGATATTTTTTTTTTTATACATTCTGTATTTAAGTGTGTAGTTACAAGTATACCTTCATCCCCATAATTCAAAATTTCATTTTCAGTGGTTCAACGTTTTGTTACACATTGATGTTTTGAGCAACTAGTGAAAATAGTTGGCGCTCTGAAACAGTTTGTTTAATATTCAGATAAGCACGTTGGCTTAGAACCTGCCTATCCTGTGCATTCTAATTCTTCCAGGCAACTTTCTGCTTGGTATTATATTAAATTTCAAGCCTCCCTGATGCAAATATTCTAAACGGCTATAATTTGCACTGTGAGCTCGGGGATATGTTTTTTCATTAATGTTGTCTTATAAAATGCCAATACAAATCTGCAGGACCAAAATAACAATTAAAAGTGACAGAAGTCATGTTATCACATGCAAATATTCATTCTTTAATAATAACAGAGGTATCCTAAAATAATAAATAGATGGCTATAATATGAAGAATGATTTCGTCCTGGGGCAATTTACTATCAACCCTGCTCTTTGTTTCATTGGCACTTGGAAGAGATACCTTTATAATTTCAGAAAGGACACACTGGTTGACTAATATGATTGCGGGATGAGAAAATAAACTTTTTGTATTTTAGAAGATATGAAAGAAAAATTTGTATCCTTCAATAACTGAAACTGTTCTACAATGTTCTTCTTAAAGCAGACGTACACTTCCTTCAGGTGGAATAGTGATGGCCTGGGAGAAGGAAGCATTTCACATTAATTACTTGCAAAACTTGTAACTCATTGGTAAACACACTAATATTCAGAGAAAACATTTTATTTACACACTGCAAGACATATCAAACAATATTTACAGAAAGAGTTCATCTATAGCTAGGAATGTGTTTTTTCCCCCCCAAGATTCAGGTGCCTAATGTAACAGCCACAGACCTGGATTTATAGACAGAACGTTACATAAGACCCATTATGCAGAAACATTGCATAAAATTACATTCTTCTGTAAGAGTTGTGTACATAACAGCAGTCCTTTGTTAATTCTCTCAGACTTCAGCAGACCGTGTGCAGGACGTGTACACATCAATAGGCACACATACTCCCCGCATATGGGAGACACTTTTGCATACTAGAACATAGGCAAACCGAGGGAGGGGGGTTCCTAGTGCCTGGAAACCCCCCTCCGAGCCTGGGGCACTGTATAATTGAGGTGACTGGACCCTCTGCTTAAAAAGGGAGAACTGTGTGAACCTAACAGTAGTACACGCAGCATTGCCCATGTATATTATGGGGATAGAAAGAGTTGGAGAGCAGCCAAGCACTGTCCAATATTATAGCCATGCCCCATGCATGCTGGTCACGCCCACTGGCGGCATTGTGTGGATAACCCCCTCTACAAATCCTGCGTTTGCCCCTGTAGAAGTGCGCCAAAGTGTGCAGAGAAGCAGAAAAATCTGAAGAGGCTCAATGTGTAAAAGTGTAAAGTAACATCAATGTCCAACCTTCTACCACTTTGGAATCACCCCTTTCAATAAAAAAAAATTCTCCTAAAATATTGCTTTGTTTAGCCTTTATGGCTTAGATAATTCATGGGGGTGAGGAGATGTCAGGTGTTTCTTACATGTGTCATCTTTTTTGTATGTGAAGCTTTTCATTACATTGCTCAGATGGTGCTAGACATGAATTTCTCCCCTGAAGAGCAACGTGGAGGTGCAGAATGTACCCAGTTGAAAGTATAAGATACTAGTATAGGATGCTAATATAGCTAGTATAACAGCAGCTATACAATGAGGCTAGATTTAAGTCCTTTTGCAGTGTGGAAATGTCTGTACAGCCGTCAGCATAGCACAGAATGCCCCACATCCTCTCCACCACTTTATCACGTTTCAATAGTCTTGTTTCAAAAAATCTTGTTTCTGCACTATTCCTCAAAACTAGATGTTACACAGAAATATAGGCACTTACACAAATACAGGTGCATTCTGGGACTGATTTTGAAGCAGATTTTACAGTATTGACAGTTGACTCTGGTAATGTACCTAGTATGATGTCAGTAATGCTTTGTAATCAGATTAGAGAAATGTAATGTGGATTGACTTCACCTTGATGACTACTTAAATGGTGTCATCGATATTTCTTGAGTATCAGATAAGGTGTATCAGATTAATACGGCTGGCTGGAGAGTCAGTGAAACACACAGATCTGTCTGATATTGCAAAAACTCTGATTTATTAAGACAAAGACATCAGTTTTTGAAGTTCAGATTACATGTACATATCACAATCACGTAAGTGTATCAAGTATGTACAATATAAAGGCATTATGCCAACGAATAGAAAAGTACACATCTCAAGGCTAAGCAGACTAGAGAAAAAATACATTAGATGTGGGTATAATGATATTTCAATGTATTTCTAGAAATATCTAATAAACAGGTGCATTATCTTTGCTCCTCTTTAGACCTTGAGTTTAAAAAGTAACAAAGATCTGTTGTGTATCCTACCAGGCACTGAGCCAATATATCATCTATACAAACCTTAAGACCTTGTTTTTAGCAAGTGACAAAATACAGCCATATACTATGAAACTGCAGAGACCCAATAACCAGTAACTGTGGATCACATTTCTGGTAACTCCTCACAGTGGTTTGTTATGTTTATTTTATCCCTCAACACACAATCCAGGGGAGTATTGGTAACTCTGGAAAAAGGAGACTATAGTTTAGGATAGAACAGAAGATTGGATGACTGCTCAACAACCAACATACTCAACAAAGTAGTTTACAAACTGTCTGATCTGGCTTTGATTGAGACAAACTTTCTATTTTGAATTAGTGACTTTCTTATGTACCAACTGCAAAACCAGATTCTTTTGGAGTATCACTTATATAGGTCCTGGTTACCACACAAATTTAAAGGTTTATTACCAACACCGAACATGTCTCCACCCTGTTACATGCAAATCACACAGTACAGTTAAATTAATAAATTACATCTCGTTTATAGGGTAGGGGCAAAATAATGATACAGACTACACAGATTATCACTTAATTGCTATTGGACTGTAGTAAATTATTTATTTGGGCAATTTTGGAATAAGAGATGTGCATTTATTCTGCATAGATAATGTACACCTGAATAATTGTGTTTAGTGTGAAAGAGTTCCATCAACTAAATGACCCAATTATTCCAATATAAGCCAAACAAATGCCCCTTCTAAGCCATATCCAGTTAATTCCAATGGAACACAACTTTCTCCCAACTCCAAGCATATAATCAGATTTCTCTACAGAACATCATCGCATATATCATTGTCATAGCTTCCTATGTGATTCAGTCCTAAAATAATATGGACATCCATTGAAATAATACCCACCTCTCATATAGCACAACTTTATTTTATTGAATTTGTCTCTCTTTTAGTGTGTAATATGATACTTTAATGCTGCTATCCCTAGCACAAGGAGTCAGATTTTATTTTTTATATATATTATAGACAATATATGCTTTCTACTTCTATCAGTCATATTTATTTATAATACTTTATCAAAATACATCATTACTAACATGAAAGAATTCATTTTCAATACATTTTCAATTCACCCTGTTGAAATCTCTTTATCCCCTTTACTTTTGCTGGTTGAATGGATATCTCTCCCACTGACTGTATTACACTCTTGTGCTCTTCCCATGGATTGTATCTGCATTGTACGTGAATGAGGTACACTAATTAACAGAAATAAATATCAATTAATTGGCTCTTGCAAAACCTACTGTTGCTTAGTTGCACCATCTTTCCAAGGCTAAATATTTGATAGCAATCTGCAGGATATATTTTAATCAATCTATGCATGGACACTATACACATGGGCAAATCACAACACATGTACAAAGCTGTGGAATTGTAATTAATGTTTTAACTCTTTTATGCTACATTATAGAAGAGATTGACCAAGAACTATTCAATTAGCTTGTACAGGCATTAGATTATTACACTAATGGAACTTTATGTGAACTAGTTGTTCAGCTGGACCTGTCCAATTGTACCATTTACACGCGTGGCCAATTTGGACACAGTTCTGGTGGTTTAATGTGAGTGAATGCATTTATTCTGTCTAATATGTTTATTGCATGAAACCTAGGACATGCAGTACATGATAATGTATTTATGAACAAAGACTTGACATGTTTCACCCACCAAAATTCCTATAATTTCAGCTTTGTACTATCCGTACCACATTCCCAACCATCTGAGTTTGCTGTTCTTAAGCCTGGTTAAAGCCATTAACTTAGATGCCAACTGTTATATCTGGCTAAGCCATCTATCTATACAAAACAAAAAGACAGTTGTCAGCGCTTATCCTTTAAACTGCATATCTGTGTGTGTCTAGCAAAATGAAAACATGAGGTATTATGAAAACATGAGGTATTAGTTCCGAGAAAAATAAGCCTGCGCTCGGTATATCACACATTATATATGGTACCAGCTGCTTGGACAGCATTCGCAATTCCCCAGACACCATTATTCCCAATATATGCATGGAGAGGGAATGTTTGAGTCTGCATATGTGGCACTATTCTCTAATCAGTGGTACAATGTAAATATAGGAAAAAAGAGAAAAAAGATCACTAAACCACCTTTTGTAAAATAGAGATGTGACAGGATGGACCGCCTATACCACCCTGTCTGTTGTTGCTGGCCTTACTTTGCCACCGTTCCCTTTCGTAATCCCAAATGCGCCCTCTCACCGCAGTAGGAGGGACTTACAAATGCTGCCATCACTGGACTCCTTTAACGGCATCCAGAACCGGGTTTCTTCTGGATAACTGACGCTACAAGTGTACCCTGTTACTGGTGTACCTGGGTTCGTACTCCTGACCTCTTCCTATGGATCAGGGTTGCTGTGGATGGATCCCACCTGGCCTATCACACTGGCCAGAGCTGCTGGGTAGCGGGCAGAGCGGTGGTACTGGATGCTGGGTCCAAACCTCAGAAACAGCCAGCAACGGATTAGATTTTGGGTCTAATCTGTAGGTCACAGGATTTTCAGCATGAAAGACATTTTCAAGCAGGTCTTTGAACCAAGTAATGTTTATTTGCAGTCACACTGGTTGAAGGTACCAGTGATCAGGTCAGATGGAACCAGAAGAAAAATTTCAATACAAGACAGTGCTTTTTATACAGATTTGAACACAGCCTCACTGGGTAAGCCAGCCCACTAAGGTCTGAGCTATTTTTAGAATCAGGATGTAATTTGTTTACTCAAATATGAATTTACATGCAATACAAAGCTAACAATATTTACACTTCTCTATGATATCCTAAAACTTGATGTGATTTCCTGCATCTTATGTTGGACACAGGAAATCTAACAGCAGCCTAATTAAACCTTCCTGTGCCTTCAGGTGCTAGACCCCCACATCAAAAGGTCTAATTAACATGAGATTAACATGGGTCCTTTCTTCAGACAGTCGCAGAATACATATTCCCAAAGAAAGGTACAAAACCCCAAACGAGTCATTTTTCCACATAACGATACACAAAAGACTTCCTCCACAAAGGCTTATTGTATCAGATATAAACCTCAGAAATCATGCATTTCCTTTAGCAAAGATAAAACAAATGAATTTCTTCCCCTGGTCTCAGAAATAAAGATATCTCTTTTACCAACATATTCACAAAATAAAAAATAAGTATATTTGCAATTATTTAAATAAGCGCCCGGCCTTATTTCCTTTAATTAAATTTATACCATAGGTTATTTATAAATAATCCAGTCACAAGAGAATTTAAATATTGTGGGACTGGCCAGAGATGGGGATTGCAATGTTTACTAGCAAAATACCATAGTTTAAAGAAAATGTGAAACCATACTTAAGAATAAACTTTCAAACCTTTACTCCAGCTAGCAGAATGGTGACATCTGTCATTTGGGTGATACTCATCTGCAGATGTCTCTGCAATTGCTCATTCTCCAAACAGAGATGACAGACTTTTGACTGTTCCAGATGTTAACATTAGATGAATAATAATTGGCTGCCTCAGACATCCAATCAGCTGCTCTCAACATAAGAGGTTTCATCAGCATCTCAAAAGTCTCCAGCCATGTTAGAAGAATCAGCCTAGACATTGGAGCCCCCTTTTTTCAGTTGGTGGGTAATGGTTTGCAGTGAACTAATTTTGGTATGGGAGCACATTTATTTTCTTGTAAAAGTTCCATGTGCCCTTTAACAAAGCTAAAGCCAAAATGTAGTTTTCAAGAAAACAAATAAAACATTATTAATTCATTGCATCAAGTGTAGGATATGATGGAGATTTTGTATTACGACTCTTACTTGTATCATTCTTCAGATAAGAATTCAATCAGAACACTTAGATAAGAGAACAAATACTTTTCTTTTATGAAAGACAAACACTACAGGCTACAGCCAGCTTCCAGAATCCTATTTCTTAAGGTAAAACATAAATTTGTCCGATTAGGTCCTAGTATGTATGCTGTCGCTTCTGTGGCTTTTTGCTTTAGACTAGACCACCTGTCAAGAAGATTGCTTATCACTTTGTCATTTCAGGTAGCCTGAGAACATTTACTAAAACACTTCACTGCCAGGGAAAATCCTTAGAAAGAATACAGGGAGTGTGGCAGACAATACATTTCTGAGCAGCTGGCTGACCATTTTAATTTCATTTATGTAACACTGGTAATGTAGGCTCTAGGTAGAGACTAAAACACAATCCATATAATGTGTGTACATCAGCATGCATAGTAAAACTAATATATATATATATATATATATATATATATATATTGTTGAAGTCGTATAATTGGATGAACGATAGTATATTGGTTTAATATTGGTTTGCCGTGCGTATTGCGAAGCGTACGCCAGGTAACACGTGGCGTGATGCGATCGCACGGTAAAATACGCACGCACACACTAGCATTACAACCTTTAGTTATTTATACAATTATATTGGTTCCGTTACACTGTAATTTATGAGCAGATAGCATTTGGTTTATTATTTGTTTATATAATATGATTATATGTGCATTTTAGTGTTATTAAAGGTTTAGGTTATAGGAAAGGTGTCATGCTTGATATCATATTGAAGCGCTAATCATCAGCAGCTGTCCGGTGCAGTCGGCGAAGAGATCGCACATTGCATACTTTAGTTATTGATATTAGGGAATAAACCTTTTGTATGATGCTGGCTATGAAAGGAGCAGACCCCCTGAGAGACGACCCCCTCCTTTGGATTCCTTAGATTGAATCAGCCTATGAACTGTTTACCCTGAAGCCACCCTGTGCCTGGACCTATGGAAGCAAGCTACGTCATCTCTATTGTTCACAATGAAACACTGACTGTATATGTTAGCTGCATCCCCCACCAGGGTCAGTATACTCTGACCACAGTTATCTAACAGATACACTGTTCCATTGGGACCCATGGAAGCGCAGCGATTGCAGCGGTATGTATGTATGTAACTTTTGTTATTGGCTGTGCTGTACTGTACTTTATCATAATATAATAATGTATTGAATTGTTGATTATTTACATCTGCTAAGATAAACCACCATGTGCTTTGGAAACACATACAATTGATTGGGCAATGCTTATTTTAAAACGATAGAATTACTTTAATAATAATTATATATATATATATATATAACACAGAATAGATACAAATGGCGCTATGACACTGCACCAGTATAATAATATTAGAGTCCAATGTCTTGAAATGATTTCTTCTTATATAACACTTCCCCTGTGCGGGCGGCTGCCAATCCTCTGTAGCAAGCGGTGTAGCAGGAATAAATCTAAAAGTAAATGAGAGGAGGCGCACAATAGTGTAGTATGGCAAGTTAATGGAGCCAAGTGGAAAATCCAGAAAAGGAACCAAACCACCAGAAATGAGTGAGCCAGAGCTTCCCACCGTGTGGATATCGACAATGTCTAGAGTAGATATATATAGCTCATAAGGTGAAAGATCACACAAGGCCAAAAGACGTTCAAGAAGATAAACAGGTCACACCAATGAAGATGTATGCGTACCAGAAGCCAAAAGGTTAATGGCTTATCTGTTGGATTATCCTGTAGACTGTGAGGATGTAATCAATCTTCAGCCACCATTGATTATTCAATTGGTTACATGCTTTGAAAGTGTCTTTTCCCACAGATACAGCAGACTGACAGGGTGTGTCTACAGTGAGAGCAAAACATATATATATATTGTGGCAAGAGCCCGCTACTGCAGAAGCACACGCGTACAACTTCTTCCTTTTTATGGTTCTTTATTGTCAGGATGGTAATGATGTTTTGACACCGTATATTGCACAGCCATTATGGAGACCCTCAACGCTTACTATACATAGTCCAGCTCTCTGTCCAGATCAACCAGCTAGCCCAGCGTTGATCTCCTTGAACAATGAAACAAGCAGGGTTTTATACCTGACACTCCTCCCACAGGCCTAGCTTGATGGACAGGTGACACACCCACCTTCTCTGTAAAAGGAAACGCCCATCCCTGGCTCTGTTTAGACTATCAGACCCACCCTGTCTGTTTGCTGAGAGGAAGCAGCTTTTAAATCAGCTTTTAAATCATGTAAGTAAACCAATTTTAAACTACACATATGTTTTTACCTGGTTTAATCTCCACCTAGGTACATAACTGTGCCAATGTTTTACTCTACTTCCCTGCTTTCTCTGTATATTGCCAGCTAAATGCCTCCTTTTGTTACAATATATATATATATATATATATATATATATATATATATATATATATATACATATATATATAATATCTAAAGCATATAGGGAAGGTAATGCAAAGAATATGAGTTACTGTGAACCTAGGCCAAACCATGTTGTATTGGAGGGGAAGGTAAATTTAAAATGTGGGGACAGATATATAATTGTGGTAGAGCATGTCCTAGATAAACGTTTAATGTCAGTGTAATAATAAAGCTATCAAGTATTTGTGTCCTACATGAAAAAACAGCCAGTATTTGGCTTATGTGCAAAATAATAAACTTATTTGCATCCTTGGAAATGCAACATGGTTTTGTCAAAGTTCAAAGTTACCAATTTTTTTGCATTACTTTCCTTCAATATTTAGGCTCATTAAGTTTAATGGACAGTAAGGCTCATTTACTAAACTTAGAATATGTGCAAACGCTTCTCTTTGTCCATCACATGTACTCACACTGGAACACGCTTTCTTTCTTTCAGAGGAGTGCTTCAGGCTAAGCGCTCTACACAGTTATTTCTGGGATTACAGGTCCAGATGGAAATGCTCATAAGAAAAATACAATGGGTGGGTGCAGCCATAACTGCTCGCTCCCTCCTATAGACATTCGCTCTGACAATTTGCAGGACATTGAAAAAAAAAAATAGAGAATAGGATATAAACATTTCTAAGCACATCATCCTTAACAGTTCACAGTGTTGCCTGGAATAACATGAGTCCCTTCCCATTTCTTAATTTTAACTTTCCCCATTTTAACTCCTAAACTATTGCTCCCTTCATCTTCTTGTTACTTTGCTTTGCCCAATAATAATTATAAGGGGATGTTGTATAATTTTTTAATTTCCTTGTCCTGGTCCACCTGGTTCCTCCCCCCTCCCCATTTCATTCCTTTCACCCCCCCCCCCCCCCCCCAAGCCACTTCGCCACCCTAAATACATTTCTTTTTTGCTTCTTCTCTTTTTCTTTTTTCTTTTTCTCTTCCAGTAATAGATTACATATTCCAATTCTGCGAACCTACACTCTTATTCAGTTAGTATGTATAACTACTTGCTATGAATATTTGATATCTTGTATATCTGTCAAATGTTGTAATATGCTGGTTTTCGAATAAATAAAGTCTTTAAATACATGAAGGGATATTGCGGCTGCCCGTTTCAGGTGCCCTTTTTGGTGGTAGATCCTTCAGGCCCACTTACAGTTCTGAAAAGCTCTGCAGGATCAGACTGTAAGCTTGCGAGCAGGGTTCTCTTACCTCTCTGTCTGTATGTATTACCCAGTATTGTTTTATTAATGTTTGTTCCCAATTGTAAAGCGCTACGGAATTTGCTGGAGCTATATAAATGATGATGATGATCCCATAAGGTTAGACACACCTTAAATATACACACTCTTCCAGCTCAATTAAATATCTTATTCCGTAAAATTATATTTTGTTTTTTGTGTACTTGAGCACATTATCTCAGCACATGTCCTGCTGTTGGCATTGGATACTGCCTAGGTTACTGGAAATTTGAAGGATATCCAGATATATGTAATAAAAATATATGATGTTAGGAGATTAGTTTATGTATATTTACAATCACAGATAATGTCAGCTAGGCCATATCACTATGTTGTGTCTTCTAGATTAACTATAGCTGCATTTTTCGAAATCATAATTATGTACTAATGTGTAGAGGAAATGAAGTCATGTTATATCAATATCATGGGTGAAAAGGTCTGTAACCAAGACGGTTATAACAAATTGTAACCGAGGAAGAATGAGTATGGATATGTCTGTCGGTTTCTTCCTTCATGTCATCTTCCCAATAAGAGTTGCTAAGGGAACCTGTTCGTCCACTGACATATTAATCAGCAGGAGGGAGAAGAGGGCCAGGAAGCAATCTTTTACAGCTGACTTTTCTCATTTACTTTGTGAATCTCGGAAAATTACATTATAGAACATGTAAATGTACAAAATAAACCCTTCAAAGTATGGACAATACATTATAAATGCAGACAATGAAACAGCGGATGTATCATCTAACAAGTGATTATTTGAATTAAACATGATGGAAATGTTAAAACAAGATTGGCAATCAAGTCATGATAATGATTTTACCACTGTGCAACAAACATAATTCAGCTAGGTTGGAGAAAACATATTTAAAATGAACCTTGTAGGAATTTTTCGAAAAACCCTCCATAAAACTATGAACCAAAGTTGTGTTTACAAATAATCACCTGTAAATGACCATATGTGTTTGGTAAGAAGGCCTTTGTGTTTGAGCCCAGAGCAAAAATTTGATCCAATTGGTTGGACCATTGAGTAGAATTTGGCCGCACACACTTTAACACCACATGGAGGTCTCTCAGCATGGTCAGAAAATGACCGCATAAACAGCACAATAGTGGTTACCAAATTTACAAGCATGCCTGATAAAGATCAGAATGCTTGCTTGCAATCAGACCGTTATGAGACTAGACACTGGAGCATTTTTGTCCAATAATCGGGCAAATCAGCCGACATCCGACCATTTGGTCAGATATCGTGTGAGTGTGTATACCTACATGATGATCTAAAGTCCTCACAAAGTGGCGATCCTCGTTTTATTTGGTTGGTCGTACTGTTTAATATTTTCCGACCAATCACCTTCCGATCCAGCAGTATGTATGTACTTACAAGACTGTTGATCAATAGTGGATCTCAGTGTGACAGGTCTCATTTCAATATGTGTCTGCTATCATCTCCCTGAAGCTGTTACGTCCCTGTCTGCACTGTTCCTATCTGAGAGAGACTCACGTTACAAACTGATTTCATGAGGGGCCAGAGTTAGGATTTAAACCCTTCCAGAGCTTCCCTCAGTAGCACTTCATAGTCCTTACTGTACAGAAATACTGATGACAGCACAGCACTTAAACCACCTAAAAGATCAGTGTAATTCTTCTGTTTGCAGCGTCTTGTATCATCTAATACACTGACAACACAGCCGTCACCCGAACACTGACAGCACAGACCCCCATTACACTGGCAACACAGGCGTCACCTGAACACTGACAGCACAGGCCCCCTGTACACTGACAACACAGCTGTCACCAGAACACTGACAGCACAGACCCCCTGTACACTGACAGTACACTGACAACACAGCCATCACCAGAACACTGACAGCACAGACCCCCTGTACACTGACAGTACACTGACAACACAGCCGACACCTGAAAAGTGACAGCACAGACCCCCTGTACACTGGCAGTACACTGACAACACAGCCGACACCTGAAAAGTGACAGCACAGACCCCCTGTACACTGACAGTACACTGACAACAAAGCTGTCACCCGAACACTGATAGCTCAGATCCCCTGTACACTGACAGTACCTTGAACAGCTCCGCTTACTTGCCGAGAGGTATTAAATAAAATGACAGATGAAGACAACATATTGTTATAAAATTGTTATAGTGTGTAGACGGGAATCAGCATGCTGATCGGGACTTTTTTTGTTGTTGATGTTAAAATGGTGAAACTATCACATCGGGAGAATTTTCTTGCAGCGTGTATCTAGCCTTAGACATCATACTGATTTTTAGGTCATACACATGATTTCTACCTAGTTGCCCATACATGCAGCAATTGGGGTGGCCAATTTTCTTATTTTAGACTTAAATGCTGGGCCTAAAATGGTCATTAATCCCCACCAACATCTGATCATAATCAATTAAATTTTGATTGGGACTGGCAGAAATTTTGAATCTCTAATAACTGTTATCTACTGTTGTGTGCGCTCATCAACCAATTGTACCAGATGGGCCTCATGGAGTTACAACAATATGGAGTGATCCAGTCTCCTGGTTCAAACACACTAATTGGTGCATGAATGGACATTTTTAAATGTGGGCTTTTAAAAAGCTTGAAGCAGAAGACATAATCTTTTAGAAATAAATAGATAACTACAGAGATTTTAGACTGATAAAGCACTTGAAGCCCTTTAGAATACAGTTATCCTTATTATTATTATGTGAAATGCCTATATATGTGGAGGATGGAAGAGAGGAAAGAAGGGCATGTTAGTAAGGGGATGATTAGAAAGGAAGAAAAGTAGAAAAGTGAAAAAAAAAAAGAAAGAGAAACTCGATACCAAATATATATTCATTAGACATCCAAATTATGAGATTTGTATGATAGTTACAAAATTATGCTATGATGAGGTGAAATAGTCCTGCCAAGCGTCCCATGTGGAAAGGAATTGGTAAGGACAGTCGTTTACTACACTAGTCATATGTTCTAAGTTATATATTTGTCAAACATTTTGAATATGCTCTGGAATTGTGCGACACTCAGACTGTTTCCATTTTCATTGCGGCATTGAGCATATGGCCCGAAAGTTTCCAAATATGTTGAGTGTCAGGGGGAAAGCGAGGAAGAAGAAAATAAGAGAGATGAAATGGAAACTTTAAATTGGTGATTTTATAGATAAGGTCAGCTAGCTCTCTCCAGAAGAGTTTAATTTTAGGACAGTCCCACCAAACGTGGGACAGGGTACCCCGTTGACCACAATCGCGCCAGCAAGGGTCAGAAGTTGATGGGTAAATAGATTTCAGTCTGGAGGATTTATATTTTTTTAAGCTGCCCATGGATACAAGGTCTGACATTTTTTAATTAATTAACCAGGTCACCGGTACATTCATACACCTCTCCCCAGCTGTGGCCCTTTTATATTACCACCCCCTCTGCCCCCCCCCCCCCTCCCCACAGCTCCAGCCATACGATAGATATGTAGGAGTTCATATCCTCATTGTTACTAGAGCAGCAATTGCCCAATACTGGAAATTTCCAACCGTCCCGCCCCACCCATAGCTGCGATTATTACCAAAATCCAAAGGGCGTTGTGATATGAAGACAACAGGCTTCCAAAGCATATCCTTTGCTTCCTCCATTGGAGTACTTATAATTCTGAACATTTAGCCTCCCTATAACAAAGCTGTTACTCCTTTGCTACAGCCACAATCCTGTTTTGTAGGCTCTCCGTTGAACATTCCAGTGTATAACCAATATATTCCCTTCCCTTATTTTTGCCTTCTTTCAAATTCAATTTCTGTTATTATATTACAAAATACTTAACAAAAATTATTGACTTAAAAAAAAAAGTATCCCTATAAGTGATCCAGATTTTGTGAATAAACATGTAGGAGCATATACTGTGTACTGGGAATCTATAAACTGGTGCATTAACTGAACAATAATCCATGATTGCTCGACTTAATAAAAAGACACCTGCCATTGCATTGAAACATTGTGTAGGCAGTTAATTCAATACAATGCATTATATCACCATGTGGTAAATTAAGCCTCTGTGGATCAATATTTTCCATTGCTTTGATGTTAACTCTGCAATGTTTCTGACTTGTGCATATCTTCACTCTATCTCTTAGGCGATCAACTTCTCTCAATTGCAATTAGATATCCTGCTACATAACCTTTACCACAAAACTCTACTTGCACCATTGAGCATTTAAAAAAACTGGTCACACAGGATGAAGTGTATTAGATACTCTTGTCCTTCCTATGTGACCGCAATCAGATGGAGCCCAGTGCATTATTCTTGTATCAATGCTCACAAAGCATTTTCTAAATGGTAAAAAGTTAAGTGTCATCTTTTTGAGAGTGACAGACACTAAGTAGAGGTGCAGCTCTTCTTAGTAGAGCGAATCAAGCCTTTGATCACTACTGTGTATCTTGTAAGCAGTATTTCATAATGATCATCTTGATGAAGCAGGTTAATAGCTGAGACAATAAAATTCTGGAGAAACTTGTTAAAACTTCTCCTGAGCTATGTTATAAATGTATACTTAGGTTCCAGTGATTACTGTCAAGATGCTGCAAACCATTTCTTAAGTCTTCATGTTGAGAAATTGTTGCTTTCCTATTGCTGATTTTATAAAGAATTCAAGTATATTGATTTTTTTAAAATATATTATTTATCACATAGTTGCCTACTCTCACACAATGTCCAGGAGACTCACAAATTTTTGGGAGCTTTCCCAGACTCCCAGTAGAGCAGGGGGACCTCCCGAATCCTGTCCATTTTGTTGGTGAAGTGGGTGAGGGTGGGGCTAATCGTGTCATCCTTGCCTAGCCTCTTGTGATAATAGGCCAAAATTAGTATTGTATAGCTGAGGGCAGGCTAACAATGCAATTACTGTGGCCACCCCCCCAAGATATGGCCAACTTTGGAGATCTCCCAGAGGGGTGATCTCCAAAGTTGCCAAATATGATTTATTATGTGGGAAAAATCTATTTTCTGTTAATTCTACTATTTGCGCTTGCCTAGGATTGCACGGGCGACAGTAATAATTTTCTGGGAAGGAGTTTAACATTAATGTGCTTTAGAGGGTGATGGTATAAGAAACAATTGTACCAATGCCTGCTATTTAAGTGTGATTATTCAGATTGCACCATATGCATAGTGCACTTCCATGCAAGTGAACAAAAAAGCCATTAAAGCTGGACTACACCTACATAAAAAACTCACTATTGTACCCCTCACCTTAAGTGGAGCTGCATGCAGGCATGTTTCCTGGGCTTCTCTTTATTTAACAAACCGGTCAAAAACAGGGGGGAAAGGGGGCCTTGCAGGAAGACCAATCATAAACCACAATCTTGTGTTGGTGAAGTAATGCAGAACTGGGATAGCACAGGTAATAGTGGCTGCACATAGCTCCAGCTAAGGGACACATTAGTAAAATCTTTTTATGTAGGTTGTGTTGCAGCTTTAATATAAGAATCGCTAACAAACACATTTATAATTATTCTCAATAGTATTTAAAAACATGTTCACATTGAGCTGCACTCTGGGTTATGGCATACAGAATGCAAAGTCAGATATGTATCCTGGCTAGCCCATAGCAGTTCTGAGATTTAATATTTAAACTCCATGTTATTAGCCAAATTGTTTAGCACCTTGGGCTACAGCTAGACATAAATTTACATTTTTAATGCTCTGCTGCTTGTTGCATTTTTTTTTTTTCATTTTTTTTTTTAAATCAAGTATCATTATCATCAACATTTATTTATATAGCGCCAGCAAATTTCGTAGTGCTTTACAATTGGACACAAACACAGTAATAAATCAATACTAGGTAATACAGACGAAGAGGCAGGAAGACCCTGCTAGAAAGCTAACAATTTATTTTTTATTGAATTTTAAAAATACAAACAACATACAAAATAACATCTAACTCTAATTCACAGCTACAACTAAAATCTACAAAAAAAAAAAAAAAAACTAGAGACATCTCTGGGTATTTAGAAGTACTTATTTAAAACTATATAATACAATAACTTTATATATATATATATATATATATATATATATATATATATAAACTTGAAGCACTTAATCAAAGCCATCAGACAGAGATTGCACAGCATCTCTAAATTTGGTCCACCTTGAGCACATTTTGTTGTATTTCTGTGTGGCATTCCTGGCATGGTAAGTATATATTTCATGCCCTACAACATCATTTACCAGAGCAATACAGGCATGGAAGCTTGGGTAGTCGCTAGCCATTCAGGTTTTGGCAATAACCTTGGCCAAATCAATAGATTGGTGCAATATGTAATTAAAGGTGTTTTTATCAGTAGATCCAATTAAATTCCAAATATACATGTCTTATGGAAAAGAAGAGGAAAATGTATATATTTTTTTGTATACCCTCTAACACTGCAACCCAAACCCGCTGTACCCCGGGACATTTCCATAATAGATACCAGATGGAAGCGGAGCCAAACCCACATTTTGGCCAATTAGTGTTTTGCTGTCTACCCATTAAAGAAAGCCTTAGGGGCGTATAATATACCATATGTAGAATGTATAATTCGATTTGCTGGTATCTAGTACATGAGGTGGCATCTTTGCTAATGCCCAACATAAAACTCCATTCCTTATCAGTCAGTAATCCAAAGTCAACCTACCATTTAGTTTTGAGATTATTCAAATCATCCGTGTCGAAGTCAGATAATTGGAATTTGTCATTGCAAATTAATATCTGACAATCCGATTGCCTTTGTCTGAAGTTATGCGACTAGTACTCTACGGTATGGAGGAGAGTAACTAACCGCAACACGTGGCAAACACTTATACACGCATTTACTTGAACACATACACTTGTAATTAGCTCACATTAAAATTAGTTGCAACACAGTTATTTATACTGAAATGTAACAGAGTTTATGGTGAAACATTATAATGATATATACACGTTAGTAGATCTAAGGTTCAGGTCACGGGAAACATATCATGTCTGGTATCATTCTAATCCCCTATTTATTTGCAGATGTCCGGTTCAATCACCAAACGGATAGCACCTTGCGTATGCTAGTTATGGATTTAAGGGAATAAATGATTAGAATGATATTGTCTGTGTAATGCAAATAGACCAGTTTGAACTTGTTCTTGGCAGGAAGATTAAGTATGCATCTTCTGGAGAGCTGACCCCACACCTGGATGGTATCGTTTCAACTGGGCAATGACCTGCATTGCACTGGACCTTCCTGGAAACTGAACTTATGGAAGCCAGCCACATCATCTGTATTATTTTCATTATATCACTGACTGAATATAAGTAGGAGCTCTGGGACCAGTGTCCAGTCTACTTGACCACAGCCTTCAGACCTGAATGACTGTACACTGAATCCAGGGCCTGCTAAAAGTAACGGCTGTACTTATTTTATTCTGACTTGTCATTCTGCTACTTTTGGCTATTAAATCACATTGTGCTCTTGAACCACATATACGGAAATTGGTCAATCGTTATTGGATAGCAACTAGACTTACTTAACAATTTAGGGGCTCGCAGCGGAGGTTACACTACCGGACGATACGCAAGTCGTATGGATTTTGGTTCCTCAACAAAGGGTGGAGACGCGTCATATACGGGTAAGAACGCAATGTGTTCAAAACCTATTTAGCATTCTGTGTTGTGAAAGCGAATGTCCGTTTTTGCATAATCTAAGGAACGTTAACTTGAATCTAGGGACAAGAGAGAATTGTTTCTTTTTATTGTCGTTTTGCTTTTAAATGGTTTGCATTGCATAGTGTATGTGTACTTCTTGCATTGCGTATGTGTACTTCCGGTGTTGTTGCCACATGTTTAAATAGTCGCTTTGATAGTCTGTTATATATGTATAGTATAAGCACTTGTTAAAGCCTCTGAAAAGATATTACTATTGTTTGGGAAATTAATTTTCTGCACAGAAAACTAAAGTGTATGTGTTTGTGAATTGTATAACTTTGAAAGTGAAAGTTGATTTACTGTTAAAAAAGACAGGGATATCGGTTGCTGCCTGACGAGGCGGGCTGGATGGCTGAGGATTGGTATACAGGACAGGTATACTGGAAGCAAAAGCTCTGTTTGAAAAGAGAATAGTTAAAGAGCCCTTTGTGGCGCACTCCCCAATAGTAATCGCAATGTTTAGTGATAGTTAGTATCTCTAAGCGGTGCGATCGGAATGCATGGTTGATTGTGCAACCGTGATTGTGACTTGGGTGGAGTTGCGGGAGGAATTACGCTGGCAAGTTTGGGTAACCCCCTGTGCTACCAGTGTTAATACACTCAGCAGATTTGTTGTAGAGACAGGGAATCGAGGAGCTGATACTTATGTGGTTCACGTTGATATTTCTGTGTTAGGAGGTGAGTGGACATAGCCTGTTTGAAATCATCCACGGGTAAAACCTCGTTGTGTTGTGTTGCGAACTGTTGAGAAAAAGTCTGTTTTCACAATGGGTGCTAAGGAAATGCTAGAGATGGTTAATGAGGTGCTCCCTAAGGAAGGGCCGATTGGTTCGGTGAGGTTTCTTATGTTTAAGAAATATGGTGCATACGCAACGGCGTATTGCGACAAATGGGTCAAGATGACCAAGGATTGTTTGAGACCTTTTCCAAAGATCGGTAGTTTCGATTCAAAAGGTATTGAATAATGTAAGAGATAAAGTATGGCTAATTAAATCAACAAAAGTGAGAATTGAACATAATGACTGTTTAAAATTGTGGTAAATAAAAGGGAACACGTGGCAAGGCAGTGCGTCCACAACGGAAGTGGAAGTGGCGCAATTCCACTTCCACAGCAGAAGTAGCCATTGAGAAGCGTGGAGAACTGAGCGCAAGCGCTCCCCTGCCGCCGTATGCGGTTGGGGGCGTAAGTACAGCCGTTACCAAAAATGATAAAAACGAAATGAACAAGTTATATCCTGTTTTAAGTCAATTTAAAACCAATGTTTCTGAGGAAGAAGATGAACCCACTGTAATTTCAGCCATTGCCCATGCTATTAACATGCTGGAGGTACAGTGCAGACAAGGCAAGGGAGCGGTCCCACCAGCAGGGGCAGCGACTAAAATAGGTCAGAATAGTGGAATAAGTACAAGGAGGGAGAACATTTATGGTACTGAGGCAGCAATTCCTGTGATTAATCCTGAATGTAGTGATTCGGTTGGTACTTACCTTGTCCGCACAATAGCAGTTCCCAATGGGAAAGCGGACAAGGATGGTATAGTTCCTATAAGAAATATAGCAATGCATTGTCCTTGGACGAGATCGGAACTACATTCAATTATGACTGATTTCGCAGATCCTAGGAAAGAGTTGGCCAGATGTCAGACATTTGTCAAAGACTTAGGAAATGCACACGAGCCAACTAATAAAGATTGGCGAGTGGTGTTGAGAGCCTGTCTTCCTCCCAATATTGACATACAGAAGTTTGTTAAGGACTGTATGTTGGAGGAGGACAGAACCTTAAAAGATGAAGATAACCAAGACAATATTAAGAAAATTGTCTAACAGCTGGCCATCTATTTTCCAGCGGTAGTGAATTGGAGCAAAATTTTCACTATCAAACAGGATAGTGATAGTGAAACTTCAGCGGAATATTTTGCTAGAACTGCTGTCAGCAATGACACAGTTCACTGGGATATCTGACATAAAAGAGGATGTACATCACAGGGAGGTGGCTGTAACAGTATTAATGGATGGTCTCAGAGAAAATTTAAAGACAATGGTACAAACCTCATCACCTAATTGGAAAGGCATGATGGTAGATGCTCTTAGAGAGTCTGCCGTGGAGCATGACAAAAACATTGTTAGTAAGAAAGAGGCACAGAGTGGTAGGTTGATGACGGTAAATATCCAGGCTTTAGAGGTACTGCACACACGACCACAAGCTGACAAAACACACAGGAAGAGAAATGGGACAGTGATGTGTTACAACTGCTATAAAGAGTGACACATAAGGAGATTCTGTAAAGAGAAAAGATTGGAGACACATAGAGGGAAATCACATAGATACCCACACAGGAGGAACACAAAGGGTTATGAAGATTCACAATAGCTTCCCGCACATGTTATAGCAGTAAGTGCTTTGCGGGGTGGTGACAGTCAGCGCTAGGAATCAGCTCATACCTGTAGTCTACAGCCAGTTAGGTTAACTGAGAGCCTGAAGGAAGAACCTACCATGATAGTTGACATAGCTGGTATGAAACAACTCTTTATTGTAGATACAGGGGCGGCCAGGTCAGTGATAACTTCTCCTTTACATCTGCAGGTCACTAACAAATACGTTCCAGCTATGGGGGTAACGGGGAGAGTGTTACATTATCCTTTGACTAAACCCACAGAAGTTACTATCGGGCCTCTGCATACCAAGCATTCATTTCTATTGGCTGCAGCAGCTCCTACTAACTTACTGGGAAGGAATTTGTTGCGTAAAATGGGCTGTGTCATATACTGTACCCCTGATGGTGTATTCCTAGATATACCAGGGATGGTTGCACATGAGGTACAGGACATATTGAACACCCCACAAAGGTTAATGTTACTCTGCCATTATAGAACAAAGTCCATCTCAGGTAAAGGAAATGTTACTGCAAATACTGGGTTCCATATGGACCAAAGATGGACAGGACACTGGATTGATGGCAAATGTAGCCCCTGTCATAGTTAATCTAAAAAGTGGTAGGATAGCTCCAAAAATCCCACAGTACCCATTAAAACCGGAGGTGGAATTAGGGGTGTATCCTGTTATTGAGAGGCTGTTGCAACAAGGGATCTTAATTCGTACATCCAGCACAGCCAATTTTCCCATGAAAAAGAGTGGGGGGAGGGGCTATAGATTAGTCTAGGACCTAAGGAAAATTAACAAAGTTGTTGAGAGCCAATTCCCCGTAGTGCCCAATCCAGCCATCATCCTCATGCAGATTCCATCGTCTGCCAGTCACTTTACTGTCATTGACCTTTGTTCTGCCTTTTTCTCAGTCCCTCTTCACCCTGACTGTCAATATCTTTTCGCATTCTCCTATAAGGGGGTGCAATACACCTGGACCAGACTTTCCCAGGGGTTCATTGACAGTCCTAGTATTTTCTCCCAAGCCTTACATGACTGCTTACAATCCTTCCAACAAAGCAATGGGTCTGTTCTAATTAAATATGTGGACGATTTGTTGTTGTGCTCTGATTCGTTTATGTCATGTTTACATGATACTAAATTGTTGTTGCCTTATCTCTCGCAAACAGGGCACAAGGTTGCAAAGGACAAGCTACAGCCATGTCAGACTAAGGTTAAATACTTGGGACACTGTAAATGCACAGTAGAAGTTATCTAACCCCTTCAGTTCAAAGGACGTGTGTAACTCATCCTCTACCTATACTCCTAATGTGCTAAGGACTAGACCCATGTGTCCTTTGCACTCATGGGGTAAAAAGATGTAAACATAATAGTTATTCATCTCCCACTTGTATTTCTTATCGGTGAGGGCTAGAAGTGTCAACTAATGAAGAAGTTATTGCGTCGGTGTACAATGATGTCAGAGCCAGGGGTTAGGGTGAGGGCACTAAAAGTACCCATCATCCCCTATCCTGGCACATAGAGGCTCAGGGGTTTGAAACAATGTGGCACCTTACAAGTTATTGTCTGGTGATCATGTGAGATCACTAGATAATAACACTGTATACTACAAAAATAATTAAGAAGTCCAGGAATGGGGGAGGAGAGCACTGTTATGGAGGCCAGATTTCCCACATCCTGGCTTCAATAAACTCACGGGCCCCACCACTATCAAATTATGTTGCTTGTTAGAAGTTATTTTCTGGTAATAATATGACAAGAACACCATACATTACAAAAAACATTAAGCAGCCTAGGGATGGGGAAGGGGTGTTGTAATACTCCATCCTGACTTCAAGACATAATTTTAGACCGATAAATTACTTGAAACCCTTTAGAATACAGTTAACAATCTCACTGTGTTTAATGCTGAAATATATGTTTAGGGCTCCCATATTTTTTTTTTAAGAAACAACCTGATGCACTCATTTATCACAAGCTTTGCTCCATCTATAAAAACCACTTGCTAAAAAAGAAACATTTTTAATTATTCTGTTAATCTAGATTAACTATAAGAAAGTATTTTTTTTTAGATAAAGGACTGTACTGACATAAACCGGTAAACCTATCAAATGCTTAGTTATTCAACAGAATAGTTGTGCTGTGATGTTATGTAATCATTTCCACTGCAAACACAATTTATTATAAATAATAGATACCAAATATGAGGATTGTGTTGGCCTTGATCTGATGTTAAAAGTAGCCTTATAAGTGATCCAGATTTCTTGAATATACTGTATATGCAAGCGCATACTCTGTGTTCTTGGAATCTATAAATTGGTGCATTACCCGAGAACAATAATCCATGAATGTTCGACTTAATAAAAAGGCACCTGCCATTGCACTGAATCATTGTGTAGGCAGTTTATTAAATACAATGTATTATATCCCCATGTGGTATATTAAGCCTCTGTGGATCAATATTTTCCATCGCTTTGATGTTAACTCTGCATTACTTCTGACTATCTCTTAGATCATCAACTTATATCATTTGCAATTAGATATTCCGCTACATAACTTTTACCACAAAAAATTTCACTTGCACAACTGAGCATATAATCCACTTAATCTTGTGGCTAGTTTATTACACACTTGTCTTCCCCATGAAATCTCAATCAGATGTAGCATTATTCTCGTTTCAATGCTCACAAAGCATTTTCTGAATGGCAAAGAGTTAAGTGTCATCTTGTAGAGAGTGACAGACAGTATCACCATACTAAGCAGGGGTGCAGCTGTGATTTCCAGAACGAATCAAGTGCTAAGTCACTACTGTGTATCTTGTAAGCAGTATTTCATAATGATAATCTTGATGAAGCAGTTTAATGGCTGAGAAACAGTAAGATTGTGGAGAATCTGGTAAAAACCTCACCCAAGGTGTTGCATTTTTACTTATATTTCAGTGAATACTGTTAAGATGCTGCAGAAACATTTCTTATATCTATTTTATATTTCTGATTTTATATATGATTGAAATTTAGCATATTTGTCACGAATCGCCCCTACAAGTTAAATTATTAGAACTTGTTGCAGAGGAAAGCTTCACTTTTAGCAACCTCGTTTCCCATGCAATCTGTTGTGAATCTGTTCAAAAACGAATTCCTTATAGTTATAGCCATGGAGCCAGAAATGTGATACAAACATTAAACTGTTTATTACAGCAAAAACAAAGTCCAGGTGAAGCAAAATAAAGAAAAGCCAGGCTAGGCTTGATAAATCAATGGACTTCCAGGTATAGAAAAACAGCAGGTAAATGATAATGAAAATACAGCAGGTAACTTAAGTGAAGCCAGATCACAGCAATAGCCAGGAGTTCTCAGTGTTGAAGTCGTAAAATTGGATGAACGAAAGTATATTGGTTTAATATTGTTTAGCCATGCAAATGCGATCCGTACGCCACGTAACACGTGGCATGGTGCGTTCGCACGGTAAAATACGCATGCACACACTCACATTACAACATTTAGTTATTTATATAATTTCATATTGGTTCTGTTACACTGTAATTCAGGAGCAGATAGTATTTGGTTTATTATTAGTCTATATATATATATATATATATATATATATATATATATATATATATATATATATATATATATATAGTGATTATATGTACATTGTAGTGTTATTAAAGGCTTAGGTTATAGAAAAGGTGTCATGCCTGATATCATATTGATCCCCTAATTATCAGCAGCTGTCCGGTGCAGTCGGCGAAGAGATCGCACATTGCATACTTTAGTTATTGATATTAGGGAATAATCCTTTGTATGATGCTGGCTATGAAAGGAGCAGACCCCCTGGAGAGACGACCCCCACCTTTGGATTCCTTAGATTGAATCAACTGTACTGTACTTTATCATAATATAATAATGTATTGAATTGTTGACTATTTACATCTACTATAATAAATCACTTTGTGCTTTGGAAACACATACAATTGAGTGGGCAATGCTTATTTTAAAACGATAGAATTACTTTAATATCAGGAACTATACATTTGTAGTGTGTCCAGGCATGAGACAGACATCAGGTAGGTTTCCAGAAGATAAGGTACAGGTGAGTGGCAGGAGCTGGCTAAAACAAGGATATCCACAGAAACAGCAAACAACAAAGCAGGTAATCAAGGGACAAACAAACATTAGCAGGCTCAGGAACATCAGTGACCAGCACATGTACCTGGGAGAAGCTGGTATAAGAAGTTAAGAGACACAGGTGTGCAATAACAAGGAGCAGAGATTAACTCCTACCAATAAATAGAAAATGTCCATAGGAAAAGAGCAGCACCTCTGGCGGCATGGAGGTACTGCATTCAAGAACAGGACAAAGGCAGAGACCAACACATAGTCCTAACAGAAACAGATATGTTTGCCGGTACTCGGTTGTTCCTAGGACTTAATCTCGTGTAGTGATAACTTAACTCAGTTAGGTGGGCACCACAAAAGAGTTGGCAGTGTGATGCTGAACAGAGATCTTTATGGCAACAGAGATGTAGGATGCACCTTGACCAAATAAGGCAGATATACTGAATTGCAATAGCATGTAGTACCAATCTTCACCAGTATAACAGTTTGGCAGTGTAGAGTATGGAGCTGGAGAGCAACACAGTGCAAGGAAAGGAGCAGGAGCCAGATCGGGTTGTAAATATGAAAGGTGAAACACAGGTGAGTCCAAAGGAACGGATAGAAAGCACCACGATCCTGCGGCTGGGAGATGGTGTCACAGAAGAAAGACAGAGTCAAACGACAGTCAAGTGGTCAGTCCAGGCAGCGATATGCGTAGTCGGGGTCACAAGCAAAAAACTTCAAGGAGAGAGGCTCAATAGTTTTGAAGAAGGCTTCAGGGCAGCCAAGAACGTCCAGCAAGCGCCAGGACCGTCTCCTAAAGTTGATTCAGCTGCGGAATCGGGCACCGTAAGTGCAGAGCTTGCTCAGGACTGGCAGTAAGCAGGTGTGAGTGCATCTGCATGCACAGTAAGGCGAAGACTTTTGGAGGATGGCCTGGTGACAAGAAGGCCTGGAAAGAAGTCACTTCTCTCCAGGAAAAACATCAGGGACAGATTGACATTCTGAAAAAGGGTACAGGGATTGGTCTGCTGGGGACTGGGGTAAAGTAATTTTCACTGATGAATCCCCTTTGAGATTGTTTGAGGCATCTGGAAAAACACTTGTTCTGAGAAGGAAATATGAGCACTACCATACCGTCCTGTCTCATGCCAACAGTAAGGCATCCTGAGACCATTCATGTGTGAGGTAGCTTCTCAGCCAAGGGAGTGGGCGTAAGAACACAGCCATGAATAAAGAATGGTACCAAAACAAGAGCAACTTCTCCCAACCATCAAAGAACAGTTTGGTGACGAACAATGCCTTTTCCAGCATGATGGAGTACCTTGCCATAAGGCAAAAGTGATAACTAAGTGGCTTGGGGATCATAACATCGAAATTTTAGGTCCATGGCCAGAAAACTACCCAGACTTTAATACCATTGAGAACTTGTGGTCAATTCTCAAGAGGTGGGTGGGCAAACAAAAACCCACAAATTCTGACAAACTCCAAGCATTGATAGGGCAAGAATGGGCGGCCATCAGTCAGTATGTGGCCCAGAAGTTGATTGACAGCATGCCAGGGCTAATTGCAGAGGTCTCAAAAAGAAGGGTCAACACTGCATATATTGACTCTTTGCAAAAACGTCATGTAATCGTCAATAAAAGCCTTTTGACACTTATGAAATGCTTGTAATTTTACTTCAGTATACCATAGCAACATCTGACAAAAAGGTCTAGAAACACTGAAGCAGCAAACTTTGTGAAAACCAATACTTGTGTCAATCTCAAAACTACTGGCCATGACTGTACAGAGAAACTTTCCCAGTAAGAGGAGGAAAGCACTGACTTGCATTTCAGACTATCTGCGTTTCCAGAACATGTATGTGTAATTAATTTTTGTTCTATGCTACTTTTAACAGGAGATGAGCAACCAGCCTGTGGAACAGGTAACTGTCCTGAGTGTTGTCCACTCTGGTTCTGAAAGGGGCAATGTCCATTCTCTAGTTTTGGAATCTGTCACAAGCTGAGACCCCCTGGTGGTTCTTGTTATTCAAATGGTATGATCCACATATATTTGTCTGCAATCCCATTAAGTTTATCTGGAGATTTTGCATGTGCCTACAAGCCCAGAGGAGGATTCCTATGGTGGAAGAAAACATTCCTAGAAGACGAATGCCCCTTTTTAAAATCTGATGTTGAATGTGAAGTTGACAAGCCAATGACTGAATCTTGATGCATCTCATCTTCGGTAGAGATACTTTGTTTTGTACAGTGTCTATTTGGATTCCCAGAATCTTTACCTGTTGTGATAGCAATATAACACTTTGCCTTGTTTATAGTTTGGAGAAAGGTCATTACTTTAGCTATCCTCGATTGGACAATACAACGTCTCTGGGCCAGAGAGTGATCCTGTTACCATAAATCTGCCACCATGTTAGTGCTTGCGGCGGCCGCGGGCATCGCCGCGACTCTCCGGGGTCTGCTGGTGACGTCCCGGCCGTTGCTACGGCAACCGGGGCGTCACTTCTGGTTTCTGTGTCCCGGTTGCCTGGGCAACAACCGGGACGCTTTGGTCTCTCTAAACACCGCGCCAGGCCAGCTGTTAAACAGCCAGGCTCGTGCGCACAGGTTTAGGCCAGCCCTGCACACCTGTTGGAGTCAGCCAATCAAGGCTGATTAAAGCTTTAGTCTCTGCTGGTACTTTGCAGATACGATTGGCTGCAGGCTCTGCTATTATTCTACAGCTGAGGACATATTCTGGACTGTTTGCTGATTGGCCATCTGTACTATTTAAGGCAATGAGGACTGAGCCTCATTGCCGGTTATAGCGTTCTGTCCTCAGTTCTGCTGCCTGCTTGTTCTCTCTGTTGGTTACTATTACCTTTGATTGACTACCCGTGTTTTGACCTTTGCTTGTTCCTGGACCATTGAACCTTCGCTTCTGACCCTGACCCTTTTGCTTGGATTCCGGATTTTGCTCCTTTTGCCTGTGTTTGACCTTTCGCTTGTCCCCGGATTTTGTACCTGTGCTAGTGACCTTTGACCTTGGATCCCCTCTTCACTACAGCCTGCCAATCACTCCACTCCTGGGTTCTCCTTTAAGTCAGTATACGTTACTCGACCCTCGGTCGGCCCGCAGCCAAGTCTGTTCCCACCACTAGGGGCTCCAGCGAACACGGGGCCTTCAGAGTAGTCCCTGAGTTTCACTGTACTGGCTTGGGAGTTCCTAACACCAGAGGAATTAATACTGTGGTAAAAGATCTTGGGGATGTTGTACAACCAAACAGAAGAAAAGAGAACTGGAAATTCTGTCCCAGGACACAAAAGCTGAGGAATCTCTGGTGATGACCTGCAACAGAGATGTGGAAGTAAACATCATGATGTTCTAGAGATGCAAAAACATACTTTGCTTACAGGGGTGACAATTGAATTTACAGACCCCATATGGAAATGTCTTAGAAATGATCGAGTCACCTTAAATGTAGAAGTATGAAAGGCCCCCTGAGGATTTTTTGAGAGAGACTGGAATAAAAACCTGTGCCCAGCTGGGCTGGAGGAACCAAAGAGATCATATGAGCTTATTTGCAGAAGGTGTGTATAGTTTGCAAATTTGCTGAAAGGCTTCCAGATCTAACAAAGAAGTTTCCTCTGAGAACATGATGAAACTCTATCCGATAACCCATTCAATGTCTACAACCTATTGATCTTAAACAGTTTGTGTCCACCTTTCTGCATACACTGTGATCCTGCTACCTACAGGTATTATTGGAGACTGCACCAGGAAGTCCTCACTGCAAGGTCTTTTGACCTAATCTCCTGTTTAAACCTCACACATGCCTGAAAGGGTTGTTTGGATGTAGTGGTACCACCGTGTCCAATGCATTGTCTCCCAGGCTTATAACCTCTTACATCTTTTAAGCGTTAGCACGATGAGAAGGGAAATACTCCACCTTTTGCTCCCTGGGCTGCGAGCAGGAAGCCAGGTTAATATTACCATAATAACAGTAATATCTATAATGCTGCGGTACTTCGGGAGGAATTGAATTCCCCCCTTATAGTCAGTGCAGTTGAAGCTATAGTTCTTTTCTTTCTTTTTTTGAATCATGTGTTTTTATTGGAAGAATATTATAAAACAAACAAAAGACAATTGCCATGTTATACAGACATGCATTTGCTAATCTAATCAATGAAATGGTAGACTAGTTATACAGATTAAAAATATAGTAACAAGTTAGTTAAATGTTTAACTAAAGGATATATCAATTACCAATGAAAGGGCTGACCTAATTGCAATTGTTCCAATACAGAGATTTGAAACATACAGCACTTTGCAAAAGTTTTTTTACAGGTGTGGAAAAAATGCTGCAAAGTAAGAATCCTTTCAAAAATAAAAGTGTTAATAGTTTATTTTTATCAATTAACAGAATGCAAATTGAATGAACAGAAGAGAAATTTAAATTAAATCAATATTTGGTGTCAGAACACTTTGCCTTCGAAGCAGCACTTGCAGTTTTTGAAGGAACTCTGCAGGGAGGTTGTTCCAAACTTCTTGGAGAACCAACCACAGATCTTCTGTGGATGTAGGCTCGCTCAAATCCTTATGTCTCTTCATGTAATCCCAGCCAGACTCGATGATGTTGAGATCAGGGCTCTGTGTGGGCCATATCATCACTTCCATGACTCCTGGTTCTTCTTTACGATGAAGATAATTCTTAATGGCACTGGCTGTATGTTTGGGGTTGTTGCCCGACTGCAGAATAAATTTGGAGCCAATCAGAAGCCTCCCTGATGGTAGTGCATGATGGAGAAGTACCTGCCTGTATTTCTCAGCATTGAGGACACCATTAATGCTGTCCAAATTCCCAACTCCATTTGCTGAAATGCAGCCACAAACCTGCAAAGAATCTCCACCATGCTTCACTGTTGCCTGCAGACACTCATTATTGTACCACTCTCCAGACCTTCCGCAAACAAACTGGCTTCTGTTACAACCAAATATTTCAATAGCTCATCAGTCCAGAACACCTGCAGCCATTTTTCTGCACCCCTGTTCCTATAGTTTTGTGCATAGTTGAGTTGCTTGGTCTTGTTTTCACTTCGAAGATTGACTTTTTGGCCACAATTGTTCCATGAAGACAACTTCTGGCCAGACTTCTCCGAACAGTAGATGGGTGTACCTGGGTCCTACTGTTTTTTTCCTGTTCTGAGCCGAAGGGCTGGAGAGCGGTACAACAATGAGTGTCTGCAGGCAACAGTGAAGCAGGGTGGAGGTTCCTTGCAAGTTTGGGGCTGGATTTCAACAAATGAAGTTGGGTATTTGAACAGGATTACTGGTGTCCTCAATGCTGAGAAATACAGCCAGGTACTTACTTATCCAACACTCTCTAGCCACTTCCAACTGGCTGCCTGGAAATCCTGAAGCGGATAGGTGCTTTCTGCATTGATTGCGCATATATAGGATTTTGTGACCATATTTTTAAAAATATTTTTTTCTACTTTCATTTGTAAGCGAGAAGAAATATTATATCTGCTGCATTATATCAAGCCTACAAATGTGTCTTTTGCTATCAAAACAAACTTTTCTTGTGCTAGTTGTGTGCATGTATACGTGCATGTATGTATGACTGGCGTAAACCTGGCATATATGTTACCGATGCAAAGCCAACCTCATCTGGAGATGCCTCTGATCGAGCATATATGATTAAATGTGCTATTGTTATGCCCAAAATGCATCCAACTCAGCATCAGGTCTTATATGTTCTTAATATATAGTAAAATGCTAAAGAGCATCAAAACCCTCCCCAATCCCCCACAAAAAAGACACAAAGTATAAAACTTTAAATTAAATTTTCAAATATTAGAAGCAAATACCTTTGATGATAATTTTTCGTTAATCTATAAAATAGTGAACAAAATGTTTTATTTCTTTCATGTTAACTTAAAAAATGTATATATGCATTAAGATGTAGTGCTGCATGCATTTTAAGCATTTAAGACAACCAATTCAAGTTATTCTACTTTGTGAGTGAGGTCATGCCCTTCTGAATGGTGAATGCTTCATCGTTAGGTTCTTTGCATTACTGAGCAGCACAAAACTGGAGTGATCCCAATTTATTAGTGTAGAAGTCAAATTGTTAAACTGTGCTTCCAGCAGTCTAGGCAAAATTTAACATTGAGGATTGTTAACATATTAATAAAAAATAAAAAAAAGTTTTCAATACAAATATATTTTTGTAAACCAATTTCATTTGTACTACAACAGATTAAAAATAAAAAAAAAAAGTTGTATCCCACTCGCTGTAGCTTGTATATTTAAACTATAAGTACACATACACAATGAACTCAACACTTCAAAAGTGACAGAATATGTCCATGGAATTGCTGCGGCTATATAGTTTTAAAAGACATCTGAAGTAATAATTAAATCTTACAAATCTTTAATCTTCAAAGTCACTTTGACTTTAAAGGAAAAGGGGCCCAACTGAATGAAATCTTAAAAACCGACTTAGAATTCAGAGTCTGATCTTTATTAAGGCCCTCAATAAATATATATGGTTCCACATAAGCGAGACGTCCGGTTGATATTAACAGCTGCCCACTCGGTCTCTGGGAATGAGTCTGAGTTCTGAGCCATATTTAAGGAATACATTTCCTGAAGAGAAAACAAAATACAGAAATATCCTTAAGTAACTAAAAATAACCGGTGCGTGAAGAAATACCATCAAAACACAAATGTAACAAGTAATAAAAAAAAAACAACTAAACCTAAGTTTTTTGTTTTTAGATTTGCCATCTTCAGGGACAGCAATAGCAACAGTGATGCCTGAACACTATTTAAGTAGTTTTTTTTTAAAAGAATAGAACATTTTTGTTATAAGTCTTTAACAAACAAGTCTAGTCCATTCAGTGAGTAAAGTATTTTAAGCCACTGTAATTGCTGTTTTCCTGCTTTTCACAAGAAAATAATAATAATAAAAAAAAAACAAAAACGTACTCCGTCACAGAACATTTAATACTGGTAAGGGTCATTAAACAAGAAAATGACAGGTATATTAATTACACAGTAAGGAATCTCAATTAACTGGTTCATGCATGTTAAAATTAGATTGTCATTTTAATACGATCTGTAGAGCTATTCCCTCACTGTTGCTGGGACTAAATATTTAATAGCAATGTGCAAAACCTATCAGTGTGAATTTTAAATTACAGAGGATCAAAAGGTCTTAAATTAATTTCTCATCTGTTAGGAACACTGCAATAATCTGGTGTAAAGTTAATTAATGTCTCTTCGGACGAGCAACCAAAAGTTTAAAATTTTGCATAAGTGTGTACCTGAATATGCATGTCTGATCTATGATACTTCTTTATTAAGACAGCACAACACAACCTAAAAAATTAACACTATGGGCCTGATTCATTAAGGAAAGTTAAGTAAAAAATTTGAGTAAGTAGTCTCCTGGACAAAACCATGTTACAATGCAAGGGGTGCAAATTAGTTTTATTTTGCACATAAGTTACTGTCTGTTTTTTCATGTAGCACACAAATACTTGATAGCTTATTTGTACTCTGAAATTTAAAGTTGATATTTGTGTGCTACATGAAAAACAGTCAGTATTTAACTTAGCACAAGATAAAAAAACGAATTTGCACCCCTTGCATTGTAACATGGTGTTGTCCAGAAGACTACTTACTCAAATCTTTTACTTAACATTCCTTAATGAATCAGGTCCTATATCCCTGTGAAAGAAAGTGCATCAAGTCCCCTCTGTTTAAAATATGTGCTAGTGAATAGGAAATTGTGATGTTGTCTAGTAGGGTTAATAAGCAGCAGTAACAGAAAATATCTGCAGTTCTTCAGCTTCATGTGTAATTAGGGACAATATAATAATTGTTAAACAACCGGATAATGTTATATGTGCTACATTCATTTAAATCACATCCGTTTATTGTTATAAAACTTAATACAGGCTTAGGATCTTTAATCTGGAAACCTGTTATTCAGAACCAAGTATATAACCACAAAATATCTTCTCCTCCAGCTACTCTGCCAATAAATGTAATGAGAGTGGAATTCCAGAGGCACCATATAGAAAGACAGGAGTCATTTTAAACATATTTAGTATATTTTAGGCATGGTGCTACAAATTAAGGACAACCCCCAAGTCACAAGAATTCCAGATAACACCTGTATTACAAAAGTAACACATGAAATCTTTATTCCAAACACTTTCACTTACCAGCTGTCTGCGCTGGGTTTAAACCTACTCCATCTATTAGGACAAGAAATTAAACGTTAAATAAAAAAAGCAACAAGCAAACAGCAAAAGATACTACAATTTGGCCAGTGAGAGGAGACTATGAAATATATTTTCAGTATATAAAACCTTTGGAAAAACAAATCGTTCTTTTCACAATATTTTCCCGATTAAGAAACTCTGGCATTTAATAAATAATTAGTGACACTTTGAATAGGACAAATATATGGACTAATTTACTTCCCTACTGATACAGCAAAAACACAAATTGAAACTATAAAGCTAACAATCCATGATTATAACCTAATTAGTACATCCCAATATTCAATTCACTAAATATATAGATTCATCTTATTTTTCCCCCGGAACCCACTTTTATCATTTTCAAGATTTGGCATAATTTGCTCTGTAAACACATCACTACATAAATATTTTGTCCTAATAATGTTAGCAGTAATGCCACATAAATAAATCAGAGATCTTTGCAGAAATGCTATATAAAATACTAGTGTTATTAAAAGTTTGCTCCAGCCTGAATTATTTTGATGTTGTTATCAAACACCCACTAACCAAGAATTATGTTTTAATACCAGCGACACTTACGCAGTAGTCACATTCCAGCATCAAATGCTACCACCGCAATCTCTATACTTCTGCCAATGTTAACAGCATTTGACGAATCCCGTTGAAATAAACTATTACAAAGCACTATGATTTGATTGAATATTGCATTACAATGTGGTGTCAGACTATAGCACGTTAGACTAATTTAAGGGGAGTTTGGGAATGAAATACTGATAATAGCAGCTTACAGCCGGAACCCAGAACAAGCTTTTAACATTAGCACTGAATACTGAAATGCAGCTTTTAAGTATCACTGTTTAAAACAAAAGACAAATGGATTAACGCACAGTCCTTTATGCGGGAGAACAGAGACGCCTCCCTTTTCTTTGATTGTCGATCTATTTTAAGATTCAGTTTTGGAGACAGGGCAGATATTTTCCCTTGAGCCCAAACTGGAACAACTTCAATGAAAGTAATAGAGTAGCAGAAAGGGAAATAGAAGTCTCCTTTTTCTTTATCAGTTTAATGGCTAATAGGAGAAAACCACACTTACCATTTGTTATTATAGCACTGGTTTCTGCAGGTACTTTAAACTAAAAAAAAGAATAAGAAGTTAATGATCCATCACAACCAGACCTATTTTTGTATTTTTTTTCAATGCAATTAATCCGGAATAATGTTTAAAAAATGTTTGTTGTTTTTCCATTGCTTCTACACAAACAAATGAACAAATGTTAATTTGTTTCATGGCAGATAGTCTTCTTTTAGTATACTGGAAAATATGTTGTAATCTTGGGAAAACAAGACAAGACAAGAATAGAAACAAAATCTTAATTTCCATGATTTTTCCATTGTTATTTTCATACAGTTAAGGGCTGATATTTACTCCAAAATGTAATAAGCTTGCTCTCCTAAATTCCTGCAAGTGTCATTTACTCAATTATCATTATAATCAGTCGGGAAAAAAAGGATCAGGGCCAATGTGGAACAGGAGACTTCCCTCGTTACTGAGTCCATCTAAGAAAAGATTCGAAAATGGAATGGGAAGTAATCTTTCAAATTGAAATACATATTGGAAATGCAATGTAACAGCGAGTTTATCATTATAACTGACTGATCCAAATGACAAAAACTTGTATGGTGATGTTACAAAAACAACTGCCATAAAGTCACAATAACGATTTCAATATGATGGGTTAAAAAACAACAACAACAACAACAACAAAAAACAAAAACAAAAAAACAACTGTTATAAAATAGTTTCGTAAGATATAGATGAGGTCTGGCCAACCTGTGGATCTCCAGGTCTTGCAAAACTACAAGCTCCATTATGCTTTCCCAGTAGATAGCTGGCAGGGCATGCTGGGACAACACCTGGGGAGTCACAGGTTGGCCAGACCTGATATACATGAATCAGACAATATAACACACCAAAGTAGATATCTATAGAATAAGATATTGTTTTAACACTTACCTCTTCTGCTGCAAACTTTAAAACTGCTGTGAATGGTGTACATTCAGGAACACTTAGCCTGTAAATAAGAAATAAATACAAGCTTAAACAGCAAGTACAGCCACAAGTAATACATAGCAATGGCTGAGTATTCCCACAGTAATAATACATTTAATAACTGGTGTGTTTATACTTAACTAAATATGTCCACCATGCCATCATTCACTCCTCTGAAATAGTCAGAGAACATTGCAACCTTCTGCTGAGGTTGAATGCCAGCTTTGCTGGGGCTGCTATGCAGAAATATACTGTGTGGGTTGGTGGAGGCCAGTTATGTCACAGCAACCATAGTCTCAGCTTTTTGATCTGTATCAGAACCTATACTTTTTAACAGAGATATAGCAGAATGTCAGCTTAACACTAAACAATGGACTTTACCTCCATGGTTCATATCTGCTGAAAAATTCAGTTTTAGTGTTTAGTGGACCTTTAAAGAAGCTGGCTATATGACCTCTATATCATATGGTCTACTCTTATTTTATCATTCCTTCTACTGCAGTTGACACTTATCATTTTGGTTGTAATTATCTAATGGGAATGTAAGTTATAGATTGCCCTGCCGCTGTGAACATTCTAATGTTCTGATTGGCTGTAGGCTGCTCTAATCATATGAACATTCTAAAGCTATGACAGATGGCAGAGTGGTATAGCCCTATGACATTCTACTGGACTGACTGGCAAAAGGTTGGTTGTAGCACAAACAACTTTAATGTTGCTTACACACTGAGGCCGTTGATGAAGCTAAGTAAATACAATAGGCGCTGATATCCCAGAGAGAGGCACAAACTGGCTCAGTTGGGTCACTGGTCACTAGTGAATGGACAGGCTACATTCTCAGGACATGGGTTCAGCCCATTCACCACTGTGTGTCTGTGAATGTTAACTTGCACTAGATTGAAGGTAAGATTTCATTGACTGCACTTTTGCTCTAATTGTGTCATATCTGTTGCATCAATGACATTACTGGTTGTAAGTATTTAAACGGGAACATTATGTTAAAGCCCTTAATTTGTAAACAAACAAACTTGATTTTGAATCAAGTTAAAAAAGGGCCGGGCCCAGATCCGCATAGAACATCAATAAAAATCATGGCAGGAGGAACAACAATATTTTACACCTTCAGGCATAATGTAATTTATGCTATGCTTTGCATTGCCGGTCAGCAGCATGACCTTTATAAATGCGAAATAGAAACAGGAGTGCAAGTTCCTGGGAGTACAGACATTGTTGGACACTCCAATGTAAATGGTAGCAAATTGGTTTATGAAGGGGGTCAACATCTGTTTTGTTCAACCCCCTCAGATACTGCAAAGTATTTAAATCTGTACTGAATCCTAGGGACTAACACACACAAAGGCATGCAGATGTAGCTGCACAGACCCAAATCAGGCTTTTCATGGAAGGAACTCCAAGATCCATACTGAAAAAGATCTAATAGGAATCGCTAGAAAAGTCAGTATCAGCTCTAGTTCAGTATACATCTAACTAGTAATCAATCTAACCAGTGTTAAAAATAAGGGTAACATTAAGTGCATATTAATTAGTAGTATAATTTTTTTTCAATTAATGTCTAGTTTGCCCCATCTAATGCCATTAAAAATAAACGCTAAATATTCCAATATACTAAAAGGAAACTGTCCTGAATTTTTTTTATCACCCTAGACAAGCATTTTGTACCAGTAAATCCCCAGTGGTCTAGTCAGAAAGAATCAAAATGACTCTTGATTACTTTGATAAAAAGAGCCATACTGCAACTCCCGCCACCCAGAGGTGCACAGAAATGTACCTCTATATCATGGCAGCCTTGATAAAGATTTTTTCAAATTGAAACGCGTCGGCAATCTAGGCGACTGTGGGAGGAGCCGCGGATTGACCGGAATATGAGGAATCGATCCCCGAGTGTTATATAGCGTGCAGTGATAACCAGCCGGCTAACCGATCTGTGGAGAGGGACAGAAAGGTTTCCCTACACGCCTAATATCATCTCACTTAGGGTAAGAGTCCAACTTTACCGGAACCATCGGCGACTATTCTCTGAAAATATTTTTTTAGCAAGTTTTATGTGATTTTATGTATATATTAAAGTGTTTTTTGAGGCAATGCACCATATGGGGCAACTCTTTTTTCTCTTCTGAGAGAACGCCCAAACATCAGGGTGAATAATTTTGAAGATCTCCGTGTATGTACTACGTATATCTTGGGAAGGAAAGACCCTCCCTGTGTAGGTGCATTACCCTAAGGGGAATCATTTACTACACATGGTGGTGATTAATTTATTATTTAACCACATGGGTGGTAGATGGTAATTGATCGTGGCATATTAAACCAACTGTTTTTACTTATGATAATACGATCTTTCCATTTATTCATATATATGAACATCAGTGGAAATTTGACATTTGGATCTACATCATCGGCCCATGGATCAAAAACTTTGAATATATGAGCATTGGAAATATCTTTTTTGGACTACATATTATCAGACTGGAATCTTGTTTGCATTGGATATTGCTATAGAATTGGTATACTTTTATTGCATATGATATTCCTGTTGGTTGAAAGCATAAGCGCCATAGCTGTTTGCTGAATTTATACATCTGCATATACAAAGTAACCTGCAGAGCTAAATCTGTATTTATTAACTTGACCAAGTGCAGCTTTGCATATGCATTACTACTGTATTTTGATTAAAGTGGTTCTCCACTTTAAATATAGTTTTTTTTTAATTGCCCTCCGTTTCTCACAGGGATGCTCATCCAATCAGCTGTTAGCTTTCATTTAAAACTACTGTATTCAATCTTTCTTGCTATTCTAATGGGAGGGACCCCCAAAATACTATTCGAGGGATGGAGGGGAATGTATACATTGTAAAAGTTAAATCTCTTTACAATATATTTTGCAACACTTTAAAAAGGGGAACAAAACCCAAACAATGATAATGCAATACTCCTAACTCGCAGGAACTCCTTTCTTTTTGGTGATGTTGTGTGCCTCGATTTGTGCAATTTCACCTAGATTAGTAAATATACCACCAGGTGTTTTTATGGTAAACTGCGGGTTTGAAAAAGTGGAGATGTTGCCTATAGCAACCAATCAGATTCTAGCTGTCATTTTGTAGAATGCACTAAATAAATGATAGCTAGAATCTGATTGGTTGCTTTAGGCAACATCTCCACTTTTCCAAACCCGCAGTTCAGTAAATCTAGACCATGGATTTGTGGACCAAGATGGCAACGTTTGCAGAGGAGCACGTATGCACTGGCTGATAGGAGAAGTGACAGTCTTCCTTACAAAGTATGGAGAGATAGTACTTAAAAACAAAAATCTGATAAAGGGGTAGAGAGAGACCATTTTAGGAGGTTCTTTGCCGTCACAAAGCCACATGCACTCAAGATTTTTTTTGACGATAGGCAGAATGATGTAAAAATTGAATACCTGACACCTCATGGGTGTTATACATGTGGAAAATCTATTTGCATCACTTGTAAACATACTAATGGTGTGAAAAATTCATATCAACCAATAGTGATAAACAAAAAAAATAATTCTGATCATTGTAAGAGTTACAAGATCACTGAAGATTTGTTTTACTGTGCACAGAATGAACAATGTTTCTACTCACAGTGATTCCAGACCCTGTGTCACAATAGTGATCCCAGCTGTCTGAGAGTCACCGGTGTGGTCCATATATGGGTGAATATCCATCAGAGTAGAGGATCGCTTTAAACTTCTGTGTCATCAAGATGTGTACTCGAAGTACCAAGTAATACATGCAGATAGATTAAATGAAACAATAGATCTGAAAGGTACTTTTTCAAATTTATTGTTTTATCACTGCTGAAAGATCCATTTTTTTTTCTCTCCCAACCATTAGTGGTCTACAACTTGCCACAGCTCCATCTGAGCATTAATAAGATTTACAACAATATGCTGCTTTTTTTATACATTTATTAAGTAAAATATTTCTCTTGGTAATAAATATATCCCTATCTTTGTGTGGTGGTCATTTATGAGATACTAGAATTGGGAACAAGTGAAGCTATTTATTAAAAAATGATATATACTTTAGGATATATACAGCAGATCTATTATACAGCACTTTCTATAATTATACTGGTGTTCACTGAAGTACAGACAGTGAGAATGTGGCAGAGGCTGGATACATGTCAGTTTCAATTTTAATACATTACTCTATCTATGGTCTATACTATGCAACCTGGTAGCCATAATAGTTCCCTCCGTCGACTAAAGAGTCTTCTCCTTGGGATTTCTGGTTTGTAAGTGACAGAGAATGTTGCATGTATCAGAGTAATTAACTCCATCACTCTGTGTCTTTGGAGCAGGGGCTGGTTGGCAAATTTTAGCCTGTGGGGCGAGAGTCAGCTCAACAGCCTATTAGAGACATTTTAAAGAAAAAAAAAAAAAAAAGAGCAGGTAGCCCAGTGACTCAGCCCAAGGTAGCCCACTATGGTACCAGCCCGGGAGCCCAATGAGCCCGTTTTGGATCTTGATTGCTTCCATATAAGAGTTTTTGCAAGTATCTGGCTCTATATCATTCATGCATCCATATTATATATATTCTAATTTTCATTCATAGATGCACTGCATCATCTTAGTATTTTTTCTTTTTTTTTTTAACTTAAGGTTAGGGGCAGCACGGTGGCTAAGTGGTTAGCACTTCTGCCTTACAGCACTGGGGTCATGAGATCAATTCCCGACCATGGCCTTATCTGTGAGGAGTTTGTATGTTCTCCCCGTGTTTGCGTGGGTTTCCTCCGGGCACTCCGGTTTCTTCCCACACTCCAAAAACATACTGGTAGGTTAATTGGTTGCTAACAAATTGACCCTAGTCTGTGTGTCTGTCTGTCTCTGTGTGTGTGTGTATATTAGGGAATTTAGACTGTAAGCCCCAATAGGGCAGGGACTGATGTGAATGAGTTCTCCGTACAGCGCTGCGGAATTAGTGGCGCTATATAAATAAATGGTAATAATAATAAGGTCCCCTTAAGTCTACTGCAGACTACACCCCTCTGCAGTATAGGTTGGATTCATTACAAAGGAGTATATAGTCATATTGCATCAAAAGTTCTTAATTAGAGACTGATCCTTTGTTATACCCATCATTGATACTAAAAAATATTTTATTCCTCTGAACACTGGAATATGTCAATAGCTGTAGGCCCCCATTTTTCCAGCATATATTATATAAAAATACTTTAGTTTTAATTTTACATGTGATTTTTTTACTAGAGCTCTGCGTTCTTTGGCTTATTTTGAACTACACAAAAAAACTTATTTTTGCACCAGCTTTGAGCTGGCGAACATCAGGTCTCATCCTATATGGGATGTTGTTTATACCTTCTACTGTAATTGTAATATGTCGGCGAACTTTGCCTAATGTAAAACAAAGCTTCAACACACAAAAGGTGCAATGTGTGATAAAGACAGGCCTGATGTCCCCGTCTCATGATTCCCTTATACCATAACTGAGCCTAAACAGAGAAGTATCGTATGAGAAAAAAAGTCTTATTTAATTAAATTAGAGGTTATAAAGTGTTAATAGTTTTGCACAAGATACCTCTTGAGATTTTGCCCTCTCTCTGTACACCTAGGTGCACATCTAGCTTGCAGGATTGCCCCCTAAGGGTGCAGGGTAGGTTTGCAATATGATGTGCACTGGTGGACCATATAGGCACAAACACCCAGAGCAAAAACCAAAGTGTTTTGTGGTGCAGACCCAGCAGGCTTTGAATATGGGGTCTACTCATTTTTTTGCCAAATGTTAATGTTACTCTGAGGAGAATTGTCTTGGTTTAGCATTGTTGGCGCAACAGTGGCATTACAGAGAATCAAACACTGCCCCTATCTTGTTTACACTAAGGGGTATATTTACTAAACTGGGGGTTTGAAAAAGTGGAGATGTTGCCTATAGCAACCAATCAGATTCCAGCTGTCATTTTGTAGAATGTACTAAATAAATGACAGCTAGAATCTGATTGGTTGCTATAGTCAACATCTCCACTTTCTCAAACCTGCAGTTAAGTAAATATACCCATAAAGTGTTAGACAATTGAATTATAAAATGGCACAGTTCACTCACCTTTCCAACATACAGAAATTTTAGGGGGTTTGCTAAACAAAATTCCCTTATATAAAGAGCGTTGAATATAATTTACCACTATTCAAATTTCCAACTCGTAACAAAACTTGACATGGTATAAAAATGTACTGGGCAGGTTAGTGAAAGCTGTTGTTCTATGTAATCAGCCATTATGTGCTAAAGCAAATGAAGTTGACTGCAATGTCACTCAATGGGATTACTGATAGGAAGACCACTGAATGCAGGAAAATGTTTCCTCACATGACCACAACTTTACTTTGAATATCTTCAGTACTTATAAGACTTATCTGAAACTTTTACACACACACATATATATATATATATATATATATATATTTGTAAATGTTATTAGTAGCTCTTTTATAAAGACCATCTTGTATTTTGTAGTCTTTAACATCTGAGGCCTGATATATACTTACACTTTGTATGGAAGTCGAGGGTCTGCAGTCTGCGTAATTTTAAAGGTTACCTTTGACCTAGAATAAAAGAAACATTACAGTCATTATTGACATTTCCATTTCTACTACGATTTCAAACACGTATGCTCAAAGCTGCTGACATTTAACTGTCAAACATTTCTGAAAAATACATAGGCCATGATATAATAACATTTTACAGATACTCCTTAATACACTTGTTAAATTACCTTAGTTCACAGTGGAATTTATAATAAAACATGAAGCTACTGTAAGGTTTGTAATGTGTTCATCTGAAAAATGTTCTTAAATTCCTACATATGACAAGTCGGCTATTTATGTTTTAAAATAATAGAAGTATTTGTCATCTCATTCTACATCTTAACGTGTACAGACGTAGCATGCGTCAAACCGTCTTAACACTCAATGATTCTCCTGCCACTGCTTAGCCCAAACAGTACAATTTGTCCATATGTAATGTCTACATTGGAAACCAAGCCAATTGATAGTGCTTGGTTTGCTGTTGAATGATTGTAAAAATAGGAGGTTGCAATTAGAAACAACATTGTGACAAAAGATTCTGCAGATAGTAAATACTTTAGAAAATGTAATTACGGTTATCACAGAAGAAATCCAGGAGAACACCATGACAACTGGGGTTTACAGTACAAACTTCTTTTACATGTGGAAGGGCAGCATCAGGTTAAAGTAAGCAGCCTAGGGATCCCTCGTTCTACTGAAGGAAGTTTAATGGTTTCTTAAGAGGCAGGTCATATATTTCATACGACCAATATTTGGTGACTGGTAATGTAAGGATGATGTAAAAAAATATTTTGGGGTGATTGTTATGTTAACATAGGAATGTCAAAGATAGGTATTTTAATATCCATCCAAAACTCAGTCCTACCAGGTGTATAAAAAACAGCCTGAGAACGTGTAGCCTCTCCAAAACCTATAGTGGCTGGATGTATGTTGTACAGCTTGGTGAGGACATGTACACATACAGGTGGTATAATAGTTTATATGTATTTACTATGATTTTAACACAGATTGACTTGCTACCAATGTTATCTAAAATATCCTCCTATTCATAACCAGATAGAGTTTCAGCTAAATTACTTTTCCATTTTACTTCATGAGGATCTGTTGTGTTAGGGTGAGAGAGAGGCAAGTATATGGTGAATATCAGGCCTCTGGAGGATGTGCATCTAAGGCATGCAGAATGAAATGTGGTTAAAGGCCTGCTAGTTAAACTGGCTTTCATAGTGTGGAAAAGATACCCAGGATGGAGGAATTGATAAATGGGGTGGTGAATCCATTTTGTGTGTCAGGGATGGAGAGAAAGGAGTGGAGGAGCAGCATAACGTTTTTAAGAAACTAAAAGCCACCCGTCAGCTCTCCGTCCCTCCAAGGTATTGTGCTTTTTACAGAAAGAGGCAACAAAGTGTTGCCCCAGATTGGAACTGTGGGGGAGGGAGTAATGGTTTATTGGAACAGTCATATACAGAGAGTAAAAATGAGAAGGTAGGTCAGGTTGAGGGCACTGATATTGTGGGAGTCAGAGAAGGGAAGAGAGTGATTGAGAGCTAATGCCCTCTGTGTCTATGTCAACCCAGGCTTATGTGTTCAAGAGGAGGGCTATTTGACACCCTGGGCAAGCTGTGCTGCTGAAGAGTACCTTTTGAAACTGTGAATCTTCAGACTAGTCTTTGCTAAGTTTGTAGCTGGAGTCTAGGGAGTTTTCTCGCCTAAGTAAAGAGTAAGATCTGATGTTGGAGAAATTTAACAGATTGAGGAGAAACACTAATAAGAATTGCCTATGTGATGTGTATTATAGGAGTGATACCTTTATTGACTAACCCCCCAAAAAAATTATATATGCTAGCTTTCAGAGCATAGAGCCCCCTTCATCAGGCAGGTTTACAAATGAATGACTGAGAAAAAGGCACAACATTTAAGAGCTGTTACATCAAGAAATTTGTACAGGGGGAGATACATCATCAAGATAAGTTAAAGTAATAAAAAGGAGGTTTTCATTATGGATGGAAGAGTAAAAGTCCTACGAGTTCAGAGGTCAGCACTCTGCTGTGGGGTGTGAAGTTTGTCCATGTAGTGGGTCATAAATCCAGGTGTTAGATTGAGTCCTTTAGTCAATGACTGGAATGTTCTTATCAGCTTGAATTCCCATATTTTTCTCTCCCTGACATTTTTTAAAAAGACCTTTCAGTATTAGGACTTTTAAATCGGTCATATGGGATGTTAAATACTTCCGTGTCAAAAAAAACCCAAAAGTATTATAGGAGTGATACCTTTATTGACTAACCCCCAAAAAATATTATATTTATCTAGCTTTCAGAGCACAGAGGCCCCTTCATCAGGCAGTTTTACAAATGAATGACTGAGAAAAAGGCACAACATTCAAGAGCAAAATCTGTCATATGAAAGGTAGAGCAACTTTGGTAATCTTGACCAAGTTGAACTGGTCAATTTTAGAGATGAACATTTTGTTCTAGGGCATAGGATCATACTAAATAGTTGCCAGAATAGGGGGGCAGTTTAAAAAAAAAATAAAGTTCAGTTCTAGAAGTTTGTTTGCAGTCAGAGGAATATGTAAATCTAGAAACTCAATATTATCTGTTTTCATTTTGCATCCTGATGTAGTTTGATTGTACTAAAAAAAGAAAAAAAAAAAAGAGAGAGGTTAGCGGTTTCGATAAAGGGAAGTCTCGTCGTTAGAAATGGTAAATGCTTAAGGCATTTAGCTATAGGCAGAATCTGTAGGTGACGGGTTATGATAAAGGGAAGAGACTCCATTGAGAAATGACCCAGTGAAACCCATTATAGCTAGGGTTCTCATCATGAATGGCCAGGTTATCTGGTTGAATACTTTTCAATGTTGAGGGCCATGATTAGGGAAGGACATTGCTGTTGGTCAGCCATTTAGATTAGGTCAATTGTGCATAATTGTGTTGTCCTAAGCCTGACAGCCTTGGACAAACCTGAGTGAGTCTGGATGGACTAAGGAGCAAAGATGGAGTTTAGGTGAGTTGCAATAATTTTCAATAACAGTTTAAGCACACATTCAATAGCGAAATTGATCTATACATAATGCGGGAATTCATGAAATAATTCTGGCTATGAATTAGGAAGGAGTCTATTGCTCTATATAATTTGTCTCCTGTCAGAAGAGGGTCAGACAAATTATAGAGAGACGAGTAGAAGTCTGGAAAGTGACAGCTTTGAAGGAGTCGTAGAGGTGACACTCTAAATATAGAAGTCATTCAAATAGTCAAGAAAGTTCAACACAACCAGTGATACACAACCCAAATCTTCACACCAAAAACAGCATACAAGATTGAAACCCCAAACCAAAATATGGCCCCTTTCTCATGATATTTGCATTAGCTTAATACAAACTGATTTGATTTCTTAATTAATCTGACCCCCACATACAGCATATGGGGGGGGGGGGCACCTGATTTGGTGAGCCAGCTCTCTGCACTGGAGGCTGTGGTTGTAGAGCATTAATAGAGCTCTAATGAAGTGTTATTGACGGCTTTCAGAGTATGCTTGTTTACCCTGTAAATGAGCACAAAAACGAATGTTGATGTGGACAGATACCCAATTTGTTTTATGTTGAGGGTAAAATTTATTAGAAAGGGGTTTCCAAAGGAGGGCACAGACTCAAGCTAGGGTGCATTTCCAAGCCATAATTCCAGCTCGCTCTAGTGCAATGTCTTTTGGAATGGCTGAAAGCATAGAGGGAAGAAAGAAAAATGGGAAAAGACATGTTCAAGCATTCTGAAATGGACATCCCCAAAATATCCCCCAACAGATAATACAATCATTTAAAACGTATTGCATTTTTTAATGTTTTACTACCATACATTGAAAATAAAGGATACAGGAAAGTGGTTTTAAAAACATAAGAAGTTAGAAAATATGATGAAGGGAACTACTTTGTTCAATGGATATATATTTATATATATATAAATAAATTATGATGATGATGAATGGATACCAACTTTACAGTCTGTCTGTAAGATCCTGTTTACATATACTACTAATGGAATTTGTCTACTGGCTGATGACTTACAACCTCACTATTGGAAATACGCTGCATTAACTGAAAAACAGAAAAGGTTAAATGAATAAAGGGGTGGTCCTAAAGTACTATTATTAGGGTGGGCTTTGATGTGACATTTTTACTCTGTTTCCACCCAGCATTTTCTGATATATCCATCAACCCCCAAAACTAGATTACTTTTAGGGGTGTGTTTCCAAAGACAGTGACATGGGCATGCATCTAAAAATGTGCTTGGTGGACAAGTAGTGGCATTAAGGAACTACAGAGTTCACAAAACTTAGTTATCACCTTGATCCTGCAGTGAAGCTTTTTTTTTTTTTTCTTTAATTGCGATGTGATTGGGATGCTCCAGGATTAAAATAAACCTATCCACAACACAAATTTGATGTGCATGAAAATGAAGTAAAGCAAAACACCAGGGCCATCCCAGTCAACAGATTTCAACCCAACTGAACACTTAAAAGGAATTTTGAAGCAGTGAGACAGCAGTTTCCACAATCAACAACAAAATATCGACTAAAGGAATTTTCTTATGGGAGAATGGCATCACATCCACTTCCAGACTCTATACTAAAGTACATTAAGCTGTGCTGCTGGTCCAACACCCTATTAAGACACATCATGCTGATATGTTCATTATTATACAGTTATCTGTATGTCTGCAGTGTTCCATACACAGCATATATACATTTACCTACATATAACAAAATACTCCTGCTGTCTATGCGCGTTGCTGTGATCTATCGCCCATCTGGATCGCACCAACAATTTCTTGAAGATTTCTCTGCATGGCTCCCTCACTTCTTATCTTTCGACAACCCCACCATCAACATGGGTGATTTCAACATCCCCATTGCTAATCAAAGTTCAAATTTTGCTTCCAAACTACTCCCTCTAAACTCCTCCCTCTGCCTCTCCCAGTGGGTTGAATCCTCTACTCACTGGGTTGGTCATTGCCTGGATATTATTTTCTCTAGACTATGCTCAGTTTCTGATTTCCTTAACACTCCTTTCCCCCCTCTCGGATCATCACCTTATCAGCTACACGAGTACTTTACCCTCTCTGCTATGAAACTCTATCAGAGCTCCACATACCCACAAAAATGTTAACACTATTAATTTTCAACAGTTTTACACCTCTCTCCAACACCTTCTCTCCCCAATCTCTGGATTCTCCTCCCCTGATAGATAAATACGTCATTTTCACCAAACCCTAGCAACAGCCCTTGATCAAATGGCTCCAGAGAATATTCATACATCATGTTGACTTTAATGTCAGCCGCGGCACACTAAAGTAACATGAAATCTTCAAAAGATTTCCTGTAAATCAGAATGTCACTGGCGTAAATATTGTACCTCTAATGATTTCTTCACATATATTTCTATCTACAACTCCTATAGAAATGCGCTGGACACTGCTAAACAAACATACTTCCAATCGCTCATCTCTGCTCAGGCTTCTGTCCTATCCTGGTTCTCACCCTACCTATCTAATCACTCTTTCAGTGTTAATTTCTCAGGATCCACCTCTGCTCTGCTTCCTTTATCAGTTGGAGTACCACAAGGCTCAGTACTAGGTCCTCTGCTGTTCTCTATCTAAACCAGTTCTCTAGGAAAACTAATTAGCTCCTTTGGATTTCAGCATCAACTCTATACGGATGATACCCAAATTTATCTGTCATCTCCTGATCTCTCGCCATCACCTTGGCCTTATCTGTGTGGAGTTTGTATGTTCTCCCCGTGTTTGCGTGGGTTTCCTCCGGGTGCTCTGGTTTCTTCCCACACTCCAAAAACATACTAAAAAAAGTAGGTTAATTGGCTGCAATCAAAATTGACCCTAGTCTCTCTGTCTGTGTGTGTATGTTAGGGAATGTAGACTGTAAGTTCCAATGGGGTAGGGACTGATGTGAATGAGTTCTCTGTACAGCGCTGCGGAATTAGTGGCGCTATATAAATAAATGGTGATGATGATGATTATCTGTGTTGTACCGCTTGACAGACTGTCTTTCTTCAATTTCATCTTGGATGTCCTCTCGCCAACTCAAACTCAATATTTCAAAAAAGTAGTTAATAATATTCCTACCCGCCAACAGAAATGACCTACCTGACATTTCCATTTCTGCTGACAACATGACCATAAATCCCATCCTGCAAGCTCGCTGCCTAGGTGTGATCCTCGACTCACAACTATCCTTTGTTCCCCACATACATTTAAAAAACATTTCCAGGATATGCACATATGTTACACAAGACACTGCAAAAACTAATTCATGCATTCATCATCTTCTGCACTGACTATTGCAATTCCCTTCTTACTGGTCTTCCCCCCACCCCTACAATCTATTTTGCACGCAGCACCTAGATTGATTTTCCTTGTAGATCTTTCTTCTTCTGCTGAACCACTGTCACCCTCCACATTGGATTTTGTAAAAATCAGTCAACCAAACTAAAATTATTCTATTAACCTACAAGACAATCAAGAAAACTGCACCAACATACATCTCCTCAATTGTCTCAAAATAACAACTCATTCTGCACAAGATCCGAGTCTCTCATCCGCTCTCATTACATCCTCCCATTCCTGTTTACATGACTTTCTTCAAGCTACACCCTCTCTATGGAATTCCCTCCCTCGCACAATAAGACTTTCCTTTGGTCTACAACATGTCAAGCGTTCTCTGAAAACCCACCTCTTCAGGCAAGCTGATAATATTCCGGTTAACCTATTGCCACCCTTTACACAATTCACAAGACAACACTCCTCTGACCCCCTGAACAACATTGCTGTGTGACTGGATCATATAGCACAGTTTTGCAATCTGGCTAGACTGAAATGCAATATGTAGACTTACCTCTTGTATCCAACTCCCATTGTCCCATAGATTGTAAGTAGGACCTTCTTACCTCTTTGTCTGTAATACCCAGTATTGTTTTATTACTGTGTTTGTCCACTACTTGTAAACGCTACTGAATTTGCTGGCGCTATATAAATAAAAGTTGAAGATGATGATGACAGATGGCTTGAGAAGACCCTGCTTGTGAGAGCTTACAATCTACAGGGAGAGGGTTAATGAGGCAACAAGAGCTAGAGGAAGAGGATGGTAGCTAGTAATGTACAGAAGGAGTAGTATACAGTAGAGGTAGTGAAGAGGTAGGTCTTGAGAGAGGGCATGATAGATTGAAGACTGGAAGAGTCTGGTAAAGCGGGATAAAGGGTTAAGAGGGGATCAGCACTGTAGAAATCTTGGAGGCAAGAGTGAGATGTAGTTGTGAGAGATTAGGTGAGAAGTGGGTCAGAGGCAGATCTAAGGACGTGTGAGGGAGAGTATCTCGTGAGGAGGTCAGAGATGTAGGAGAGTGAGGTTCTGGTGCAAGTTTTAAAGGTGAGTAGCTTGGATTCTGGAGGTTAAGAGAAGTCAGTGTAGGGATTTGCAGAGTGGTACAGTGAATGTGGAATGCGAGAGGAAGATCGCTGCAGCATTTAGGATGGTTAGGAGGAATTATAGACAATGTTTAAATATATTACTATAATGCATTTCCATAATATATTATTATTAATCAGTATAAAATTTAGTGACCAGTAATTAGCAGCGGTGTCTCTGGCTAATATTACTCTAGATAAGAAACAAAATCAGGTACATTTATATTTTACCAAGTCACAAAAAAAACCCATTAGTTAGTGGGCTATGTTATGGGTACAATACACAATGGTTCTCTCGTTCAGTGTTTCACAAATCCAATTCTCAGGGACCCAACAGTGCATGATTTCCAGATTTCATTGCTGTATTACAGGTGTATTTATTACTGACTGACACACTGTAAAAGATCCACAGGTGACTGGGAAACAAGCAGTGTTAGGGCTCCATAAAAACTGGATTTGACTAGGATTCCCCCCTAGGACTTGGAGAATGCCTCCAAATCTTCTCTCCTCCCTTGAACCAAGAACCAATCTTTCGGAGGCTCTTTCGCTCTACGCCCAAACTAATAGCCCAGAGGATACATCCTTGGCTCCACATTGGTGTGCTTTAATAGCAGTTCTCAGGGGTAAAGCTATACAAATAGGCGCCCAAATGAAAAAACAATATCTTAACCGCCAAAAAACTCTCGAGTCTCAATTGGCTACCCTAGAGGCTCAAAACCAATCAGGCCCTTCTGAATCTTTACGGAAAGAATTGGACAATGTAAGGAAACAATTAAATACCATCTTTAGCTCTCGCATGAATACTGCTTTAACTAAATTACGTCAAAAATTCTATGCCATAGGGAATAGGACAAGCAGGCTGTTAGCACGTAAGTTAAGAGGGAAACAGGCTTGTAATAGAATTAAAACCCTCCACAATTCTTGTGGTACTAAATCCCACAACCCCACTGAGATTGCAAACCTTTTTGCTGATTACTACACTAAACTATATAACCTAAGTGATGATAACAGCATTCCCCAACCTACTCCCGACTCAATCTCTGCTTTTCTGGCCCATTTCAAACTCCCTATGCTAGATAATGACAGTTTAATATCTCTCAACCTTCCACTTTCTCATCAAGAAGTGGAAGCAGTCATAAAAAAACTCCCGAAAGGAAACGCCCCTGGTCCAGAAAGATTCACTAATACCTTCTATTCCACCTTCCAGGAAACTCTTGTTCCCATTCTTACTTCCCTATATAATAGTGTGTTGGATGGAGGCAGCTTCCCGGCTGAAATGCTCGAAGCCCAGATTATTATGATCCCAAAACCGGGTAAAGATCCCTCAGATTGTAAAAATTATAGGCCCATAGCCCTGTGAATTTCGACTTGAAAATCTTTGCCAAATTGCTTGCCACTCGACTAAATCCTTTTCTCCCCCAACTTATTCACCCGGACCAGGTAGGCTTTATTCCTGGCCATCAGGCATCAGATAACACTAGACATATCCTGAATGTGTTGTACTATATACAGTCTACCCCAGACAAACTGGCATTGCTCTCCTTAGATGCGGAGAAAGCCTCTGATAGGCTTCACTGGCTCTATTTGCGGGAGGTCCTAGTTAAATTTGGTTTCCAACACAATATTCTTCACTCAATATTTGTATTATATCAGGATCCAACAGCTAGGAATTTTAGTAATGGCTTTTTGTCCCCATCTTTTCCATCTCCAATGGAACTAGACAGGGCTGCCCCCTGTCCCCCCTTATGTTTGTCCTTGCCATAGAACCCCTGGCCCAAACAATAGGTTCTGCTCCTGATTTTTCAGGGATCACTCTTTACTCCACTTCCCATAAATTATGCTTGTTTGCAGATCATGTACTTTTATTTGTTTCCAGCCCGGAGACCTCGTTAGTGGCACTGCAACTCATTCTAGATCGGTATAGTGCTGCTTCTTTCTATAAATTGAATGTCAATAAGTCAGAAGCATTGCCAGTTAATATATTGCTTTTCTGAAGCAGATGTTCCCTTTTGAGTGGGTTCATAAATCATTACCATATCTGGGTATCCAGATTACTCCTAAGATTGCTGATATTTCTGAAGCCAACTATGCCCCATTACTCCAACATCTCTGAAAAATTGGATCAACTACGAGGTCTCCTGGCTGGGCTGTATTGCCTCCTTTAAGATGATGTTACTTCCGAAATTAATGTGTATCTTTCATACTATCCCTTATGTTGTACCCAAACGCTATATGGATCTTCTATATAAACTGATGTCATTGTACATATGGAAACAAAAACGCCCCCTCCTGGTTTACCAATGTATGACTCTCCCTAAGCAGCAGGGAGGTTTGGCACTCCCCAATCTAGTCTTAGACCAAGAGGCCCACATTTTAACTTACCTTAGAGATTGGTTTCTACCTCTTAATACAAAGCCGTGGGTAGATCTAGAACGGGGCTCCTACTCGACCTTCCCCCTAGCAGACCTGATACCTGATATGGATCTCTAAAAATGCTCAGCTCCCTTCCCCCTGTCGTCTCCTCTCCATCTCGAATGCGCTGCTGATTTTGGACAGATTAATATACCGCCACCCTGAGCTATCATTACCAACTCGTAATATTTCCCTTTGGGCCCTCTCTAAATTCATCCCAGATATTAACCTCACTACCTGGCTCGCTAGAGGTGTGACTTCTCTATGCCCAGGACCTCTTCCTTCCCCTCTCTCTTATCCAGGAGCGTTTTAATATCCCTACCAGAGAAATTTTTAAATATGCTCACTGGATAAGCTCGGGATCCAAGACACCTCACTCCCTAGTCCTACCTCCCAGCCCATGGTGGACAGATTGTTGAAAAGCCCTAACAGAGGAGGTATAACTTTTTGGTATCAATACATACAGTCTCTTGCAGTCTCCATAAAGTCCTCATCCCAAACCAAATGGGAACTAGACCTCCACCTTAACCTTAACCTTTCCCCCCAACAGTGGATATATATCTACTCTACCTCACACCACATATCCAAGTGCATCAACCATACAGAGATGCACGTTAAATTGGTTAACAGACTATACCTGACCCCGGCCAGGCTCCATGTTATATGGCCCTCCAAGACAAAATTATGTTGGTGTCAATGCGACCAAATAGCTGATATATTTCATGTCTTTTGGTCTTGCCCTATCATACGCCCTCTCTGACGAGAGGTCTTTGATTTTTGCTCTTCTGTTATGGGTGGCCCTATTGACATGGATCCAGGCCTGGCACTTCTTCATTTATACCCCGCCTCCCTCCCTAAACATGACAGATATCTCCTGGGCCATATTTTGACAACAACCAGAGCAGCGATAGACCAAAACTTGAAGGTTGCTACTCCTCCTACACTACCTCAAATCATCTCTAAAATTGTGCATAGTTTTGAGATGGAGGCGATCGATATGCCCTACTCTACCTCTGCTTCGGCCCCCATCATGAAGTGGCTAAACTGGCATATATATATTACAGAAGGAGCCGGAGCGCCTGGTAGACCACCTACCCCCTCTCCTACCCACTCACCACAAATCCTGCTTGAAACCCCTCAGGTAGATTCGTAGGTTAAGGGTTTCACCTTCTCTCCTTGGAAGACCTATACTTCCAGGGGCGCACAGAGCATTTTTTAAGGGGGGTTTCCCCTCCACCGGAAAAAAAAAAGTGAGAGCTGTATACAATACAGCACCACCGCGGACGCTTCTTTGACAGCGCCGCGGCTGCTGTATAGTACAGTGCCGCTATATAGGGCACTTTTTTAGCGGAGGGGAGGGGTTTCAGGAGCCACTGACTTCTTTGCGTGGCTATGCTATTGTTTTTTTCATGACCCCACAGCACTGGGGTCATGAGTTCAATTCCCGACCATGGCCTTATCTGTGAAGAGTTTGTATGTCCTATGTTTGCGTGGGTTTCCTCCGGGTGCTCCGGTTTCCACCAACACTCCAAAAACATACTGTTAGATTAATTGGCAGCTAACAAATTGACCATAGTCTGTGTGTGTGTGTGTGTGTGTGTGTGTGTGTGTGTGTGTGTGTGTGTGTGTGTGTGTGTGTTAGGGAATTTAGACTGTAAGCTCCACTGGGGCAGGCACTGATGTGAGTTATCTGTACAGCGCTGCGGAATTAGTGGCGCTATATAAATAAATGGTGATGATGATCATTAGCATATTGTATTATGTTACATTGAGCAACCTTTCTCCTCCCCTTCTGATGGGGGGGGGGGGACTCCTCTTCGGGTCCCTCCTCTTCCCACCCCCTCTTCCCCTTGCATTGTCTAACTCCATCTTTATGTTCTGTACCCCATATCTATGCAACATTTTTCAATAAAAACTTTATTGATAAGAAAAAACAACAACTGGATTTGGGAAGCACTGCTCTAGTCACAGGAACTAGGGGGTATATTTACTAAATTGCGGGATTCAAAAAGGGGAGATGTTGCCTATAGCAACCAGACTCTAGCTGTCAATTTGTAGAATGTACTAAATAAATGACAGCTAGAATCTGATTGGTTGCTATTTCCAACATCTCCACTTTTCAAATCCCCAGTTTAGTAAATATACCCCTAGAACTGCATTGGGCTGCTCACTGGGTATGGTGTGACTTACAGATACAACACAGCTGTGGAGTCAAAACTTAGGACTACCATCAGAATATTATAGAACCCAGCAAATAAATTTATTTCAGTTTCAACTGAGGGATCATTTACGTTTCTAATTTTTCTGGTTGAGCTAGTAATAATAACACGATCCAAGAACATACTAAAAAAAAAAGAAAGTAAGATCTGCAAAGGTTTATTAGTAAAGCTATTCATTCCGACCAAAACGCTCATACATTAACATAAATACCTCTTTATCATATCAATACTTACATCTTGTGCGGACCAGAGTACCAGCTCCTCTAACTTGTCAATCACTTAAACCAGAAAACTAGCAGCCACACCGAGATTATCGTCACCAGCAGTCTGTGCATTAGAGCTGCCCTCAAAACTGCCTGCATAAAAATACAGAACAAACTATAGTAGGAGAGAAAATATATCAACGAGTAAACTTCTTTTTCAAATATATCAATTCATGTTAAAAAATAAAGCCGTTCTATTAATGAAAAAAGCCGGAATATAACATCAATTTATGTACAGGCGGCGTGTGGTAGCCGGCTAAACAGGGCTTGAAGAGTTATTACGTGTTCATAGAGCTGTGAGTCACTCTCTGGTCTGACTTCACTTACACTGAGTCTTCCGACAGCCATCTTAACTAAGGGCAAAACGTGTGTAAGCTTGGGAAAGAAGAACCTTTCAGTGATGTTACTTTGTATCCTCTTTGAAATAATGCATCGATACACCACACAGTGCAAAACAAGAACCCTAAGCATATGATGTTTTAGAGTAAAAGTTTAAAACAGCTTATAGGGCAACAATACACTTAAACCTTTAAATTGGTGCTAAATGTCTATTATAGAAAGTTGTTACTATCAATGATCATTAAAAAAAAAAAATAATAGCATTGATAATTTCAGTAATACAACTAAGGGCCTTGTGTAGTTTTGTGTACTTTTTTTTGTTTGTTTCTTCGTGCTTAAAATACGCATTTCCGTACTACGTTCTTACGTTTGTATGCAGCCACATCTTACACTTGCTACTCTAAGGGGGGGACAAATATAGGGCAAGTGCATTAAGGGCGTGTTATAGGAATTGTGGCACACTCAAAGGGTGAAGCAGCTGCAGATACGTCTGTCTTCATCATCATTATTTATATATATAGCGCCAGCAAATTCTATAGCGCTTTACAATTGTGAACAAACAGTAATAAAACAATACTGTGTAATACATACAGACAGAGAGGTAAGACAGAAGGTGTATCTGTTGCATGTGCTCGATCCCTGGTGTAAGCTACATGCTGATGGCGGTAATCAAAAATTTGCCAAGTACTGGTAGCATCAGTTGCATGGGACGAACAGGGTTCCCCCTGCAAGAGTACATGTGTCAGCATACCCATGGCAGCCAGATCATGCTGGCACTTTTAGTACCACAGTAGTATGCGTCATCTACAGGTACCCCCTCACCAATTGAATTACAAGCTGGAAGACAGAAGAGGATCTCATCCATGGATTTAGGTGTGTAATAAATTGAAAAAAGTATGTGTGTGTTTAATTAACTGCATTTTTTTCTAGTGCTTTCATCGTGAGGTTGTTTTTTGTGGGGGGGGGGGTACATTTTGTGGGAGCTAGGGCTGTGTGACATAAAGACAGGGCTATCAAAACCTGCGGGTTTCACTGTTATAGTGTTACCAGGACAGCCTATCATTGCCTAGTGCTGGTAGCTGCTTTTGCGAGGGGAACGAACATTCCCGTCTATGAGCACTGGTGTTGGTATCTCGTTGGAGAGGGGAGATTTTGTTTTTTTATTTTTAATTATTTAATTTCTCTTTTTGTTCAGCATTAAAACACCAGTCATCATCATATTCACTTAAAAGTATCTTCATGCAACAGACACATTTACCATAGTAAGCTGAATCGCATGTATCTTAAGATACTTGCAGCTCAGCATACATACGTAATTTCATTTTTTTAATGCTTTTACATATGCGATTTTGCGATAGAATGCACCCAACCATATATAATGCCTTAAATACATAGTTGCTAAGCTATCCAATACAATTTACAGGTTTAATTTCTTGATGAGCAGACACATCAGTACTGCCCAAAAGGTCCATATAACCTGGTACACAGTAGAAGACATTTACAACGTGCAAAAAGTCCACTGCGCAGTGCAAAATCAGCATTTTGTCCCATTGTGTGTCTTAATTTATGGAAGTGCCCCTCTACTCCCGCCAAGCACAAAGATATGTGCAGCAAGAAGGTGGTGTTGCAGAGGAGCAGAAGGATGCATGGGCTGAGAGTTTTGTGGAACAGTCCAGAAACAAGCTTTCCCTTTGAAAAGTTTTATTCTTAATATGAGATACATGGATACAGAGAGTGTATTTTAGAGGGGTTCCTTTCTGTGTGAAAGGCCACACAGCCATTTTGATTCGGCAAAAGGACTTGAATTTGACACCAGCTCAGAACTGGCTACCTTTACTTCTCGTCCTATACGTTTAGAGGGACCCATGTTCATTCCTCCCAACTGTCCCTATTTGAGGGACTGTCAGGTTTGCTGCAATTTAGAATTTATCTAAAAATGAAATCTGTCTGCACATTTTAAATTTACTCACCTGTAGCATAACCTGGTTTTATCAAAGTGACATTGTGACTGGATCACATATAAATAACTTATGGTGTGAATTTATTTAAAGGAAATAGCGCTGGGCGCTTATTTATATAAATTGTCAACGCACTTATTTTTAATATTGTGTATATTTTGAGATCGGAAATCGTTATTTCTGAGACCAGGGTAGAAAATGTGTTTTTTCGGTTTAGCCTCTCTAGAGGAAATGCATTATGTCTGATGTATATATCTAATACAATGAGCCTTTGTTTGCAAAGCCTTTGGTGTGTTGTGATGTGGGGAAGTGGCTTGTTTTGGGGGTTTTTGTTATTCTGTGGGAATGTGTATTCGGCGACTGTCTGAAGTATTCATGCCAGTCAGAACTTTCGACTTGATAGTGGGTCTCCTGCCTCTGAAATAAGATCCAGGAAATCACAGCAAGTTTTTAAGAATTTCATAGGTAAATGTAAATATTAGTGAGTTTGCCATGCATGTAAATCCATGTTTTGGTAAACGGGGTTACATCCTGATTTTAAAAATAGCCTGTGTAAAAATTTGTATAAAATGCACTGACTTGTACACTGAAATGTATCTTTCTGATTTCCTCTGATCTGAACGCTGGTACCTTAAACCAGTGTTTGAGCAAATAAACATCACTCGCTTCATAGACCTGCTTGAAAATATCGTCCATGCTGAAAATCCTGTGACCTACAGATTAGATCCAAACTCTAATCCATTCTCCGGCTGATTCTGAGGTTGGACCCAGCTCTCCAGTACCAACTCTCTGCCTGCTACCCATGCAGCCCTGGTCAGTGTGATAGACCAGGGGGGATCCATCCACAGCAACCCTGATCCATAGTAAGAGGTCAGGAGTACCAGCCCAGGTACACCAGCAACGAGGTAAGCTAGCAACGTCAGATACCCAGAAGGAACGTGGTTCTAGGTGCCATAAAAGGAGCTCAGTGGTGGCAGCAGGCCATTCCCACTGCGGCAGGAGGGGCGTATTCGGACTAACGAAAGGGGACGGTGGCAAAGTAAGCCCAGTCGGTTCCCAGCAACAACATACAGGGTGGCATAGGCGATCCATCCTGTCACAGACATATTGTACCTTCTAGCTGGATTTACTCCAAATGAGGCAAATAGTGTTCTGTTCAGCTGTTGATTGTTCATGCTAGCCATATATTGCTGCATTACCACTTTAACTTGTATTCTACCATTTTTATATAATTGCATCTTAAGAATAAAGTAGCCTACCTTTTATATCTGTCCTCTTTGAGATGTGGAGGCCAGGTATCAGAAGGAGAGGTGGGTGTGACTTGACGATGTCACTGGCCTTATCAAGTCGGTAGGCAGGGCATAGCACAATGCAATTTGCAGTATCATGTCACATGCCCTCCTACTTTTCCGATCAGTAAGTGACCTTTCAGTGGTTTAGCCTACTCTCTAATTCTGTGAGGTTTCTAAATAATACGGAAATCTACCTAAATTCTCAGAGAGCAGGAGCTTCTTTCATGTTTCAGTAAATTGTATTTTCAGTAGGGCTTATTAAATATTGCAGAATAGTACATATTTACAGAATTTTAAGCTTTACACTTGTACATACCCCGCTGAAATCCTAACTTTTTGTTATTGTAGTTTTTATATTTGTATTTTAACGTTAACACTTTTTTCATATTTTAGTGATTTTTTTTCCTCTAAGCCTTATTAAATTATATTACTGTTTACTGATTTAAAGACTAACACATACTTGCCTACTCTTCCGGAATTTCCGGGAGGCTCCCGAATTTTGGGGAGTCCTCCTGGAAGAGTAGGCAAACCTCCCGGACCCTGTAAAATGCCGAAATTCACGGCATTGAATAGTGGGGCTTAATTGCGCTATAGTGGGGCTATAGTGACGTAATGACATTGTCACGCCCCCTCCTACCCTCTGTCACATGATCTGTACTCCGATCTCCAGGAGTACAGATTTAAAAAGTAGGCAAGTATGGACTAACATTTCTTGCCAAATAGAACTATTATCCAAACCAGTTCAAATATTAGATAAATTATCTATTTTTGTGTGTTTTATATTATATTAGACCTGCCCATTCATACATAATAAATATAGAAATAGAGATACTAGAACTATCTATTAAGCACAATACCAAAATAATGAACCCCAAGTGCAAAAATAGTAATTTTCCTGATACTTTGCATTCATACGTTGCACTGTGAAAAAATCTCACTTATTTTTTTTGATGTTTTTATTATGTGTTCTTGGTGTTTTTATGATGTACATAACACTACATGGAACTAATTTAGGTACTTAGTTGTTATAAAAAGCAAAGAGGAAGAAAAAAGCAGGAGAATGTCAGTTCGTAAGGCAAGTGGATAGCCCAACAAGAAAGCAGCCTTGATCTCTGGCTTATTGCAGAATAGCCTTTATAAATAATTAATACTTTGATATTTTCCAGAAGTGTAGTGTAGTTTTTTTCACAAATTGCTTTTAGCCTTTGTTTTCACTAGCTGTACTGTTCTTGCTTTTTTTAAATTTTGTATTTTATTTTACTCCGGAAGAACTGTACCACTATTATCTGAAGATGTTTTATGGATCTTGAGATATAAAGGCTTCTTTTATGAAAGTATAAAATTGCATTTTCAAGTCTATTCGCAAACACACAAAATTAGGTGCAGATTGATTGCCTGGGAGCAGTTTCAAGTATGGAGAAGTGGGTGTGCACAGGGGTAGTGCGGTGCATGTCACTGTCCTCCTGGGCCCTTCTGAGTATGTGCCTTTCAGAAGAGGAGTCAGCTCTTCTCTATAAAGAGCATAGAGGGGACGTGGGAGGTGCTGGGAGTATTTGGGGGCGGCATTGTAGTGGCCGGTATGGCCCTCTACCCTACTAGTTCCGCCACTGGATATTCACTTTGAAATGCGCTAAGCAGACACATATGTGCACTAGTGCAAATGAAGAAGCACTGCAGGTGTGCATTCTTTGAAATATTTAAATGAGCGTTATGGAGATTTATTTGCTCCACATTTCATTCAAAGCTTGCTAAGCACTTTTCATCACAATAGCAAAGAATATGACCAAGGATAGTTGCAGACGGGCATTTTATTACTTGATGCATTCAGTTTAAGCTGCAGGCACAGCTTTGGAAATAGAGCTTATTGAACACTATAGAGAGCGGGATGTCAGTACACACTGATAATTTCCTGAACTCTTGATAACACATTACCACTGCTTGTTGCATTCATGGTCCAAGCATTTGACAAATTGTCATGTGTCAATTATTAATTCCACAATAGAGGTCAATCATCTTTGTTTTCACAACTAGTCAACATGTGATGACATCATGATATATCCCTAGAGGTCAGCCTCAGTGTCATCATAGCCTCACTCCCCACTGTGCAATGATTGGAGGGAAGGTCCAAAATGTAGGCAAGTATCCTACTCCTGTCTTCCCTCTCATATCACCCTCTTTGCTCCACCTTCCTCAAAAAAACAATACTGGTGCTTCTTCCACCCTACCTCGGGTGAACAAGTCCGCTCCTTCATTCTTTCCTCTCCCCCATCTACCTGCCTCCTGGATCTCATCCACTCTCACCTCCTTTGCTTCCTCTCCCCCCGCTGTATACTACTACCTACACCTCTTCAACCTGTCACTCCATTGGCACGTCCCCTCCTCCTTTAAACATGCCCTTATCTCTCCCATTCTCAAAAACTCAATCTTCATCCTACCTCACTCACTAACTACCGCCCCACTTCACTTCTCCCCTATGCCTCTAAATTACTTGAGAGGGTTGTCTGCAACCGCCTCACCAGATACCTTTCGGATAACACCCTCCTCTGCCGCCTCCACTCCACCAAAACTGCCCTGGCCAAAGTTAGTAATGATCTCCTCTCAGCTAAATCCAGGGGTCACTTCTCCCTCCTCCTCATCCTTGATCTCTCTGAAACTATGAACCACCCCCTCCTGTTGCAGACCCGTCTTTCTCTCGGCCTCTCTGGCTATGTCCTCACTTTGGTCACCTCTTACTTCGCTAACCGCTCCTTTTCTGTTTCCATGTTTGGTTCATCAGGTTTTACTCTGTATGGTCTACTGTTTGTATTGTGTACGGTGTCCAGGAAACCTTGTGGCGCCTTATAAATAACTTGATGATGATAATAATAATAATAAAGTATGTCACAACTTCCAAATCATAATTTACCTGCTCAGATTGTTCACAGATCAGTTGCACAATCAATGTTGACCACCTACCCCTGGTAGGCTCTTATACCGAGATGGCAGGCAAGCAGTGAGATTGCTATGATATACTATTGCTCATGCACTTATCATCTTAGGGCAAATTACACTAAACCAATTGGTGACCTGACACTACCCGCCCAGGGCATGCAGTGTGCTTTCACCACAACCTGCTTCAGCTGGATCGAGTTCAGTAAACTGCAGTAAATTGATATACTTGTCTCTTAAAATGCTCCTTAGACCAGTCTTATAAATGTACACAATTGTCAAGGCTGTTTGCCTCTACTATACCCAAGTCTCCACCTCCAAGGTTTTCATCCTATAATACTTTTAAACCTTTTTTTCTGTTGTTCACTGTCGCCATTGTGAGTTTCCTATTTTCTTGCAGGCAATATAAGGACATTGTTTATTGTTTTGAAGTATAAAATACGTAATTTAACAAATACCTTTATAAAAAATGCAAACAGGATTATTGAAAGAGGTCAACTGCTCTATCCCTGTATAACCTAAGTGTTCATCACAGTGGGAAAAATCACTGCAAAATAAACAGTTAGTTATTTTCTACTATAGTGAACTAAGAACATGTTCTTGCATATAATACTACTACTACTACTACTACTATTACTACTACTATTACTACTACTACTAATGCTTATGTAAAACTAATAATAAAGTAGTAATAAAGTAGTGTTTATAGTTATACAATTTGTAAAGTATTTCTAAGTGAAATGGTCACATCATGATATCTCTAATAGGCTAATCCTAAATAGTACATTGAGGGGGGTATTCAATTGTCAGCGAGTTATTTTTTTAGAGCGTGTTAAGTCATTTTAACTGTGTTTTTCATAATTTTCGAGCGGGTTAACTTTACCCGCAATTCAATTCCATTCTTAGGGGCATATTCAATTGGCGGCGTTACATGTAAAAGTAATGCGGCGTGCGCACTATTACCGTCATTATGGTAATAGCGCACGTAAATACCGTTATTACGGTACCTTTCACGCTGGATTTTCAGGGAGCTGCGAGCTGAAACCCCGGCTTAGTATTACCATAATAATAGTAATACTTTTAACGCTGCGGGAAATGGCAACAATTATTATTTTGTCACACATATGTCTTCCACAGGTTTATCTTTAAACTAAATGTACTGTTATGTGAATATATTCTGTAATTCGTTCTGCAGTTTTGCCTTGCAGACTGTCAGCGAAACACCGAAGTCCTGCCTTAGAGGACTGTGAAAAGCCACTCCCTTTGTCACATATCTCTTCCCCTAGTGTCACCAAGTAGAGTGGTGCAGAATTCGCGAGGAGCGCAAAATTCCGTGATAATGCATATGCATTTTTGTGCAAAATCCCTGGTCTGTGTTCTACTATACACCTGAAAGGTTGCAGTGCCAAGAACCAGTGGGCTACCTTGGTATTTATCTCCCGGTTTTTCTGCATCCACTGTAATACTCTGCCTAAAAGATAATAGCACAGAGTGACTATGGCCCATTTTATGGCGAGACACTCTTTCTCCATGGTAGCATATTTCTTTTCCATTCAAAGTAACTTCCAACTCAGATATAGGACTGTATTCTCTATTTCATACTTTTCCTTTGACAAAACTGCACCTGTGTGTTATGACTGCCTTTGTTTTGTATCTGGCAGCAGTACCTGCAATCCATCAGAGGTGCTGCTGCTGTCCTGCTCCTGAACTCTACAACATGCCTGAAGGAGTTAATCTCCTTGTCTGATGCTAATTAGAACTGCACCTGTTGCACTGCTTTAAGTACCTGCCTCCAGCTGTGCTCTGAGCAGTTTATCCGTTGGTCCTGGCTGCTGCTAACCTGCTCCTGTGCTATTTGGTATATACCTGCTGAACTGAACTTCTGTGTATGACCCCTGCCTGTACCTTGGACCTTGCCTGCTTGCCTGAGACCCCAAATCATTTGCCTGTACCTTGGACCACGCTGTTCTGCCTGTTGCCCTGACCTTTTGGACAGACTTCTGGACCTCGCTAATTTGCTTGATCTCTGCCTGGCTATTTGGATTTGTTTGTCTAATCACTGCTTTATCCCTGGACTCTGTCTGCTTTCCTGGACAGCCTTGTGCCTTCTGGACTGGGGTAAAACTTATTATACTTGTTCCTGCCATTTTACTATACAGTCTCTTTTGAAACCTGTTATCCGTGGATTTGAGTTATCTTTGTTAATATATTTACCTGAATAAAGACACTTTGCCTTACACTACTGTTGCTCTTCGTGAATGCACTGGGATTCATAACACTATGTTGAGAACTTCCAGGTAAAGTCAAGTGCTTGGAGTACTGAAGAGGAGCAGAGGGCTAATCAAAGATCTGACCAAGCAGCCTCTGCAGAGTCAGACCAGGCTAACAGATCTGGACAACTTTTTTTTAGCATGTCCATAAGTGGGGCAGCTCTAGTGGCAAAATGACTTGCGAACTGCCTGTAGTAATCTACAAGATCTAGGAAGATTCTTAACTTTTCTGTTCTTGGCCAGTTTTTGACTGCTTCCACCTTATCTAGTTGGGGTTTCACTTGACCTTGCCTGACAGTGTAACCCAAATATTTGACTTCTTTCATAGTTATGGCACAATTTTCTGGATAAGCTGTCAAGCCCGCAGACCTCAATGAAGCTAACACCGCTTCAACTTTAGGCTGATGTGACTTCCAGTCTTAAATATAAACCACTATGTCATCTATATAAGTGGCTGCATAGGGTATATATAGGGTATGCTCTATTTATCCATGGCCCTTTATAATGTGGCAGGTACCCCATGCAACCCAAAGGGTAGAACCTTATACTGGAAGAGACCTTCAGGTGTGGAAAATCCAGTCTATGGCTTGGCTGAGAAAGTAAGGGGAACTTACCAATAACCTTATTGTTCAATCAAGAGTAGTCACATAGTTACTACCAGATAGTAACGTTAGTTCGTCCACCCGTGACATAAGGTAGGTATTGAACCGGAATATGCTGTTTAACTGCCTAAGGTCATTGCAGAGCTAAATACTCCCATTGTGCTTTGGGACAAGCATAATATGACTTGTTTGAATTTTGAGGATGTTTTCTTACACTTTGTTCCCGCATGACTTTTTTTTAGAGAGGTTGAACACATAGTGCTACTATTGCCAGACTTGTACTGGGATGCTCCTGCTCCTTAGAATGATCCATGGTTAACATTGACAAGAAGAGTAATGCTACTTCAATTTGAAGTTAATTGCAGCTGCCACCACAACTGGTGAATGCGATATGGAAACGAGGGGAATTACCTTACAATTCTTTTGATACTGCTCCACAATTATATAATTAAAGTTTAAACAATTGGTTCTTAAAAGATAAATAAAATGTATATTTTTGGGGGGGTTGTTGTTGCTAACAGTCCATCAACACCCTGTTTTTTTTAAAACAAGATGACAGTATCAGCCCTACCAATGCTTTGACTGGTAGAAAAAAATGTTAGGAATTTTAAAAGAAAGAAATTAAGAAATATATCTATTGGGGGTGTGTGTGTGGGGGGGGGGGGTGATCAAAGTCATACAGCACAGCCTATTTTTTTTCTTCACTAAAAACTTCAGATGTCACACTCACTGATACTGCCCCTCACAATATTGGATTCAGCTTCAAAAACTTTGTATTTTCACAGCAAGTAATCTGTTTAGTATTTGTTTTTGGTGTGTGCTGCTCACAGTCATACAGCAAACAACACCCTGTTTTTATCCACTAAATACTATTTCAGATGTCTATACCAGTATATATTAATAACATCCAGTAGCCACTACTCAGTCTAAACATCCTATTGATTAGCAACAAACAATTCTAGTAGACTGATCTCTACATAAATAAACTGCAATAAAATGACAACTTGCTTGCTATCTAAATTGCTTATTTAACCCTATCTAACCTTTTCTCACCCTCTCTACACTTGATTTTCAGAGCAGAGCACTGCAGCTAGGTTCCTCACTACAATCTCTCTCTTCTAAAATGACAGATGAAAACAGGATGGCTATAAAAGAAAAGATATCAACCCAAAGCTTGCAAGATCCGACAGTTTCCTGGAAATTACTCTTTGCCATCCGAAATCGGCGTACGAAACCAAGGTGGGACGTGATCCTCAAAACTCAGATCTGTCGGATTAGACAGAATTCGAACGGCTCATCTCTAATGTGTGTGTGTACATGTATGTTTTCTTGGGTGGGGTACGGAATAGCGAAGAAGACGTTGCTGACAACAGTAACTGCAACAGAAGAATGCCGATGCTGTAATTTAGACACGTAGGAAATACTGACTTACTGAAAAATTTACAGAGACCAATTCCGGCAACCCTGGTATGAACGACGAAAGGAGAATATGCCGGCACTCAGATTCACGTCACTTCAAATGGTGACGGTTACATTGCTAGTATTAAGGGGACATTGCAAGGACCCGCCGGCTCATTAATGTACAAAACATGCCGGCATGTTCTTTTGGCGTTGATATTTCATAAGTATTTGATTACTCAAGAATATTACAAACTATTCATTTGCTTGAAAATGGTACAGGGAAATAGCAATGGTAGTTTATGAATGCAAAACACGTGGGCACACATAGATTTATTATTTATACAAATTCCCCTATTTGTCCATGAACAGTGTTCATAGGTGAATGTCCACAACCTAGTTTTTGGATCTTCAACAGAAAAATAAATCTGCACTTGCTGTACTTTTGCAGGATAGCAGGTCTACTACTTGGTTTATCCTCGTTTATGTCTCAAATCAATCATAAGGGTGATGGGACATTGGGGCTATCTTTATTATGTCACTTCTGAGTAGGAGAATATTTTACTACCAAAGTCATCTAAATATGTACTTGGCTAAATAAAGTGCCTGAAAGGAGCATAAAGTCTTCCACTGACTGTAGAAGAGGATGCCGGATTAAATACACTTTATGGGGGGAATTCAATTGACCACATTACTTGTGAGAATAATGTGGCCCGCGCACTATTACTGTTACTATGGTAATAGTGTGTATTATTATTATTAGTAGCTCTGAGTGCCGCAATCAGAAATCCACTTCTAAATTACCGATCCAACTGTAATAATTTCTCACAAGTAACGCGGTTAATGAAATTCCCCCCTATGAGTACATTTATGGGGAGCACTCCTTGGATCTCTAAAAATAATGTAATCTCACAAAACGAAATCTCAGTTTTGCATGTCGATGCATAACAAGAAGATGCTAAATTTTGTATCCCTAAAGTGGTACCAGTGAACCAGTTATAATATTAATCCAGCCTGAAATACACACTATCATCCATGATATGCTGTGTATAATGCAATTATGGAGCATGGCTTAGGAAATTTAAATAATTCAGCTTTATTTGCAGTTGACATTCTATGGTAGAAACTGGGGAAGTTTTGAAATTGTTTCCAGCTTATGTTCATGGGAGAAATTAAATATGCAAACCCTAGAGCTTCAGAACATCGGCTATTGCTGATAAGAGAATTAATATACCACATGTCTCCATATTTCATGACGAGCAAACATGCTGTATAGGATTAATTAAAATTAATGCTTTATTTAATTATTGTCTCAATGACATTTACATTTTCTTTTATAAGCTACTGTGGTGATAGAGTAAACAGAAGGAAAATAGACTGGTCTGCATTTGTAGAATGAATTCTGAGAACTGACATGCATTGTTTACCCTTGCACATTAATCTTGTATAGATAAGGATTATTGGAGCTCATATATCTAAAGTGCGCACTTTGTTTTTTATAAAGTGTAATGCACTTGTTATGCTTATTAAGTATATACATTTCATAGAAGAGAAAGGTGTCCTCTTATTAAACAGTAGTGAGAACTGGAATCACAACTGGTTGCTAATTGCTGGGGTAGTTTATTAAATAACAGAATCCAAGTGATCATTGGCATATGTTGTAGAATCTAAACCTAGAGCCAATATTATAGGAAAATCCTCTTTAGATTAGAGATGTTCACTGACCCCCGTGTTTTGGTTTTGGATCTGGATTAACTTTGTGTTTTGGTTTTGGTTTTGGCAAAACCGCCCTCATGTGTTTTGGTTTTGGTTTTGAATCCTATTTTTTTCTAAAATCCCTATTTTTTTTCTAAAATCACATAATTTGGCTCTTTTTTATCCCTACATTATTATTACCCTCAATAACATTAATTTCCAATAATTTCCAGTCAATTTTTTTCAAGTGGCAAGAACACTGCTACCCTTCCTGTTTTTGTATGAGCAATGGAACTGAGCAATGGCACTGGAGACTGGAGAGTGACAGGAAGACTGCTACCCCTGTTTCTGTGTGAGCAATGGCACTGAGCAGTGTCACTAGAGAATGCAGAGTGACAGGAAGACTGCTATCCCTGTTTCTGTGTGAGCAATGGCACTGAGCAATGTTACTGGAGAATGGAGAGTGACAGGAAGACTGCTACCCCTGTTTCTGTGTAAGCAATGGCACTGAGCAGTGTCACTGGAGAATGGAGAGTGACAGGAAGACTGCTACCCCTGTTTCTGTGTGAGCAATGTCACTGAGCAGTGTCACTGGAGAATGGAGAGGGACAGGGAGACTGCTACCCCTGTTTCTGTGTGAGCAATGGCACTGAGCAATGTCACTGGAGAATGGAGAGTGACAAGAACACTGCTATCCCTGTTTCTGTGTGAGCAATGCCACTGAGCAATGTCACTGGAGAATGGAGAGTGACAGGAAGACTGCTACCCCTGTTTCTGTGTGAGCAATGGCACTGAGCAATGTCACTGTAGAATGGAGAGTGAAAGGGAGACTGCTAACCTTGTTTCTGTGTGAGCAATGGCGCTGGATTTCCTGGGGAGGGAGGTACTTATGGAATTTAAAACCTGCAAGATCTGACAATGCAACGATGATGCTTTGCCCCGATTCAGATCCGAGGATGCGCAGAGATACCGAGCCTACTCAGATCCCCTAAGTTCGGGTGGGCTACTTTTTCAGAAAGAAAACCGAGCCTGAGCATCTCTAATATATATATATATATATATATATATATATATATATATATATATATATATATATATATATAAAGTGGGCCTGATTTGTTAAGGAAAGGAAAGAAAGGAGTAACTTTGCACCTTGGCAAAACCATTTCCAGAGGAAATGACGGGCCCAAATGGAAAACCAGCTGGGCTCCAATGGAGAGCTCATATGGCACGTCTGCCCTGTACAGGAACCTGAAGGTGTGGTAATACATTTATGTAATACCATAAGGTATAATTGTCCTGTAATTTTCATGGTGAATATGTGCTGGTGTGAATTGTCTCCATGGTATGTATAGTATCTGATATCTAAATAGATATTACTTTGATTATTCTGGGTTTCTTCAAATGACATACATTTTATTTTAATATAATCAATATTATATATTTTTTATATGTTAGTCCCTTATGGTACACTATGTTCTTTCGAACTATAGTTCAGTGTTTTATGTATTATTTATACAGCATCAACAATACTCACACAGTTTTTTCAAGGTCGCAAGAATCAGAGAAGGGCATTAGTACAAAGTTCCAGAGTGTAAATGTAGTAGAAAGAACACAATAATAAGTAATTTCTCAAACTAAATAATGAGCAATTAGTTTTGTGGTTATCTTGTCTAAAGTAGACTTGAAACAAAATAGCCTGAAATCAGTGCCTTTACAGTGGTTTTACAACTTTGGATTTGTTAAGATGAATGTGTATAAAAGATAACTTTTATAATCTCTATTTCAATACTCTTTTAAATTTACATGGTAGGAAACATATTTAACTTAAACCTCCCACAATTTGTATAAAATAAAATTGACATTAGTGCTGGATAGTGTGTAGAGTAGAAGCAAGCTATATGCATAGCTAAAAAAAGCAAATATGGTAATAACTGGGTCAGTGGTCGAAGGGGAAATTTAAAAGTGGCGGGATGAAAAATGTAATGGGAATGTAAGAGAATAGAATTTGATAGTTCTACAATGAAAGGAGAAGGAGAGGTGGTGGTATGGCATACCACCGTATACACCCCCACTTAGACTACAAAATAAGATTCCATTAAATATATTAGATATACATAGTGACAACATAGTACTGTGAGCTCCAGCCTAAAAGAATCAGCGATGCCTGGCCTAGTGTGGAGCAATAATGTTTAGTTTGGTTGCTATTGGTGACAGACACTGCTGCCCCAAGAAGTTGTGGTACCAGGGCCCCAAATTCCCCTTAGAGGCCATGGTTAAAATGAGCAGTCTCACTACAAAAGTGGAAACCAACTCCAAGCTTTGCCAGGGTGGGTTAACCATGCTATAACAGGCAGACCTGCAGCATGGAGTCCCTCTATGATAATGTTCTCTAATTCCAGTCTGTTTAACACTGGTTGGGGCATGTTAGGGGATTGGGCCTGCAAAAAACAAGTGAGCAGAACCTACTGAATAGTATAATATCTCTTTGTAGGACCCCTGGTGCTGTGTGTGCCAGGGTAATACTATAAGTTAAAAATGTTTTACAAATTATTCTGGAACTACATGTCCCAGCATGCCCATGACTGCCAGTGGGCCTGCTGGAGAACATGTAGTTCCACAAAAGTTGTAACAGAAAAAAATAAGCACAAACACAAATAGGGATAAATACCATTTCAATTAAATAAAGACAGCCTGAAGCCCCACCTAAACAAGAAACAATTCATCCTCCATGCAGTTCAATGGAAATCTACTTTCCTGAAGCTGTCCAATTGGAAATAAATTAAAAAACCCTGTTAGACGATGATAACTGCTTATGAATTGCGCCTCGAAATTAATTTGAAATAAGTCCTCTCAAAGTCAACTTAGTTTAATGTCATTTTAAAACAACTTCACCCTGGGAACAGGTTGATGATGATGACCGACACATCTATATGTAGGGCCGCCGAGAGGTGGGGGGGAGCGGGTACTAATTACCCGGGCAAGGGCCCTCACTCTGGATTTTTATTTTTTTTTGTTACTTTTTTTTTAAATTTTAATTTTTCCCAATGTGTATAGAAATACTCACATGATCGTGGCGCCGGCGTCCCTCTTCCCCTCTCTGTTTACAATGAATGTTGGACGTGACGTCATCACGTCACGCCCAACATTCAGTGAAGATTCGAGCACAGAAGAAGACAGAAGACAAGAAAATAAGAGGTAAGTGAAAGAAGAGAAATGCAGAGAAGCACAGGGGGATAAAGAAAGGGGGGGCAAAGGCAGCATGGCACAGGGGGATAAAGAAAGGGGGGGGCAAAGGCAGCATGACACAGGGGGATAAAGAAAAGAGGGACAAAGGCAGCATAGCATAGGGGGATAAAGAAGAGAGGGACAAAGGCAGCATGGCACAGGGGGATAAAGAAAATAGGGACAAAGGCAGCATAGCATAGGGGGATAAAGAAAATAGGGACAAAGGTATCATGGCACAGGGGGATAACGAAAAGAGGGACAAAGGCAGCATAGAATAGGGGGATTAAGAAAAGAGGGACAAAGGCAGCATGGCACAGGGGGATAAAGAAAAGAGGGACAAAGGCAACATGGCACAGGGGGATAAAGAAAAGAGGGACAAAGGCAACATGGCACCGAGGATGATGAAAGGAGGGGGCAAAGGCAGCATGGCACAGGGGGGTAAAGAAAAGAGGGACAAAGGCAGCATGGCACAGGGGAATAAAGAAAAGAAGGACAAAGGCAGCATGGCACAGGGGGGTAAAGAAAAGAGGGACAAAGGCAGCATGGCACAGGGGGATGATGAAAGGAGGGGGCAAAGGCAGCATGGCACAGGGGGATGATGAAATGAGGGGGCAAAGGCAGCATGGCACAGGGGGATAATGAAAGGGGCAAAGGCAGCATGGAGGGTGCAGTGCAATCATAAGGGGGCATAGCGTGATGATGATGAAGGGGCACAGTAATATGTGTGTGACGGCACAGGGAGCTTTTGGCAATGTAGTGTGTGTGAGGTAGATGGTGGCTAATTAATGGTTGCTATTTTGTTTGCGGGGCAGTGGAAATACTATTTTAATGTTGGGGCTGGAGGAATGCCTAATTATTAATCATGGGTGCTATTGATTTAACGGCGGGGCTGGTTGTAATTTTCTAAATGTAGCCATTTTTTTCCAAATAGGGTCCCCGAACATTCCAGGACCCAGACAAGCCGCAACTAAAGAAACCTGCGGCCACATGGGGTGAGAAGAACAGGTAGGAGAGAGCAGGAGAGTGTGTGAAATGTTGTGATTCTAGTATGACAATGTCAATTTTTGGTGAGTGTTCTTCCCAATGTAAGGTACAGGCCAAGACTGTGAACTCTCTGTGTACACACTGCATTCTTTCTGTACTACACTGTGGTGCTAGATGTCTTGAAAGTCAGGAATGCTTGGACATATGTCACGCTCTGGTGAATTCAGGGCCTAGCGCTTTTCTCCCACCAGCCATGCCCCAATTATGCATAGCCACGCCCCCAATGGTATGACCACACCCACTTACAAGTTTGGGCCGCAAAATTTTCAACATACGCACCTTTAAGGGGGCCACATGAAGTTGTTGTACCGGGGCCCTGAATTCCTCTTGGCAGCCCTGTCTATATGCCAGCATCTATACGCAAACCATTCATTGATAATGATGACTGATTTATCTCTGTTCTGGCTGCATCTGTCGAGGACTGGGCTGCCTTCAAGGCGAATGTGAGTCTGCTACCTTCAGGAGCAGATCTGGCCTGAATTTCAAATTGTGCGAAAGCACTCTGAGGTGAGGATTCTGAGTATGTGCAAGCACCAAATCAAAAGATCACAGAGCACTGATATGGAGGACCAGGCTGGAAGAGAACTCGGAACGCATCCTAGTGATCCCTGTTCTTGGAGAAGCACTGTTACCCTCAATGAATTTCGGAGTGCAGCAGCCAGATACCTGGTGCATCATGGAGTCCAATTCCAAACAGCCGAAATGCACTTGTTATAGCTAAGCCCTGTCGAAGTTGAATAATTGGATGAAGTCGGCTAAATTGATTAATATTGGTTTATCGTGCAAATGAGTGCGCTACGTCATACTCGGGTTAATAAACAGCACATACACCACATTCACACCTACATTTGTAAATAGGTCACATTTAATAAAGTTCCAACCCACATTCATTTGTTATTTAAACATAGATAAAACTACTGTAAGGGTATTTATGGTTCAGGTCCTCAGAAATTTATGGAGTTTATCTCATATGAATCCATATTTACCAGCAGGAATCCTGTATTCTTCTGTCCTGCTCATGTGCGTATTATCCTCATACATTGATCGACTGATCCCCGGCTGTCGTTTCTACTCCAGACCCCGGTTTGGGCTTACTCTCCGGGCGGTTTACTTACCTCCGCTCCTGCAGTCTCCTGCTCCCCTGTTGTCTGAGGCCTGATGCCTTGCTTCTTCATTACGTCCGGTGTCTCGCTGTTGCCTGCTCCAGTCCCAACCGATGCCATCACTCCAAGATGCGGTTCCGGCCTACTCTCCAGCTAGCTGATCCAGGCCTGGGGGTAAATGTATCAAGCTGAGAGTTTTCCGGCGGGTTTGAAAAGTGGAGATGTTGCCTATAGCAGCCAATCAGATTCTACCTATCATTTTGTAGAATGTACTAAATAAATGATAGCTAGAATCTGATTGGTTTTTCAAACCCGCCGGAAAACTCTCAGCTTGATACATTTACCCCCTGATGTCTCCCGCTCTGGTGCCCTGATGTCCCTGTTGCCTAATGCCACCTGCAACCTCCAGTTCCTGATCCTGCCTGTACTTTATACTGCCTCTGGTCACCCTCATCTCTTCCAGCTCCACATGATGGACTTACATGCTGCGGCTTGGGCCTACTTTCCGCCACTTCTCATTCACTTTACTCTCCTGCCTTGAAAAAGTGGAGATGTAGCCTATAGCAACCAATCAGATTCCAGCTGTCATTTTGTAGAAGGTGCTAAATAAATGATAACTAGAATCTGATTGGTTGCTATAGGCAATATCTCCACTGTTCTAAACATGCATCTTGATACATTTATCTCCATGTTCTCACCTGAACTCCTGGACTGACCTGAACTCTCCTCCCTGGACACACCTGGACTTACTCCTGCTCATCATCCTACACCACGGCCTAAGTACACCTGCTCCTATGGTCACTCTCTATCTGGATCCAGCAGTATCTGTGGTCACTCACCATTTGTATTTCAAGCATTTTGCTCTCTGCCTGGTATTGTACGTGCTATAGCATCACCTAATTTTATTGCCTGCATTTTTACTTTGTCCTTATTTACTTTATTATTTAGTCTGTTTCTCTACTGATTGCCTGTTGTTGCTCCTCATCTCTGTCTCTAACCTCTCCTTCTGTTTCTTCTGCTCCTGTTTCTCACCTTCACTTCTCCTCATCTACTGGTCTCCCACTATGCCTCCTCGCTCCTGTCCTATACCCATCCTCTCCTCCAGCCCCCTTCTCTGTCCCAACTTCAACCCTTCCCCATGCTCCAGCAACCCGGCTAATCTCATTATTATTATTAGAAACACAGATTTGTAAGGCGCCACAATGCTCCACAGCACTGTACAGTAGGGAAAACATGACATACATAAAACAACGACATACAAGGCAGAGAAAATAAATGCAGACATGAAAACAAAGGGTATGGAGAACCCTGCTCATTAGAGAGCTTACATTCTAAGTGGTAGAGGGCACAGCTGAAACAAGAGGAGCGAGTGTGGCTTAGAGTGGAGATTGGGACAGCTGCGAAGGTGTATTAGTGTGAATGGTATCATCAGGGATAGAATAATTTCATCCATATCTCCCCACTTCCCTTCCTCCCCTTCTTCTGTGCCCTCTGGAACTCTAGATCCAACCGTAACAAACTTCCCTCTATCCACAACCTCTTCATCTCCAACTCTATTAACCTTCTTGCTTTCGAAACCTGGGTCTCTTCTACTGACCCTGCTTCCCCATTGCTCTCTCCCATGGGGGCCTTTCTTTCACCCACTCCACCTTCTGGACGGTCATCCGTTCTGGTGGAGTGGGTGAAGGAGAGGCCCCCATGGGAGAAAGCGATGGGAGAAGCAGAGTCTCTCCCATGGGGGCCTCTCCTTCACCCACTCCACCAGATCGGATGACCGTCCAGGAGGTGGAGTGGGCCTCCCCCTATCCCTTAACTGTACATTTTTTGGTCATTCCCACTGTGCCTTCCCTCGCTTTCTCCTCCTTTGAAGTCCACTCTACTCATCTCTTCTCCCCCATTCTCTTCCATGTCTCAGTCATTTACTGCCCTCCCCCCCCGGCCACACTTCCCTTTTTCTTATCAACTTGGCAGTGGCATTGTCCCCTCTTCCTTCAACACACCCTTATCTCTCCCATTGTTAAGAAACCCAACCTTAACCCCACCTCTCTCGCTAGCTATCGCCCCATATCACTTCTGCACTTTGCCTCCAAACTCCTCAAGCAAATTGTCTGCAACCAACTCTCCAGTCACCTCTTGGTTAACTCCCTCCTCGACCCACTTCAATCTAGATTCCACCCCCTCCACTCCACTGAAACCACGGACAAAGTTACTAATGACTTCATCTCGGCCAAATCCAGGGGTCACTTCTCCATGCTCATTCTCTTGGACCTTTCTGCAGACACCGTGGACCACCCCCTCCTTGTGCAGACCCTTCTTTCTCTCAGCCTCTCTGGCATGGTTCACCTCATACCTTGCCAACCGCTCCTTCTCTGTTTCCACCCCTGACTTATCCTCACCCCCTCTGCCCTCCCCTTTGGAGTCCCTCAGGATTCTGTTCTTTGCCCTCTTTTTTTTCTCACTGTACACTACCCCCTTGGGCAATCTCATCTCTTCCTTCAGTACCACCTCTATGCTGACGACCTTTAACTCTACATCCCTTCCCCTGAACCCCCCCTCTCTTGTATTTCTGACTGCCTTTCCGCCATCTCCTCCTGGATGTCTAAATCTTCACCCTACTTTGATCTCTCAATTACCATTAATAACACCACCATCTCTCCTGTTCCCCAACTCCACTGCCTGGGTGTCACCCTCGACTGCTCCTTTTCTTCTGCCCCCCACATTCAATCTCTTGCCCAATCCTGTCGCTTCCAACCACGAAATATCACCCGCATCTGGCCCTTCTTTTCTCAGGACGCCGCCAAAACCGTTATCCACGCAGTCATCACTTCCTGTCTCGATTACTGTAGCCTTCTCCTCACCGGCCTTCCCCACTCCCATCTCACCTCCCTTCGTTCTGCTCTCATTGCAGCTTTGAGGCATATCTTTCTTTCTCAATGCTCCTCCTCTGTCTCCCCTCTGTATCTTGCTTTACACTGGCTCCCTTTCACCTATAGAATCCTCTTTAAACTCCTCACCGTCACCTACAAGGCTCTCTCCCATTCCATTGCCCCTTATATTTCTAACCTCCTCTCCATTCCCATTCCCGACTGTTTACTGTGCTTGGCCAATGACCGTTGCCACTCCTCTTGCGCTTGATCCTCTCCACTGACTCCTCTCGTGCCTGATATCTGTTTCCCCTCCCTTTAGTATGTAAGCTCTTAGAAGCAGGGCCCTCTTCCTTTCTGTCTCAGTACCATTTCTTCTCCAACGTCACTGTACTTGGTTTGCTTGGAGCTTTTGGAGTCTTGGTTTTACTCATTTTGCTCTGTACTGTTGTACCATTTGGTCTACTGTTTGTATTTTATTTTATATTTTGTACAGCGCTGCGGAAACCTTGTAGAACCATATAAATAATAATAATAATAGGCGCTTGTAGTGTATACTGGAGCACAGTGGTGACTGGCAATGCAGGGAGAGGAAAAGATAGGTGCTGGTCCCATACTATTTAAGGACAGTTGGTGTTTAAATTGCTTATTATAACCTTTATTCACAATTTAGTTGTCCCTTTAGTTTTGACTGATTTAGCTACAACTGCTTGCTTCTTCTTCAGTTAGTACTTAGTCCATATCTGCAGGTTGCATATAGTTCAGGCTAAAACAAATTTCCTGGAGAGAGTCTGTCCAATATCAAGAGACAAGTGTCCAAATCAAAAGAAGGAATAGAATCTGGGCCTCACTTGGAAAAGAGAAGAAAACTTAGAACCTGCCCTGCCATGTGCAAAGCTAACAGAAGCAAGAAGAAACTAGTACATAAAAATTCCTATAGGCAACAGTTCCACCTTTCAAACCTGTTGGAAAGTCTCAGCTTGATACATTTACCCCCTGGAGTTTAGAAGATGAATTAAATAAATTTACGTGTTCTGCAGACAACCCTACAATGGGTATATTAGAATGACATGCTTCACTTTAACCTTCTGAATAGATACAGGATACCTCATTATAAATAATACCCAAAAACATTTTCTCTTACATTACTGTATGTTTCTGCAAACCCTGTTAGTTATGAATGTGGCTGCTATAAATACTATTAGACAACCCAATTCGTAGGTACATGCAAAAAAATTATCCGGTTTAGATGTCAGTAGATAATCAGAAATGTTCTGTTAACTTTTCACATTGATTGCAAATAAGAATGATATAATTCTCTTCTGTAATATAAAAAAATGTCACCTATTGATTGAAGATGATAATGCAGTACACCAGCTCATTTTATCAGATACCACATTAAATTAAATAGAAATGATATTGAAATTATATTTTGTGTTATTTTTATTGTTTTGTTTAAAATTGAATGAATTGTTATCATTAACACGTCGACCATTTATTATAAAGCTTGAAGCATAAATTGTCTGGGGAGAGTACAGCAATCAGTTCCAGTAGATATTTAGATATTTGTGCTCACTAATGGTTGCTGAAGGCTGGAGTTGATAAAGCATATTGGGTCTGATTCATTAAGGATCTTAAATGTCGATACATGCTGTATTTTGTGTAAAATCGCACTGCACATGTTCAGAAACGAACCATACACAAGAGAATTCAGCAACGTCCAATTCATCTTCAAGTGCAAAGGATCCTCACTACAGCTTGCGATTTCATGGGCGGAATATGGAGGGGATTGGATGAATGGACGTACTCAATGTGCAGTAAGAGTGTTCCAAGCTCTAGCTCACTCAGCGACGTCTGATTCAAGCTTTGAACATCTCTAAGTTATGTGTTTTTCTGCTGTATTATTTGCACCAGCTAGAGGTCTGGTGTAAATGCCAAGTAATAATGATGATGGTCGTGTATGCAAGTGAAAATATGTGTTTGTAATCAGGCGCAACTGTAAAAATGCATTTTATGTACTGCAATATTAATAATATTAATAACATCATGAAAAAAGTATTTTTATTAATACAAGAATAAATAAAAAACATTTTTTGTCATTAATGACTATATTAGTAACAGGTGACATTAATTGAATAGATTTTCTTTTTGTTTCTGTGCGTTCTTTTGTGACTTTGCATGCCCCATATGCATTGGACGTATCCTGCAATGTATTGTCTGTTAGAGCAGAGCAGACCTAGACCCTTATTCATCAACAGACGTAACTTTACATCCGCTCCTTGTTGAATATGGAAGTGCGTATGCCCAATTTATGTGCTTTTTAAAAAAAACAGACAATACGTTCATTTTACGTGCCTTAATAAATCAAGAATATTATACATAGTGGTCAATTTCCTCTACTATTTAGATAAGAAAATGAACATATCTTAGATTTAGCTTTTAAGGTAATTTTACATATTATACAAATACTTCATGTGTAATATAAATTGTTGTCCCCATCCACCCACAAAGTACATAATTTACAGTTGTTATAGTGATGTACAGTATATATGTGCATTTTCGTACTGTGCATGCCTGCCAAAATGCATCCATATCTAAATTGTGCATATGTAAAAATGATGGCCCCTTACACTTGGCGACATGGAAAGGGGGAGGGCATGCGTAAGTTGAGTACACAAAGGATGTGTTTAAGTGTAGCACGCCTTCTGTAGGCGTGACCTAATAAGACTTGTACACATCCCTAGAGAGACAAGACAAATAATAGAGTCAATAAAACGCAATACAAGAGACTATAGAGAAAGTAACTACAAAAGAAGACACAACTAGAACAAAGGAAACATTACAAAGAGGATGATGAGATAGGAGCTAGGAGGGCCAAACTTGTGAGAGTTAACATCAAAAGATTTAGGGTAGTATAGAGATGAGTGAAAGGGTCAGGTGGACATGAGGAGGGAATTTTCTTAGAATAGGGCTAGGTAGGAAAGTGTGAAAGATGAGTTTTGAGGAAGCGATTGAAAGATTCAAGGTTGGGTGCGAGTCTGACTGGGTGGGGCTGGTAACGTCCAAATGTGGGGAGCAGTCTGGACAAAGGTCTGAAGGTGAGCGTGTAAGGTGATGATAGGTGATAAAGAGAGTAGAAGGCCATTGACAGAACGTGGTTGGTGATTAGGGGAATATTTCTTGACAAAGTCAACATCATGTATATGATGTAGGAGGGGGAGGCATTAAAGATGGCTTTATAAGTGAGGGTAAGCAACTAAGATTGTATTCTGGATGGAATGCAGAGCTAAAGAAGGGTTTTTCATAGAGGCATAGTTGAAAAGGAATGTCGGGAGAGGAAAATAACTTGTGAAGGCGCATTCAGCACAGATTTCAGGGGGTACAGACATTTTTCAGGCAAGCCAGAGAGGAGAAGACAAACAAGGCAGGAGATTACAATAGCATAGATGATGATCTTGGTGGTACCCAGGGAGAGGAAATGGGGAATCTTGGCAATGTTTCAAAGGTAGAGGTGACAGAAATGGGCTAGGAATTGGATGTGGGTTGTCGGAATCCAAACTTGGAGCTACTGCCTCTGGAGACTGCTGCTCTGCTGACTGAGCTAACTGTTCCCCTGATATTCAGCATGTTGTAGCGCCACTCTCTGACTTCCACTATACGCCTTGACTGTTCCTGTCTTCCCTGCCAGATTATTGTGCGTCTGCCAGTAATCTAGTTCCTGCTGCCGTTGCTGCATCCTGCCTGCAGTTATCCATTATTTGTGTACCAACCTCAGATTGTCCTCAACTACACCTCTGCCTTAAATCTTTGACTTATTTCTCTGTGTAACGAACCCAGGCTGTCTTTGATCATTCTTATTTTAACTAACCTTTAGTAGTCTGCTTTCCTTCTTTCCCCTTCTTGCCCCTTGACTCCAATTCAGTCTCCAGCCCTTTACATGGGGATTGAAATTGAGGGTTGAATCAATGAGGCAGCGTGCATGGGGTACAGGGGAGAGGGCGACAACATCTACTTTAAGGTAGATCAGAGGAGGGGATGTGACGCTAGGCGATGTAAAGAGTTTTGAACATGTTGAGCCAGAGGTAGCATCCAGCCACCCAGGTGGAGATAATGACAGGCAGGGAGAGAGAGAGCTCAGGGAAGGAAAGGTAGATTATAGTACCATCGGCATAGAGGTGATATTGGAGGTCAAAGGAGTGGTTGAGTTGACCAATAGAGGATGGTTAAAGGGACAAAAATAATGGGCCAAGAACAGAGCCTTGGGGAACTCCAACAGACAAAGGTACAGGAGGGCAGCAGGTACCAGGTGCCAGACACTGAATGAATAATCAGAAAGGTAGGAGGTAAACCAGGAATGAACATTGCCGTGAAGGCCAAGGGAGTGAGGGCTGTGAAGGAGGAGAGTATGGGATTGCCAACTGTGTGAAAAATGGCAGAGAGGTCAAAGAGCAAGTGGTCCTTCAACTTAGCCAAGAGTAGATCATTAGTGACCTTGGTGAAGGAAGTCTCTGTGGAGTGGACAGGGTGAAAGCTTGATTGTTAGGGATCAAGGAGGGAGTGAACCATGAGAAATTTGATTTGTTGCGATTAAAAAAATGTAAATAGCCACACCAAAACGAATGACTGATAATTTTTCATACAATAATAGCACTGTGAGGCTTTACCTTAACACCCTGTATTGTTTCCCCTTCTATAATCAGAATATAAAAAATATTCAGATTTATTGCTATTCAGATTTATTGCATGCAACTTATTAGTATACCTGTCTACCATTCAATAATTAAAAGCAGCAAAATATAAAACAAAAAGTCAAAAAGAGTGTATCAGAAAGAAGGAAATTTTATGAATTAAAAGCCACTCTGCAAAATATAATGATAGTAAATGTGTGTTTTTTGAGGAGTATTTTATGACAATTATTCTACTATTTATTTCATATTATAGTTAATAAAGGTCCTCTTCATATATCACACATTTGTTGATTTGTGCTGCTGTTTTAATACCCTGCAATACATGTAGTGAGTCATCTTTATTATGATAAACTTATATTAATGTTTTCCTCTGTGTGCTCTTAGGTTCATTAATTTTATGATGTCATGTTCCTTAAGCACAGATAAGCTATTTTGTATAATCTATATCTGAATCAGTTAGATATTGACTATTATTCATTGCTCTAGAAATAAATGTTAGTCATTGCTGGTTTCAATCTTTTATACTGTGCTCATTTCATCTGATTAATTTATCCAGATTCTCAGAGTCCAAAAGCATAAATTCTGTCACTATTGATTTTAGGGATAGATATTATTAAAAGACTATTGACTTCACATATATTGTAACTACAATTATATGGATAGTAGCCTGCTGTCTCCCAGAGTATTTCATTTGTCTACATTTCAGTTTCTTTAAGTTGAAGATCACTAGTAAGAATCATATCTTATTTCTTGTATCTTGTTTGTTACATTTGCATGCATACCGATATATGCATTTACTTACTCAATAGTACAGAGAATCGCAAAGTAATTCTTATGAATACTTAGGGGTAGGTTTACTAAAAATCATGTTAGGTGGCGGTTTTAAACCACCACACATTGCTGGTGGTTTAGTACTCAAAACCACTGCATTTACTGTAGGGTGATTTGAGACTGGGATGCCTGGCGATGTGTTGGTCGGATTGTAAACAACTAAACCTCTGGTTTAGTCAAAACTGCCATCAAAACTGCCAGAAAAAACAGGTTTTTTGAATGCTTGCTTCTGATTGGCTAGATAGCTGAGCTATCAGAACACAGGAGGCATCACTGAATAATGGGGCAATCATTATTTATTGAAAAAGGGGCAAAATTAATTTATAATTTTATTTTTCATTATATTAAGAAGTCAAAATGATTATATTATCATATTATGGGGGTACTATGCAGTGCCAGACATATGCATCATAAATAATTATTGCCCCAATTACCAAATAGTATTGCCCAGTTAATATAATTATATATTCACATTTCAACATAATACGATAAAATAATATTGCATCCTTAATATAATTATAAATTAATTTTGCCCTATAAGTTAATTATAAATTAATTTTGCAACTTACTCAATAAATTGATAATAAATAAATTACAGTTTGAGCAATATCACCTCTCACAACCAACTCTTTTCTATGGCTGTTTTTCTGGCGATTTGTTATGCAGCAGCTTAGTAAATCTGGCTGTTTCTTTTTTGCTCTTGTTAAAAATCGGGATGGCAATCTGTAACGTGGTGATTTGTTAAATTTTGATTTTCAGCCTTTTAACTGCCGGTTAGGTCTAGTAAACCTAACATAAGAGTTATTTGTTTCACATATACCTACTATTCTAAAGCATCATGGCAGCTTCTATCATCATCAGCAGCTATTTATATAGCGCCACTAATTCCGCAGCGCTGTACAGAGAACACACTGACATCAGTCCCTGCCACATATGAGCTTACAGTCTAAATTCCCTAACACATGCACACACAGACCGCATGAGACTAAGGTCAATTTAACAGCAGCCAATTAACCTACTAGTAAGTTTTTTTTGCAGTAACCATGGGCCTGATTCATTAAGGTTCTTAAATGAAGAGGATTCTCATTTCAGTCTCACGGACAAAACCATGTTACAATGGAAGGGGTGCAAATAAGTGTTCTGTTTTACACATAAGTTAACTACTGACTGTTTTTTCATGTAACACACAAATATCAACTTTAAATTTCAGTGTACAAATAAGCTATCAAATATTTGTGTGTTACATGAAAAAACAGGCAGTATTTAACTTATGTGCAAAACAGAACACTTATTTGCACCCCTTCCATTGTAACATGGTTTTGTCCAGGAGACTGAAATGAGAATCCTCTTCATTTGAGATCCTTAATGAATCAGGCCCCATATTCTTTAATGAGCATTCATCCAACCATAAGATTGGAGTTGATGAGTATGCATGCTATTACGTGTGTTTGAAAACTGTAAAAATGTATTTTATGTACAGTAGACATTCATAACAAATGTATTTCATGGGGGAAAAAAATTGAAATGTTTTTTTTTAATGTTTTATTATTAATGCCTATATTATTAACAGGTGACATGAATTAGTTTTTTTCTGTTCGTTCTTTTGTGAGTTTATATTCCACATAACTATTGTGCGTATCTTGCAGTGTCTAGTAGAGCAGAGCAGACCTACATCCGTATTCATTACAGCATCTATCTTCACATCCGTTTCTTGTTGAAGTCGGGTGTACCTATACCAAATTTACGTACGTATACCCACATGCGTTTTAACCACAAACACACACTGCGTTCAGTATAGATATTGTGTATGAATGGGTAATGTTACGTTTGCATTTCCTACTAACACTGACAAGCCTCATGTCACCACTATCATGGGGCATAAATGTATGCAATTTTGTGCCTGTTGTATGCCTGAGCAAAAATACTACTATTTTTGAGTTGGACCTATTTTGAAATACCTGCGAGCCAACATACACACGTAAGTGCACTTCTTTTTATTACATACTGTAGTTTTTATGCGTACATTTGGACTAACAAAAATGGCATCCAAATCTGAATGGTGTATTTTAAAGTTGAATTTAAATGTTGACAAGCATGAACTATATATTTACAGTTAGATTAAACACAGAAAGGTAGATACAATGCATTAATGCCTTAAGATATAAATAATATGTAAATATATAAATAACAAGTTAACCCGTGCATGATACTCATGCATTCTAGTCAAATCAAGCTACTTAAGGTGTTAAAAAGGTTCTTGTCATGCATTTGGGCCATAGCCCAGGCCTCAACCACCAACCACTCCCCACTGTCACCCCCGGCAACCACCAACCACTCCCAACTGTCACTTCTCCTTCAAGAAATATATATATATATTTTTTTAAATCTTTATAAACACTTTTAACAATTAACAAATTAAATTAACAAATTAAAAACATCTTAGTATACCAAATTTCAGCCCTTTCTGAATTTTTTTTCCCACACACACTAAGAATTTAGTAGGTCAGTGTATAACTCTGCCCAGCAGGTGGCGCTGCAGCTTGGTTTTATTTTTTCCACACACACACACACACACACAGACAGACAGACTAACACACACCACTAGACATTTATATATTAGATATGTAAATCAGTAAATATTGACTGACTTATAGTTGCCCATATTTATAGCAGCTGTCACAGATTTAGGGTATTTGCTTACTGATTTTTGCACTACTCACCCAAGAGGTGCGGAGTCTAACGTGTTCCTGGTTTTCACCAGGGACCCCCGCAAGGAAGTGTGGTCTTAGCTGCGGGAACACGCAGGTCGCGGTCCTCTAAGGGAGTAATCAGTGAAGCAGTAGATGAAAGCGGTGTCGTACAGGCCCAGTCCAAACCGTGAATTCAGGAGATGTCCAGGGGATAGTTCAAAGCCGTAGTCAGGGAAGCCGGGTCGAGGTCAGAAGCACAGGAGGAAGAGTCAAATATCAAGCCGAGGTCAAGTTCACAGGGAGCACAGAACAGGGGTAGTCGGTAACAAGCCGGGTAATACACAGGAAGCGCTGGAAACGGTACACAGGAACGCTGGAGCTAGGATGAGACCTAATACTCTGGCACTCTCCATGTGCCAGAGTGAGGTTTTTATACAGGTGCAGACCAATCACTGGCGGTGGTGACGCTAAACACCACCGCCGGAGTTACTAGGAAGCGTTCCGTTGCCTAGCAACGGAACGCGCGACCGCTGACCCGGAAGTACGCTCGGTTGCCTGGCAACCGAGCGCTCAGTCACAGAAGCAGACGTCCGTCTCTGTGCGGCAGGCATAGCACGGAGACGGCGTCTGACAGTACCTCCTCCCCTACTTTGTTGGATAGATCTTTGTTTGAAGAACTGTTTCAATAACCGTGGGGCATGGAGATCTTCTTTTTGCACCCAGGATCTCTCTCTTCTAGCCCAAAGCCTTTCCAATGTACTAAGAATTGGTGTCGTCCATGAAGGATACGGAAATCCAGGATACGACTAACTTCAAATTCTTCACCTTCCGTAGTACGTACAGGAGCTGGACGATGAGGTGACTGATGAAATTTATTGAGTACAAGTGGTTTGAGAAGAGAGATATGAAAGACATTGTGGATCTTCAGGGAAGAGGGTAACCGGAGTCTGTAGGTTACAGCATTGATCACATGTGTTATGGAAAAGGGACCAATATAACGTGGAGCCAATTTTTGAGAAGGTACTCTTAACTTAAGGTTACGTGTGGATAACCATACTTTGTCGTGAACCTGTAAAAGAGGGACCAGTCTCCGATGGCGGTCTGCTGCTTGCTTATAGCGTAGGGAAGTCTCTTGGAGTCTAGCTTTTGTGTTAGACCAAATCTGAGAAAGGTTCCGCATGACATCCTCCACTGCGGGGACTGACAAGGAACTTTGGCTGGAAAAATCTGGGAGGGTGGGTTGGGAACCATAAACAATAAAAAATGGAGAGGCACCAGTAGACTCGTGATGATGGATATTGTGAGAAAACTCCGCCCAGGGTAAGAGATTAGCCCATTCTGCTTGATTATCTGAAGAAAAACATCGTAAGAAGACTTCGAGATCTTGGTTAACCCGCTCTGTTTGACCATTGGTTTGTGGATGATAACCTGATGAAAACTTGAGGTCAGACCCAAGTGTTTTACAAAAGGCCCTCCAGAATTTGGAAACGAATTGCACTCCACGGTCAGAGATGATCTCACGAGGACATCCATGAAGTCTAAATATTTCTTTAATGAAGATAGAAGCTAACTGAGAAGCAGATGGTAGAGCAGACAAAGGTACAAAGTGGGCCATTTTAGAAAATCTGTCCACAACAACCCAAATAGTGGTGTATCCATTGCTGGGGGGAAGGTCTGTGATGAAATCCATGGATATGCTTTGCCAAGGGGAATCTGGAATGGGAAGTGGTTGAAGGAGTCCAGAAGGGGCCATTCTGGGGTTCTTACAACGGGCACATGTATCACAAGAAGCCACAAAACTTCGTACATCTGAATGTAGTGTCGGCCACCAATATCTCTGACGAAGAAATTCAAGAGTTTTCTTAACACCAGCGTGCCCTGCCAATTTAGAGGAATGCGCCCAGCGGAGGGCTTTAATTCGCAAATTAGGCTCTAAGAAGGAACAGCCCCTTGGGGGTGTCTTGGCCGTGGTTTTGGTAAGGGCGATAACCCTGGTAGGATTTAGAATGGGTAGAGGTTCCGAGGAAGTACAGAGATCCGTGTTGTCAAAAGATCGAGATAGAGCATCAGCTCGGATATTCTTGGATCCTGGGTGGTAGGTCAGGATGATATCAAAACGTGCGAAGAACGATGCCCATCGAGCTTGGCGTGGATTAAGGCATCGAGCCTCGCTAACATAAAGCAGGTTTTTATGATCGGTAAGAACCGTTACTGGATGACGTGAACCTTCAAGTAAGTGTCGCCACTCCTCTAGGGCAGCTTTGATAGCTAGTAACTCTTTGTCACCAATTCCATAATTCTTCTCGTGGGATAAAAAATTTTTGGAAAAGAACCCGCAAGGTAAATGAGAACCGTTTTTGGATTTTTGGAAGAGTACTGCCCCCACACCTATAGCAGAGGCGTCAACCTCTAGAAAAAAGGGTTCAGATTGATCCGGTTGAGACAGGGCTGGAGCGGATGAAAAGGCCTGTTTCAGGAGATTAAATGCCTTTAGGGCTTCTGGAGACCAATTCCTGGGGTTGGCTGATTTTCGTGTCAGCGCTGTTATAGGTGCAATAATGGAGGAGAACCCTTTAACAAATTGTCTGTAATAATTGGCGAATCCAATAAACCTTTGGATGGCCTTGGTGCCCTGGGGAAGAGGCCAGTTGGTAATGGCAGACACCTTTAGTGGGTCCATGCTTAATCCTGCTCCGGAAACAATGTACCCAAGGAAAGAGATTTGTTCCACTTCAAAGATACATTTTTCTAATTTGCAGAAGAGTTGATTAGCTCGTAATCGGAGTAAGACTTCCTTCACATGGTGTCGATGGGAGGCAATGTCTTGGGAAAAGATTAGAATGTCGTCCAAATAGACAACGACGAAGTGATATAAACAGTCTTGGAAGATTTCATTAACAAAGGATTGAAATACTGCGGGGGCGTTACTAAGCCCGAATGGCATGACTAGATATTCGAAATGTCCGTCCCGCGTGTTAAACGCTGTCTTCCACTCGTCTCCTTGACGTATCCGTACTAAATTGTATGCCCCTCTGAGATCTAGTTTGGTAAAGATGCGGGCTCCACTAATCTTGTCGAAAAGGTCCATAATAAGGGGTAATGGATAACGGTTCTTGACAGTAATTTTATTTAGATGCCGATAATCAATACACGGGCGTAAGGACCCGTCTTTCTTCTTAACAAAGAAAAATCCTGCTCCGGCTGGAGAAGATGATTTTCTAATGAACCCTCGGGCTAGGTTTTCAGATATGTATTGTGACATAGCTTGGGTCTCCGGTAAGGACAGGAGATACGTCCTACCGCGAGGAATTTGTTTTCCCGGGATTAATTCAATCGGACAGTCCCACGGGCGGTGGGGTGGAAGAATCTCTGATCTTTGTTTGGAGAAGACGTCCTTAAAGGCTAAATAGACCGAAGGTAATGTACAGGTTTTAGAATTCGTCTGAGTATGACAGACTTGAAAGCGGTGTGAGGGAATACATTGCTTATGACACTGCGGGCCCCAGGAAATTACCTCCGCACGAATCCAGTCAAATTGAGGAGAATGGTTCCGGAGCCAAGGAAGGCCTAGTATCAGTGGATTAATAGACTGTGGTAATACTAGGAATTGGATCCACTCTTGATGTAAGGCTCCTACCAACAATTAGACCGTACTCGTAATGCTGGAGATGACACCGTTGCTGACACGGTTACCATCCACGGCAGTGAGGGTAAGCGGTTGGGGCAGATCTTGAATGGTTAACTGGAGCTCTGAAGCAAGAGAGGCCGAAATAAAATTTCCTGCGGCACCGGAGTCCACGAAGGCAGAGATTAGTTGGGGTCCTTTAGTAGTCAAGAGCTGGACAGGCATGAGAAACTCGAGATTGGAGGTGGAGTAGGGAGTGGAAACGGTGACTCCTAAGGCGGCCTCCCTCTTACCGTCTAGGAGGAGGCGTTTCCCGGTCTCTTGGGACAGAGACTTAGAACATGACCAGGCTCTCCACAATATAGACATAATCTCTGTTTGAACCGTCTCTCGCGTTCTTCAGACGTTAGTTTAGAGCGGCCAAGCTGCATAGGTTCTTCAGTGGAAGATATTGGGTTTTGAAATTGGGGAGCCAAACGGGGAGTCCGTCTTGTAGAGGACCTTTCTGAACTTCTCTCTCTGAAACGCAGATCGATCCTGATACATAATGAAACGAGGGCGTCCAACTCCGAGGGGAGTTCTCTGGTAGCCAATTCGTCCTTAATTCGATCGGTAAGACCCTGCCAGAAGGAAGCAATGAGGGCTTCATTGTTCCATCGAAGCTCAGAGGAGAGAGTCCGAAATTGTACGGCATACTGCCCGACAGACATAGAACCTTGTCGCAGGTTCAATAGGCTAGATGCGGCAGAAGAGACTCTGCCCGGTTCGTCGAAGACCTTCCTGAACATGTCAATAAAGGCTGCGGAGTTCTCCAGCAAAGGGTCATTGTGCTCCCATAACGGGGATGCCCAGGCCAGGGCTTGCCCACTAAGTAGCGAAATTATGAAGGCTACCTTGGTACGTTCCGAGGAGAATGCTGTAGAGTTACACTCGAAGTGAATGGCACACTGGTTAAGGAACCCTCTACATCTTTTTGGATCCCCGTCAAACTTATCGGGGGAAGGTATTCTTAGTCCAGTAGTGGCGGCTGGAGGGGCAGCAGGAGCCGCAGGGGACACTGCAGAGCGAGACGGAGCCGCAGATGGTTCCGTAGGAGGGGTTTGTCCTGTCCGTAGAGAGTCCAGGCGAGATAGGATTCCCTGCACACATTGGAGTAAACGAGCCTGGTCCGCCTCCTGTTGTTCCACTCGGCGGCCCAGGTGGATAATGAGGTCCCGAGTTGTAGGTTCACCTTTTCCATCTGACGTCATGGCCAGAGTATACTGTCACAGATTTAGGGTATTTGCTTACTGATTTTTGCACTACTCACCCAAGAGGTGCGGAGTCTAACGTGTTCCTGGTTTTCACCAGGGACCCCCGCAAGGAAGTGTGGTCTTAGCTGCGGGAACACGCAGGTCGCGGTCCTCTAAGGGAGTAATCAGTGAAGCAGTAGATGAAAGCGGTGTCGTACAGGCCCAGTCCAAACCGTGAATTCAGGAGATGTCCAGGGGATAGTTCAAAGCCGTAGTCAGGGAAGCCGGGTCGAGGTCAGAAGCACAGGAGGAAGAGTCAAATATCAAGCCGAGGTCAAGTTCACAGGGAGCACAGAACAGGGGTAGTCGGTAACAAGCCGGGTAATACACAGGAAGCGCTGGAAACGGTACACAGGAACGCTGGAGCTAGGATGAGACCTAATACTCTGGCACTCTCCATGTGCCAGAGTGAGGTTTTTATACAGGTGCAGACCAATCACTGGCGGTGGTGACGCTAAACACCACCGCCGGAGTTACTAGGAAGCGTTCCGTTGCCTAGCAACGGAACGCGCGACCGCTGACCCGGAAGTACGCTCGGTTGCCTGGCAACCGAGCGCTCAGTCACAGAAGCAGACGTCCGTCTCTGTGCGGCAGGCATAGCACAGAGACGGCGTCTGACAGCAGCTATGTATCAAAATAACTCAATAATTTCCATTAGTGTGACAGTTACACTTGTCACAACACAAGAGTGATTGCACAGATGGTTACTATTTATAGATCCCCCGAAAGTCAAAAGTGTCTGTTTTCTGGTTTACACCTGGAAACCAAAAAAACCTTGCTTGCCTCTTATTGGAGAATGTTATGGCCAAATCTAATTTCTTCGAAGCTCATTAGTTGTAGTAAGTGGTGCTAGCATGAAGTGTGTTATACAGAACAGCTTGATGTGTGTGCAGGTGATTAGTAAGGAAGAGAGGATACAGCAATCACAGCTTCACTGACATATAACTGACAGAGAACAGTGTAAGCAGCTGTGTACAAAGACAGATTATTATCTGTTATAATGATTGCTTATAGTTTTCCTCGGCTGTTGTGCATCTCAAGAAGCATTTTAATAGTTATCTAATCTAAGGCGAGATTAAAGATGGTCCTCTGGTTCACATCCTCTGAATAGCTGTTAGTTGAGCCACATGTGCCCCCATCTCTCAAAGTCTGTGCATTGATTTCTTATACAGCAGCAAACCAATATGTCATGATTACAGTCTGTGGAAATTATTTTTTTAATGAAAAATGGGAAGACTTGGGGGATTTTGCTTTGGGAAATGAAGAAAACATTTATTAGGTTAATATTGATAAATAAAACTTTAATGAAACATAATTATCATAAAATGTTAATTATGTTAAGCAAAAATAAATCAGGTTTTTGCTTTTGAAACAAAACAAATGTGCTACTGTATACTCTAAACTGAAGAGAGTTGGTTAAATAACACTGCCAGACAATTAGGATGATGTGCTGACAATGGGGATGGCTGTTTATGGAAAAAATGTATTTCTCCAATAGGGACTATTTCACAATACAAATATTTAATATAAATGTTTTGTGAACCCTTAAATATAATTTCCCCCATGTCTAGTTACAGCATATCCTCAGCTAGAAAATCAATAATCTGTATGACCATCTTGCATAAGTTTCTTCAGGAAGGGTGATTGGAAGCTCTGAATTTTATTAAATTTTATCTAATCAATGTGGTGGTAGTCGCTTCTGCGGGGCGCAATTTAACATGACGTTATTTTTAAAGGGTGGTGTGTTCATTGGCTGGAATTATTTCCAGCAGTTTTTCCAACCAGTCGTTGTCAGTTAAAGGTAGGACACTTCAAAATCTCACTTCTCCTATTGGAGAAAGTGCTGTCAGATTTACGTTACTCGATCATTAGTACCCAACCTGGCCAATGTGCCTCTTACACTGACCTGCCCAAACGAGAATTTGGGTAAATTTAGAAGATGACATTACAGATCTATTTTACTAGAACTAAAACGTCACAATAAACCTAGAAGTATATTTACTAAACTGCGGGTTTGAAAAAGTGGAGATGTTGCCTATAGCAACCAATCAGATTCTAGCTTTCATTTATTTAGTGCATTCTACATAGTGAAAGCTAGTTTAGTAAATATACCCCCTAGTCTAACTAGCCTTCCTTCTCTATTACCAATGTTTTAACCCACACCAATCGCTCCATGGGAGTGGGGAAACAGTTTAGGCTGTTAGAATGAGGCTGATTTTACCAAGGAGGGGGTTGCATTTTTTTGGTGAGTCCTAATCCCCCTAGGGAATTTAGCCCAATACTGACCAGAATAGGGCACGTTGGCACTATAGCAGGGGTCCCCATGCTACAGATTTCTTGCTAAAGTGCCACCAGCTCTGGCTGGCATAGCCTAATACTGTTATAGGCATTTTCATGGGGATCTCATGCTTTATGTCACTCCCAATTTTGCCGATACCAGTCTAGCCTAACAGCACTAGATGGTTCGAATTTGGGGGGGGCACTGTCTTTTTTTTATGTCTGTGCAAGGTCCGTGTTGATGAACATCATGATAAAAATTGCTCCTTTAATTGTCTTTCCATTTACTTTCATTAAATGTCAACTTAGACTGTGACTTGCCGACAAGGATGAGATTACGTTTTTGTTCAAATGTTTAAATGTATTTATTTAAGTGTATGTTACTTAATAGAAATTAGAAACCTTCACTGTATAGGATGTAGAGAGTTTGTCAGAGGGGAAGCGCACTACGGATAGTTATAAGTCAAGCAGCGGAATAACAGGGAAGTCCAACCTGGAAGCTTATAGATACAAATAGAATATTTTGCGCTATAACTTAAATAATGATGGTAAATCTGATTGTGTAAGAGAAATGATCTTTATCATTGATATGGTGGGTGGACAACAATATAAAAACAAAAATATAAAAATCACATGTCATAAAGCAGATACATTCATGAAAATAACATATGTCACAAAAAACGCTAATGCACTGATAACTGTTATGATGCTGTGATCCAATAGAGGGATCCTGACATCTGTGGGTAAAATTTAAGTAGTCCTTATAAATATAGATTGTCCAGCGTAATATTAGTAGTATTTCCCAGAGATATATAGAGAGGGATACTTGCGCTTGACGGTAATCCCGGGTATGTTGACTGGTCCTGAAGGTATCCAGTTGAGTACGAGTGCGGTACAAATGGTGGGAGATGTCCTAACAGTGGATAATAGAATGCCCGATCAAGGGAGTCCACAGATTTCTGGTGATCTGTTATGACGAGTGGAGTAGCGGCGTGCGCCCCAACCGTGGAGCGCTCGCTTCCTGAATGTCCAAATCCGAATGTGCACAAACCGGAAGTGGCGGATGATTGCCCAACGCGTTTCGTCACCTAGGTGACTTTCTCAAGGCTGTGATGGACGTATGCAGGGGGCGGATCATTTATACATTTTTCCATGGATGACTGACAGTCTGGGCCAGGTGTTTTGAAATTGCCAGTTTGTTATTGAACCTGCGTGTCTGCCGAAGTCTGGCTTCTGATATTAATATGGATTATGTTAAAAACACAAACACATAAGGTTGACAGTATTTTGGTTACATCAAAAAACCTGAAGGTCAATAAAAAGTATTGCAACACGGTATGTAGTGATACATCATTATCGTTATAATTTACCTACAGGTGGAAAATGCCATATATATCTGGGAAATACTACTAATATTACACTGGACAATCTATATTTATAAGGACTACCTAAATTTTACCCACAGATGTCAGGATCCCTCTATTGGATCACAGCATCATAACAGTTATCAGTGCATTACCGTTTTTTGTGACATATGTTATTTTCATTACTGTATCTGCTTTATGACATGTGATTTTTACAGTTTTGTTTTTATATTGTTGTCCACCCACCATATCAATGATACAGATCATTTCTCTTACACAATCAGATTTACCATCATTATTTAAGTTATAGTGCAGAATATTCTATTTGTAACTGTATAGGATGTGTTTTGGCAGTTTTGAGTTGTAAAGAAACAAATAAAGAAATCAACAAATATTGTGTAAATTAGAAAGAAACAATGGGTCGCATGTCCCCATGACATCAGTCTGTCGGTGATTACCCAGCAGGAAGCAGAACACAGTCATTATTAGAGGAAATGGCCAGAAATGGAACATTTTGTGCTGATACTTAGATCAGAGATGGAAAACAACACATCAGATTAACCACTGTATGACCGGTGGGTTTTTGCTGTTTTGTGATCAAGTCAAAATGTTGTTTGTTTGTTATGCAATGGGTTTTTGGGAAGCTTTTTTTTCTTATTAGTTTACCAAACAAACTGTATATTTGTATTGTTTTTTGTCACAGATAGGACTTCCTTTTCACCAGCATTCATATTGTGTAAACAGGATCTAATCAAACTACTTCCATTAAATTCTGTTTATGTAGATCTAATAGCATACCTTCTAAATCAGGGGTAGGCAACCTGCGGCTCTCCAGGTGTTGTGAAACTACAAATCCCAGCATGCTTTGCCACCTATCTGCTGGTTATCTACTGGCAAAGCATGCTGGGACTTGTAGTTTCACAACACCTGGAGAGCCGCAGGTTGCCTACCCCTGTTCTAAATGTTCCAATTTAGGAGGGATCTGTCCAGCTGTCTGACAGCTAAGATGTTTGGCCCTACTGCAATAAATACTGGGGGGTATGTCCAACTCACTGCTACTCTGCACAGTGCAAGAGTTTTGGGAGTTGGCCTGGTATTTCAGAGGTGTTAGACATGTCTCCGAATGATGTGGTCATGCCACCAATGCAATGTGGCCATACCTCGGTCCCCATTCCAAAAATTGGAATGTTGGGAGGTAAGTAATGGTGTTAGCAAGCAGGAGAGGCTTGACACAAGTCTTTTCTCCACTGCAATTGGACAGCTTTCTGCTGGGAGATATCATATGGGCATCAATGTAGTGAAACTCACAGTGCCCTATTTACAAAGTGCAAAATGGCTAAAGGGCAGCGTTAAATCCTCAGTTTCATCTTTAGTTTCATCACATTACTTTGTGTGCACTATTTTTTTTATTAGGTTTGCCTAGTTTTCTTCTCTGATCCGAGTACCGAGCCGCCTCCGTACTTTCGCGCGTCCTCGGAAGTGAAAAAGAGGCAAAACATAATTTGTTGCGTCGTTGGATATCACAACTTTTGGATTCTGTAAATACCGCCCTCCACGGCAATCCAGCGCTATTTCACAGAGAAACACAGAAGGGGTAGCACGGTTCTTGGCAGTCTTTAGTGCAGTTGGGCAGCGTCATAGCTAGAAAAGAAAGAGGAGGAGTAGCAGTGTTCTTCAAAGTCTCCAGTGACATTCTGCTGAGTTATAGCTCACACATAAACAGGTCCATTGCTCCATTACTAATTGTCATTGCTGAAATAGAAATAATAGGGCTGGCAGCCTCATTCGAAATCTACTCGGATCTGCTAGGCTCAGGTGGGCTCGGAGAATCGAGCCTGAGCATGTCTAGTTTTAAGTCAGGGAAACAAAAATGTAAAAAATTGCTTGTACCTTTTTTAAAAAAAAAAAAACACCTCTCTAATAAAGGTGAAAGTTTACTGTAGAAATACATAAAATTGCCAACATGCCATTCTAACCAAAATATTAACAAGCATACCATAATCCTTCTCTCAGATAGATCCCAGCACCTACAATCTACACTGTCATCATCCTCATCCTCATCAGTGTGTACATCATCATCAGTCAATAATAATTCATCCCCGCTGGAATCCACCATTACAGAAGTCTTTGAAGTACTTTGATGTAATTGTTGGTAATGGTCTTCCCCGTGAAATTTGTAGTTCATTTTACGACAGAGCTGTCACGATTTTTGGGCAATTCTTTTACACCAGACCAAATGTCAAAATGTTGTGCTGATTCATCTGCATCACCACTGTGTGTCTCGGGAAAGCTAAGTTTTTTCCTAGCAGCAGTTGCCAAATAAACTGAGGGAGGATGAGACATTGTGTCATGTACCACTTGAGCTGTCAGCTTGCTGACCAGGAGCTCATTGCATCTCTTGAGATCTGGAACAGTGGGAAATAGAGAGAAGACATAGCTCTTTAACCTAGGATCAAGCATAGTCGCCAAAATGTAGTGATCTGATTTCAAGATATTGATAACTCTCGGATCCTGGCGAAGCGAATAAAGTACTTGATCTAAAAGTCCTACATAGTTAGTGGAATTGCTTAGTCTCATCTCCTTCAATTTCTCTAGCTACTTTTCCAAAAGTCTAATTAAAGGAATCACTTGACTCAAGCTAACAGTGTCTGAACTCACTTCACGGGTGACTACTTCGAATCGCTTCAGCACCTTGCACAACATGGAAAGTATTCTCCACTGCGCAAGACTAAAATATATTCCCGTTCCTTTCCCAATTTCATGGCTTGTGGAGTAAACTTGAACGGCTTTTCGCTGTTCCTCCAACCTCACAAGCATACAAAGTGTGGAATTCCAACCTCTTGCTTCAGTTGGAGGCAGGGCAAAATAAAATGTGCTTGCAGCTGCTGCCTTTCCTACATGCTGTTGCAGAATGCCGAAAATGTCCCGAAATTTTTTCAGGCCGCAGACAGCATCTCCTGCACGTCCCTGTCATTTTTCAAAAAGCTCTGTACCACCAAGTAGATTGTGTGAACAAAACAGAGAATGTGATGGATTTCCTCCAGCTGTAATGATCCTAAACCAAAATCAAAACACGCAAGGGCGGTTTTGCCAAAACCAAAACATGAACTTAATCCAGATCCAAAGCCAAAACCAAAGCCAAAACACGGGGGTCAGTGAACATATCTAGTGCTAGCTGTGTTTCCAGATAGATAGGTAGAGTTGGGCAGCATTCCTTGCCAACTTTTGGAGTTGGGCCACTGAAGAAGTGCAAAAATAAGATTCTTTTTTAGAGCCATCTATTTAAAATTAAATAATAGGGTACATTCAGGGGCTTTCCTTGCTTTGCAGACAGGTGCAATAAATACTTGAATTTTGTCCAAGCTCGGAGCTGGTGGAGATTGGAGCCTTGTCCTATACTTGTAGGTCCTGAGTCATTAAGGAGAGAAAAGCATAGAAAAGGAGTAACTTTGCACCTGGGCAAAACCATGTTGCATTGGAGAGGAGGTAAATTTAAAATGTGGGGACAGATTTATAGTTGGGGTAGGGCATGTCCTAGATGAACTTCAAATTTCAGTGTAACAATAAAGCTATCAAGTATTTGTGTGCTACATAAAAAAGCAGCAATTATTTTCTTTACATGGAAAATAATAAACTAATTTGCACCTCTTGCATTGTAACATGGTTCACATTTACTCCTTCTTTTCCCTTGCTCTCCTTAATGGCTCAGGCCCGTAGTGTCTCACACACTGAACCTTTCATTTGCATTTTGGGCGATGAGGCAAATTTCGAAATACACTTTGCCCATGTATAAAAAAAGAGATTCAAACACATAAAAGTTACCCCTGCAAGAAAGGCCGTCCCATTGTCCCTTCACTCTGATGAATAATGTAAGACATAAATGAAGCTAAACTGAGTTGCATTTTAGAAGGAAACAGAAAAGTGTTATTGTTTTATTTAAACTTCTAGTAATAAAGTGCTAAGAGGTTGGAACTTTTTTCGCAGTACAACTCTTCAAATTTTCCCTCCTCCCTCCCCATCTAGGTGCACATAAAGCTTGTGGAAGTGTCACTAAAAGTGGAGAGTAGAAGTGTACCTTACAGTGTGCACTAGGGGCCTAATTCATTAAGGATCCTAAATGAAGAAGTATCTTATTTCAGTCTCCTGGACAAAACCAACTAGGTTTCTGTTTTGCACTAAGTTAAATACTGACTGTATTATGTAGCACACAAATATCAACTTTAAATTTCAGTGTACAAATAGGCTATCAAGCTACATGAAAAAACAGTCAGTATTTAACTTATGTGCAAAACAGAAAACTAGTTTGCACCCCTTGCATTGTACCATGGTTTTGTCCAGGAGACTGAAATAAGATACCTCTTCATTTAAGATCCTTAATGAATCAGGCCCTAGGTGAAAATAACTAGGCATACTAGTGCAAAATCAAGTGATTTGCACTGTGTCTCCAGTGCTCTTTGAAATGAGGTCAGATAATTTAATTTCAACATTGGGTTCCATGACTGAGGTGCCAGGAACAAATTGGAGATTGTTCATGCCTCCCTTTCCAGATTCCTTTTGTGCGTTGGGACCATGTAGATGCATGTAGTTATATATGGCAGCACAGGCTTCAGGTGCTACCATGCTGTTGTATATAGTTTGTTGAAGTCGTATAATTGGATGAACGAAAGTATATTGGTTTAATATTGGTTTGCCGTGCGTATTGCGAAGCGTACGCCAGGTAACACGTGGCGTGATGCGATCGCACGGTAAAATACGCATGCACACACTAGCATTACAACATTTAGTTATTTATACAATTCATACTGGTTCCGTTACACTGTAATTTATGAGCAGATAGCATTTGGTTTATTATTAGTTTATATAATATGATTATATGTACATTCTAGTGTTATTAAAGGTTTAGGTTATAGGAAAGGTGTCATGCCTGATATCATATTGAAGCCCTAATCATCAACAGCTGTCCGGTGCAGTCGGCGAAGTGATCGCACATTGCATACTTTAGTTATTGATATTAGGGAATATACCTTTTGTATGATGCTGGCTATGAAAGGAGCAGACCCCCTGGAGAGACGACCCCCTTCTTTGGATTCCTTAGATTGAATCAGCCTATGAACTGTTTGCCCTGGAGATACCCTTTGTCTGGACCTATGGAAGCAAGCTAAGTCATTTGCATTGTTCTCTGTAACACTGAATGAATATATATGATCACAGCTGCAGCTGCTAGCTCAGTCTACTCTGACCACAGTTATCTAACAGATACACTGTTCCATTGGGACCCATGGAAGCGCAGCGATTGCAGCGGTATGTATGTATTTATCTTTTGGTATTGGCTGTGCTGTACTGTACTGTATTATAATATGTTAACGTATTGTATTGTTGACTATTTACATCTGCTAAAATAAACCACCATGTGCTTTGGACACACATACAATTGATTGAGCAATGCTTATTTTAAAACGATATAATTACTTTAATAATTTGGGGGCTCGTGAGTTAGGAGTTACGTTACTGGCAGGTATGCAACGCTTACGATATTCGGTTCCTCAACAAAGGGTGGATTGACGGACGCGTCGCATAAAGCAGGAAAGAACGTAATACGTTTAAGACCTGTGGTTCACTGTGTGTTGCGAAACCGAATGTCCGTTGTTGCATAGACTGAAGGAACGCTAATTAGAATATAGGGACAAGAAAGAAAAATGTTTCTTTTTATTGTCGTTTTATGTTTTAAAGGGTACTGCATTGCCTAGTGTATGTGTGCTTCCTGTTTAGTGTGTATGAACTTCCGGTATTGTTGCCACGTGTGTAAATAGTCATGATCACAGTCTGTTAGCTATGCATAATGTAATCACTTGGTAAAATCTCTGAAAAGATAGTGCCATTGTTTGGGAAATTTATTTTCTGTACAGAAAACAAAGGTTATGTGTGTGTATGTGAATGAATATATAAAGGCAAAAATATACTGGTAACTATAGGCAACTATAGGTTTTTACACGTGTGCCTAATACTAATCACGATGTTCACAGATAACTAGTATCTCTGAGCAGTGCGGTTGGACCGCATGGCAGGGCCTTGATTAAGTATTGGGAGGGCAGTGTGGAACTGTTGAAAATTGATAGCGCTTTTATTCAGGTGTGTCTGACGAGGCATGGTAAAAAAGGTGACCTGACAACAAAGGTTCTGTTCTAGGGCTGAGCAGGATATAAAGAAACCTTTGTGTGAGTGGTGTTCTGTTCTAACAAAGAGCAGGTGATAAAGAGACACCACAGAGTATGCATGGCATACTCTAAGCGAAAATAACAGGTTTTCGTGGCATTCCCAAATATTAATCGCAAAGCTTACTGATAGTTAGTATCCGTAAGCGGTGCGATCGGACCGCATGGTTGATTTATTGCAGCCGTGATTGCGACTTGGGAGATGTGGGAGGAAATACGCTGCAACCACTGATATTCTTGATTGATATCGGGTGCTAACAGTGGTAAAGTACTCAAACAAGGAAGGGCATTGATATCTTTAAGGGGACGTGCCTGTTGAAAACGTCCATGAATAAAAAAAATCTCTAGTAAGTTCTATTTGAAAGGAGAACAGGTAAAAAGTCTTTTTGTGTAGTGTTGAGAAATAGGTTGTTTTTACAATGGATACGAAGCAAACGCTAGAGATAGTTCATGTTGTGCTGCCTAATGAATGGCCGGTTGGTTCGGCAAAATATGTTATGTATAATAAATACGGTGCGTATGCTACGGCATATTGCGACAAATAGGTCAAGATGACCTGGGAGTTTGTGAAACCTTTCCCAAACATAGGTACTCTTGACTCAGAGGTGTTAAATAATGTTAGAGATAAAGTGCGATTGATTAAATCAACAAAAATGAGAATTGAACATGATGACTGTTTAAAATTGTGGCAACAAGAAGGGTACACATGGCAAGGAAGCGCGCGCTCAGCGGAAGTAAGCGTACCGGAAACAAGCATTCCGGAAGTGTGCGTTGCAAAGTGTGGCGAACTGAGCGCAAACACGCCCCCGACAAATTCGGTCGGGGCGGGAAGTACAGCCAATATCAAAAATGTGAAAACTGTAACTAGTAAGTTGTATGATGTCTTAAGTAATGTTTTAAAGGAAAAAGATGTATCCACAGTCATTTCAGCCATTGCCCATGCCAGTAACATATACAGACAAGGAAAGGGAATGGTTCCACCAGCAGGGGCAGTAGCGGAAATTGGTAAGAATAATGAAAAGGTTAACGAAGGGGGAGACATCATTATACTGCAACAGCGATTCCAGCAACTAGGTCAGAACAGAGTGATTTGGTAGGCTTATATCCTATCCGCAGAACAGCAGTTCCCAATGGGAAAGCGGACAGAGATGGTGTAGTTCCCATGAAACAGGTAGCAATATATTCTCCATGGACTAAGACGGAACTATTTACAATTATGTCTGATTTCCCTGATCCTAGAAAAGATTTGGCCAAGTGTCAGAAATTTGTTAGACATTTAGGTAATGCACATGAACCTACTAATAAAGATTGGCGAGTGTTGTTTAGAGCTTGTCTTCCTCGCGATACTGATATACAGAAGTTCATTGAGGGTTGTAGTTTGGAGAAGGATAAACCCTTAACTGACTATAACAATCAGGATAATATTGGACGTTTAATCAAAGAGTTAGCCGTATATTTTCCAGTGACTATGGAATGGGGAAAATATACAACATCAAACAAAAAGGTAATGAGAATACAACTGATTATTTTTCAAGGGCTCTAGCGGCCATTATTAAGTACACAGGAATATGGGATATAAGGGTAAATCCACATTACAGGGAGGTAGCTGTTGCAGTACTAATGGACGGCCTCTGGGAGGATCTAAGGACCAGGATAGAAACCTCTTTTCCTAATTGGAGAGGTCTCACGGTAAATGATATTAGAGAGCATGCTATAGAACATGATAAAAATATATGTAAAAAGGAAAAAGCACAGAGTGATAGGTTAATGATGTTGAGTATCCAGGCATTAGAAAAACTACATCCACAACCTCAGAATTATAAAAACCACTATAAGGGACGAAAGAAACAGAAATCTTTGAAGTGCTTTAACTGTCTTAAGAAGGGACATTTGAGGAAAGATTGCAAAGAAAATATTAGAGCCAAGGCTAAGAAAATGGGACACGAAGTAAAGAGACTTGGCCCATCTAAGGGGGAATCACACAGAGGCGGTGCACACAAGTCTCAGATATTTCTCAACAGTTTCCTGTGCACCTCATAGCAGCCAATGCCTTGGGGGAGAACCATAGCCAGCCCTAGAGGTTAGGTCAGACCTGTAGTCCTACAACCAGGTGGGGATTAAACTGTGGTAAGTATTAATGTGCAAAGTGTAGAAAGAAACTTTTTAAAAAAAAAATAATCTTTGTTGATTTTGTTTGTTTGCTTTATGTTGTCACATGTTTGTTTTCCTAAATCGCTGGCCGATGACAAAGAATGAAAATGTTTGTTTTGTTTGCTGTTTTAAGATAACTATCTTGTTTTTCTTCTCACAGGTAAAGGGGACACAAAAGGAGTATAGACTTAGTGATAAAAAGGGGGGAGATAGAGAAATTGAAGAATCACTCTTGAAAGACAAATTAACAATAGACAATTGGAACACTCTTTTGTTTTAGGCTGCAGTGTCTCATGATAATTTGTTTGGCTGAGAATCATTATCCAAAACTGAAGTATGTACATACTTTGCTCCAAAATATCGTTTTATTTATTTCAGAGAAAACATAGTCACTAAGAGTTAATTTTTCATTTCTCTATTATAAGTTAGAAAAGTCCGTTGAAAAGGTATGTAGTCAATAAGATACCAAGTTCTTCATGAACAAATGACGGACGACACTGGATTGCACTGTTAAGACCCCCTAGTCAAGTATGGGGAGGGGTCATAGTTAGCAAATAGCTAAGGGGAGCAGTGGAATGAATACAGCCATTTCCCCATAGAGTCAGAGTCCAATCCAGCTGTCATTTTGATGTAAAAATCTCCCTTTCTACATGTATGTTTGTATTTAAATCTTTGTATTCCCATCATTCATTGCTTTCCTATTTCCCATTCTTTACACAAACGCTGGTTTCTCTCTCTCTCTCTCTCTCTCTCTTCCTCCTCTCTCTCTCTCTCTCTCTCTCTCTGCTCTGGTAGAGATAAAATCAGACACAGTCTCAACAATGGGGCTAAGACGTATTTTTATATTTTTACATAAGACAAATTCAGAGATACACACACTAGATTGACATGAGTTACAGAAACAGTTAGGGGTTTTGTTTTCATGTGTATAGAAACTGCTGATTTTTAAGCAGAAAGGTTCTGTTGTGGAAATACGATTCATGTTTCATAGATTGCATATCTGTTTTGTTTTGTTTTTTTGGTTTATGATTCGTGCCTCCTGTACAAAATTGTGCCTTTATATGGATGCACAAAGGGTGGATAGGAGATTGCTGGAGGTTAGGCATACACATATGCATCTCTGTATAGAACATTGGAGTAGGATTTTTACCACAAGATACGACATAATGTGAAACCCTAGAAAATGTAGAATTTTCATGTTTTATATTTTTTTCACTGTTAGACAGGCATGTACTGGATACTGTTATATTTGAAGAAAGTGTTATAGAAATAGACCCCTTTGCCTTTCCCACTTAGTCAAGTAGCTGAATGTGAGGTACTGAGAATGACATGTGAGTTGGCAGAGGGAAAATCGATTGATATACATTGGTCTTCAGCATTTTTCTAGTCAAGGGGGCGATGATGAGGTGACTGAGAAATCGTTTTATAGCAATACCAGCACATGATTAGGACACTACATAGAGGACTTTATTCAGTGACACAGTTACCAACTGAAGTAGCTGCTAGTAAAGTCCACACTTACACACACGACCATACATGGCTGTCACACCAGGGCGAACATAGCTGTCAAATAGACAGCAGGGTTTTATGTGACAGTTAACAAATCTATGTTTTGTTTTGTTTTTCGTTGTATTGTTTTAGTTTTAAAATGTGAACACACACACACACATGCACGCATACACATATTGGTTAATATAGGAAGATTTGTGTTACCTGAGGGATAAACTGTCTGGAAGGTGAAGAGATGTGGTGAGGAGTCTGGCGGACTCTGGAGAGATGGACAAAGTAGACCAATAGAGCCATCCCATATCCCTCCTGCTGATGGGTTTTCCTCCAGGTAAAACAAATACACGTCATCCAATTACCACCATGCAGGATCCTCAAGTATACACTGGTATACCAATGAAATATGTCTGGGTAGAGGTGTATTGAAATGTGTCTAATGTATTACTGTATCCTACTCAAAGCTTTTGTTATTCAATGTGATAGTCCTAGAGTTATAATAGATGATAGGGGTATTCATGTTATTGATAATAGAGGTATAATGTATGAGTAGTGGTAACAAATCACATACTTTCAATTAACCATAAACCAGTGTGAACATAAAGTAGTGGTACTCAGTAGAATGAATTGAATAGAATAAGAGTTGGAACTTGATTGAAGTGACTGATAGCTTTGGCCACTAGTCCTTTCCCGCTACCAAAAGATCACTCCTGGGCAGACTCCAAACCTGTCAGTTTTTGAAATGTTCTTGACCCCTCGTGAGATGAGATTGTAACTGGGAGGCTAGGTTAGATCTTGAGAGAAGGTAAATAGTGAGACAGCAACAAAGAACGTCCAAAACACTGTTTCCTGAAAGGTCACACTAACTGTCAGGATGTTGGATCGGGAGAGTAAGTTGTGGAGCAGAAATTTCTTAAGCTTAGGTTATTTGACAGACAGGTACCAGGTGTAGGCTACCAGCATCATGGCTTCAAGGGTAGCAGAGACACACTGGTGCCCATTCCACCCACTGCAGAGGGGCCAACACTCAGAGAAGGGTCCAAGGGCACTCATGAGTCTGTACTGGAAGGCCTCGAATGCAGTTAGTAGCACCTGAGCCAAAGGCTAAGACTGTTGTCCAGCATGAAGTTGTAGTTTTTCCTCTTTTGTGTTCTCTCATTTCATTCTCTTCTCAGGGCAGTTAATTCTTTTGATTATTAGCAGGTGACAGAGACTGGTTCAGTTAATGATAAGGAGGTATTGGGGAGGAAGAAGTTAGTAGCATAATCAGTCCAGCCAATTACTCTATTCAATTCAGGGGTAAAGGAAAATTTAGAAACCTTGGAGCTTGGAGAAAGTGTGAGGGGCTATTGTCTGAGTAGCATTACGTCCCATGGTTAAAAGGAGATACACCCAGCGATGCCAGTCCAGTAATATTCGGACTTGAGCAGGCATCCTTGAGAATGATTATCATTCTTGGGAGGGTAAGGTTTTAGACCAAACAAAGTGCTGGGCGTGCTCACACGTGCCTTAGTGATTATATCAAGTAGGATTAGTTCTCTTTCCACTAAATATTCTTGAGGTACCCGAACTATGGGTGGGAGGTCACTGGGGGAAGAAGTAGGACACCTAGGTCCCTTAGTCTGAAGTCTCCCAATGCTTTGCAAGCCGATCACTGTTAAATCTGAGTATTAAGAGACTGGGAAGAACGAACAGACAATAGCCCGCCCACAAGTGTTGATGAAAAGAACTGATGACATTATTAGGAGTGTGTATATTAACGCAAGCTGAAGGAGATTGTATATGACATTATTGATAGACATAGGATGATTCTATTGATGAACATGAAGTGTTTGTATTCTGAGCTTAAAGACATGCGTTGGACAGAAGAACCTGTTAAACTTGAAGAACTGTAGTAGAGAATTCTGTATAGCTGATACATGTTCTACTGTTCCTTGCACCTTTCCAAATAATGTATTAAGTGTTTTATTGCACCCTTGAAGGGCATACAAAAGGTTATCTCCAAGCTCCAGAAGTGTACGGTTTATAGTAAAAGAAGAAATCGTTTAGAGGATTAAGACTCTCTCTTATGATAACTTGTTTAGATCTCAAACAGCATGGTCATACACCAAGGGGGATTTGTATTACATAACAATGAAACGTGGTACTGAGATCCTGCATATAACATCTTTAAGGTGATAGTTTATTATACTATCAAAGGGTGGACTGTTGAAGTCGTATAATTGGATGAACGAAAGTATATTGGTTTAATATTGGTTTGCCGTGCGTATTGCGAAGCGTACGACAGGTAACACGTGGCGTGATGCGAATTTATGAGCAGATAGCATTTGGTTTATTATTAGTTTATATAATATGATTATATGTATATTCTAGTGTTATTAAAGGTTTAGGTTATAGAAAAGGTGTCATGCCTGATATCCTATTGAAGCCCTAATCATCAGCAGCTGTCCGGTGCAGTCGGCGAAGTGATCGCACATTGCATACTTTAGTTATTGATATTAGGGAATATACCTTTTGTATGATGCTGGCTATGAAAGGAGCAGACCCCCTGGAGAGACGACCCCCTTCTTTGGATTCCTTAGATTGAATCAGCCTATGAACTGTTTGCCCTGGAGATACCCTTTGTCTGGACCTATGGAAGCAAGCTACGTCATTTGCATTGTTCTCTGTAGCACTGAATGAATATATATGATCACAGCTGCAGCTGCTAGCTCAGTCTACTCTGACCACAGTTATCTAACAGATACACTGTTCCATTGGGACCCATGGAAGCGCAGTCTCAGGTGACACCCAAGGGACATTTCCGCCCCCACATTAGCATCCACATTGCCCCTGTGAATGCCATCCCATTTGAGTTTACTTAAAAACCTGTATTGTGAAGGCACAAACTGTCAGTCTTTTGGGAAATCAATCATCATTGATAAGCTGTACATCTTCAAGCCAATTTCCCTTGGCACAGATTATACCAACTTGCCTGTTGATATTATCTGCCTGTTGTTATATTCTGAGTTTTATCCCCTTTTTTTACCCGTTTTTATTTGTATGTCTATTGTTTATTAATTGTTTTATTTTATATATAACCTGTAAGCATTGTAATTTTTGCATATGAAATCAAACATTTAATTAGTGATGTCCTTATTGCTGTAAACAAATTCACTGCCTGTCTAGAAGAGATAGATTGCTTGACCATGCTAAACCTTTCATTGCTGAGGGATGAATTGTGAATACATTTGTATACCAAGCCGAGTGTGTGCCTGCATGTACATTTGTGTCATAGAGCCTAGAGGGTTTAAGTGTTAACCCTTTGTTTACTGGTGTGTGCCTTGCTAACTGTTTGTAACAAGGAGTGCTCATTGTGTGCCAGGTGAAGGCAGTATATTGGGGTCTTATTGCCTATATTCAATAGATGGTGGCAAACCGAAGTGGGTTTGGTTGTGTGAGCACTGCTTGGGGGGCGATTCAGCAAATCTGTAACCTGTGTGATAGGTGAGAGGAAGATTGAGTGCTGGAATCATGTGTAATCCCATACAGTAGACATTTCCAAGTCACAAGTGCGCAGAGTGCAGGTTGTGACTGGTAAAGGCAGTTAGGAGAGTTTTCCTGGCAAAGTAGAGGTGATGTATTGTTTGACTGTGTGAATATAGGAAAATATATTATATCAGGGATTAGCCAGAGGAGGCTGTTTGTGACAATATACTTCCCTGATCTTTACTGAAAGGAAAGGGGCCACAATTCAATTAATAAGCTTTGTGATTGATAGCTGATGCTACTGATTAGTGTCTTCTGTGAGGATTGGGGGAATTCTACACCATTTTCTGGCACTTTAGCAATATTCCAATCTCTCCTGCCACAACGCATTTACGTGATACACTTTTCCATTATAGAATATTGTTACAGTAGAGAGGAGAAGAGAGTATGGAAGGTCACTCAATGCTAAAACGATCCCTGATTGACCAGGTTACAACATAACTAACTACAGTTGCTTATTAAATGTTTTGCTGGTTCCTTTTTGATAAAGTTTAATTCTATTTGTCATCCCTTAAATTAATGTCACTGCCAATGTTTTGTTGGATGCTACTAGCATTGTTGGTGACCACTGGAAAGATTTAATGGATCAAGCTATTATTTTGGGCATGCTCGCTAACATCTTGGATAGAATTATTCTTCAACATCCCTTTACAAGTGGTGCCCATATAGTAACAAATACTCAAATTGACCTTGTGTATGGCTGCACTACAATTAGTTCACATTCATGTTGCATGTCTGTTTTTTTTACCATGCAGACAAACAGGGTGTATCTGAACTAACTGCAGTGGAGGTAGGGTCGTAACTAAACAATTGTGGGTCCCATAGCAATACATTTTCAGGATGACCATGTAATGTCAGATTGGGATGTGGCAGGCCCACCATGGAAACCAATAGTAGGGCTCACATAATAGCCTGCATTGCTGGATATTGTGTGATCAATCCATTGAGGGGGTACTGTCAGTCCGGGCATAGCAAAACTAGTGCTTAGCAACAGCTAAGTAGATGGAATAACCAAGAACACATTGGGATGGAGTAACAGAAAGATAATAGGGCAGAATAATAAAGAATACACTGGAGGAGACAGGAGCCAACTTGACTAGATAAACTGGCACCAGCTTGATGTCAGAGGTTTCTTAAATAGGGTGGAAGTAATAAAGGGGCGATGATGCAGGGTCCAATTGGGAGAGAGATATAGAATGAGCATGGACGCTACTGAGCAACCCTGAAGGAGCTGTCATCTCTCTGCAATATTAAGAAGAAGGAGACACTCCTTCACACCTTAACAAGAAAGAGAAGAGTGCTAGAGCCCCAGGTAAGGCATCCACAAAGTCAACACTCCAAATTCAAACCCTAATGGCGCTACTGGTTATAGTGCAAATAGATAATAATAATAGGCTGCAGTTACAAAGGGTAGTGGGAGTACCCAATAAAAAGACAAGAGCAATAGAGAATGTGTGTCTGCGCTACTAATTGATATTATAACTAATCAATATATTAGTAGAAAAAAAGTCACATTCCCAAGTATATAAAACATATAACTACATTTATTATTGATAGATAAAAAATAAAAATAAAAAACATATAAACATTCAATGAAGAATATAATGACATTCAGAAAGACATAAACCCAACAAATAGCATAAACTGGTCTAAATCCAATAATGTCACATGAGATATTAATATCTAGGATCCATAGATTTGAATGTGCAGGTAAGTAAACAAAGTCTTATTGTAGTGCTTGCAAATGAACAATAAAACAAAGCCAGACAATATGCTTCTGAATGTAGAATTCATCTATTGGTGGATATATATAGGTCACTGTACTAGGGTCTAGCCGGCTACTCACGGTTGCTGATATCAGATGAAAAGCTGGAAGATCCGTATTAAACAGTGCAGTGCATAGAAATGATGTGAATGAATGAACTGATGAGATGAGGACTTTACAGATGTATCGGCTAAGATTTTAGCACTCTCGTGGAATAGAGCCTGCAGAAATCATGTGACAACCGTGATGTGTAGTACAGGAGAGCACTCAGAAGCACAAGAGAGAGTTTAGTCTAGACAGTTATTCATACTTACCTACTTTCTTCAGCTCCCTTCCGGGAGCCAGCCAGTGGAGGGGGGCGTGAAGGGGCGGGGTGGCCGAAATCGCGTCATTTCGGCCCCGCCCCCTGTGACGTCATGACGCAAATTGCGTCATTTGACAGCGGGGGCGGGGCCAAACGCCGCGATTCACCGGGAATCGCGGCGTTTGGGATCTAATTCTGCCTACTTCACTAGGAAGTGGGCACTTCCTAGTGAAGTGGGCAGAATTCGGGAGATTGCCACACTCGCCCGGGAGTCCGGGAGACTCTCACAAAATGCGGGAGTCTCCCGGACATTCCGGGAGAGTTGGCAAGTATGCAGTTATTCATGTTAAAATCGCATTTGCAATGTAAACAAATTAAATGCAAACACCTCCACATTGGTTGCTTACCTTTTTAAAAATCAAATAGACGGCTGTTACTTGATGTAATATAGTGCAACGATAATGAAGGACAATACCCAATCTGAAGTGTATATGTAGTCCTGTTGATAGTCGTTATTACCATTGCATATTCTTGTACCAGTCCTACGATACACACAAGAGAGAAGCCTCCTAAGATATGTAGCTGGGTTGTGTCAATGTCTAATTGTGATGCAATTGTGTGAACCATCTCTTACCTCTTACTGTACTTGGCTTATGTAAGCCTGCCCCTGCCCGCTCCAGTTCTGCCTCCCCCGGCGTAAGTGGATGCAAGTCAACAAAAAATTTTGGTGAGCATACACTGTATATCTTACGCAAAACATGGCATATTTCCAACTCTAAATAAGCCCCTAGGCGCAAATTTACAATTGTTCTTTTCTTATAAGATGTAAACCATAGTCACAAGACCAATCTACCGATCCCAGGCTGACATCAGGAAACTGCATTTATGAGCTGTGTGCATAGCACAAACATACGGGACTGAGCATTTATTTTGCCTGTTGAGATGCTGGTCATTACGGCTTATGCAAATCCTACCCCATATGATAGGCATATCTTGGCATGTGATAGATGTTCCTTGGTGTTACAGGCTCAGGGAAAGACATATAACATAAAGATACCTCAGATCCACAAAAGCAAGTTAGGAAGAGGTACATATATTTAATTAATTAAACATGACAGATTTTATTGGATGCTGCAGGGCTCTTTGGACGTGAGTGTCAGCCTGAAATATCTGCCACCAAAAAGGTTGGGTGAGTCCTGATTTTAATCTAAAAAAAGAAGTCTTATGACCTCAAGAGTTAGGAATAAATCCAAATTGGCACCTTGGCAAACCATGTTGCGCTGCAGGGTGGATGGTTTTAAAATGTTCGGACAGATAGTGGAGCGGACTCGTTGTAGGTCAATTCTAAGTTGCAGTGTTGCTATAAAGCAGCCCAGTCTTTGTGCGCTATATGCCAAAGCAGCAGTGTTCTCCCTGCATGCAAAAACATTACATTTACACCCCTCGCATCACAACCTGGTTTGCCCAGGTGCAAATTTGTACCCTTTAGCTGGATTTGCTCCTAACGCTAAGGGACAGATTCAATTCCAAAAAACTCAGCACAAGGTGCCTCCGGAAGTGCTGCGAACCACCTCTCTCAGAGTTTTGTTTTACAGAAATAAAGCTCACTTTTGCTCGCACTCCATAGAGGTGCGAGCAAAAGTGGGCATTCATTTTTACCATAATATCGGTAAAAATGTGCGGACAAATTGAATCTGTCCTTAAATGCATCAAGGCATAAGCAATATGGAATTTGCAAAAATAGGTGCAAATACACAAATTCATTATATTTCACAAAGTATTATCATTATCATCTTTATATTGTGCCACAGAATCCGAAGCAGCGCACAATCAACAAACAAAAATTATGTTTATTTTGCACAGAAATTAAAATTGGCCCTTTTTTTAAAAAAACTATAGTAATAATAGGGTGAAAGATCAGTATTCTGTGACAGAAATGGGAAAGATGAAATTAAGGAGAAGGGTCGGTAGTACCAAAGTCGGATCATCCAATTCAATATGAAACAAAGGCTTCTGCCTAGGTTCCAGTGGGCCTTGAGGGGAGGAAAATGTGTCCAAAACCATGGGGTCTTAATCCGGCTCTGGGTAGTACTGATACCCATAGAAATGTGCATGGCCTATTCCCTATTTATTTGTGATCCCATTTCCCTATTTTCTCATGTCATCCAAAGCACCAAAGCAGATGAATTCAGAAATGTGCATACAATGTTGCAATATGGATATACAGTGCCCTGTGGGTTTAGTGGTCAGACATTTAGCTCCTGAGTATTTTAATTTAAAATATATTTAAATGGGGTCATTAGTGAATCTAAAGTAATTCCATGTAGTGGTCAAAGTGGGAATTTAGAAGGGGTGGTATGGAAATCTGAAGTGAATGAACGGGGGCTGGGGCCTATCCAGACCCCCAGAAGCACTTTGAAATTTGGTAATATGAAATTAATATTAGATGCTTATTAACACTTTTGTAAAATATAATACAAGATTATGATATAAAGCATATTACATATGCAAGGATAATTGCATTGTTCCCAACTACCTCTCCCTCTAAGTTTCCCTCATGTCTCCTGTGCTACTTCCCCTTTCCATAATGTCTCCTCTGTTCCTGCATGTCTCATGTCTCCTTTGTGTACTTACATCTTCCTTCATGCCTCTTGTGTTCCTTCAGCTTTCCATAATGTCTTCCTTTCTTGCCTCTCACTTATGTCTTCCATGTATAACTTCTCCTCTCCCTTATCTGTTTCCTTTCTTTTGTTTATAACATGGAGTTCCTGATTGGGTGAGGGGCATTTTTCAAGTGCATACAGAATCCATATGTCTACCTGGACCAGATGATTATAATATTATGCATAATTTATTTATATGTTTAATATTACTTATAAACTAGAGAACTGAAGTACTAATGTCCTGCCAGGACACTGTGGAGATAGGAGAGACTGGTGTTCAAATCAGGTTATAAATCAGGGTTCTGTCTTGTATTACTTATGCCAGTCTTTTACACATGTCTACAAATCTGTTCACCAGGCCATATTACATGGGATGTTAATAAAGTGCATACAGCACATCATCATGTATTTATTATAATTAGTAGCACTGTAGGCAGAATGTGGCTTCTTCATTGTAAACAGGTGGGTCAGATACTTTTTTTATAGGAACATACTTTAGTATTTTCCACTTTAATAGCCCAGTAGATAAATTCAGCAGCAGAGTAGGGGAGTTACACTGTCAGTAAGGTGCAGTCAGTGCGACAGATCCAGTTCTCCCCACCTCCACTGATGAGCACAACAACTCTGGCCCTCACACCCTAACATCATGTGGCCAGGTCTGTTACTTCTGTGGTGTCCAGAGAGGGATGAGGAGGGGGCGACAGCTCGCAGGAAGTGTGAAACAGCTGTGGACCCTGTGACATCAAAAAAGAGTGGAAGGGGTTAAAAACAGAAGGACTCTATCTAAAATCAGGACGTGGACTCTGTCTGTTTGCTAACTATTGTTCTAGCACCTCTCCAACCCAGACTGGATGGCAAGGACACAGCAGATGGGAGACCATTGATGTAATTTCTGCCTCCATCCCTGATACCACCCAAATTCTTCACACCACCAATCACAAGGGGACAATTAGCAGGGGGTTGACCCAGGGAGGGGGCCAGGATCGGATGCCTCTTGGAAAAGGACAAAAAGGGACGATTGTTGTTGGAGAATCTTGAGAGAGCAAGGACTTGGACTGATTGAGAGTAACCATAGTCTCTCAGGGCCAGAAAGTATTGCTATAGCAGGAGCTTCTGCAGACAGAGCGGAGAGCACCTCTAGGACTAATTCTGTCACCAGTCCATTGGGAGACACTCCTACATTCCGGGAAATTAGTGAGCCTGCATCAGCAAAGAGACTAATACCCAGGGTCCCACCAAGGAGAGTTGGCTGAGCGCCTGGGATCCTCAAGGTACACGGACATACCTACAGACCGTAAACCCTGGCCACCTTGGACTATCTTATGTTTACTGTTATTGCTGGGACTTTGTGCCTGCTAGGACTCAGATGTGTTAGGGAGTAACCTGCTTGGAAATTTGTTGGGGAATTTACTTTCATTGGTGATTGTCTGACACTTGTTAATTTTGGTGGAGAAACACGTTTCTCCTTGGGGAGGACTGTTGTCTTTTACTAAGTGTGTGTACTTTGTTTAATAAAAGGGATTATTATCTCTTTCCTGTCTCCTTACTTGTGTGACCTGTGAACCTAGAATACCGGGTATCTAGTGAGTTTTGGTTTCAACCCTGGTGTCCTCACAGCCACTATAATACAATAAATTAAAATAAAAAATCCCTTATTAATAATTAGTAATGAAATTTGGTCCACTAATATCTTGACCACTGTAGGAAAATTAATAATTATTTTTGCCACTCTAAACAAGAAATCATGATTAACCTCATAATTAAAAATTGTATTGTGCCTCCTGTTATGTTAACATTGGCCAGCAGTGGAAAGCTGATATGTTTGCTAGTCTCGACTATCCAAAGCAGCGTGTTGATTGTGGCGACTTTCATGGCAAGTTTGCAAAATCACAACTTCACACTTCTGGCGACTTGCATTGTTAGAGTGGCCAACCATTGGGACGGCAGTTGTAGCAATTTGTAGCATGGTGATTTTGGCAAAATCACTACTGGTGATTTACTATCAACTCACACTTTCTCGGGTGAGTTTAAACTTGCCAGAGAAAATCTCTGAAAATGCAAAATCGCAGCTTGATACATTTACCCCCTGGTCTTTTACCTGATGCAGCAGAGCAAACCAGACTCAATCTGAGGGGGGCAAAGAAGAATCTGTATATTATACTGGCACATACTGCCCCACTTTGAGTTCCTGTTTCATGTTAAAAAACAATATAACTGTAGAGCTGTATTCCTAAAGAGCTAGACCTTTCTTTTCTTTCTAGTTTACTACAGGGATATCAACTTGGCATTGTGCTGGCTCAGTGGTTAGCATTTCTGCCTCACAGCGTTGGAGTCGTGATTGTGATTCCCGACCATGGCCTTATCTGTGTGGAGTTTGTGTTGCTTTCCTCAGGGTGCAACGGTCTAATCCCACACTCTAAAAACAGGTAGGCCAATTGGCCGCTGACAAAATTAACCCTAGACAGTGTGTGTGTTAGGAAATTTAGACTGTAAGCTCTAATGGTCCAGAGTCTGATGTTAACGGACATATTGGTGGCGCTATATAAATTAATAAATAAATAAAGGATGATGATATTGATGATGATGATAAATTGCCCAATTTCAAGATAAGTCCTTGATTATTATTATTTTCCCTGTGATGTTTTTATGTGTGACAATATCCCTGAGCAAATCATCATCATCGTCATCATTATTTATATAGCACCACCAATTCCACAGTGCTGTACAGAGAATATTTGTCATTTACATCAGTCACTGCTCTATTGGAGCTTACAGTCTAAATTCCCTAACACACACACCAGGGTTAATTTTGTCAGCAGCCAATTAATCTACCAGTAAGTTTTTGGAGTGTGGGAGAAAACCGATGCACCCGAAGGAAACCCACACAAACACGTGGAGAACATACAAACTGCACACAGATAAGGCCATGGACAACAAATGCACAATGTTAACTTCTGATTATCTATATGCTAAGTATTTGTACAGCATCTCATTCTATGTTTTAAATTGCAGGGGCATAACAATTGGAAGTCCAGTGGGTGTGGTGGTTATGGGGCCCGGAGGTAAGAGGGGTTCGGCCACGCAGAGTCACCCCCATTGCACTCACCCCTGAGGCCCCTGCTCTTGCAAAAGAACAGAGCTGAGACTTCTTCTGAGGGGTTCTGGGTTCATGTGCCATAAAGCACATGCTCAAAAGACTTCCCCCCAACCCCTACTCTGCTCTATGATGGGGATGGGAGTCGAGAACAGTATGGATGTGACCCAAACTTCACTATGGGGTCGGCACTCTTCTGCCCCTGATAAACAATTTATTTATTGATATCCACGGTTTCCAAAATAATAACATTAATAATAATATTAATAGTAATAATTATAATAATAGCAATAATAATATCATGCCCTTTCTTCCTCCCATGGCCTCACTCAGTGGACATCATCCCCCACCCACTGCCTTGGTCACTCCATCGACCTAATCTTCTCTCATCTATGCACTCTCTCAGACTTCTCCAACTCTCCCTTCCACTCTCTGACCACCATCTCCTCTCCTTCAATCTGTCCTTCTCCCCAGCTCTACCCCCCTGCCTAAAACTACCCTCACTAGGTGCAAACTTGGTGCTCTAGACCCTACTTCTTTTTCCTCCTCTCTTGAACCTATACTCTCCTCTCTTCCCTCCATGGCCGCCCTGACCAAGCGACCTCTCTCTATAACCACTTCCTCACCACTGCCCTGGATTCTGTTGCCCCCACAGCTGCTGTCTACTGATGCCGACTAATTTCCCAACCGTTGCACTTCAAATTCACCAGCTTCCTTCAGAAGTTCACTTGCGCTGCTGAACACCTCTGGAGGAAATGTCGCTCCCTGGCTGACTTCACTCAGTTTAAGTTTATTCTCTCTTCCTACTTCTCTGCCTTCTCCCTCACTAAGTAATCTTTCTATAAGTCCCTCATTTCTTCTCGGTCCTCTAATCCCCTCCGCCTCTTTGCCACGTTCACCTCTCTTCTCCCCCTCCGTCCTCCTATCACACTCTCCTTCATGGCTACCGACTTTATCTCCTTTTTCTCCTCCACAATTGAGGCCATGAGACTTGACATCTCCTCCTCCCTTCCCTCTCTGGATCCCCTCCCCTCTTACCTCCTTCGCTTCCTCTCTCCCAATGCTCCTACCTAATACACCTCTTCAACCTATCTCTCTCCACTGGTATCGTCCCCTGCTCCTTTAATCATACCCTTATCTCTCCCATTCTCAAAAAAAACAATCTTGATCCCACCTCACTCACTAACAAACCGCCCCATTTCACTTTTACCCTATGCCTCTAAATTGCGCAAGCGTATTGTCTGTAATCGCCTCACCAGTCACCTCTTGGACAATTCCCTCCATAACCCTCTCCAATCTGGCTTTCGCCCCCTCCACTCCCCAGAAACTGCCCTGACCACTGTAACTAATGATCTACTCTCTGCTAAATCCAGGGGTCACTTCACCTTGGTTATCCTCCTGGACCTCACCGCAGCCTTTGATACCATGGACCACCCCCTCCTGTTGCAGACCCTTCTCTTTCTCTGCCTCTATGGCTCTGTCCTCACCTGGTTCACCTCAAAGCTCGCTAACCCCTCCTTCTCTTTATCCATGTCTGGTTCTTCCTCCCACCTTCTTATAGGAGTGCCTCAGGTCTCTCTCTTTAGCCCTCTACTCTTTTCACTGTATACTACCTCCTTAGGTGCTCTCATCACTTCTTTTGGCCTCCAGTACCACTTTTACGCTGATGATATCCAACTCTACATCTCTTCTCCTGATCTTCCTACGCTCCTCTCTTGTGTATCAGACTGCCCCTCCGCTATCTAGACTCCTCCCTCTACTTTGCCCGGCACATTCAATCCCTTGCCCAATCCTGTCACCTCCAACTTCGCAACATTGCCCACATCCAGCGCTTCCTTACTCAGGATGACACCAAAACCATTATCCACGCACTCATTTCCCGCCTTGCCTACTGTAATCTTCTCCTCACCAGCCTCCCCCATTCCCAACCCACCCCCCCTTGTGCAACTTATCTTCCTTTCACACCGCTCTTCTTCTCCCTCCCCGTCCCTTGCAGAATCCTTTTTCAAACTCCTTACCCTCACCTACAAGGCCCTCTACCAGTCCACTGCCCCCTATATCTCCAATCTCCTCACCATTCACACTCCCGGACGTTCCCTATGATCAGCCAATGACCGTCACCTCTCCTCCACTCATCCCATTACAGAATCCAAGACTTCTCCCAAGCTTCCCCCTGCACTGGAATGACCTCCCATGCTCCACGTCTGTCCTCTAACTTGTGCTCCTTCAAACTGGCACTTAAAACTCACCTATTCCTCAAAGCCTACCAGCCATCCTCTTAACCCTCTCTCCATCCTTGTTCTCATCACCTCTCTCTTCCCGTCCACTTTACTCGCTCCTCTTGAGCTTGATCCCCTCTACTGACTCCCCTTGTGCCAGCTGTCTGTTTGCCCTCCCTTTAAGATGTAAGCTCTTACGAGCAGGGCCCTCTTCTCTCCTGTCTCTATACCTACTCTTCTGCTCCAGTTTCACTATAATTGCTATTCCTAGAGCTTCTAGAGTTATGATAATACTTGTTAATGGTTCTGTACTGTTTTCCCTGTATGGACTATTGTTTGTATTGTGATTATTGTACAGCATACGGAAACTTTGTGACACCATATAAATAAAGACTACTAATAATAACAATAATAATGTTCCATGATGATGTCATTTAAGGGGTTTGAGTTTTTCTGCACTGCCCATCAGAAATGTCTTGCTAATTTCCCACAATATATTTCTTGTAGTCTGGTTAAAAGTTGAATATAGTGTTGAATTCAGTTGAATGTAATGGATTATGTTGCCCTGCTATAGAAGATAGATAAAGTATTTGGCAACATTGTATGTTTTTCCATTTATATTCATCTAGTTAAAAGCATGCATGGCATTGCCAATGTACTTTTCCTCTTAAATACAAAGCTTAATAAATCTGGCATGAAATCGCATTGCTAGACTTATTGAACCAGAATGCATGGCTACTATTGCTGCCACATAACTATAATTACTGACGGTAGAGTTTATTTAATCATTTTCATTTCGTCCAATGGGATTTACACTTGCAGATTCTGACAATAAACCAATAGATAAAAGTTAAGTTTTAATGTTATACATGTAGATGTCATAAACAATACTTTAAATGGGATTTAACTTAAAATTATATTTTCCACCTTCATTTCAGCTTTTTACCCCCAGACACTACTTTGCCATGCGAACACTTCAGCTGGGTCCTCCACAGGGAGTTTCCTTTCATAGATGTCTTAATGCTCACACATAGAGGATTATCTTTTTACAGTTAACAACATGGTATCATAATTTCTATAATTTAATGCCGTACAGTGTGTTTATTACCATAGTTATAGACTGCCCTGACTGTCCAGTTCCCTGCTGATTTGTCAGCACAAAATTGTATTGTTATAGAGTAGCAATCATTGACTTGCAATAACAGCTTTAAAATTCCCCTAATTGGCTGTGGCTCTAGGGTTGATAAAATGAATAAAGTCAAGATTAAAGACCATAAGGGTTAACATAAGGGTTAAAAACCAATTAATTATTTGCCATGCACACCAGAGTCTGCTGGATGAAAATAGGTATATAATGATATAATACACTTGGTGCAATATGTGATTGCCAAGACTGAATAATACAATTGCAAATTGGAACAATTAAGGAATGGAATTGATAGCTGTGACCTGGAATCAAGAATGCCTTTGCCCTTTTAACCTTCATAAATGGTCTCATCAGTTATTGTGCAGTTGAAGTTGATCCTTTGTCACATAACAGGATAGTTGGCATTCCCTGCTTTTACAGTATACATAAGAATTGATATATTTCCAGTTTGATATCTTTTGCAACCTCCAGGCACATTGTTTATGGAAATATTTCTAGGCACACTTTGACCAATGTAACAAAAACATTCAAAGAAACAAACAGAACACATATGTACAATAATTTTATAAGACAATATACAATTGCCAAGACTGAATAATACCATTGTAAATTATTAAATTATGGAACAATAAAGGAATGGCAGAGACTGAAGGGACCTGTAATCGAGAATGCCTTTGACCTTTAAATCTTCTGAAATCCTGTCATCAGTGTCAGTTATTGTGTAGCTGAAATTGATCTTTTGTCACCAGATTGGATTTTCGGTCTTCCTTGCTCTTACAGTATAAACAAAAAGGAGCTTTGTAACCTTTTTGTTTATATATACAAAAAAGGGAAACTGAGCTACTTGTTTCAGAAGGGAAGTAGAAGCAGTTGTAATATAGCTATATGTTGCTATATATTGATTTACAGATTAAAGTGAATACTGCTTTTGAAAATTTAGATTCTTATATTGAAACATTTCCTTGCATGGACAGATACTGTATTAGGAACTTCAAATGCATTGTATGTCTCCAAAGACCTACACAGTTCATAGCCATAAGCTCTCTGATGACAAGTAAATCAATAGATACCAGATTGAAGTTTTTCAACACTTGAGTTGCCTTGATAATGTGATAAAATAAAACAGTAAAATATCTTTAAAGCATGTTCGACAACATTGCAATTACATAATGTATTACACTAACGAGTGGTCAAGTCAGGAAATCCACCTGACAAAGTTCTTAGGGTGGAAATGCATATGGACGGGCTCTGGCATTCAGAAAGATACACTGGGTTTGTACATAACTGGGTAACACTCACTTGTCTTGATCTTTCTTCCTTCCTTCCGGCTTTTCCCGCTCCATCCTCAACGTTGCTGCCCGTCTAATTTTTCTTTTCCGCTTTGCTACATCTGCCTATCCTCTCTGTTAATCACTTCACTGACTCACTCTACACTACAGAGTCCAGTTCAAACGTCTAACTCTCACTTATAAGCACTAACTCAATCCCATCCCCCTACATCTCCAACCTCATCTCCCTCCACCCTCTTTGTTCTGCCAAAGACTGCGGCTTCACCTCCTTACTGTCACCTGAACCTTATATTTCCTTTGTTTCTAATTATACTCCTTTTCGCTATTCATCTGAACAATTTCCTCATGCACACTAATTTCTAATGTCAACAGTTTTTCTATATTAGTGTTAACATTATTTAAATAGTTTTAGTAACACTGGTAACATAAATAAACATTCTCATTAACATGGGTTTCGCGAAACAATTACAGGGACAATGATACTTAAATCAGGAAAGATTACATACAGATGGGGAGCTTTATTTAAGATGTTATATGTTATATTCTCATTAAGATATAATCTTCAATAACATAATCTTATATATATTGCATATACTATAAAATAGTTCAACATAATGATACAACACATGATCAAGGTTTCCATTGTTTTGCATTATTTGCCTGTTTACTTGATATGTGTGTAGGGACTTACCTCATGTCTGTATGTGTGCATGTGTACGCCGGGTTCTATCACAATTCCTGTGTTCCCATGTAGGTCAGTATTTCCATAGCTCAGTTTTACTATATCAATCCTATATACATATAACAATTACTGATATTGCATCATAACATTCCCATAAATTACAGAAAACCCATATCAATATACCAGCACTAGCTCAGCATTGTCTTATATACAATCCCTCTATATCAATCCCAATCATTGAAATACCGGTCAAATCAATCAGTCTGAATTGCATATAAATAGTTTTCCCTGTGTACGATGTGATCACAATTCAACTAGACTGGTGATTGCATGTCACTGCTAATGTGGTAATGAGAAATAGCTTAGTCCAGGCGAGATGTAAACCCATTGCTTGTTGTATTAATATTACTGTTCCATCATGTTCCCATGGGAGCTCATTTTAGCAATAGTTTATGCATAGGCATTTGTGATGGGTGGGATACGGAATAATGATGATCATTATTCCAACTACACTTGACCCAACGTGTTGACAGCGAACGGCTCCTTCCCGACCAGGCTCCTTCCCGACTGATGTGACCAACGACTCCAAGGCATCGCGACGAATGAAGACGCCGGAGAGAGTTAATGACGTCACCTGCGAGCGCGACGCTGTTATCGGTGCTGTTAAGGGGTTAATGTAAGTATGTGGGCATGGACAATGTGCAACGCTTTGCAATGTACATTGTCCATGCCCGCATACTTACATTACCCCCTTAACAGCACCGATAACAGCGTTGTGCTTGCAGGTGATGTCATCAACTCTCGCCGGCGTCTTCATTCGTCGCGACGCCTTGGAGTCGTTGGATATTTGTGTCTGATAATGCTTCTGCTTTACAGTAGTTATACAAACTTTTCCCACCACCAGCTACAATTGCTGATAAATCATCTTATGTATCAAGTGTACCCCGCACCTCTTAGATTGTAAGCTCATTTTGGCAGGGCCTACTTTCTCTTTCATGTTGTTGTACATTATTTATTTGTATCATGATCCCTAGAAAGCAAGAAAGTCCTAGCTTAGTAAGCTTAGCTTATTGATCATAGATAACTAAGCAAGTCAAACTTATACATAGAAATTCATGTCATAAGCACTGTGAAAAATTAAAAAGTTCTCTGATTTTGAAGGATCAAATATACTAGTTTGAGCCCCTGGAAAGGTAGTCTGGACAATGAGGTGAGGTCTTGAGACCGTAGTTGCCAACTTTTAGGATATCCACTTGTGGAGATCCCAGTAGGGAGATCTTGGTGCTGAGTGCAGGGGGTGTGGTTACGTGGAACGCGCCATTAGACCACGCCCCCACTGCTCAAATGCCTTGATTTCAGGGTAATACAGCCAGGAGCGGGGCTAGGATGGCGCAAATCGATGTGAATTGCGTCATTAGGTCCCACGCCCCCACCCACTTCACAAGGGAAATGGGCTAGATGCGTAAGATAACTCTGCTCTCCCAGAGGGCCAGAAGAACGCCTACAAATTCGGAAGTCTGGGAAAGTAGGCAACTATGCTGTAGACAGATGGCTAGTCACTATGCTTCTAATAATGACTATTTAGTCGCATTGAACAATGTGTAAAATACCAATTTTAAACCAATCTAAAATTATGCGCAACCCACTAACTTTACCCAGTCCCGCTGCTTCTGTCTTCCATTAAACATTTTTTTATAGTGATTATTATGTGGCCCCATCAAGTGCACCTGTCTCCTACACACAATGGAGGTAACCATTTTGCAGACTGAAACAATTTTAATAAGAGTGCAGACTATCATTTTGCTAGGAACCAGTGTCTCACAAATACTGGTCATAAAGTGCCTTAGTGAAGTCACTGGTTCAAATAAAAAAATAGAATGATAGGCTGCATTCTAATTTGTATTGATTGGGACAATAGTATGGCTGCCTCCACTGTGTGTGTGCATGTAGATGACAGTTGCACTGTAGGTTGATTTCTTGTCATGATTATGTGGAAGGTATAATTCTTCACTTCCTATAGAAAATATATATCCATACATTCAGATTTATCTGTAGCAGTACAATGGATGCCTGCTGTATTTTTACAATGATTTTGTAGTCTGACATTAAATTCATTATACATTCACTGTATGTAGATAGCAGAGCAGAGTGGGAGTCAACTATCAGCAGGCGGTCCTTGGTGTCTGACACAGTGCCAGGAATAGCAACCTCTCCAATTAGCAAAGCTAATAACAATTAGTAACACAAAGAAAAAAAATCCTCCATTCCTTGGACTCTACTAACATTTTGTCACCTCATATTAATTCTTGTTTTAATTCTATACTGTTAAATGGGCGTAGGTGAGTGGCAGCTTGTATCAATGAACATGTTCCCTAACTGTCAAATAATATTAATCCTCCATAGTGATTGGATTTCCTAATTGCTATTTCCATTTTACGTTATTTATATTTTTTCAACATTTTCATTATTTTGTATATATGAATGGATTATGTATCTTTTCATTTACAATGAATTGATAGTAGCAGATTTGCAGGCAAGCCATATGATAATCAAATATAAAATCTCTTTCATCATCATCATCGCTTATTTGTATGACACCACAGATTCCGTAGTGGCACAAATATGACATACTTGAAAACAATAGACATAACGAATACATGGGTACAGAGCAAAATAATAAATGCATGGATGCAATTAACAGAACAAGTTGCATGACATGGGCAAACATAGAAGGCAATCAGGGACACACACAAGACATTGGGTAGACAACCCTGCCCATGAGAGCTTACTTCTAGACGGAGGGGGTAGTGAGAAACAATAGGAACTAAAGGGACTTAAGTTTGGCAGTCCAGATGGGAAGCAGAGGAGGTGGAGGCTACACAGTCGAACTGGCTTTCTCCTTCTTTCTATCTCCTGTTTAACTCCAGTACAACTCTGAGTTATACTATATTAATCCTAATACAGTTGTAACTAACACACTTAGAACTAAACACACTAACTATGCAGCCACCACTATAGAATGATTACACAGCATAGCAAAATAATATGAACAAATTTAGGGTATTTTGTGGTTGCGGAATTCAAAAATTAAAGTATTTTTTTTCGAATTGACTCTAGTTTTTGAGATAATGGCTACCCTCAATTAATAGGGAACTTATCCATAACGTGTGCATATGGGAACCAGAACATTCTAGAATGTAAGACACGCAAATATTCTAGGTGTTCACTTAATGATCATTCTAGAATATTGTCCTTCTGTATATAAGTGATCGGTCACCCAGCCAGTAGTCGGTTGACAGTTGGCAGTTAAGCTGTTCGCATTGTGTGTTTTTCTTGTTTCTCGTCAGTGTAATATATTCGTATACAAGCAATTAGTGTAAATAAGTAAATTTGTATATACAGAGTGTTTCAAGTAAGAATAAAGTCAGTAAACGTTAAAATGCGTTTTATCTATAACAGACACGTGACAATGTCATACTAAATAAACTTTATTTTTATTGGTTTCTTTTTTTCAGAGAAATATGAGTTATTTACAAAGAGGCTGCTCAAATAATACTAATGCATTCTGCTACATTTGTGGTGAATACTCTCTGCAAAAACAAAGAGAATACATCAAAGAGCAGGCTTATCTTCCGTATTTTGGTGTGGAGCTTGGAGACCAAGACAAGTCTTAGGTTCCCCATAAGGTTTGCAAAACCTGTGGAGAATGCTTTGGACAGTGGAAAAGTCGAGACAGGAAAAGTTTAAACTTCGATATGCCCATGGTGTGGTGAGAGCCGAAGATCCACCACATCAATTGACATTTTTTTAGTGTGGTTAATGTAAAAGTAGGAATTTCCTGATTTGGAATCAGCAAGACAATCTATGCCACACAGCGAAGATGGTCCCATAGCAATATTTACCACACTGCCTGGCCTTCCATTGTCAAATGTAGAAGAAATGCAGGATTCAGGTGACTATTTCTGGAGCCTCCAATGTCATTGTCCTTATAACCTACATAAATGAAAAGTGTACAGTGTTTTACTATGCATTCATTGTAATTATCTGAGTCAGCTTACTATGTTTATCTGTTATCGAATAAATTGTCATTATGTATTTCATGTGTTTACGTTTGTATGATTTGAGACAATTTCAGGGCGATTTGCAAGTAGGCTCTGTCTGACATTAAGTTGTTTGTATTTTTATGCTTTTCAATGGGGTACCAATGATCTAAAAAATTAGACCCAATCTAGAAAAACTGATGTCATATCACCCCAAACTTTCCCCCAAATCACTCTATTATGATTGACAATAAAATGAGTGTTGACCTGTGTTATGCATGGCTAACAAACTCATGTGATCAGTGACTTCAACTAGCCCCCAATAAACTCCCACAACAAAGGCTAGCAATAAATGTCTTAAACAAACAAGCTGTGAAATAACAGCATACCATGTATTAAAAAAGCATTTTCTGAAATTCAGTTCTAACACTGGTGCAAGCAGGGGATGGATAATTACCTGTGGATGAAAGAAAAGATGAAGAGATTAGTCACTTCTCATACCCTCTGTGCCTGAGGTAGATATAGATAATAGTAACTCAGGTATGGCTCTGATTTATACTTGTAACTAACACACTTTGAACTATACACACTAGTTTTGCAGCTAACACATTTCATATGTTTTTTACACTGAATTATCACCATCCTTTCACATTTGGAGGTAGAATTTTTAAACATTCTAAAAAGCAAAACCAGGGATTCTAGCTAGCATTCTCTTAAATGTACTAGTTAAATGAAAGCTAGAATTTGATAGGTTGCTACGTTCAATACCTCTACTTTTGCGCTTATATATGAATTTTATGGGTAAATGAATGCTCACCCTGTAGAAAACAACCTCCGATGCCAGTATCACCACAGCAAAAAAAGAGTAGAAATCAGACAGCATTCAAAAGAATTTGTTCCACATAACTTCTGAATTTCTCTTATTCCTAGAGCAGTGATGGGCAAACTACGGCCCGCGGGCCAGATCCAGCCCACTTAGAGGTTCTATCAGGCCCGCCAATATTTTAAAAATATTTCATTAAAATATGCATAAAATTATTAGGGCCGACCCTGTGTGTCAGAACCTTCATTTTTATGCCTTCCCAGCTATTTCCTCCATTACACTTCATCCTCCTTCTTAAAAGGACACTTCGTATGTCAATCACTCAAACACCTGCCCGCCCCCTAATGGCTGAAAGTTATGTGAGAAGAGATGGGCTGGGCCATATACTAAGGCGGATTTCGATTGGCTGCTGTGTTGTCAGTTAGTGGCTCACCAGAAAGACGGATCTGCAACAACTTGCTGAAATAAGTGCTGTGTCTGTACGATCGCTGCACTTATAGAGGTAACACTGCTATATAACACCCTCCCGTCCCATTCAAAAAAATTGTATTATATATTTTGATATTTGAGTTTTTTATAAATTATATTGGCCCGCCTAAAGTTTTTCTTTGTTATTTGGCCCGCTCCTGAAAAAGTTTGCCCATCACTGTCCTAGAGTCATGTGGTTTTTCTTTTTTTCTCTCTCTCATTCTCTCTCTCTTTTTGGGAATTATTTTACATACAATATAAGGAGACAGAGTCACAAGCACAGGGAAACACCTATTGGGATTTATAAATAATGTTTTTTGTTTCTGTGTTCTGCTCTATTTGTACTGGTGTCTTTGCACTGATCACAACATGCTTGTTCATGTTACAATTTAACATTTCTATGAGAGTTTACCTGTCTTACACAATTATTTTGTTAATCTATCAAAAAAGGTTAAGGTTTACTTAAATTACACAGGAGAATCATTTCCACTTTCCCTAGAGGTGCACATAAACCTTCTCTTGTAGTGCAATGAGGTGGGAGACTCATCACATAATACATTTGTACATATAGATCTTAAACAGCTCCTTTTTTTGTCAAATGACAACATTATCCCTCCCATCTACCTGGTGAATTTAATTCTTCGTAAGGGGGGAAAATAAATTGACTTCTTCCTACTGTAAATTTTAATGGGATTACCAATATATTTAGAGGCCGTTTATTTTGTGACAACCCAAATAAAATAGAAAACAATAAACATATTTATTCAAAATTGTTACATTTCTGCTTCTATCAAAGTGACTGTTCTTCTAAGAGTTTTGCTTGCAGATATTGACTGAATATAGTAATAAAACCTTTTACTTTTTCCTTTTCTAAACAATATTGACAATTGTTCTGGGAGAGCATCAATTTAAGAATATTTAGAATAAGAAATAATGAAGCAATAACAATAGGGATAATCCACAGGTAAAGGAATTATTTATATATACACAATTAAAAATATATCTAGTGCGGATAACAAACCATTATGTCATAAGATATTTACTGACATTGAATGTCAGTATAAGAACAAGAGTTAATAGGGGCTTTTTTTTGGAAACAGAAAATGGTCTTTTGATTGCTTTATTTCCCCCATTAGATTGATATGGGGAGCTCTGCACTCTTGCACAGCAACACATATAATGAGATAGGACAGGATCACAGCGCAGAGGGAGCTCTCCCACCCTTTTCATGTCATTGACTGGGACCCCTCTGTCACATTTATCTATAATAGTCTCCAGCATCTCTCCTCTACTGACAATGTTCTCCCACTTGCTTGATTGATGACATATTAATGTCACCTGCAGAATGGCAGGAAATGAGTGCGGTGATTGTTATGAAGGTATAGTGGATGGGTTCCTCCAGAAACAGTCACTTCTATCCAAAAAAACCAAGCACTACCTATATCATTAACCATCAACAATCTACTAATATATTTTTATAGTTTTATTTGCCTTTACAGTCCCTTTAAATTTAGTATGGTCTGTAAAATCAAGAAAAACAATACTTCAACTCCTTGGGGTAAATTTATTAAGCTGAGGATTTGAAAAAGTAGGATGTTGCATATAGCAACCAATAAGATCCTAGCTGTCACTTTGTAGAATGTACTAAATAAATGATAACTAGAATCTGATTGGTTGCTATTGGCAACATTTCCATTTTATTTAAAACCACAGCTTGATAAATTTAGCCCTTGACTTTTTACTTTATCTAAGCATTTAACTAATGACAAGTGAATGAGTTTAGATTGCCATGATGAGATGTACAGTGAGTTATCAGGAATCCTTGAATTTTGTATGCCAAATCCAGGTAAGTCAAACACACAGCAGAATTTTAACTTATAAATTCACATGTTGCTAAAAATGAGAATAACAAGCAGAAAGCAAAAAATTCATCATACAATCAATAACATTTGTTAGTAAAATGTTACGATACAAATGCTTATTAATATAGAGAAAAGGTTTTACTACCGCACCAACTCTAGAGCCATATCCCAGTATTGAATAATTATATCTCTTAGGGTAATTTAATTCCCTTCTCTAATCAAATACATATAAATATTGTCCTATGACTGGGGTGCAACCTAAAACTAAAATGACTTAGTAATTGGAGAGAAAGAACAGTAGTTGGTTGAGGCTAGGTGCACTATGGATCTATGTATTCATAATAGTATTTAACCATCCCCTTAAAACATAACCTTTATTGGGTAAGATTAAAAGCGAAATATAGGTTGATATCACTCTATAAGTTTAAAATAAAAGTTTAAAACTGGGAGCACTGAGTGTCTATACCTATATGTTCTAATCCCAAGGAACATATGGTAAGGAGACAATATAGATATGGATAATATGCAGATATGGTACTTAAGAGCAGTGGTCCGTAATCTGCCACTAATACAAATATAATCAAGGTACCATATAACAGAGAGGAGCAGAAACTGTAGTATTATGTAGTCAAATCCTACTCAGATCATTGTATAATCTCCATAACTGCTTAATTTGTATAATAACAGATCTAAGCTTTCATTACAATCAAGATGAATATCTGGCTGCTGCAATACACTAGTTACCTAATAGATACCTACACTGAAGGCTATCTTGTAAGTTCCCCTTATATTATTAATATAATTAATTATTATTAATAGGGATCAGTCTGTTAGTGTCAATATAAGACACCAGCTTGTAACCTCCGTATAGAACGATATTATGGGTAGTGTATTGCTAACTACCTAACAGTTTCCCCTCTAGCTTTGGAGTTATAGGGGTAAATCTGCATTATCAAACTTCTCCAAATAAATAAACAAACAAAGTGCTCCCAGCGATAACGCAGACGCGCGTTTCGCTGTGTGTTGCTTAGTCAAGGCAAGGTTTTAAACTTTTATTTTAAACTTATAGAGTGATATCAACCTATATTTCGCTTTTAATCTTACCCAATAAAGGTTATGTTTTAAGGGGATGGTTAAATACTATTATGAATACATAGATCCATAGTGCACCTAGCCTCAACCAACTACTGTTCTTTCTCTCCAATTACAAATGCTTATTAAGTCAGACCTGAGCCATAAAACTAACTTGAAACAACATTTTGCAGAGTGAGAGTATTTTCTGAAGATCCAAACAAAGTCTTAGGGCTAGATTTATTAAACTGCGGGTTAGAAAAGGTGGAGATGTTGCCTATAGCAACCAATCAGATTCTTGTTATCATTTATGTAGTACATTCTACAAAATGAAGGCTAGAATCTGATTGGTTGCTATGGGCAACATCTCCACTTTTTCAAACCCACAGTTTAGTAAATATAGCCCTTAGCCTTGTCTCCATTCTATGGCTTAAAAACGTATTTATATCACACCCTCCTGCCTCACTGTACTTATCTAGTTTTAAGAGCCGTACTGTTATTAATAATTTCAGAGAGCAATAGGAATTATATGTTGTGATAAGGTACAGCATTAATTCATCAACTGACAAAAGTATCTTAGTGTTTATAACTAAGTTACAAAATAAGGTTTGCCTAATAAATTAATTTTATTGCTGTTTTAGGTTTTTAAGCAAAACAAGTAAGTGGAAGGAGAGATGGAAAAACTAAAGAGATGGTGATATGCAAATAAAAATGTCATCCCTTTTCTTGGTGAATATAATGTTGTCATGGCATTGAAAAGATTTATCCGAAAAGAAATCTACACTAAAGCCTTTATCCATTCTGTTATTCTATGAAAATATATTGCAACATTACAGGCTTAATATCAATAGGAATATTTTGGTGGAACAGTTCTCTAGTGTACAAATTATCACAACATGGTAATAACACTTAAGGACAGTTTACAAACTTTAAAAGTCGAAAAACTAGGTGAAAATGTTCTTTTGTGATGTCACACACTTACGTCACTTACAATTGCATCTGGTGTCAAAATTCCACCTGCCAATGGGAGGACTTGAACCCACTGAGGACGCTCATTACTCAGAATGAATTAAAAACATCAGTGTGCCTAGTTTTACAATGAAGTACAAAACAAGATTTAGTTTTTCTAGATGGAATCTATTGAAAAAGATAAAGGGGTAGTGAGGGTGCATTTACAGGTCAGGTTTTCAGGATTTCTGTCTGTAGAAACAGGTGGGATAAATATTGACCCAGTCAAGCAAATGAACTCACCTGTGTATGATTAAGGAAATCCTGAAAACATGAACTGTTGTTAGCCCTTGAGGATTGAACTTGGACACCTCTGATTTACAGGGATGTTCAGTGCATTGCTGGAGGGAACTCAAAAGTGTCCCATGCAATAACAATAGCCCTAATGCCCCCTCGTGCCCTTGACTAATTGAAGACATAACTTAAGCAAAGCCTGCAGTATTTTGGAAGTAAAATGTTAAATGTAAAAAGGGGACGGTCCTCAAGTGGTATGTGGTTGGACTTTTAGGTGACATTGTTACTGATTTTCTGGGGCATCCATCAGCTTGCAAAACTAGGCACAGATTGACTTTACAAGTGTTCCCAAAGGATGTCAGTGAGTGTAAACTTTAATATGTGCACAAGAGACAAGTAAACAAGCTCACACACATAAAGAAGTATAATGGGTGACTCTATGGCACAGTGATAAGCATTGTCACTCCCAGCACTGGGGCGATGGATTTAAGACACCATCTGTGTTGAGTCTTTATGTTCTCCCCATGGTCCACCTAGATTTCTTCCCACAGTTCAAAAACACTTTGTCATGCGTTGGACCATTCAGCTGACTTATTGGGGTCCAGCGTGCAGGCATGGCCTCCTTCTTTGGTTCTCCCCGCTGTATCTCCAATGCTCTGTGCACAGATGGCTGCCACCATCTTGGATGTCGGGCTGTTTATGCACAGACCCATTCTTTATAACTTTCCCTATTCTGCCATTGGCTGATTACTTGGCACTCCGCCTCATCATCCAGATTTTTGTAGCCTGCTAAAATGCTGGATTATTTGACTCCCTTGATTGCCTATGCATCAGGTCCTGGTATCTAGCACCATATGCCTGTCAGCTAATCCTGGTATCTGACTATCCTGTATTTGTACCTATTAATCAGATCCTGGTATCAAGTGCTTCTCAGCTAATCCTGGTATCCTGTATTCCTGCCCAGTCATTAGGTTCTGGTATCCAGCACTATATATGCTTTTCAGTAATCTTGGTATCCGGCTATCCTGTATCTGTTCCTATTCATCAGATCCAGTACTATAGGCTTCTCAGGTAATCCTGGTATCCTATGTTCATTCCTATTCAACAGATCCAGGTATACAGCACTGTATGCTTCTCTACTAATCCTGGTATTCTGGTATCCTGTATCCATTTCTATTCTTGCCTCTTCTTGTTGGCTAATAACATCTTTTCCTGTCAGTCTCACCTGGTACCCATCTGAAAAACTGCGACCTGCAGAGTGCAGCAACGAAACCGAAACCTCCTTGCAGGGGTACCTGTCAAAAAACCTTCACCTTGTTAGACTGCGGTGAGTGGAGACAAACCAAGGAGAACGCTGAGAGCCCAACCGTCCCTGTGAATTCCGTGATACACTTCTGAAGAAAAATTTAGACTGTAAGCACCAGTAGGATACAGATTGAATTGAACTATTAAACATCCTCTGTAAAGCACTATATTATATAATATAGCATGCTGGTAAAAATAATAATAAGTTCCTAAGATTTTGTGGTATAAATTAACCTGTTTGTGTCTTTACCAAACAATAACATTTGATAAATGGAGCTGTGAGATATAGGGGGGTATTCAATTGTACGCTCTTTGCCATCCCAACATCGTAGCTTTTCCTGTGCATCTCTGCGGTTGTGAGGAGATATATGCGATATTACAATGCAATGCAGCATGACTTCTCTGGAGGCACTCTGCAGACAATTGAATTCCCCCCCCCCCCTAAAGTCTTGATTTTCTCAGCAAAAAGATCCCTGCAAACCATGTACAGCTTTAGAATAAGTAATACTTAAGTATAATGATATGAGTACAATGCTGTAAATAATATTACAGGAAATGAAAAGACTCCTTTCTATAGTGATGGAAAGTTCTTTTTCACTTGTAGCAGGTATTACATTCAATTAGCAGCTTACATCTCCCAGGTTCAATACAGAAAGTCAGAAGAAATCAGTTTGTGTTATTCTATATATGACCCTCAGCTGTCAAATGTCAGGGGCTCTATCTATAGGCTTAGATTAAAGTGCGTTTGGTACAATGATCTAATTTTAGAGCCCTGTTGCATTAAATCTCTGCTACTGTTTTTTTTATGTTGGGTAAATGTTATGTCTGCGGCTCTTAGGATATTGTGACATTATTAGTAAATAAAATGCCCATGGGTTTCTGCACAAAGCATTTTGTCCTGACTTTGTCCCATTATTTCTACATAGCTTCCAAACCTATAAATGGTGTCATTTATTTTCTGAGCATAAATGAAGTATTTTTTCTATTACTACCTTTTTGCACTATGACCATGAACTGAAACTGTTTTCTCAATTAATCATTGACGACTTATAGGAATTTTTCATTTCATATATACCCTTTGATGTTCGGTACATTTCCTCAGCACCACAGAAGAAAGATTTTAGTGTTAGCTGTATCTTTGTTATTCCTCCTAAAACAAAACGTTTTTATTCTACAATATGAATTGTAAATGTAATTGCTCAAAGGGTTTATGGTAATGTGTGTCTTCATTTATTCTTGTTGCCGTGGTGACCTGCTCTCTGAGTTCATATTAAACACGATGAGTTTCAGGTCATGTAGATCTCCTAGACTTACTTAAAAAACATACCTTAAAGGGTTTTTTTTAACTTTAAATATAAGGTTTTGCCTAACCTCTTGTTTTCCCACTTTTATTGCTGTCTGACCCATGGGACCCTCACCGTGTACTGTATTTAACAGGGTCCTGGCACTTACATATACCCTGGATTCTCAACTGGAGATGCTATGTCAGATCGGTCCTGCTACGGAGAGAGTTGAGCAGCACAGAAGGTGACAGCAGAAGTCATGGCTATATGTAAGTTCCAGGGAACCGCAAAATAGCAATAGGTGGGGGTCTCAGGGGAGGAATAAAGTACTGTTGTTGGCAAAGAAAGGGATTTAATAAAATGTTTATATATTGCAGTGGACTATCCATTTAAAGGACACATCTTTTAGTGAAGCTGATGCATATTAATAGAAATGTTCTAACCAGCCACAAATTGTTTCTCAAACCAGTTTGTTGAATAGGAACATAAATGTAAAAATTCACAGCAAATGCCCCCACTTCCAGATACACCACTAATTACCCAATGCTGGGAGTCAGCTCATACATTTTTGGGGGTACATTGATATTTTTTATTGTTTATAAACTAATGTCGTCTTAATGAGGGGTGTGTTTTATTTAAATGTTACTTCGTGGAACTACATGGCTCAGCGGGCTCTGGGTGTCATGCTGGCACTTGTGGTTCTTCTTTTTTTCTGTTTGGTCCCCAGCTCCATAGGGAATCCTGCCCCGTCCTGACCAGCCTAGAGCTGGTTGTTATCATGGCAGGGGGATGGTTGGAAGAGAATCGGGGTGACCCCGCGCTGTTTGTCCCCCAATTTCCCTCCAGCCAGGCCTAGGCTGATAGCATTAGGGTTAATATGAGTGGGGAGGGGGGTACGCTGTTTGTTTTTAAATGTATTTTTCACTGTTTACTCCCGGTAGGTCCTGTATAGCCGCCGGATCCACTCGCATTGCTGTTTTAATGCCGGAGGTGTGACTGTTGACATTTTCATTGTCGGCAGTCACACTCTTGGTATTTTATCCATGTGTGTATTTAGATTGTCAGGATTTTGTCCATGTCTGTATTTACACTGTCAGGATTTTCGTGTCAGTCATATTTCCATCTGTATTTTCACCGTCGGAAATACGACTGACACCATTTTCCCTTCTTTTTGTAAATCCAGATCTGTTGGCAACAGTAGATCAAGAAAGAGTAAAGAAAGGTCATAAACAAACATAAACATGTCTGTAACACTCCATGCATGTAATCAGTGAGGTTCTCTCATATCTGCTGTAATGTTGTAATGTAAGTGACACCCCACTTTCAGTTTTACATTCACTAAACTATTCCACTGTGTACGGCGCCGCGGAAACCTTGTGGCGCCTAACAAATAAAGGATAATAATAATCTAGTTGGTGTAATAACATATTTTGAAAACAAACTTGCATTCATGTTGTGCAACAGAAGCATTTAAAACAACCAAGCTATAACAATTGTATTGACCAGATAGACTTTAAAATTAATACGATAACATGCACATAATATGGATTTTAAGATAGATTTATTTGGCTGTAGAAAATTTTACATACAGCTGTCTGAAATGTATGCGCTGCCAGTTTCCTTTGCACTTTCATTATGTAGAGTAGAGCTTTAAATGCAAAGACCAGAACATCAAAGGTTATCCCATGCTCATAAGAGAAGACTGGATTTCCATCACTGCAGGAAGTAATTATATATAGATATCTAGATGTGGAGTGGAGTCATTATTGGGGAGAAATTAAAGAGTTTTAGAACACGTGTATATTTTATACCAATTTGCAAATAGCACATATGTGGTGTAACGTATGCATACCTAACAACAAGATAAATTTACTGCTGGTCAGATACACTTTTGTATGCAGCAGATGCTGCAATAGATATGTCAAAGAAATGATTTTATAATAAATATAATGAAGTCCAGCTACTTGTATCACCGGAGGCTTTACTATACTGGTAATGGATATTTCATTTCCTTATGTCACCCAAGTTGGGACTTATAGGGGCATATTCAATTGACGGCGGGATCGCCGAAAATCCCGCGCTCCAAAAATATTACCGTTAATACGCTGGATTTCAGCTCGCAGCTCCCTGAGCGAGCGAGTAAATTACCGTATTAACGGTTTTACCGCGCAGGATGACCGTAATAACGGTAATATTTTTGGAGCGCGGGATTTTCGGCGATCCCGCCGTCAATTGAATATGCCCCATTATGCAAGTCCATGACCCCAAATGATTTGCTCAAGTGTGCTCTGCGCTCCTTCCAATAACCATGGTTACTGGTAAAGGGAGTGAAGTTTGGAAGGTGCTGGAGGATGCTGTTATTCACCATGCTGGTAATACACCAGTTGAAGGAAGGACCTCTCAGCTTTTTTTCCTGCAATTGATTATTGCAGTGCAGGGGTGACTGAGGAATCAGGGAAGGTGGGAGGAGAAGAAAGAAATTGGAGGAAGGAGAACGAACCCTAGTTTTGTGCTGTTTTAATTGAGCTTCTCACCTTATCGGATGCTGGTTGATAAAGCCTGGACAGATAGGAATTAGATAGTAGATAGTTTTCAATTATCTGATCAATGAGGATTCTTAAAGTTAAGTTGTAATAGATTCAGTAAACATATGTAAGTGAAAGCAGGAATGGCTGTCACAGACAACAAGTTGTTGTAGATGGTTGCTCAGGACAAATAAAAACTGGAGAAATTAAAATTTGGAAAATTAATAATTAGTGAATAAAATGTTCACCAAGAATGAAAAAAACATAACATGGAAATACTGAATGAAAGACTATGGAAAGTCGTGTGGGATGAATTATAATTAGGAAACTGCTTCAATTAATATAATTAAATACACTTAAGGGCAAAAGAACAGGAGATAGGCAAAGGAAAATATAAATAGAAACAAGCAGCATTGGTATAATACATGGTAGAATTAAAAGAGAATGGAAAATATAAATCTAGTAGGAAAAGTTACAATGACGGGTAAAGAAAGTTATTTGGAAACTAGGAACAGATTCAATCAGGAATGGTGTTAGGAATTTTCCAATAAACTCCCTAGTGAGATACTGACACTCTCAAATGTGATTGAAGTATTTACAAATTACAGTGAGAACTAGATTAAATAAGACATTATTGGTAGTTGCACAACGCTCTGTATAGCATAGGTAAAAAAAACAGATGGACTACAGAAGACTATCCAGAGGAAAGAAGTGGTAAGTGACTGTCATGAAGAAATATGCTTCAAGTTAGTCTTCTATATTTGAATCTCTGCACTGTAGAGTTGCAGGCATATGTGCCTATGCAGACTTGTGTGCTTCTGGCACAGAAGTGGTGGGCCAATGTTGACCGAATACAGTGAGGTCATGTTCATATAATTGCTATCACGCACCAGGCCTGCTTACTGGGGTCCGGTATGTTTACCAGGTCTCCTCCACTATGCCTCCTCCAGGCATTGATGTGCATCTTTCTTCTCGATGGTGGCCATCATCTTGGATTTTACTCTGCGCAGACCTTCCTTTTTAGAATTCTCTGTTTTCAGCCATTGGCTGGTTGAATTACATAGTGCCTCATTCCCCAAACTATTTAAGGCACCTGGGCATCTTAGATGGTGCAGGATCTTCATGTCCTGTAGCCTGTTTAGCTGCTGGTATATTTGGCTCCATATGCCCATTTGTGCCTCTCTCCCGCCTGCTGCCTCTCCCATTGGTGCCCCTGTGCCAGCTCCACCAAAGTCATCTGTGCCTCTGTGGCCCCTCGGCGCCATCTGTGACTCTGTGGCCCCTCTGCACCATCCGTGACTCTGTGGCCCCTCAGCACCAGCCTCCATCTTAGATTGCCTCAGTGTCCCCAGTTTCTAGCCTCCTTTTTAGGTTGCCTCAGTGTCCCCAGCTTCTGGCCTCCATTTTAGGTTGCCTCAGTGTCCCCAGGTTCTGGCCTCCATTTTAGGTTGCCTCTCTAGCCCATTTTGTCCCATTTTAGCCCATTTTGTCTAGCCCATATTGTCCTCCACTACAGGTGGTTTACATTGTTCAGACTGTTATTTTATTGTTTAGACTGTTATTATTTAGACTGTTATCTTATTCTCCACTGTACATTGTCTACATTCCTTGCCACTGCTCTCCTCCACCTTATTTGTCTCCATTGTTTTGCCACTGCCCCTCTGCCCCCATTCCACAAGCCTTCATTATCCCACTCACTGTTTTTGCTCCATTAGTCCTTTTTCAACTACCCTCCTTCAGCCACTGCCACACACCTCTCCTGCTCTTGTCCCCCATCTCTCACTATGCCACCCCACTCCTGTTCCATACCCATCCTCTCCCTGGTCCACCCTCACCGACCTTTATCTCATGGTCCCTTCTTTCCCCCTCGCTCTATCAACCCAAACAATCTCATCCACATCTCCCCACATCCTTCCCTCCCTTTCTCATGTGCCCTCTGGAACTCAAGGTCCATCCGTAACAAACTGACCTCCATCCACGACCTCTTCATCTCCAACTCGCTTAACCACCTCCGTGTCTCTGTCATTTACCGTCCCCCTGGCCCTATCTCCCTTTTCCTAGACAACTTTGCCGCCTGGCTCCCCCACTATCTCTCCTCTGACCTCCCCTCCATCATACTTGGCGACTTCAACATCCCTGTTGACAACTGCTCTGACCCTGCCACCATCAAACTTCTCACCTTTTCCACCTCCCTAGGCCTCACCCAGTGGACCTTCTCCTCCACCCACCGTCCTGGCCACTCTCTTGACCTTGTCTTTTCCCATCACTGTGATCTCTCTGATTTCTCCATCGCCCCCTTCCCACTCTCTGACCACCATCTCCTCTCCTTCACTCTGTCCTCCTCCCCTGCTCCCCCCCCACCGAAATCTACCCTCACCAGACGTGACCTTGAAGCGATTGACCCTATCTCTTTCTCCTCCTCTCTTGATTCTCTCCTTCCCTCCCTGGCCTGCCCTAACCTAGCGGCCTCTCTCTATAACCACTCCCTCACTACTGCCTTGGATGCTGTCGTCCCTGCCTCTCCTATCCACCAATGCCGCCTCATTCCCCAACCTTGGCACTCCAAACTGACCCGCTTCCTCCAAAAGTGCTCTCGCACGGCGGAACGCCTCTGGAGGAAATCTCGCTCCCTGGCTGACTTCCTTCACTTTAAATTTATCCTCTCCTCATTCTGCTCTGCTCTATCCCTTGCTTAACAAACCTTCTTCAAGTTCCTTATTTCTTCTCAGTCCTCTAATCCCCGTCGCCTTTTTGCCACCTTCAACTCCCTCCTTTGTCCCCCCCCTCTCCAGTCCCACTTTCCCTCTCCGCTGCAGACTTCACCACTTTTTTCTCTTCCAAAATTGGGGCCATCAGACACAACATCTCCTCCTCCACCCCTTCTCCAACTGCCCCCATTCCTCCTCCCCCCTCCAACAAACAACTCTGGTGCTCCTTCTGTCCTACTTCTGGCAAAGAAGTTCGAAGCCTCATTCTCTCCTCCCCACCCTCTACCTGTCGTCTTGATCCCATCCCCTCTAACCTCCTTTGCTCTCTCTCTCCCACTGAGTCCTCCTACCTTGCTCACCTTTTCAACCTATCACTCTCCTCTGGTGTAGTACCCTCCTCCTTTAAACACGCTCTTATCTCTCCTATCCTCAAAAAACCCAATCTTGACCCCACCTCCCTTGCCAATTATCGCCCCATCTCACTTCTCCCCTACGCCTCCAAATTTCTCGCCCTTAGTCTGCTGTCGCCTCACCAAATACCTCTCTGACCATTCCCTTCTTGACCCTCTCCAATCTGGTTACCGCCCCCTCCACTGCACTGAAACTGCCCTGGCCAAAGTTACCAATGACCTCCTATTAGCCAAATCCAAGGGTCACTTCTCCATACTCATCCTCCTTGACCTCTCCGCGGCCTTTGATACAGTTGATCACCCCCTCCTTCTGCAAACTCTTCTATCTCTCGGCCTCTCTGGCTCAGTCCATGCCTGGTTCTGCTCTTACCTCGCTAACCGCACCTTCTCTGTCTCCATGTCTGGCTCCTCTTCTACCCCCTCCCCTCTCCCGGTTGGCGTCCCCCATTGCTCTGTTCTCGGCCCCCTTCTCTTTTCGCTCTATACTTCCTCCCTCGGTGCTCTTATCACTTCCTTTGGTCTTCATTATCACCTTTATGCTGACGACATTCAACTCTACATCTCTTCTTCTGATCTCTCTTCCACTCTCCTCTCTCGTGTATCTGACTGCCTCTCTGCCATCTCCTCCTGAATGTCCTCGCGCTTTCTTTACATCAATATCTCTAAAACTGAACTTATTGTCTTCCCTCCCGCCAGACTCCCCTCCCATCACAACCTCTCTATTGTTGTCAATAACACTACCATCTCCTCTGTCACCCAACTCCGATGCCTAGGTGTCACTCTTGACTCCTCTCTCTCCTTCGCCCCCCACATCCAATCCCTTGCCCAAGCCTGTCGCTTCCAACTGCGCAACATCGCCCGCATCCGGCTATTCCTCTCTCAAGATGCCACCAAAACAATCATCCACTCTCTCATCATCTCCCGCCTCGATTACTGCAACATTCTCCTCACTGGCCTCCCTCTCTCCCACCTTGCCCCCCTCTGCTCCGTTCTCAATGCGGCTGCTCGACTCATCTTTCTCTCACGCCGCTCCTCCTCTACCTCCCCTCTCTACCATGCCCTTCACTGGCTCCCCTTCCCCTACAGGATCCTTTTCAAACTCCTCACCACCACTTACAAAGCTCTCTCCCAGTCTAATGCCCCTATATCTCTAACCTCCTCACACCTACACTCCGGTCCGCTCCCTGCACTCGGCCAATGACCGTCGCCTCTCCTCCACTCTGATCACCTCTTCCCACTCTAGAATCCAGGACTTCTCCCGAGCTGCACCCTTACACTGGAATGACCTCCCTCATTCCATCCGTCTCTCTCCCAACCTGTGCTCCTTCAAACGGGCACTTAAAACCCACCTGTTCCTTAAAGCCTACCAACCAGCCACCTAACCCTCATCCACTCTTTTTGTTCTCCCTTTCTCCCCTGGCCCCTTTCTTCTCTCCCCCTGCTTCACTGGCTCCCTTTCGTGCCTGTTTTTGTTTCACCCTCCCTTAGGATGTAAGCTCTTATGAGCAGGGCCCCATCTCCCCTCCTGTCTCCATACCGGTTCTTCTGCTCTGTCTTTACTCCATATGTCTTCCTTGAGTTCTTGAAGCATTGGTACTTTGTGTTTATTGTTCTGTACTTTGTCACCCTGTTTTGTACTACTGTTTGTACTGTGTACGGCGCTGCGGAAACCTTGTGGCGCCCAGCAAATAAAGGATAATAATAATAATAATAATAATAATAATAATAATTCTGCTATCTTGGTATCCTGGCATCCTTGTATCCTGGCATCCTGATATCCTGTATCTGTGTCTGTCTATTGATCCTGGTATCCAACGTCATACGCTTCTGAGCTAATCATGGTATCCTGTATCCATTTCTGTTCTTCTGGTTCTGCTCTCCTGGTATCAAGTTACTTCTCCTATACAGCAGTCCCTTGTATCTAGGGTTACTTTATATGCTGAACTCCTGTTGGTCTCGCCTGATACCATCATACCCTGGAACCACAACCTGTGGGGTGAAGCAGCAAAGCCCAAACCTCCTTGAGGGGGTCCCTGGTGAAAACTTACACCTCGTTAGAATCTGTGCCTCAAAGGTGGGTGGAATCAAACCACGCAGACTGCGATGAATCCTAATAGTTCTGCCTAGCTTTGTGACAATTGCGAGCTGATGCAGCGTTGAACGCAGATGCAGATATGCCTTTTATTTACAGTGGTTGGTGCAAATACATGCTGATAATGGTTATGATTGCCAGCTCTAGCTAACTGCTACTGATTGGCTGATTGTGGTTTCACATCAGGGTGTTTTTGCTGCTGATCATACAAATATTATTAGAATTTGTGTGGATATTTAAAAAATTCTTACATTTCTACATGAGAACAAAGGTTATATTTGTTGTATTATATGAAGCCTTATAGCAAAAGTGTTTTCCCCTATGTAAATAATTGTTTATAAAGTTTTATTGTGTCTACGACCTGGTACTGTGTATATCAGTGTAAGCACATCTGTCATAAATCTGGCATGTATGCTAAGGATGCAGAGCTGGCCACATGTTGAGATACATCCAACTGAATTATTCATTTTTTGCATGTGTATTTTTGGGCCGTATATTACTTCCAAGTTGCGTTCAAATCTGCATAAGTCACCGAGTAAGAAGGTGGTTGTAGAAAGGCTGGATCAGTGAGTGGAGTAAGAAGGAAGATTGGTTTGTTGGACAGGTGGTTTTTAAGGAGCATTTGAAGCATTGGGGCCTAGTGGGGAGTCTGATTAGATGCAGAACGGTGTTACATACGTGTGGAGCGCCACATAAGAAGTCTTGCAGGTTGGAGCATAAAAGAGTTATTATTATTATCAGTTTGGGTAATTTGAAGGTGAATGGGAGGAGAGCTACATAGTGAGACAGAGTCAAGAAAAGTTTTTTTGAGGATGGGTGAGGTAAGAGCATGTTTAAAGGTTGAGGGGAAAATGCCAGTGGAGAGGGACAAGTTGAAGAAGTGGGCTAGGTGCAGGCAGGCATTGAGTAAGAGGGAATAGAGTAGGTAAGAGAGGATTGGTCAAGGGGTAAGGTAGAGGGGGAAGATGACAGGGGATATGGAATAAATAGAAGATGGGGTGGTTAGCGAGGGAGGCAGAGGGTATGGACAGAGCTGGTGGGGCTTGATAGGAGGAGATATCTGGATGGATGCTGTAAATTATGGAGGTGAAATGGGTGGCAAAGTCTAGGACTGCAAGCGATTGGCAGAGGAAAGAGTGGACAAAGAAGGAAGTTGAAGGTGGAGGTGAAAAAAAGTTGATAGAGGCAAGAGAGGGTATAGCTGTATGATGAAAGAGTGAATTTAAATTGGAGGAAGTCAGAACGAAATTTCCTCCAGCGGCGTTCAGAATTGCTGTAGCATTTTTATAAGTAGTAGGCCTACTTGAAGTGCAACTGTTGGAGTTTAGATTGCCGCTAGATGGTAAAAGGATAACGAATGCACATAAGCATGAACCTGGGGTCCAAAAAAGGGAGAACGTGAATGATATAAAATGAGTGATAACAAAATGAGGGTCGGGAATGCAACTTAATGGAGAGTTGAGATGAATGAAGTTTTCATAACTGCTCTACACATCCTTATTCTGCATTTTGGTGTTGGTTTCTTTCAGATTTCTCTGGTGGAATTTCCCTTAAATCTCTCATGTATAATTCCCTGTATCATTTTTTTTTATGCCCAATCATTTGCCTTATTAGTTCTGTTCCGTATCATCATGTATCTAGCTCTTCACATAGAGATGTCATCTTTTCTCCCTTGTAGTAGAAAGAGGAAGCAAAAGGAGAGGTCAGAGATAGACAATTTAGCTTGCCCTTGATGGACCAACGCGTGACAGCGTGGATGCACTAACATTCATGGGTTGTTACAAAGCGTTGTCCAAAGGTATGGATCATTTGATCGTCTACTGCCAATTGTGTATGTAGAAGACTGATAAATTCCTCTACATGGAGTCACAGGTGGTCACCAAAAGGTCTTTACAAGTACCTGTTTTGCTTTTATCTGTGCCTCCTGTTCCTGATCATTCAATTAAGATTCACCTTATGACATTTATTCTACTTCATTTCCCTCCCTGATCCTGCAATCATTTGTTAGACTGTTAGAAGTTTATAACTCGTCTGATGATAATGATATGCTTCTGGTGTTAAGATTGCAATTTGATACATGCAAGTTTTTCTTTGTTTGGGATTGTGGTGTGATGTCCATCATTATTTTATAATGGTGTGTTGGAAGTTACAGAATCCCTTCCATTAAAATTTCATGTCACTATTTATTCATTATGTCTGTTTCTGTTAATTACCCATAACCTTTTGTCCTAGTAATTTCAGCATTCTGCTGCTGAATGTGTTTTAATTGTCTGCCTCTTTTACGCCATCTGGTATAAAGTTGAAGTTCTTTTCAATCTAAACCCCAATATTTGTTCATGTCATTTATTTAATCTAGGCAGAATAGGAAAATAAATTGGTGAGAGGTGAGCGCTCGATTGCTCCTTTTGGAAATCAGTGGTCAGAGGTCTGGAACGCTGAAACCTAAATAAATAGACTTGTTGTATACTAAATAGTTAAAAGTTGCGACCACATACAGTATTATCTAGATAATAAAAAGTCAACATATAGATTCGGTAATAACAGATAAAATACATGCATTTAATAAAATGACATAACGTGTGTGCCGGCCAACAGCGTGTGTAACATATAACAATTATGTTTAAAAAGACCGTGGGTAGAGGACACTAGAGCAATTGTCAGTAGTGTATGACACAATCTAATGTCCATCAGATGTCCAAAAGCGAGGTCCAATGTCAATAGTAGTGAAAAACCCAGAGGGAGTGTGGTAGATGGTGAGCGGGTATTTACGAGTCCTCGTACTCGATATGCTCAAGGCCCAGACGGAACTGATTGATAAGTCTTACTTGGAAAGAAACGGTGATCCTCGGTGGAGTGTCCTGGATTAGTAGGGAGGACTGTGGCCAAGCAGCGATGATCATATGGGTAATACACCCAGCGGTGTATGTCGATGAACGGCGTGCGTTCCACAGTGGGATGCACAGATGGATTTCCGGACTTCCGGTTTGACGTCACAAAAAGGGGTGTGTCCCAACGTGTTTCATTTGCTACAGCAAATTTCCTCAGGGGATCGTGATGTCCATCACCATCCTCAATGGCTGAAGAGTATTCCCTTCAGTCAATTCACAAGAGTCCGACGAAACTGCACACAACTGGATGACTACATCACACAAGGTTCTCAAATGGTCAAAGAGTTCCAAGAAAAACAATATGACACTCATCTAGTGGAGAAAGCCTTTGAACAATTAAAACATACCGAACGGAGCTCTCTATTGAAATATAGATCAGATGATAAATCAAACACCACGATAATTACATCCAAAAACAAGGACCAGGTATACTTTATATCTGACTATTCAAATGGAGCCAACCAGCTAAAACATATAATCAATAAACATTGGCATATTCTACTCAAAGACGAAACATTAGGACCCTCACTATCAAAACACCCTAAAATGGTCTTTAGAAAAGCTCCGGATCTAAAGAAATCTCTAGTTAAAAACCATATTAGAAATAATATTACAAATAACGACTGGCTAACTACTGCAAATAAAAAACCGGGTTTCTACTATTGTGGAAAATGTATCAACTGTAAAACCCTTAATCAGAGATCAACCATTGCTACTCTAAATTTCCATTCCTCATACAACAATTTAACTTTTCCCATAAATGATTTCATCACGTGTGACACCAAAAATGTGATATATCTGTTACAATGTCCATGTGCAAAGCAGTATGTGGGTCGCACAATTAGACCACTAAAGATGCGGATAGGTGAACACATCAGACACATAAGAAATGGGTTTGACAAACATCACCTCTCCAACCATTTCAGACTTGAACATAACTGTGATCCCACCGGACTAAATTTCATAGGTCTCAAACATGTACAACTAAATTGGAGAGGTGGAAACAATATCAAATTAATCAACAAAGAAGAGTCAAGGATGATTCTCCTTCTTAACACTCTTAAACCACGAGGTCTAAATATGGAATTTGACCTATCTTTATAAACAACTACACCATATTTAGGCTTCTGTACAAGTTCTATAATCTGGATATTTTGAATAATGGTTTTTGCTGTTGCTAAGCTCACACCCCACTAACCTCCCGTAGGTGATATCTCCATGTTCGCTACGATCATAACACTCTGGTATGCCCAACCTCTATCGAACTTGGAAGCCAAGCAGAGTGTAGCCAGATCAGTACCGAGATGGATGACCACTTGGGAATATCTGGTATAGTAGATAAACATGTTGAGAATACTATCCCAAAGGTGATGGAAAAGTGGGAATGTGACCAGCTAGCCATTAATCGACTGTCAGAGTGACATTAATACACAGTCTCCTTATGGACCACAAATATGTATGGCTACACATGGTCCACACAAACACCGCCCCTCAGTATAGCACTACAGATGTACAATTGATCTATTTTTACCTTAACAAAATCCCTACACTGTTTATTCACAAAGGAGTATTAATATATCTGGAACAAAATGTAATAACCATGACCAAATATAGGTCAATTGCTCTATCTCAATGTACATGTATATATACAATGTCCAGTTAATACAATGTATAGTTTTTGTTACATATTCTGTAATCATTTTTCCTTGATGTGTATAATGTCCTCCCTCTAATAGATTGTATGGTTACACTTACATTCAAGTCACATGATCTCAATCACTGTCTTAATCATTATATCCAAGTATGCTGACGATCTTGAACACTATAGAAACCGATATTCCTCTATGGACATCACGAGTCACATGGTCTCAATCACTGTCTTAATCAATGTCATCCAAGTATACTGACGATCACGAACACTATATAAACCCATATTCTCTATGGACATCACGATCCCCTGAGGAAATTTGCTGTAGCAAATGAAACGCGTTGGGACACACCCCTTTTTGTGACGTCAAACCAGAAGTCCGGAAATCCATCTGTGCATCCCACTGTGGAACGCACGCCGTTCATCGACATACACCGCTGGGTGTATTACCCATATGATCATCGCTGCTTGGCCACAGTCCTCCCTACTAATCCAGGACACTCCACCGAGGATCACCATTTCTTTCCAAGTAAGACTTATCAATCAGTTCCGTCTGGGCCTTGAGCATATCGAGTACGAGGACTCGTAAATACCCGCTCACCATCTACCACACTCCCTCTGGGTTTTTCACTACTATTGACATTGGACCTCGCTTTTGGACATCTGATGGACATTAGATTGTGTCATACACTACTGACAATTGCTCTAGTGTCCTCTACCCACGGTCTTTTTAAACATAATTGTTATATGTTACACACGCTGTTGGCCGGCACACACGTTATGTCATTTTATTAAATGCATGTATTTTATCTGTTATTACCGAATCTATATGTTGACTTTTTATTATCTAGATAATACTGTATGTGGTCGCAACTTTTAACTATTTAGTATACAACAAGTCTATTTATTTAGGTTTCAGCGTTCCAGACCTCTGACCACTGATTTCCAAAAGGAGCAATCGAGCGCTCACCTCTCACCAATTTATAAACATAGGAAGGGATTCCTTTTTTAGTTGAGCCGCTCTTGCTACCTAAAGAGTAGAGCGCGAGTTCCATACCCAATATAGAATAGGAAAATAGATGCTGCAGTACACTTCCAATAAATAAGTCCGATCCTTTTAGTTTAAAGAAATGTGAAAGGTAACATTTATTTTGGAAATTAAAACTGCAGGGATTTTTAAAATTGCCATTTAACATGCAAAAGAAGTCAAAATTAAATGAGATTCTGTGATGGCCACGACTTTGGTTGCAATCTGAGCCAAATTTAAGATCTGTGAGTTTATTTGTCCTGAGCAAACTGCTTAAGCCTGGAATGCTTGTTTCATTTGTCATGGGATGACTTTGAAGGCAACAGCACATTTACTAATTGCACACAACAAGACAGAGATCAACGTGCCTTCCAAGGGCATGAGCAGCCAACATAAGTCCTCCATGATTTGCCAATGCCTAGAATATCAGTAGACCCCATTCAACAATCGGGGATGCTCTATGACCATGACATAGTTATTTATGCAAAACATATTGAAAGTGATATTCCATGTGGTGGAAACCTCTATTTTCTGTGTGCACAATAGCAGACTAAATAGGTTTTGTTTAGCAAGTGAGAGAACAGCTGTATGATATAAGAATGAATTTGGAGTGGAGGAAGTCAGTGTTAAAGCGAAATTTCCTCCACCTGCATTCAGCAGTGCAGGAGCGTTTTTAGAAGCAGTGGGTCTACTTAGCGTGTAACTGTTTGTGTTTAGATTCCCGTTAACTTGTAAAAGGATTGGGAATGCACATAAGCATGAACCTGGGGTCCAAAATAAGGGGGAATGTGAATGATATAATATGAGTGATAACAAAATAAGGATAGGGAATGCACACCTATTTCATAACCGAAGCATATATAACATGTGAAGGACAGTGTAGGGTCGATTAAAGTAAGAGCAAAGTTTGAGTGTCAGTGCATATTTTGCCCATTAGAACAAGCACTGTTTGCTGGGGAAATGGGGAGTATGTCTGATAGCTTTGGCTTCCGGATTACAACTGGGGAGAAAATAGCAAAGTAACCTGATCCATTATCTTCGCCGCCCCCACATTGTAATTATTTAAGAAAAACGCTTCACATTTTTTAGAATTGACATTACAGAGTGTTTTGTATTGTTCAAATGTAAGAATTCTCAAATAAATCCAATTTTATTTCACAATGTAACAAATTAAAATGTAAAAAAATCCAAAAGAGGTGACTATTTTTCCTACTACTAATATAAAATATAAAGTCAAAATAAATATGATGTTGAATAATTGACTTTCTTAGTGAATTGGAAGAATTTTGTAAGATTCCTTGAGAGATTTGTGAGATTTCTCTTCCGATTCCTAACACTCAAGATGTCATCATTATCAATATTACTTGATTTCTCATCACCAGAAATACAAAGTCTAGCATTAAAGTTAGCTGTATTACCATTGTCATCATCACTGGCGGCAGGCAATGCTACAGCAGTAATAATATATGTTCATTGTCAAATAAAGCAGCATTGTACTGGCAGCCACATAAGCCCTGTTTACCAAGGGAACAGAGGACAATGTCAGTCTTAGTGATAACGACTGGGAAGAAAATTGTCAACTCACTGATCCATTATGCTCATTATCACCACCCCTACGTTATGCATCTGCATTATGATCTTTATCCAAATGTTAATAAACTCTATCTGTTTTTTCTAACTTTTCTTCAATCATCATAATTATCTTTAGAATCAGAACTCTAGAGAATCAGGTAATTATACACTTTAGGCTGCCCATGCTGTTAACTGTGTTTTAAGTTGTCTACACTAGCAACACCAGTAAATAAATAATATAAAATACAAACATACATACTTTACTTTATAGTCACATATTTCTACGCTAGTTGCTTATGATTAGCTTGAGAGTACTGATTCTATCGTTTGTGTGGTGTAGCACGGTGACTGCACAATGTATTTAAACCAAAGGGAAACTAGCGATTACCATAGTAGTGATTGACAACAGGGGAGTTCAGGAACATGACGTAACACAGGCCAACACATAAAACAAATTTTTATCACCTAAAATTCATTTTTAATTGTTTGGTTTGAACCAATACCTGGAAGACAGCAATCCTCTGACCAACATTGCTGTGTGACTGATCACACAGCTCACTCAATACTTTTTAGCTTTGCATTCTAGCTAGTCCAATGTGCAATATGATGTAGCACGTGCCCTTGTGTTTCAACTCCCATTGTCCCATAGATTGTAAGCTTGCGAGCAGGGCCCTCATACCTCACTCTTTGTCTGTATTACCCAATATTGTTTTATTAATATTTGTTCCCAATTGTAAAGCGCTACGGAATTTGCTGGTGCTATATAAATAAATGATGATGATGATGATGATGATGAAGTGTGAAATGAAATTTTAAAAACATCCCAAACTTTACCCCCAAAAGAAAGCAGATAACAATTTACAGTTGACCACAGTGTTTTTTTTGGGTTTATATCAGCATGTAAAATATCCACACATAGCAAACTGTGCATGAAATTATAATACAGTAAAATGAAAAAGGTTAACTGTTAAGGGGTGGGGACAAAAATCTAATTTACCCCAATCTGAGCAAACAGTCCTGTATATGCTATGTACAGTATTTTGGAATTTCTGCATTGATAAAATATAAATTACATTTTAAAAATATTTTTTTTGATTATTTGTGTTTTTAGTTTTTTGTTGAGTTTTAAAAAATAGCATGCAACTTGAGCGTAATTAAAGCTATTTTCAAACCCTAGCATACCTCTGCTCAAACAGAACTTGCTGTATGTAGACACACATAACAGACTGCAGATTAAAAAAATGCATAAGTACAACAAAATGTCTCATTAGAACATATCAAACTTTTATTTGGTCATAAAATAACATATTTTCAAATATAATATTTTTTTTATAATTTTTTTAAAAGTTATTTTTATCAGTCCATGTCAGTTGCCTCCCCCTGCTACCTACTAAGCGTGAATAATGAAAGAAATGGAATGGAGCGCAATGAAGTTTGAATGTTATGACGTGGCAGTGGCTTCGTTTCGGGTTTAGTTAGGGCCCCAGTGCACTGCTTTGTCTGGGGGCCGCAATGCTGTTAATACGGCCCTGCACAAGAGTTAACTTGAGACACGCAGGTTAACTTGATACCGACAGGGACGGAATACAGCATTACCGGGACCCATGACAAGATTTGATAGAGGGCCTTGATATTCTAGGCCAACCCCCTGACGATTCAACTCAGCTCCTCTAAGCTCCTCACCTCCCAACCCCAGGAACTGTAGAGGCTGCAAACAATTCAGTGAATTGTTTGGTGGACTTTAAGATAGAGCACATTTGTGCTTGAAAAAAATGTACTCTTGTGCTGCATTCACCTTAATGGTGGAGAGGTGTGGGTGATAGACTAATCAGATTGGCAGGTGTATTTTACATTTGAAGGATACAAAGTCCATATGTCTGGTTTTGGAACGTTTGTTGGAGTTATGTTGAGGAAATTAGTCATTTGTGCTAGTACTACTGTTATTAAGTCTTGAGCTGCAACTAGTCAAACAGTAAAATAATTTTTTGCAAGAAAGCCATCATAGTATTTAGGATTATTATATTAAATAAGTCTAGTTAATAATTTTTTATGGCAAAACCAATTTTATATAATTGCAGTTGTCAGAAGATACAGTACTACTAGCTGTAACATTGTATATGTGGCAAATTACAGTGCTTGAACCCTTCAGAAATCCTCACATGGGCCTCCCACTACATTTGCAGTTAATTACTGAAGCCTTCAGTAAATAGACTGTGCTCTGCAGGGCCGGATTTCCCGCTAGGCACCCTAGGCAACTGCCTAGGGCCCAGCGGTACCTAGAGGGCCCTGTCAGAGCCGACTGTGAGCGGGGTAGGCAAGGCAGCCTGCCATCCCCCTCTGTCCGCCGGCATAACGCCGAAAAGAAAGAAGGAGGAAAAAAAAAAGTCAGCTGACCGCTCGTCGGGACTCGGCAGTCTCCTCTCCTCTCCCACTGAAAATGACGTTGGGCGTGATGACGTCACTCCCAACGTGATTTTCAGTGAGAAGTGGCGAGGAGCACTGGCTGAGCAGAGAGGAGGAGCAGCGGCAGCGCGCCATCGATCAATGAAGTAAACAAGCAGAATAGAAGGTAAGTTAACTAACGGAGGGGCCGTGTCAGAGAAATTTGGAACAGGTATTAAGTAGAGATGAGCGCACTCGGATTTCCTGAATCCGAGCCCACCCGAACCTTTCCGATCCGAGTCGGATCCGAGACAGATCCGGGTATTGGCGCCAAATGAAAACTTGAAAGCGAGGCTCCGAGTCATAATCCCGTTGTCGGATCTCGCGATACTCGGAACCTATAAATTCCCCGCTAGTTGCCGCCATCTTCACTCGGGCATTGATCAGGGTAGAGGGAGGGTGTGTTAGGTGGTCCTCTGTTCTGGTAGATCTCGTGCTGTGCTGTTTAGTTCTGTGCTGTGCTGTGCTGTGCTGTGCTGTTCTGTGCTGTGCTGTGCTGTGTTCTGTTCTGCAGTATCAGTCCAGTGGTGCTGTGTGCTGTGCTCTGTTAATTTTGAGTTCAGTGGTGCAGCTGGGTCCTGTGCTGTGTCCTGTTCAGTCCAGTGGTGCTGTGTCCTGTGCTCTGTGCTTCTAAGGGCATAGTTATTTCCCCATTATTCCCAAGTGTTTAAAAAATTAAAAAAAAGTTAATAAAAAAAATATACAAAAAACTAATTAATTTTTTTTTTAATTACAACAAAAATTGCCAAACCAATCCTGCAGTATAAGCCCATTGGTACTGCAATATTACCAAGTTCACACATTCAGCAGTAAAAGTCCATTGATCTACGCAGTCCAGATACATTTATTGGTGCGAATCATACAAGTTCAGGGTTTTTAAATTATATTGTGGTGACCCACTCCTCTACGCAGTCCAGGTACATTTTTTGGTGCGATTAAGACCAGTTGATGGTTTTCTTATTATATTGTGGTGACCCACTCCTCTACGCAGTCCAGGTACATTTTTTGGTGCGATTAAGACCAGTTGATGGTTTTCTTATTATATTGTGGTGACCCACTCCTCTATGCAGTCCAGGTACATTTTTTGGTGCGATTAAGACCAGTTGATGGTTTTCTTATTATATTGTGGTGACCCACTCCTCTACGCAGTCCAGATACATTTATTGGTGCGAATCATACAAGTTCAGGGTTTTTAAATTATATTGTGGTGACCCACTCCTCTACGCAGCCCAGGTACATATTTTGGTGCGATTAAGACCAGTTGATGGTTTTCTTATTATATTGTGGGGACCACTCCACTACGCAGTCCAGAAAGATACCTCGTTGCAATGTTTTGGACTAATAACTATATTGTGAGGTGTTCAGAATACCCTGTAAATTAGTGGAAATGATTGTTAATGAATGTTATTGAGGTTAATAATAGCGTTGGAGTGAAAATAAGCCCAAAAACTTGATTTTTGAACTTTTTATGCTTTTTTCAAAAAAAATCCGAATCCAAAACCTTAAATCCGAACCAAAACCTTTCGGCAGGTGTTTTGCGAAACAAATCCGAACCCAAAACATTGCGAAAATCCGAATCCAAAACACAAAACACGAGACACCAAAAGTCGCCGGTGCACATCCCTAGTATTAAGGGAGGGGGCATGATGGCAATAATATGTATATGGGGGGCAGGATGGCAATAATATGTATATGGGGTGCATGATGGCAATAATATGTATATGGGGTCATGATGGCAATAATATGTATATGGGGCATGATGGCAATAATATGTATATTGGGGGGCATGATGGCAATAATATATATATGAGGGGCATGATGGCAATAATATGTATATGGGGGCATGATGGCAATAATTAGTAGCAGAGGGGCATGATGGCAATTATATGTATATGGGGGGCATGATGGCAATAATATGTATCAGAGGGGCATGAGGGGCATGATGCCAATAATATGTAGCAGAGGGACATGAGGGGCATGATGCCAATAATTAGTAGCAGAGGGGCATGAGGGGCATGATGGCAATAATAAGTAGCAGAGGGGCATGAGGGGCATGATGCCAATAATATGTATCAGAGGGGCATGAGGGGCATAATGGAAAAAATATGTAGCAGAGGGGCATGATGACAGAAATGTGGAACAGGCAGTGTGAGGTGAAATAAACAAGGGGAGAAAAAATTAGAGATGAGCGCACTCGGATTTCTGAAATCCGAGCCCACCCCGAACGTTGCCGATCCGAGTCGGATCCGAGACAGATCCGGGTATTGGCGCCAAATTCAAATCTGAAACTGAGGCTCTGACTCATAATCCCGTTGTCGGATCTCGCGATACTCGGATCCTATAAATTCCCCGCTAGTCGCCGCCATCTTCACTCGGGCATTGATCAGGGTAGAGGGAGGGTGTGTTAGGTGGTCCTCTGTCCTGCTATATCTCGTGCTGTTCAGTTCAGTGCTGTGCTGTGCTGTGCTGTGCTGTGCTCAGTCCAGTGGTGCTGTGTCCTTTGCTCTGTCCTTCTGAGGTCAGTGGTGCTGCTGGGTCCTGTGCTGTGTCCTGTTCAGTCCAGTGGTGCTGTGTCCTGTGCTCTGTGCTTCTAAGGGCATAGTTATTTCCCCAATATTCCCCTGTGTTTAAAAAAATAAAAAAAAGTTATTTAAAAAAATACCAAAAACTAATTTAATTTTTTTTTAATTACCACAAAATTTGCACAACCAATCCTGCAGTATAAGCCCATTGGTACTGCAATATTACCAAGTTCACACATTCAGCAGTAAAAGTCCAGTGGTACTGCAATATTACAAAGTTCACACATTCTGCTGTATCAGTCCAGTGGTGCTGTGTCCTGTGCTCTGTCCTGCTGAGTTCCGTAGTGCTGCTGGGTCCTGTGCTGTGTCCTGTTCAGTCCAGTGGTGCTGTGTCCTGTGCTTTGTGCTTCTAAGGGCATAGTTATTTCCCCATTATTCCCAAGTTTTTAAAAAATAAAAAAAAGTTAAAAAAAAAATAAAAATAATTTTTTTTTAAAAAAAATATAATTATAACCAAATTTACAAAACCAATCCAGCAGTATAAGCCCATTGGTACTGCAATATTACCAAGTTCACACATTCAGCAGTAAAAGTCCAGTGGTACTGCAATATTACAAAGTTCACACATTCTGCAGTATCAGTCCAGTGGTGCTGTGTCCTGTGCTCTGTCCTGCTGAGTTCCGTAGTGCTGCTGGGTCCTGCGCTGTGTCCTGTTCAGTCCAGTGGTGCTGTGTCCTGTGCTCTGTGCTTCTAAGGGCATAGTTATTTCCCCATTATTCCCAAGTTTTTAAAAAATAAAAAAAAAGTTATAAAAAAAAAATAAAAATAAAAAAATAAAAAAATAATTATAACCAAATTTGCAAAGCCAATCCAGCAGTATATAAGCCCATTGGTACTGCAATATTACCAAGTTCACACATTCAGCAGTAAAAGTCCAGTGGTACTGCTATTACAAAGTTCACTGATTCAGCAGTGTATAAGTCCAGTGGTACTGCTATTACAAAGTTCACTGATTCAGCAGTATAAGTCCAGTGCTACTCTCCTGTGCCGCATATAATTTTTAAAGGCTTTGCCGAGTGTGTGTGGGTTAGGGGTACGCTCTCTTGTGCTACATATAATGGAAAACCAAAATTTGGAGGATAAAGTAGGGAAAGATCAAGACCCACTTCCTCCTAATGCTGAAGCTGCTGCCACTAGTCATGACATAGACGATGAAATGCCATCAACGTCGTCTGGCAAGCCCGATGCCCAATCTCCTAGTACAGGACATGTAAAATCCAAAAAGCCCAAGTTCTCAAAAAATAGCAAAAAGAGAAACTTAAAATCATCTGAGGAGAAACGTAAAGTTGGCAATATGCCATTTACGACACGTAGTGGCAAGGAACGGCTTAGGCCCTGGCCCGTGTTCATGACTAGTGGTCCAGCTTCACCCAAGGATCTAAGCCCTCCTCCCCCCCCTACAAAAAATTTAAGAGAATTTTGCTGTCAGCAACAACAACAAAACAGCAAAGAACTCTGCCTTCTAAACAGATGACATCACAAATCCCCAAGGCGAGTCCAAGGGTGTTGTTGGTTGTGAACCCTGACCTTCCCATCACTGTACGGGAAGAGGTGACTCCATCCAGCATTTGCAGCACGCCCTCTGCATATGCTGGAAGGATCACCCACAGTCCAGTTACAGATTTGGCTAATGAAGGTGTGAATGTTGTACACTGGGAGGAGGATATTGATGTAGCTGGCGCTGAGGAGGATGTTGATGATTATGATGCAGACAGATACCAAATTGCCTTTCTCAATTTCTATTTATATTCTAGATTATATAACGGCTGAAAAGTTTTCTGTTTTACTCCTAGTGGAGAGGGGATCTGATGCAGACAGATACCAAACTGCCTTTGTCCATTTCTTTGTATATTTGAATTTCTAGTTCTACAGTCTATGCAGGCTGCTTTATTTATATTCAACTACAAGTGTAGGGCGGGGGGGGGGGGGGGGGGGCATAGATAGCCACCAAAGTAACGTGGTCCATTTAATTTCACTTTCTAGCTCCACAGTCTGTGCAGCCTGCTTTTTTTATCTTCAAAGTATTTATATTTACAAGCCTTGCAATCTAAATTAACTAGAGGTAGTGACGTGGTAGAACTCCAAAAGGCAGTTTGGAAGCCCCTGTACAAACTGGCTCTATTTTTTAACTGAGTTGTCCCCCCTCCAGTGTGTGCTCGGAAAGAGTTTTTAGTGCAGCGGGGAACCTGGTCAGTGAGCGGCGAAGGAGGTTGCTTCCTCACAACGTTGAAAAAATGATGTTTATAAAAACGAATAATCAATTCCTCAATGAAGTACAGCACTGCCCTCCAGACAGTACAGAGGGACTGTGGTTGTGGAGTCCAGCGGGGACGAATTGATAATGTGTGAGGAGGAGGAAGTACACACTGTAGGGGGAGAGGAATCAGAGGTTGAGGATGAGGACGACATCTTTCCTCAGTAGAGCCTGTTTAGTTTGTACAGGGAGAGATGAATTGTTTTATTTGTGTGGGGGCCCAAACAAACCAATCATTTCAGCCACAGTTGTTTGGTAGGCCCTGTCGCTGAAATGATTAGTTTGTTAAAGTGTGCATGTCCTATTTCAACAACATAAGGGTGGGTGGGAGGGCCCAAGGACAATTCCATCTTGCAACTTTTTTTTTGGCATTATGTGACCATTCAACAGTCGTTTGCCATGTTCAAAAAGTAAAAGAAAATGCCAACAAATTCAATAAATTAAATCAAAAGTTAAATGCCCTGTCATTATTTAAAACAAGAGGTTTTGACGTGCTAGAATTAGTGTAGTGTTAAGATGTTATAAACACTACACTTGGAAATTGGAGGAGGTATTGTGGCCCCGATATCAAATTGGGTACCGGGGCCACCCCACTACGCAGTCCAGATACTTGTTTGGTGGAATTCAGACCAGTTGAGGGTGTATTTATTTTATTGTGGCCCCGGTATCAAATTGGGTACCAGGGCCACCCCACTACGCAGTCCAGATACTTGTTTGGTGGAATTCAGACCAGTTGAGGGTGTATTTATTTTATTGTGGCCCCGGTATCAAATTGGGTACCGGGGCCACCCCACTACGCAGTCCAGATACTTGTTTGGTGGAATTCAGACCAGTTGAGGGTGTATTTATTTTATTGTGGCCCCGGTATCAAATTGGGTACCGGGGCCACCCCACTACGCAGTCCAGATACTTGTTTGGTGGAATTCAGACCAGTTGAGGGTGTATTTATTTTATTGTGGCCCCGGTATCAAATTGGGTACCGGGGCCACCACACTACGCAGTCCAGATACTTGTTTGGTGGAATTCAGACCAGTTGAGGGTTTTATTATTATATTGTGGGGACCACTCTATCTATACCACACTACAACTCTATACCACTCTATTTAATACTTGAATTCTATTTAATACTTTAATTCTATTACTAATTCCCATAAAGAGGAACTGCCGCTTCTATTTAATACTTTAATTCTATTAGTAGTTACCATAAAGAGGAACAAAATAAACCAATTTTACCAAAAGTATAATATGACTTACAAACACTACACTTGAAAGATGGTGCCTTTAAATGAAAAAGTCAGTCTTCATTGCACGACTATGTGCAACAGGGACAGTTTTTTGGTTTACAAAGTCAACCAATAACACTTCGACCCTGTCTGTCTTTAACATACTTGATAGGATCTCAAAGACAAATGGTCTGTACCATGTTTGGAGGAGGTATTGTGGCCCCGGAACCAAATTGGGTACCGGGGCCACTCCACTATGCAGTCCAGATAGAGGTGTATCAGATATTAAACAACGTTGACTGTTGCTGCAAAAATTTTAAATAATATTGTGGGGAACACTACACTACGCAGTCCATAAACTTTTTGGGTGGAATTCAGACCTGTGTAGGGTTTTTTAATAATATTGTGGTGACCCACTCCTCTACGCAGTCCAGGTACATTATTGGTGCGAATCATACAAGTTCAGGGTTTTTAATTTATATTGTGGTGACCCACTCCTCTACGTAGTCCAGGTACATTATTGGTGCGAATCATACAAGTTCATGGTTTTTAATTTATATTGTGGTGACCCACTCCTCTACGCAGTCCAGGTACATTATTGGTGCGAATCATACAAGTTCAGGGTTTTTAATTTATATTGTGGTGACCCACTCCTCTACGCAGTCCAGGTACATTATTGGTGCGAATCATACAAGTTCAGGGTTTTTAATTTATATTGTGGTGACCCACTCCTCTACGCAGTCCAGGTACATTTATTGCTGCGAATCATACAAGTTCAGGGTTTTTAATATATATTGTGGTGACCCACTCCTCTACGCAGTCCAGGTACATTTATTGGTGCGAATCATACAAGTTCAGGGTTTTTAATATATATTGTGGTGACCCACTCCTCTACGCAGTCCAGGTACATTTATTGGTGCGAATCATACAAGTTGATGGTTTTCTTATTATATATATTGTGGTGACCCACTCCTCTACGCAGTCCAGATACATTTATTGCTGCGAATCATACAAGTTCAGGGTTTTTAATATATATTGTGGTGACCCACTCCTCTACGCAGTCCAGGTACATTTATTGGTGCGAATCATACAAGTTGATGGTTTTCTTATTATATATATTGTGGTGACCCACTCCTCTACGCAGTTCAGATACATTTAATGGTGCGAATCATACAAGTTCAGGGTTTTTAATATATATTGTGGTGACCCACTCCTCTACGCAGTCCAGGTATTTTATTCGGTGCGATTTATACCAGTTGATGGTTTTCTTATTATATTGTGGGGACCACTCCACTACGCAGTCCAGAAAGATACCTCGTTGCAACGTTTTGGGCTAATAACTATATTTTGAGGTGTTCAGAATACACTGTAAATTAGTGTAAATGCTTGTTATTGAATGTTATTGAGGTTAATAATAGCGTAGGAGTGAAAATAAGCCCAAAAACTTGATTTTTAAACTTTTTATGTTTTTTTCAAAAAAAATCCGAATCCAAAACCTTAAATCCGAACCGAGACCTTTCGTCAAGTGTTTTGCGAGACAAATCCGAACCCCAAAAATAATGAAAATCCGGATCCAAAACACAAAACACGAGACCTCAAAAGTCGCCTGTGCACATCCCTAGAAAAAATATGGAAGGCACAGTGTGATGGTGAAGGGTGCACAGTGTGATGATAAAAGGGTGGGAACTGGGGGGGGGGAGGGGCAAACCAGTATCTTGCCTAGGGCCCTATGAGGTCTAAATCCGGCTCTGGTGCTCTGTGCCATGTATAGACAACACCAATCAATCCATGCTTACTGGCATAAATTGGTTGACTATGATGATCAATCTAATGCAATCATGGACTATATAATGGTACCTAGGTTGTGTGAATATGGCTAGAGATGGGTGTAGCATCCTGGATATGTTCAGAGTGAATATATATAAACAGCTGGATCATATCTGATGCAATATAGTTCCTGAAGCTATAATTGTGCATCTAACAGTGAATTATTTTTAATTGTCCAAAAGGAATGCTAAGAAATCGCATGGTCCCTTTTTAACACGTGGACTAGGATATGATGAATTCATATTAAAAAAATAAAGTAGAAGGAAGATGACTGTACAGAAATTAGTTAAAGGGACATGGGGCGCGGAGATAGCCCGTCACTCTTAAGTGCCTGTGTTTCATGACCGAAGAGTATTAATATTGAAACACATATGCTCAATCACCAGCTTTTTGTTCTTCCAATTTTCCACCATAAATTACTCATTAAAAATAAATTAATGGTGTATTTGGGGCAGGCATGAAAATTTCATTTTAGTAAATACATTCTGTGATAGGAAATTTCGGCATTACAGATTTTAAGTTACAGCGTTTTGTAAACCAGGCATTGTGCCTTTAGAAGCGAAGATGAAAGAAGTGGCTGCTCATTGCAGTAATTACACAAGTTCAAATGATATAATTGGTGCTGCCTTCTATGTGCACATATTTGTCTCCACTTTAATACATCCAGTGTAAGAGGTCATAGAGCATTGTGTGTCTGTTCTGTTATTATCTGAAAAGGGTTTTGAATGCAAAACAATTGGGAATAAACTCAATTGTTGTTTCTGGCATTATGCAACAATGCAAAGATAGAAAAAAAGCTATTATGTTAAGGGCTTTGGATAATTAAAATGATCCTTCCTTTATATAGTACCAACATATTCCGCAGCGCTGCACAATGATAGAATTGCACTATAATTCCACTCTCATTTATTTCTTAAATTAATTATGAAAGTGAATGGGACATTTTCTTGATTACACGTGTCACTGTTGTGTCTTTCGTTTTCAGTTACATGAGGATTTCTACACCTCTAATTGTGAGTACCTGTATCAAGTGTCCCTAGATCAGTTATAACTATAATAGTAGCAGGGGGTGATGTTACCCCGTGGCCCGCAGCTAAGGGGTCTGTCTTCCCTGTCAAAGCACCATATATATGTATGAGTTGTTCATTATTGGGTGGTACATAATTTTGCTATAGGGCCCAAATTGTCTAGTTATGACCCGAAACTAGATGTTATAAAAAGCCATCTTACAGAAAGCACCTCTAAAAGTAAATTATTTAAATGGAGAGAAAGAGGCTCTGTGGTTACCTGCAAAACAGGGAATGCTCCTATACAGCGGCTATAAAAGGTTTTTAACCCCCCCTTGGACTTTTTCACATTGTACTGTCTTACTAATCAACATAAAGTACTCGATAATGTGCCTAAGAAAAATGTATTCAACCAATAAGCCCCGGCTAACCATTTAATTTTTTTTTGTATCACAAAAAAAGTCTGCATTGGACAGCTGCTCTTGGTCTGGGGGGGTCTGTGGTACATGCCCTTTTGTGCAACCTGTAATCCGACTCTGAACTTTTGCAACGGTGGTTGTTCCGCCACTGCTGTTATCACACCTGCTTTTCAGAAGCAGCTTATTTCTGTTGATTACAGATGCTCAGAAATTTTTTAGGAGTGTTTTAAGAGAGTGTTTGGTCTTGTTTACATAATTTGGTAATATCTTTCTACAGCTTGGGTGTGACAGGCTAGAGTGTTTTACATTAATTTAAATGGACTAGGAATTCAGAGTCTTTTATTAACTGAAAATGCAACCACTACCATTCACGAGCATTAGAAGCCTTGGAAACAGCTAAGATCAGATGCCAAAATCTTTAGTGATAAGAATTAACAGTAAATATCTGCTGTTTTTTACTGACCTCTAAAACTGCTTCCAAAACACGGGAGTAGAAGGCTGCATACAATAAAATGTTCAGAAGTTTTTGAATTCACAATTTCGAACTAAACCATGTTCTATGTAATTCTAAAAGCAGCAAATAAAATTAGCCCGATCCTCCAGCAATAGACTTTTACTGGGCAGGTCAGGTAACATGCTGACTATCAGAGTGAAAGCATTGTGTTAGGTGACCAGGTCATATAGGTAACAGATTCCCTTCCACCCTCTAGAGCGGGGATCAGTCATATGTAAGCTACTTTATAGTCATATAACATTGCAAATAGGTGTTTGTGATTTAATTCATCGTATTAGCTTGGTGTCTTTTACTGGAAGTCTGGTTCCAATCATGGGTTAAAACATGAGAGGGAGAGACTTAGGCTGGGTACATACTGGAGCATTTTTGTCCAATAATCGGGCAAATCAGCCGACATATGACCGTTCAGTCGGAAGTCGGGTTAGTGTGTATAGTGACACGATGGTCGAACGTTGTTCCAAAGTGTCGATTGTCAGCTCATTTGGTTGGTGGTACTATTTAATATTTTTCGACCAATCACCGACCGATCATGTAGTGTGTATGCGCTCATGCTCACAATCTCCATAGAGTTTATAAAGTCGGGCTCTTTTCAGCTGATGCTAACGGTGAATAAATGTAGAGAGTGCTGTAGAGGGAATAATTAATTTACTTGTTCTGAGACAGAATATTTCATTTCAGAGTCACAGAAGCTAACAAAATTCGTTAGGACATGTGGATAGCTATAACAAGGCGTTTTAATCAGTGTGACAATGTGACATGAATGAATGAATGAATATTGTGCTGTCATTCTCTAAAGACTAGATGATCAGATGAAGGACCAGATGAAGAGCACAAATCTGAAGGTAACTGGAGTCAGTGTGTACACATGAACCGCCAGACTGATCGGACCTTCATTCGTTGGTACAATCGTTTGAAATAACACATTGGTCGGAAAATTCTTCAGTGTGTACCTAGCCTTAATCACATTGTTATCACTTTGATTGTCTCTAAATTGTTCTGCTCTACCCATGAGGTATTTATGGATAGAGCTATCTAGAGATGAGCACTGGATCATGACAAACTACATATCAAAAAGTCACTGCAAGACTGAAATATGCATAGTAAGTCAGAATGGCTTAATGTTTATGAACTTATTCCACTGAAATCATTTGCAAAGTGTTAAGTATAATGGGACCTTTACTCTGATTTCACTAATCAAGTTTTAATCAAATCCATTTGGTTATTCACCTCCTGGATTTTTGAATTTTTAAAATCCAAGTTTCCTTATCAATTTAAAAAGCTGGGTAGACAGATTTTGAACGGCAATGTACTATATCTTTACTGCATATACACTTTACTTTTATTTTCATCCTTGCCGTAATTCCCAGCATACTAACTTTTTAATTGGTTTGCTTTAAAGGAATCTACGATGAAACAAATTCTGCAGTGTTAATTGTGAAAACATAGCTTGCACTCTTTAATCATAAAATTACCAGTAATAAAAAATTCTGTATTATTTTATGTGCTTGCTCAACCATTGTATGTCTATGGCATTTTGTTATCATAATGTGTTTTGTTTATTGGTAGTATGTAATGCTATTTTTGGCCTGCATATTTGTTTGTTTGCTTATTGCTATTCCATCTCTCACATATGAGGGACCATATTAACTGAGGCCTAATATGAACTGTTCTCTAATAGGGAATATTAGGTGTAGTATCAAGCACAATTGATGAACATTTAAGGCTGCGCAAACACAAAATATATCAATTTGGTTCAAACAGAGGTGCTTTTAATACCACAATTTTCCTGCAGCTGTGTGATAGAAGCTTCATATACATAATCTGTGCTATCTGGGGAACTTGCTATCTAACCCTCTGTAGCTTCCTGTTTGCCTTAATTCTCCTCCGTACATCATGAGATTGCCCCTGGCACATGCAGTCCTGTCCTCACTAACACATGACTGGTCACTGCCTTCCAGGAAATCAGCACACTCAGATCCCGGTGCTGTGAACATGTGAACATTGCCAAGATCTGATTGGCCAAAGGTTGTTCTATCTATTCCGACCTTTAAAACTGAAGACAACCTGGATGAACAGGAGTTGAAGATTAAACAGAATATGGTGCTCAAATCCTAGTCAAATCCTAGTCAAATGTTTGTTAAGAATACACAGAACACATTAAAGAATATATACGCTTTTCCCACAAAACTGATCGGCCACCAAGGTCTTACAAACTTATATTTTGTTGAGTTCTTAATTAAGCAATTTAAAGTAAAACATTATTTTATTTACATTTCTACTAAGCCTCTATTACTAAAGCGATGAGCATAAAAGTGACCCCTTTGTATCTCTAGTAGTTTGTATTGGCTATTTGGGGTGTAGAGTAGGAGGTTTTCACTGGAAGACCCTGCAAAAGGGCTGGGACTGCACAGCAGAAAAACCACAAAGGAGTCTTACCTGGAGGCTGTAGACAAACAAATCTAATGAGGTAACAGAACACGACAATACAAAATCCAGGAACAACCAAAATTGTCAGGGTCAGGCAACAGTAATGCAGAGTCAATATACAAGCCAAGTTCAGGGCTGGTAAATAATAAGCCAAGTCATCAGAGGTCAAAAGGTGAGGTCAAAATCCAGGAATCAAATAAGAAAATGCTTCAGCTATTTTGCTCAATTATACATTCATGAAGATAAGCAAGTCAATATCTTAATTAAAATAAATAGATCCATAAAAAAGACACCATCCAACTTCCATAGTGGAAAAGTCCACTAAATTGCTTTGAAAACTAAAAAAAAAAGTTTAATCCTTCCAGATCTACATAACTGTAATACAAACCTCTAAAAAGCTAGTAAACTTTGAAATTGATCAGTTTGTTTAAATTCCACCTATGTCCTAGCATGTATTCTTCTTTAAGCCAAACTCATTTTAATTGTTTCTGAAAACTTTCCCAAGGAAGATAAAGTTGAATTGAGCTATGTGACATTGATTTGAGATTTCTTAAATCATTGCTGCCAGCATGGATCAAAATTATTTTAGCACATGAGAAAAAAGCTGTGCAAGACCAAATTACCTATATGTCATTCTCCTATTTCTAACCAATAAACTAAAAAAATGTGTCATTAATTTCCAACTGTTATCCCTAAGAACATTAATGTGCTTTAATTTTGGCTCAAAAGGTGTCAGTGTCCATTGATCCATACACCTACAAAATCTTCAAAAGAAAATATTAAATGACAAGATACGAGTTACCATATATTCTTCTTCCTTTAATAAGATCTGAAGCAGCCTTAATGTACCTGTGGCTGCATCTATCATTAAGGATTTTAAGATTTTGTAAATCAAAAACTAGGTCCACCTACCTCTACCTTCTTGGTCAGTATTTGACTTAGATAAAAGCAAAAAAATCCCATCCACAAATATAGTTACTTTGTTACTTTTTAAACCTGACGTTGAAGCCGTACTACTCGACACCACTTCACATATCATGAATGCTGTAAAAAATGTTAAACTAAATGCTGTTTAAATAAAAGTAACTCAATTAATAACCAACTATTTGTAAGCTCTTGAATAAACCTGGTAACATCTCATCTGTAACTGGCCATTTATTATGCTTTGTAAACATTTTATTGCTATAACAATAGCCTAAATCGAGAAATTCTTAAAGCTTTCAATTGAAAAGAAAATTACAAAAATAAACAACTTATGCATATTTTGTTGAATACCCACTTTTTTTTCACTAAATAAATAAAGGCTATCAAATCATTCACTTCTGCTTTAAATGATAACCATCTAATTGCCAGACAAAAAAACAAACAATCATTTCATGCTGACACATAAGACTCTCAAGTAGCCCTTACCACTGCATTGCATAAAATTGGTATTACTCCCATATTAAATTCCAAAGGTACAATGGACAAGTCACTACTTCCTTGTCTGCTAGAGGTTCCAACTCCCAAAAGCACTGCATCTGTAAACAAGGTAAGAAAAATGGCAGCACGGTCGCTTAGTGGTTAGCACTTCTGCCTCACAACACTGGGGTCATGAGCAGGGCCGCCTTCAGAGGGGTACGGCCAGTACTGCTGTGAGGGAACCGGACAGACTAGGGGGCCTGGACAGACCTCTCCGTCTGTCCAGACACCCTGGACTGTCCGGACCCCTCAGTCAACGACCGTGCTGCCCCTTCTTTTCTTACCGTCTTCTCCGCAATGCTGCAGCTCTGCCTCCCAGGCTCTGATAGGCTGGGAGTGCGGCACGGTGATGTCATCACTGCGTGCTGCGCTCCCAGTGTTTCAGTGACCGGGAGCTGTGGCATCGCGGAGGAGAAGGTAAGTTAATTAGGTATTCATTTTTTTGGGAGGATAGGGAGAGCCTGGGGGACCTTAACTGTGGAGGAGGGAAGGGAGAGCCTGGGGGCCTTAATTATGGAAGTGGGGAGGGAGAGCCTGGGCGACCTTAACTGTGAGGGAGGGGAAGAAGACCCTGGGGGACCTGGACTGTGGAGGAAGACCTGAACTGTGGAGGGAGGGGAGAGAGGGAGAGCCTGGGGGTCCTTAACTGTGCAGGGAGAGCCTGGGGGACCTTAACTGTGGAGGGAGGGGAGGAGAGGGAGACCCTAGGGAACCTAAACTATGGAAGGGAGGAGAGGGAGAGCCTGGGGGACCTTGACTATGGAAGGGGGGAGGGAGAGCCTGGGGGACCCTAACTATGGAAAGGGGGGAGAGGAAGATCCATCGGGTTCTTAACTTTGGAGGGGAGAGGGAGAGGGGGACCTTAACTGTGGAGGGGGGGAGAGGGGAACCTTAACCGTGGAGAGGGTGAGAGGGGAACTTTAACTGTGGAGGGATGGGGGGAGAGAGGGAGAGGGGAACTTTAACTGTGGAGGGGGGGAAGGGGTACCTTAACTGAAGAGGGGGGGAGAAGGAGAGGGGGACCTTAACTGTGTTTGGAGTGGGAAAGAAGGACATTAACTGTGATTGTGGGGGGGAGAGGTTAACATGTGCTTGCAGGGAGAGGAGAGGGGGACATTAACTGTGCTTGCGGGGAGGGGAGAGGGGGACATTTACTGTGATTGCGGGGAGGGGAGAGGGGGACATATACTTTGGGGGGAGGGGAACATTTACTGTGATGAGGGAGTGGGAGGAATGTACTGTGATGAGAGATCGTGAGTTCAATTCCTGACCATGGTCTTATCTGTGTGGATTTTATATGTTCTCCCCGTGGTTGCGTGGATTTTTCCTGGGTGCTCCAATTTCGTCACAAACCAGAAATACAAACCAGTAGGTTAATTGACTGGTATCAAAATTGATCCTAGTCTGTGTGTGTGTGTGTGTGTATGTCTGACGCTATATAAATAAATGATGATGATGATGATGAAGAAGAACTAGCCAAATTAAAAAAATCAAATATTTTTTAACTTGGACAATAATATAGAGCAACCAAATGTCTAAAAAATACAATTCCCATGGCAAAATCCTAACAGCCAAAGTTAATTATTTAATTTCTTTAACCATTAACTTTAAACTGAAACGGCCTTATCCAACAAACTTTGTTTGTTTACCATATGGGCACCCAGACTACATTCCTTATTTAAGTTTACAGCTACATTAATTGAAGAATAGCAGAAGGAAGACAAATTTTTATCCGTGCCATGGTGTACTGAAAAACCTGAATCTAATTTTGGAATTAAACCTAATGTCGACAATTTAAATTCTCCAAAGGGGAAGCAGTTAAATGGACCTAATATCTCACCACAAGCAGTTGTAATCTAATAGCCGATGCTGGCAACCCCGACCAGAGTGACGACAACAACTTCAGTACGACATTGAAGAGGCGGCGCCTCTTACAACTGCCCCCATAACTGTAGAAAGATTACTGTCGACATGCACACTATGTTATTCAGTGCTGTCGCCCTCTCCATTAATCGCATTTCCTTGGAATCAGTATAGTAAACAGTCGTTGTGAACAATAGGTCAATATTCGTAGTGAAGATGTCGTTGTCACTCTTGTTGGGGTTGCCAGCATTGGGTATTAGTACCTAACCCACCACAAGAACCTTGGCATTTTAGCACTACGTTTGACATGAGTTTTTAATGCAAGTGTGAAAAATGTAAAAATAAAACTGATTCTATTCTGGTGTAACCTTACCCGTTTGAGTTCACACATTTGCACCTGTGTGCATTTGTGTTGTAGCACAGTTTTTTTATGCTGGTTGCTCCATTTCAGTGCATTCAATTCATGTCCCCACACTTGAAAAAGTCCATTTGTCTCTAGGAGTTGTGAAAGTCAAATAATTGGATGAGGTTGTTTCAAATTAATAACCATCAATTTAATTGGCTTTATCCTGAAAAAATATGTGAATAGCACGCTACGCGGTGTAAGGGTGTATTTTGCAATAACACTTACGAACACTTTTACATACATTTACACTCACACATTCATTTGTAAATAGTTCACTTTAATAAAATTCCAGCACATGTTTTTTATAAGCAAATGTAATGGATTTCATAGTTTGATATAATAATGTTAAAACCACTTTATTGATATTTAAGGTTCAGGATATAGGAAATGTATCATGTTTAGTGTCATTGTAATCCACTTTTTACCATCAGACATCCGCTACAATTGGCTAAGCAATCGCACCTTGCGTATGTTAGTTTTAGATGATAAAGGATAAATGCTCAAAATTATATTTTGTTTGTAATGCTAATAGACTAGTTTGAACCAGCATTTTGGTGGGAAAACACGTAGGCAGCTGTTGGGAGAGTTGACACCCACCCTTGGAGGCCATCGTTTGAACTGACCTATGACCTGCATTACACTGGACTGTCCTAAATCCTGAACCAATGCAAAAATGTCTTGACATCATTACTGTTTTTTATGTACCTCAAACTGTATATAAACCAAGCACTGAGACCATCATTCAGTTTACTTTGACCACGGGATCAGGATTGAATGACTGCATGCTGGATTCAGTGTGCAGCGTATGTATCGGCTGTACTTTATTTTAGTCAATTGTTATTTCTTACATGTTGCAATTAAATCTTTTGTGCGTTGGAACCACATTGATCGCAGCGGACAATTTTTATTGATAGCGACTAGATGAACACAACAGAGTTAACAAGAGCATTACACGAGTATTGTGCTTTTTTTCATCTTAATGGCCCATTCTTTTAAATGGTGTTTTGTGCTATATGTAGAAGGCCTTATTGAAATTAATAGACAGTTAAAATGGATGGACCATTAACATGAAAGGAGCTGCACAGAATTGTTAATTGTTTTCTTCCCATATCAATAAAAATTTAGTTAATTCCTATTAATATATATTAATTAGAGCAGGGAGTCTCTGAGATTTCCTTTACAGCCATCCAATCATAACCCAGTTTGCATGGGAAACAGCTTGTGAGAGAAAGGGAGAATTTATTTGATTACACTTTAGTTGATAAATGTGTACCTTTCATTTAGTGCTTGGTAGTCTCTGGGAGAGGGATGTATGTTGTTTTTATTTTTTGGGCTCCCACGCAGAGGATCTAGATCTGCGCTGACCAGTCTGATATTGGTTTCCACTATGACATGCTATGTATTTCACTGTTAATAACCTGGGGTGGGCTTCCACTCTGGAAGAGGGACCCCACACTTTTTGTTTCCTTGTTTTTTTGGGAGGCTGGCTGATGAAACTGAGTGCTATTTTTAAAATTATTTGTTTATTACTGAAGCTTTCCCATTAATTTCAATACACCGTTTATTTCAATGGGATTTTTTGTACATGTAGTCACATGCTGCAATCCCCATTCAAATGAATGGGCTACTGAAATGAATAGGAAAAGCTTATGTTCTGGAATTTACAAATGCATCCAACTCACATGAATTACTTATGAACCACATTTGAAATGCTCATTGTATACATTTGCAAATGCATATGTTTATATGTCTTTCTAATGCTGTTTTCTTATGCAAATGTAACAATGTAGATTTTATTTTTTACTACTTCTATATTTACTACTGTCTATATTTACTGATTACAATTATTCTGACACTTATTGTTTAATATAGTAATATAAGGAAAAGGGAAAACTTACCTGAAAGTAATTTTCTGTTTATATTGTCTACATACAGTGGCAACCAAAGGAACATTAAGCTTAGCATCACTGGCGTCTGAGCCTTTGAAAACATTTCTGTTTTATGCTGAGTGTAATGTTGCAGTCGGCTGACAAAACACTTAACACTGCTATGGCTTACTGTGTAAGCTATACATTCATTCATATTTGTATTTGGAGATGATAAGCCACTTACAATGCCATTCACTGTACACCAATTATAACCAGCAGAGTTATGATAAGCCTCAATAAACATGTCTAGGTGTCCAAAGCACAACATTTTGAAGGGTGTTTTTTCACCCAAAATGCAAGTATTACTAAAAGTTTAAGATACTGGCCTCCGTCTGTCCTTAAATTTATGTTTGCCCATTTTAAAAATAAATGATCTTGATGATGGAACAAAGATAATATATTTACATAGCCAGAATTCAAAAACAATATTGAAATCCTTATTTAATTGATGAATGAGCACACATTTCCTCCTTTGGCTGGACCTACACTCACTCTAAGCCCACAGATTAATTGCTTTGTGTCAATTTTTTGTCCCATTTAGACAGTAAGCTGAAAATATCAGATGAAATTTGAAATTCACCAACTTGAGGAGCTTCTTCAGCTGCTTGACAGTCCTGCCTGACCTTTCCCAATCCAATCGGCCTCACAGCTGATGCCTTTCAGTCGATTTACAAGTCAACATGGCCGCTACATACTGGCTGCTGCTATTCTCAAAGGCTGTCTGACATTTGGATTGCTCGCTGCTGACACCAAAGAAGATGTCTTTGTCCACCAGACAGCAATAAAGCGAAATAACCCACGGAAGTTTCTGCGCAGTGTTGGAGACGGGGAGACTGTGGAATTTGATGTTGTGGAGGGAGAGAAGGGTGCTGAGGCAGCAAACGTGACTGGCCCTGGTGGTGTACCGGTAAAAGGAAGCAGATTTGCACCTTACCGACGAAAATTTCGCAGACGTTTCTACCGGCCAAGAGGAGAGAATGCTGCAAAATCTGGTGGGGAAGTAAGTACAGAACAAGTGAGCGAGGGAGAGAGAGCAGAGAAAGTGTCCTCTCAACAGAGACCTGTCCAGCGCAGGCGCCCTCCTCCGTTCTTCTACAAACGGCAGAAGAAAGACTATGACCGGGATGCGCAGGCCTGCCGGCTGCCAGAAGCAAGCATCGTCCTCAAGAAGAATAATCGACCCCGGAGTAAGCTGGATCCCAAGTGGGAGTTGAACCCGTATGTGATTACGGCCGAACCCATATCAACGATGGATGTTTACCAGATCTCAAGACCAGACGGCACCCGTCCACAGTGGATTCACCGAAACCAGCTCAAGCTCCGCCCAAGGCCAGATCAAGGGCCAGAAGAAATATCAAGGGATGACTGGGACGAAAAACCAGATGATGGCGAAGGGACTCTGCCTCAGCTGCCCACTGACCCTTTCGAGCTACTATTGGCGGTAGGCTGGGCTACTATGCCACTGCAGAGTCAGTCTCGGCCGCCAGTCGAGTTACCATTATCCCTTGCGCCTGTGGAGGTGGCCCCCTATCCCGAACTAAGACGCTCCACGAGGAGTACAAGGGGTACACTTCCATGGCGGTATCAGGATTACAGATCTTTCTCACTGAAACTGTTGTATATAATGTATATAATGTATATTAAAACTGTTGTCATTAAAAATGTTTGCCATTATAAATGTTGTAGATGTGTGATTTGAGTTGATAAAGAACAACCACCTTTATGTCTTAATGCGTGAAGACACGCACCTGAAAAAGCGGGGGTGAATGTGGTGCCCCAAAACCCTGTTAAACAGCACAGAGGAAGTACATAAACGCTTTTGAAATGCAGAGCTACAAGGGGTTAATAGAGGCTGAGAAAGACACAGTGGGAATGACGGTTGATAGTTGAACTGAAGAGGCTGCCCAGGATGATGTGCAGGAAGGAGGAGTGTGTGATATAGCAACAAGTCCACTGAGTTTGGTAATAACTGTGAACTCCCAGAAGGCAGTGGGGAGAGGAAAGTTCTAGACTTCTGAGGGAGAGAGATGAGGTTTATGAGTGACAAGAAGACAGACCGAAAGATAAGAAATCTGAGTTGAATCTTTCCATGTAGCTGCTCACTACCTCAGGAACAGGCTGAGAGAGATAAGAGGTATTACTGCTGGAAGTCGATCATATGAAGGAACTCTAGTTGAAAATACAGTAGGTCTGCAAATCACCTTTGTCACAGACACCTCCACTTGCACAGGTCAGCCCAGGACTGAGTGTAAAATATGGTAACGTTACCAGGGATAATATTGGTGCACCAAATGTTTTAGTTGAATGTTAATGTTAAGTGATTTACCTAAAATTGATTTATTGTTATTGAAGATTTTATCGCAATTGTGCCTTATACTCACCAGTTGTATATTATATGTTAAATGCTATTGTGGTCTATGTTGATCAAATGAATATTTTGTTATTACCATTGAGTTGAAGGGGTCAGTGGCGCGGTGGCTTACCAAAATTATCTTTACCGCATTATTAATAAACCCAAGTTATTTGACCAATCCTTGTCCCTTTCATTGAAGAATTTATCTCCTGACCACCGGATATCCGACCAAAAAAGAACCTGACTCGTGTCTGGAGGACAAGGTAAGGGAAAGAAATCCCATCAGTCTCGACCACCACACTATGACATGTCTAGGTGTGTTACAGCTTCAGTCTCCTGAGGTAATCTGTACAGAAGAGGTTTACTTCAGCATATGCTGTACATCCACACCTGACTATTGCCATTAAAATTGCCAGGCCACTATTTACTTCATTCTGCCCATTTGTAAGAACCTCCATGGATTAATTACCCATTGCAGCATGTTCATCACCCTGATAATGTCTACTGTGATGACCCATGAGAAATTAGCAGAGGACTCACATCTGCACCAGCGATCCTTCTGGGTTGTGAGCTCTTCTGTTTAGTCAAGCCTATCAGCTGTATACTCACAGAACAATACCTGTCCCTAATTGTATCAAGAGTGACTCATCTGCTATCCCTTTGTATGTTTAACTGTGGAAAGTACAGCTCTCAAACCAGAAAATTAGCATTCACTACCCAGTGATACTGAATTCAGACTGGTATTGAGATTACGGTCTTTGCCAGTTGCCAGGTCTTTGGGAGCAGTATGTCCACCAAAAGCAGAGTAACAGTGACTCAGGACCACTAACTTAATAGTAGCCTAAAGGACAAAGCTTCTGTGTTCCAGGAGAAGCTCGGATGGACAGCACCCCCTGAGACTGACTAGGATACTTGTGAGGTATTTTCGTTATACCCTGTATATTGACTGTGTTCCAGACCATAGTGTGATTTGCTATGTGTTATTATTTAATTGCTGTTATTGCTATTTGGTGCTACCTTTTTGTTAAATAAACATAAATATTGTTATTTTGGATATTTGCCTGGGTTATTCTGAACTTTGGATGGGTACTGGGTATGCCAGCTGTGTGACACAGAGAGATACACTAAGCTCAGTGTCATTACAGTAAACAAAAACAACTGGTGCTCATTCCTTCTTCAGCACCTACATGATGTCAAGCGCCGTCCCTGTGTCGCGTCCTCCGCACAGGGACGGACGCCTGCTTCTGTTCCTAGACGGCCGGTTACGAGGCAACGGGACACGATCCACAGCATCCGGCGGTGCTCCCTGTGCTCCCTGTGGATTGACCCCAGCTTGTTATTGACCATTCTTCTGCGCTCTTGATACCTGACCCGGCTAGCCCCTGACTACGGACTTGGATTCTTCCTGTGGCATCTACTGATCTCTTGGTTCTGACCTGGCCTGCCTGACACCGCTTCCATCCTTTCGCTTCACTGGTTGCTCCCTCTGAGGACCGCGACCTGCGTGTTTCCGCAGCTAAGACCATACTTCCTTGCGGGGGTTCCTGGTGAAGACCTGGAACACGCTAGACTCCGCGCCTCTTTGGTGAGTAGTGCCAAAACCAGTAAGTAATATTCCAGATACATGACACATGAAGCCCTGTTCTACAGACACAATAGGGCATTTGCATTTAATCGTGATCTCTGAAGATCTGACCTGCTGAGTCCTGACTATGTGCAAATCTGTCTATCTAGACTTCACTGGTCACTGACAGTCTGGGGTTGTTACTCTGTTCTTTATATTGTGTTGTGTTTTCTATTGCTGAAAATTACTTTGTTACCTGACCTTGACCATATAGCTGTGACCCTGGATCCTTATTTGATTCACTACTTTATCTGCTTTTGTGAACTTGAACATCTTATACACCCATAGGTCAAGACTAGGGCTGTGGCAGGTCCTAATTTTGGTAGCCAGTTCAGATAAGCGGCATGACAATCATTAATCTACAATGGTGGTGTTTTTTTGTAGCGTAAAACCAATATGTATTATATATATCTATCTATCTATATATATATATATATATATATATATATATATATATATATATATATCTTTATTTATCTCATGCTTTGTCATGGTCTAAAATTATATCAACAATAGCTATTATCTTATGATAATTTGTTCACCTGGGTTGCCATTTGGTTTATTTTACTTGTGAGGAGTTATTTGGAATGTAGTTCTAGATAAATCAGTCCCCTATTCCAAAAAACGAGAGAGCTGACACATAATTTGAAATCATTTAGGGTTTTTTGCTAGAACATGGAGTGAGATGCTCAAGAGTTGCTAAGGACCCAAAACAAAATGTTGAAAACATTGTTGCACTTTGATCAAAATCCATATACAGGGACTATTAGCTTAAGGCAGACATGTCAAATTCAATCATCACAGTGGGCCAAAATAAGAGGGTAAAACTTAATGAGGAGTGCTTGATTCTAAGAAAGGTTGCACACACTTTGGGGAATAAATGATACATTATTATTCTTTTCTTGCCAGTATTATAAACAAAATGTCTATTTTATATTTATTTTAATGACTGCATTTGCAACTTATATATGAAAAAATATTTCACAAAAACATCCTTACCAGAAAACTGCTAAATAGCTGCTATATTACATAAATTCAGGTGACAGGTAGAATAATTGAAACAGTTGAGAGAACCATTTGACTGTTAACCATAGTGGCTGAGGGCTGAAAAGTAATGGGCCATATGAACTGTGTCAGTTAAACATGTCTAACATAAGGTTTTCACAAAGGATTTGTACAGCAAGTCTTTGACTATCTCCTACATAATATATGTAGAATTTAGGAGAACAACATCACACACATCTCATGTTTCTAAGATGTTAAAAATCTATTACATACCTATCATGCTTTACTTTGCAACAATGTGAGTGTGTTGTTGGCAAATTGAATCTAATTGATTTTAATCAGACATGCAATTTGTTTCAAACAACCAGTAATGTTGGATGAAAGTTGTGATTGTAACACTTTCCTTAAGCATATGTCCTGCAACAGGTCAGACTTAGTAGCCAGGGAGCAATATTAAGTTAGGGAGCTATAAATGTCCTTTTTTGTGTTTTGTTTTATTCTCACTAAAAAGCTAACATTTACTTTACATAAATTTGGTGTTTACATAAATTGGCTTAAGCCGTTATGTTCAGTGTCTCAAGCTTGTGCAGATCTTGTTAATATCAGATGTCAGTGCTTATAAATGCAGCTCCTTAAGGAAGCATTGGTTGGAGTGTTACACTTAGACATATTTTTAGTCTACTTGAAAAATAAACTGCTTGGCGTATGCTAGATTTAATGGTACTGAATAGCTAGGAAGGATTGTGTGAGATATGCTTATCATCTGAATAATAATAAAATGTAAAAAAACACAATTTTCTTTTTGTAAAACCAATGAATATATACAAGAGCTTAATTGCATTGTCTATGATTTAATATTTGTGGAACATGGCATCTGATGACATACAAAGTATTTCACTAATCAGAAATCCCTCTCTCTAGTCATCATCACAATCTAATACAAGGTGCTATATGCTTAAACCTCTAAGGGGCTCAGGGTCATCTCTATCATTATGGGGGATGACTACTGTTAATCAGAATTGAAAATAAAACAGTGCAGAGTTCCTGATGTGACATGAATTGGATATATGGAACTATTAGGATTGCATACAGCCTTTGATAAGCTGCTGGAACGACTAGCGGCCTCTTGTGTGTAAAGTTTGCACAATCCTTTTATGAAGCTGCTGGATTATTACATTACCAGCTTTATACACAGCAAGTCTATAGAGGTGTCTGATTTTATGTAATTTTTAAGGGAGATATTACTGATTAATTAACTTCTATCTTTATCTTGACATGCAATAAATACTGGAGGGAGTAGGGATCCCTGGGGGAGGGGGGTCAACTTGGATGTCTGTGCTTGTAATGTTTTGGTTTGATGTTGTCTTGGCTGCTGCCTTTACGGATGTTCCAGGCATTCTGGTTACTGTAGGTTCTTTAATTTGTTTGGTTTCTGCCGTGGCGCAATGCTACCAGTGGTGTAGGGTGGGTATATCGTTATGTGGTGCTGTGTGTGGAAAACAGACAAGAGAGGGAGGGTAGTTATATGCACTTGCCTTATGATATGTTTTTCTTTCAATTTCTTAGTAGTTTGTTTATGATCACACTTCTTGGTTGTATTTGTTTTGTGCTCCTGTATTGAGAAAAAAGGGGGATTATGGAGACGGAGAAGCACACAAATAGACAGTATATTATTTTCTGATTGCTAATAACAGTCAGGGGTTTATAGTCCTTGAGTGGTGTTTACAGTTATAGCTGTTTTGCGTGCCTATAGCTCTGGTTGTGGTATACTGCTAATTACGTGTGTTATGTGGTGTGGTGGGAGTGTTTATAGCTCCTTATAGGTGAGTATAGTTCTTATGTTTATAGCCCTTGTATAATTGTTAGCTGCAGTTATGGGTATTTTAGTTATGAGCAGCTGCGGGTGTGTACTGTTATCTGCTGACAGTGATTATAGTGTGGTGCTGGTTGTAAGTGTTGTAGATATGTGTAATGGTATAAGGCTGGGTGTATTGTTTCTATATGTGTGTGTTTGAATATAAATTAAATAGTTTGTAGCTCAGGCTGCTCTTATAAGAGCACTTGTGTTGTAGGGATGTGTCACTCACCGGATCGTGAGTGCCTCTTCTTCTGTTATTAGGAACCGTGGCCGTCCGCCATCCTGATGGTCTGCGCATGCGCAGCCTCTATGAACCCTTCAGACCTGTTGCTTTTAGTTAATTGGCTGATCAGGCAACACTCCCTATTTAAAGCACCTGTGGTCATTACCTCGTTGCCTGATCTTGGAGTCTCATTCCCTGTGAGTCTCTGAAGGTGTTCCTGTGTTTCTCCTCGTGTCTTCAGTTCCAGCTGATTCCTCTCTATTGCATTGCCGGTTTCCAGACTGCTTCAACGTGCCGGTTTCCAGACCGCTTCAACGTGCCGGTTTCCAGACCGCTTCAACTCTCCAGTGTTTCATCGTGTCTTCAGTTCCAGCTGATTCCTGACTATTGCATTGCCGGTTTCCAGACCGCTTCAACTCTCCTGTGTTTCATCGTGTCTTCAGTTCCAGCTGATTCCTGACTATTGCATTGCCGGTTTTCAGACCGCTTCAACTCTCCTGTGTTTCATCGTGTCTTCAGTTCCAGCTGATTCCTGACTATTACATTGCCGGTTTTCAGACCGCTTTAACTCTCCTGTGCTTCATCGTGTCTTCAGTCCCAGCTAATTCCTGACTATTGCATTGCCGGTTTCCAGACCGCTTCAACTCTCCTGTGTTTCATCGTGTCTTCAGTTCCTGCTGATTTCTGCATGAATCATCATTGCTCCACTCGTGTCAAGTTCTCTGCCTGTGTTCTACACAGACACGGATTACCGCTACCACTCTCCTGTGGCCTCTACTCGTGTCGGCGTTCAGCCGCTCAGCTATCCCTATGTTTCTCTCGTGACAGCCTGCTCAACTGAATCGCGGTATGCTTATCTTTTATTGACTTTACTAGTTTATTGCATATCCGCTTGGACTGTGTCCTGCTCATCTACGGAGTCCTCTATCTTAAGAAGATATAGATGCTATTGACTTTGTCTCATTTGACCTGGATCTCAGTAGTGACTTTGTATCTCTCAAGCAGCGCTTGTCATTTTGCTATTGTATTGTATATACCATTTGGGATCAAGTTCCTTGTGCTCTCCGTGTTACCTTCTAAGTTCCACTCATCTACACTAGTGCCTATCCTCACCTATAGCAGTGGTACCACTTGCTGAACGCAGACCACTGACTCCCAGTTTCCTATTGGCACCAGTTACAAGTTTCCTCACTAAAAGCAGTGGTACAACTTGCTGTATGCAGACCACTGACTTCCCCGTTACCTACTTGCACCTGGAACCAGTCCCATCACTACAAGCAGTGGTACAACTTGCTGTACGCAGACCACTGACTTCACTACCTTCTATCTATCCCTGGACATTCCTCTCACTATAGCAGTGGTACAACTTGCTGTACGCAGACCACTGACTTCACTACCTCCTATCTACTCCTGGACAACTCCTCTCACTATAGCAGTGGTACAACTTGCTGTACGCAGACCACTGACTTTCCTCACGTCTTCACGTCCATCAAGATCCTCGTGTTCATATTGTCTAATCCATAACCAGTTGCTGCTAGTCATAGACTTTCCTTTAGCATCCTCTCACCATCTGCTGATTCTCCTGTTCCGCTAGTCACCCTGCTATCAGAGGACCACTGTGTGTATACACGACTCTGGTAAGACTACATCTGGTGATATCCTGGGCAAAGACTCCTAGTGCCCGTGACAGGATGGGTCTTAATAGTTAAAACCTCTGTGGTTTTTCCGCTGCCTTCGTTGGTGTGTGGTGACTGGCTTACGTCTTGTGCTATGTGACTGTGCGTTCCACTTCTTCTCATTTCCAATTTCTCGTTGGAACGCATGGGCTTTCAGTTTTCACGATCGACGAGCACCGTCCCTGGGATGTCCATGAGAATTTGAAATAGAAACCAGCATTGGAAAGGATTATAATAATTGGCCATCTAAGGGATATTTGGTTTACTCAGTGCGATGTATTCTCTCTTTCTAATTTTGTGTAACCTGTCTCCCTTGTCCCATTGTTTAGCCAGTGTATACCTTGTTCAGGGGCTGGCTGGAAAATTTTTAGCTTAGAGGCGGAGACTCAACCCAGCAGCCTATTAGGAACATTTTAAAGAAAGAAAATGCATATGGGACTAGCCCAGGGGCAGTTGCCTCAAAGCCTGGTCAGCACCTGATTCCATGCTCCAATTTTATTGCTTCTGTCTCTTGTTTCCTTGTCCTATTCCTGTCACCCTCAGTTTGTCCTGCTGTAGCTCTATTGTTCCTCATGCTATTTCTAGTTCTCCAGGCATCTGAGCACCCGAGGGCAGGCTTGAGAAAAAGCTGCTACTATAGTCCCAGCACAATGCGATCAGGATCTCGGTTCTCCAGTAGTGGTTTGAGAAAAAAGAAGAGTTCCATTTAGTTAAGCGATGGTCTAAATGTGTTGCTGGAAATACCTTGAGATTACTTTTTTTTTACTTTTGTCAAAGTGAATATATGTCACTGCAGAAATCTTCAAATGATGTGCAACGTTTCTATGCAGACAAACATTAATAAGCAGAATTGGGTTACTTCAAGGTATGTGCCTAGTAGAGAATATGGGATTGTGAAAGCAAAATGTTGTGCTTCTCATTTTTTTTACAAAATCTTAAATGATCCACATTGTAATTGAGCAGTTACTGCTTTAAATGATTTTACTTATTTTCACGTTGTAGCCTTTTTCATCCCATTCAAAGTTCAATTCAGGATTGTTATTATTATTAATATTTTTTAACGCTTACTTTTGCTCGCACCTCTATGGGTCATGACAAAAGTGAACGTTACTTTGAGTAAGAAAAATTGGTGGCTGTTCCGGGATCACTACGCAGCGATTTTTTTTTTAGAATTGAATCTGCCCCTGAGAGTAACATTTATATACACAATTGTTTGGTCTGACATGATAATTAATAATAGAAGGTACTTGGGTCCAAAAATCATTTCTTTGATTTAGGATCTTTTTCTAAACAGAACAAATGTTTTAATTGAACTCTCTTCACTTTTTCTGCCTAAAAGCACATTGACTACACTTATATTTCAATATGGTGTTGAATTTTGAACACCTGATATTTTAAAGTGTGTTTATATATTTTTTATATTTACCAATAAAGTAGAGATCTTTCAATTTCACTTATATATTAATTTGGTATCTGAGTGCCTCCAAGTGAGAACATTGTTTTTCTTTCTGTGTTTGCTAAAGGAATAAGATGGCACCTACTGCGTGCATAGATGGCCGTGCTTGGAACTGCACAAGTAAATTAGTTGTACAATAAGCATAGAGGAACACTATCATGAAGCTGCAACTTCCATCCGGCAAATATATACATATTATAGTGGGACACAAAGGTACAAACATAAAGAACTGCAGTCCCAATAGAAAGCACATTCCTTTATATTTCTCTTACAATAAAGCCTATACCATCACAGAAAATGTTGCAGAATAACAGAAGTAAATTACTAAAACAATTCACCAACACTGAGAATATAATTATCTAGCTGATGGTTCCAATAAAACCAATGTGGTGGAATTTTATATAATTCCAGCAATTACAAGGACTCCACGTTGCATTTTTTGCAACAGGGCCCATAATTTATTTATATGCTCTGTGGGACAGTCTACGGACAAGAATGGAAAGGAAGACAAATATACACTACCACCAAATACAGTGATTTGTATGTATCAGTGTATATTTCACTGTTCTGTCACTATATTCCAATTATTTTACAAATCTTAATCATGCTTTATATAAATAAAAGTATGTACTAATTAAAATATCTCCTACTATAAAGCTAATGTAGTTTCTTTGTCCACAAAACTTTCCCTTTGATTTGTATCTAAGTACAGAATTGTGCTTTAGGACATAGATGTGTGAACCTCCCAGATTTAGGATAGTTAATATCAAGAACAAAAAGAATATCTTATCATTCTTACATATCTTCTCTCCCAGGTTGTATACCAGATACGAGCAGCCGGTACAAGTATAATCACTGTTACATATTTTCTTTACACTACAGCAAAGGAGGAAGCAGTAGAAGGGAAAAATTAATTTATGGCTGGGATATATTAAATATATATTAAATGTGCATGGATTAATGTACCTATTCCTCAGAGATATGCCGAGCCAATCTGCTGCCTGAGGTGGCACATGAGAAGGCGTCCTTTTAATCCCTTATGCAAACTACCATAAATATTGAGTTATATGCACTTTGAAAAGACAAACATTGTATTAGTTGAAGCGTTATCAAATCTGCCAACAAGATAAATACCACTAATTATACTTTTGCTGAAAACAAACTAACATTCTTTTCAATTATTCCTTTGATTTTGCTGGCTGAGACAATTGCTTCCGGTTGTCTCATTGTATCCTTACAATTCACACACTGTGAAGACTATCACAGACAATAATAAAACTCACTTTCAGCATGTCCCAATATTCTACTCATATGTGGTAGCAGTCTGAATGCGACCCAAAGCAGGGGAGGACTTGCAGACTTTAGCCGGGGGGGCAAGCACACAACACTGGCCCATAAGTAGTGGCCCATCCTTAAAAGGTAGTTTTTGGTACAATATATATTTATATATATAAAAAGAGGCTATTTTAGTGTTGCATATACAGATATTTTTATCCTTAATCCATCTCTGGGGGCCTGGGCACTTTAGACAGAGTAACCCCCTATGATGTAGCATGGTTATCATTTTAGACAAATACACAGGTAATACTGTGTACACTACACTTAGGTGCACACAGTTCTTCCTTAACGAGCAGTAGAGGGTGAAGCAGGACATACCTCCCAACTGTCCTAAGTGAAACAGTCACTCAAATTCGGGACTGTCCCTCCAGATTCAGGACAGTTGGCAGACTGTCCTGCTCTCTCCTACCTGTCTTGCCACTGTCACCACTTATGGCTGCTGGTTACTTTAGCTCATTTGCTGGTTGTTTGGATACTGGAATGTTGGAGGCCCTAGTTAGAAAAAAAAATGGGTACATGAGATTTAGAAAACTCCAACTAGCCTCAGTGTTAAATCAGTAGAACACAAGTTTTAGAATTAGGCCTCCAACATTAAAATACTAATATTCACATTTGCTAATAAGATATATTTCCCTCCAACCAGCCCCAACATTAAATTAATAGTATTCCCATTTAATACATAATCCTTTTTCCCTCCCTGCAAATAGCTCCAGCAATAAATTAAATATTTACAATTATAATTAATAAATAGCACTCAGCCCCAAAATCAGTCCCATATTCAATTAATAGCCCCAAACTACCTCACCTTAAATTAATAGGACCCAATATTAAATTAAATAACCCCACCAATAAATTAAATTGCTCCACCATCACCCCACAAATAAAATAGCATTCGTTAAATAATTAGCCCCCACCTGCACCCCACCATTAAATAGCCTACCTCCCACGCTACATTAATACCCCCTTTTCCTCACATATATTAACATACTGCCCCCACACACACTATATTAACATACTGACCCCCCACACATTATATTTATATAGTGTCTCCCCACCACACACACTATATTTATATACTGCCCCCCCACACTCACATACTATAGTTTATATACTGCCCACAAACACACGACACACACACAATATATATACTGCCCCCACACACAGACACAATATATATAATGCACACACACACACACATAATATACATAGTGCCCACACACACACACACACACACACACAATATATATAGTGCCCACACACACAATATATATAGTGCCCACACACACACACACAATATAGTGCCCACACACAATATATATAGTGCCCGCACACACACACACAATATATAGTGCACACACACACACACATAATATATAGTGCCCACACACACACACGCACACACACACACACACACACAATATATATAGTGCCCACACACACACACACAATATATATAGTGCCCACACACACACACAATATATATAGTGCCCACAAACACACACAATATAGTGCCCTCACACAATATATATAGTGCCCACACACACACACACACACACACACAATATATATAGTGCACACACACACACACAATATATAGTGCCCACACACACACAATATATATAGTGCCCACGCACACACAATATATACATAGTGCACACTCACACAATATATATACTGCCCACACACACACATACACACATAAAACATATACTTCACCACACCCACATACAATATATACTTCACACACACACTTAATTTATTCCACCCACGGCACTGCACTGTTCACACATGGGACGGCACTTGTCATGTGGTGCCCCTCCCATGTGACAAGCCGAGGAGGGTAGGAGGGCCGTGGCCGCGACTTCGGCCGCGACCAATGGTGAAAGGTGTTTGGTCCCAGAGAAGGGGCCAGCCTCCAAATAATAGAGACTTGGGCTGGTTCATGCATCGGCCCAAAATATTAATTTTCTGTCTGGCCCAGCCCGCCCATGACCCAAAGAGAATTGTAGGACATCTGTATTTGAATTTGCTTTTCAGTGTACAGGGTGAGCAGAAGTAGTTGGTCAGCTGCTTAAAACAATAGCATTGAAGTTAGTAAATATATATATATATATATATATATCTACCGTATATACTCGTGTATAAGCCGACTTTTTCAGCACATTTTTTATGCTGAAAAAGCCACCCCTCGGCTTATACACGAGTCAACAGCTTAACCCCCGCAGTGGAACAGCTTAACTCCCGCAGTGGAACGCATGTGCGTTCCACTGACAGGAAGTTCTGCATTTGTGTTTCAAATGCCGAACTTCCTGTCTGTGGAATGCACATGCGTTCCACTGCGGAGGTAAGTGAAACATCTCTCTCTCTCTCTCTCGATCTTATCAACATGTTTTCATCGGGACCTGCGACATACGACACATACACTTCCCCACATGCCTTCTTCATGTCAGCCAGCGTCGTCGGTATGAATTTCAGCATCTGCATTTTGTTCAGTAGTACTGAAGTCCTTTGTTTATAAGCAGCCTTTGTTTATTCACAAGATTCCTAGAGGGCTGCGTGATTGTGTAGTCAGTGGCTAGTAAACCGTTAATGTGAGGACACTGTATATATAAAGGACATGTATGTTATGTATTGTGTGTAATATAGCTCCTGCATGCTGAATAATGTTCTGTTTTAAGTACTTCCTGAACAGTTAGTTCCCTTTGAGTGAGGTGTGGGATGATAGAGGAGTGTCTCTTACCGTGCTGATAACGTAGCACATACACTTGTGAATCTGTGAGTTTTGGCAGTGCATCACTGAGCTCGATTCAATTCTAGAACATTTCTGTACAAGTGCAGATCAGGAAGGTTACAGTTTTATTTCCTATAAATTGGTATTCTAAGTATTTGTTTACTCTGCCTGACTTGTCCTGAAGTTTGAGTTGTATGCTCTTCTGAATAGTGTACCACAGTGTCTTAAAAAGTGTTAGTGTTATTTGATGTTAGTGCTAGCGATTGATTTAGCATTATGGTTTATTATAACAGTCTATCCTGCAAACAGAGTGGCGTTGGGTCAGCTGACAAGTTTTTTTTATTAAAGAAATGTACCAGTAGCTGCTGCATTTCCCACCCTAGGCTTATACTCGAGTCAATAAGTTTTCCCAGTTTTTTGTGGTAAAATTAGGTGCCTCGGCTTATGTTCGGGTCGACTTATACTCAAGTATATACGGTATATATAAATTAAACACACACACACACACACACACACACACATACACATACTGATCAGCTCCAACATTAAAACCACCTGCCTAATATTGTGTAGATCCCCCTCATGCCGCCAAAACAGGTCTGATCCTTTAAGGCAGTGACTCCACAAGATCTCTGAAGGTGTCCTGTGGTATCTGACACCAAGACATTAGCAGCAGATCCTTTAAGTCCTGTAAGTTGCGAGGTGGGGCCACCACGGCTCACACTTGTTTTTCCAGCACATCCCACAGATGCTCAGTCGGATTGAGTTCTGGGGAATTTGGAGGCCAAGTCAACTCCTTGAACTCTTTGGATGTTCCTCAAATCATTCATGAACAATTTTTGCAGGGTAACAGGGTGCATTATCCTGCTGAAAGAGGCCACTGCCATCAGGGAAAACCGTTGCCATGAAGTGGTGTACTTGGTCTGCATCAATGTTTAGGTAAGTAGTACGTGTCAAAGTAACATCCACATGAATGCCAGGACCCAAGTTTTCCCAGCAGAGCATTGCCCAGAGCATCACAATGCCTCCAGGTGCCATCTCTTCCCTAGGTAAATAATGCACATGCACCAGGCCATCCACATGATGCAAAAGGAAAAGTGATTCATCAGAGCAGACCACCTTCTTTCATTGCTCCATGGTCCGGTTTCAGCACTCACATGCCCAGTGCATAAAGTTCGGCAGTGAACAGGGGTCAGCATGGGCAACGGTCTGCGGCTACGCAGCTGCAATGCATTGTGTGTTTCGACACCTTTCTATCATAAATAAGGATACTGCTGCACTAGATACATATTTTTAATAAATTAATTGTACAATCTCCTATATTTATTAATCAATATTGTTCCAAAAATGAATTTGGAATGAACTGTACCAGGAGATGCTCCTGCTTAACACGTCATAAATTCATAAAAAGAGAAAATAGACTAGAGCCTCCCAGCATGAATGCCGACGCACTTTTCACTATTGAAGCTTTGACAAGGCAAGTCGTTTTCCAGTTAAAAACATCCCAACCAATCCGTGTCTTACCTGAGTGATTTATCTGAGTGTTTGGATAATTAACTCTTTCATCTCCAAAATGAAATAGAATGATGGTACTTCAAAATATATTTTGATATGATGATATAACATACTTAATATTGTATATTTAATATAGTTAAGTTTTACAATTTATTTGGAAAATGTTTTTTTAACACACCACTCTAAACATTTTTCAATATTTTTGATGGTCTATTGATTTTAATTGATAAATTAAAATTTGAAAACAAAATTTGCTTTTTCATTTTCTTTTGTTGTATACGACATGTAGAATAAAAGAAACGTTTAAAAAATATTTTTAGCTAGTTATATTAGTTCACCATCAAACAACACTTTTTTTTCTCTATTTTGTCTTGATATGAATCTATCTTTCTATCACAGCCAGCATTAACTATTTTAGCAATTTGTGCAATAGTAGCTCTTCTGTGGGATTAGACAGGACGAGCTAGCCTTCGCTCCCTATGTGCACCATTAAGCTTTTGGGTGCCAATGACCCTGTTCCTGGTTCACCGGTTGGCCTACCTCGGAACACTTTTGGTAGGTACTAAGATCTGCAGAATGGGAACACCCCACAAGACCTGCTGTCTTGGAGATGCTTGGATCCAGTCATCTAGCCATCACAATTTGTTACTTGACAGGTGCCATTGCAATAAGATAATCAATGTTAATCAGATCACTTGTCAGTGGTTCAATGTTGTGGCTGGGTATGTATATATATATATTGTGGCAAGAGTCAGCTACTGCAGAAGCACACGCGAACAACAACTTCCTTTTTATGGTGCTTTATTGTCAGGATGGTAAATGTTTGACACCGTATACTTGTACAGCAATCATGGAGACCCTAAACACTAGCTATACATAGTCCAGCTCTCTCTCAGGACCAGCCAGCTCAGCCAGCATTGGTCTCAGTGCACAAATGATATAAACAAGCTTTTATACCTGATACTCCTCCCCCAGCCATAGCTTGATGGACAGGTGACACACCCACCTTCTATTTAAAAGGAAACGCCCATCACTGGCTCTGTAATTCAGACACACCCTGTCTGTTTGCTGAGAGGAAGGATTTCAAGTCATGTAAGTTAAACCAAACTTAAACTATTGCTTTTCATACATAGGTCTTTACATTCAATCTAGGTGCATTACTGCACAAATGTTTTACTCTACTTCCCTGCTTTCTCTGCATATTGCCAGCTAAATGCCTCCTTTTGTTACATATCCCTCCCCCTAGCGTCTCCAAGTAGGGGGACGCGGACTTCGCGAGGAGCGCATATTTTCGTGACAACGCATCTGCATTTTTGTATAGAATCCCCGGTCTATGTTCTACTGAGAACTTGAAAGGTTGCAGTGCCAAGAACCAGCGGGTTACCTTGGCATTTACCTCCCGGTTGTCCTGCATCCATCTCAATGGTGCATGGTCTGTTATTAAGGTGAACTCTCGGCCTAGGAGATAATAGCGCAGAGCTTCTGTAGCCCATTTTATGGCGAGACATTCTTTCTCCACAGTGGCATATTTTTGTTCCCTTGGAAGCAACTTACGACTTAGGTACAGGACAGGATTTTCTACTCCATTCTTCTCCTGTGACAGGACTGCACCTAAGCCAACACCAGAAGCATCAGTTTGGAGGAAGAACCTCCGGGTAGAATCCTGTGCTTGTAGAACTGGGGAGGAAGAAAGAGCTAACCGAAGATCAGACCAGGCGGTTTCTGCAGAGTCAGACCAGGTTAATCTATCTGGACAACTTTTTTTAACATGTCCGTTAGTGGAGCAGCTCTAGTGGCGAAGTGGCTTACAAACCGCCTGTAGTAACCTACTAAGCCTAAAAAGGTTCTTAACTGTGAGTTTTTCTCTGGTCTTGGCCAATTTTTGACTGCCTCCACTTTGTCTAGCTGGGGTTTGACATGCCCTCGACCAACAACGTACCCCAAATATTTGGCTTCTCTCATGGCTATGGCACATTTCTCTGGGTTAGCTGTTAACCCTGCTGACCTTAATGAAGCTAAGACCGCCTCAACTTTGGCTAAATGTGATCCCCAGTCTGGGGAATAAATCACTATATCGTCCAGGTAAGCGGCTGCATAAGCTGTGTGAGGTCGTAGCAATTTATTAATGGCCCTTTGGAAGGTGGCAGGTGCCCCATGCAATCCAAAGGGTAGTACTTTATATTGATAGAGACCATCAGGGGTGGAAAATGCAGTCTTTGGCTTGGCCGTGGGAGTCAGGGGAACTTGCCAATAACCCTTTGTTAGATCAAGGGTTGTCAAATAATTGCTACCAGCAAGATTTTCTACTAGTTCATCCACACGTGACATTGGATAGGCATCAAACTGCGACATACTGTTTAGGCGCCTAAAGTCATTGCAGAACCTTATTGTCCCATTGGGTTTCGTGACAAGCCCAATGGGACTATTCCACTCACTAGTGGACTCTTCAATCACATCTAACTGGAGCATCTTCTCGACCTCCTTTCTCACGTCCCCCCGTCTGGCTTCTGGAATACGATACGGCTTCTGCTTTACAATGACTCCTGGCGCAGTGACAATGTCGTGTTCGATTAAGGTAGTGCGCCCAGGAATGGAAGAGAAGACATCCCTGTTCCTGCGAATCATTTCTTCAGTCTGTTGTCTCTGCTGAATGGACAAAGCTGGCTCTATGGGCACTTCAGACTTTTCAATGGCAGTACTCACTACCTGAGGAGAGGTTTTCTCATCATGCCAAGGTTTAAGGAGGTTAACATGATATATTTGCTCCTCCCTTCTCCTATCTAACTGGTGGACTCTGTAATTGACAGGACCGACAGCCTCTAGAACTTCATATGGACCCTGCCAATGGGCGAAAAGTTTGCTTTCCTGGGTGGGAACCAGGACTAGGACCTTGTCCCCAGGCTTGAAAGATCGAGCAACAGCACTTTTATCATAACTTTTTCTCTGTTGTTCCTGAGCCTCTTTTACATGTTGCTGCACAATGGTCCCTATCTTTCCTAGCCTCTCATACATTTGTGACACAAATTGTACCAGATTTGGCTCCCTGGGACCTTGCTGCTCCCACCCTTCTTTTAACATATCCAAGATACCCCTGGGCTGTCTCCCAAACAATAACTCAAAGGGACTAAACCCTGTTGAAGCTTGAGGTACCTCACGGATGGCAAACATCAAATAGGGAATAAGAGTGTCCCAATCTTTTTTCTCTTGAGCCACTGCTTTTCTGAGCATGTGCTTTAATGTGCGGTTAAAGCGTTCCACCAAGCCATCTGTTTGTGGATGGTACACAGAGGTGTGAAGCGCCGTAACACCTAGCAACTGGCACATGTCCTTCATCAGTTTAGACATGAATGGAGTACCCTGATCTGTGAGAATTTCTTTGGGTATTCCCAAGCGTGTAAACATCAATACAAGTTCCTTAGCTATGGTGCTGGACTTTATGTTTTGTAGGGGAATTGCCTCTGGATACCTGGTTGCATAGTCAAGCACCACTAGTATATATTGGTGCCCACATGCGGATTTTTCCAGTGGCCCCACAAGGTCCATAGCTATCCGTTCAAAGGGAACTTGTACTATTGGTATTGGAATGAGAGGTGCCCTGTACATGGGTTTGGGACAGGTTGTCTGACAAATGGGACAGGACCGGCAATACTTTTTCACTGCCATGTGTACCCCGGGCCAGTAAAACCTAAGCAAACTTGTTCCCATGTTTTATCCTCCCCTAGGTGTCCCCCACAGACATGTGTATGTGCTGCTTTTAACACTAGGTATACATGGACCTGAGGAAGCATTAATTGTTCTACTTTATCCCACTGTACAGTAGCAACTCTATACAGGAAATTATTTTTAACAATAAAATATGGTATACCTTCTGCAGGCTGGGCAGCTTTCGCTACCCCATTTACCTCAGTCACACTTTTAAAGGCATGTTCCAAAGTGGCATCATTAAGTTCGTCTCGAGCAAAGTCCTGCAGAGGAAACAAAATTGGTATTGCGGACCAGTCCGTATCCTCACTGACAGGCAGGGTGGGCTCATCTGTGACATCACCGACCAATGCTAGTTTCGACTGTCCATGTTTCCCCGCATGTGGATGCTTTTGTGGAACTACTGCTGTGACTCCCAGGATGGCATTCCGGTTTGGCGGTTCCCAAAGATCGATGTCCAGATGTTGTGGATTCTTAGGCGGTTCTTTTAAGACCGGGCTTCCGACCGTTTCATCAGTCGCCGGAATGTCCGGCCGGATCCGCTCACCGAGGACATCATTAAACAGTGGGAAGTCTCGCCCCAAAATGAGTGGATATAGGAGTTTAAGTGCTATGGCCGCTACCACCATAACAGTTTTGTCTTTGAGTGTGACTGGTAGTATTGTTCTTTCATACTCCTCTGTCGTGCCATGTACGCAAAGAACCTTCACCTTGGGCAAGCGAGAAGTTATGGTTTCAGGTAAGGCAGAGCTGGAAACCAATGAGAGTTCACTCCCTGAGTCAACCAAGGCCAGAACAAGGTTTTGGTTGATTAGCACAGTCACCCGACACAAACAAGGACTTCCTGATGTGGGACTCATGGTAAAACAGCTTTGAAAAGCAGGCCCAATATGTGCCACGGAACAGTCCATGGGTTCCGGTAGTTTAGGACACTCTGCCTTAAAGTGGCCTAGCTTACCACATTCAAAACACTTCAGATTAGACGGCTTTGTACCTGGCCCTCTGTCCGTAGCAGTTTTGCCATTGGGCCCTGTAGCAAGGATTGTCAAACCTGGCTTTTGGCGTGGCAGCGACTTTGGCACAGATGCAGGTTCTTTAGTCATTTGCTGTAGCGCACAAAACCTTTCTACCACGGTGGCAAGCTCTTCATAAGTTTGTGGGTCTGATTGCAGTACCCACCTTTGCAAATCGCGGTTCAGCCGCCGGATGCAGTGATCTATCGCCAGAACTTCAATAATCCGAGAAGGCGAATTCTCCTCAGGCTGCAGCCATTTCTTTAAAATTTTAGAAAGCTCAGCCACTTGTGCTCTGACTGGTTTTTCTTTATAATAGCGCCATTGGTGATAGCGCTGGGCTCGGCCTGGCCTGGAAACTCCAATGCGAGCCAATATCTCAGACTTTAGGCACAAATAATCAGAGGCCCGTTCCTCATCTACATCCATATACGCTCGCTGAGCTTCACCAGTCAGATATGGCGCCAGCCTCTCAGCCCAATCTTTAGGAGGCCATTTTTCCCTTTTTGCAAGTCTCTCAAAGGACACCAGATATGCTTCTATGTCATCACCTGGCGACATTTTCTGGAGAACAGGACCAAGTGGTTCATTTCTGTCATGCCTCACCTGGCTTAACTCTTCTCTTAAGAGCCTTGTGTTTTCCACCTGTGCCTCGGCAACTCGTAGCATCTGAGCTTGATGCTGTTGCTGTGCAGCAGCCACATTCACGAGGGTTCTCAGTACTTCCTCCATGTTGAGGTCTGCGCGGGTTGGGTAGCGGAAACTTGCTTCCCGGAGTATCCCACTCCTGACACCACTTGTGGCAAGAGCCCGCTACTGTAGAAGCACACGCGAACAACAACTTCCTTTTTATGGTGCTTTATTGTCAGGATGGTAAATGTTTGACACCGTAATCTTGTACAGCAATCATGGAGACCCTAAACACTAGCTATACATAGTCCAGCTCTCTCTCAGGACCAGCCAGCTCACCCAGCATTGGTCTCAGTGCACAAATGTTACAATATATATATATATATATATATATATATATATGTATATCTATAATATAAATGTCTAGTGGCGTGTGTTAGTCTGTCTGTGTGTGTGTGGAAAATATAAAACCAAGCTGCAGCGCCACCTGCTGGGCGGAGTTATACACTGACCTACTAAATTCTCTGTGTGTGTTGAAAAAAAAATTCAGAAAGGGCTGCAATTTGATATACTAAGATGTTTTTAATTTGTTAATTTAATTTGTTAATTTATATATATATATATACAAGTTATTGTATATATATATATATACTTGTATATATATATATATATATATATACAAGTTAACCCGTGCATGATACTCATGCATTCTAGTCAAATCAAGCTACTTAAGGTGTTAAAAAGGTTCTTGTCATGCATTTGGGCCTAGCCCAGGCCTCAGCCACCAACCACTCCCCACTGTCACCCCCGGCAACCACCAACCACTCCCAACTGTCACTTCTCCTTCAAGAAATATATATATATTTTTTTTAAATCTTTATAAACACTTTTAACAATTAACAAATTAAATTAACAAATTAAAAACATCTTAGTATACCAAATTTCAGCCCTTTCTGAATTTTTTTTTCCACACACACTAAGAATTTAGTAGGTCAGTGTATAACTCCGCCCAGCAGGTGTGGCGCTGCAGCTTCGTTTTATTTTTTCCACACACACACACAGACAGACTAACACACGCCACTAGACATTTATATTATAGATTTCTTGAAGGAGAAGTGACAGTTGGGAGTGGTTGGTGGTTGCCAGGGGTGACAGTGGGGAGTGGTTGGTGGTTGAGGCCTGGGCTATGGCCCAAATGCATGACAAGAACCTTTTTAACACCTTAAGTAGCTTGATTTGACTAGAATGCATGAGTATCATGCACGGGTTAACTGACATACTAAATTCTTAGTGTGTGTGGAAAAAAACCCTCAAAAAGGGCTGAAATTTGGTATACTGACATTATTGACGAGTTGAGGGGTCAAACTCATTTTCGTGAGGTAATTTTACCTCATGAACACACATGTGTACATGTGTACAGTGGCGGATCCAGGGGGGTGCGATCGGGGCAATCGCCCCCCTCCCCTAGCAGGGATTTGCTGCCGACGGCTGCACAGTATGTGCAGGTCCGTTTGGCAGTGACAGTGTGCTGCTGTGTTTTAAACTCAATCAGAGCAGCAGGGGAGCACACTGTCCCTGCCTGTCACTGCCGAGCGGACCTGCACATACTGTGCCGCCCCCGGCAGCCTCAGAAGTCGGAAAGAGGGTGGGGCCTAAATCGCCCCGCCCTAACATCCCCCCGGGGAACAAACATTTTCTAGATCCGCCCCTGCATGTGTAGCGGCGTGTGTTAGTGTGTGTGTGTCTGTGTAAAAAACTATTTTCTCAGAAAGGGCTCATCCGAATGACCTGAAACTTGGTATACTGACATTATTTGACAAAAAAATGCATGTGTATCATGCACGGGTTAACTTGTGTATATATATATATATATATACACATGCACACAGTATATACTGTATATGTAGCATAGCTGCATAACTCTCAAACATTATAAAGTGAGACAATGTTTCGTCATAACTTGAACCACCTCCCATGTCCTTGTTTGTACAGTTACACCCACATTTGGGTTATTTCATATCCCCAAATAGCTAAACCTGCCCATTTTTGGATGCCGCAAATTGGGAATGTTCTGATGAAATTGGAACAATTGGGAAATATGTTAAGCTGCCCCGGACACTTCATACTAATAAATAGATTTTGAATGGAGAACCCCATTAACGAATAACCTTAATGGGGCGGTTACCAAAGTGTGCGCCGCGGCTCCCAGGGGTGCCGCGGCGCTGTCACTGGGGTGCCGCTGGCCAGCCCAAAAAAAAAAGAAAGAAAACAGAAACTTACCAATCCGCGCGGCGCCGGGATCCAGCAGCCTCCTCTCTCCCGCAGCTGTCACTGACGTCATTCAGGCTGCTGGGTCCCGGCGCTGCGCGGATTGGTAAGTTTCTGTTTTCTTACTTTTTTTTTGGGCTGGCGCCTGGCGCGGGGCAGGGTGAGGATTTTGCTGTATTTACTATGTGTCGGATCAACTTTTGTAAGTGGTGCGATATATCAGCGATGGGTCCTGAGTAGCAGTGTATATAGAACGGAGGCAGGCATGCTAACGTCAGTGATAGATAGTATAAGTGAGTGCACTTCTTGACAGTAGAGGCTTATTTTCGGGCTTGTCCACTATATATGCAGCAGGGTGCCTCACTGACTGCAGACCCGCCAACAGAGATCCGAGGAATGCTGTGGGCTTTATGGTGACTGTTTCTCTCAAGCAATGCATGTTCATCAGATGCACAAATGGAGCATGACAGCGCAGATTGTTGGTGTGAACATATGCAGGTGTAAATACCCAGAAGCAAGTATAATTCTGCATATGTGTTCATGGAAATTCAGTTATATGTAAAATTTCACAAGTTAAACATTAATGCAGAATATTATTTACCCGTGGTCTGGCATTCCACCAGATCCTTTGGGTTCAGTTTTGCTCTCCGATGTCCTGTCCCGGTGGGCTTTTATTATAAGTATAGCGTCCATCAACAACACGCTGCAAACCGGAACGAGGACAGTTTCCCGTGACAATGGCAGATGTCAAGGGATCGTGGCAGAGGAGGGGGACAGATGGCAGAGGAGGAGGACATATGGCAGAGGAGGGGGACAGAGAGCTGAGGAGGGGGATAGAGGGCAGAGGAGGGGGACAGAGAGCAGAGGAGGAGGGCAGAGGAGGGGGATAGTGTGACAGAGAAGGGGGACAGCGTGACCGAGGAGGGGGACAGCGTGACAGAGGAGGGGGACAGCGTGAAAGAGGAGGGGGACAGCGGGACAGCGTGAGAGAGGGCAGAGGAGGGGGACAGCGTGAGAGAGGGCAGAGGAGGGGGACAGCGTGAGAGAGGGCAGAGGAGGGGGACAGCGTGAGAGAGGGCAGAGGAGGGGGACAGCGTGAGAGAGGGCAGAAGAGGGGGAGAGCGTGAGAGAGGGCAGAGGAGGGGACAGGTTGACAGGGCAGAGGAGGGGGCCAGCGTGACAGAGGGCAGAGGGGGCAACGTGAGAAGGGGCAGTGTGCTTGGATGCAGAGGGGGCAGTGTGCCTGGATGCAGAGGGGGCAGTGTGCCTGGTTGCAGAGGGGGCAGTGTGCCTGGTTGCAGAGGGGCATTTTTGCATACAACTAAATAAGTATTTCTGTCGTGACCTAAATACTTATTACAACTTTTTGACCCAACTACCTCTAAAACAGGACTGCTCAGTAATTATTTTGGAGGGGTGCCTTGAAAAAATTTGGAGACTCTAAGGGTGCCACGAACTGCAAAAGTTTGGGAACCACTGCCTTAATGTGTTCCTATCAGATGCAGTGATAACGATTTCCTGTCTGACAGAAAAAAAGTTAAGAATAAAGTTTGCATTGACATACATGTTTTAGTGCTTAAAAAAGACTACACTACAGATGGATATATCATCATACTGAATTAATTATTCTCAAACAGGCCTGTACATTTTGGTGACAGCCTGTCATCTGAGAGTAGAATATTTGTGTCATAAATGTCTTAGAGCTAGCAGAGAGACATCTCTATGAAGCAGAATTAATTTAATGGTAAGGTTTCAGCTGTGCATTTAGACACTCTGATAGAAAAATGACATTTTAATTTGGCTACTGATTCTGCAACTTTTATGTAGCAAGTTGTATTTGTGAAATAAGTGCAAAGGACGAGAGTCCAGTATTCCCTCACAGGATTCAGAGGTGGGAATTTCATTCCCAGCCATGAGCTGCTGGACATCACCATGATGTCTGGCTGTGTTCATTCCCAGATAATATGGCACTTGAACATCCTGTATTATCCTGCGCACCTCTATGCTCCGTGGCACATTGCAGGGAATTGAAATCCCTTCAGAGAGTTCATCCTATGTAACAGCTTGCACACATGGCAGATATAATAAATGCAGATTCTACAATAATTTACCTTATTTGCTCAAAAGTGCAATAAAAACAGAACTGAAGAAAGCAATTCCTATGAATAGATATGATTGGTTGGTCACAGGATATTACTGAAGCTACAATCAAAAGTTACTTCCTTGCTATGTTTACTATTAGGACATTATACATTTAGAAGTTACATCTGCTGCATTGGCTGGGAATCACCCGCTGTGGCAATAAATTTTGAGAAGTCCAACTGTTGCCTACTTGTCTTCCCGCTGAAGAACCAGTTTAAACTGAACCATAAGAAGAGTGTTTTTGAGTATTAATCTCATATTGTTCATAACTAGCGACCATTAGATGCGATCGCTGCTCTGTTGAAACTAGGTTTCTGCTGGTAAAATATGGATTAATATGAGACCAAACTCTATATATTTTAGAGGTCCTGAACCATAAATACCTTTACTATAATATTATCTATGTATAAATAATCTTTAATTCACTTATTAAATAATCAAGTGTGGATTGTAACTTGAGAAAATGTGTAGTATTTACAAGTATAAGAGTAAAAGTAAGTGTGTGTGTGTTATTTACCCCTGCAATTGCATCATTAAACATGGCATACTAATAGCAATCACACAGTAAACCAAAATGTATTAATTTAGCCGACTTCATCCAATCATTCAACTTCCACAGTATATGTCAAATTATCTCTACACTATACTCAGAACTCAAATTTCATTTTGCACCTGATAGTCTAATAATCCTTACTTCTAAATGGGAATAGGTCCACTGTCTGATGAGGAATGGAGACATAACCTTAAGAGTATTAAAGCTGCCACATCATGTATTGGTTACCAACAAATCCATCTATACATACTACATAGAGTCTATTATTCACCAGTTTACGTAGCAGACATATTTCTAATTGTGCAAAATTTTTTGGCACCTGCTATGGTTTTATTGTTTTAAGGTACACACCTTCTGGACAGATGTATGGACCTGTATCACTAATATGGTGAATGGTATTCCTCCTCTAAATCCTAAAATATGTCTTTTGGTTCCTCTCTCAAAGATATATTGAATAAGTTTATCTACCAATATATATTTTTTTAACTACTCTTGCAAAAGTTATTGTTGCCCGCAAATGACTTGCAACAGAAGCTCTTTATTCCCATAAATGGAGGAAATTGGTGGATGACACAATGAATCATGAATATATGTATCACGATATATGTATAACCAGGATAAATATATTAAATAAATATCATAAAATATGGTCTCATAGGTTTTGTTCATGTAATAGATTTCATACTGATTGTTGTGAACATAGAGAACTTGCAGTTATTTATAATGGATAAATCATAACTGCAGTGTAAATATGTTATATCAAATGAAACCAATGATAAGTTTAGCTACCAAAGAGTAAAATGTGAAGACAGAAAGTCTGATGTAAATGTATTGGAGGGCTTTGCACATTCCAGTGTGAGAAGATAGGAGTGCCACCTATGGCAGCTTCAAAGGCCTCTTGCTGTGAGATATATCCTGACACAAGTTAGATTTTGGACTCATGAATAGATTTTGTGGGGCTGGTCAAAGCTGAACATCCTTGCAGCCCAAGTCAGCATTTTGAAGGCCTATAACGGTATATAGAAATATGACCTTCCAAGGAAAATGCTTTCATAGTTCATATTTTAGGAAATCCGGGTGACTCCATACTGAAGAGCAGAAATCACACCAGGGTTGTGAATGACAGGTACGGGTGGTATCCAGGAACAGCTAAAATCACATATCTTTGGAAAAGGTATGTCACATTGTCAAAATTTCATCATGTTTGGTATCCAAAAATGAACAGATTCATAGGAGATTTATTAATAATGAAATTGTTTCTGTGTGACGCCCACAGAAAAGTTAGGTCACATAGTAGAATTGGATAGTAAATCAGGCAACATGAAAATGGTGATTGAAAAAAGTATCACAGACACAACCCATGGGGGCGGGGACAGGTTTGGAAGTGTCTTTAAAAAACTGAGACTAGTTACAACAGATTGTCAGAGTTTTGGGAAATCAATTCACATTGATAAGCTGTCCAACTTCCTTGCCAATTTACCATGGCACAGAGTATGCAATTCATGTAAGTGACTCTCTGAAGGTAACCCCTTTCATTTTAAATTGTTTTGCTTTTGTATGTTATCTCAATCTATTAATTGTTTATTAATTATTTTTTTATATCTGTATACCCTGTACTTTTGTATATTAAATCTATAATTTAATATGTTGCATCCTTGATACTCTAACAAATCCATAAGTCTGTTAAGAAGAAATAGCTTAACCAAGTTAACCCTTTGAATGCCAGTGTGTGATTTGTTGATACATTTGATTAACAAGCTGTGTGGGCTTGCATTTACATTTGTGTAACAGTCTGGAGGTGTGAAGAGTTAACCCTTTGCTTGCTTGTGTGGGTCTTGCTAGTCTGTGGATATCTAGAAGCCTGTGTGCCAGTGTGGGACAGTATATTGGGGGCCCTATTGCCCGCATTTAACAGGTGGTGGAAAACCTGAAGTGTCTGGGAGTGTGAGAGCGCAGTGCTGGGGGCGATTCAGTAGGTCTGTATCCTGTGTGATAGGTAGAGAGAGACCTTGGGCTGGAATTGTGTGTGACTTCATACAGCAAACATCCCCAAAGTCACAGCAGCTGGGAGCGTGTTTGAGACACTGATGATTCTAATTCCATTAACTCTCCCAAATCCTGATATGCCTACCCCTGCTCGCTTATCATTGTAATATTTCATTATTACGATTTAAGATTTTAGCATGCATTATATGTTCATCAAGTTTCCTATGTTTATTATTTGTTTGTTTCAAATTCAATAAAAATTAGTTGATTCAAAAGGAATTTAATTTCTCTGTGTCAGACTATATAAGAAATGGGCCAAAATAGTGTCATAAAATATGCCTCAATGATCAACACTCTATAACAACATGATAGTATATACTTTAAAAAGCACAACATGAAAAGAGATGAGTCACTTATAGTAAAGAGATGAAATGAGCTTCCGATAAAAGGAAGATGAGAGTTGCAGTATATCTTGATGTTACATACATGGGCATGAAAGAGTTGATGCTTAACTCCAAATAAACTAAAAAGAACTGTGCTGTTTAACTGTATTTTCTTAAACTTATTAAAAAAAAAAACAGGAAACATTTCTGTGTCCAATATGTCTGTCCCCCTAGACTTTCTACTTATGTATCCATGGTTAAATTACATTCCTAGGTGTAATTTGATTAAGATGATTACATTTCTATTGGAACATTGATGGCTGTGACTGTACATGGGAATCACAGAGATTGCATTAAATTATGTGCATGTCCAATAATTGGAGTCTAATGGTTCCTAGCCAATGCATTAGACCTAGGGGTGTCAATCATAATCCGGTTTCAGTGTTAAAAGCAAAGGGAACCATGCACACTATCAGATTAGTAACGACATGCATATGTCTATATTTGCAACGGGTGGTCAGGATTGAATTACCGCATTACATGTTGAGTTATCAATACGTTTACGGTGACCTGGTCACTTTATAATAAGGTCTTTGTTTGTAAATACAGTTTACTCACTGGAGAGGAAAGCACACTGGGGAGAATAGTGACACAGCTGATTTACGAATGGGGAGAGAAGAGTTTGCTTGGGAGGTGCAATATCCATTCTGACCTGCAGGGCCTGTGAGAACAAAAAATATATATGTTTGGTGAGTGCATGACTGCTGTTGTCGGTTTCCATCCCCCTTTAAAATGCACAAGTTGTCCCAAAATATGATTTTCTGATTCAATAGAAACAAATACAAGACTGACCTATTTATTTATTTGGCATTTTTTCCCAGTAATGGTTACTTTTAAAGATACTTTAGATTATTATTATTATTATTATTATAATTTTTGCAAAGAGCCACAGAGTTCTACAGCACCGAAGATCCATAAAGACAAGGACATGTATACATAGGTCTACAAGGTAGACAAAATAAATGCAGACATGAAAACAAAGTGTAGGGATGGCCCTGCACATGGGAGAGCTTACATTCTAATTGGAAAATGGTACAGCTGAAACAAGAGGAACGAGTGTGGCTCAGAGTGGAGATTGGCACAGATGTGATGGTGCTTTAGTGTGGGTAGTACAGGTGGGAGTAGGGTAAAATGATGGGATTTTTATCAGCATTTGGGATTTAAAGTTTGTGTCTGATCTACCAGGAGACTGCAATAGTCAAATAGCCTCTTGGGTGAAAAAGAGCGTATTCCAACAATATTTAAAGGTGGAGAACTGCGAGAAAGACTAGGGGGGGTGGGGATATATTTACTAAACTGCAGGTTTGAAAAAGTGGAGATGTTGCCTATAGCAACCAATCAGATTCTGGTTATCATTTATTTAGTACATACTGATTGGTTGCTATAGGCAACATCTCCACTTTTTCCACCCTGTAGTTTAGTAAATATACCCCTGGATGTGAGTAATAAAGCAGATGATGGAATCAAATGTGATTTTAGGATTTTTTTAGCCATGAGAGAACATGGGTACCCTGCCGGAGCTAACAGGAGCAGGTGAATAAACACCTTAACATATTTATATTTTTATTACCATGTTTAGTTTACTTATTGGACATTTAAATATACTGTGCTGACACTTCCCTCTCCCTCAGTCCCTTGCAAGTCACAGGGGCTTTTCCTCCATTCACTGATATAAAGAAGATCCCAAGGCATTAGATCCAGGAGCAGCCTTGCTGACAGGTCTACTTTAAGCACTTTCATTGAATTTGGTTAAATTTTCTCTGGATAACCTGCCTTTGTCATGATAATATTCCTGGATCACTGTAGAGCCTTCAATATCAGCTTACCCGAGGGACACAATCAATTCTTCCTATGAATATGAAGTACACGGCACATCCCAATGCCTCTTTATCTATACCGATTTTTTTTTTTTATTCTACAGTAGGTTTTGTAAGTATGTTTAGCATTTTCTTATCACTAGCTGAAGTTTACACAGTAAAAGTTTCCTCTGCTTTCAGTATCTTACTTTCTGTTACTTTTTGGCAGGATTAAAGAAACTAAATAAATTGCCTGCTGTCACTGTGCACAGCTAACATTAAACACTCTGTAAAGTTTGATTCCTTTGCTCTACTCTCTAGGCTGTTTTTATCTTTGATGCATAGTTTGGTACATCAGAGGCTTATTTCTGTACACCGCGACAGTGAAAATATAAGCTAACCTGTAGCAATATGATTAAAAGCAATCAATCAATAACTATGTCATGGAACTTGCTATATGAATTTATGTAACAATTTAAATTATGAAAGGACACAAACATATTTCCCATGTTCTATATATGTGTCTATCTCGAAAAGTTGGAATACAGTATATATGGATATTGCAATGCATTTCCATTATCATACCATTTCCTGGTACTACCTATAACATAGTACCACCTGCTTTGGGAACAAAAAATTGGCACTTCTGCCATCAAATGCTAAGATGCTATATAGGTGTAGTTAGGTATATATATTAATTATTTATCACTCTAAAGGATATGAGTAGATGGTGTCCATATTGTTTAGAAATAAGTGATAAACTTTTTGGTGTCGTCCTCCTCTGTCTCCAAATAATTATTTTATTAACAAAATAAAATACTTTCGTTTGAATATTAGTGACCATACAGGTGCAAGGCAGCTTGAGTTCTATCAAATGTACCTGTTAAATTTAAAAGATCTAATATTAATAGTAAAGCCTAATTCTGATATATAGATTACAATTTAGTATACTGTTATTAACATACACTAATCTATAGAAAAATTTTGCCAAACTTTGTCCGCCTCTCTCGGTCTTATCCTTTCTATTATTTTGCCTTTAACGAAATATAAATTGGTAATTGGTGGGGGCTGTCCTTTGGGTAGTGCAATATTATGTTCTTACTCAAAGCCAATCACAAGCCTGTTTTGTAAACTGGGATTTTATAGTTTCAGTACATCAAGACGGATGCTGTGCTGGGGAGTGTGCTGAAGGGCTTTTGGTTCAGAGACATGCTCGTATAATACTCCTGCCTTCTCTAAATGGAATTCTAAAATAAACCTTATACTCTTGAACCATTATAAACATTTATTTAACACGCCAGGTACAAAAAAAATGAGGGCTTGCTGCAGGCTTCAGCCTGTGCGCTGACACGGCCGCATCACGTGACACGTCATGCGGCCGCCGGTAATATTAACCTATTTTTGCATCCACAGGAAGGGACGGGGGGAGGTGGCCTGCCCGAACAGCCGTTAGACTGAGCGGCCCGCTGCCCCCATGCCTCCCGGTCCAGCCCGATAGTGCTAATCAGCTAACTGGATATTGATTGGAATTGATATTCATTTTTGGACCACTAATGAGGCCATTTGGTGCCAATTAGGTGTGAAATGTCCAAATTGGCGGTGAATGGGGAACTTAGCACGGTCTTGTTCTTAACATCTACAGCAGGGGGCTATGTCATTCTGTACTATACAGTAGCGATGAATTCGGTCTCACTGATTTTCCAAATATAATTAAATAATTCTTGCAAAATGTATTACTAATTTACACATCTAATGCTTTTTAATTACTACTATGTAACCTCATTTGTGCATAATATTGTAAATTTTCTATGTCAGCTAAAATGAAAAAATAAGAATTGTTTATACTTAGAACTTTACTGCATGAGAATTAAATAATAATGAATGCACAGAAATCATAGTAGCATTCAACTATGCCTTGAGACATCATTCTCTTCATGCTTAATTAGAGAATGGCATATAAAGCATGTTATACAACCGAAACTGCTGATATCTAAACCACTTTATATGCCTAACCCCAAGTAGAATATTTTAAAATCTAATTGTATATAAAATGTTGCACGGTTAAATGTAAACAATCCTTGGTCTAATGTGCAATAATGTTAATAGATTCTCAGTCTATGAACCTTTCCAGTATGAATATGATATGTGTTTTGAAAAACCATTATTCAGTGTAATTTGTGTCAGCTTAATTAAGCTGCAGCTTTATTTGATTACTATAGAAAAGGGACAGTGAAAAAAACATTATGCAAAATTAAAAATGTATAAAATCATGTGTTTGATATCTCTAGCAATCATTTTAAGTTTAATGCTTGGTGTCAGTGACAAGTTAGGATGACTTACAGTATAAAATACAGTAAATTGTAGAATTGGATTGTCCAAAAGCGGGCAACTCATTCTTAATCAATCCTGCCCTGTATAATTAGAAAATACAGGGGTACCTTGTGGGGAAGCCTTACTGACAAAATTAGAGAGATAGTTTGCTTTCATATTTACTTTCATTGCAGGAAAAATGAAAAATCTACAAAACCTCCAGGGGCTGGCTAAACTGGGGGGCAAGGGGGCATCTGCCCTCCGGGCCAGTTCCATAGTGGCCTGGTAAGCTCTGAGTTGGATTAAGACCTCTCCCTTATTATATTAATAGATAATAAATTAGTAAATAAAAACATACACAAAAGTTAATGTTTTATTTTATTTTAAAAAATATATTCATCACTTTATTAAAAATAAAAATTGCATTCCACAATGTAGTCCAATGGGAATCTTCTTGCTTGGAAATCCAGAAAGAATAAAAACCTAAATTATACATTACAAGTATCTGATGTACATTGTAATGAACTGATCTGGACACGTCTCTGCCACTCATCCAATCACAATCATTTGTCTAATGTGTCAACCAATCACAATCACGAACAATTTATATATACAATAACACTACTTCACTTTACAGAATGATATTACATTTAGCAATTGAACACATTTTTTCCATGCCCTTAGACAACCTTTCCATTGGTTATTGTATATATGCTTTTTAGTTATATTCATATCCCCTAACAAGCTTTTCTTGTAAGAATCATTTTAATTAGTGGTACTTAATTCCAAATATTAGAAATGACAAGCTATTTGTAATTATTATTAATATTTCTTATTATTTAGCTGTTTTTACAAAAAATGTAGAAATATTTAATGATGTAGTTTGTCTTTGCCTGAGGTCACATACAAAATAATTAACCCCTGTATGGGTTTTATTTTCTTTTTAATGTTTATTTTATAATATGAAAGTAATAAACTTGTTCTAGATTATCATTTACTTCTTAAAATCATAAAGGCTAAATTCTCTGAGGCAACGATTTGATAGCAAGACTTCACATTGAGTTAATAATGCTTTACTTTTTGACCCAGCTAACTGTCCCAAAGCTATTAACTGCAAAAGTGATTTGTTTTCTTTGTGTGATCTTGTACTAATGCATCTCTGAAATGCTTTTGTTTGCAGTGTTTGGGGGAAAAAAAAATAGAAGCTAATGTTTGTGGTTTTCAGAGTTGTTTTTTAGCTGTTACTGGAGAGAAACAAAAGTAAACTGAAACATAGAATATTTCTTTTTAATAAAGTCATTTTTAAGTACTGTAGCAGCTGCAGGGTAAATGATGTCTTTTTTTAAAACTTCAAAGTAATATGTTTCAGGTGTGTTTAAAGGGCATCAAATTGCTCATCACAGCGATTCCAGTAATAAAGAAACAATTCTCAGAGCAGATGTTACAGAAAAAAAAAGTAGTTATTAAAATTCAATAAAATGAATTGAAAAAAACCCAAAAACGTAAAATGGAAGTTGTTTAAGGAAGTATCATGCTGGTTCTTCGACTTTAGTTCATCAGCGTTAGTTTGAAACAACTCTTTTCGGAATTGGTAACTTCACCCTCTTCATATTATGTTATTTCTGTTCATCATCATCATCATCATCATCATTTATTTATATAGTGCCAACATATTCCGTAGCGCTTTATAATTGGGGACAAACATAGTAAACTAATAAACAAAATGGGTAAAACAAACAAAGAGGTGAGAAGGCCCTGCTCGAAAGCTTACAATCTATGGGACAATGGGAGTTTGACACATGAGGTTAAGTCTACATTTAGCATTTTGGGCCAGCCAGACTGCAAAGGTAAAAGTGACTCATAAGCTAAATGATCCTGTCACACAACAATGTTGGTCAAGGGGTAGTTGTCTTGTGGGAAATTGTGTAACAGGTGGTAATAGGGTAATGTAGTGAGGTTAAGAGGGTGGTAGAGGAATATTATAAGCTTGTCTGAAGAGGTGGGTTTTCAGAGAACGCTTGAAAGTTTGTAGACCGGAGGAGATTCTTATTGTGTGAGGGAGAGAATTCCATAGAGTGGGTGCAGCCCGAAAAAAGTCCTGTAGCCGGGAGGATGGGAGGATGTAATGAGTGTGGATGAGAGACGCAGATCTTGTGCAGAATGGAGATGCTGAGTTGGGAGATATTTTGAGACAAGAGAGGAGATGTATCTTGGTGCAGCCTTGTTGATGGCCTCGTAGGTGAGTAAAAGTATTTTATATTGGATTCGGTAGAAAACAGGCAACCAGTGTAGAGACATACAGAGTGATTCAACAGAGGAATAACGATTTGCAAGGAAAATCAATCTTGCTGCAGCGTGCAAAATAGATTGTAGGGGTTTGAGACTGTTTTGGGGAAGACCAGTAAGGAGGGAATTGCAATAGTCAATGCGGGAGATGATAAGTGCATGAATTAAGGTTTTTGCAGTGTCTTGCGTGAGTGAGATATGTGCGAATTTTGGAAATATTTTTTAGATGTATGTAACAGGATTTAGATATAGAGTCAATGTGGGGAACAAAGGATAGGTGTGTATCAAGGATTACACCTAGGCAGCGAGCTTGTGGGGTGGGATTTATGGTCATGTTATCAATAGAGATAGAAATGTCAGGTATGCTTTTGTTGGTGGGTAGGAATATTATTAACTCTGTTTTAGAAAGATTGAGTTTGAGTTGGTGAGAGGACATCCAAGAATGAAATGGCAGAAAGACAGTCAGTTACACAGGACAACACAGATGTCGAGAGATCAGGAGATGATAGATAAATTTGGGTATCATCCGCATAGAGATGATACTGAAATTCAAAGGAACCTATTAGAAGTCCAAGAGAAGCGGTATAGATAGAGAACAGCAGAGGACCTAGCACTGAGCTTTGCGATACTCCAACTAATAAAGGAAGCGGAGCAGAGGTGGCCCCAGAGAAATTAACAGTGAAAGAGCGATTAGAAAGGTTGGATGAGAACCAGGATAGAACAGTGTCTTGAAGTCCTAGGGATTGCAGTGTTTGTATGAGAAGAGAGTGGTCAACGGTGTCAAATGCAGCCGAGAGATCCAGGAGAATTAGGAGAGAGTAATGGCGTTTAGTTTTAGCAGTGATCAGATCATTGACAACCTTAGTCAACGCAGTCTCTGTGGAAGGTTAAGAACGAAAACCAGACTGAAGAGGATCCAACAGAATTCTCTGATTCACAGCACTAGTTGACATAAATGGAAATGAGTGCACAGAAAAAAGGTGATGTAACCCATAGCAACCAGGAAGATTCTGTTATTCTTCTAGTGCTGTTTAGAAAACTGAAGCAAACGTCTCACTGGTTGCTCTAGGTTTCAGCACCTCTTTTTTTAATGAACCTGAAAAAATGCCAACTATCCGAAACTGAGTTTATTTATTCTACTGTTGTTTCCAACAATTTTTTTTCTGAACTCGAAATTCTACAGAACTCATGACACTTACTGTTCTTGTTTATTTGTAAATAAGTAGATAAGTGTAATATTCTTATATTTACACTACATAGTGTATTTTCCCTAGTTTGGTGTTGATGTTTTGTTTTGTTATTTTGTGACATTATATATTGCACTGATGTTCCATTATATCGTTTTTCCTAACTACTTGTTTTGGTCTTCCAACACACTATGGAACCTTATGGTTCACACATACTACTACCCTATCTGGTAGAGGCCAGAGCCACGTCACCCTCTTATGGTCTTTAGGACCAACTTCAGACACTCTCGCCTACTAGGCCATCCCTTTCCTAGTGTCCAACTTCTTGGGCTACTCATATATATGACCCTAGCCCCTATTTCTCTCCCCTTCTTTCAACCCAACCCTTTCCTTTGAGACCATTCTTCAGGGCTCCCAGTGGTCCAATCCCTTTTTATTTTCTTTATCCTACTCTAATGGTTTTACCTGTTCACCATGGTCATTAAAAGTATAAAACTTAATGTAAAAGGGCTAAATAACTCTGCGAAAAAGGTCTACTTTATTCCATACTATTAAACAGTTGAAGGGTGACATAGTGTTCTTACAGGAGACTCACCTTTCTGGTCCACACCATCCTGAGCTCAAATCCAAAAATTACCCTTGCTCCTATTATGCATGTGATCCCATTTACAAGAAAAAAAGAAGTCGCCATTCTTATAACCAAACATTTAACATTAAGACCTTCCATGGAGATCAGAGACCCAGAGTGGCGTTATCTCCTTCTGACAGGTGACCTAAACAATATTTTCTGTACATTTCTTAATGTCTATGCTCCTAACACAAACCAGGTTGATTTTCTTCCGTTCTATAGATAATCTGAAGTCCTCTTTCCCCTTTGATTTTTGCCCTTGTGATCAAAGTCCTTGCAGCTAAAATCAATCTTCCCCAAATATTACAGGTGTCTCAATTAGCTCTGAAACTATACACATATCTTATTTGTAGATGACAACCTCCTCACATTAACATCTCAACACACCTCCCTCCTGAGCCTGTTTACTATCCTTAAAATATATGGATCCATTTCAGGTTATAAAATAAACTTCTCCAAAACTGAATCTCTCGCTCTTAATATGTCATCACAATTCCTGAATCTCCTTAATAGTAAATTTGACTTTTCCTGGTGACAATCCAAATTAAAATATTTAAGAGTTTTTATTACTTCTAATTTTGACTCGCTATAAGCGGAAAATTTCCCAATAATAATAAAAAAAATTAAATTGGACCTGATGGCAAAATTGAATAATCTCCTGGCTAGGTAGAATAGTCGCGATCAAGATGAGTATCCTGCCCTGCCTGCTTTATCTCTTTCAGACTTTCCCAGTGCAGGTTCCTAGACCCACTCTAATCCAACTTCACTGCTGGTTTTCTCAATTTGTATGGCAACATAAACCCCCACACATTAGTTTTTCCACTATGCGTAAAACGGGGGTTAGTGGTAGTAAGGGCTTTCCGGACATCCAATTATATTACATTGCTACTCATCTAAGTCAAGCTGTGACTTGGTTTTCAAAAAACCAAGGTCCTCGAAGGGTTGATTTAGATTCACATACCATCCATAGCTTCAACATTGGGGGTTTCAATGAGTAATAAAACTCTTCCACTGAAATCACACCCAATCGCCTTCTTCAACTGTCAGATATGGGACTACTGTAAGTTTTATTTTGAAACCACCTCAACCCATTTCCATATAACGCCTGCCTGGGACAATCTCAGTTTTACCCCGAGCAATGCCTTTCTCGAATCAGGGTTTGGAGGTAGAAGGGAATCAGGATGTTGAAGGATGTCTTAAATATGGACCAATGTATTTCACTTCCTACGTTGCAAGAAGAATTTGACTTTCCGGATATTAGCCCGTTCACTTATCTTCAAGTAAAACACTATGCTAATTCCCTTTCTAAATCCGATAGAATGAGACATCTAACTCCATTGGAATCTTTATGTGTGCATTCATCCTTACAAAGAGAATCATATCTACTTTATATAATATTCTCATCTCCTCTAAGGAACCTGCCACCCCTATTCACAAACTCAAATGGGAGGCTGACTTGGGCAGACCACCAGATGGGGATACATGGGTAACAATATGTAAAAGGATCTCTAAGACTTGTATCTCATCCGTGGTCAGAGAAAGCGCCTATAAAATATATTACCGATGGTATTTAGTTCCTACTAGGCTGAAAAAAATATGGATCTACTTCTGATTTGTGTTGGTTGAGGTTGTGGGGAACAGGGATCCTTCCTTCACATCTGGTGGTCTTGTGAAAAAATAACTTCTTTCTGGGATGATGTTGCCGCCTTGATTAGTGATTTTACTAATGTCCATATAACTAAATGCCCTTTCTCCTTGGATTTCCTATCAATATATTAGCTAAATAATGCTAAGATTCTTAACCAGGGCCTGATTAAGGGGTTCTGGCCGCCCTAGGCTAATACGGACGCAGCGCCCCCCCCCCTCCTCCCCTCCTCCGAATATATATGTGAATAGGAACACTCCTGAATATGAATGTTCAGATGTATTCTCCAGCATTCAAATTTAGACAGATTGTGCCATTGTCTCTTACCTGTTCTTGCTCTTCTCTCTTGCAACTTTGTTATCCTCTCGCTGGCTTCTGGAAAGTTGGCGTCCTGTTTTGAAAATGCAAAAATGTATTATAATGCAAACCCTGAATGATTAGGCCCTTTAGTTAAAACAAAACACTTCATTATGGCCAGCTAAAAGTACCCCATTGGACAGGCATATATAAGCAATATCTGAATATTTGTTGTCAATCAAATACAAACCTCTACCAGCCCCATCTCACTAATATTTAGTATTCTAGTGATTGCTGAGACCACCCATGTGACCACCACACAATCATGATATTCTGCCCCCCAAAGCTGCTCTATTTTTTAAATACCCCCTGCAGCCATTTTCCTTAACCACACCCCCCCCCACAGCCATTTTCCTTAACTCCTGCTGCAGCCATTTTCTTTACCTCCCACCCTGCATCCATCCCCCTTGCAGCTATTTTCCTTACCTCCACTCTGTAGCTATCCCCCTCGTCACATCAAAACTCCCCCAGTCACATATATCAGCCCCCCTCCTCTGCCCTCCTTCATACATATCAACCTCTCTCCCTCCCTATAGATTTTCATGGCAGCACCTCCCTCCCACCCTATAGATATGCAGGGTAGTCCCCCCCTCCCTATAGATATGCAGGGTAGTTCCCCCCCTCTCTATAGATATGCAGTGTAGTTCCCCCCCTCCCTATAGATATGCAGGGTAGTTACCCCCCCTTCCTATAGATATGCAGGGCAGTTCCCCCTCCCTATAGATATGCAGGGCAGTTCCCCCCCTCCCTATAGATATGCAGGGCAGTTCCCCCCCCTCCCTATAGATATGCAGGGCAGTTCCCCCCCTCCCTATAGATATGCAGGGCAGTTCCCCCCTCCCTATAGATATGCAGGGCAGTTCCCCCCTCCCTATAGATATGCAGGGCAGTTCCCCCCCCTCCCTATAGATATGCAGGGCAGTTCCCCCCCCCTCCCTATAGATATGCAGGGCAGTTCCCCCCTTCACTTACCTGTAGTTGTGCCAGCGTCGCTCCTCTCCTCAGATCAGCAGATAGGAAGTGAAGACGTCCTGCTTCCTGTCTGCTGCACAGCAACAGGCAGCCTGGCGATTGGCTGTGTGTTGTTAACCACTGACCACCAATGCTTTTGATCGTCAAACCCTCCACACCCTCGCGGCGACCCTCCCCCACCCAGAAAAAAAAAATGAATGAAGAACAAAAAAAAAAATACCCGCAGCGCCGCGCCCCCCGGGACCCAGCGCTCCAGGCTGCAGCCTGGTCAGCCTAGTGGTTGATCAGGCCCTCTTCTTAACGCTGCCAGATGCCTTATCGCAAAATATTGATAAAACCCAGATTCCCATTCTAGACAACAACTTCTAAATAAAATTTGGTATTTGACATATATGGAAAAAATTTCAGCATATTTAAATAAGTAAAAACTCATAAATTCTCCAAAATTTGGAATGATTGGTTCATTTACATTAGCCCCTTTGGTCCCAAACCATTGCCTGACCAAACTCAAAATATAGCATTACTTTTCCTATAAATAATATTGAATATGGATGAACACAAAATCACATATCAAAATATCAGTCTACCAGAAGTTTCAGATCAGGGTCTGGATTTACTAAACTGCGGGTTTGAAAAAGTGGAGATGTTGCCTATAGCAACCAACCAGATTCTAGCTGTCATTTATTTAGCACAATCTACAAAATGACAGCTAGAATCTGATTGACTGCTATAGGCAACATCTCCACTTTCTCAAACCCACAGTTTTAGTAAATATACCTCTAGGCTTCAATTCCCCCCCTCTTTTTACCTCTTACCTCCCCCATTTAATACCTTATTTAATATCACACTCCCTCATATCTCTTAGCATAATTTATTAATAATTTTCAATTAATTTATTTTATCTATATATTTATATTATGTTATCACCTCATGTAGGATTGTTCTTTTTATTACTACTTACATTTTAAGACGTTAATTAATTAAGTCTTTAGTGAATTCTATCAAATCTTTATAACACGTGTAAAATTTTTTTTTTTAAAAAGTAAAAAAACAAAAAAACAAAACCTAATGCCAGTGATTCTCAGCCAGTGAGCCTGGCTTCTAAAGGGTAGGTGAAAAAAAATGTTTTAAATATAAACTTGTATTACTTTATTATTGTTATTTTACAACTAAGGAAGACATAGGGGTAAATTTATCAAGCTGTGGGTTTGAAAAAGTGGAGATGTTGCTATAGCAACCAATCAGGTTCTAGCTGTCATTTTGTAGAGTGTATTAAATAAATAATAACTAGAATCTGATGGATTGCTAGCTTGATAAATTTACTCCATAGTCTCATTAACCTCGTACAGTGCAAGAGGCTTTCTCCTGTTTAACATTACTGTCCCTTCATTTAATTTAAATAGCAGCCGAGAAAGCCTTAACATTCCAACTAAGTATATGATGGATGCTGAGAGATACGTATCATGGCACACATGACTAATAGTTGCAGCAATCTTTACAATGCACATCTTACACTTAGGTGGAATCAGGTAGACATATGATTTCCATAATAACAATAAGCAGTCGTACCTTGCATAACATTCAGCAGTTATTGAAGGAATTATCTATTATTGTTATTTTATTTCTCTGAGAATCTGTATACTTAAAAAAAAATATTAGTATTGTGCACCTTGTAATATCAGCCATAACAAACAAATGCAACACGATCCATTCACTGTCAATGGTTCAGATAATGGGTCAGTAATCTGAGATCTCTGTTTTTTGTCCATCAAGTAAAACTACTACAGTTCTAGGGTTTAATCAGTTTCCAGCAATTATACAGTCTATTTGTACAGTAAGTACAAGAAAGTATGTATGTATACAAGTAAGTATGTAGAAATTGAGTGCAAAGATGAGTCTGATTCAGCGCTAGTGGGTAATGGATGAACACTAGAGAAGGAGGAGCTATATGTCACAGGCATATTTTTTTAAGGAGAGGTTGTCCAAATGTGGACAATCACTTTAAAGACTGCAACAAAATATGAAAAATCTTGTCACCACCAAAAATAGAAAAAGTCCAGGGGGTAAATTTACCAAGCTGCGGGTTTGAAAAAGTGGAGATGTTGCCTATAGCAACCCATCAGATTTTAGCTGCCATTTTGTAGAATGTACTAAATAAATGATAACTAGAATTGATGATTTGTTGCTATAGGCAACATCTCCACTTTTTCAAACCCACAGCTTGATAAATTTAGCCCCCGGAAGTGATTTGCTAGAGTAGAGAGTTCTTGGACAGTATTATGGAATATGTGGAGGAAAAAAAGAGCTCTAAGTTATCCATAGAAGACAAGATCATCTGGGAAACACTGTGGAGGTTGTGTTAAATAATGGGCAGGCATGACTGTGGATCTGGAATTGGCTCACTCATCTCTATTGATTATGCAATTAATTATTGCAACAGCAGAATGACTTCAATTGTTTATAGAAACATGTCTGTCTATGTACTGTACATTAAAATGTTTCCAGACTCACTGCCAACACTTCATTCTGCAGCTAAACAACAACATCAAACACTCTCACAATGCACCAAGGTTTTCATCATAGGTGAAACAGGAACGTCTCGGACGGCTGCAGTTATACCACTTCAACACTCTTGTGGAAGATTATTTATTGCTTTCTCTGTTGTTGATCGATATATTTCATTATAACCATCATACTATGAAATAAGTAAACACACATTTAAATGTCAGTCATGATGTTTATTTTTTTTTTTTAAAGCAATAGAAAATTCAGAATATTTATAATGCCCTGTGGCTTATTTCTATATGAAGTTGTTTTCAAACACATTGACTTTATATAAACAGAATACTGTTTTGTTTTTCTATTTGCTTTATTCAATATTATTTAATTTTTATAAACACATATGCATTTTCACCTGCATACAATGTGAACAAACATGCATACTATAAAGTGTATCACTAACTTTTTCATGCAAGATCTAATAAATTCACACTAACCAAACCTCTGTAAATAGGCTTAAAGGTAAAGCTAATATATATACATGAGTTAATATATTACCAAGGGACAAACCTGCAAGAATTCAGGATGCTGTGTTATAGATGTGAACAGCTGCTTCTGCATTTTTATGAAATGTGTATGAAAATCATCAATAAAAAATAGCTTATGAATATCTCTGAATCCAGACTTTATATAGCGTGTATTATTGCAATACACAGGCATTGGCTGAATTGGGCAGGATGTATCATTTCTCTAGGGCTGTCAATAAAAACCTTTTTGCTCACTGCAGAATGTTTCTTCCATCTGTGCACTCTAATTTATAGTTATCCTCAAGGCGAATAAGCTGTCATACTCCATTACCTATTGAGGTTTAGCGCTGGTAAGAGTTTCTTTAAATCTAACAAAATTTTCCTTTTTAAAATTTATATACATAAATGCAAATGTAATTTTTAATCATTTACAGTTTGAAAAAACTAGAAAAACTAGAAACATGAAAAAAAAAAGAAACTTTTTGTGCAATATAATATTAGAGAGAGAAGTATCAAGACAGAGTAGATAAATATTTCAATGTATGCTGTGCTAAGGAAGCGTTCAACTGAAGCGAAAAAAAAACCCCCACTGGTTCGCAATGTATTTTGAGACAAAGAAAATAAATATATAAAAATGTTGAAAGAAAAGTTATTCATCATCTCAAATTGTGACCAGTAATATATTATTCAAAACTGCATGAAAACGTTGTTTAAGTCCTTGGGGTAAATGTATCAAGCTGCGAATTTGAAAATTCCATAATTTTCTAAAGAGAGTTGAAACTCGCCGATGTATTAACCTAAGATTTGATGTAAAATCGCCAGAGATGTGTTTCTGCCATTTCCAATATCGCTAGAGATCGAAGTCCCGGCTTTTTGCCACTCTAGCTATACAAATCTCCAAATGTATGATGCTGCGATTTTCTGTAAAAAATCCCTAGATACAACACGCTGCATCCTAGCTGCACTATTAACCCTATTGCTGCCAGCCTACTGCTGGTTGCGCGAAAATTGGGGAACAATTTGCGTGATGTCCTCCCGATTTTCACGTAACCAGCACTAGACAAATCAGCCCAGGTGGTTCGCACTATAGCAGTCGGACACGAGGGGGTGCCCTGCCATTATGACAAACCAACCCCAGGCTGTTCAGCGCTGGGCTGGATTCCCTAGGGAGTTGGGTCCGCAAAAAAAATGAGCAGGTCCCCTGTATAGGAATAACCAGCCCAGTACTAAAAGCACTAGGGCTCTTCCTACACCCCTGGGTGGTGGTGTAGGGTAATATCGGCGATTCAATTGTTAAAAAAACCAAACAGACGCCATTATGTTTTGTGGACTTGCAAATCCCAGCCAGGCCGGGCTGCCTTAAACAGTCTGGGCATGCTGATGCTTGTATAACTACACGCACCAGAATACCCATGGTTGCCAGGTCATGCTGGCACTTGGAGAACCACAAGTGCCAACATGGCCTGACACCCACGGCTGGCTGCAACCTGTAGTTCTACAAAACAAAATGTTAAATAGAACAAACTGTTTTACGCCACAACATTTTAATAAAAATAATAAAACCCCAATATATCCCATTGATTTATCCACTCTCCATTCTGAGAGCTCTGTTAGGATCTTCTCCTCTATAAATGTACTTGTATCTACCTCAGCTTTATGAGTATACTTGCAACTTAACTGTGGTCCCTTCCCCACTCTTTTTGTAGTAAACACTGAGCATAAATAATTAATAAGATGATCTGCTATTACCTTGTCTCTCTCAACAAGTCCCTCACTCTCTGCCTTTAGTCTTATTATTCCTCCTTTTGTTTTTCTTCTTTAACTTATATACCCAAAAAAAAAGTTTTGCCCCCTTTACCCACTGACTGGGCCATTTTCTCTTCAGCTCGTACCTTTGCACATCAGATTACCTTCTTTTTTTCTTTCACAATATTTGCTACTTCTTTTGCAAACCACATTGGTTCCCTTTTCCATGTACTTTTCTTAACCCTTTTGATACAAAGGTGACGCGTATGGGCAAGATTCAGACACAGATGCACCTGACAGGAGATGGGAGTACTCAATCACTGGTGTAAATTAAAAACTGAGAGTGATGATGGACATCCTGGATGCATTCAGCTCAACATAAAATGTGTCTTTTTTTATAGTACAATATCTGCCTGCACTTTAGATGGAAATTGCGTCTAACTCTACATAAGGTCCTTAGTGTTCTAGGTGCCAAATAACCATTAGCACCTTTGGTGGCCGCCTTTACATCAAGGATGGTTACAACGTTGCAACTCCGTTTCAAATAAATTTGGTAGCGCAAGAGGAAACCTTTAGTGGTAACATAGTAAAAATGCACTTCTGCATCCAGATTGCAGGAAAAAAAAGGCAATTGATATATATTCTACCTCCCAGCTGTCCCGAATCCATGACCATAAAAGGGGTGGGGCATACAAAATCAGGCAGAATTTTGACCCAAAGTGGGCGATTCTGGGTGAGGCATGTGCGTTTCTGGGTGGAGTTGTGTAGATAGGGGAGGGTCTTATTTTTCCCGCTTAGAAGTCGGGAGGTATGAATATATTTTGCCTAGATTATGGGTATTTTTTCACTCTGCAAATAATTCCATGTAGCACATACCTGTAGCAGAGACATATGGGTAGATTTACTAAGCTGCGGGTTTGAAAATGTGGGAATGTTGCCTATAGCAACCAATCAGATTCTAGCTTTCATTTATTTAGTACTTTCTACAAAATGACAGCTATAATCTGATTGGTTGCTATGGGCAACATCCCCACTTTTTCAAACCTGCAGTTTAGTAAATCTAGCCCTTATGACTTTTCTAATCTTTTATTAATGACTGTCGCAGGTAATACTTAAAAAACACACAATTATACAAAGAAATGGCAGTGCCCATTCTTGAACACAATAGCTGCATGAAACAGAGGGCCACAAAAAGAAGATGAAATATTCAGTATGCCCAAAGTTAGTTATGGAAGCAGCCACAGGTTTGTACTTAAGAATTTTTTTTAGAGTGAACATTTTGATACTATTTCATAGTAGTTATATAGATAATTAAAGTAATTTAGTTAATAGAACGAAGTCCATAAAGTTCAAGTATTCAGTACCCCATTGCATTCAGTGAAGAAAAATCAATGTATTCAGTTTCCTCAGATAATAAAGTAAAACAGTCAATTTCACATTGAGACATCAATTTTAGCCATCATGGAGTATTTTCTAATAAACACTCTGATCATTGTCCTAAATACAGGAACAGGAGGTGTGAGTACCGCACGGCCTAGTGGGTTCTTTGAAATCACCCAGACAGATTGTTGCAACCAGAACACAGTTTATTCCGTAGATGACAACACAGACATGCAGCTATACTACTACCAGACAGATGCGATTCTTTGCAGGTATAGCATACACATGTGACGGAAGCGCAGATAATAGTCACCAAAACGAACACCCCCAATACAGTCAAAAGACACAGGTTTCATTCCCTTAATTATTCCCACAGGGGTGGTAACCAGCTTCTGATAGGTGGGAAATTTATAATGCTTATCCATGAGTGTCCTCTCTCATGTGGTTGGGGACAGTTGGCTCCCTGTGGAGACAGGGCCATCTTTTCCATTGGGCACGATGGGCAGTTGCCCGGGGGCCCCACGGGCAAGGTGGCCCCATAGGCAGGGCTCTTAATTAGAATCAATAATCCTGCAAGAGATAAAACCTGCAAAAAAAACCTTCAAGTGTCACTGAGCAGGTACCTATATCTATCTCTATCTCTATATATCTATATCTGTATCTCTATACATATATATATATATATATATATATATATATATATATATATATATATATATGTAGGGGCCCCGGTGCACTGCTTTGCATGGGGGCCCATAATGTTGTGAAGATGGCCCTGTGTGGAGAAAGTGGCTAGGAGTCTAATTCAGGGTACAATGACCTTGTTGGCTAACCATGAAAAGGTTGGTATGCTAGTTGTTTAATCCAGACTAAGGCTAGGTACACACCGGAGCATTTTCGTCCAATAATCAGGCAAATCAGCAGACATACGACCTCGGTCGTAAGTCGGATTAGTGTGTATAGTAACACAATGGTTGAAAGTGGTTCCAAAGTGTCTATTGTCATCTCATTTTGGCTGATCATACTGTTTAATGTTTTTCCGACCAATCACATAACAATCATGTAGTGTGTATAAGTTTCCAATCGATCCACAAGTAACTGCCAATAGTTCCTTGAGATGCGACTCCTTTGGGGGCGTGTGTACGTTAAATTCTGATGCCTGTACCAGTCCCATGTGGTGCGGTGTCCCCACGTCACTCATTTGGTAAGTAGGCGCTTCTAGCGGTAAAGCCATAGCAGGTGTCTATTGCATTTATGCGCACAGCTTATGTCTGCCAGTTTAATTATAAGCCTTTGTCAGTGTAGTGTTATAAAAAAAAAACACGTTTTATTTATATGTGTATTGCTTATGTCTGCCTCCATAATTACAACCCTTTGAAATCTTTGAAAAGAAAAAGTGTTGCCTTCGCTTTTTTATGATATTTGGGGTGGTAACTATTGAACATACTCTGCCCTGTAGTTAAATTCCTTGGGGATATCGTTAGAATGACCTCATATTTTCAGTGTGTACGAAATTCAAATCTTTGCTCACGACAATATGGCATTGAAAAGTCACTGCCCACATAGTTGGTCTTTCGTCTAAAACATGAGTAGTGTGTATGCATTTATCGGTAAGGGAAGGTAAAGTTGTTGTAGATAACACGTCTGTCACAAAATTCTCCGGTGTGTACCTAGCGTTATTGTTCTCTTTTATCCCTGATTAAACACTCCACCTGGCCACATTTAAGGACAACTTGCCTAACTTGTAGAACAATTACTATAAATAGGTACGGCCTATAGTAACATATGTTAAGCAATGCATGGGAACAACGTGTGACAATAAACTGTAAAGCATAGTGCAAGTTAGTAAATCAAAGCTCGAGTGCCTGTAATACGACATGAGTACAGCATATTTTTATAGTATATTAGCTCATATTAGATAATTGCTATCTTAACCAATAAAACTATTTAATATAGGGGACTGACTTTTTCAAGCTTCTTTTCAAATAGTCTCTAGATCTTGGTCTGTAATTATAAGTCATGTTCTTATACAGCTAAACATGACCTGCTGGGGATACTGGGTGAGAGGGCTGAGAATTTTTGTTATAATTGATATATTTGCATTTTATGGCCCTGTGATTTTACGCGCATGCAGTCCTATGCGGTTTATAGTTAGCAGTGGTATGTTCATTGTGAATATTTCATGTATAACAGGCACTGTAACTATGCTACTTTGGATGCGTACTGTGACCAGGTGCTAGCAAAACATTTACCATTTCAAGTTTAATTTAATATTGTGAGAAAACTTCCCACAAAGGCTGCTCAGGCCCTTCGATTTTTCCACAGGGGGCTTAACACATTATAATAATGCTATTCACACATTTCGTTCAGAGGTCTGCAGGCAACGAGCTCAATAGTTCATACGTTATCCACAATATCAGTGATCTGTTAAGAATGACTATATTTATGTATGTTATGTAAAGAGGCATCTGACTAACTGTTTTTAACAATTATTAGCAGGTTCCATATGTGCTAGAATCATCTTGTGAAATATGCTCACATTTTATTTTAACTGTATAATACGATCTCTATACTGAACATTCTAAATAACGTAAGAGACACATTTTATCTTAAGGAATCAATGTTATTTCATAAGGTCTTTCCTGGCAAAATATTGCAATGTGATTTATAGCATACTATACAAATCAACTCTGCTGATGCAGTATCCAGTGGCTTTATTTTTCGCCGATTTCAGTCAGAAATCAATGCCAGTAACTGGCTAAAATTCATAAAAAGCTACATAAATCACCCAGGGGGCAATTGTTTCTAGGTAAGGAGGTCACTCGGTTAATCTATTGATTTGGGTCTTTTACTTTTCAACAGCCATAGAGCCAATGCAAGAACTTTTTCAACGAGGACAATCTATTACTACTTGGCATAATTTCACAAATACATTTGTTCACTCCATGTTTTTGTTTGTGACAATGAATATCTTGAGTTTATATACATACATTTATTCCAGGAAATAATGCCATTTGTATTGGTCTGAACATAACATCCAACAATGTTGAGTATTCTGGACCACCAATATCTTTTATTACATTTTGATTGAATCTGATTATTTAAGATTTTAAAGAAAATTCTATTAGAAATTTCTGGTGTTTCTATGGTCAATAGCATTGTACTCACAGTGGCTAATTTGTACATGCAGGTGTCACATTCCAAGTTATGAACCATCAAGAAAATAGCAAAGTGCCTTGTTTGAATATGCAGTACAGTGCAGACAAGCACTAAGGAAGTATATGTTAGAAGATGAGGCAGGCGTCACTGCGTGCCAAGCCCGTTGCCTAGTAACTGCAACCAGCGTCCTGCTCCAAGTAGGCGTCAGCGGGTGCTGCCTCGTTCTCCGCTGATAGCCAAGTAAGCGCAACCGGCTTCTTTTCTATGTACTGCAGGCATCTAGCTGGATGCTTGGCAGCAACAGCTGCCAAGATAATCCATTCATCAGAGCCTGCTGCAAATACTGCAGCTAATTAGGCTTCCTACTAGTCCCTCTCTCAATAAAAAACCCTTTCTGTTGATCACCTGTGTTGGTGATAGTTTCTGCTAGAGCTAGTGTGATGTTTGAAATACTGACCTGATTTGACTTCTTGTGGTGACCAGGTCTGTACCTTGGATTTTTCCGTTGTCTCCTGTCCTTGACCATTGTCTATAGCTTGATCTGCTATTAACCTTTTCTTGCCCTGACCCTGGCCTATTCTATTGATCTCAGCCAGCCCTGACCTCAGATTGTCTTTTGACCTTGTTTTAGAATGCACTCTGTCCTGATCTTAGGCTTATACTTTTGACTCTGTCCTGTTACTCTTGCGGGAGTCTGCTACCTCCATACGTGTCTTGGCTACCCCGTATTTTATAAACTGCTACTACCATGAGTAAAACCCTGGGGGCAACAGAGTACTTTTGGAACATATTGCATTCTTGGACAGGGGCTTCTATAGGCAAAGACATCGTGAAGCAGTTCTAGTGGTTTATAATCCCTTTCAATATTGCCTATAACAATATACAACCAGCCACAACTATAGATGCATAAGCACCTGAATGAGCATAAAATATAAGCCAAAAAATCCTATTTGGCTTATACAGTATAATAGATGTGTATAACGCTCTGGTAATCTTTGTATGCAGCAGTGGCACAGCTCCAAGGGTTCAGGTCAGAGGCAGAACTACAGACTGTCAGTTTATCCTTAGTTCTTCAAATCCTTTGTCTTTTTCAATTAGTGAACATGATTATAATGTGTGTCTTGATAGGGAAGACATAAGTCCAGTAAAAGTGTCCTATAGATTGTAAGCTTACGTGCAGGGCCCTCTTACCTCTTTGCCTGTTCTACCCAGTATTGTTTATTACTGTATAAATAGTGTACTCAGTCAAAAACAGGCGCAAATAGAATAGGCTAAGAAGGCTGCTCGTAGTACAATCAAAAAATAGGTCACACCAATAACCTATATAATATTCCAACTACCAAATGAAGATATACAGACAAGCGTCTTATGAGCTAAATAAATTGGTGTTTTTAATTGTATTACACTATGTGAATTTTTTTCTATCCTTTCTATATGGAACACGTATGCCCTGTAATTTTCTGCCATGAGATCCTTTGAAGGTTTTACCTGCCTTGGGCGTCTCTACATAAAAGAAATGGTAGAAGGGACATCAATGAGAAGAGGTCCGTGTTTTACTACAAGACTAAGGATCTCATTCGAGATTCGATCACAGAGTGGAAAACTAAGATTGGGTAATAAGTATCGACTGGATAAGAGGGAGTCCCAGGTCTGTCGAGGGTGGAGCTTATGCGAAGAGACTACCTTATCCATTAGATTAGGTGTAGGGGGAGGCTGTGTTAAGGAAGCCCTCAGATATAGGCATGAGAAACGGCCACAGGTTCCCTCTTGGTAGCGACAGGGGAGTGAAGCTGTATCAGCCTCTCCTCCCTGGCCGTGGTTACATGTCGGCAGGTCCCCGCTCTCCCCGGACATTATCGAGCAGTTCTTGGGGACAGAGGCAGCGCTCACACTCAGGAGAGGTGAGTCAGACTGCAGAGAGGACGCGCGCGATCCTGGGCATAATTGATAGCGCGCGTCAGGCGCTCCTAGGCGGCCATTTGTGGATGGGGCCAGAGAGAGACACAGGAAGCAGGGTGGGCAGTGCCAGGAAGAGGAGGAGTATTAAAGGTAACTCACTTCCTCTGTTCTTCCCGCGCAGTGGACGGAGAAGCCTCTGCTGAAAGCGTGCAGCGCTGCCCGGGAACCCTGTGCTCTGCCTCTCCTCCAGTGATAGACATAACTGCCTAACAGATTTCAGGCTTGTATGACTATAGGAGTGTTTTGTGGAGGTGTTACATATGTATACATTTGTCATGTGAGTTATTTCATGTAATAGGAATTTTCACAGACAGTACTGTACAGCCTTTTGATATTTGGAGTGGTGCTCTTACTTTAAAGAGACTTCCTAGCACAGGAGACTTCTATTTCTGTAGTCTCATTTTGTCTGCATTTCTTTTAATAATTATTTTAAGAAGCAGGACAATGGCTGGGAAGGGGACAGCTAAAGGCAAGGGTCACTCTGTGCCTTCTGCAATGTATTATACCTGTGCAAAATGTAATACAAAACTTTCTGTTGGACACACAGACCGAAACGCCCTTTGCGCAGCTTGTACTGCGGACGCTCAGAAGCGAGACAGCTCAGTCCAGGAGGTATCTTTGGCAGTGGTAGAACCGCCTTGGCTGCAGTCCTTCTCTTCGGCTGTGGAAAAACTGACGACCGTTATGCTGCGGGTAACAGAGGTACGTGAAAATACTACCCCACTTACACTTGCAGGCAGTCAGTCTGACGAAAACGCTTCCACATCACAGGCGGGGTCAACCCACAGGGAAGATAGGTTGTTAGCTATTTCCCAGAGGGGTAAGAGAGTTATTACTGATACAGGTCTGGACCTAGACCGGTACTCTGATCTCTCCTCGGCAGAGGAAGGTGAGGTAGATTTAGACCCGGAGGGGGAGAGCCGTTATGACTCTGACTCAGTTTCCACTAGTGTGGATAGTCTAATTCTAGGAATCAGGCATACCTTAGGGTTTGCTGATCCTGAGCCCTCAGCGCCCATGGGTGTCTCACTATTTAAGAGAGCTAAGGCTCAGTTAGCTACTTTCCCCCATTCTCCAGAGATGTTGGAGATTATTTCAGAAGCTTGGCGTAAGCCAAGTAAGCAATTTATGATGCCTGGAAATTTTAAATCCCTTTATCCTCTACCACCTGAGGACACAGTAAAATTGGAGTCATTACCTAAGGTGGGCACCCTGGTAGCCCGTTTAGCTTCATCTTCTGCTATTCTTGTCCAAGAACGGATAGCCCTTAAAAATTACACGGATAAAAAGTGTGATTTAGCTCTTCGCTCAGCATACACTGCTGTGGGAAGTTTGTTTAGACCAAATATGGCTGTGGCCTGGGCTAACAAGGCCATGCAGTTATGGATGGAAGCTTTGATTAAAGAGCTTAGAGATAATATTCCTCATACAGAACTCTTAAATCTTGCAGAGCATGTACTAGAGACCTCGGAGTATGTGGCACACGCAGCCATGGATGTCAGTGAATGCTAAGGCCTCCACTCTTATTGTAGCGGCTCGTCGTAACCTATGGTTACGGACATGGTCGGTGGATGCAGACTCTAAGAGAGCTTTAGAGAATTTACCCTTTGACAGCTTAACCCTATTCGGGGCGGAGCTCGAAAGGGTCATTCAAGAGACTACTGGGGGAAAGAGCACTTCTCTCCCTACTGTCTCCAACAGGTCCCGTCAGGGTAGGTTTCGTTCCTTTCGGAGCTTTACCCGAGGGGGAGGTACCCTTAATAGAGGACAGTATTCAGCATCAAGGGCACCTGCTAATAGAGGCAGAGGAGGTAGAGGTGCGGCGAGAAGAGGTTCTACTCGCCCAGCAGATAAGAGCTCAGCGTGACGGAGCTTATCGGGGGGAGCATCAAGTAGGAGCACGCCTTCTGCAGTTCAGAGTTTAGTGGTGGAAGTCCACAACAGATCTCTGGATTTGAGGGATTGTTTCCAGGGTCTATATTATAGACCTAGCCCACTCCCCCGTCACAGATTTTTTATCACCCTCTCCCCTCCTGTCCCCTCAGACGTGTCGCTCTTCAGCAAGCTATTCAAAAACTTCTAGCAGCGCAGGTTATTGTTCAGGTTCCTCCTCTAGAAAGGGGCCTAGGATTTTACTCTAACCTTTTCCTGGTACCAAAGCCAGATGCGTCTTTTCGTCCCATTCTGAATCTTCTGTCATTAAACAAACAACTGAATCTTCAAAAAATTTGCATGGAATCCCTTCGCTATCCCTTTCAGCAAGGATAGAGACAGGGGAGTTTTTGGCATCCATAGGCATCAAGGATGCCTACCTGCATGTACTGATATGGGAAGGACACCAGAGTCTCCTTCGTTTTGCAGTAGGAGAGGCGCAGTTCCAGTTCAGGGCTCTCCCCTTCGGCCTGGCTACTGCTCCCAGAGTCTTTAGCAAGATTATGGCCATCATGGCCGGTCTTCTGCGCCAGAAGGGTATAACAATTATCCCTTATCTAGACGACCTTCTGTTGAAGGCACCGTCTGCAGTTCTTCTGTCCCAACATATTCAGACAGTTATGCAGTTTCTTCAGAGTCACGGCTGGGTGTTGAATTTACCCAAGTCATCGCTAGTGCCAACTCAACAAATGCGTTTTTTGGGTCTGCTTTTCGATACTCAGTCTCTAGGAGTTTTTCTCCCAAGGGAAAAAGTCCTAGCTCTGCAGAAAAGGACCAGGGCCATTCTTGTGAAAAGGAGGGTCTTGGTCCTCAGTTGCATGAAACTGCTGGGGACAATGGTCTCGGTATTCGAAGCAGTCCCTTTTGCGCAGTTTCATTCCCGTCCACTTCAGGCAGAGATCTTACTCAAGTGGTCAGGGTCTCGGAAGAAGTTAGACAAGCAGATTATTCGTCTGTCCACGCCCACAAGGCTGTCCCTTGTCTGGTGGATGTCCCAAACCAATCTGGAGAAGGGCCAGTCCTTACAGACCTGGTCTTGGACTCTAGTAACAACAGACGCAAGTCTGTTGGGGTGGGGAGGAGTAACAGGAACCCTGAGGCTTCAGGGTCTCTGGTCCACTCAGGAAGCCTCTCTTCCTATAAATATTTTAGAGCTCAGAGCAGTATACAATACTCTGATAGGAGCCCAGAAATTCCTAAGAGGAAAACCGTTTCAAGTTCAGTCCGACAACGCCACCAGGTTGTGTACATAAACCACCAGGGGGACACTCACAGTGTGGCTGCCATGCGAGAGACCAGGCGCATTTTGTCGTAGGCAGAGCATCAGGTGCCCAAGATTTCAATCATTCACATTCCGGGGGTGAAGAATTGTGAAGCAGACATTCACTTCATCCCGGGGAATGGGCTTTGAACAGTCAGGTTTTCTCCCTTCTGGTAGATCGTTGGGGCTGCCTGGACATAGACCTGATGGTGTCCAGACTGAACTATCAGGTTCCGCGCTACGACGCAAGAGCTCGAGAACCAGGGGCGGAAATAGTAGATGCCATGTAGGCCTCATGGCCATATTGAATGGTGTACATTTTCCCACCCATACCAATGATTGCGCGGGTCCTAAAGAAGTTGAAGAGGGAGAGAGTTCCCGCTATTCTAATAGATCCATTTTGGCCACGCAGAGCGTGCTTCTCAGATCTGCTATTGTTAGCGGGGGCTCCTCCATTCTGGCTTCCAATGCAGGTAGATCTTCTGGTTTAGGGTCCATTCCTTTACCAGGGTTTAGATCAGCTGGCTTTGACGGCCTGGCTATTGAAACCCTAATACTTAAGGCCAGGGGTTTCTCTCAGGATGTTATAGCTACCATGATTAGGGCCAGAAAGCCTTCTTCGTCTTCCATATATTACAGAGTTTGGAAGACATGTATTTTGTGGTGTGAGTCTAAGAGATTCCACTCTTCAAAATTTAAGCTTTCTTGTTTACTGGATTTTATACAGGATGGGGTTCAGAAGGGTCTTCGTCTGGGTTCCCTCAAGGGCCAGATCTCAGCCCTTTCTGTCTACTTTCAGAAAAAGATTGCAGATTATTCAGACATCAAAACTTTCTTGCAGGGGGTGTTACGTAAACAACCTCCATTTTGCCATCCTGTCGAGCCCTGGGACCTCAATCTGGTTCTTTGCGCTCTTTCTAGGCCTCTGTTTGAACCTTTAGAGTCCATTGACTTACGGTATCTTACGTGGAACACAGTATTCTTGTTGGCTATAGCTTCTGCTCGCAGAGTGTCTGAGCTTGGGGCTCTTCACTGTGACCCCCCTTTTCTTATTTTTCACGCTGATAGGGTGGTCCTTTGTACCAAGCCATCTTTCGTTCCTAAGGTGGTTTCCAGGTTCCACCTAAATAAGGAAATTGTTGTCCCTGCGTTCCGAGCAAGAAGGACTCCTTAGAAGGGTCTATGCAGTTCTTGGATGTGGTATGAGCACTACAGAGTTATTTAGACCGTACGTCTCAGGTCAGAAAGACCAGAGATCTTTTTGTTTTATATGACGCCAATAAAAGAGGGTGGCCTGCTTCAAAGCAGTCAATTGCCCGGTGGATCACATCCACGATTTGAGAAGCTTACATTGCACCTTCTCTGTCCATCCCGGAAAATTTGAAGGCACATTCTAGTAGGGTAGTGGGTGCCTCCTGGGCAGCTAGGCATAGGGCGTCGGCGGAGCAGTTGTGTGGAGCGGTGAATTTGGTCTTCCATCCACACGTTCACTAAATTTTACAGACTTCAAGGCTTTGTATCGGCTGATGCAAGCTTTGGTCGCAGGATTATGTGTGCAGCTGGTCCAGAGCATTCCCACCCTTGAGGAAGCTTTGGTATATCCCCAATGTCTCGCAGTGTCCCCCAATGGCAGGGAAGAGAATATAAGATTTTTACTCACCGTAAAATCCATTTCTCTGACTCCATTGGGGGAAACTGCGCACCCTCCCTTGCTCTGTGTGTAGTTCTGTGTGTGAAAACTATGGTTTTGGTTCTTTTATAATTTAAGACCTTTCCAGGTTATATTACCTCCTTTACGTTCACTCTTGGTTATTCAAAACTGAGGATCTCTCTGGAGAGCAGGGGCATAGCAGGGGAGGAGTCCAAAGATCTAAGTGTTAAATTGACAAGACTCCTGAGCCCACTACTATACCCCAATGTCTCGCAGTGTCCCCCAATGGAGTCAGAGAAATGGATTTTACGGTGAGTAAAAATCTTATTTTTTGTCATAGTGTGACCACCAGCCACCGGGGTCCATCACTAAAGTCACAAACTGCACAACGTAAGTGTACAATCCATTACAGTATAATCTGGCCACATATTATGGAACCTGCTGGAGCATCAACAGAACTTGCCTTGGTACAAGCTATCCAAATTCTTTAAACTCAAGTAATGGTTATTCATATTCATTTGAAAGAATTGCAAGCAGTCATGCCATTGTCTGCGAGTTTGTCACCTGTGGTTACTCTACCTAGAGCTATGGATTAAGAAACCAGCCCTATGGACTCAGAAACCAGAGTAATGTAACAAGAAATTTTGGTGGAGATCGTTTGAATGTAGTTATTTTATGGCCCAGTGTCAGTTAATTTTCCAAATATGTCCTTGAACCTATGGCACAGATTCTCTGAAGGTGGGCATGATTCTAAACCTTCTGAAAGGAGAAGCCCTAGCCCGGAAAGACAGGATTCTGTGCTGAATTCCTTGCAACTCTTTTACAAACTTTTGCCAGATTATTTATTGATCTGCATAGAACTGTCACTGCAGTTTTAGTTTCATGTCGAGGCTCCTGTTCCATAGTGGAGTATGTGGTGGAATTTCATCACTGGATGGAAGATACTGGTTGGATTATGGCAGCTAAAAGACATAAATTCTGCCAATGACTAAATGAGAATATCAAGGATGAATTGACTGGTATTGATCCTCCTGAAGATTTTTATATCTTTATGGATTGTTTTATTACCCGTCTGATGGAGCCCCCAAGGAAAGACATAGACAGGCTCATATTCCTCATTCAGCAAACTATACCATGCTTCCTGTTAACACAGCAGAGGTGGAACGCATGCAAACCAGAAGCTTATTGTCTGTACAAAACAAATCCAAAACAAACTAGAATAAGGGTACAGAACCTGTCACTATTGTGCCAGTACCATACATTTTTGGCTGAATGCCTCCTTTGAAGCAAGAATAATAGGTTTCTAGGAAATTTCCTGAACTAGGTAGTTTTAAGGGGGGACTTGGATCATGCTATTGCTTCCCTCCTTTGGTTGAATCATTTGAGTCCAGCTGGTTGTATTCCATGTCGCTAAATTACGGTGAGCATTGTGTTTCTACCCAAGCTCTGGTTGTCTTGGGATCCATGGGAATTTTTATTGATAGCAGTTTTGCTAAGAAACGTTTATCGACTATAATTAAAGCCAGGAATTTTTTAACTATTTTAGCTGGACCTGTTATTAAGGAGACTGTTCCCTTGTTTGTGAATACCCGTGATGGCCATCACTAATTGCTTACATTGGATGTGGTACAGTGCCCAAAATGTCCTGTTGTTTTGGAAAGTCATTGGCTGATAATACATAACCTCTCTATTATTGGGCAACCAAAGAGTTGTTGTTTACTTCAGATTTTTGTGGTCACCATTGTTGAACACCTCTGGATGAAAAAAATATTGTGGCCACAGTCTCACTAGGTTTACCAGGACTTTCTCTTCAATATCAAGAATTTAAACATGTATTTAATAAGTAACAGGTGGAAACCTTAACACTTCATTGACTCTATGATTGCCCAATTGATCTCATGTCAGGGGTACCAATCCCTTTAGGTCACATCTTTTCTTTGTTAGAACAAGAACTTTTCATCTTGAAATAATTTCTTGATGATAATATGAAGAGGAGTTTTATTCGATCTACTACTTCCCCAGCTGGTGCACCCACTCTTTTTGTAGGCAACAATGGTGGAGGTCTACATCCATGTGTGGACTACCAATTTAACTTAGTCTGCATATAGCTTTTTGATGAGTGGAAGACAGCATTTCGAACTGTGAGTATTTAATAATGTCATTTGGCCTCTCCAATGCTCCAGCTGCCTTTCAACATTTTGTTAATGATGAATTTCGGGACATCCTAGATTAATACATATTAACTTACCTTGACAATATCCTGATTTACTCTCGACCACTGTCTGAGCATGTGAAAGGGCGAGGGAGTCCAAAGAGCAAATGTGCTAATGGCCATTTTAATAATGTATTAATGACTATTACAATCAATAATCTACTTGCAAAAGTAGTTCCAGTTAAACCCAAGGAATATATTTCCGATTTTGCTCTAAATCCACAGGACCAATATTTATATAATAAGCTTATGCTTATAATTTCAAAGAAGTTTACATGCAAGATGTTGCTTCATTTAAAATATTTAGTATTCTTAATAACATTCTAATTGTAACACTGTTAGGCATCATATAAACAAAGTATATTGTATAACATCAAAAGGTTTAGTTTACTCTACTAGCATAGATGGTATAGTATACAGGCACGCACTTACGGGGGTTTCCAGTTGCCCGTAAATCCCCCTTTTCTGGAAAATGGGGTGACGTACCGATTTAAAGGCTGCACCTTACTGTAAGTGGACACTGATCTTACAGATCCATTCAGCCCCTCTCTTTCCCTCCAGACGTTATATCACACATGGTGCGCCCAACATACATGCCGACCCACGTCTTCAGGCAGGGATAAACTGTGCTGTTTGTATTCATCACACTGCTCTTCAGAAGACTGGAAAACTCGAGTAGCAAAATAGTTCCGGCTAAACTCTTCGCCTTCTACTTTTTGCCCATGTAATCAATAACCGTCTGTGAGAGCCAATATGTGTTTTGTGTGTTTAAAGTTTCCAAATGTACTGCCATTGCTTAATTAGAGTCCTCTGGTCCAATCTTTTCCAGTGTTTTAGAAGGTAACAGGTACTGGCAGGTAGAGTCTGTATTCATCAAGTTCTTCTTAATAAAATTTGTTGTTAGATGGAGATCTGTTACCAGACCAATCTCCAAAATGTTTTCACTGAAGTTGTGGCCTTTTACAATGCTGTTCCCATGACATACAGAAGAGTGCCTCTGAATAGTACAGTATCAGAATGGAAGAAGGAAAGTGTGGTGGAACAGGTGCTCTTAATGTTATGTGGGTGGGGTGTGGGCTATTCATTTAATGGTGAGTGTGTGAGCTAATTACTTAAGAGTGGTGGGAGGTATTCATTTATTGGCGGTGTCCATTTAATTTTATAGTGGGGTCATGTTAGTGTAAAGACAATTAAGGTGAGGTAATGGGACTATTTAATGTGGGGGTTGGGGGCTATTAATTGAATATGGGGAGGAGGACTCCTTAAATTAAATGAGAATAATAATGAAATTGTAGAGCTGTTTGGGGTGGGCGGGGAATAGGTGTATTTACTACATGTGAATACCATTAATTTAATGTCAGGGAACGATGAGGGAAATATACCTATTTATTAATTCTAAATGCTAGTAATTTAATGCTGGGTCTGGGTGGAGGGATATATGTCTATTTATTAATTGTAAATGCTATTAATTTATTGTTGGGCTGCTTTTGGGGAGGGAGGCCTATTGTTTACTCATTGCTAGGCTTTTCATATCTCATGTACCTTTCAATTCTTTTTAAACAGGGCCCAACGTTCCAGGATCCAGACAAGCAGCATTAGAGCTTATGACATGAGCAGCAGTTAGCGAAATCTGCAAGAGCAGGTAGGAGAGAACAAGACAGTCAGCCAACTATCCTGGTTCTGGCAGGACAGTCCCAATTTTGGGCAACTGTCCCACTCAAGCAAGATTTTGTCTTGACTGCAGGGAGTTATGTCCAGCATCACACTGCTTTGTTCATGAAGGGGGAATTGTGCGTACCATTAGTAGTGCAAATGTATTTGAAGGGGAGGGAAAGAGCTGGAGAGCAGCCTAGCTCTCTCCCCTTGCATGCTGGTCATGCCCACTCTGGCAGTTTGGCACATAAACCCCCCTCCAAAAATCCTGTGTTTGTCCCAGGCATAGATATTCATATAATACATTGCATTCATTGTCTGTTTTATAAATATATAAACTATTGTGTGTGTCTGCTATTGCGTGTAAGGCAACTTTTAAGAGATTTCACCCCCGGGATATCCAGGGGAGAAGTCATGTGACATGGGGTTGGAGGAGGGCGATTAAGCCCCACACCCTTCATTCAATTGCGGATGCTTTGCCTACTCTTCCGGGAGCCTCCCGGAAATTCCGGGAGAGTAGGCAAGTATGGTGTAAGGGTGTATACATGTCAGCTTGTATTGTGTGGTGTGAGGGTGTATTAATTTTACCTATTGTGAAGCGTGTGTTTATGTGCTCTTGCGTCTCATGTTTATCTGTCTGTCTTCCATTTCAAATATTCAACAAAACAAACCTCTATTTATATATGGTAGAAACTTCACAACATTATAAACCTCCAATAACATTTATTCCCCTACCACTTACATTCATTATACATGAACCAAAACCAAATATTCTATCACTATTTCTCTCCAGCTATTTAACAAGCACAAGTTTCAACAAAATGCATACAATTCTATTTATGCAACACAATCTAGACACAGGCACATATTAATCACATTATATCTCTATGATCTCCATTATCTAAAACTACTTCTCATTTTAGGCATCACATAATCTAAAACCTACATGCATATGAGCCATAGTATATTTTATCTCTGTATACTCCAGTATTAAGTAGGCCACATAATGGCCATACAAAGGATGAGTGGCTTGTGTCCCAGTAATACAAAGCCAACCTTTTGTCTGCTAAACTATGTGCTCATAACTCATGCAAGTATCCAACTTTACAGCCAATGAAACACATAAATCACGGTATTAACTATAACTCACTATTCCCAGAATTATCAGTTCAGATGCTACATACAATCACAAACCCTACATATTTCATTCAAAAACATTACTTCTGGCATTCTAACCAGCACAAACTGCCATTCATGCAATAAACATAAAAATTCCATGAAATCCAGTTTCACATTCTAGCCATCTTGTAAACGCTGTAATCGCAACCAGACTCTACTATAAACTGACCAAACGCTTACTTCAGTTCGACGAAATAGCCATCTGTACACAAAGACAAGTAATCACAAACAATACATATGTTATTCAAATTCCATTCAACAAACTCTATGTCTTCAGCCATACTCTGGTACAAATGTTCTTCCAGGCTGCCTCACACACAAAACCCCATTCTATTCAATTTACAGTTTCCATCATTTCCACATGTTCATCTATGTGCTCAGTGTGGGGCAGAAGGAAGATTGTTTGCCCTGTGTCATGACTAATAAAACCTTCCTGATGGATGGAGCAAACCACAGGATGTTGCCTCAGAACACTTGATATGTAAATGCGAGCTTCTCAGACCAAAACAGTTCTACAACTAATGTTTAACAATGACAACATTGCTGGTTCAGCAATGTGGCTAGAAATATATATCCAATATGGCTGAGACTGAAATATCCTTATCAGAACACCACTATCACTTATAAGCATGTACTATACAATAAAATTTAGAAATGCGATTTTTTTAAAGAAAGGGAATAGAAATGGACGCTGCTAAGACATGAGCCATTGAAAAGTGGCCAGCGCCTAAGGATGTAAAAGTGGAATAGAGATTTTTGGGCTTTATATACTATTATAGGAAATGTATACAAACTATTTCCAGAATTATCCAACCAATATCCATTTTAACTCTTTTAAGAGTTCCTTTCCACTATTAATATTACCGTAAATTTGTAAGGCGCCACAGTGCTCTGCAGCGCTGTAAGGTAGGGAAAACAGTACATACATAAAACATAGACATACCAGGTAAATGCAGACATGAAAACAAAGGGTATGAAGGACCCTGCTCATTTGAGAGCTAACATTCTAAAGGGAAGAGGGCACAGCTGAAACAAGAGGAGCTAGTGTGGCTTAGAGTGGAGATTGGGATAGTTGTGAGGGTGCATTAGTGTGAATGGTGTTACTGAGGATAAGGTCAAAAAAAGAGATGTGTTTTCAAAGAGCTTCTAAAGATTTAAAGACTGTGGGAAAGTCTGATTGAGCGTGGTAGGGAATAACATAAGTGGGGAGCAGCATGAGAGAAATATTGTAGGTGGGAGTGAGAGGTGGTTACCAGAGACAAGAGAAAGCAAAGGTAGATCTAAGAGGGCAGGATAGAGAGTATTTTGATATGATATTTGAGATGTATGCAGGGGTAGTGTTGTTGAGGGCTTTGTAGGTAAGGGTGAGTAATTAGAATTTGATTATGGAGGACACAGGAAGCCAGTGTAGAGATTTTCAAAGTGGTGCAGCAGATGTCAAGCGGTGAGAGAGGAAGATCAGTCTTGCAGCAGCATTTAGGATGGATTGAAGTGTGGATATATGAGTGTCAGGACTGCCAGATAGCAGGAGGTTGCAATAACCAAGACGGGAGATGATGAGAGAATGGATAAGAATTTTGGTAGCATGTTGTGTAAGAAAAGGTATTCCTGCAATGTTTTTAAGATGGAGTCGAAACAATTGGGAGAGAGTTTGGATGTGAGGAATAAAACAGATGGCGGAGTCAAGTGTGACACCAAAGCAGAAGGCTTAGGAGACTGAGGAAATTGTGGCATTATTGACAGTGTGGGAGATCTGAGGGCAGGAGGCAAGAAACTTAGCTTAGTTTTGGACATGTTGAGCTTTAGGAAGCGTTGGGACACCCATGTGGAGATAGCTGAAAGAATTGGTTACAAGAGATAGTACAGAAGGAGAGGTCGGGGTAGAGATATAGATATGGGTGTCATCTGCGTAGAGGTGGTATTGGAGGCTGAATGAGCAAATTAGTGCCCCAAGAGTAGAGGTGTACAATGAAAAAATGAAAGGGCCAAGAACAGAGCCTTGTGGGACCCCAACAGATAATGGGAGGGGAGGGGAAGGATGCGCCAGAGGTAGAAACACTAAAGGAGAGGTTTGATAGGTAGGAAGTGAACCAGGAAAGAACTGTGACACCAAGGTCAATGGAGTGAAGGGTGTGTAGTAGAAGAGAGTGATCAACAGTATCAAAAGTAGCAGAGAAGGCCAGGAGAATGAGTATGGAGGAATTACCCTTAGATTTTGCAGTAAGTAAATCATTGGTCACTTTTCAGTGGAATGTTGGGGTTGGACGCCTGATTGCAGATAGTCGAGAATGAAATGAGAGGAGTGAAAGGGAGACAGGCATTTGTATGCTTATCGCTCAAGTGGTTTGGTTTCAAAGGGGAGGAGAGAAATAGGGCGGTAGTTGAAGAGAGGCTGGATCAAGGGATGGTTTCTTTAGAATAGGTGCGATGAGCGCATGTTTAAAGGAGGATGGAAATGTGCCAGAAAGAGGCAGGACAATGCAGTCATTGGAGAAAATAGTTGTTTTAGTGAAAATGAGAAGGGGATTGGGTTAAGAGTACTTAGGTTTCAATTGTGTACGTGTCTATTTGGGTGCAGGAGGAAGGGCATGTGGTAAGGTGAGGCTGAAGGAAAGGAGGTTGTGGTCAGAGAGTGGGAAGGCTAAATTGGAGAAACTAGAGTTGGAGCAGTAGCGGGAGAAAACAAGGTCAAGGAAGTGCCCATCACAGTGGGTGGGAGATGAGGTCCTCTGGGAGAAACAAAAGGAGAAAGTAACTGAAAGAAGTTTAGAGACAGAAGAGACAGTGTCATTATCAATGTTGAAATCACCTAGTATGAGTGTATGCAGGTGTCAGACGCCGTCCCCGCTGATTCCCTGTCAGACGGGGAACGGACGTCTGATCTCCCCGTCGGCTGCCACGGACTTCCGGATTGCGGGCGCATGCGCCCTGGTCTCAGTTCCGTTGCTAGGCAACGGGACGCTGCTTCAGTTTCCGCCTCCGCTCTCCACCAATCACTTCTGTTTGGATTCTATTTAAACCTGCCTCTGGTGCCATTAGGGTGCCAGAGTAACAGGTTCACCACCAGTGTTCCTGGCTTCCCTATTCCTCCATACTCCTGAGTATTCTGATTCCTGATTACCTGTTGTGACCCCAGTTTGGCGACCATTCTACTCTTCTGTGTGACCCATTCTGTACTGTGACTTCGGCTTGGCGACTATTCCTTTGGATTACCCTTTTGTACCTGATATTCCTGATTGCTGTGACCCGGAACCGTCTGATCTCTCTACGCTACACTGGTAACTGGCTAATAGGACCGCGACCTGCGTGCTCTCTGCTGCGAAGTCCAAACCTCCTTGCGGGGGTCCCTGGTGAGCCCCATGGGTACGTTAGACTCCGCGCCTGTTTGACCAGTGGCACAAATACCGGTTAGTGTCATATTATCTTCAGCCTCATAGGCCTACAGCGTGACAGTTTACTCTGGCACTGACTGACGGTACCGGAGAACCCTCATCCCGAGACCTCCTCATCCATTTAGGAGTACGGGTAGAACGCCAGGAGGCCAACCAAGCACAACTCTTGCAGTGTTTACAAGGAGTGATTTCCCGCTTGGATGCCCTGAGCACTTCTCAGGCAGCAGCCCAAGTTTCTGATCCTGCTCCGGCTGCTGTCCCACCAAGCGCAGCACTTGCTACCTCTAGAACACTACGGATTCCAACCCCAGAGAAATACGACGGTAATCCCAAAGGATGCCGTGGATTCCTAAATCTGTGTTCCATCCAGTTTGAACTTTCACCGGAAAACTTCGCATCTGAGAGAGCTAAGGTGGCCTATATTATTTCCCTCCTGACGGGACAGGCCCTAGCTTGGGCCTCGCCACTGTGGGAACGAAGAGATGGATCTCTCCTTCATTCTGACACTTTCATTGAGAACTTCCGGAGGGTATTTGATGAACCTGGTCGTGTGTCTTCGGCTGCATCCAGTTTGTTAGCTCTTCGCCAAGGTTCTTTAACTGCAGGTCAATACGCGGTTCAATACGCCACCTATTGGCAAGGCCTGTCAGACCCTATCAAGGACACACTGGCTTCGCAAGAGCTTCCATCCAAGCTTGATGATTTGGTCTCTTTGTGTGTCAAGGTAGACATTCTCCTTCAAGAGCGCTCTCAGGAGAGGGTCCAAGGTCGTCGCACTGTGCGATTGGCTCCTCGTTTTCAATCTCCAGCTCTCCCGGCGGAAGAGTCGATGCAAATTGGACACTCTCGCCTGTCACAGGATGAGAGAGAACGCCGGATCAAGAATCGTTTGTGTTTGTACTGTGGAGAATCCGGCCATCTGCTATCATCCTGTCCCAAGAGGCCGGAAAACTTCACCGCCTAGGCAACACCAGGGAGGTTCATGTCTCCATTCTCCCTCTCCTTCCAAAGATAACAGTTTTCTGATGCCTGTCACCCTCACATTTTCGGACTCTTCCCTAAATTGTTCTGTTTTTGTGGATTCCGGATCTGCAGGAAATTTCATCTCTGCCACTCTGGTGTCGAAGCTTCACATACCCTGCACTCTATTTCCGCAACCTCTGGTTCTTACTGCAGTTGACGGTAACCGTGTCTGCAACGATTCCATCACTGACACTACTGCTCCAGTTTAGTTGCAGGTAGGGGTTCTCCATCAAGAGTGGATTCAGTTCCTTGTTATCCCACAGTCCGTTAATTCCATCATTTTAGGGCTACCATGGCTCAGGAAACATTCACCACAATTCGATTGGGCTCTCGCTCAAGTTACCTCCTGGGGCTCCTCATGTTTCAATCAATGCCTCTCGAAAATACTTCCTCCTAACCAACTTCCTTGTCACTCTCTGGAATCCCACCTCAAACTACCAGAACCGTATTTAGACTTTATTGATGTGTTTAGCAAGACCGCTGCAGAGACGCTCCCTCCACATCGAGCATGGGATTGTCCTATTGAGCTAATTCCCAGCAAAACTATTCCCAAAGGTAGAGTCTATCCTCTGGCTCTCCCTGAGACTAAGGCAATGTCTTTATATATAACAGATAACCTTCAAAGAGGATTTATCAGAAAGTCTACCTCGCCAGCAGGAGCCGGATTCTTTTTTGTAAAAAAAAAAGACGGTTCATTAAGACCGTGCATAGACTACCGCCGTCTTAATGATATTACCATCAAGAACCGCTTTCCGCTCCCATTGATCACAGAATTGTTCGACCGGATTACAGGAGCCAAAATCTTCTCTAAATTAGATCTCAGAGGGGCCTACAACTTAATCCGCATTCGAAAGGGCGATGAGTGGAAAACGGTATTTAACACCCGTGATGGGCACTATGAGTACTTAGTCATGCCATTTGGACTTTGCAATGCCCCTGTAGTGTTTCAAGATTTTGTCAACGAGATCTTCAGGGATCTTCTGTATCAATTTGTGATTGTCTACCTGGACGATATTTTGATATTTTCAGCTGACTTACATGTTCATCGTCTCCATGTCAAGACTGTTCTTTCTCGTCTCCGGAAACATTCCTTATATTGCAAGCTGGAAAAATGCCTTTTTGAGCGTTCACAAGTTCCATTTCTAGGATACATAGTTTCTGGCACTGGCCTGCTGATGGATCCGCAGAAAGTGAAGGCCATTGTCAACTGGCCATTACCTATTGGTCTCAAAGCTACCCAACGCTTTATCGGCTTTGCCAATTATTACCGGCAGTTCATTAAAGGCTTTTCATCCATTATCTGTCCTATTACAACTTAACTCAAAAAGGTGCCTGCAGCAAACCATGGCCTGTCAAAGCCATATTGGCCTTCAAAACTCTTAAAGAAGCATTTCTTTCGGCCCCTATACTCAAACAGCCAGACCAGGGGAGACCGTTTTTTATTGAAGTGGACGCTTCTTCAGTTGGGATTGGAGCAATACTTTCCCAAAAATCTGCTTCAGGAACAATAGAAACTTGTGGATTCCTGTCTAAGAAATTCTCTAGCACTGAACTAAATTATGGAATCGGTGACAAGGAATTATTAGCCATCAAGATTGCCCTTGAGGAGTGGCGTCACTTACTAGAGGGTGCCTTACATCCCGTCACGGTCACGACAGATCATAAAAATCTTACTTATCTCCAGGAAGCACAATGTCTTAACCCCCGTCAAGCTCGCTGGTCTCTTTTCTTTGCCAGGTTCCAACTCATTCTCACCTTTCGTCCCGGTTCCAAAAATTCCAAGGCCGATGCTCTCTCCAGGTCCTTTGATAATGATGGTACTCTCACTTGTTTAGACAACAAAATGATTCTAAATCCAATACAAACAGTGGCCATTACCAATTCTTCAGTAATCTCTCCCCCTCCAGGGCGTTCATTCGTGGAACCTCATCTCCGCTCTAAACTACTATGTTGGGCTCACGAGTCCAAATTTGCCGGCCATGCCGGTTACAAGAGAACCAAAGAATTCCTCTCCAGATATTATTGGTGGCCTAAACTGGCTTCAGATGTTCAAAAATTCGTATCTGCATGTTCAGTTTGTGCACGCCACAAGGTGCCAAGACAAAGTCCTCCTGGTCTTCTCCTTCCTCTGCCTATTCCGGATTCTCCCTGGACCAGCATTACGATGTACTTCATCACCGATCTCCCTTTGAGCAATGGCTACAATACCATCTGGGTCGTGGTAGACCGCTTTTCAAAAATGTCACACTTCACTCCTTGTAAAGGTCTCCCTTCAGCCCCTAAACTCGCAGATTTGTTTCTAAAGAACATCTTCCGTCTTCATGGATGCCCTCAAGAGATCATCTCTGACAGAGGAGTACAATTTGTCGCTAAGTTCTGGAGAGCTTTTTGTAAAAAGATTGGAGTCAGTCTCAAATTTTCTTCCGGATATCACACCCAAACTAACAGACAGACAGAACGAGTGAATCAAGACTTGGAGTGTTTTCTACGGTGTTTTGCTTCTGATCATCAAATGACATGGAATGATCTTCTGTATTGGGCTGAATTCGTCCACAACAATCTTCTACATTCCTCCTCTGGGCGTTATCTACGGCAGACATCCCACTCCTCCTCTCTTGTCCGAAGCTCCCTCCTCTCTAGTACCAGCGGCTGATACTCTCATCCATGACTTCTCTCAAATCTGGTCTCAAACCAAAGAAGCACTGTCTACTTCTGTACAGAGACAGAAGAAAGTGGTTGATCTTCATAGAAGAGTTGCTCCAGTACTAAGGGTAGGAGACCGTTTTTGGTTGTCTACGCGCAACCTTCGACTTCAAGTTCCATTGGCTCCTAAGTTTATTGGTCCCTTTTCCATAGCACAAGTTATCAATCCGTTTTCCTTCAAACTTACATTACCTCCGTCTCTTAAGATCCATAACACATTTCATATTTCATTGCTGAAACCGCTGATTCTCAACGAATTCTTCAGAGAACCTGCTCCTCCTCCACCTATTAAAACATCTTTAGGGAATGAATTTGAGATCAAGAGAATTCTGAAGAGACGTTTCTTCCAGCGCAAACCTCAGTATCTTGTACACTGGAGAGGTTACGGTCCGGAGGAGAGATCGTGGGTCTCGGAAGCCGACCTTCATGCTCCTTGTCTCCTTGCAAAATTTCTGAGGAGAGGTAATCCTTCTCTGAGAGGGAGGAGGGGAGGGGGTACTGTCAGACGCCGTCCCCGCTGATTCCCTGTCAGACGGGGAACGGACGTCTGATCTCCCCGTCGGCTGCCACGGACTTCCGGATTGCGGGCGCATGCGCCCTGGTCTCAGTTCCGTTGCTAGGCAACGGGACGCTGCTTCAGTTTCGGCCTCCGCTCTCCACCAATCACTTCTGTTTGGATTCTATTTAAACCTGCCTCTGGCGCCATTAGGGTGCCAGAGTAACAGGTTCACCACCAGTGTTCCTGGCTTCCCTATTCCTCCATACTCCTGAGTATTCTGATTCCTGATTACCTGTTGTGACCCCGGCTTGGCGACCATTCTACTCCTCTGTGTGACCCATTCTGTACTGTGACTTCGGCTTGGCGACTATTCCTTTGGATTACCCTTTTGTACCTGATATTCCTGATTGCTGTGACCCGGAACCATCTGATCTCTCTACGCTACACTGGTAACTGGCTAATAGGACCGTGACCTGCGTGCTCTCTGCTGCGAAGTCCAAACCTCCTTGCGGGGGTCCCTGGTGAACACCAGGGGTATGTTAGACTCCGCGCCTGTTTGACCAGTGGCACCAATACCGGTTAGTGTCATATTATCTTCAGCCTCATAGGCCTACAGCGTGACAGCAGGTCAAAGGATAGTAAATAAGTGAGCCAGGCCACAAAGTTGTCAAGGAATTGGGAAACTGGACCTGGGGATCGATAAATGACAGCAACATGAAGGTGGAAAGGATAAAATAGACTGATAGTGTGGACTTCGAAGGAAGAGAATGGGAGGAAGGGTTCAGAGGGTATGACTTGGAAGGTGCAGCTTGGAGAGAGTAGAATGCCTACTTCACCACCTTGTCTGTTTCTAGGTCTGGAAGTGTGGCTGAGGGAGAGTCCCCCATAGGAGAGAGCTGCAGAGGATGTAGTGTCAGAGGAGATGAGCCAAGTTTCTGTAATAGAAAAGAGGTTGAGGGATTTAGAAATGAATAGATCATGGATGGATGTAAGTTTGTTACAAAACAGATCTGGCATTCCATAGTGCACAGGAGAAGGGAAGAGAGGATAGTGGAGATATGTGGATAAGGTTGGTGGGATTGGAAGTATGGGATGTATGGAAAGGTTTGGGGTGGAGCGAGGAGTGTGAGCAGATAATGGGGATTGTATGGGGCCCAGGGTTAGGCGACATATCACCAGCAGCCATGCGAAGGAGCAGGGTGAGAAAGAGGACCTGCGAGTAGGATTTGTGGGTGTGTGTTTTATTTCTGTTCATTTAGGCTGGTGAGTGTGGTGAGTGCAGGAGACAAAACAGTTCATGTGTACAGACTAGCGAGGAGGGAGTTAGTGAAGACTGAAATCATAATCGGGGAGGTAGGAATAGATTGATGGAGAAAGGAGAGGAATTTGGAGAGAGTGGTAATGGTACTAATGATGCAAGAAAACAGTTATAGCCAAAAGTTTTGAAAATAACACAAGTATTGGTTTTCACAAAGTTTGCTGCTTCAAAGTTTTTAGATCTTTTTGTCAAATGTTGCCATGGTATACTGAAGTAAAATTGCAAACATTTTTTACGACTGCCTATACTTTGTATGTGGCAGCAGTATCTCAAATCCAACAGAGGTACTGCTGTTCTGCCCCTCAACTTTATACCATGCCTATAGGAGTTAATCTACTTACCTGATTTGAACTGCACCTGTCTCACAGCTTCAAATACCTGCCTCAATCTGTGCTCTGTGCAGTTCATCATTTATACCCGGCTGCTGCTTGTCTCTTGTTTATCCCTGTTCCAGTGTTGCTTTGCTGCTGTCTGAACTCCTGTTGTGACCCTCTGCCTGAATACCGGACTCTGCCTTTTTGCCTGTTGCTCTGAACCTCAGCCTGATTACTGGATTATGCTTGAATTCTTGTTGCCCTGACCTCTGACTGGTCACTGGACTCAGCTAGTCTGTCTGCTTCCCTAGAATGCCTCATGCCTCTGGCAATCTGGAATCCTGACCCCTGCCTCCTTAATATGGAGCCTCATGCTTCCTGGAAATTGAGTAACTCAATATACTTGTCCCTGCATTTAAACTTTGTCATTGCTTGAAACCTGCTGCTTATGTGGACTATTCCTGCCATTCATCACACCTATTTATATTCAATATACTTGTTCCTGCATTTAAACTGTATTTGTCATTGCTTGGAACCTGTTGCTTCTGTGGACTATTCCTGCCATTCATCACACCTGTTCATAATTATGTATTGGAGTTATACCTGTTTATTCTGCTACCTGAAATCTGCATATTCCACAAACTCATCCTTCTTCACATATTTTGCCTAAACAAAGAAACTTGGTTTTTCTACTGCTATTACCGTGTCCTGAATTCACTAGGAATTATAACATGATGAACTGCCATACAATCTAGGCCAGCTGATTGCACACCCTCTGCTTCAGTCCTGGGATTCCTAGTGTTTCTGTATTGAACTCTGTAGTTGTGGATTAACTGACATGGTCTCAACAGCTAAACAGAAATGCTGCAGATGGACATAATTCAGCTCCGTTACCAAATCATACAGGCATCTACCTTACTCCAAGAACTGCTTAAAACCCTTCCTGCGGCTGTGTTGAGCAGTTTTAACAAAAATACTGATTGTAGAGCAACAAACTCCTCTATAGAAAGCATGCAGACCGCAGAAAATCCTCCCGGAACTTTTTCTGACATTGGTGCTGCATCTATGGTAATGCCGTTAGTCTCTATCATCAGTGATGGGCAAGCTACCTGCGTCCCCATCTGACCGAGGAGCAGGGCCGGATTAAAGGAATGGAGGCCCCTGGGCTAAGGGAGCCTCCATTCCCCCGTGAGGCCCCTGGGCTGTAGCCCAGTTAGCCCTATGGTTAATCCGGCCCTGCCGAGGAGGAGCAATGGCGCAGAAGGATTGACATGCTATGCCTCTACTGCGTCAGTGGTGAGCATTACTTACAAGACTGTCCACTCCGCAGACCACGACATCTTGTGGTGCAGTCTTCAGTGTGCTCCTCTCCAGACCCCAGAAGCATAACTAGCCTGTAACCCTTAATGTACCAGAAAAGACACTGTTTTTTGTTCTCCTATCACAGTAGGCAAGTATGAAATAATATGACAAAAAAGTTGAGCTAAAGTAATGAACAAAGCATTTTCCTATTTTCTTTTATATTGAGAAGCACTTATGTGGAGATACATCCAACACCAGAACAGGAGAGAGAGGAAGAGTTGTGAAAAAACGATATTCTCAATATAAGGCCCGGGTCTGTCACAGTTGCATTTTCTATAAAAATTAAATTAAATACAGACAACCCATATCCAATATTTACCCATTCAAAAAAACACAATGGGGATCTTTATTCCTGCAGTAGCTCAAATGGAAATTACTGAATAGACTTATCCTAATCTAGATGCAACAGTGAATTAAGTACTATTCATATGTAAACAGCCAATCAGAACTGGTGAGCTAGTGCTGCTAGCGTTATCATTGCATATCTTTACACTGTGTCTGCTTCAGAGTGGAATGCAAGAGTAAGTATAACTTGCATTTGAAAGTATTGCACATAAGTTAATATTTATGTATGCAGACTTGAAGATGCATCCAGATCTGAATGAGTAGCAGATGTGGCCACTTGACAACAGACACCTCTCAAACACTTATGTCCCAACGTCTAAACATGGACAAAAATCTTTTATTTTATATGTTATGAACATAATTGCTATGAAGCATCATATAAATTTGAATTAGCTACGTAATACACCAGGGACCACTTTCCCATATGTGTGCATATGTGAACTGGTGCCCCTCGGAACCTGTGAAGAGGGTGAAGAAAAGAAAACTCACGATCAGCGATCCGGTGCTAGTAAGTTATTTTTTTTAAATTATTTTTTTTCTCCTTCAAGTCCCCCAGCGCTGGTGACAGAGAAATGTAAACTATTCTCTGCCTACCAATCAATGCTCACATTCAGCCATTTTTTTGGCATTGCAGCAAACCAAACGATGCTTGCCGCATAACCACTCAGCGCACCATCCCGCAGTCCAGACAGTAGCCAACAGAATCAAGAAAGAAGACGCTGGATAGAAGAAAGAAGCTGGCGGGATCAACAAAGGCAACATTGTCTAGAAGAAAAGTATGGCGGAGAGGAAAGGAGCAGACAGAAGACTCCGACAGACATAGCAGAGCTGCGGGGTCAATCAAGGTGACTTTCAGTCCCGAAGAAGCAGCAGGGGGAAGGCAAAAGAGCTATCATGGTTCCCTCCTGCTGTCAACTAAAGCTTCGTGGTCAGGTAAGGGCAGCTCTCTCCCAGGCCCATGTCTTCTTTCTGTCCTTCTAACTCTATAAACTTTGAGCACAAGGCCCTTGGCATCTTACGGGCACTAGGGCCGTGCAGCAGTAGTGGGCATAAGGCCCAGGGCATTTAGGTTTGCGGTAGTTCTCCGTTGGGCGCATTTGTTAAAAAAAAAAGAGGCATAATCTGTGGGCCAAGTAAAGTATAGGTCAGCCTGTGGGCACATAATTCAGGCACTAGACCTGTGGAGATGGTACTGGTAGCATTTAGGAGGTACCTTGTCATTGTGAGACCACGCCCACCTGTCCCTTTTGTACTATTCTCGGGTGGCCATTGTGTAGTGGACACTTTACCGTATTGTACATTTCTGTTTAAGGTATTTTCCTTTTTAGTATCCAAAAGTCAGGTCCCCATTAAAGATAGGATTTTGGTATCTGATATTTCACTGTTTGTATTCTGTGATTGGTGTCTTTCAACTGTGGGAACTGAGTTAGGGCAGTACAATACAGCTAGTGCTAGGTGTTAAACGTTGCACTGCACCTGGTCACATAGTACGGTTGTTAGGACCAGCGCACTGTTTTGTTGTTATTTTAGCCAGCACTCACGTTAGGTATGTATTGGCCCAATAGCTCTGCAGGTGGGCTTGTGTCACCTCTTTTTCCTTGGTACCAATGTCAGGAGTGCAAACAACCATCAAGAGAAAGCGGCGATTATCTGGTTAGTAACAATTTTCGGTTTCGTCTCTCTTGGTGGGACCCTCACCAGTACATCAGTAAATAGGATATTTGGGCAGGATACTTCCCTGTCTAAATATCCGTAGTCCTATACCCAGACCCAGACCAAATCGATGTGTCGGCAATAGGAGTGTATGGTCTCTAATTCTGGCCTTCACCTCGTACACCGTCTTCCTTCCACTGCATTATTGCTCTTCTGAAATTCGTTGTTGTTTTTCCCCTAGACTGAATGCTGTGTGGGGAGCAGTGCTGAAGAGTCGGTGGAAACGGTAGATGACCAATCGTGATAAAAGTAAGAAATTTGCGCATGTCTGTCATTTCCTGCAGGCGCGACACAAATAAAAATAAATATCTCTCTATCTTTCTTACATCCCAAATACTAAAGTCTCAATAAGCATTTGAGAATCAAATTGCAGGCCTATAATTACTAATATTTTGCTAATTTGAGTGTTTGCCATAATCATCCGGCTAGTTACACTTGCCCCTGACCACCTGCAAAGAAAACCTCTTTCTCAGCTGTATCTGCAACTTCACGCAGATACGGTACATTGCCTACATTAGAGCATCCTTTGCCTCCCATGTCACGCTTCTTCAAGTGTAAGCAGCTGAATGTGCCAAAAAGTCATAGTTTTGAATAGCCCAAATGCGGATGTTCACTTTTTGAACATGCACAGGGTGAAGAAAGGCAAAGATATGCTACACAAACGGACATGCGTCTCTCATAAGGCCCTAGATCTCCAATACCTGGAAATGATACCTCTCTAGATAAACACATCTGGGGAAGTCGTGGTTGGTTACATCTCTTGAAGGCGTGCTACGCTTATGTGAACAGATTCTGTATTTAACTTACACTTATCCACGCTGCGTAATGGGCTGCAAGTCTAATATATGCACAGATCTAAATAAAGATGCATTTTGGCACAAATGCACAGTACAGCAACACCTATATTTATATATATACAAACATACACAAAATATATATATATATATATATATATATATATATATATATATATATATATATATATATATAGATATATGCATGTCACAAAATCTGACATATGGCCAGCTCTGCATGAGACCCAAATAGTATATTGTACTCTGCAGATTTATTTTACCATATGTGCTGAAAAAAATGTACCTTGTCAATTTTTATCACATTGCTCATGTTGAATGTGTTCTACAGAGGAATGTAAAAACAAAAATACAATAAAAATTGGATGTGAGAATTACTTTATATAAAGAATAAGTATCATGGAACGCTGTAAGTTCTGAAATAAACCAATAGAAGACAGCCGTATACTCACACATAACTGTACATAACACAGAACAGTAGAATCTAGCTGCCATGTACATAATGTTATGTGTATTTTTTGCTTTTACACTGTGCTGAATTGTTCTCTTACCTGCAGCTTCTGGCTAAACAACAGTCACATTCTATTACGGCGTCTGCAGTTCCAGCCACTCTGACATCGTCAGCGGTTGTCAGTTATTTGTCTCTGCTGATAAAAGGATTGTTGCTGTTAGAAGTGTTGCATTGTATATTCTGCAGTTTCTTCTCCGATGGAAAACTGAATGTGAAACAAACCTGTCAAGTAGAAAGAAACTGTAATTTTCTCCCTCTTGTCCTAGTTTCTAAATAATAACCAACATCAGCAAAAAATAAAGAATGAACATACTGATGTGAAATGAGTTCTCTGTACAGCGCTGCGGAATCAGTGGCGCTATATAAATAAATGATGATGATGATAGTGTGATTGTTTATACCTTTGTGCCCTTACACATTTATTTTGTTATGATTTTTCCATCTTTGTAAAAATCAAAATAGCTTGGAATCACTGGAAAAATGGGAAGTGTTTGTCCCAACTCTATAATCTTTGAAGCAGAGATTTTTAGCAATTTCAATCAATTTGAAAAAAACATGAATTCTCTAAAAAGCTCCCATTCATTTCAATGTGTTTATTCATTTTAACTACATGAAGAAACTCCACTCAAATATAAAATGAAAGGTGAAAAGGTCTCTCTATATATTGAGTTTTCCATTACAAACTGACTTGACATAGAATAGCCAGACATTTGGACACTGTTGCAGGTGCCAGGTCTATTCCAGCTTACAGACTAAATTCTCTACCACACAATCACATATACACACACACGCTAGGGTCCATTTTTGTCAGCAGTCATCTATAACTTACCACTTTTGGGCCGTATGAGGAAAGCAGAGCGCCGGTGGAATCCCACATAAGCATGGGAAGAACATACAAACTCCACACAAATTTTAGCCCAGGGGGAAATCTTTCAAGCTGAGTTTTCCGGTGGGTTTGAAAAACCAATCAGATTCTAGCTATCATTTATTTAGTACATTCTACAAAATGATAGCTAGAATCTGATTGGTTGCTATAGGCAACATCTCCACTTTTTCAAACCCGCCGGAAAGCTCTCAGCTTGATACATTTACTCCCAGGTTGGAATCGAACTCATGACCCCAGTGTTGCGAGGCAGAAATGCTAACCCCTGTGCAGGATCAGATAATAAATCTCTAATAATCTCTAGATCTCACGAGCAGGGTCCTCTAAACCCTCTGTCTCATGTCTGCCCCTACTGTCAACCTCATATGTCCTTGATCTGCCCGTATATATGATTTGGGTTTTGTATGATCGGTTTAACTGACTGTCCATGTTGTAAACAGTTGCCTTATAATCAAACGAAAATTGTTTGTCTAGAAATGGAAAACTGCATAGACATAGTTTGCTTTATATTCATTTTAATTCACCGGTTAAATGCAATGAAGTTATTGGTGTAGCTGTGGAAACAATTTTTGTTTTTTCTAAAGTCTGTTTACTAAATAAATTTTTTGATTTTTCAAAAATGAACACAGATATTTTTGTATAGGCCAGTGGATTCCAAACTTTTTCAGTTCAAGGCACCCTTAGGGTCTCCAAAATTTTTTCAAGGCACCCCTAAGCCAAATTAATTACCAAATAGTCCCTCGTCTTGCTTACCACTGGCCCTGGTCGAGGCACCCCTGTGAGATCTCCAAGGCACCCCAGGGAGCCTAGGCGCACAGTTTGGGAACCACTGGTATAGGTATTAAAGACATTAAGTGATATTTGCATATCTTGATTCATAAGTGACTGATGTGGATTTGGAAATACACTAGTTTGTGTAGTGTAAAATATGCAAATTGGTTCTGTGCATGTCCACAAAACAGGTCTCATGAATATGTGCGTATGCAGGTTTGATCACATCTGACACTTACGGGATTGGGGTAGAAAGGAGAGGTGTAATGTAGGTCGATTACAGTAAGTCCTGCTTGCGCAATTGTGAACAGATCAGTTGCAGATCATGTGAATTGCAGGTGCCTGAAGGCAGGTGAAAATGCACATGGATGATGATGAAGACAGTTGCCCGCACTAGCTAAATGCTTCTGGTTGGCTGATCGCGGATTTACCAGTGAAGCAGATAGTTGCTTTCTTCATTGATCGTACAGATAGTATATGGTTTTGTGAGTGTATTTTAGCAAAAAAAAAAAATGAAAAATAAAAAAATGTATTCACACATAATATTGAATACGTATTTCACTATCAAAACAAATGTTTCATAAATGGGTTTAAGTGTATCTGATGTATTATATAAGTTGTGAATTGCACCCTCTCAAGCAGTCCTGTAAGGTACAGTCCACTTCCTAGCTAATAATCCCACCACATCACAAGAACATAAAATCAACATGCAAAAAAGTAATAGGAAAATAAACACTTAATAATCCTCTTTTGTAATGGAATATAAGTTTACAATTATTGAAAAACCCTTGAAATCTTGTAGCGATAATGAATCAATCAATTCTTCTATGTAATATTTATCTCCAAAAGAAAAATCAAAAGAGTAGAACACCAATAATGGGGAAGTATGTATGAATTAGAACACAAAACATACTATCCTGTGATTTATGTGACTGTCTATATCTCTCAAACGTCATGTTACAAAGAAAGTCCAAGTGATTTGATATCAATCATCATCATCATCATCAACATTTATTTATATAGCGCCAGCAAATTCTGTAGCGCTTTACAATTGGGAACAAACAATGATAAAACAATACTGGGTAAAACATACAGACAGAGAGGTAAGAGAACCCTGCTCACAAGCTTACAATCTATAGGACAATGGGAGATAGAAACACAAGGGCATGTGCTACATCATATTGCACAATGGACCAGCTAGAACTCAAAGGTAAAAGTATTGAGTGGGCTGTGTGTGTTGCAGTGTTGGTCAGAGGGTTGTTGTCTTGCGTTAGCTGTGTAGAGGGTGGTAATAGGGTAATCTAAGGAAATTAAGATGGTGGTTGAGGAATATCATAACCTTGTCTGAAGAGGTGGGTTTTCAGTGAACGCTTGAAGGTTTGAAGACTAGAGGAAAGTCTTATTGTGCGAGGAAGGGAATTCCACAATGTGGGTGCAACCCGGAAAATATCCTGTAATCGAGAATGGGAGGATGTGATGAGAGTGGAGGAGAGACGTAGACCTTTGCAGAACGGAGGTGTCGAGTTGGGAGATATTTCGAGACCAGTGAGGAAATGTATGTCGGTGCAATTTTGTTGATGGCCTTGTATGTTAGTAGAGGAATTTTATATTGGATTCGTTGAAATACAGGCAGCCAATGTAGAGACTGACAGAGTGGCTCAGCAGAGGAAAAACGGTTAGTAAGGAAAATCAATCTAGCCGCTGCATGCAAAATAGATTGTAGGGGTTCAAGTCTGACTTTGGGAAGACCAGTAAGGAGGGAATTGCAATAGTCGATGCGGGAGAGTGCATGAATTAATGTTTTTGCGGTGTCTTGTGTCAGATATGTGCGTATTCTGGAAATGTTCTTTAGGTGTATGTAACATGATTTAGATATAGAGTTGATGTGGGGAATAAATGATCGTTGTGAATCAAGGATTACACCTGGGCAACGAGCTTGCGGGGTGGGATTTATGGTCATGTTATCAACAGAAATTGAAATGTCAGGCAGGAAGCTTCTGTTTTTGGGTGGAAATATTATTTATTCAGTTTTTGAAAGATTGAGTTTGAGTTGGCGAGAAGACATCCAAGATGAAATGGCAGAAAGACAGTCAGTAACGCGAGTAATGAACCATGCTAAATACTTTTATCTACTTGTCACCATCACCCTTATGTACTCAAACTTAGTAGAAGTAGAACGTATACAAGCTTTAAATACACTCTATTCGTCCTCCTTCACAGTATCAACATATTTCAATCCTCCAAGTTTAGTCTCATAACAAATCTGTCCATAGGGTGTAAAGAGAAAAGGAACTTCCCATAGTACATTACCATTTATTATATAATATAAAATTCCTAAAAAGCACAATAACATAAAAATTACATTAACACACTGTGACTGCGTGATGGCAATAGGTACCCTCTAATGGGGTAAATGGCAACAAACAGCAGCAATAAGTTACTTGAATGCTGGGTTTTCATTTTAACTGACCTCAACCAGTTTTATTTGCATAATTAAAGTAAACAAATAAATAAAAGCCTTGCCTGTCCAGCACTTACTTAAACATTTGTGGAGACCCTCTCTCCTGTGCAGGCCTTTGTGTCCTACATAAATCATATACATTAACAAAGTTGCTCACCACATCAGTGACTCTCAGGAGGCATCCAACCTCCTCCCCAGGACTGAGACAGAGATTGAGGCAGAGCAGCAGCCTTTTACAGACAACACTCAGGTGCTGCTCCTAATTCGTTTGCTGTGTGCCTGTAGTACAGAAGACCCGGGCTGGACCTTTTTCATGGAGCCCACTTTGCTCTATCCATAAAAAACTCCAGGGACCCTTACCAGCTTTTCATAAGCTGAACACACTCTTTTGGAAATAATTCTATCTGGGTTTAAAAACATGCAAGTCAGACAGCCTGGGACATAGATTCCTGCCATTCAGACCAGTGACTCTGTCACAACACATTTGAACAACATTTAAGTGGTTTGCTTCCTACCAGATCACACACGGAAAAAGGCACGAAGTGAGCGCTGACCAGTTTTACCCGGATACCTCACAATACACTTTGTAGACGATCCCTCGGAAGCATACACTCTCCTCTACCAATGTGTTTCGGCTTTAAAAAGTCTGTGAATTGTGTGGTGGCAAGGTATACGGGTGGCAACAGGTTATATGAGAGTTGTGGGATGGTGAGTTAAATGAGAATTGGGCGGGGGTGAGGTATGAGAATTTTTGTGACGAGATGTTAGATGAGATTTTTGTGGTAGTGTTGGTGATGTATATTATTATTTATTTATTTATAAGGCGCTACAGATTCTGTATCGCCGGATACAGCAGAAATTAACAAATCGATGAGGTAATGCACATTAATAGCACAGATGAGGGTGAGTAATGCTATGGGGACTCACACGGAGTGCAGCAAAACACATGACAGGACGTACAAGGGAGTCAGACAGTGGACAGACATTGGACAATAGAGAGTAACCCGCCCGTGAGCTCTTACATTCTAGAGGGAGGGGTGGTGAGAGACAATAGGACCAACTGGGAGAAAAAGGGGATGGCATGCAAAGAAAGGAGTTGAGCCTTGGGGCGGTGAGGTACATGAGGATTTTGCGGTGGTATGTATAAATATAGTATTACATGGAAATGTGTATATGATGTGTAGACTGCTTGTGGTACAGTACATGGATAGGATCCTGTGTATGAGAATAATATTTGTAATGCTGTGTATAAGAATTGTGTGATATGTGCTTTTATGTTTATTTTCTTTAAATTGTTTTATAACAATTAATTACGCAATACATTACTACTATACGTTTTATGAACATATACCATTTTGGACTATTTGAAAACTGCATCTTTGTTTGCCATTTGTTCCATTCTGCAGCAATGTTATTTGCAGCCAAGAATTGGTCATATTGTATTTTAACCTTTTCACCTGTGTGCTTATCTTTGAATGTGGCCTTTTTTATCTCCTCCACTGCATACAGATGTGCACTAGATGAATTCCGGCCAGTGCTGCTCATAGGCAATTAGAACGGTGATAAAAATCAACACTGTAGAAATTCTTTTCTTGGCTTTCGATAGCAGCATGCCAAATCTGCACTCATTGCTTAACTTGTAATCTCTCAAAGAATATACAGGGTTACAAGAAAACTAAACATATAATGTTAACTACCTAGCCACAGAATCAATTATGTTCTACTGTCCCTGATGTAGTCATATATATATAATGGAAATCCATTGATTCTTCATGATTTATTCAGTCTCTTTCGCACATTGGCGAGGTGTCTGCACTCCTCTTGATAAAGCGCTTGTTACTCTTTGGATAACAGCTTCTCTTGAATGCACCAGAGATCAATAAAGTTCAGTCACAGAGTTGGATTACCCTGAACTGCATATGTGAATAGTGCACTTTTTTTTTAATCATAGCATAGTTAAACAATAATAAGTAATACATTGGGTTGAGCAAATTTTTGACTCTTTGCAAAGTCATGTAACTTTTCTATGGTACGCCCATTTCTCACACATAATGAAGCTCAGTACTGTAAATTGCAAACTGGAAAAAAGCCGCAATACTCAGTAGCCGGCTCAGGCTAATACAAAGTTTGCGTTGCCGGCCCTGACTGGCTGGGAGAATCATTCCCCTCTGCCCCCCGTGCCAGACCACCTTTGATTGCAAACCATTTTGACTACGCATTATTTTGATAAAGTCTACTAACTAGGGGCCTGATTCATTAAGGATCTTAACTTGAGAAACAATCTTATTTCAGTCTCCTAGACAAAACCATGTTACAATGCAAGGGGTGAAAATTAGTATTCTGTTTTGCACATAAGTTAAATACTGACTGTTTTTTCATGTAGCACACAAATATCAACTTTAAATTGCAGTGTACAAATAAGCTATCAAGTATTTGTGTTCTACATCAAAAAACAGTCAGTATTTAACTTATGTGCAAAACAGAATACTTATTTGCACCCCTTGCATTGTAACATGGTTTTGTCCAGGAGACTGAAATAAGAAGTTTCTCAAGTTAAGATCCTTAATGAATAAGGCCCTAGATCTCTAACATTCATTTTGTAATGCATGGCTATGAATCAGTAAGTTTCATGAACCAATCCTCTAGGTATGCTTAATTGAAAAAGAATAAAGTTTTTACTCTTTCAAAGCTTCCACATTTAATATGAACTTGTAGCGTTGCACTCACCTATTGCTTCAAACGAAAAACAGAGTTAAAACACTGCACAAAGCCTAAATGACATGTTGTGTCTTATATGGCCAACTATTAACTACTCAGAAATCTTTTGATACCATTAATACAAAATACATATGGACAAAATACAATGTAGATGGTGGTGGATGAGACAAGTCTAATAATGGGATCCCAAACCACACACTGATGCCAGGTGGGTTTGAGGAGATAACCATAATGCTGGGGGCTCCAACTGCTTTTCCTGGTGGTGCCAGGTGGGCATAGGATGAACATTTAAGGTTAATAGTTGGATACTTATGTTCCCTGTCTGGTTGGGGCCATTATTTTCACCTTGCACCCATTTATATGATATATAGGGCCCTAGCTCTAGGATGGGGCAATAACATGCACCTTCCCTCCCATTTAGTGCCATTTGCTAAGTACAATACAAAGTTCTAGGCTGGGGCTAGATATAGGTAGAAAAAAAGAGAACTATCTTAGGTGCTAAATAAATTAATATAATGTATAGGATTAAGATGAGTGAACCATTAAGCAGCTGCCAAATTTGATAATGGCAAAAAGAAGAAGGAAGTCAGTGCTAAATGCACCATTTAGAAACCAATGTTAGTAAAAATCAATACATTTATTAGATATGTAAAATATATAAAACATATAAAATAGGGATCACACATATCAAATATAACAATTTAGCTGGTAGAAACAATAAAGTGGACTAATGTACCTAAGTGTATAAGGAACACATAGTCCCATTAAATATTAATCCTGTAGGAAAGAAAACCAAGTATTTATATTGTTCAATATTAAAGTGGTGTGGATAAATAACGATCAGTATCATTAATATGGAATAAACCAGATAAGGTTACTTACCACTCTATATAAAAGCTTGGTTCTTTAGCTCTCTATGATATAGCAGACATATGTATCCACTGTAGTATATGTCCAAAGCAGCTCCTGGAATATGATATGAGGTGTCCCAGCAAATATCAATCCTTGACAGGTTTGTAAGCCTTCATCATCATCAGAAGAGCAAAGACTCTGGTCTGAGTCTTTACAGTTGAAATGGCCAATATTCTTTAAATGTCTTTTAACTATCAGTTGTACAAACTGACAGTATATTGAAAGTGCCACACAGAGAGTAAAAATAAACTAAAGTCAATAAGGAATTCTGCAGTAAAAAGAAGAGTTTGTATACATAAGTAACATTAACATTATAACTAACTTTACCTATAAGGATATGACTTTGATATTACATAATGTTTATCAATGATTTAATTTTGATCATAAAGCATGAGCGTGTTTTAACCAGATGTGTAATAACAAAAATATTAATTTCTAAACCATTGTTGTTGATACTATAAAATGGTAATTTTGGTAATTTTGGTATACAATAACCACTCGATTTGATAAACCTCCATATCCATCAGACCCCAACAACAAGGGATCCCAGAACTACATGATTACAGAGCGACGATCAGTAGTGTGAGACTAACTTTTATTTACTTATTAATTATTCTATTTTTACCAAGGTGTCTATCTTTAACTGCTGAGCAAAATATTACACCGTTTAACAAAATGGACCACTTTGACAACCACTACTCATTCATCACCAATGGGATTAAACTCTCTCATAACTTAGACCATGATTTTTGGAGTTGTCACTAATATCTAAACTTAGCAAATGTTTGTAATAATCATTACTGCAGACATAGGTATGACGTATGCCTATACATATTGGGTCTCATTTAGAGTTAGAAGCAAAGAAAAGGAGCACATTTCCACCTTGGAAAAACCATGTTGCACTGCAGGGAGGGGGCAAATTTAAAATGTGCAGGCAGATTGGGAGATGCATATCCTTGCTCAACTCTAAATTGTAGTGTAAAAATAAAGCTGTCCAGTATTTGTGTGCTACATGCAATAACAACCAGTGTATTCCCTATATGCAGTAAATGTATTTGCACTACTTGCATTGCAACATGGTTTGTCCAGGAGTAAATTTGCTTTGTCTTTTTTTTTGCTTTGCTCCTAACTCTAAAAACAAGGTCTGTTAGGTAATTCAATGAAAGGTAGACGCAGAAGAGAAGTTTAAACAACTGTAAATTTATTTTGAATAAGCTGAAGACATCAAGAGTAACTGAGGAACAGGCACAGAGGAAATACAGATTGCAACTGATTAATGAGCACAGAACAAAGTTTCTAGTAATGATTGTCTCAGACAGCTGTTGCAATTAAAGATCTTTAGAGACACTGGAAGTCTGTAGTACTTCAAAACAGATAAAATAACATTTTTGATAGTAAACAATAGTACTCACAGATGTAATCTTAATAATGGAGGATATTCAATATTCCTGATCACCTGAAGGCAGAAAAATCCAAGTTCAACTGAGACAAGCCCACAGCCCCTCAGTACAGTATCAGCAGGAAGAAAGATTTTTTTCCTAACCAGCAGAAAATTGTTTCATATAAGTAATTTTGAGCCTGATTCATCTTTGGATACAAATCTTGCATGAAATTGCTCTGCGCATGCTCAGACATTGACTCTTGCCAGTGAAGGTAAGTGTATGCAATTTAAGTCCAAATGAAAATGGCACTTCAGACAGAGTACAATTTGAAGGGTAGAACAGGGGAGCGAAGGGTCAGATGCATGTAGACAATGCACAGTAAAGGCATGCAAGCTCCGGTGCATGCACATTCGTCATATTCAAGCTTGGGACAACTCTGAGGTACTTGTTTTTTAGCCATATCACTTGCACAAGCCTCAGGACAGGTACAAGTACCAACTGATAGTGATGACTGACGAGTTTGCATGCCAGAACATGTGTTTGCAAATAAGAGAAACTGTTAAAGTACACATTAAGAACATCCCGTTTTATGTATTTCATGTAAAAAAAAAATATAAATGTATTTTTTATTAATAATTATAGCATGAATAGGTGTTAATGTATTTCATTTTTATTTCCATAAAAATACGTGAATAGCAACTGCCGTCTTTGCCAGGGTTCGGGATGTAACAGAAGCAGGTCGGTCATGTACATTGTCATTTTTATGCTAAGTCTGCATTTGTATTTTATAGTCATTTTTACAATCAGATTTTTTTTTTCGGTGTTGTCGTCGTCAGTAACATCAGTGTCATTCTGACGATTACCACCACCTTAAACTAATGAGACAAGTGTGCAATGATTTATGCTCACCACAGCTGAAGAGGTAATGACAAAATACACAGTCAGTGCTACATGCTCACTAGAGTTAAAGAGCAGTCCCAATATCCTAACAAGGCCCAATGTATTTTCAGAACCCCAAGACAAACATTTTTTGCCTTTTTAAATCACCTAAGTATACTAAAATTGGATAGAGCATTGTTGTTCAAAAAATGAAAATGGGGGCCTTGAAACAGAACATAAGATTAGGCATAAATAAATAAATATGTATGCTGATAAAATGTTGTCTCTGCAAACTGATTTTTTTGCTTATTTAAAGGAAAATGAACATAACTGAACTAATAACTGTCTTTAATTTGCATTGCCAAAAGAATACTGTAAACAAAAGAAACACTCCATAATCAAGCAATTAAGAAATTAAAATAAAGTAACAGCTTCCAGTTAGACACTGTTCTCTGAAATCAATCAGCAGTAAAAACACTGGAAAAGTTGGCAGATTATGTACAAAAAGTCAACGTTAAACAATTGAGCTGTAATGGTAAGATGTTTTAAAATGCTGAATATACAGTTTTCAAACTGTGCATAGTTGAAAAAGACATTCGACAGTAATTGTTGTAAAACAATAATTCAGGCTGAACTGCTAGTGGCAATGAATCCCAATCAATTTTACACTTGGCTTATCCTACAATGCTGATGCCTTTCTGGGTGGAAAAACATTTGGCAATGGCAACTTTAATTTAATTTACCATCTTACTTAGTACACAGCATTACTCAATCTGTGTTTATAGATATACTGTAGCATACATTTTTAATAGGGCTGGCATTAAGGCTGATTTGCTAAAACCAGGGCAAGGATTTAAGTTGATGTGCTCACTCATTATACAAGGACAATAATCATAATTTATATATTAATATTATAAAAAGTTATTCCTAACACCATTAACACCTTATTGGTGCAGTCAGTAATAATTTTTGAATTTTTTTTCTCTCCAGCATTTTATATAGATTTTTCAAGCCTGATTTAGTTTCATAGCATAATTGAGTAAATATTTTTTATCATAGGCATTATGGGGCTCGTGTTGAGTTAAACACAAATTTAGTTTTTGGCGTATAATTTGCTTTTTTGCATCTAAGCATGGGTACAAACCACTGGATTTGGAACTAGAACTTTGTGCACTTCTACAAAAGTAAAGAAGCGTTTTATTCACCGAAAAAGCAATTTTCTTTTATTTTTGCTCAACATGAGCATCTGTATAGGTGAAGAATTTTAAAAACAAAAAACTTTTCTATGGATCTACCTACCCTTTACAAATTTTACAATTAATTCAACAGTCAAATATTATTCTATAGCTTGTAGCAATTATTATAATACTAAATATATATAGTTTATTTGAGTCTGGATCTACATGTGTGGACTATAAGAAGTACATATATTTTCTGTGGTTTTTTTAATTGTTTTTTTATCACTTTTTACAAAAGCATGTGTTTTCATGAATGTCAGTGATATCCAAAACGTATATGTTAGAGCATGTTAACAGAAGCTCTGACACAAGGGGCTTATTCAGACGTCCTGACTCACAACTCACCAACTCTGTTAATAATGGCCTATAACCCTGATTAGCAGCGTGATGTGAGAGAGCAGCAGAGCTGTAACATTTATGTTAGTGGCCCTGTGAAATACTTACATTTTATTTCTATGGTGGAAAGAGTGTTAAAGCATGGCAATCAATCAGGAATTTGATCTAATTAGTGTAGTGTTGGTTAGATTAACGAACGTGTAAATCACTGTGCTTGCTCAGTTGGAGATTCACCTTCCCTCTAACATGGCAATTTGCTGCAAAGTGGTGAAAGAGAACAATGTAAGGTGTCATACTTACATTTAACTTATGTAGTCCAGAGAATAGGCCAATCCATTTTCTCACTCAACAAGACAGAAGCGTTGCAAATAGAAGCTGCAGCGGGGGAAGCACATGTTAGTGCACCAGGCAGAGCAGACTGGTATTAAGCCTCAGCCAGCCAATAGGAATGCATCTGGCATTTAAAGGGGAGGATAAAACGGGGCATAGTCTGCTGAGGTGTGATGCAGGAGACCAGTGAGTTGAAAAGATGGTACAATGGAAGATAGCAGAATAACTGAGGAGAAAAGTGAATAAAAATTGAAATGAACCTCATGCTGAATTAATCTGTTCCAAAGAATGGTCATAATAATAATAATAATAATAATAATAATAATAATAATAATAATAATAATAAACCAGGAAAACTGTGTTACTTTCAAGACCAATAATAAATAGAACCTTTTAACTAGATGAGGACTCTGGCTCACTTGTTATAAGCAACTTCTCTAAGTCCCGCCCCTCATAAACTCATGATAATCATATATAGAGAAGGAATAACAGCATCATCATTTTAGGTGTATTATTCAACTCAATAATACACATCCTTTTACATGTGCTAATGTCAAATAGTGGCTTTCATTTAGCGAATGGTTGATATTGGTCACTGCAGTTGTGTACTTTGCGCCTATGTTAGAGAATCACCAACATTGTATCATTTCATCTGTAGTTCAAAATAATTTTTACATTATATATTGGGCATCTTTTACAGTAGATTGAAATTTTGCGGCTGAATCAATATATGCTCAGCATATCTTGATGTGGATCTTGGAGTAAATATACAGCAATCACCATCATAAACTTGAAAAGAGAATAATAAAATAATACTTTTGGACAATACACAAGGGGTGCCAGGAAGATACCCAGTGCTATCGAGCACAGGGCTGGTTTGTTTTGGGGGACCTTACTCTTTTTGTAGGTCTGATTTCCCAAGGAAAGTCTACTCTGTGCCATGGATCCACCTGTTTGAGAGTCCATCTTGCTCTATATTCACTCATTGGCGGCTACTTACCTTCAGCTTTACTGGCTCATGAGTACCTGCCAGTCTGGGGAGCGGCCTAATTGAGTCACTGCATTTGCATACAGATCACAATGTTATTCTAGGCTATCTGCTGACTTTCTTACACATACATAGCTCATAGGGAATATGTAAACACCAAATTTACTCAAAATTGGTATTTTATTTCAAGACCCTTAGAGTAGAGGGCTACAAGACTTAGAGACACTATATGTCAAGAGGTATGCTTTGTTGATACTCCCCAAATAGGGATAAACAATTATTATTTTTTAATACTTGAATAGTGGAGCAGACACTATGCAAACAATGAATTATCTCAAAACCGACCGGTGCTCTGTAATCCCTCATTTAATAGATATTGTGAATACCTTTTTTTCTTATTTCTTCATTTTGAATAAATAATTTGAAGGGTTGGAGTTAACTAAATTGGCGTTTGATTGGAAGGGGCTGCATATTTTTTTTAACTCCTGTCTCAAATTGCTTGGAGTCACTGGTGAATCAGCAACCATTCCTGCTGACTTGCACATATAAATTGTTGTTTTTGGATTTCCCCACCTCTCTTTGTATTTTCTGTACCATACATGGATGGTATGAACCACACATGTTCTATCTATCCTAAGTACAGTATTTTTGTAACTTCTATGTTTAATGAATATTGGTATTAAAATATTACTGATTCCTTACTTTTTTCTCTCCAACATTTGAAGTCCACCTCCCTGTATACTGTGTCATTTTTCCAATTACCTCAACCCATTTCATTTTCTTCTGTGTGCTGATGATTACAGAAGATTGCAAAGCAGTTTAACCACTAATGGAAACAGGAAAGAAAATAAGAGTGCAGAGAAAGAATGGAAGGGGAGGTGTACAGACTCTGGTCTGTTTATGCAATTTGCAGCAACAAAGCCACAAGGTGCCTGCAACCTTGTAAGACCTAAAAGTGCTTAAGATTCCGTTGTATGTCGTAAGTCATAGAAGTGATGATGGTAAAGTCTCCTACTGCAGGTCAATTGTCAAGTGACAAATAGCTCCTCTGCAGCACAAATGCAGCTTTTAACCAGCAATTAATTTCAATTTACGCAAGTGAGCCTATATTTCTGCTGGGGAGCATAAGAAAGATGGCGACATTTGCAGAGTAGCAGGTTTGCAAAGGCAGTGGTAAATAATTGCTTATTATTATTATCGTAGCTTTGTATGGCGCCACAGTGCTCCGCTGCACCGTACAGTAGGGAAAACAGTACATACATAAAACAGGACATACGCAAAAGGAGAACAGACAAGACAGACAAAATGAATGGAGACATGAAAACAAAGGGTATGGAGGACCCTGCTCATTAGAGAGCTTACATTCTAAAGCAGTGGTGGCTAACCTGTGACACTCCAGGTGTTGTGAATCTACAAGCCCCAGCATGCTTTGCCAGCTATCAGCTAGTTATCTACCGGCAAAGCATGCTGGGGCTTGTAGTTTCACAACACCTGGAGTGTCACAGGTTAGCCATCACTGTTCTACAGGGAAGAGGGCACAGCTGAAACAAGAGGAGCGAGTGTGCCTCAAAGTGGAGATTGGGACAGTTGTGAGGGTGTATTAGTGTGAATAAGTGGGGAGCAGCACATGAGAAGTCTTTTAGGTAGGATTGAGAGGTGGTTATCAGAGACGAGACAAGGCGCAGGTCAGAGGTAGATCTAAGAGGACGGGAGGGAGAGTCTTTTGATATGAGATTTGAGATGTATGCAAGGATGTTGTTGTTGAGGGCTTTGAAGGTAAGGGTGAGTAAATGTCTTGTAGGACACAGGGAACCAGTGTAGGGATTTGCAAAGTGGTGAAGCAGGTGTGGAGCTGTGAGAGAGGAAGATCAGTCTTGCATCAGCATTTAGGATGGATTGAAGTGTGGCTATATGGTTGTCAGAAATGCCAGCTAGCAGGAGGTTGCAATAGTCAAGACGGGAAATGATGAGAGAATGGATAAGAGTTTTGGTAGCATGTTGAGTAAGAAAAGGGAGTATTCTGGCAATGTTTTACATTGGAGTCAACAGGACTGGGAGAGAGTCTGGATGTGAGTAACAAAGCAGAGGGCTGAGTCAAGTGTGACACCAAGGCAGCGGGCTTGGGAGACAAAGGAAATTGTGGTGTAATTGACAGTGAGGGAGATTTGAGGGCAGGTGATGACTCGGGCAAGAAGAAAGATAATAAGTCCTGTTTTGGACATGTTGAGCTTTAGGTAGAGTTGGAACATCATTGTGGAGATAGCAGAAAGACAGTTGGTTAAAAGAGATCGTATAGAAAGAAAGAGGTCAGGAGAAGAGATATACAGGGTGATTCAAAAGTCGCAGTACACCCTTTAATTTCAAAAACTGTACAGGAATTGGGCCGATTGGCCGATTTCAAGATGGCGCCCATGTTTGGTACATACCGTAAAAGATAGACCACATCACCCATACCTTACTGGAGTATTCAGGTTTCCTAATTTCCTGTTGAGTTTTTGAAATAAAAGGGTGTACTGCGACTTTTGAATCACCCTGTAGATTTGTGTGTCATCAGCATAGAGCTGGTATTGGAGGCTGAATAAGCGAATAACTGCCCCAAGGGAAGAGGTGTACAATGAAAAAAGTAAAGGGCCAAGAACAGAGCCTTGTGGGACCCCAACAGATAGTTGGAGTGGAGGGGAGGATTGCCAGAGGTTAAAAGACTAAAGAAGCAGTTTGATAGGTAGGAAGTGAACCAGGAAAGGACTGTGTCACGAAGGCCAATGGAGTGAAGGGTGTGTAGGAGAAGAGGGTGATCAACAGTATCAAAAACAGCAAAGAGGTCCAGGAGAATGAGTATGGAGAAATAACCCTTAGATTTTGCAGTAAGTAGATCATTGGTCCCTTTTGTTAGAGCAGTTTCAGTGGAATGTTGGAAGCGGAAGCCTGATTGCAGAGGGTCAAGAATGGAATAAGAGGAGAGAAAGTGAGACAGGCATTTGTACACTATTTGCTCAAGTAGTTTGGGGGCAAAGGGGAGGAGAGAAATAGGGTGGCAGTTTAAGAGAGAGGCTGAATCGAGAGATGGCTTCTTTAGAATAGGTGAGTTGAGCACATGTTTGAAAGAGAATGGAAATGTGCCAGTGGAGAGAAAAAGATTGAAAAAAAGATTGAGTTAGAGGTGGGCATGCAGTGGAAGAGAGGGAGCGGAATAGTTTGGAGAGAATAGGGTCGAGTGAACAGGTTGCAGGGTGAGATGATAAGCTGAGTGCAGCGACTTCACCTTCTGTTACTGGAGAGAATGAATTAAGGGTGAATTGGGGAGTGTAGGTAAAGGTGGGTAGAGTGAGTGGAGTGAGTGGAATTTGGCATGAGGAAATATCATGTTGAATGGTGTAAATTTTGCCTTTGAAATAGGTGGCAAAATCATGGCCAGTGAGGGAAGAAGAAGGAGGAGGTGCAGGTTGGCAGAGAAGTGAGTTGAAGGTGGCAAAAAGGCAACATGGTTTGGAAGACTGGGTGGATATTAGAGATTTGAAGAATGTTTGTTTGGTAATTGAAAGGACAGTGCTGTAAGATTAAAGGATGAATTTATAGTGGAGGAAATCGGGATAGGAACGAGATTTTCTCCAGTGGCACTCTGCAGTGCGGGAGCACTTTTGCAGGTAGCGGGTCTGTTTGTTGTGCCATGGCTGGGGCTAACTAAATTAACTAAAGGTTGTCCAAAAGTGGACAAATCCTTTAACATAAAGAGAAATTATCAAGAGTGAGTATACAAAATTGCTTTACTTATTTGGTCTCTTTCATGTTAATTTAATCCTGGGATTGACAATACGGTAATCCACCATAAATGTACAATCTAGCTTTTGGACGGTGCCCCTTTAAGATATTAGCTTTCTCCAGATATTATTAATGGGCCCCTGTGTCTTTACAAAACATGATGGACAACTGTATATCAAAGGTAAAAGGTATCAGGTTTTCTCTGGACAGGTTTTCTTATACTGTAGTATAAGGCTTGTTTCTGGTTTGGGGCTATTCTATTGCTTAAAATCTTAAGTAATTTGAAAGACAATATTCTACTTGTAAAACCAGTGGTATCTTCCTAAGATACTTTGGAGCTGAGATAAAAGTTCCTTTAGTGCCTCTTATATCCATTACTATGATAATTGGATGGAGGGTCCAGAACAAATGTCATTTGTGTCCCTTTAATGTAATGGGCATGACGTTAACTAAATTAATCTTAAATGCTGTATAATTATTATTTCTAATTCCCCACTGAACCACCAACTAACATGATCGTTGTAGCCTTCAACTTTCCTACACTGGTCTCCTGTATAATTGACTAATTTGCCCGGTTCAAACTCACATTGGTGTTTTTGATACCCCTGTGTGTACTCCTCATTCACAGGTACAAGGAAATACAGAGGGGAGAGGAACAACAAGACCATGTCCTATTGGAATCTGGTGGGGTTGTATACTATACAGGGGACCGACATTGGCTTTGAGAGACCAGGCCAATTGGGCAGAAGTATAATCAGATGATTGTTTTGGTTCCATCAATTAATCATCTGTTTTTCTCTTTTTATAATTTCAGGATGTGCTGGGATGCACAAGTGTTTGAAAATTCATTATTATACCACATTTATTTATAAGTCAGAAATCCTCGTTTAAAAATTTGAAATAGTGGGCATCACTAGAACTTAATGATTAAGTGGTTAGCACTGCTGCCTTACAGCACTGGGGTCATGAGTTCAATTCCCAACCATGGCCTTATCTGTGAGGAGTTTGCATGTTCTCCCCGTGTTTGCGTGGGTTGCCTCCGGGTGCTCTGGTTTCCTCCCACACTCCAAAACATACTAGTAGGTTAATTGGCTGCTAACAAATTGACTCTAGTCTGTTTGTGTGTGTGTGTGTCAGGGAATTTAGATTGTAAGCCCCAATGGGGCAGGGACTGATGTGAGTGAGTTCTCTGTACAAATTCTGCGGAATTAGTGGCGCTAAATAAATGGTAATATTAAAAATAATAATAACAATATAAAATAAAAAGACTGATGAATGAATAATGCAATACAGCATAAACACATTTTCTTCTTTCTTTTTTAGATAATGGACATCCTGCTGTTAAAATGTGCTTATTTTCCATTAATTGCTTAAATACATGTGAAAAGGATCATTAACAATGTTATCTATATCAATAATGCATCAGAAGTACAGTACCGAAACATTTAACAATGTTACCATTAAGCTGCATTAAATTGCAATGTAAAATGACTCATAGGTCTAGCTATGCACTGATTGTTTTGTTTTTCAATCACTAAAGTATAATTTCATGCTAAAATTATTTTTTTCAATACCACCCCTCCCACAACTAGCAGAACAGTGGGGGTCCCATGCAAACAACTTTATAGATCAGAAAAACTCAACAGCGGTCTAATACTGCTTTACCCAACATTAATTAAAATTCAAACAATACTCTGCTTTCTAGAACTAAAGCAGATTGGATGAAGCTGTTGATCTGTGCAGTCAGTGCCTGTATTGGAAACAATGATAGAGTTGTGTGTACTGCCCCTTTTGATGGTTGTCATTGTGGAAAAGCAACTGATGGATATTGGTCAGGGATGAGTTCTGAACAGCAGGGACCATTGGGCACAGTTCTGCTAGTTGGAAGGAGGGGAGAATTTGTGAAGAAATGGTTAGAGGGTGGACATGAGCAAAACTCTTGAGATTCAGTTCACAGAATGACTGCCAATACAAAGCAACTATCCTACGCTCTAGCCAAGATCTGCATTTCTCATTAATTGCTCCTATTCGCGGTTACAGGACTTTTCTTGGGCTGTATCCACTTTATGGAATTTAATCCCTCATACAACAAAACTTTCCCCTAGCCTCCAAACCTTCAAGGGTACCCTGAAAACTCATACAACCTGATTACAACCCCTCTTGTAATCAGTTCACACAAAACTTACATTGATACTCCTCTGAAATTCAAACAACCCTCTGAACCCCAGACCAACATTGTTGTGTGACTAAATTATTTAGCCCTACTAAACACATTTCCCATTGCAATATGGCTGGACTAATATGCTATATGTGGCACTTAACCTTATGTATCAAACTCATATTTTCCTATCAATTGTAAGTTTACAACAGTGGTCACTTACCTCTTTATTTGCCTGTTTATCTGAATGCCAGTTTTGTTTTATTACTTAGTTTGATCCCGATTGTAAAGAATTGTGGATTATGCTGACTCTATATTAATAAAAGTAATATAATAATAATAATGATAATATTAATAATAATAATAACCATCTAAAACAAACAATAAACAAAACATGGAAGTACGATTTGCACTGAAATATTTATTTAATAACATATATTTACCACAAATGTGGCATAACCCGGGTTACAATCGATATGAGAAACCCTGGATTTGTCCTATTTTTGAGCAATAAATCTGGGATCAATTTTCTCAGGTATCGAGTTCCCGGGAACATTGCTCACCAACTCAAACACCCTGAAACTTTTGATTACTCTGTTGATTACTATGACAGCAGCCATTGATACAGTGAGTAACTGGGCACAGAGGAAATGTGTATTGATAACTAGGGAGTTGTTTTATGGATGTAGAGCAGCTGTGGACTGGGCACATTACTACTGCTACTTGACATAGTTTTAGGTATAATATTGCTACTGCTGAGTATTTTAATTGTATGTTACTGACATTTGGCCTAGTATCATATTAAGTATTGTATAATGGTCGCCAGAATAGGTTCAATGTTGTACAATAGTCACTGGAATGGTCTCTTTTTTGTATGTTGGATATCAGGTTGCACTATATAGTGGCCATCAGATTGGGCTGTGTAAAGTAATCTGATATCAGAAGAAGCTGCTATTCCCATTGAAATATTTCCAAATTCTATGCTTACTATTTTCTGGTTTATCTCTATACACAGATAGCAACTTATTGTATAATTGCCATTATCTTGAGGGTTTGGCATGGCCTAACTTAGCCACATGGCACAATCTTTCCTCTTCTTGCCTGTCTTCACAAATGTGGTTATCTATAGCAACCAGCCAGAGTGATCATAGCAAATATCTGTCTTACCGTTAGTCCCTTAATGGTGGTCAGAATTGCATGTAAATCTTTATAATTTTGCCTATGGGATGGTTTTGGGCAATACCTCCCAACTTTGAATAGGGAGCAAGAGTGTGGTCGGCCAGGAGGCAGAACGCCCAAAGTCCATTTTGGGCTGCTGGTGGTCTAGTGGTGAACGCGATGCAGGCAGTCTATGCAGTCTGCGCATAGGTGGCTGCATCACATACTATTCGATATGGCCACATCAACCATTGATAAAATATTGTACTACAGCTTGTAGAACAATATTCTACCAATGGTTGATGTGGCCTGTGCCTTGCCTCTGCTCCTCATCCCAGTACCACCCCTTCCCAGGGCCCCAAAAATAAAATAATTTTCAAGGGAGCCTCAATATTGCTAGGAGGCTCCCATGAAATAGGGTTACATATATCTAAATTGATTACACGTGGACTATTAGATCGCTGAGCACCAGCATCTGGGATGAAAGAGACATTGGTAACATATTGCTTTGGGTCTCTCTCCAAAGAGCAGAACTCTATGTATTATAAAATGCAGTACTACATAAACATAACTATATATGTGACAGTTATATGTACATACACAGGTGATGCATAAACAAGCAACTTCTTGCTGTGTAAATGATAACTTTATTGCTACATCACAGCAAAACTGTATACACTTCCATCAGGTTTATACCAGGCAACCTAATACTGGCTAGACATAGTCCTTCCAACTAGACACCGGCCACTGTCTGGCATTTTCCAGTGCAGATTTTGCAAATCATCCTGCTGGGAATGAGCTTCAAACACACTTGCTTGTAAACTTTCTTCATGGCATATTTTATTCTTTTTCATCCCCAGCTTTAGCTGTAGCAAAGACAAATTGTACTGGCAACAATTACTCTTTGTTCTATTGCAGCCTTTAAACAACAAACTTGATCTTTATACACATCCAGCACTTTCCAATTAGCACAACAAGCTATGCTTTAGCATCCCACACAGGCAAATAAAAAACTTCCGTGAACAGGGATTTTTTCCTGAACACACCCAACTCACAACTCAGTGAATGCCCAGGTGTGGCACTACAACAACCAGCAATTTTTAAAACCTTCGCTCTCTTTGCAAAACAAAAACAGGTGCTGAACAGTTCACAATTATATTGTTTCTTTCTCTGTCTCTCCACAGACAAAATATTTGCTCTTTGTGCAATGCAGCAATCTTCTTACGGCAGCTGACAGCTTTATAACAGTTTTGTGTGTGATAGTGTTATTCAATACATTTCACCATTGCATCTGTGTTTTCGCTGGGTGGACAGCTGTGCTTTGGCTGTCCTTTGCGACCCCACTTCTGACACCACATGCAACACGGTCAACCCTCTGGTGATGCATACTGTATATGAACAACTTCTTGCAGAATAAACCATGCCTTTATTTTTACATGACAACGAAACTGCATACACTTCCTAAAGGATGACAGCAGGCAACTTAACACTGGCTAGACATAGGTCGCCCATCACATATGCACAATACATGTTTATATACACAAAACTTTGATCTAATTATCTCATTAGACCGCCTGTGTATATTCAGCCTAGGAGTTTTACTGTGCAAGGACTTAATCGTTTCAGCGTCTCATACTTTCTTCAGGGGCTGAACTATTGTATCTATTTCTATTTTATATGGACCTTGCACAGGAATTTTTTCATTATATGTTTATACAGTAGGAGGCTCCCATTTAGGCAGGGCAGGACAACCCCCATCCCTGCAGCCATTATTGAAGCCTGACAAATGCAGTAGAAGAGCAAGGAAGCACAGCAAGAAGAAAGAAGAACAGAGAAAGAAAAATAGGTTTGTTTTTTTGTAGTTATGAGGAGATAACTGTGGGCCGGGAGGAGAGACCAAAGAAGGAAGAGTAAGGAGGATGCTAGGAAGATAGGTAGTCTATCATATTTTATAGTGCTTTTATATAGATTGTTTTGTTAATGCAAATGAAAGTTATTTAAATGAGTAATGTATATTTTTTTCTATTGGTACTTATTAATTATGCAGATGCGCATTAGTACAGCTTCCGGAACTTGACTCGTTTAATAATCTTTTCCTTGAGCGAATATCGAACCAGCAGTGGAGGATTTGAAAACAATGGATCAAGTGGAAGAAGCGATATGGTGCTGATTAACTACAGTGGTGTCTTTGTAATTAACAATACCTTTCTTTAACTAATATTACTAATGTAAATAGTACTGCATCAGAAAAATGCTTTATTATAGATTTATTTTAATGCTTCTGTTCTGATAACAATATCTGATGATGGCTCTAATGGAACAGGCAGTACCGCCTCAATGCTTGATAAATAAACTCCACCAATATTGGCTGCGATAACCCTAGTAGTATATAGGGCGAAGCAGAAACAAACCCTTTGCTGGCAAAAGCATCAGTTTTTTAACGTAAACAGGCTTTTTGCACTTTGATAAATCAGCCCCTGTGTTCAATTACTGTAATAGAACATTATTGTATAATCTTTTAGAGATGTGCGCTGACCCCCGTAATTTGGTTTTGGATGTAGATTTAGTTCTAAAACGCCTTTGTGCTTTGTTTTGTTACAGGTTTTGCCCCAAAATCATGAAAGGTTTTGGTTTTGCATTTAATTACAAATGAAAAATAGGTAAAATTGTATGATTTTGACCTGTGTTTCCTCCTATATTACAGTCTATTTTCTAATGATATCTTCACGACTGTTTAAATTTTCACCAATTTTGGCCAAAGTATTGTTGCTGATCCTCTCCAATGTATTGCTGCTAACCCTCTCCAATGTGTCACACATGCTACCTAACAGTTACCTACTTCATGTATCTTTTGTTTAAAATAAAAATCTAATTGATGTTGCCATCTTCGATGAGTATAATGATGAGGGTGATGATAACATTGTCATTTGTCACCATTGAGGAAGATGACCAGTGACCACTGTTATCCAAATGCCCATTATGCATTTATGCATTTATTAGCATCCCTATCTATTCTCCAGTTCAGCAACCAAAATGTTGGCTTTTGTGGGGGCCCAAACAAATCAATCACTTCAGCCACAAAAGTGGCAGCCCCTGTCGCTGGTGCTTGGTTTGCTAAACTATGTGCATGACCTTTTCAACATATGGGTGGGTGGGCCCAGGGCAATGGGGTTGGGTCTAGGACAATGCCATCTTGACTTGCTCCATTTAACATTGTGCACCCTCATCATCTTTTAACTTTCTACTAATGCCACTGTCTGTAGTTGAGGTCTTGTGTCCACTCTTATCTTTATGAAGGATTTTGTAACTCTGCCCTCATCGAATTTGCTTTCTCTGATTCAATTAAAAAAATAATTAAGCAGCTTATACGGCTCTCTAACTCCATCACATAGCTTAAATCATCAGCCATCATACCTCCATCAATACATGTATTCTTTGCCAGTGCCAGATTCTGTCCTCTTAATTTCTTAGATTGTGGACTTCAATTGCTTTGTCCTGACAAGATAGATGTTTTTGGCAAGCAAATCTGCATCATTGTCAGTTATACGTACTTATTTGTGAGGGAGGGCCAACTATTGGCCTAACTGAACTATCTGTTATACATATTTGTTACACTTCACTAATATAACATATATCCTGTATATTACACTGGTCAACACTCATTTATTGCCAATCACAATAGAGTGATTTTGGGGTGACTTTGTGGTGTTGATTCCGAATATGACATAGTTTTTTCTAGATACCTTTCCTCCATCAACTTTATATCTTGATGAAACCTCTCCCTATACTCCTCACTAAAATCATCAAGATTATCTGTGTAAGTTGCTATGGAGGAAGTGTACCTTTATGCTCATATTAGTATTACAATTTTTAATGTTTGTGAGCGTGTTTTGCATTAATTCTTCATAAATGGCTGCTTTGTGGTTACCCAAGAAGTTCTTGACAACTGAGACATAACTGCACCAGGCAGAAGTTTCAACACCATTCATAAATTTTGTGACATTAGAATCCTTTATAAGTTTATGTATTTGAGGGTCATCAAAGATTCCAACTTTTCCATACTTAGTCCAGAGAATGATCTACAAATGTATTTTAACTCATGGGCAGATGTGTAGTGGACATGGGCCCATGAGTTCTAAGGGCCCAGCGCCATCTCCTTTTCTTGTAGGTTCCTGCACTCATAGTGACACAGTTAGGCAGGTGAGTCAGCAGCAGATATTATTATTGGCAGATGGGGGCCCAGAGCAGTAGGTGAGCCAAACAGATCCAGACTCATCCGCCATTGGGTACCAGTATTATAGTATTACTATAGTAATAAAAATGCAGGAAAGGCATAAACTGCATATTGTCGATGCCTCTTTGCACTGCACAATAATCCTTTCTAATATGTTAAAACTTAAAAATATAAATCATAAATAACGACTCAGACATAGATATAAATTTTGCACGAACTAGTTCACATTTTTCTTAGAATAAATTGGTGGTGAGCAAACAAACTGCGAGACAGCTAAAACAACTAAATACTGAAGCAAACAAGTGGATGGGCAAATGGCCCTACCTCCCCTAGACCAAAGATATTCTCCCTTATCGTATGGCCGCCACTAAATCTGGTATCAGTGTAACTACACCCCCTCTAGACTCACAATGACGTGCTCCCACAAAGCAAATCAAGGGATCAACCACACAAAAGGACCAAGAGCCTCATTTACCTCGAAGGGGGCAGTGACCTGTGGCCAATCAGCGGTAGCACTGTATGTATCGGCCACTGATCGCAATGCTTTCCTGCCAACTGTGCCTCCTCTGTACCAATGGAAAGAAAAAGGTCAATAATGATGCAATGCAAGGAGTGCAAATTAGTTTATTATTTTGCACATAAAGAAAATACTGCCTGTTTTGTCATGTAGCACACAAATGCTTGATAACTTTATTTTTATACTGAAATTTAAAGTTGATCTAGGACATGCCCTACCTCTACTATAAATCGGTCCCCACATTTGAAATATACCTCCCCTCCAATAGAACATGATTTTGCCAAGGTGCAAAGTTACTTCTTTTTTTTGCTTTACTTTCCTAAATGGCTCAGGCCAAAGAGTTTAAGTGCGTTTGGATTTATGGCCTCTCATGTCATTATGGCTGCCTGGTGTGTACTATCGAAATATAACTGTGCTACGGAGAGAGTCTGCTTTTTAAAATACTCGTATTGTTATGTCTTCAGCATTGTTGCTTTACATATGGATTAGTTCTGTGTACACTCCATCTAGAGGCCAGCCTAGTATCATCTTAAACTGAACTCTCAGGGCCTCCATAGTTAGTTTCCAATGCGCCATGGGTAATGACAGGAGGTCTCCATTTTAGATATTACATGCTAAGAAGTAAGAGGTGCAGTATATATCTCCTCTTAGCACAGCATCAATGGTAAGATATTCTGTTAAGTTATGCATTTATGCCATGTTTTGATGTTTGCATTGCATTGTATCTGTACATATTGTGATTATATTCTATTATTTCTGTCTTACAGTTTTAGCACTTGATCTACCATGTTCTTTACTACTTGAAAAAGCACCATTCTTCAGATGTTGACATCTAGACTGGATTATTAAAGTAGGAGTGGTTATTCTGTCTGTCTGATTATACTCAGGCCAAAGGGAAGTCATAGTGAAGACAGAACATGTATATATGAGATTTTTTTTAACTGCTACAGATGTCATGTGGTGTAATGAATTTGTGACTCTGCTTTAGGAGTCACTATCTATCTCTAGGGAAGCAACAGAACTTCAGGTGAGAAGAGAGAAAGAAGTGAAATACAGGGGGAAAGAGAAAACTGCAAAGAGGAGTGAAGGGGGACAAAAATTAGGAGGAGTCACTGCAAGGGAGAGAAAGGGGTGACTCAGACAATGAGAAGAAAGTCCATTAAGCCGAACGCATTTAAAATCATGTGTTTGTGTCTGGCATGTGCTTACCACTTCGGGGTTAAGTCTTCAGAAGAAGCAACCAATGGGATCCAGTGGGAGTGTCTGGCACTTTCTATATTAGTAGTTGAAGCAGAGGGTCACTTTCTCTTATACTGGATCTGGATACCTTGTTCCCCACCCGGCAGATAGGCATTGTTTTGATTGGATATAACATATTTTTTCTTTCTATACAGACGAGGCACAGTTGGGCATGAGAGCATCGCAGTCAGCTTTCAGTTAGCATACGGTACTTACTCGGTGTGGTCACTGGTCAATGTTCCCTTCAAAGTCATCAGACTCTTCGTTTCTCTAGTAAGGAGGACCCTGGGATGCCTAGTAAGGGCATAACATTGTTGAGTCCAGAGGGGGTATAGTCACTTATTGCATCATAATAGTAGCAGCCAATAGATAAGGTACATCCTGGGTCAGTGGAAATGTGATCTTCATCCTTATTGGTTCGTGCAAGTTTAGCTGGCTGCCTTGCTCTCGCCGCCATCTCAGTTAGTTTGTTTATAATTATAAATAAACTGTGACCTTTCTTCCAACCTTAAGTTGGTTTCCATGGGCCTGATTCATTAAGGATCTTAACTTGAGAAACTTCTTATTTCAGTCTCCTGGACAAAACCATGTTAGAATACAAGGGGTGCAAATTAGTATTCTGTTTTGCACATAAGTTAAATACTGACTGCTTTTTCATGTAGCACACAAATACTTGATAGCTTATTTGTACACTGAAATTTAAAGTTGATATTTGTGTGCTACATGAAAAAACAGTCAGCATTTAACTTATGTGCAAAACAGAATACTAATTTGCACCCCTTGCATTGTAACATGGTTTTGTCCAGGAGACTGAAATAAGAAGTTTCTCAAGTTAAGATCCTTAATGAATCAGGCCCCATGTCATTATTTATTGGTTTATAGTTTAAGTTATTTAGAGTTTAAACTGAAGGGATTGGTGTACATGGAAGGAGAATCAACACTATGCATTTTATAGCAACCAGTCAAACTTATGATTATGTAATAAAAAATCTGTGTCCTAAAATCACTTTAGCTGTGTTGGCACAGATTTACCAGCCCTAGCCCTATCCCTGAGGAAAGGAGGGTGGATCCAAGCATCATAAAATGACCCAGAATATGTGGATATAGCAGTATTTTTACTCAGAGCATCTTTTGTTTTGGTATGCAATTTTGCTGAATAACTATTTCTTACAATAAATCATGTCAAGCCAGCAAATAGTGCAATTTGCAAGCACTTTGTTGTGTTTTGCTTGGCAAGTCAGTGCTATGGATTTCAAAACGTTGTTTTGTTATATACTTTTCACAGTGAAGGGAAACAGAATACTGACGCTCTAATTATAGCAACTAGTCAGAGTTGTATTGAATACGTTTAAGAGGGAATTTGACACACTGGTGATTTCTTCATTTATTTTCTGTATGTGTCACTCTGTCAGTTTAAAAATAACACTGATTGAAGCAGAGGTGCAATAAACGCCTATGCTGTATGTCTATATGTTTTTATGCTGGAAGATGACAAATAAAATGATAGTTTAAGAGTGTAATGATTTCATTTACACCGTGGTAAAATAATAATGATATATGAAAATTATTATATATAAGAAAATGTCAACCTTTTCCTGTACAGTAATAAAATGCTTAACGGCTGATGTTCACTCATTACATGTCCCTGATATCCATAACTTAAAACCTTACAATTAAATAACGGCCACAGAATCAAGATTTGGCTAAATAAATTCCATATTTTATTAAATGTAATAAAACATATGGTGGCTGAGAAAGCATTTGCCGGTCAGCTAGAACCACATCATATCACAATGAGGATCTTTGAACCCCTCAATATAAACAAAATGGGGGACGTTTTCCTCCCAGAGAGAACCCTTACAAAAATTGGGCATCCGTTACTCCCAAGCATTGGAGAACCTGCAGTGCCTGTATTTGAAAACTAATGGCTGACACTTCGAAGGGAGGTGGGCACTTCAGCTACATAACATAAACCAATGTGTGCCCATCAGGTATTGGCCATTGACTGATAATGCTTTCCAGCCACACCAGATTCCACTAGTGACCAAGGTCCGCCATCATACTGACCAAATATAACCGCCTCAAGCTTGTATAAATCTTATCGATAAAAATCCCTAAACTCTCCTCAGTCAAATGAACTCCATCCGGCCTATAAAGATGGGAAAATGTAAACTTAATTAGCGGATGCTCAATTCTCACACCCCCAATGGACCACACAAACTTGGAAACCATGGAATTCACCTTTCTTTGCAACCATTCAACCACTCTACCATCTACAATATTTCTTCAAACCCTCCTGAGATTTATGTCAGACCAACAGACTACACGCTGAGGCCAGTGATTTGACCAAAATCATTACCCCCTAGATGTAGACAAGACAATGAGGAACACATTTCCATAGTCAGCTTTGTCCTAAAACCTGTCCAAAGCAAGCCTCTCTGCTTCAACAATGCTACAACCACCGGCCTGGGAAAGGAAGCAGTGTCCACGCCAACCGATGCAAAGTAGCCCAATCAATAAAGGAAAGTCTAATCACCCAAATTAGCAGAGGCTTCCAGTGATCTGTAAATCACAAGAAGGAACCCAAATGTCAGTACAACCAAATTCATAAATGCAGAATTCTAATATTAATGTGTTAAGGTAACTAAAACCACTCCTATATAGCCTGCCATACATAAACATGAAGGGCCTAAATCATTAAGGAGCGTATCTGCAGGGAGTAGAAAAACCCCACGCAAATAGGCTCTGCATACACCCGTAGTCAACAAGGAACGATCTCAAGATATATTCGTTGTTGACTACAGGTGTATTTAACTCTGCTCTGCTCTACTACACAGGACACTGCAGAATATGTACCTGTCAGCTCCTGCAGCAGCCAATGGATCCGGGACAATTATATCCGATCCAGAAATGTCAGTCGGAACTTGATCCACAATGCTGGACCAGCCCGTCTCCCCTGCTCCTGCAAACAGTAAGCCATTTACCATCAGGAGGAGCTCTTCAGGGTAATCGTCTATACCCCAATGACCTGTGTAAAGATACGTGGTTCTAAAATCAATCAGACACGGTATTAGAGGAAAAATAGACGGATGATTTATTCTGCAGAGCAGGATTAAAAACAGCACAGCCCTTTTAACAATAGCAGGACCAACAAGTGAGGAAATCAGTTCTAATAAATCAATTGGGATATGTACAGTACGGCCCCCTTAGCAATAGCAGGTCCAACAAGTGAGGAAATCAGTCCCAATAAATCCAGTGAGATATGTACAGCATGGCCCCCTAACAATAGCAGGTCCAACAAGGGAGGATCTCAGTACAAATAAATCCAGTGGGATATGTTCCATAGTGAATCTCTGGAAGAACATCACCTCTTGGCCAACGTCACTCACACTCTCCCTCAGCTCCGAGATTAGCATCTTTTATCACTTCATAATTCCCCCTTGGGAACTGCCTGCCCAGGAGAGTTTCAAAAGTCCTCGATTGGTGGGCTTCTGTTACGGACTTACCTTATCCCCGCCGCTCCGTCCAGCCGCACTTCCGCATTCAGGACCATGTGACCGCACCCGGAGGCGGTCACATGACCACAACCTAGAGGCGGGGATTTTGAATCCCCTTCTGTATAAAAACCTCACTCTGACACTCGCTGAGTGTCAGAGCAACACTTACCTGTTCCTGGCTCCTGCTCTTCGTGGATTGCAGTGTCTTCCTGTTCCTGTGTCTCCTGTGTGCTGATCTCTGCCTGTTTGACTTCCCTGGCTCTCTATTCCCTGTGTACCGACCCGGCTTGCTGACCATTCTCCTATTCTTGTGACCCGTGTACCGAACCTGGCTTGTTGACTCCGAGTTGCCTTCTGATTCTGCCTGACTCCATTCCTGTGTACCGAACCGGCTCGTTGACTCCGCTACCACCGCTTCACTCCGCTGTACTACATCTTGAGGCGAACCTGGGGACCGCGACCTGCGACTCCTGGCAGCGAAGCCCACCCCGCCTTGCGGCGGTTCTTGGTGAACACCGGGGAGATCGTTAGACTCCGCACCTCAGGTAAGCCAGCGCTAATCAAGATTAGTAATATAGTATCCAGAATCTGTTACAGTTTGCTCTGACCATGGATACCACAGCTAAAGATCTGTTGGAGCATTTAGTAGGAAGGATGGATAAACAAGAAGCTAACCAAGAGCAACTTTTAAAATTCCTCAATAGTCTATCCACTCGCTTGGATGTTGTCCAGAACACCCTAGTGGCTGGTGGATCACCTGGGCCGGCAGTGGCCCCTGTACCTCAGGCCGCAGCAGCAGCTTCTTCCTCGCAGCTACGGTTGCCTAACCCACCTAAGTTCGATGGAGACCCTAAAAATTGCAGAGGTTTTTTAAATCAATGCTCCATACAATTCGAGCTTCTACCTGGGAACTTCCCCTCCGGAAAAACGAAAGTGGCCTATGTGATTTCGTTATTGTCCGGTCAAGCTTTAGCATGGGCTTCCCCCTTGTGGGAGAGGGACGACCCCATTCTACATAACTTCAACCTCTTCTTGTCCACCTTCAAGAAAATATTTGATGAGCCAGGAAGGGTGTCCAATGCCGCTTCCGGCTTACTACGTCTCCGCCAGGGAAACCAGTCTGTGGGGCAGTATGCGGTCCTCTTCAGAACCATGGCCTCTGAACTTCGCTGGAACGATGAGGCTCTAGTAGCTACATTCTGGCAGGGCCTTTCAGACCGAATCAAAGACGAGTTGGTATCCCAGGAACTCCCTACGTCTTTGGACGACATTATCTCCCTCTGTGTCAAAGTTGATTTGCGTTTCAAGGAACGTAATTCTGAGAAGGAACAGTCGCGGCGTAGCATGATTCGCTTGGCCCCCAACTTCCAAACCCCTGTTCTTCCCCCTGAAGAGCCCATGCAACTTGGGAGGACCCGCTTATCAGCCGAAGAGAGGGAGAGGAGATTTCGGAACAAGCTGTGTTTATATTGTGGAGAGAGTTACCATCTTCTGAGTTCTTGTCCCAAACGCTCGGGAAACGACAGGGCCTAACGAGTTCTGGAGCTGTGTCGTTGGGCCTCTTTTCTCAGTGTCAGTCAGTTCCCAATAGTAATGATTGCCTGTCTATTCCTATTTCCCTTCAGTTAGGACAAAAGACCTTCCCGCAGTCGGCTCTTCTAGATTCCGGAGCCGCAGGAAATTTCATTTCCGCCACAGTAGTTAAACAATTCGCTATTCCCACACAAGCCTTGGAACAACCCATCTCTCTGATGGCCATTGATGGAGGAAGAATCCCTGAGGGGTCCATCCTGGTACGCACTATTCCTCTTCTACTTCAGATAGGAGCACTTCATCGGGAGAAGATTTCTTTTTTAGTAATACAAAGATCTACCAACCCAGTCATCCTAGGACTTCCTTGGTTTCGTGCCCACTCTCCCACCTTGGACTGGAAATCTGGTCACATATTGTCCTGGGGACAGTCCTGCTTCTCTCGCTGCCTACAGAGAGTGGTTCCCCCGAATAGTCCCAGACGTACCCAAGAATTTCCTGTGACTCTCCTGCCTGAGCCATACCAAACCTTCTCTGATGTTTTCTGTCAACAAGAGGCCACTAGACTTCCCCCTCACAGAATCTGGGACTGTGGCATTGATCTGATACCTGGTAAACCCATTCCCAGGGGCCGTGTTTACCCCCTTTCCCTCCCGGAATCTAAGGCTATGGAGGAGTACATCCAAGAAAATCTAAACAGGGGCTTCATCCGCAAGTCTGCCTCCCCAGCTGGGGCTGGCTTCTTCTTCGTAAAAAAGAAAGATGGGGGCCTCCGCCCTTGCATTGATTACAGAGGCCTGAATGCCATTACCGTTAAAAATCGGTATCCACTGCCACTGATTTCTGAACTATTCGACCGGATCAAGGGTGCCACCATCTTTTCTAAACTTGACCTCAGAGGAGCGTATAACCTTATACGCATTAAGGAGGGGGATGAATGGAAGACGGCGTTTAACACCCGAGACGGCCACTTTGAATATCTGGTCATGCCTTTCGGGCTATGCAATGCCCCAGCCATATTTCAGAGCTTTATGAATGAGCTGTTTCAAGACCTCTTGTACCAATCTGTAGTCATCTACTTGGACGACATTCTCATCTTTTCTCAAGATCTAGCATCTCATCGTACTCATGTATTGGAGGTCCTCTCTCGTATCCGAAGAAATCAGTTATTTTGCAAATTGGAGAAATGCACCTTCGAGCAGAGACAAATTCCCTTCCTGGGATATATTATTTCGGGCACCGGTCTACAGATGGATCCCACAAAATTGAAAGCCATACTTGACTGGCCCCAACCTTCAGGCCTTAAAGCCACTCAACGCTTCCTAGGATTCTCCAACTACTATCGTCAATTTATCAAGGGGTACTCCTCTCTCGTGGCTCCCATCACAGCATTGACCCGCAAATCTGCTGATGCTGGTATTTGGTCCTCTGAGGCTATCCAAGCCTTTATATTATTAAAGTCTCTCTTTTCATCCGCACCCATTCTTCAACAGCCAGATTGTTCTCGTCCCTTTGTCCTGGAGGTAGACGCCTCTTCTGTTGGCACAGGAGCCGTACTATCACAGCGAGGTCCTTCTGGAAAACTTCATCCCTGCGGATTCTTTTCCCGTCGCTTTTTACCTGCTGAGAGGAATTATGGGATTGGCGACAAAGAGCTCCTGGCCATCAAATTGGCTCTCTCCGAATGGAGACATTTACTAGAAGGAGCGCAATTCCCTATCACCATATATACCGACCATAAGAATTTGCTTTACTTACGCACTGCCCGATGTCTAAATCCTCGTCAAGCAAGGTGGTCCTTATTCTTCTCACGCTTTGATTTCAACATCACTTTTCACTCAGGATCTAAGAACACGAAGGCAGACGCCTTATCTCGCTCTTTTGATCCAGCTGACATGGAATCCTCGGAAGATAAGAAATTCATTGTAAATCCATGTCAAGTATTGGCAGCTACACACCTGAAAAAGGGTTGTCCTCCAGGCAAAACATTCATCTTGCCACATCTACGCACCCGGCTCCTTCACTGGGCTCATCACTCACTCTTCTCTGGGCATGCTGGCATTCGCAAGACCTGGGACTTATTGTCCCGAAGCTACTGGTGGCCTTCCTTGCTGGAGGATGTGAAGAGATTTGTTGCTGCTTGTTCCAAATGTGCTCAACACAAGACCTCTAGGAAGAAGCCTTATGGATGCTTGCTCCCATTACCCATTCCTGATTACCCTTGGTCACAGATCTCCATGGATTTTATCACGGACCTTCCCCCTTCCAAATCCTGTACTGTAGTGCTTGTGGTCACGGATCGCTTCTCTAAAACAGCCCACTTTATTGCTCTCAAAGGCCTTCCTTCTTCCTCCTCCTTAGCCGATATTTTTATTAAAGAAATATTTCGCCTCCATGGCTGTCCTCAACATATTGTCTCCGATAGGGGATCACAATTCATATCAAAATTTTGGCGGTCTTTTTGCAATAAATCCGGGATCAAGCTTGACTTCTCTTCCGCATATCATCCCCAGTCCAATGGGGCTACTGAGAGAACCAACCAAGAATTAGAGAAGTTTCTCAGAATATTTATCTCTAGTAACCAAGACAACTGGGTGGACCTTCTCCCTTGGGCCGAGTTCGCCCATAACAACCATTTTCATGAGGCCATCTCTAACTCCCCCTTTTTTGTTCTGTATGGCTGCCATCCTAGACTACCCACCTTCTCTCAAGTCTCATCTTCTGAAGTTCCAGCAGTGGACTCTCTGGTTCGTAACTTCTCTGATATTTGGGAACAAACCAAGACAAACTTAAAACAAGCAACTACTCGTTCCAAAAAATTCTACGATAAAAGGAGAAGAATGACTCCAAGTTTTGCAGTTGGTGACAGGGTATGGCTATCCACCCAGAACATTCGTTTAAAGGTTCCCAGTAAAAAATTTGCTCCCAAGTTTATTGGCCCATTTGCTATATCTGAGATTATTAATCCCGTAGCCTTTAGATTGAGTCTGCCTCCCTCCTTACGCATACCCAATGTCTTCCATGTCTCCTTGTTAAAACCGATGGTAACCAACAGATTCTCCACCTCATCCAGAACTCCTCCTCCTGCTGTGGATCGGGATCAAGTGGAATACGAGATTAAAACTATCCTAGATTCTCGTAAAGTTCAAGGTGCCATACAGTTCTTGGTGGATTGGAAGGGTTACGGCCCTGAGGAGCGCTCATGGGTAAGAGCCATTGACCTACATGCTCCCCGTCTACTTAAATCCTTCCATAAAAAATTTCCTTTGAAACCCTATTAGGTGTTCGGAGTCCACCTTTATGGCAGGGGGTACTGTTACGGACTTACCTTATCCCCGCCGCTCCGTCCAGCCGCACTTCCGCATTCAGGACCATGTGACCGCACCCGGAGGCGGTCACATGACCACAACCTAGAGGCGGGGATTTTGAATCCCCTTCTGTATAAAAACCTCACTCTGACACTCGCTGAGTGTCAGAGCAACACTTACCTGTTCCTGGCTCCTGCTCTTCGTGGATTGCAGTGTCTTCCTGTTCCTGTGTCTCCTGTGTGCTGATCTCTGCCTGTTTGACTTCCCTGGCTCTCTATTCCCTGTGTACTGACCCGGCTTGCTGACCATTCTCCTATTCTTGTGACCCGTGTACCGAACCTGGCTTGTTGACTCCGAGTTGCCTTCCGATTCTGCCTGACTCCATTCCTGTGTACCGAACCGGCTCGTTGACTCCGCTACCACCGCTTCACTCCGCTGTACTACATCTTGAGGCGAACCTGGGGACCGCGACCTGCGACTCCTGGCAGCGAAGCCCACCCCGCCTTGCGGCGGTTCTTGGTGAACACCGGGGAGATCGTTAGACTCCGCACCTCAGGTAAGCCAGCGCTAATCAAGATTAGTAATATAGTATCCAGAATCTGTTACAGCTTCTCACACTATCCAGCCCCCTCCCCTACTTTCCCCAGATGTCTCCCCTCAGGTGACCCCTGCTGGGTTCGGTTCCTGGCTGTCTGTAAATCTCACTAGTGGACAATAGGGAGCAAACAGAAGTAACCTTAATTCACTCAACTCCTGAGGGTACCCTGCAGAGGTGAAATTTAAGCCCTGAACTGCTTTTCCACAGAGATGTTACATTTCAATACAATAACCTTTATATTGAGACATTGTTCTGATTACAAACCAAATCTAAGCCACACCTCATAACAATGGACATTTGAGACAAAATGGTAATTACCTTAGCTAACACAAGCAAAATAACTTCTGCTGTCCTGTTATTTTCACACAATATGGCAATATTCTTTATATTTCTAATACATATAATATTGCAGGTAATACAAAGGCCAAAATGTACCTAATAACATGAAATAATAATACACATAATACACCGATGCTCTGGTGTATATACTTAGACTGGGCCAAGGATTAAAAAGTACATTAAACTGTAAGAAACAGGTGATGAATAAAGTCCACAGTCCAGTAGCACCCCATTTCGTGACAAACGGTGCTCGCCTTCACACACCATTACAGGTACGAATTAAAACATAAAAAAAATGTACAGGAAACAGCGCAATCCATAGGATGGCACCTATCAATATTAAAACCACTGTTTAACTTGAAATCCATGGATAGGAGCGAATTGGAGTACAACGGAATGGGGTGGAAGGCGGATTCTATATCCACCTACACCAACAGGGCCCCCCGACCAAAACTTCTAACACTCAATCTCAAACATTTAATGCGTAACCGTACAACAAATTTCTGTCACGAGACACTTGGTGATATTTGCGCTGCTAAGCTAGGAGGTGTGGAGTCTAAACAGGCCTCGGACTTCGCCAGGGACCCTCGCAAGAGAGTTTGGAGTTTGCTGCAAGAAATGTGCAGGTCGCAGTCCTCCAAGTTAGCTATCAGCGGAGTGGATGGTGGACAGACGTGGTTGTGGTCGTGCAGGCAGAGGTCAAACCGTACTGGCAAACGTGGTATCAAAGGGCAAGGCAAATCGGAGTCAGCAAGCCAAAGGTCAAATACAGCGGGAGCAATCAGCCAGAAGGGAGATCCAGAAGCAGAACCATGGGAAGCTGGGTCGGTACACAGGAGGTCAGTCAGAGAGCAGGGAAACAAGCAGGAACGCTGGTGCATAGGAAGACCTAGATACTCTGGCACCTGGCACCTACCTAGTGTTAGAGGCAGGATTAAATAGTGGAGCCCATTCCCTCATTGGTGGCAGTGGTGGCGGTGGCCCAAGCAGCAGACCACCGACAGGAAGTGCAGAGAAGTGTCCCATTGCTAGGAAACGGAGAGGCGCTCGGCAATTCTGAGGAAAGAGGACAGCGTCCAGCTGCTAAAAACGGACAGAGCTGCCGGCAGAGGAAGTCTGGAGAGTAAGGAAGACCTGGGACGGAACCGATTGGAATAGACATAATGGAAGGGGCTGAAAAGCAATGGAAACATACATGGTTTATACAGTGAAGTGGGGATGAAAAACAGGGATAAGGCAAGCAAGGAAGAGGAGAATCAAGGGAGTGAAAGGGTAGAATGAGTGAGAAAAGATGGCAGGGAAAGGTTGAGATGTACAGGGGGAAGAGGAAAGTGGCAAGGGAAACAGGAATAAGGAAAAAGAGACAGAAAGTAACAGACAGCTAAATCCAAGGTAAGTAAAACGTATCCTTTCCAACTCAAAGAGGAAGATTACCAGCCAAGCAGGAATATTTATAATGTGGCATGCTAAGTAAACTCCCACAGTGTCATACCAAGGAGCTAAGCTACCATGCCCACTTTAACTCCATCAGGTTTATGGTATGGACACCATAAATAGCTCCCTTGGGCTGAGATATTCCTCAGTTGTAATTACATTAGTATTTTAGTAATTTTTTTTGGAAGATCAGTGAAGATCATTATTTGTAATATACAAAAAGGTTTCAAATTTGTTGTAATTTAAAGTTTGATTTAGGCTGAATTTGTTTTGCAGAGACCAGCTCCAGATGCTATTTAAATACAGTCAGTAAACTGAGAATAATTGGTGACAGTCAGCACACAAATAGTTACAACCACACTGACATTTTGTTATTCTTAATTCACTCAATTGATTAATCTCAATACCCAAAACCAAAACATGAAGACTGAAGTAGGAAGTCAGAGAGAGTTTGGAAGGCAAATGGATTTTCCTGGTTGAAGCCATTACAGCGTTTATCATTTCTTGACAGGTTGACACTATAATGGTTGTCAACCATCATTGAAGTGTACCATGCCAAACAAATCTGTGCGGAAGGATGGGCCAAAATCACTCCTACAAAATGTGCAAAGCTGTTAAATATTTCCCCGAAATATTTAAAACAGTTATTACTGTGAAACATGAGTCTACAAAAAATTAATATTAATGCTATTTTATTATCCTTTAACATTTTTTTGTCGTGTAAAACAATGTCATATTAAAAAAAACTAAGTTTGCGTTTCAGTGCTTTGAAAAAAAAACATCCCCCAACATGTTTGGATACAAACACTAATTTTGGATTCAACATGCAAACATGACATAGAAAATGATTTCACAACTTTTGGAAACTTTTCTGGCACACATTCAGTGTGACATTGTGTGATGTTCCTTAAAGTTTAAGTGTGAGCGACTTTGTTGCTCCACACTGTAATGAGTTACGCTGTTTAGGAAATGTACCAGTACTTTGCTTAAAGCTACAACATAACATTATGAACTACAACATATAATTATAATCAATAGTAGAACGGATCCAGCTGCAATAGATATAATTTGCATTTTTCATGACTGCAGCTGCTTTTGGGTTGGTGAATAAGAAATTCACAGCGGAAACCAATACAATAGAAATTATTGCTGTGATTTGGTGATTTTGCTATAGAAACTGACATGATCACCAACATTTTCAATCTAGTTATTGGGCCTGATTCATCAAGGCATGCATACTGAGTGCAATGTGCGTTGATTTTAAAATGCACATAAATTGGCTCTGTGCACTCCCAAAATCAACAAGGAAGGATCTGAAGGATCAGATATGAAGATATGGATATGTGCACTGATGAATTCGGGTGTAAGTCTAGTCTACTACACAAGATACTGCAGGATACGTCCAATGCCTATGGGAATTATAAATTTAAATTAAAATAAATATACATCAAATTAATGTCACCAGTTAATAATATATGCAAAAATGATAAAGCAGTAAAAAAAAAGTTTTTTATTTATTTATGTTTCCCATGAAATACATTTATTAGGATGTTCTTAATGTCTACTTAACATAAAATACATTTTGACAGTTGCTCCTGATTACAAACACATGTTATAGCATTCAAGACTGTCATCGCTAGTGATCAGGTCTGAAACTAGCCTTGTAGCTGAAGCAAGAGATATGGCAGAAAAACAAGTAACTTTGAGATGCCCAGACATGGCTACGTGCACTTGAGTTTGGCGCACCCTTACTGTAAATTGAAGACGGAGCGGACATGGCTGTGTTTACTGGCGTATGGTCCGGTTCTGGACATGCGCAGAGTGATTTTAGGTACGATAAGCTCAAAATCATCAGATACATGCTATGTTGAATCAGGCCCATTGTGAGGAGCCCAACAAAGAGAGAAATGACAGATATATTGTGTGGGTATAAATAACTGATGATGATGATGAAGATGATGATGATGGGAAAACGGATAATTTTTAAATGACTTTTAGTGCATTTTAGACATTGTGTTCTGAATTACAGAGATAAAACTCTTATCCAGAAAACTCCAATTCCAAAGCATTCCATATAATAAACACCATACTTGTATATGCCATTTTATGTTCAATTAATTTATATAATTTAGCTACCCTTCCATTTAAAAGGGTTCTCTCTTGTTTATTTTGCCAAACACCCCATCATTGGCTTATTTTACTAGAAGACACAAACTACACTTACATTGTACTTACATATACTTACAGTGTTTCAGCGATGAACATTACTGCCAATCACTTTGTACAGTCAATTCATCATGCCCTCCTGCCTGCTGCAACTGATTATAACTATACCTATATATATATAATGTGTCCCTTTAATATACTATAATAAAGATAGAAAATGTATTTATATCATGTACAGTATACTGGTACACATGCAATGTGTAAATCAAATTACCCTCAAATAAATCACAATAATACAATATTAACTCATAATATGTTAAAAATACGGCTTACTGACCCCAATGATCATTGTGTACTCATAAAATACTAATTGCATACTTGTCATATGGCTCATATCTCTGAATGTTTAATCACATTATCTGTAGTAAGATGGCAGAAGGGAGCAGTAAAAAGCAGACTGTGTCTTAGTGAAACATTATGTTATAGAAGACTGAACATATTGCTTCATTTGTAGTCTAAGACGATCAGTGATTGATACTAAACAGTCTTTTATCTTACTGTAGTTGATGTAACTAAACAATATTTCAATCTATGCTTGAAGCTAATCGTAATCAGTTGCTGCCATGGAAACTTGAATGTAGGTGGCGTTGTTATAGGAAATTGCACATGGTTCCTGTTGTCAAGGAAACCAATTTCTTATTTTTATCAGTGTGGTTGTTTTTACTCTGCATTAAGTTGTGGACTAAAACTTTATCATCTCAGGTCAACATAACAGTGACTTTCTAAAATCGAACTGAATTAAAACCAAGTAAAGCAATTATAGCTCTTGTATGAGTGGAAATTGGCATGCTGTGCTTCCCAGACTCCAAGGGGTAAATGTATCAAGCTAGGAGTTTTCCGGCGGGTTTGAAAAGCCAATCAGATTCTAGCTATCATTTATTTAGTACATTCTACAAAATAGTAGCTAGAATCTGATTGGTTGCTATAGGCAGCATCTCCACTTTTCAAACCCGCCGGAAAGCTCTCAGCTTGATACATTTACCCCCAAGAATGTTCATGACCATATTGCATCACAATGCCGGCCTTCAACTTTTCAGACTGCTTTACTTTACAGTCTACAGTATCTTGTCCAATATGGACACAGAACTTTTCTAAGTAAAGGAATTGGTCAGACACATAGAGTGACCCAGATGAAATTCTGTCCTGAATTTGAACTCAGCTCCAGCCTCCCGGTTATGCTGAGCTATTCTAGCTGTTAGACAGTACCTGCTTTTGCCCTGTGTCAAGTTCAGTCTACAGTGGTGCTAGAAAGTTTGTGAACCCTTTAGCATTTTCTGAATTCCTACAAAAATATGACCTTAAATGTATTCATATATTTATTTAAGTCATAAAAATAGATAAAGAGAACCCACTAAATCAAATAACATGGAAAATAATACACTTTTTCATTAATTTATTTATCAAAATGATCCAACAGTAAATGTATTTGTTCAAAAGAGTTTGTGAACTTCTAGGATTATTCCTAAATTATAGATTAACATGTTCTACCTCCACTCTCTGACTTCCTATATATGTGAGACCTCCTCACTTACTCTTTACCAGCTTCTTGTGCTCCAGCCCAGTAATCTAGTTGCTGCTGTTTGTCTTCAATCATCCTCAACCATCTGTAAAAAGTTATTTATGACCAAAATTGCATTTCATAATTGTGCATATTTACAGATGACACCAAACTTTGTAAGACTTTTAACATAAAGCAGGGCACTAAGTCACTGCAGAAGATCTTGGACCAAATGACGAGCTTGACAGAGAAATGGCAAATGAGATTCAATGTACAAAAATGTAAGGTAATGCATTTGTGCTATAGTAATAAATGTGCTGAAACAAATAGAAAGGGCTGTGCTTAACCCCAATTCAGGCAAGAGCAGCAATACTCAGGAATGCCTTCCTGTAATCCACAACATATACATACACGCAATATATTGCGCTCAATTACCAAAATTGCAAGTAACTACTAATCAAATGTTAGTAAATAATGAATGTAAATACATGTAAACCAGTCTTAATGATAATAATTATGAGAAAACAGTAAAGGCTAATGTATTACAATAAGTGGTCTAATGTATGATTGGTAGATGTGTGAATATTAAACTGAGTGTCCACTGATTGATAAGACCAAACAAATAAATATAGTGGGATATAATAGGACCAGTGTAAAAAGTTGATGACCAGGGGTTTAATCGGCAAATGGTCATACAATTGATGGATTAAAATTAAAACAATGCAACAACAAATAAACATAAATAAAAGCAGTTGCACATTAAAATGGAAATGGTTATTAAAAAGTCAAAATATGAGTCCAAAAGGATTCCAATAAGACCCTATGTTGGAAATCCCAATAAATGGATTAAGGAACTTGCTGTCCAAATAACGCAATAATGAAAGTCCAGTAAATGAGAGAGCCTTTGATGAGGACTAAGCATAGAACCGGTAACTCACGGAGTTCCGGGTCGCAAGATGTGTATACCAAGGTACCTGACCGGAGATATAGAGATCCGGGGACCACGGTCCTGATGTTTACGCGGGCGGTGAACTACCGATGAGGCTCATAGAATTGTGGATGATGAGACGGACAGCGAGGAGAACGGAGTGCGTTCCATTACATTCATTATTTACTAACATTTGATTAGTGTTTACTTGCATTTTTGGTAATTGAGCGCAATATATTGCGTGTATGTATATGTAATAAATGTGCTACCTATAAATTAAATGGGATACAATTGTTAAGATCTGAGATGGGAAAGGCCTTATGTGTACTAGACATTAAGATTAGTAGCAGGGCCCAGTGTCTGGCAGCTGCTGCAACAGCTAATAAAATACTGGGATGCATAAAATGGGGCACAGATGCATGAGCAGGAAATATCAACTTGAATATGGGGTACATTTTTAGGAACCTGTGTATAAGAAAGACATAGGAGATCTTCAGAAGGTTCAGAAGTCATTCTCCCCTTATCAACACACTACAAACGTTTATATAACGGCCAAGAGTCAGACAGAGGATCCTGCCCGGCTACTCTAACTATGTTTTAAGTACAATCAGAGCAGCTGGTTAGCATCCACTGCCTGCTTTTAAGCATGTGGGTTCAAATTAATCAAAAAAGGGTCTGGGGCCCACCAATCAAAGTGAAGAAGGGGCGGGAATATGCTAAATCACCCCCCCCCCCCAAAAAAAAATAAATCTAAGTCTGCCCCTGAACAAATGTCACATGTCTATAGTCTTATAAAGGGGCTTATAGCCCCTCATACATTCATTGTTACTGGATTGTGCTAGGGGAAATGTCTGTGGATGTGTACTTTATTAAGTGTGCAGTGCATTTACTCCATAGTTGTGTCATATATTCTCATGTGTAACAGCCTATCACATACTGACCACAACAAAACACAGTGCTTTTCTGTACTTAGCTCCATTATTTATGTAGGTACAGAAATATACAGGCAACTTGCTGTGATATCAACTGTTTTATTTGTTAGAACACTACAAGTCACATCTGAAAGTCAATCAATACTTGCACAGTGAATGCATACACAAACTATCCATCCATTCATACAGCAAGAAAAGAAAATATGTCAAACTAAAAAAGCACCATTGTGTTCAGAGGTAAAGAGTCTGATAATGAAATTCAGCTGCCGCCATTATAGAGAAAATCTTAGCAATGAATGAAAAATATTTTGCTGGTAAGATTGTAGACGTTTAGTATTAAATAGAATAGATCCTAATCCTAAACATAAGTATTGTCTGAACAGTGCTGCTGATGAATTTGCATCCAGAAGTTATAGCCTAAAATATGGTATGGAATCAATGAAACATTATTTCTAAACTAACCCCCACACACAAGATTCACAAGAATAATATGTGTTCTTAGTACAAAAAAAAAATACTGTCCCATATTAGATATAATATAACTGACCATTGATATAGAACAAATAAATATTCCACAAGTAGAAACTACATTCCATAAGATATTAAATAGCAAAAAAAAAATGTTTTGTTGGAATTGTTTAGTTTCTCAGTAGAACCCTTTTGAGATTTGCTGCATTGAATACATAGGAGGTAATTCAGGACACAAATCCTCTGCTAAGGTGCAGTACAAAACACACGTTGGTGTCATCACATGCCTCCATTTTCTCTGGTGAGTTTAGTTTTTTTGACCCAACGGCCAAGATCAGAAAGTCAGGGCATATGCAATCTCTTTGTTCGTTGACCTTGATTGATTGAAACCCTTTTCAATATAATGTCTTGTAAGTCCTTGTTCTATGTATGTCCTGTTTTCCCTACTGTGCAGAGCTGCAGAGCACTATGGCACCTTATACATCTATGATAATAATAATAATGTTCAGTAATTTTTTTGGATTTTTCCTTATAAGTATAATCCAAACATTTTTTTTAATACAGTCCTATGTCAAAAATTTGTGTTAATATTTTTTCTTCTCTCACTTTTTCATTACTCACTATCTCTGAAGCATCTACTAGCATCCAAAGACTCTGCCCCTGCAGAATTTGACTCTTGACAAGACCATTTGAATCCATGGTTTGATTATTTATACCCTTACCAGGTCATGTACACTTCTTAATTCCCATGCTACACAGCGTTTGTACCAAGTTGCATTGTCAGACAGCCGGAGAAGAGCATGTACTGATAGCAGAGCCTGCCTAAACAAAGTGCCTTCTGCTTGGGCAATATCTGTCTCTGCTTCCCACCGTCTCACTGTCCCCACCTTTCAACAGTTGTGATCTTCACGTCCTCTTATTTTTAAAAAAAAGCTTCTTTTAAAAATTAATATTAAAATTATATATATTTAAACATATGGTACATATACTATAAAAGTTAGAATAATCCTACCTTAGGGTACAGTGCTACTAAATAATTTATTCAAGGAACAAATTATCAGCTTCCCTTTCTGTGAATGGCGTTAACTGAACAGGTATTGCAGCAGTACAGGTACCGCTGTCATTTTCATCGGTAATAAGATTTTCACCCATTGATAAATGAAGCCCTATGAAACTATGTAAACTATTAAAGACATGAAAAAATAACAATTTGAAGAAATGTACAAACAACTTGTTGTCAATGAAAATTAAAATGCCTTTTTACACCGCGTGAACATGGAACCTAAATTTATGCGCAATGTTTTCACGGTGCTAGGAGTGGCTGCACACTGTGAGCCGGGATGTCAATCACAGGATGGAACACCAGGGAAATTTTGAGAAACCATTATGAATGATTCCTGATTGCTCAATCATTTTGCAAAGCATTCAACAAGATGCTGTTCAGCATGGTATATGTTGTACTCCCCCTGCTTTAAGGAGATCTACTGGGTCAAAAAATTAAAAAACAAAATTGATCTCTGAGTAATAAAAAATGAAAACAGAAAACGGTTTGTTTGCTCATAGACCTTCAGCTCAAGTTCCAGCAGTTGCTATAAAAATGAAATTATATTTGTAGTGCCTTCCAAGGTGTATCCGTGTCTACTGTCTAACAAGCTAATCAAAAATATAAACGCAGAAAAAATATAAAAAAAAACCCACCATACCAAGGACGTAGAATGCTGTCTAAAGTAGAGAAAAATGAAATCTATTATTGCTTTTATAGCAAAAAAATAAAAAAGCTGTTTGTTTACAAATGCTACACAAAGAAAATATATTTTTTCATCAAATTAAAATGGTATGTAAAATGTATGCTGGTACCCTAAAACATAAAATGTTATTGTCATGTAAACAGCATATAGCAAAAAGGCTAAAACGTGTTTGGCCTTTACTTAAGGTTTATGTAAGAGACGTAACTTATGGTATTTTTAGTAGGGTAATTCATTTGCATTCAGCATAGATACTTACCTAAGTTTTTTTTGTTTTTTTTAAAGATATCTTACTTTGTTAAGCAACGTTCTCCTTAATTAACAAAGTATAAAGCATATTGGAAGGATCTTTGATAATGAGAAACATATTCAATTTTGATTAAAAAAAACAAAAACAAAAAAAAACAAGAAGCATAAATTAACTGGAATAACTGGAAAAAAGCAAATGTAATGGTTTTGTGCATTATTACATTTCTTTACCAATAACAAGAGCTGACAGTTCCAACTAATAGCTTCCTTGAGAGAATACTGCACAGTAAATTACATAAAAAAACTCAACTTTATAGAAAGACCTGTATCCTCATTAATTTTCAGCAGATGTTTCTCCGTGAACTTGCAAAGGTTCATTGAAACAAGTGTGTTCTAACATTCTTCTGATGTTCAAATGCAGTTGAAACTTTAGTTTTAAAAAAAGATAATAGATTTAATGCTCCTCTCGTTCCTGACTGGTGTGGGTCCTTCCCCCAAAACCTCCCTTTCTTAGTGATACGAGGATACATGGTGAAATTGGGCCTCCACAATGGAGGACCAGTTAAGAAGAGTAGACCGTGGTGCAATATCAGCACTGCTCTAATAGTGTCACTTTGGTTCTCTCAGTTGATGGAGTAGCATTTTATATCCCCGGTGCAGTAATTATTAATGCTGGGACATTTAAATGTCTTTTCTTTCAGCTGATAGAAGCAGTGTCACGACGTGTGAAGGTGATTTCCTGAAATTAAACTCCGCTGCGGCAGGCTTGGCATATTGGGTTCTCCCATTTTGAAGCCCACTTTCATTAGAAATGGAAAGGGTCAAATCATGGCCTGGAATAAGGTTTTGGATTATTGTATTAAATCTTCATCTCCTGCACACCCAGGATGTCTTAAGTTTTCAACTGTGTGACTGACCACAGGTTGTTCTATCAGATCATCGGAATGTTCTTAGCACTCAATGTGTTTCTGTTGCGACTGTTCCCCTCACTGGTCTTACTGGAAGTAACGGTACGAAAGCCGAGCTTCAGTTTTGCGGGGTCTGGGCATGCGCAGTAGCGCAAATTGGACAAAGGCGTCCTGCCTCACTTCCAATTTACTCCTAGACAACCGTGGATTACAGCAGTTATCATAAAAACCCGAGGAGATGGAGCAAAGCCCTCCTATATGCCAACACTGCCCTTTGCTTAATAGCACCTCCTGTTACAAAGAAAAAAACATTTCTACTTACTCTATCATACATTTTAAAAAAGTCTCTTTTTCCTGTAACAAGAAATTCAAGGGTTAAGTGAAACAAAATAAGCATATGGTGAAATATAATCAACATTACTCAAATATATAACAGTCCACATTTTTCAGGAACACAATTAGCAAGTTTAATGTCAATCCCTTCGTTAACATGTCAGAGGGATTGTCCTCACTGGCTATATAACTCACACTGATAGATTTCTTCTCCACTAACTCTCGGATGAAGAGCTGTCTTATGGCATTGTGTTTGGACCGTACATGGTGCTTTGTACTTGAAGAAAAATCAATTGCTCCACGGTTATCACACTAAATGTTGATGGTCTCACTTTAGTTAAGAAAACCAATTTGACATATAGTCTTCTTTTGCAGTTTCTGTGAGTGTCATGTACTCCGCCTCAGTGTTGGAAAGGGCAACAGTTAATTGTTTTCTGCTTCTCCATTCAAGAATGCAGAGTCAAAGTCAAGTTGATACAAACACAAATCATGGATTGTGGAGATGGCAATCGCTAACCTTAGGGTGCTGTATCTGGCAACAGGCGAGAAGATCTCGCCATAATCGATCCCGGACTTTTGTGTGTAGCCCTTGGCAACAAGACGGGCTTCATAGAGTGTGATGGTAGTGTCCGCATTCACTTTCTTACAAAAGACCCAATTGTTCCTGATTATTTTGCGGTTACACGGCCTGTCAACTACAGTCCATGAATGGTTGTCATCCAGATCTGTTAACTCTATATCAATAGCTGTTTTCCACTGTTCCTGGTCGTCGCTTGATTTTGCCTCTTAAATGTTTTGCGGTACACATATATACATATGGGAGCCTCCAGTTTACAGTTAAACACTTTTGGGGGATTTATTTGATGTTCGCGACGCAGTTCTCTAAGCTATGACTGTTCCCCTCACTGTTCTTAATGGAAATAATGGAGCGAAAGCCGTAATTCCAAGTTGGGGGTCTGGGCATGCGCAGTAGCACAAATTGGACATAGGTGTCCTGCCCCACTTCCGGTTTCCTCCTAGACCACTGGGGATTACAGCAGCTGCCATTGAAACCCGAGGAGATGGAGCTAAGCGCTCCTATATGCCAACAAAATTGAGGGGCCCAGTACAAATTAAACAGGCAGGGTCCTCTTACTACTCCTCGACCCCATCTACCTGGACCAGGTGGAAACAGAGGTGGCAGATAAACCTGCTCTCTCTTACCTGTTCTTTCGGTGGCTGATGTCTTAAACTCTGCTCCTGCTTGTCTGGATCCTGGAATGTTGAGATCCTATTTGGGAAAAAGACAGGTACATGCACTACACAAATCCGCAACCAGCCCTGGTGTTAAATCAGTAACACCCACATTTAATTACATTTAACAACCAGAAAAGAGGTGGAACTAGCGAGCTGCGGGCCGCGATGCAGGGAGGAGGGAACCAGGACCCCCGACCCTCTGCATCTGCCATGCAGCAGGCCCAGTTATCTCCATGGGCCCCGGTACACTGCACCTGCAGTATCGGTAGTAGTAATGGTAGTTCCGCCACTGAACCAGACCCAACATTAAATTAATAGTTTTCCCATTTCATAAATAAATCTATTTTCTTCTCTCAAAGAGTCCTAGCAATAAATGAATATAATTTACAATTAATAAATATACCTAAACCACCCTTTTATTAAATGAAATAACCAGACCACCATCCCACAAAAAAATAAATAGCACTCACCATTAAATAACAAGCTACCACCCTCACTCCACCATTTATCTAAAGCCCACCCCACCTGCACCCTTCCCTCACACTTCCCTTTTCCATCCGTCCTTCACAAGATGTGAGTGAGCTGCAGAATTAGTGGCACTATATAAATAGGGGATGATAATGATGATGTTGAAAGTGTGTTGGGAGTATGCTACTTGTTTTGAGCAAAGTGGACAATTTGAACATTTGCAGTTTGGGAGGTTGAGCTATATACTATTCATGAGTAATGAATACACTTTGTCTAGTATACATCCCCCATGACATAGAAAACAGGTAAAACACCAGAGGTGGCATATTGGAGTAACTTAATAAATGCTGTTATCACACTGGTGCCAGAGTACTATGCAAAAACTGGACCATCCCAAATCCGCACTCCACTTTTATTGTCTTACCAACCATGCATTTCTAATGTAGTTTCAAGCATTACTCTTTGTGTAGGGCCTGAAAAACAGTGGCATCTAATAAATGATGCTTGGTTTCTTATGAAACAATTTACAAGATCAACTTAATATAATTTTACATCATAATTACGTTATGAGCCATTATAATTTATTTTTAGAAGATACCTAAGATAAGTATAAACATAGATGAGGCATGTAGATGAATAAAGCTGATATTTGGGTTGAGGAATAATTTGTGGTATTAGGCTATTAATTTTATTTTTAATAATTCAAATTACAAATCTTTTGTCCATTAGTTTAAACAACAAAGCTATTTTAAAATGATTTAAGAGAATAAAATGTAATTTATAAATGTATTCAATTTCTTTTTATTTTGCTGTTTGACTTTTTTCTATAGAAATTGTTGTTCAAAAAAGACATTTTAAAAGACAATTGTATTCCAATTTTTTAATTACTCCACTTTTGCAAACTGTTTAGCCGGCAAGGAAATGTGTACAATTGGTTTCACTTATTTCTATTGAGAACATATATTGTTACATTATGGGTTGTTGTTTTTTTTCATACTGTTTGGCAATTTAATCTATTATTCTGACTATATCAACATGTACTGCCTTTTGTATTGTTCTTTCTTTTGGGCTGTAACTTTTATATAATCTCTTGACCTAAGATTAAAAACATGTTTAAAGTAAAATGTGGCACTTTACTATTTTACATTCACCAAGTCCCGGGTTAAGAGGTGACACTGTAACAGGCTTAGTGCATTAACAAAAACTATAACAGAGTTTCAACATCGTTAATCCATTGTCTGTATCTTACCACTTGACCTTGAAGTGAAGAAGATGGTCGTACAACAATATTGATTTTGTTTTTATGTTTACTTTTTTCATTTTTCCTTTTTATATTGAACAAAGTTTCGAAATAGGTGGCGCTTTATCATTAATAATATTCATAAAAAACTTTTACCTTTACTACTACTACTAGTAATAGTCATTATATTCAACATCATTATCATCATCCTTTTCAACACATATGCTCATGATGTTGCTTTCCAACAGAACTTATTATTTATTATCTTTTATCTATATGGAGCCACAAAAGGTCCGCAGTGCCCTACAATTACTTGGTGATAGAACGAAATTAGCGCATGATCGGTGCAAACACAAATACTTTTAATGGGGAAACAAATCTGAGAAGATGTTAGCTGTGACATTAAGAGCCCCACTCAGTGGAGGATGCAAATGGGAAGGAAAGCCACTTGACAGTGGACATAGCCTCAACACTCCATGCCTACTATTCTGGGTTATATAACATTCCTCACCTGTTCCTTAAGGCCTACCAACCATCCACTTAACCTCTCACCTCTTCTGGTTCTCCTCTGCCCCCTTTCTCTCTCCCCGTTGCTTCACTGGCTCCCTTTTGTGCCTGACTTTGTTTACCCTCCCTTAGGATGTAAGCTCGAATGAGCAGGGCCCTCTTCCCTCCTGTCTCCATACCTGTTCTTCTGCTCCGTCTCTACTGTATCTGCCTGCTTGGAGTTTCTGAAGTACTGGTACTTTGTGTTTATTGTCCTGTACTGTTTTACCCTGTATAGTCTACTGTTTGTCCCATGTACGGCGCTGCGGAAACCTTGTGGCGCCTAACAAATAAACGATAATAATAATAATAATAATTGCGGGATCTTCCCCCTTGGTAGGCCCCGACTCAAAGCAAGAACAAATTAGCGATTACCTCCAGAGGTGCAAATTCCCCAAGCTCTCGGAGTCTGACAGGGAGATGCTGGATCAACCATTTACCCTGAGGGAAGTAGGGGAGACTGTCTCCTCCAATTCTCCTGGCAAAAGCCCAGATGCGTTTACCATTGGCTATTATAAAATGTTCGGCCAGGTGTTAAATGCTTTTCTTCTGGGGGCCATGAATGAGATCTCTGACAAATCCAGCTTCTCCTGAAGCACATATTACAATTCTCCCTAAGGAAGGTAAGGACTCATCCCTGTGCTCCAGTTATCTCCCTGCTAAATGTGGATATAAAACTCTTCGCAAAAATGATGGCTAATCGCCTGAAAACTCTCCTGCAAAGTCTAATACATAGTGATCAAGTCAACTTTGTTCCGGGCCGTGAGGCTCAGGACAAAACCACTAAGATTATTGACTTGATACATTTGATAGAGGGAGGGCATTCCCCTACCCTATTCCTAGCAACTGATGTTAAAAAGGCTTTGGCAGGGTAGACTGGCAATTCCTCGAGGGGGTGCTGGGGCACATGGGATTGGGTCCAGTCTGTCTTCATAGAATCCTCTCCTTTTACAGGAACCCCACAGCCCATATTAATAATAATAGTTCTTTCTCCGACACAATCTCCATCTATTATTGTAGACATCAGGGATGCCAGCTTTCCCCATTGATATTTGTCCTTTGTATGGAGACTTTGACCCAGTCTATTAGAAGTAATGCTAATGTGTATGGGGTGTGGGTGGGAGGCCGGAGCACAAATTAGTCATATTTGCGATTGACTTGTTAGCAATGGTCACCAATCTTTTGATTTCACTGCCTAATCTAATGCTAGATTTTGAGAGATTTGGGGCACTGTCTAACTTTTTAAATTGAATTACACCAAATCTATGGCTCTGAATTTCTCCATTCCACCGCTCATGTTAGAAGGCCTTAGGTGCTCCTTTCTGTTCACCTGGCATTCCTCTCAAATTAAATATCTGGGGGGTGTGGCTTCCAAGGGACCTTTCCGCCTTGCAAAAAATAAATTTCTTCCCATTAATCCCCAAATTCCAGGTGGATTTTGGACGCTGGCGATCTCAGAGCTTCTCCTGGCTGGGGAGGGTAAAAATAATTAAAATTCTACATTTTACATGAACATTCTACCAAAGATTCTATATCAGGTGATGTGGACTCCTACATCTGTACTTCGCTGGTTGCCTGAATTTTCACACACTTTGCACCCCACTATTGGCCCCACGCTTCAATGCTGGGCTAGGTTGCAAACCTTGAAATTTATTTCCTCCCTATTATCGCTCCTCACCCCCTTGACTGCTAATCCAGACTTTCCACCAGGACTCACACTAGGGGCTTTTAGGACATGGCCTACAGATAAGATATTCAGGAGAGGTCAGCTGGTGGCCAATGGACAAGTACGCGCCTTCTCTCTTTTGCAGGACAACTTGGGTTTATCTGTTTCAGAGCCCTGGCTATACCTGCAGGTTAGACACTACTTACAATCAAAGGCAGTTATGTGGGGAGAGGGTAGGAGCCTGACTGTCTTTGAGGAGCTGTGCTGCTCCACTGAACCGAAACACACTATATCCACAATTTAACTGCTCATTGTTAATTTATACCCCAAAATACCTGGCTATGTTGGCGCTTGGGGTGGAAAACTAGGGAAGCCTACCTCTGAAAAATTCTGGCCATAGCTTTCCAATATATCATAATGAGCTCCTTTAGCCTCTTTGTGGCGGAGATGCAGTACAAAGTTATTTCTTGTTGTTACAAGTGCCCCTCCCAATTAAGTAAGATGCACCCGGGTGTCTCGGGGTCCTGCTGGAGATGTTGTTCTGAGTCGGGATCTTCTCTTCATATTTGGTGGTTTTGCCCTGTAATAGTGTCGCATTGGTGTAAGGTGAAACAGTCACATAGGAAATCATGGGAGGTCCGGTCCCGGTAGGGTCAGATTTCTGGTTGTTCAGTCTTTCAGACATCCCCATTTCTTAGTATAAAAATGTATAAATAATTTTTCTTATAAAAAATGCTGCCATAGCAGTTATCCCGGTCCACTTGCAGTCTCCTGCATCCCCAGACATGCAAGAGCGGTTTAGACAGATAGACCTTTACAGGCTTATGGATGACATAACCCTTTCTGGCCAAAAGAAATTCACCAACTACGCGGAAATGTGGCTCTGCTGAGTTTGAGGAATCTCTGTCTTATCGCTCCCTCATGGATTGTGGCTAGCCATTTTCTGGTGTAAATCAGTGTAGGTGGACATATTGGAGAATAAGCATACTGTACTGTTTCCCTTTGGGCATCCTTTTATTGTCCTGCGACTGTTATACTATGAGGAGTCTTCTCTTTTTTCCTTTTCCTCTATCTTCCTAGTCCCCCATCCCTCCTCCCCCTACTTCCCTTTCCTTTTACTCTCCTTTCTTCCTTCTAATCTATATACCTTTTTGGTCTCTTCTTTCTCTTGTCTGTAGTGTATTGTATGTTTTTATAATCAGCGCTATTTTTATTGGTTAATGGACTGTGATGTATTTGCATGATTCTGTTCATGAATTATTTTTCATTTGCTGTTTTTATTCTCTTAAGTATCTCAATAAAAATAAATTACATAAAAAAAGCGCATGGACAAAACAGAAACGTCATGCAGGACAGTACAAAAACAATGTGCAATTAAATCCGACTCAGCTGAAAACAGGAGCATAGGGCAAAAAGGTAAAAGTGAATTCTAGAACACTTAGAAGCTAGGAAAGGGAATGAGGAGAGGTGGGGAGTGAGCTAAAGTGGACTTGTGGGTGATTGTAGGTGTTGTGGAGGTAGAGGTGACAATGCATTGCATTCTTTTCATCCTTTGGTTTTTTAGGGCAGGATTCTGTATACAATCTTGAAATGCGACATGTATTAGGAATAAGAAAGAAAACACCGGCGCCACCTGATAAGAAATATGTATAGATTTATTTATTTTTAACACGTGTATACTGATTAATGTATTCTGATTGGATGCAAGCAACACTTGCTGATTCTATGGATACTTTCAGTTATTCTCTGATGAAATTAGCTGGGTTGCTAGAGAAACGCGTTAGCTGAAGGACGTATCTCAGTTCTTGCTGCGTCTATTTTTATTTTACATATGCCAATTGATCTTTGGCTGTAGACTGAACGCAACATAAATTAGTTTTATTGATCAAAAATACTCTTTTTGCTGAAAAGGGAACTTGCGATGACTTACTGTAGAAAGATTTATCCACTGAGTGGTAACCCGCAAGAAGTAATGGCGTATTCACGACCTGAGTTTCACATATTATGGATATAAAATAGCAGTCCTGACTGTGTGAAAAGCACACTCGGCAGGAGTGTTAATACATTTAACAGCCATCAACCTTTCCATATACCACTACTTATGATTAATTGAATAAACCGTTTGAATTGTCACTTCTTTCTGTGCAGTATCCTATTCCACAGGGATAGTAAGAACTCCTTCTAAGTAAATCCATTTCAACATACTCTTGTCACCGTATTTGTGTTTGGTATCACAATAGAATAGTGGTCTATGCATTTGCAACTTGCTGTCTATTTGAATGCAATTTATGAGCTGCTTGATATTAATTAATTTTAACATGTATGCATGTATATGTACTGAATAAATAAATGATTTTGTTTAAATAAATTTCATGGGAATGCAAATTATTATTCCTTTTCATGTAATTGGAATGTTTATGCCAGCATGCATATTATAGGCGGGGGGGACACTACATTGCCTCATGGCTCTTTCGTCCCACAGCCCCCATTGTGCTTTTCAGCTTTGTGGTTTGTGCATCTCCGAACCCAGTGGTTGCCACACCCCCTGTAATAGGGATAGTTCTGCCACTGATCAGGAGAATGCAATGTTGTAGTGCAGGCCTGTCCAACCTGCGGCCCTCCAGGTGTTGTGAAACTACAAGTCCCAGCATGCCCTTCCAGCTATCAACTGGTTGTCTACCAGCAAAGCATGCTGGGGCCTGTAGTTTCACAACATCTGGAGGTTGGACGAACCTGTTGTAATATATATTTGAAAAGAAAAATATACATAAAATACCCCATATAAAAATCTGGATAATTAAAATATTCATATTTATAATAAAAAACATTGCTGAGTGCTAGTAGCTTGTAACCGGAAAGTACAGTAATAAAAGGTTAAAAATAAATTAATAAGTATTACCAAGAGCTATTATTTTCCATTCATTTCTGAATATATATGATAATTGTACTTCCTGCATCATAATTCCAGTTATTAATAATAGAAAACCTGAACAAAATAGACAACTAATGTAATAGCAGCTGAAAAAAAAGGTTGAAAATAAGTTGTTTTTATCTAAATGGGTTTTCTGGTTGGTGAAAGCAAGAACCATGCAAAGCAATTAAATGACTTTGCAGGTAATTCTAAGTAACTGAGTTGCTTGCATAAACGCAGTGCATTTACTAATTAATGCTTTTTCAAAAGACACTTCCAGGCTCAGATTGAAATTGTTTCCCCTTCATTTCAATGGGTAATGAGAGGTCACCTAGTGAATGTGTCTAATGAAACATCTTCTTCTTCTTTTTTGTATCTGTCACTGGTAAAATAAACAATTTACACACTGTAGCTGTCATTTTCAGATTTAATATTGGACTCATTATGCCGTTTAGACAGAACTTGGACACAGACAGAACAGCCTACTCATTATGCTGTGGACTTAGTGCAGTCCTCACTTGGGTATATACTTTTGGGTGATTTAACATTTACCAGTGGTGTTACACATCATACACCAGAAGGTAAACAGTGGTGTCACGCTGTCACTCTCCTCTGTCCCTCTCTCACTTTGCCCCCTCTGCCGCGCGCCAGCCATCAAAAAAACCAAACAGAAACACTTACCAATCCGCGCGGCGCTGGGACCCAGCATCCTCCTCTCTTACGCAGCTTGTCACTGATATGACAGCTGCGTGAGAGAGGAGGATGCTGGGTCCCGGTGCCGCGCGGATTAGTAAGTGTTTCTGTTGTTTGTTTTTTTGATGGCTGGTCCGTGGCACCCCTGAGACAGCGCCGCGGCACCCCTGGGACAGCGGCGCACAGTTTGGGAACCGCCGACCTACACCATGGCAAACAGCTCTTACACGTATTTGTATAAGAAGGTTTAGACAATACAGATCAATGCATCACATTAACCTCATTCAACCACGTGCTGGTTTAAGTAGTCTCTTTCAAAGAAGACATGCAATTCATTACATTGTAAGCAGTTAATATTGCTTAAATTTGTATGTACTCTTAATTACGATCTCAATGCAAGATATTGTAATTTGTACGATACAAAGAGGCCTTTCTAATACAAATCAATGCAAATTCGAAACAAAGCCCTGCACAGGGTGCATATTTCTCTAAGAGTAAAAATAAGCATTATTCCTAATATATAAAGCCATCTACAAGTATGCCCCACCTTACATATGCAGCTTCACATGAAAGTACTTTCCATACTGCTCACTAACCCCTTCCAAAGACCTGTTACTCAATACTTCTCTTGTTACTTCCTCGTATGACAGTCTACAGGACATTTCCAGAGCATTTCCTTCTTTCTCTTTCTTAATGAGACTGTCCCCCAACTTTTCAACATTTAAGCAGCTGAAAGTCATCTTTTCAGATAAGCTTGCCCCGACGTCTCCTAGTCCACCATCCTCTTTAACTTTCCATCCACCACAGTTTCAAAATGCTTGCCCACCCCATGGGGTAAATGTATCAAGCTGCGATTTTGCATTTTCAGCAATGTTCTCTGGCTAATTTAAGCTCGTCGCTGTATTAAAGGGCGAGTTGATAGAAAATTGCCAGTAAAGTGTTCAGTTCAAAATCACCATTTCCAAAATCACTACAAATCGCAGTCAGAATGTTTTGCCACTCTAGCAATACAAATCAACAAATGTATGAAGCTTCGGTTTTGCAAACTCGCCCGAGTTTGAATTGAAAATCGCCACAATCAACACGCTGCTTTCTATAGGTGAGATTAGCAAACACATCGCTGTTACACTGCAGGGTAATGTTAATAATACAGGAGGCACAATGGAAGTTTAAGTAAAGCATGATTTTTGTTTTAGAGGGGCAAAAATAGTTATTAATTATCTTACGGGGGACAAATTATTTTATGAATAAAGCAGTTGGCCAAATTTAATTAATGATTATATGTATGGGATTTTTATTTTATTATATTATAGTGGCTTACTATTTCATAACCATTGGGGCAATAATTATATTTTATGATGTGCCAACACTTAGTATTTCCAGGTGGGGACACCATTTAAAGTACATAGTTGGGGCACTACAAGTTGCAGCATACACATGAGCACAAGCAATCATTCAGATTCTAGCTATAATTGTCTAGACTGTACTAGATTAATAATAGAATTTGATTGGTTGCTATGGGCAATACATCCGATTTCCTTTTTAGAGGGATTGATAAATCTACCCCCACATTCCTCTTCATAATTAATGTAAAGTTAAAAAAAAAAATCCCATGAAAGATGTCATCATTAAATTGTGTTTTATATATTGAATTATTGTGTTCTTTGACTATGAAGACAAACATGTATGTTCTGAAATCTTAAATACAATGGTAAAGTTGAATATATATTTTTTTTATTATTCATCGTCTGCATCCTAATTCATAGAAATGCACAAATGGAATTTAACTTTCCATGGAAATCATATGTCATATGGCAATGTCAATCATTGTTATTTCTTTTCCAATAGTTGTGGCCAAACTTTTTCACTTGCAGGAGGTATATTGTGTAAAATCAATTAATGAATCCCATTATACAACACACAGTCATCAAAACATTCTTGCCAGCAACCGCAGTAAATAAAATGAACTGGGCTACTTTCATATGTTCCCAATAATATATACAATTATACAATTTATATTTTGCATTGCAATTATTTTTCTGCTTTAGATTATAATAATTATAAATGATACATTAGATATTTCAAACAAATTGTTTTTGCAATATGTTATGTTCAGCCTACACAGTCTTATGAAACATATGGAAATTATGTAACACTAATCTATTTTTAGAATTGTTTGCCAGCTTTTGTATTGCACGACAATCAAAAGCATTTATAGCCTATATTTAATTAAAATTCCACACACCACTTCAAAGCAATTTTGTTTAAAATATAGATTTTTTTACCATGGCCTAATGCTGCAACAATTACATCATCAAGACTGTAAGTTTTTATGAGTAGGGCTGTCGAATTTTTATAGACTATGTCACATAATGTTGTATTCGCCTGAAAATGACCAAATAACGTGTCTCTAGATTTTCTGTAGTCTCACAGAAGTATAAAGTCATGTAATATGACATTTTTATAAAATGACTGTACGTACCTCCAGTACCCATTTGGTGGGGGTCCCTTGCTGGGACCTACCTCCTCTATCCTGTTAATGAAATTGGGTCTCAGTGGAGCATTATGTCATAGCCAACACCTAATGCTTTTTTATGCTTCAGTCAATTAACTGACTAATAAGTTGTGAGTTTATTGCAAAGTCTGATTAAATCTTTTTTTTTTGCCATTTGTGATGTTCTCGAATTAACAGAGTAAATACTATATTATTTTGCTGTTATAAATCTTATAACTCTATTAGATTAGATTTTATTACATGAAAATCCTCCTTGAATAATGATGCCTATGGCTTTTTGCAAGAAAAAAATCAACACCATATTTTGATGCCACTTTAATGGCAAATTACATTATTTTCTAGGGAAGAGCTGGTCAACCTGCAATGTCTTATTATCAAAAACTGGGCTACTCTCTCGTGCTTATCAATTTTTTCCATTTCAATATCCTATTTAATAGAAAATGCAGGCAGCATTGGGAAATGAGAAAAGTGTGAGAGTGGTACATGCCATCTTTTAGTGGACACTTTTTTTTAATTTTAAGATTTGCAAGCACATAAAAGGCAGTATGATAACATAGGATATGGAATTTGACAATATAAACATATAAAGGTAGAAAACAATAATAGTACTACTCACAATATCAAGATGAGAAACATCCAAGCGTAACCAACCTGTAGAAAATACTGAGTCCTCATAAAGGCTTCAACTAATCATTTTAGGTCCTCTAGTTTGGTTGGATCTATGTAACTGATCTGATGAACTTGCTAGATTGTACAGAACTTATAGACTTGCTTATCAGTAATGCTTCCAAACCTAGTTCAGGGAAAGGACCCTTATTTTAATTTAACTAAAGCTAAACTCTCCAGAGAGAAATACATTTTAGAGATCAAATAGATTGCCAGACCTGATGAATGAGATTTAATTTCATCCCTGCTTTTTATTCGATTTATCTAAGTGACATGCAGAAGATGTGCTGTGGGCCTTGGTTCTAAGATGAATAAAACAAGTAGGGCTGGTGCAATTCTTGGGAGCAACCCACCTCTCACGTTCCTGGCAGAAAGGTGGAGGGGGCAGCATCCTCAGCTCCTCAGACTGAGAATATGGTGCTTGGCTGCGGCATCATAGCCAACTGGAACGCTTTCAGAGTAGCACTGACATGGAGGAGTAGCCAGGGCCGGTGCTAGGGTCCTTGGTGCCCTAGGCACACTTTCACATCCGCGCCCCTTCCCCCCCAGGCATACTTTCACAATCCGCGCCCCCCCCAGGCATACTTTTACAATCCGCGCCCCCCCCTCCCCACGTTTTTCCTTACCTTTACATGCCGCCATAAAGCTGCTCCTCTCTGCTCCTTCTCCTCCCCTTCACTCACTGACACTGTCGGTCCGTGATGATGATGTCACGTCTGACAGTCAGTGGGTGGAGGGGAGGAGACGGAGCAGAGATGCGGCAGTGGTGATCCATAGCCCCATCCCCCTCCCCGTGGATTTATTGGAAGCTGTGTGGCGGCCGTGGAAGGTATGGTCAGCGGTCACCGCACAGTTTTAAAGTAATTTTTATTCTGTGGTGCCCTCCAGAGCCCGGCGCCCTAGGCAACTGCCTAACCTTGCCAAATGGGAGCGCCGGGCCTGGGAGTAGCAGCCAGCACCTTTGCATGTAAAAAGCTGCTGACTACTTCTCATTCATGTCAGTGACCTGCGCTCTGTGTAGGGGCTCCACAAGGAATTAAAATGACTGGATAAGTGACATTATGCAATTTATTCAGTGCTTTAAGTACCTCCTGACCATTAGCGTCCTGTGCATCCACATTATTGCTCCAGATGCAGTCAGAAACCAGCTCTACTATAATTTGCAGTAGATATTACAGTATGTTCTTTGCACCGGAACCCACTGCAATGTTCTGTGCAGCACATATTTCACATGCTGTATCTGATAAGTAAATGACATTGAACTAAATAAGAATCATCACACCTCTAGTGAATACTGTTGTAAGTGTTAGATATAGAGGTTGGCCACAAAATTATTGTGCTATGCTGTAAATTATACGCATTGTTGTCATTTGTGCTTATTCCTTGAACATGGAAAGAAGAAAAATATCTGAACTTTTAAAATTGGTTAATCATTAAGATAAACTTACCCAAACCGTTAGCTGTTTAATATTACCAGAAAATAACCTACTTTCAGGCGATGTCTCTGCTCTTTTCTCCCCCTTGCTATTCCTGATGGCCCTTAAGATTCTCCTTCAGTACTTGTTCTGTCTGTACTGGTTCTGACCTGGCTTGTTCATCTTCTCTACGTTTACTCACCAGTTACCTTACTAAGAATGGTCTATGAGAGCCGCGAGCTGCATGTCCACACAGCCAGGCCCATGCCTCCTTTAGTGGGATCCCTGCTGAACACCAGGGACATGTTACACTCCGCACCGCACAGATCAGTTAGGTCAATCCCTTGGTAAACAGTGTGGCAGAATGCTCAGGCCTTACCTCTATGGATGGTGCTGGTGACAGTTCACCCAATGACTTTATTGTATCTCCAAACAGCTCATTGCTTTTACCCCCAGCAGGCTAGATGGTCTTTAGCCTTCTGCCAATTCAAACCGGAGAAGTGTGTCTCGCAGTTCAGTTGTGTCAGTCTCAGCAGGTACATCCTATCTTGGTGAACAGTGTCACACTAGAAGAACAATCAGCTCACTGATCATGTTGTTATTATTATTGTATTATAAATGGTAAAAGTTTGTTTTTTCTATGAGGGGAAATCAGCGAAGTCTTTGTGAAAAGTCAAATGTAATATGTATTTGGAATATTTGAATCAATGTTTAAGTGCATAAGTAATGGACATTGATAATGATAAAGCACAACACTCTGAACTATAATAATCATGCCATAAATCTCCCTCAAGCTACTGAGATATAGAACAGCAGGGTAAATTCTGAATGGCATATATAGTAATGGTGTATGACACATTTAGAACACAGCTTTCACCACATGAAAATACTACCAGCAATCATTAAACATTTCAAATGCAGTGCACTTAACTGAATACATTTAAAGTGTTTACATTGATTGACTGGTTGTGACACACTGCACCTACACCTTGTTGGATGGAAGCTGATTTGATGCAATCATTGGCTCTCATCCAATCATTTCCCACCTCTTTGGTCTAGAATATCTCATTATTTTCTATGGGCAGCACGTTGTCTTAATGGTTAGCACTTCTGCCTCACAGCACTGGTGTCATAAGGTTGATTCCAGACCATGGCCTTATCTGGAGTTTGTATGTTCTCCCCGAGATTGAGTGGGTTTCTGCCGGATGCTCTGTGTTCCTCCCACAATCCAAAAACATACTAGTAGGTTAATTGACTGCTATCAAATAGACTCTAGTGTATGTGTTTGTGTGTGTGTGTGTGTGTGTGTGTGTGTGTGTGTGTGTGTGTTAGGGAATTTAGACTGTAAGCTCCAATGGGGCAGGGACTGATGTGAGTGAGTTCTCTGTACAGCGCTGCGGAATTAGTGGCGCTGTATAAATAAATCATGATGATGACTTTGTAGTATGTCTCAGCTGGTTAAGTTAACTACAACGACACTTTGAAACATGAAATCATAAATTAAGAGGAGAATGGTTCTGCAGACCTGAGTATTCTCCATGTGAGGAGAGGTTTGTCGACTAAAAATCAGCATTTTATACATTTGCCTAAACTAGTAAAAAAGTTTGCAACCTCTAAACTTGTTTTCTAAAAATAAATTATAAGTAAAATTTCCTAAGGAGAATACAGGCGCCCAGTGGTATAGTATGTTAGCACAGAGTAATACTGGTAATAGGTGGATGTGTACCAAATAGACGTTGAACAAGGATCTGTAAACACCTTTGCAAACATCAGAACTCTGACAATTCAATTGACCAGCCCTTTATCCAGCAATGGTTAATGAGTCATGGAGAACATTGAGGTAAAATGTATATAGTGTTTTAATTAAATTGACATACTTTAATGAAAAGAAAAATAACATACTTTAGTAAGAGATATAAAACAGCTTAAAGGGATATATAGGGCCTGATCCATTAAGGAAAGAAAGGGAAAAAAATGAGTACAAATTAGTTTATTATTTTGCACATAAGTTAAATACTGGCTGTTTTTCCATGTAGCACACAAATACTTAGCTTTATTAGCTTTATTATAAAATATCTTTATTTTTACACTGAAATGTAAAGTTGATCTAGGACATGTCATAACTCAATTATAAATCTGTCCCCACATTTTAAATTTTAGCTCCCCCTACAATGCAGCATGGTTTTGCCAAGGTGAAAAGTTACACCTTTTTTTTGCTTTTCTTTCCTTAATGAATCAGGCCCACAAAGTCCAATGACACTGTCACTCCTACGGTAGAATATTGTTGGGTCCTTTCTGCCTTTGGGAACATTAGGATATCAACTTCCATACAGGAGAGAAAAATAAATAAATATAGTGTCCTGTGGAGGGACCCCACGTAGTTTATCTGATTCTGGGTTCTTTTAGGGGGATTGATCCTGAGACCCTGAGTGCCTCTTTAAATACTGGTAAGAAATATCATCTTGATGTGACCTAATGATGCCATGGTTACCCTGCAGCCTTAATCATCGAGGATGTGACCTTAAGGCTGCAGGGCTGCAAGGTGTGGTTATTGCATTTCTGCACAGTTGTACATGAGCCTTACTGTCCATTTTACTGGTGACAATAAATCCCACTATAATGTCATCAATAAGGCACATAAGTAAGCATGAAAGCACATCCATATTGTGGCTTATTGAGTCAACCAGCATAATGTCATTGCTTTTCACCATTGGTCTACCTGTAGCAAGTCATGTTTCATCATTATCTACAACAATATGTAGAGATTGGTTGTTTAAGAAAACCCTTTTTACACCTATTAACTGTAAACTTGTTTTATCCACACTGACTTTGTGAAAAGACTTTCCAGTGTTGGAAAGCACTAAGCTATGTTAGTGACTTCACACCTGTAGCTTTTGGTGGGATGTAGCGGGAAGCTGGTGTTGGTGATGGTCAAGGAAGGGTGGGTAATTTATATCCTAATGGGCTCAGAAGGCGAGGGCACTCATTCTGCCCCAGGAGTGACAGTATCCTTCCAACTCTTCCCATTAGCTGGTGCAAACTTTTGCAACCCCGCTAATATGACGGTCTTAAAAATTCAATATATATGCTTACCTGTAAAACCAGGCACAATGTCACAAAAGTAGGTATAATATGTAACAAAAAAGCTTTTACACAGCAGTTTTACACTTTTGTGGTTCATTAATGAACTATACAGTTGCATTTCCCGTAACACTGTAATTTGAAATGTTCATGGTACTCTATTATCACCTAGGGACACTCTTACAGTGAACCATATATCTTAATGCATGTTTAATGTTAAAATTCTACAGCATAAATAATAGATGTACACAATGAAACACATGTTAAATACAAAATCACAGTGATATTGAGGATACAGCCACTTCCAATTTATTTGTTAATGGATGTTAACCTAATCATTTTCTTCAGAACATCTGGAAAGAAATTCAGATTTCCATACAAAAGTACAGAACAGTCTCTTCCTTTTAATAAGTGTGTATGATAATACATTTACTTATTTACAAGATACCAAACAATTAAATTAACACTTCCCACGCCACTCTCTTTAATGCTAAACATCATTTAGAAACCATATGTAGTCTATAGATGGTTATTTATGCATTAGAGCTCCATTGGACAGTTGTATTAAAATGCACAACAAAAATACAAATTGTATCAGTGCAAAATGTCAAAATCATATTATCAATTTGGATGTATACTCTTTGAAGCAGACAACGTTGTATTTGCAGTCAGAGGCATAATAAGGAGTGGGCATCAGAAACATGCAGAATGTGCAATATGTGTCAAGAAATACCCATTTGTTTAAAAGAAGTAAAAATAGGAAGAGAGAGTGAGATGTAGTAATAAGTAATGGCATAAAATTTGATCGTGTGTAATGATGAGTGTGTGTGGTGTATAGTAGATGGCTTTAAAAGGATATCTTAGTGCTTAGTGGTCTATGTATTAGAAAACAGCAGTTTTCTCCATAAAATATCCATCTCACAATTTATGAAGGGTTTATGGCAGGAGAAATGAAAGCTGTCTCCTGCCATAACCCATTTAAAGTTTCTTAACACAGTCCCATAGATTAATAAGGGGACTGCGAATTTGTGCAATGCACAAAGGTTTGAAAAGCTTTACTTTTTGCACCAAGATAACACCATCTCAGAATGGCATTACCTGTCATATTCTATGGGATCCAGCTGAAACCTCTCCGACTTCGTCCATTCCCCGACAGCGCTTGGCTGCCGGTAAAAAGTAAAAAGAGTTCATGCTGGATAGGGTACTTCGCCGGAACTCCCAGATTAGACCCAGGATAGTGAATTACAGCAGTGCTTCATTATGTATCACTGTGATTTGCAGTGCTGCATAATGATTGGCACTGCACTATTTTAATACATAGACTCCATAGTGCTTTACTACCATGTTTTCAGTCCTGCCTCCTGACTCATGTTTCTCTAATTGCCTTGTGGAGTCTAACTTGCTATATATTCACTGAACTGGAGCTGACTGCATATATCTGCGCAAGCTATCTGATACCATTACTAACGTGCAGAATCATCTTCTGTGCCATCCCTAAGGTTTGTGGGATAGGTTTGAAATGTATTTATGTTTTTACTTTATATAAACTTTTCTTTACATTTTAAATTTATTTTTACTACCCCCTTTCCTTTACTATAGGAGGAGAGGGCATATTTTAACAAATGGATAACCTTATTAGTTGTTCCTACTACTTATTGGAGAAATCCTTGTCTTTTTCCTACTCTACTTCTTCATTGCTGGAAGTGTCTATACTGTGCATGGCAGTCAGCCACGTTCATGTTCCTGTTTATGGTTCAGGTCATAAGAAATGTATTGTGTTTAGTCATATATTAATCCACATTTCACCAGCAGGAATTCGGTATCATCAGATGAGGCATCACACATTGCGATCACTAGTTATGATTAGTATAAGATTAATACTCAAAAATACTCTGTTAATGGGTTAGTTTAAACCATATTTTCCATGGTTCCCTGAGGCAAGACACATACACAGCTCTTGGAGTGAGTTGCCCCCACATTTGCAGATGCATCATTTGAACTAGCCTATGACCTTCATTGTACGGGACCCTGAACCAATGAAGAACTATCTTAGTGTTATCTTTCTGTACACTGAGATGTCATCTCTGTTATTTTTCAAACCAAACTGTGTAAAACCAGACCACTGGTACAGTAACAGTCTTTTTTTGACAACACGGACTTCAGGATTGATATGCTGTTACTGGATCCAGTGTGCAAGCGTATGTATCAGTTATAATTTGATACATTTTGCTAGTAAATCTCTTTCTGTGTCAGAATCATATTGATCGCATTGGACAATATTTATTGGTAGCAATAATTACGGACATACCAGGGACCAGCCAGTCATGCACCCAAGCGAGCTCATGACAATATGGGGAGGGAACATCAGCCTAACGGGAAAACTCCTGGTTATGTCTATGGCCAATCCACCTCTGACTGAGTGCATAGAAGTGCCTAACACAACATACTGTGCATGTTATCTTTGTAACTGGAATACTATTTTGATACACATCTAACTGGGTGCACTGGCCATACATAGTAATTTGCAAGCTACAGAACTTTGTGAAACTCTTACCCTCTGAGCATCACATTCATCGGAAGGACTATAGGTTATTGTGGACACATTCTTCTATACACCTAAGTAAACCTGCAATAGTGTTATTGCATCCCTGTCTCCTTGGAGACTGTTGGAGCATCTATATATTCAGCTGGCTCATAAGCTTAGGGCTCATTGAAAACTATTTACAGAGTTGGGGTCTGTAACCAGTGGGTTATATTACACCTGAAACATAGTGTCACAAATCGGGATCTTAGCCACACTTACCTCATCCGCCGCTGTCATATCACGGCTACCTGGGTCCCTTCTGGCCATCTGCAGCATTCCCGTTCCCCACACCTCCATTTGTAAACAAACACATACTGTTTGTTCTGCTGCATGGGCGCGGCCATCTTGGATGCAGTCAGGTGATCATTTAGACCAACCAGATTCAGAAGCTGTGACACATGAACTGATCAGCCAATAGTTGTTTGGGACATCCTATTTAAACCTGCTGCTGTGATCTGTTCATTGCCAGAACAACACACTTCTCTCCAGAGGATAGTTCTTGGCTCCTGGTTCCAGTGTTCCTGTCTGCATAACTAAAGTGCAGTGTTCCTGTCTTCATAACTAAAGTGCAGTGTTCCTGTCAGCATTTCCAGACTGCTCATTCCTCTGCTATATTCTGCATTCAGCAAGAACATGAGCAGGAAGATCATCCAGGCTGCTAGTTTCTGTTTCAGTCCTGCTCCAGCTAGGCCCAAGGGTCCCGAATCGGATCAAGAAATTCAGACGATCGTGACACATAGCAGCTGGAATGCGGTAGAGGTCAATGCTAAAGCTATGCCTGTGGCACATATTATGTCAAAATGGGTAAATCTGGCCATTCAGCGCCCAGTTTGGCCAGACTAGAAAAATATGCCCACCAGCCTACCTACAATACAACCAATACAACAATGTTGATACATCAACCTGGTCTCACAATCTGATCAAGATTATGAAAGCCAAATATATACCCCTTCTAACAAGTGCTACAAGCAATATTATCCTCAGAAAAGAGGGTCACAGATAAGATTAATCTGCGATGACGTACAGAAAATGTGAGAGAGGGTGTGACAAGACAAACACAGAATATCTATCCTTGAGGATATCACTGCTCCTATGAGAGGAGAAATCTCCAACCTGGCAACACAAATAAGTCAATGCATAGTAAAAACGAAAAATCTTGAGGGTAGGCAGAATAACTTTAGGTTTGATGGACTTCAAGATAAAACAGAAGGTTCTAGCCCATAAGCATTTCTTGAGAACTAGCTTATTCAGGAATTTGGAAGGGAATCAGGGCCGTAACTAGGGCTGTGCAAAAGGGGCAACCGCCCAGGGCGGAAAAGCTGAAGTGGGGCGCAGTTTATACATATTTTAGATTCATTTAGTTAAAATTAAGGGTTAGGGGAGCAGCATTTTCCTTTTTCGCCCCAGGCGATAAAAGTTTAAGTTACGAGTTTGGGAATCATTCTCTGAGCACTTTGCAGTAGAGAGGGCTCACTGTCTGCCGTTCCAACCTCCTCAAGCTGGTACCCCTGTATTGCAAAACTTTTGCATTTAAAGTTTGAGATACACATAGGAAGTACATATAGAGCATAATATCAATGACATAATTGTAAAATGTGCACATATATGGAGAGATTATTGGAATGAGAACCATGCTCAAAAGAGTTCACAATCTAAAGTAAAAAGGTATATAAAAAATGCAATAAATATGTAAGGACAAAGGGCCTGATTAATTTTCTGACATAAATCCATTTGCGTATCGTATTTTGCATCAAATTGCTCTGAGCATGCTCAGGACTGGACCTTATGCCAATGAACGCAAAACACATTTAAATATTGTGTACGGTATAAAGTATATATATATATATATATATATATATATATATATATATATATCTTCAATATGGGGACAAGTGTATACACAGACCTCAACCAGCTGCCTAGTCATTGTAGTAACGTCCCTTAGATGCAGTCACTCCAGTTTGCTAGTGGCAGATGTTACACCACTAGAAGCTTTTAGACTTAACCAATTTGTTGGATTTATTTCAGAACTTATTGTAACAGGTGATACATACATATATACAGTTGCAGTTGATGCAGCTCTAGTTATGACTTCTTTTCCAGTTCAACTGTCACTGGAAGAACCTTGCTGAAGCCTAACTTCCTGTCTGTGCATGCTCAGTAGAGTGAAGCAGATGGCTGGAGGCTGCCCCACTTCCTGTCTTCACTAGGTCACAGGGGACACCACTACCAAGATGGGAGATGGAGTGTAGCGCTCCATATTAACGGTAAGGGCCACAAGTCTAAGATGCGCCCATATCCAGTTATGGACACATTTTGGTTCACACGCCCAGTACCAAAATGTATATATTTACACCACCAGAATTTATGTTGGGATATTCACCTGTAATGGCCAGTTAGGGTGAAAACTACAGTTAGCAGACAACAATTATTTTGCCCAGTAAAATATTTTATAAATTTAAATAAATCATACATATTGTACATATACATATCCTACCATCAATTGAACCAGAACTGTTCAACAAACAACTGTATTAAGGTATTTAATAACATTAATAAAATATGAAATTGGATCGGTCTGATAGGGCAAAATACATAGTTACTGAGTTTGTGTATTTAACTTTGCGTTCTCTGTCATTTAGCTGTCAATTAACTAGAATAACTGAATAGTTTGATGACAGCTAAATAATCTCTACAGATAGAATACTACATCAATATAATCCAGGTTTCAGTGTACAATATACAGTACAGTACCCGGTGATCCAAGACCTGTTGTGCTATTCAAACCCATGTGCTGTGGAAACAAATTGTCGACATTTGAACATCATTTTCTGCAGAGATCTTATATTCTACGTGCCTGCATTCAATCTGAACGGGGTTAAGCACACATCTGTATAGGAACTGGAAATCACATAGAAAAGTTCAAGTCCTTGTAATACTGAAATGCTTTTTATGCAGCAAACGTCTGGTAATAAAGAATATATTTTTATAACACTGGTGTTTTTATATGATGGTCCTCTGATTGTATAATATAGAAAGGTTCCTCTTATGTTGAATAGCTTAAAAATATTAGTTCAATTTTATCATCAGTAAGGAATGTACACAATATCACCAACAGTGTATATTTCAAACTCATTATCCCTGTTTTACTCTCTATGGAAGTAGAGGGAATTATATTGAAATTTTTCATGTTTTATCACATTTAGTTGAAACATATGTGACACATTTCGAATTTGATTAATAGATTACAGTATGATGGTTTTTGTTTTATATTTTTGCATCCTCTTATAAAGATGAGTACAGTACATCCTTTTATAAAGCTGGTCACAAAGTATCTTCTTATAAGGCTGGTTGCAGGCAGGGGCGCCATACAAATTACCGTGTCCTGGGCCTGCCTGGGGGGCCCCGCTGCCAGGTATTTAAAAAAATATATATTATTTTTTTTGTTTTTTTTCCATCCAGCGGGTGGCGTTATGAAAGCTGCAATAACAGGTAGGTGAGAATATCACCATTTTAATACATAATGGGGGAATTCAATAGCCAGCGATGTGGCACGCAGACATCACGCTGCGCATATTGCCGTCAATTACGGTAAAATTCTCCACTCATTTTTCCTTGCCCTGCATGGAACATGAGCGGAGATTTTTGTCAAAATCTCTGCCGCAAAGTGTCCAGCAGATATTGCGGAGGCACTTTGCGGCTAATTGAAAACTCCCCCCCATAATGTCATGTGTAAAGAGGCGCAGCCACAGCCTTTGTTGGCTATGCAGAGGCGCACGCATGGGGGGTTTCTGGTTCTCCAGAAATCCCTCCCCTCCGCGAACGAATGGGCGCTACACACTGCCCCTACCAGCAGCACTGTATTGTACAGCGGCCGCGGTGCTGTCAAAGAAGCGTCCGCGGCGGTGCTGTATTGTACTACAATACAGCACTGCCACGAACGCTTCTTTGACAGCGCCGCGGCTGCTGTACAGTACAGCATCGCCAAAATGGAGCTGCTGCGCATGCGCGGCCGCATGCGCAGCAGCTCTTTCTCTCTATACATTTTTTTTGGGGGGGGAAGAAACCCCCACTTAAAAATCCTACGTTTGCCACTGCTATGCCCCCATTATTACGTGTCTACACCCTCATCTCTTCTCCTGCTGTGTGTGTGTGGGGGGCGGGGGAAGTTGCTGTATTGGGGCCCAAAATTCCTCTTGGTGGCCCTGATCACAGGACATCCTCTTACAAGGCTGGTCACAGTATATTCAATCTCACCCACCCAAGTTTCATTATGGGTTATGGACATCCTGCGATCCCTACAATGCAATATAGCGCTAATATTGTTTGCATTAACTATAGACACAATAGACAAAATTATAATTAATGCTCATCTTAAAAGGAAAGGTATAGTAATAAATGAAGCTACCATAAAACAATTTAAAGGATAAAGATTTAGTGTTTGAAATAATCTATCATGTAATTTATTATAACTGCTGAAATAATTCAGTAAATAATAAATATTAACAACTGCAAATGTGAAGAAAGTGTGACACTTGAGGATGTTTTGTCTGAGTAATAATGGAAAATAGCATGTATGTGCTAATTCCAAAAGCATTCTTTTGTGTCCTAAGGTGATTATGAAGCTGTTAACATCTCTTAACAGCATCCTTCCCATAGACACAATAGATTAGCAAATGTATTACTTGTCCACTGGGGCTACAAAAGGAAACTACACCATGTGAATCATTCCTGTTTCGCAAAATCTTTGCATTAGTGGATATGCATATATAATGTATTATACATTTACTGCTTAGTGATATGTCTTGTTAACTAATGTTTGCTTTATTATTTACTTTGCGCATATTATTGTATACTAATAAATTAGCTGAAGCTCCTGGGCAGGTCAGAGTGAAATATGGTAACTGTACTGCAGATCCACTTACAGTTGAAATCTTCACCTGTCAGGTGTTGACCAGGGAGAACCCCTGCCTGTCTCACCAATAAAAACAAGGGGAAAATAGGGAGAGTTTTTTGGTTTCTCATGATAATTAAGGATAGGAGTAGTGGTTGGTAAATAATGCAGGACAACAATAAGGTAAAGTGTAGGTGAAAACCCTGCATATGGTTTTCTTGCTGTAGGGAGCTATGGCATGAATTTCAGTTGCTACAAACAGCATGTGATAATGGTGCAGTAATGCGGAACTGGGTTTTAAACTAGATACAGCCCACACAGTACAGTAATAGCAATATGTATTTAATAAATGTTATTCGCATTCATGCGTTTAACTCTAAATTATAAACGCTTCTATGTATTCCATTAATAACATAAAGTTGCAGAGATCAGAATGGTGGTGCACAGAGAAGTATAAGAGTACTTTGCCTACTTTACGAAAGTGACCAACAAGGGCCCATTTTTGACCACTTAGAATTCTGTAATGCAAAAAGAAATCTGCAATTTCTTTGCACTCTATTTTGTTTAAATACTGCAGGGTTCAAACTAACACTTGTGCTCTTTTAATATATGCTGCCTTCAATTAGCTGTGATATTTAATAAGACAAGATTCTAAGGTGATTAATATTTACCCACTGTGGCTGGATCACTTATAAATAACTTATTTGTGGCTGGATCACATAGAAATAACTTATTGTAGACATATATTTTAATTAGGAGTGCAGGCACCTCGGTATATCATTGCAAATGTACTGATTTTATTATATTATGCTGTATTTCTGAGTTATTGAAATGTATTGATTTCTGATACAGTATGTCATGTTTGGATTTTGCAACTGTCTTGAGAAATCTCATGTTAATTGTGACCAAAACGTCTGTTGAGCCTAAAAGACAGGAGGAGGTAATTATACTTGCTGGTAGCCTCCCTATGTAAGTGATCACAGATGAATTTGAATTTTGTAAGTTAAATTGCGTTCAAAGCAAGATTAGAGAAATGTTATATCTGTCACGGTCGTCTGTATTTCTTGATCTGATTCTGGACCTTTGGGCCTAGCTGGAGCAGGACTGAAACAGAAACTAGCAGCCTGGATGATCTTCCTGCTCATGTTCTTGCTGAATGTAGAATATAGCAGGGGAATGAGCAGTCTGGAAATGCTGACAGGAACAGTGCACTTGGTAATGCTGACAGGAACAGTGCACTTAGTAATGCTGACAGGAACAGAGCACTTAGTAATGCTGACAGGAACAGAGCACTTAGTAATGCTGACAGGAACACTGGAACCTGGAGCCAAGAACTATCCTCTGGAGAGAAGTGTGTTGTTCTGGCAATGAACAGATCACAGCAGCAGGTTTAAATAGGGTGTCCCAAACAACTATTGGCTGTACAGTTCATGTGATCACAGCTCCTGAATCTGGTTGGTCTGGAATGATCACCTGACTGCACCCATGCAGCAGAACAAACAGTATGTGTTTGTTTACAAACGGGGGTGTGGAGGATGGGAATGCTGCAGACGACCAGAAGGGACCCAGGTAGCCGTGATATGACAGCGGCGGATGAGGTAAGTGCGGCTAAGACCCCGATTTGTGCCAGTACCCCTCCCTTACTTGCGGCCACTGGACACTTAGATTGGGGCTTAGTTGGAAACTTGCGGTGAAATTTTTTGATGAGAGATGGAGCGTGAACATCAGAAGCTTTGATCCAGGCCCTCTCTTCTGGACCATAGCCCTTCCAATCGACTAGATATTGTAAAGTGATATGTTGAAACTGAGAGTCCAAGATCTCTTTAATTTCATATTCGTCACCATGTTCAGTCTGCACTTCAGGAGAAACCAGTTTGGGTGTATAAAACTGATTTAGCACCAGTGGTTTTAAGAGAGAGATATGGAAGGAGTTGGGTACCTTGAGGTAAGATGGTAAATGTAATTTGTAGGACACTGGATTGATGACCCGGGAGATGTTAAACGGTCCAATAAAGTGAGGAGCGAATTTTATAGATAGAACTCTGAGGCGAAGATTGCGAGTAGACAGCCAGACTCTGTCTCCAGGTTTCAAGCTTGGAATGGCTCGTTGCTGTCACTCACCGGACTGTGAGTGCTACTTCTACAGTAGCTAGGAACCGTGTCCGTCCATTATTATGAGGTACTGCGCATGTGCAGTCCCTTTTAACCTTCAGTTCTGTTCCTTTAACTTAATTGACTGATCAGGCAACACTCCCTATATTAAGCACCTGTGGTCAATACCACGTTGCCTGATCTTGGAGTCTCATGGAGTCTCATGGAGTCTCATTCCTCATGAGTCTCTGAAGGTGTTCCAGTGCCTCCTCGTGTATTCAGCTAATGCTGATTCCTGTTTGCCGTTTGTGGTTTCCAGACCACTTCTATTCCTGTGTTTCCTAGTGACTTCAGCAGCTGATTCCTATCCGCTGCCTCCGTGTATCTACAGCTACAGATTACTGCAAACTCTCCTGTGTTTCTTCGTGACTCCAGCAGCTGATTCCTATCCGCTGCCTCCGTGTATCTACAGCTACAGATTACTGCAAACTCTCCTGAGTTACATCGCTACTGTTCCAGCTGATTCCTGTTCGCTACTTCAGCGTGTCTACAGAGTCTGCTCGTCTCAGCGCTCCAGTCTGCATTCTACCTGCCGTCAGCTGACCCGCTGCCTACTGCTTCTACAGTGTGTCCATTTGTGTCAACTCGCCTGTTGCTTCGAGTCTACGCTTCTCGGCTTCCAGCTTTGCTACATCGCTTCAACTCTTCCGTGGTCTCTTGCTGTTCTATTCAATATACTACTGCTTCCTGAGTATTTGTCATCTTTGCTGTCCTACCTACAGTGCGCTGCACCTACCTGCCGCTTCCATTCTGCAAGGACTTCGCATCTCGTCTGTTCCCGGCCGCTCAGGTATCCCTGCAGCTATCCCTAACAGCCTGCTCATCTGAACCACGGTATGCATACTTCTCATTGACTGTGCTGGTGTATTGCATATCCATCTGGACTGAGTTGTCCTCCTCCGGAGTTTCCATCCTCTGAGACTATTGCTATTATTGACTGTGTTTCCTTTTGCTGGACTATTTGAGTGACTTTGTTTATCTGTGCAGTGCTGTTCATTCATTATTATCATTGTGTGCAGTTCAACGTGGGATCAAGTTCAGTGTACCCGTGTAGACTCTGCATAGCATTTATCTCCTCGTGTCCTTCCTCACATATATATTCAGTGGTACAACTTGCTAGAGGCAGACCACTGATTCCTGTTTCCCTGCGTCACCAGTTGCATATATCCTCTCACATAAGCAGTGGTACAACTTGCTACTTGCAGACCACTGACTTCCCCATGACCTTCACCTGGATTCCATTCCTTCACTACAGACAGCGGTACAACTTGCTATACACAGACCGCTGACTTCCACCTCCTTATTACTCCTGGACATTCTTCTCACTATAGCAGTGGTACAACTTGCCGTGCGCAGACCACTGACTACCCTCACGTGCCTTGTCCATCCAGATCCTCGTGTTCAGTTACCTATTGTTTACCAGTGCTGCTAGTCATAGACTTTCTGAGCATTCTCTAACCATCTGCTGTTTCCAGTTCCATTATCACCCTGCCATCAGAGTATCATATACCAACTCTACTGCTCTGATAAGACCATCAGCGGGTGATACTGGGTAAAGCCTCCTAGTGCCCGTGACAGTAAGATCAGGCCATGACAGACCCAGATTCGGAACCCACAGCTAAAGAGATGCTGCAGCATCTGGTCACCCGTGTGGAACAACAGGAAGTTCGCCAACGGCATTTGCTGCGGTGTTACCAGGCGTTAGCCTCCCAAAGAACGTCTGTGCAGAATATCACAGCTTCTGTTGATGCTCCTGTGCTTTCCTCCGTTTCCCCAGTGCCATCCCAGGTGTCTACGGCTTCCACGCTTCACCTGCCAACTCCGTCAAAGTATGATGGAGATCCCAAAACATGTAGAGGTTTCCTCAACCAATGCTCAGTACATTTTGAGCTCCAACCTCAAAACTTTTCGACTCATCGTTCCAGAGTGGCCTATCTCATCTCATTATTCTCCGGACAAGCTCTCGCATGGGCTTCCCCTCTGTGGGAAAGAAATTATCCGTTGTTACAGGATAGTGCCAAATTTATTTCCATGTTTCGTAATGTATTTGATGAACCAGGTCGTGTTATTTCCGCTGCCTCCGCATTCTACGTTTACGACAGGGTTCACGTACAGTAGGACAGTACGTAATTTAATTTAGGATCTTAGCCTCTGAGCTTCAGTGGAACACTGAAGCGTTAATTGCCGCCTTCTGGCAGGGGCTCTCGGACAAAATTAAAGACGCACTGACTACTCAAGAACTCCCTACGTCTTTAGAAGATTTGATTTCTCTTTGTCATCGTGTGGATCTCAGATTTCGTGAGAGGGACTCTGAGAGAACTACTTCAGCTAAAACATCTCTTCGTCCCACTTCTCAAATTCGTCCTGCTTCAACCCCGGTAATACCGATGGAGATTGGACGTTCCAAACTAACCTCTGCAGAGAGGAATCGAAGAATTAAGAATAGACTTTGTATCTATTGTGCTGATGCCACACATATGCTCCAGACATGCCCCAAAAAATCGGGAAATGCCAGGCCCTAACTAGTTCTGGAGAGGTGAAGTTAGGGTCCCTGGAGTCCTCTCCATCTTCTATGAAATCAAAAATCTGTGCATTTGGCGTTACCATTTCATTTGCTACTAAGTCTTTTGAGTCCCAAGCTCTAATTGATTCAGGAGCTGCGGGAAATTTCATTTCTGAAGCCCTTGTAAATTAATGGTCCCTACCAGTGATTACCCTGAAGACTCCTGTTACGGTGACTGCTATCGATGGATCACGTATTATCAACGGTCTCATCACCCAAAGTACGTCTTCAGTGACTCTTCAGATTGGTGTTCTACACCGAGAAGAAATTTCGTTTTTAATCCTTCCTGTTACTACAAGTCCGATTGTTTTAGGCCTTCCATGGCTTCAATGTCATTCTCCCCAGATTGACTGGCGCACTCCTCAAGTTACGTCTTGGGGACCTGAATGTCACCAACATTGTCTTTCTCGTGTTGTTCCTCGTAGAATACAGCAAACCTCCATTTCACCTTCCTCACCGGGACTTCCTCCTCAGTATGCTTCATTTGCCGACGTCTTTGATAAAGCTCAGTCTGAACGTCTTCCCCCTCATCGTTCATGGGATTGTCCGATTGACCTGTTACCTGGCAAGATTCCACCTAGGGGTCGTGTTTATCCACTTTCATTACCTGAGACTCAGGCTACTGCCGAATACATCCAAGAGAATCTCCAGCGAGGATTTATTCGACCTTCTACTTCTCCCGCTGGAGCTGGGTTCTTTTTCGTGAAGAAGAAAGATGGATCATTACGCCCCTGCATAGATTTTCATGGACTTAATGCTATCACTATCAAAAATCGGTACCCCATTCCTCTGATTACTGAGTTGTTCGATCGGATCAAGGGAGCCCGGATTTTTACTAAGTTGGATCTTCGTGGTGCCTACAATTTGATTAGAATCAGGTCCGGTGATGAATGGAAAACAGCTTTTAACACCAGAGATGGGCATTATGAATACTTAGTAATGCCCTTCGGGTTATGTAATGCCCCTGCTGTTTTCCAGGGCTTCATTAATGAGATCTTTCGGGACTTGTTATATGTATGTGTCGTAGTATATCTGGATGACATACTCATCTTTTCCCAAGACCTGCCTTCACATCACCAACACGTGGCCGAAGTTCTTTCCAGACTCCGGAAAAATTCATTATTCTGTAAACTAGAAAAATGTTCATTTGAGTTGCCCCAGATTCCATTTTTGGGTTATATTGTTTCCGGAGTTGGTCTACAAATGGATCCAGAAAAGGTGAATGCTGTGTTACTTTGGACTCAGCCAACCACTCTTCGGGCCATTCAGCGATTTTTAGGTTTCGCCAACTACTATAGACGCTTCATTCAAGACTTCTCTTCAATTGCATCTCCCATTGTGGCTCTTACTCGCAAAGGGACCAATACTAAGCAATGGTCATCTGAGGCTCTCCAAGCCTTTCAATTTCTTAAAGAGTCCTTCTCCTCTGCTCCCATCCTTCGACAGCCTGATGTGATGCTTCCCTTCTTCCTAGAAGTAGACGCCTCTAATGTTGGTTTAGGAGCCATTCTCTCCCAGAAATCGGAGCAACAAAAGTTCCATCCTTGTGCCTTTTACTCTCGGGGTCTTCTGCCTGCGGAGAAGAATTACACCATCGGGGACAAGGAGTTGCTGGCTATTAAAGTAGCATTGGAGGAGTGGAGATATTTGTTAGAGGGAGCTCGTCATCCAGTGACAATTTTTACGGATCATAAAAATTTGTCATACCTACAGTCTGCTCAATGTTTAAATCCTCGTCAGGCAAGATGGTCTCTTTTCTTTTCCCGTTTTGATCTTATCATAACCTTCAAACCAGCTGCAAAGAATAAAAAAGCAGACGCTCTATCTCGAGCCTTTGTGGCGTCCTCAGACGTTGAAGAGAATCCCAACCACTTTATATTAGACCCCAAATGTGTTTCTCTGGCTGCTTCTTCCACGAAAGTGCTACCATTTGGGAAGACCCTCGTGCCTCCTGCTCTTAGGAAAAAAATCCTTTCATGGTTTCACTCTTCTCGTTTCTCTGGACACGCTGGTAAACGCAAGACCTTTGAAATCCTCTCTCGAAGTTATTGGTGGCCTTCTATGAGGAGAGATGTCAAAGAGTTTATCGCAGCATGCGATTTATGCTCCCAGTTCAAGACCCCCCGCAGAACTCCAGCGGGGTTGCTTCAGCCACTACCCATTCCATCTAAGCCTTGGACCCATATTAGTATGGACTTTGTCACTGAGCTTCCTCCTAGTAAGAATTGCAACACCATTTGGGTAGTGGTGGATAGATTTTCGAAGATGGCGCATTTCGTTCCCTTGTCTGGTTTACCTTCTTCTTCTACCCTGGCTGAACATTTCATTAGAGAAATTTTCCGTATCCATGGATGTCCATCCGAAATCGTGTCAGATAGAGGAGTACAATTCGTTTCCAGATTCTGGCGGGCCCTTTGCAAGACCTTGGGCATACGATTGGCACTCTCATCTTCCTACCATCCCCAATCGAACGGACAAACTGAAAGAGTCAACCAAGATCTTGAGACTTTCTTAAGGATGTTCTCGTCAGCCAATCAAGACAACTGGGTAGAATTACTTCCTTGGGCTGAATTTGCTCATAACAACATGTACCATGAGTCATCATCTAAAACTCCATTCTTTGTGGTTTACGGTCACCATCCGTCTTTCCCGGAATTTCCTGCCCTCCCGCCCACCCAAGTTCCTGCTGTTGAGACTTTGTGTCAAACCTTCAAAAATATTTGGGCTCAGGTAAAAACCTGTTTAAAGAAGACATCTGCCAGATATAAGTCTTTTGCGGACAAAAAGAGACGGGCTATTCCACCATTGAAAGTCGGAGACCGGGTGTGGCTATCTACTAAGAATATTCGTTTGAAGGTTCCAACCATGAAATTTGCTCCCCGTTTTATTGGTCCATATAGGATCATTCAAGTTATTAATCCAGTTTGCTTCAAACTTTTACTTCCCAAGAGTCTTCGTATTTCCAATGCCTTCCATGTTTCCTTGCTCAAACCTCTCATCATCAACCGTTTCTCGGTCCCTCCTTCAGCACCACAGCCACTTCAAGTTCATCAGGAGGAAGACTTTGAGATTATTCAGGTTTTGGATGCTAAAATTTCGCGAGGAGTTCTTCGTTTCCTCGTGCATTGGAAAGGCTTTGGTCCTGAGGAGCGTTCATGGATCAAAGCTGAAGATCTCAACGCTCCAGCGCTCTTGAAGAAGTTCTATACCAAATTCCCGGACAAACCCGGTTCCAGGTGTTCTGTGCCCACCTTTAAAAGGGGGGGTACTGTCACTCACCGGACTGTGAGTGCTACTTCTAAAGTAGCTAGGAACCGTGTCCGTCCATTATTATGAGGTACTGCGTATGTGCAGTCCCTTTTAACCTTCAGTTCTGTTCCTTTAACTTAATTGACTGATCAGGCAACACTCCCTATATTAAGCACCTGTGGTCAATACCACGTTGCCTGATCTTGGAGTCTCATGGAGTCTCATGGAGTCTCATTCCTCATGAGTCTCTGAAGGTGTTCCAGTGCCTCCTCGTGTGTTCAGCTAATGCTGATTCCTGTTTGCCGTTTGTGGTTTCCAGACCACTTCTATTCTTGTGTTTCCTAGTGACTTCAGCAGCTGATTCCTATCCGCTGCCTCCGTGTATCTACAGCTACAGATTACTGCAAACTCTCCTGTGTTTCTTCGTGACTCCAGCAGCTGATTCCTATCCGCTGCCTCCGTGTATCTACAGCTACAGATTACTGCAAACTCTCCTGTGTTTCATCGTGACTCCAGCAGCTGATTCCTATCCGCTGCCTCCGTGTATCTACAGCTACAGATTACTGCAAACTCTCCTGTGTTTCTTCGTGACTCCAGCAGCTGATTCCTATCCGCTGCCTCCGTGTATCTACAGCTACAGATTACTGCAAACTCTCCTGTGTTTCTTCGTGACTCCAGCAGCTGATTCCTATCCGCTGCCTCCGTGTATCTACAGCTACAGATTACTGCAAACTCTCCTGAGTTACATCGCTACTGTTCCAGCTGATTCCTGTTCGCTACTTCAGCGTGTCTACAGAGTCTGCTCGTCTCAGCGCTCCAGTCTGCATTCTACCTGCCGTCAGCTGACCCGCTGCCTACTGCTTCTACAGTGTGTCCATTTGTGTCAACTCGCCTGTTGCTTCGAGTCTACGCTCCTCGGCTTCCAGCTTTGCTACATCGCTTCAACTCTTCCATGGTCTCTTGCTGTTCTATTCAATATACTACTGCTTCCTGAGTATTTGTCATCTTTGCTGTCCTACCTACAGTGCGCTGCACCTACCTGCCGCTTCCATTCTGCAAGGACTTCGCATTTCGTCTGTTCCCGGCCGCTCAGGTATCCCTGCAGCTATCCCTAACAGCCTGCTCATCTGAACCACGGTATGCATACTTCTCATTGACTGTGCTGGTGTATTGCATATCCATCTGGACTGAGTTGTCCTCCTCCGGAGTTTCCATCCTCTGAGACTATTGCTATTATTGACTGTGTTTCCTTTTGCTGGACTATTTGAGTGACTTTGTTTATCTGTGCAGTGCTGTTCATTCATTATTATCATTGTGTGCAGTTCAACGTGGGATCAAGTTCAGTGTACCCGTGTAGACTCTGCATAGCATTTATCTCCTCGTGTCCTTCCTCACATATATATTCAGTGGTACAACTTGCTAGAGGCAGACCACTGATTCCTGTTTCCCTGCGTCACCAGTTGCATATATCCTCTCACATAAGCAGTGGTACAACTTGCTACTCGCAGACCACTGACTTCCCCGTGACCTTCACCTGGATTCCATTCCTTCACTACAGACAGCGGTACAACTTGCTATACGCAGACCGCTGACTTCCACCTCCTTATTACTCCTGGACATTCTTCTCACTATAGCAGTGGTACAACTTGCCGTGCGCAGACCACTGACTACCCTCACGTGCCTTGTCCATCCAGATCCTCGTGTTCAGTTACCCATTGTTTACTAGTGCTGCTAGTCATAGACTTTCTGAGCATTCTCTAACCATCTGCTATTTCCAGTTCCATTATCACCCTGCCATCAGAGTATCATATACCAACTCTACTGCTCTGATAAGACCATCAGCGGGTGATACTGGGTAAAGCCTCCTAGTGCCCGTGACAGTTGCTTTTTGTCAGCATGAATTTTGTAGCGTTGGGACGCTTTAAGTAGAGATTCCCGTACCTGGAGCCAGTGGCCTGCAAAATTCTTTAGGAAAACTTCAGAGGCAGGTACTGAAGCTGTAGGAAGTGGAGTAAACAAGGGTACCTTGGGGTGTAGGCCATAGACCATATGAAATGGAGTGGAAGCAGAGGATTCGTGATAATGATTATTATGAGCAAATTCTGCTCAAGGAAGCAGATCTACCCAGTCGTCTTGAGAAGAGGATATGTACAAAAGAAATGTTTCTAGGTCCTGATTGACTCTTTCCGTTTGCCTGTTGGATTGAGGATGATAGGCCGAAGAGAAGTTTAGTTTGATCTGTAGTGCTTGGCACAAGGATCTCCAGAATTTTGCCACAAACTAAACTCCTCTATCTGAGACGATTTCTTCAAGACACCCATGCAAACGGAAGATCTCTTTTATAAATAGCTGAGTCAGTATAGGTGCTGATGGGAGGCGACGGAGAGGAACAAAATGTGCCATTTTGGAGAATCAGTCAACAAAGACCCAGATGGTATTGAAATTATTAGAATTAGGCAAATCAGAAACAAAAGGCCATAGAAATATGGGTGCAGGGTTTGTTGGGAATAGGCAGAGGCAAAAGTTGAGCAGCTGAAGATTGTCTTGAACTTTTATGTTGGGCTCAGCTGCCACATGCGGAAACAAATTGCTGAACATCCTGATGAAGCATAGGCCACCATTAGCTTCTCGATATGAAAGATTGAGTTTTGCGGATGCCCGCATGACCGGCAAATCTGGAACAATGTGCCCATTGGAGCAATTTTTCACGCAGATTCTCAGGAACAAAAGTTTTCCCCTGGGGAGGTGTATTGTCAGGTCTACTGACTGCGATGCTGAGTGGGCTGATAATAGGCCGCGGATCCACAGTGATGGAATCTTCCTCTTTCACCATAAAACGGGACAGAGCATCGGCCTTGCGATTTTTGGAATGGGGACGGAAGGTGACATGGATATCAAATCGAGAAAAGAATAGTGCCGATAGGGCCTGAAGTGGACTCATGCACTGTGCAGTTTTAAGGTAGAGCAGATTCTTATGGTCTGTGTATATTGTGACAGGATAACAAGCTCCCTCAAGTAAATGTCTCCACTCTTCAAGCGCCAATTTGATGGCAAGCAGTTCTTTGTCCAGTATGGTATAATTTTGTTCAGCTGGTAAAACTTTTCGGGAGAAGAACCCGCAGGGATGCCATTGCTCATCAGCTGGCTTTTGGGAAAGAACTGCCCCTACTCCAAAAGATGAGGCATCAACTTCCAAGTAGAATTGACAGGTTAAATCTGGTTGCCTGAGTATGGGAGCAGAAATAAATGCTTGTTTCAGAAGTTGAAAAGCAGTTTGGGCTTCTTCAGACCACTTGGCAGGATTAGCTCCTTTCCTGGTGAGGGCGGTGAGTGGTGCTACCACAGTAGAGTAGCCACAAATAAATTTCGATAATAGTTAGCGCATCCCAGAAATCGCTGTACTGCCTTTAGTGTAGATGGTTGAGGCCAGTTAAGAATAGCTTGCACCTTCTCTGGGTCTATACGGAGACCAGTCCCGAGATGATATACCCCAAGAATGGAATGTATTCAACCTTGAAGGTACATTTTTCAAGCTTGCAATACAGTTTATTCCTTCTGAGATGGCTGAGGACCTCTTTAACATGTCTGCGGTGGGACTGGATATCAGAGGAGAAAACGAGGATATTGTCCAAATATACCACAATAGTATGGTACAGTAAGTCCCAAAAGATTACATTTATGAAATTCTGAAAAACCGCTGGGGCATTGCTCAGACCAAATGGCATGACAAGATATTCGCAGTGCCCATCTCTGGTGTTAAAGGTGTTCCATTTGTCGCCACGCCTGATGCGAATCAAATTGTAGGCCCCGTGGAAATCTAACTTCATAAATATTTGGGCACCTTTGACTCTGTCAAATAACTCTGTGATGAGGGGCAGAGGATACCGGTTCTTGATGGTGATGTCGTTGAGACCACGGTAATCGATGCAGGGACGTAATCCACTATCCTTTTTCTTTACAAAAAAGAACCCAGCTCCTGCCAGTGAAGAGGATGGGCGAAAGAAGCCCCTTTCCAAGTTCTAATTTATATATTCAGACATAGATTTTGTCTCAGGGATAGAAAGAGGGTAGACTCTGCCACGCGGTGAGGTTTTACCCGGAACAAGATCAATGGGACAGTCCCAATCCCGATGAGGTGGTAGAGTTTCAGTGGCCTGCTTACTGAAAACATCTGTGAAGTCTTGGAAGGCAGAAGGAACTGGCAAAGCTTCTTTTTCAGAGGTGGAGTAATGTGGAAAAACACGTTGTAAACAGGACCCAAAACAAGTTGGAGCCCACGCCAAGATTTGTGGAGTCGACCAGTCGATATGGGGGTTATGCGTTTGAAGCCATGGAAACCCGAGAACCACAGGGCTTGTGGCTTCTGGGATGACCAAAAAGGTAAGAGACTCGGAATGCAGAACTCCTATTTGGAGCGTCACTGGAGAAGTCTGATGCGTAATGGTACCCCCTGGAATACGGCTACCATCAACCGCAGAGAGAAACATGGTCACAGGAATTTTCATTAGTGGAATGGCTAGTTCAGCAGCTATTCCCAGCTGCTCCAGAATCCAGCAGGGCTGAAATGTATTGGGAGCCTTGAGCGTGTTTCAGGGTGACTGGGATAATACAGTCCTTGCCTTGTGGGGAGCGAAGGGCCACTCCTAGGCTCACCTACTCATCGTCATCTAGGAGGGTGCGTTTACCCAACTTGCGAGGACAATAATGTAGCAGATGTCCGGAAATGGCATAGTATAAGCAAAGTTTCTCTCTAACTCGCCGTTCTTGCTCGGTGGGTGAAAGACGTGCTTTGCCTAGTTGCATGGGTCCTTCAGGGAAAGGAGACATTGCACGGACCCGTCGAATAGGACGGAACTTGGGGTGCTTTGGCCTCCTCCTTTCTAGAGCTCTCTCTCTGAACTGAAGATCAACCCGATTGCAGATGGTAATCAATTGGTCTAGCATTGTAGGTAAGTCCCAAGACGCTAATACATCCTTAATGTGGTCAGACAGGCCCTGCCAGAAGACCGCAACAAGAGCATCATTATTCCAAGACAGCTCAGAGGAAAGTGTTTGAAATTGAACGACATATTGGCCCACGGACTGCTGCCCCTGCCGAAGCCGCAGAATATCTAAAGCGGCTGACGTTGTTCTTCCAGGCTCGTCGAATAGTCTGCGGAAGGTAGACAGGAAACTATCAATATCAGATAAATTTGGGTCAGATTTTTCCCAGAGCGGTGATGCCCACGCCAGAGCTTGCCCTGATAGTAGCGAAACAATATAAGCAGTTTTGGTACGTGCAGTAGGGAAATTCCTGGGTTGTAATTCAAAGTGTATACTACACTGGTTGAGAAACCCGCAACAATTCTTTGGATCGCCATCGTTCTTAGCTGGCGTGGGAAGATGGAGTCTGGATGGAGTAGGTAGTGAAGCAGGTCTTACTGGCTCGGGCGGAGTATGGGATGGTTGACTGTGGAATACCTGCAAGGTATCCATACGTGTAGAAACATCCTGCAGGAATCTCAAAATTTCCCCCCTGCTTAGTTTCTTGTCTCTCAATGCGTTCAGCTAATATTTGGACAGTGTCCTCCCTCGGGGTATGTTCCCCTAGCGGATCCATTGGGCCAGAACAAACTGTCTTGGTCGTCTGTATTTATTGATTCGATTCGGGACCCTTGGGCCTAGCTGGAGCAGGACTGAAACAGAAACTAGCAGCCTGGATGATCTTCCTGCTCATGTTCTTGCTGAATGTAGAATATAGCAGGGGAATGAGCAGTCTGGAAATGCTGACAGGAACAGTGCACTTGGAAATGCTGACAGAAACAGTGCACTTAGTAAGGCTGACAGGAACAGAGCACTTAGTAATATCCTGATGGTAAACATTCAATAGAAAACCTCAGCTGTAGTGGTGTCGCTAGCAGCAATGTTAAAAGGTGTTAAACCCCTCCAGGCTGCATTATGTGCAGGCTACATGAAGCCCCTAGAATAGTTAGCGGGGAAGGAGGCTGGATTACCTCCCTCCAGGGTATCTGTGTAAATCTGTATAAAAAGTGCACTGTTTGACCATGTATTAATATTATTTTATCTGTACTTGCTGGATATCACTAGTATATCAAACTAGTGAGTGTGTAACTGTCCTTTTTAGAACTTCCTGAGCTAATAAACATCACTGTTTAAAGAACCTGCTTTGACAACTACTTACCTGCTTTAAATCCTGTGACCTACAGATTAGACCAAATCTAATCTGTTATCCAGCTGTTTTGAGGTTGGGACCCAGTATTCCAGTACCTGCCCGCTACCCTGCAGCTCTGGCCAGTGTGATAGGCCAGAGGGAAACATCCATAGCAACCCTGATCAGAAGGCAAGAGGTCAGGGGTACCAGCACAGGTGTGCCAGCAAGCACTAGCAGCGAGAGATACCCAGAAGAAGGCATTCCTAGGCGCTGGTGAAGGAGCCTAGTGGTGGCAGCAGCAAAAGCCCCTCCTACTGCGGTCCGAGGGCGTATTTGGGAGAAAGAATAGGGGACGGTGGCAAAGAAAGACCAGCCGGTCCCCAGCAACACACAGACAGGGTGGCATAGGAGGTAAATTCTGTCACACCCACGAATACCCTTCTGCAATGAGGACCTGTTGGAAGCCTCCACACTCTGCTGTGCTTTGGTTTGAAGCTATCTTCCTACTCTACTATCTGTCCTCTTGATTCTATACCTTAGCAAATCAGGTGACCCCTGTCTCCTGTGTTTAGCCAAACCATAACTACTCATATTCTGAAAAAACTTCTGACCCAAACTCTCTCTCAAATTACCATCCTATCTCTCAGCTTCCTTGCTCTTTCAAGCCTCTTGAGACACTGGCCTATGTTCACCTCACACCCTTTCTTTCCTCCAACAAACTTTTGGACCCCCACCAGTCTGTTATGCCAACAGGAGTAACATCCCAATCAATAAGGATTTACGCATGTTTCTCTAGGGTACGGAATGTAAAGAACCTCCGGTCTTCAAGAAACTCCGCAAGGTGTTGTGGGCTTTTATGCCGGTGGTTCGCAGGTTGTGGTCCCTAGGGGAGCCCCTTGACGTGAAAAGATATAAGGTGGAAAGGCTGTGGTAGGAAGAGCCAATCGCCAGAGGATGGAGCACAACAGGTAGTGCAGCTCAGAGGGAGGATCCAAGCCAATGTCAGAATAGCCGGGTCTGGTACACAATGGGGCTGTAAAGCACAAGGGAGAATGAAGAAGCTGGAGTCAAGGGAGAAGCCTAAGTCAAATGCCAAAATGCTCAGAATACACGGTACTGTAGGAAGATCCAAAAATGTAGTCAGGAAGCCTGGTGAAACACTGGAGGGCTGAAGCACAAGTACAGGATACACAGAAGCAGACTGAACACTGGGAACAGAGAGCTGGGTCAGACGGTTACAGGAACTGTTGCTCTGACACTGATCCTGCGTCAGAGCTGGGCAAGGGGATTTGAATTTCCCATCTTGGCAGTCACATGACTGCACTGCCGAGTGTCGATACCCGTAATTTGGGTAGTGCGATCAGCAGTAGAACAGTAGCAGGAACGGGGAACAGTTAAGTCTCTTACATTATCCCTTCCTTGGGGTGACCACTGGGCACCCTAAATGGTTTACCAGGAAATCTTTTATGAAAACATTTAACAAGGAGAGGCACATGTCTTTCGGCAGGAATCCAAAAGCGTTCTTTTGGACCAAAGCATTTCCAATCAACTAGAATTGAAGAGTACCACTCAAAATACGAGAGTCCAGGATCTCATTTATCTCATACTCTAATTGATCTTGAACAGGAACTGCCGGAGGAATCTTCTTATGGACGGAGAACTTGTTTATAACAAGCGTTTTTAATAGAGAAACATGGAAGACATTGGGAATCTTTAAAGTAGGAGGAAACTTTAACCTAAAAGTCATGGGGTTAAAAACCTCTGAAATCTCAAAGGGTCCAGTAAAGCGTGGTGCAAATTTCCTAGAGGGAATTTGAAGATGAAGATTCCGCATAGATAACCACACTCTGCCCCCAAGGAAAAGTACCGTTTGGGAAGTGTTTTCCTGTTAAAAAACTTTTTGTTATTTGGCAGAATCCTGGGCCAACCTCTGTTTAACAGCACGAACAACAATGTTGAAGAAAAGATTCTATGGCAGAACTCCTGAAGAGGGTAAGTCGGACAAAGGGGGAAGTTTGGGGTGGAACTCTTGCAGAGCGAAAAAGAGCGAAGTGGCAGTAGACTCATGAGAATGATTATAGTGAGCGGATTCCGTCCATGGTAATAAATCTACCCAATTGTCATGCTTGACAGAAATATAACACCTGAGGAACTTCTCGAGTTCTTGGTTAGTTCTCTACGTTAGACCATTAGTCTGCGGGTGGAAGGCGGACGAAAAAGTTTAATGTCACAGAGATGGCAAAAAGCTCTCCAAGATTTGATACAAACTGAGTACCAATATCGAAGACTATCACATCTGGGCAACCGTGTTATCAAAAAATCTCTCTAATATAAAGATGAGCCAAGGTGGAAGCAAAAGGTAGACCATTTCATACCTTTAAAAAGGTATGAAATGGGCTGCCCGGGAGATACAATCAATGACTACCCAGGCAGCAGAGTAACTCTTGGAGGGGGATAAATCCATAATAAAATCCATAGAGTGCTGGCTCCATGAACGGTCAGGAAAGTAAAGAGGTTTTAAGGGTCTATAGGGTACTTAGCTAGGGACTTTATGACTGGCACAAACGGAACAAGAGGAAACATAACCCTCCACATCGGAGTGTAAGGAGGGTCACAAGTAGGCTCCAGAAAGTAATTATTTTGTCTTCTTGATTCCTGCATGCCCAGCAAAATGAGAGGCATGAGCCCAACTGAAGAGTTTGATTCTTAGATTAATAGGAATGAAAGTTTTCTCATGTGGAATTCTAAAATCTGTGAGTGTGGTATTAGCCACAATACACTTGGGATCCAATATGAATCTCTCCTTTAGCAGGGGTTCTTGGTCAGCAGAATGAAAGCCTGGGTGAGAATGTCGCCTTTAATATTCTTAGAGCCCGGTCTAAAAGTGATGACAAGGTCAAAGTGGGAAAAAAACAAAGACCATCTAGCCTGTTGCAGATTCAAACAAGAGACGGATTGGTAATAGATTTTTGTGGTCGATGTAGATGGTCACAGGCAATTGAGACCTCTCTGCTGGAGAAAGACTCTGTGAGAAAAAAACACAATGTTTACCAGCAGAAGATCTGTGGGACAGAACGGCACCCACTCCAGAAGATAAAGCGTCCACTTCTAGGAAGAAAAGAAGTGAAGTATGGGGTTGCTGAAGAATGGGTGCAAAGGTAAAGGCCTTTTTGAGTAGCTTGAAGGCGTCAAGTGCTTCGGTAGGCTAAAGTATGGAATTACCCGATTTACTAGTCAAGGCAGAAATGGGTGCCACAAGGGAAGAAATTCCCTTGATGAATTGCCAATAATAATTGGCAAAGCCTAAAAATCGTTGTACCACCTTAAGTCCAACTGGTTGAGACCAATCTAATATGGCCTTAAGCTTCCCTGGATCTGGAGCCCGGAACCAGAGATCACATAACCTAGAAAAGGTAGCTGGTTCTTCTCAAAATGGCACTTTTCCAATTTACAATATAACTGATGCTGGCGAAGCCAATCAAGCCAATCAAGTATTGTAGAGATATGTTGTCGGTTACAGGACAGCTTGTTGGAGAAAATAAGGATATCATCCAAATAAATAATTGCAAACTGAGATAGGATGTCACATAAAATGTCATTCATGAAATTTTGAAAAACGTCAGGGGCATTACAAAGCGCAAAGGGCATGACTAAACATTCAAAGTGCTCATCTCGAGCATTGAAGGGCATTTTTCATTCATCCCCCTTCTTTATCGAATTAAATTATACGCTCCTCTGCGGTCTAATTTAGTAAACATTGAAGCTCCTCTGAGCTGGTAAAATAATTCTGATATTAAGGGTAAAGGGTATCTGTTTTTTACCATACTGACATTAAGACCCTGATAGTCTATGCATCGGTGGAGACCACCATCTTTTTTTTTTCTACAAAAAGAACCCAGCGCCAGCAGGCAAAGAAGATTTTATAATGAAGCCACTTTGTAAATTTTCCTTAATATAAGAAGCCATGGCCTGAGTTTGCAGTAGAGATAAGGGGTTGACACGTACCAGAGGTGGCACCTTACCAGGAAGCAACTCAATGCCACAGTGCCAGGCTCGATGAGATGGTACATTAAAAGCCTGTTGTCCGGAGAAGCCGTCTATGTAGGAAACGTACTGATGCCTAAGGGTTCCGAGGAAGTAGACGGAGGATCCCTTTTAGGCAGTGGAACCTTCTGCAGACAATGCCAATTGAGAATCAGAGAACGGGACTTGAGCCAGGGTAGTCCCAGGAGTAGCGGATTTACAGCCTCTGGGTTACTAGAAGAGAGATAGACTCTCTATAAAGGGCCCCGATCTGTAAGGTTAAAGGAATGGTACCTTCCAGGATAGAGCCACCTAAAAACTTACAATCTATGGCAGTGATGATGATAGGCTAATCCAGCAAGATGGTTGATAAGGAGAATCTTGCTACTGTGACTGCTGAAATAAAGTTTCTGAAAGCAGATCCTGTCCCTTAGAATGCCAAAGAAGTACATTGATTGAAAAATTAGAATCAGATGGAGATGAAGTAATAGTGTCCAACCTAACTTCTCCAGAGCCAGTGAGGCTTTGCTGTTTCCCAGACTTTTAGGGCAGTTCCCCAGAATATGACCTGGCTCCCCACAGTAAAGACAGAGGTTATTCTTGAAATGTCTCTCCCTTTCCTCTGGGAAGAGACAGGACCGGCCCAGTTGTATTAGCTCTTCTGCGTGGAGCATGAGATTTTGAAAGTGGGGGGCCAAGCAAGTGCCAGAGTGAATGTTCCCTTTCTTGATTTTGCTCCTTGAAGCGAATATCGATTTGGTTGCAGGAGCTGAGATCATCCAAAGAAGTAGCTAACTCCTGTGCAGCTAATTCATCTTTTATTCGGTCGGAAACACCTTGCCAAGATGTAGGGACTAAGGCTTCATTATTCCAATGAAGCTAAGAAGCGAGAGTATGAAATTGAATGGCATATTGGCCCAGGGATAGAGACCCTTGGCAAAGTCATAAAATACCGGAGGCGGACTGGACACCCAGCCTGGTTCATCAAAAAAAATTCTAAATGTCTCCAAAAATGTGGAGCTATTATGCAACATGGGGTAGTTGCGCTCCCATAACGGAGAGGCTCAGACCAAAGCCTAACCGTACAAGAGAGCAATGATGTATGCCACTTTAGTTTTTTCCATTGGAAAACTCCCCAGTTGGGGCTCAGACTGTTTGGCACATTGGTTTAAGAACTCCCAACAAGCCTTAGGATCTCCATCAAATTTTGGGGTTTAAGTATCCGGAGTTGACTAGCAGAAGTGGAAGGAATTATCGGATTAAGGAGTTATCGGATTCTGGGTAGTAGTAGCAGAGGCAGAAGTAGTAGCTTGAGAAGCCAAGGTAATTTTTTTCATGCTACTGTTTGATTCAAGCTGAATTTGTCCTCTCTGTATGATTATATGATCACCAAAAATAAAGAAAAACCCTGAGCACACTGCTGTAAAGCAGTAAAAGAGCCTCTATTCTACTTGTATGCAAATTAAAGGAACATCATTTACAATTAATAAGCCATCCACCCCATCAAGGCGCTTCTGCTAATAGGGTGGTCCTAACTCTAAAGAATGAGAGTCCCTATATTGGGTTATACATTCATGTGTTTTTAAACTGAACTAAACCTACCATTTCAAGCACCTGCTGTGAGCCTATAAATTGATTGAGCACTATAAACAAATAGTTTGGCAATGGAGGTACTGACAACAGTTATATATGGTATAACTCATGCTCAAAGTAGAGAAATAATTTAGCACATTTTGAGAATCTCAAAATTTTAGTGTTTCACACCTTTTGAATAGCTTTGCGAATTGCTAAAAGATTTGGAAAGAAAATGAATAATTAGTAAATAAACAATCAGGGATTTTATCACATTATCTGAGAAATTCAATGTCTCATACTTATTGGAAAGCACTATGCTGCTTTAGTAATAGAAGCACTGACAAGTTATACTCTAAATAGGAAAACAAAAGCCTTTTATTTCATTAAATAGGTTGCAATGGTTACAAGACAGAACAAGAGAGAGGCAAGCAGGGAGGGAGAACTTAAAATATGCCCTTTGTCTACTTGTTTAGGAATATAAAGATGTGATGATACTGGGGTAATGTTTAGCCATGTTAGTCTGCTCATAGGTTAGCCCTGGCCTACCCAGTACCTCGACATGGGTAAAATTAATCATCTAGGCAAATAGTGGGTGAAAGATGCACCCATTTATTATAGCTATAAAAAACAGAGCACACAAAATAATAGCATATAAGTGACATTACCAGAGGGTTTACCACACAGCAAACAACACATACCTCACCAGCGTCTTTGTCTTAATCACTTTGATGCGCAATCCCTGTTGCTGAGCCATGTGCTTCACTCCTTTTGGCAGGTCCACAAAGAAAACACAGTCTGCGGAGTCTTCGTTATCCACACAAACACAATTCTGGACCAATCTGACAGAAGTAGTGATTCCTAGGCAGCACTGTCCTGAATAGAGAACCCTCTACCCTGTGGCTATTTTTTTAAACACCTTACACTTATCAGTGACTGTCCGTGGACCTCCCCCTGTCCTCAGATCACTTACCAGGCACCTTGTGTAGTGTGGCTCCAACATATCTGCTAAGCAGGATTGTGACTCAGTAGGGTGCCCGCTGCCTGCACAATAAACAAGAGGCATATTACAATACACAAACAAAAGGCATGTTTACACAATAGTTCCGGTTGGTGCAACCCCGCCTGGCAACATTTAAGAATATACAATAAATATGAAACATATGTCTTTTGTTTGTGTATGGTTAACACACTACAATCCAAGCAATCATTATTTTTTTAATTAAACATAGTTTGGATGAGAAGGAGTGTCCAGCAAGCTAGCCCCCTATTTTCAAGGTCCTGGCACCCCTATTTGGTAATAAGTGATATAAATGTTAATTGCACTAGCCAGCTGCTTATCACTCTGCTATTATTTTTTTCTGTCTATTAAAATTTATCCAATCTTTAAAGTTTTTAGCTTGTATGAGACGCAGAGATTTACGATAATATCTCTTTATATAGTTGGCATTTTAATTATCTCTTTGCAGATAAAGGTGGAAGACAGAACTCCAGTAACCCTCCCACAGTGGCTGATCTGCAGTTAAAACTTCTGTTACAGCAGTAACAATCACAACAGTAATAAACACAATTATTAATGACAATCCGTACACCTAATCTCTAACCTTTCTATACGTCAGCACTTTTCTGGGATTGACCACCCTTCTAGATCCTTCCTGGACCACACCTGCTAAATCCAATCCATACTTGCAGATTTACACACCTGTGCTGTCTGTGATCACCTCTCCCAGACACATCATCATCATCATCATTTATTTATATAGCGTCACTGATTCCGCAGCGCTGTACAGAGAACTCACTCACATCAGTCCCTGCCCCATTGGAGCTTACAGTCTAAATTCCCTAACATACACACACACACACACACACACAGACAGAGAGAGACTAGGGTCAATTTTGATAGCAGCCAATTAACCTACCAGTATGTTTTTGGACTGCGGGAGGAAACCGGAGCACCCGGAGGAAACCCACGCAAACACAGGGAGAACATACAAACTCCTCACAGATAAGGCCATGGTCAGGAATTGAACTCATGACCCCAGCGCTGTGAGGCAGAAGTGCTAACCGCTAGGCCACCGTGCTGCCCATACACACTTCTAATAACTGCTGCTTGCAATCTGACACTCTCACAGCTATGAGGTAAGTCTCTCACAACCATAACAATAAGCCTCACACAACCATAAGATAAACCTCACTTGACCATGAAGTAACCATCACACAACCACAAGATAAGTCTCTCACAACCATGAGATAAACTTCTCACAGCCTTAAGATAAGCCTCTCACAACCATGAGGTAAGCCTCTCACAGCCATAATATAAGTCTCTCACAACCATGAGGTAAGCCTCCTACAGCCTTAAGATAAGCCTCTCACAACCATGAGGTAAGCCTCTCACAGCCATAATATAAGTCTCTCACAACCATGAGGTAAGCCTCTCACAGCCATATTATAAGCCTCTCACAACCATAAAATAAGCCTGTCACAGCTATGAGGTAAGCCTCTCACAACTATAAGATAAGCCTCTCAGATCCATGAGATAGGTCTCACACAACCATGAGGTAAGCCTCTCAGAACCATTAGATAAGCCTCTCAGATCCTTGAGGTAAGCCTCTCACAACCATGAAGTAAGCCTCAGACAACCATAAGATAAGCCTCTCACAACCATGATATAAGCCTCTCACAGCCTTAAAATAGGTCTCACACAACCATGAGGTATGCCTCTCACAACCATAAGATAAGCCTCTCACAACCATAAAAGAAGACTCTCACAACCATAAAATAAGCCTCTCACAACCATAAGATAAGCCTCACACAACCATAAAATAAGCCTGTCACAGCTATGAGGTAAGCCTCTCACAACTATAAGATAAGCCTCTCAGATCCATGAGCTAGGTCTCACACAACCATGAGGTAAGCCTCTCAGAACCATTAGATAAGCCTCTCAGATCCTTGAGGTAAGCCTCTCACAACCATGAAGTAAGCCTCAGACAACCATAAGATAAGCCTCTCACAACCATGATATAAGCCTCTCACAGCCTTAAAATAGGTCTCACACAACCATGAGGTAAGCCTCACACAACCATGAGGTATGCCTCTCACAACCATAAGATAAGCCTCTCACAACCATAAGATAAGCCTCTCACAACCATAAAAGAAGCCTCTCACAACCATAAAATAAGCCTCTCACAACCATAAGATAAGCCTCACACAACCATTAGATAAGCCTCACACAACCATAAGATAAGCCTCTCACAACCATAAAAGAAGCCTCAGACAACCATAAGATAAACCTCTCACAACCATAAGTTAAGCCTCTCACAACCATGAAGTAAGCCTCTCACAACCATGAGGTAAGCCTCTCACAGCCATATTATAAGCCTCTCACAACCATAAAATAAGCCTGTCACAGCTATGAGGTAAGCCTCTCACAACCATGAGGTAAGCCTCTCATTTTGTTAGAAATGATATAGGTCCAGTTGTTCGTTGTGTTAGTACTTATAGCATCTAGTAGCAAGAATGCAATTACATTTTTCTTATTCCACAGATCAATACAGAGAATTATTATTTTCCTAACATTATTCAGTGTGTTTTTGTCTAGAGATCATTACTACAATTTATTACCACAGTCCCTGTTTTGGCAGTCGGATTACCAGATAACCGCTCAGTGCTTAGTATACAGCTGTTTTTATACAAAGCAGAACTCCGTCAGGATCCTCCGGTAGTGTAGCGGCTGTTCTCCTTGGCATCCTATTCTGTTATTAAAACTGGATAATAATGGTTCATTTCAGCCTGTTCAGCTGAACCTGCACTTACTGTATCAGATAGTAATGTATAAGTGTTTACATGTAAATTGTATATTGTAAATATTTTAGAATGCAAAACAATACCCTACTAAATATCCATTTTCTGCTTTGTATTACTATCAATTAGAAGTGAAAATTAACATGCTTGAAATAGCGCACAACAAGATTGAATAAGCAATTTTCAGGCATGAGTGCAATAAACAGTCAAAATGTTAAGTAAACATCAAGATCTTTCATCCATAAAGTACAACAGATTTAGGTCATCTAAACCCAGTAGGTGCAACATGTTAAAAACAAAATTCTGCTCCATGTATTTATACATTATCCATTTAAACAATCCTAAATATTATAAGTGCAAAACAAATCTATCAGAACCTCGGAAAATATTTTACTTCCAACAAACTTAATACAGTTATTTTCCTTAGGCAATATGTTTTATAGACTGTCAACCTAAATTTGCACAGTGGGGCAGAGTTTAGAATTACTGCCTACTCCTAGCTCCACTGGGACCATTGGTTTAGTTCCAACCTGGCAGCTATTTGCGTGTATGTTTCCATCATATTTGCAAAAGTTTTATCATGGGATGAGTAAAATTTTGTGATAATTGAGTTCCGTGGCAGAACAGGCCATTTCACAGAGGTGTGACGTTCTGTAGATACAATCTTCAATTTCATCTTTTGTGTCATCATTTATTGAGCTCAAATGACAATAGTTAATTATTGTTTCTGTGTTGTGTGGCCAAGTTCCAAAAGCAAAACATGGGAAATTCCATGCCCAAATGCATAGTGATGCTACTACCCTTCGGGACATCTCCAGTCCTGTCCTACTGTCCAGACATTGTGATAGATTACTTTGCTTTTGCTTATGTTGTGTAGTGTGTGTGTGTGTGTGTGTGTGTGTGTAAGCATGAATAATAGTGTGATAGTGTGCAGTAATGAAAATAGATTATAAGCCTCACTGGGGCAAGGGTTGGGGATTATCAATATAAAATCTCGCTGGTTGCTGATGACATACTTCTCAAACTGTCTCATCCATATATTTCTATACCCAACCTCCTATTAGAATTTAAGCACCTCTCTGGATATAAAAGTAATGATTCTAAGTCTGAAATTCTGGTCCTCAATGTTTCTCATAGAAACCGGAAAGGGCTGGATTCAAATTTCAATGGCGTCCTCAGGCACCTTGTACATGGGAGTTTCAATTACTAAAACTTACTACCGTTTTTATATTGATTTAACTATTTACCTCTGATAAATAAAATACACCAGGACATTGCTAAAAAAAAAACCAAAAACCTCCAGTCACACTGGACCGGGAGTATAAATCCAATTAAAAGGAAGGTTCTACCACAACTGTTTTATCTTTTTCAGACCCTTTCAGAACAGATCTCCCTCTCCACCCTACTGGTGCTTCAAACATCTTGTAATAATTGGAAATAGGGAGGTCACAAACCCAGACTCAGCAAAGCCATACTGGCCAAATCTACAAAAACTGGAGATCTTGGCCCCTTATCATCATCAGCTATTTATACAGTGCCACTAATTCCGTAGCGCTGTACAGGGAACTCATTAACATTAGTCTCTGCCCCATTGGAGCTTACAGTCTAAATTCCCTAACGTACACATGCACAGCCAGAGAGACTAGAGTCAATTTGATAGCAGCCAATTAACCTACTAGTATGTTTTTGGAGTGTGGGAGGAAATCGGAGCACACAGAGAAAACCAATGCAAACACGGGGAGAACATACAAACTCCACACAGATAAGGCCATAGTCAGGAATCGAACTCATAACCCCAGTGCTGAAAGGCAGAAGTGCTAACCATTAAGCCACCATTCTGCCTCTTACTGTTGAAATACTATTTTGCCACTCAACTCAATCATTTAGTTTCTCGGCATTCCAATCCAGGACTCAAGAATTGAGTAGACATTGGGAATGCCATTGTTTCAGGACTATCTTTGAGTTATTTCCCATGGTTGGCTAGGATTAACCGATCTGCCTCGGCATATGCTTGCCTTGCAGTTAACTTTACAATCTCTATATGGGACAAAGTAAATACTCCTTTTAATTTGGTTCACTATTTTACCCCTTTATCCCCAATCTGGAAACACTCATTTTTTTTCTCCTGGACACTCAGATAGAATAGCCGAACCATGTAAACAGGGGCAAATTGGTCACAGGCCTTATCGGGAATTTTCCAGGTTGGCCGCTGGTCTAATGAGGCTGCTTGGAGGCCACCTTCTGCATTTTTTTTTCTTCCCTTTGTTTTTTGACACCCAGATGACAGGAGACTAAGTCACAAGAGCCTCCAAAGCCCCTGCTTAGCATCACGATTTGTTGCCAGGACCTCTTCTCAACGGGGACCGCCTCCTTTTTATCTGTCTGGCATGAATGAGTTTATATTCAGATGAAAGCGAATTCTGGTATCCGCTATCTCCGGTCTGCTAATTCATCCATGTCAGATCGATATATAAAGGAGGCGAGTTCCTGGTAGCAAATCGCAATGCTGCCTGTTGCTGAATGGAGGCTGCAGATGCTCCTGCTGTTCCACCCAGACGGACGTCTCCTGCACCATCCTCATCCATGAATCTCAGCTCATATCACTGCCTAGCAAGACTGTTAGGAGCAACAGGTGATAGATAATGAATGACTGTCATTATTGGGTTTGTGTATCAGGGAGATATTGATTTTACAGTCTACACATTTTGGACCCCTAATAGATTGGAGCAGAAAGTGGGGAGTGAATAAGCAGTACTGAGTGTAATTTTTTAATGTATACACACAACAGACTACAAAGTAGTATTAGCCTAGTAGAAAATTAACACTTAATTCAAAGTAACTGTGGATGTAATGATTCATACATATTGGGTTTGTTTAACTGTGAGAGTCTGTGATTCCCCAAAAAATGCACACTGAGCCTGTAAGAACTATTTTTCTGTAAGCATAAGGATCACTGTCCTTATAGTAATATACATATACGATTATCACACATACATAGGAGCAAAACAACAGAAAAGAAGCAACATGGATACATGCAAGTTTTCTCCATTTTAGTTTGTCAGTTTTGCTAATCTGCATGTGTGAATGGCTGTGTATATTAGCATAGGGATCAGTAGTTACATTTCATACAACAAAGTTCCCCGCCTTTAGGAGATGATCATGGAGATTATATGCGAGTGGAACTGACAGTTAACTGTGTTTTTGATGATTTCTATTTTAAAGTCTGCTCAGATGTTTGAACACTTGATAAAGAAGAGTTACATAACAAATCTTATACATTTCTCTTTGGCCATTTGAAGTGTTAAGTTATAGGAAAATGACTAAAATACACCTGTGTGAACAAACCCTAATCTTTAGAAATAAATTATGCATGTAAAAGTAATATCAATTCCACACAATATAATGTACAGTTTGTATGAATAAAATTCACATTTTACTCTCTACATTGGGTAGCGGTCACAAGGATGCTCTCTGCATTGGGTAGCGGTAACAAGGATTCTCTCTGCATTGGAGAGCGGTCAAAAGGATGCTCTCTGCATTGGGTAGCGGTAACAAGGATTCTCTCTGCATTGGGTAGCGGTCACAAGGATGCTCTCTGTATTGGGTGGCAGTCACACAAAAGTTCTCTGTATTGGGTAGCGGTCACAAGGATGCTCTCTGCATTGGGTAGCAGTCACAAGGTTGCTCTCTGTATTGGGTGGCAGTCACACAAAAGTTCACTGTATTGGGTGGTAGTCACAAGAATGCTGTTTGCATTATATATAGATTTCTAGAAATCTCTCTGTATTGTACAGGAGTCACTAAAATGTTGAATATTAGTCAGACAGGGCTGGTAGATATAGTATTTGATTATAGCTCTTTGACATAATAAATTGTCTTGCATGTAATTGACTATATGTAACTATAGTGTTCTCCCACAAAGAAAAAAGATTGGTTCAGTCCCTGATTGGCAGTAGAGGTAACACATCAGACAAACCACATCTGCACAGTTTTCCTCAAGGCATGTTGCACTAGTCTCACCTACCATTGATGTGGCTATGGATAACTGCGCTTATACCACCTACTTTAGTGTTTACCCCGCCTACAGTTGAGTTGGTCCCACCCCCATGAGGCCACTTCCAGATTTTTGTCCAGGTCAACTTTAAGTTCCCAATCTGCCCCTGCATGGAAGTCTAGGAACTATGATAGGTGTACACAAATCACAGTGGAATTTCCTCCTACATCATTTGCGGATATACAGGACAAATACCACCTTATTCTCGCGCTTCACTTCCAATACCTAGAAATTAGTGGCTTTATTAAATCACAGACACCCTCAAAGGCCCTCTGTAAATAGAGCCCTTTCTAAATAAACTGTATCTACTCAGTTGGAGGTAAAGGCACAATCTTCATTATATACCATTCGATACTTGTTACTGATACCCCCCTTGGAACTCCATGAGGTAGCCTTCAGGAGAGACCTGGGGATCTCCTTGGACAACGAGGGATGGTCCATCATCAGGGAGAGATTAGCTAAGGCCTTTATAAATGTGAGTATTAAGGAAAACTCGTATAAGATATACACATGTTGGTATATGGTCCCGGAAAGGATTAGCCGCATTTATCCCCTCACCCCTAACAGATGCTGGAGAATATGTGGTGATGTTGGCACGTGTCTTCACATGTGGTGGGAGTGTTCTATCATTCAGCAGTTCTGGACTATTACTATAGATCTGACTGAATTGATAACTGATCTGAATACCGAGGGATCCCTTGATGTTTATTTTCAATAGCCCCATCCAATCCTTGAGCAAATCCACAAACAAATTATATATCTGCCAAGCCTCCAAACTCTTCATAGCAAGAAGTTGAAAGCAATGCCCTCCCCCAGACTGGCACTGCTGAATAGTATAGGATATATGTCCTCTGTGGAAAATTTCACTGGCCTACTCAACAATACTTTGCCCACATTCCATAAGACTTGGGAACCTTGGCTCCAGTACACCAAAAGGGTGTTTGGGCCTTCCCAAAAAAATTCCACCATTCCCCTCCCTTTTTTTTTCTCTTCCAAATTTTTCCCCTATTTACCCCTCCCCCCTTAAATATACTTACAAAAAAACCTCAAAAAACACTGCATCATTGTTTCACTTTTTTATTCTCTTTCTCGTGGCAATATGATACTGTTCATTATTATATGCAGTATAGACTTATAGGGCTAGATTTACTAAGCTGCGGGTTTGAAAAAGTGGGGATGTTGCCTATATCATTTAGTTAGTACTTTCTACAAAATGACAGCTAAAATCTGATTGGTTGCTATAGGCAACATCCCCACTTTTTCAAACCCGCAGCTTAGTAAATCTTGGCCATAGTTTTATTTGTTCACCTGGATGTATTTGTTATGTGCTGTAATCTGGCTATTATTTAGGTTTTATATGCCTTTTTTATGCTTTCATATTGTACATATTTCAAAATAAACAGTTTAAAAAAAGAAAATTGTTCCACACATAAAAAAAAGTGCCATCTGCAGTCACTGTGTCCCCTCCCTTTAATGAATAATTTAAGCCATAAATGAGTCTTAATTGAACAGCATATTATGAGAAGATTCCGGGTCTTTTCTGGTTTTTGGAGACACTCACCACTGGGAGTAGGCTTCTTGAAGTGTGCTGGATGAACTGCCTCGGTGCGTTAGTGCAAAGTAAAGCATTGCTGATTTGCCCTTTTTATTTACATAAATAAAAATACCCCAGGTTATATATTACATACCAAAAGGCATATTGTTATAAAGTGCGTACTGGCACAAAACATGATTTGCTATAAGAACTTTTAGAGTGGGAGGTCAACCATATCCATTAGAGAGGCCAAGGATTTTGACTAAATTACCTCCCTTGCACAACAATATGTTCTTCTAGCCTCCAAACCTTCAAGTGGTCCCTGTAAACCCCCCTCCTTAAGCAAGGAAATATCAAATTCCTGACCCACCCTCTATACTATTCTACCTGATTACCACCCCTGTACACAGTACACACAAGACTTACATGTTTTCTCTATCTATATTCAAACATCCCTCTACCCCCCAGACCAACACTGCTGTGGGACTGGATCATGTAGCCCACTAAGCACTTTTTACCCTTGCAGTCTGGCTGGACCAATTTGCAATATGTGGCACCTAATCTCATGTATCAAACGTCTATTGTCCTCTAGATTGTAACCTTGCGAGTAGGACCCTCTTACCTCGTTGTCTGTCTGTTAATATCCAGTGTAGTTTTACTATTATATTTATTATTTTTGTTACTCAAATGGGATTCTTCTTTCCTGCAGTAGTCAAAATGGAAACGTCCATTGAGTATTGTGGTAAGACAGCCGTGATTTGACATAATACATCTGCAACGCCAATTATATAAATACTGTCAATGCTGTCAATTAGAAGTCGCTAGTCAGTGCTGCTGATAGTCATCATCATCATCATTGTGTATTATAGCACCAAGTCTCCAGCATCTACAAGAAATCTGCAGATGTGTCCATGTCTAATTGTGCAGACATTAAGTGAACAAGTCCTTACTCAGCCTTCACTTATCTCCACTGCAGGTGTAGGGATATGTAAGTCAACAATATGCAAAAATTAATATATAGACATATACGTAACACTGCGCTTGAAAATGCATTTACTCCTATCTTATCTGTATTTTTTGCTATCTTTATTATGTTATAATTGCTTAATTACTTTTTTTTTTAATTAACAACTTCTATTACTACTTACTCTATTATTCCCTGCAACATTTTAGTATCATCAGTCTCACCTTATCTATTCACACTTTTCCTCCAGCTACACTTAAAATACTGCTCAAAAGTCACATTTCCTGATTTACTTATTCAAGCCCCACATATCTCCTATTTATAATTTATTAACCATATACTTACCACTTATTTTATCTTATTTTATGACCCTATTCTCATCACTTTACACTATTTCCATCTTTCCCTTGCACGTTTTACTATGATTGTCACATTGCATGGTTTACTATCATCTATCATTAACCTTCTCTAACGTTTTATGTAGCCACCACTACAGGATTCAAGGACCAGTTCTCACCACTTTTGTCTGGACATCTTATCGGACCCAAATCCGAGAATAAGAAGCATCTACACTTGTCAGCCATAGGCAAACCGAGGGGGTTTTCTAGTGCCTGGAAACCACCCTCCACGCCTGGGGCACTGTATAATTGAGGTGGCTGGACCCTGCCCCGGCTTCACACAGCTCTGGTTGAATGGGAGAGCTGCGTGCACCTAACAGTAGTGCATGTAGCATTGTCCATGTATATTATGGGGATATGAAGAGTTGGAGAGCAGCCAAGCACTGTCTAAAATTATAGTCACAACCCCATCCATGCTGGTCACGCCCACTGGCGGCGTGGTGTGGAAATCCCCCTCTATAACTCCTGCGTTTGCCCCTGGCAGCCCCTGTAAATATCCAACCAAAGGATCACAAAAGGAGGACACCCATTTAAGGAGTCCCATATCTGCAGAGCAGACACTGCTTGCTACTGTCAGATTTTTGGCCACTGGAAAGACACTGGCTGATCTCAAGCACACCACAGCTATTTCACCCCAAGTTTTGGGTCTGATCATACCTGAGACCTGTGAGGCCATTATAAAATTTTCCACGGAGAATATATGAAGGTTGATGATAGAAAAACTCTGATTTTAAACATATTTTGCCATTAAAACATAAACTGATAGGTTGTTGTTGTCACTCCATGAAAACAACAAATTATATATCACCTTTTAATATTCTTGCTAGATAGGGGGCCACTATGCTTATAGCACATATAACACTTCACAAAGGACTATCCCACTATTGTGTATGTAAAATGTTGGTCATTGTATGACACTATGCAATGAAGGCTTCTGTGCATCAGGGGGCACTAGTTTTCATACAATGGGGATCTGCACAAGGTTGCTTGTAGTGGGGTTGTGCAAAGTGACTAGCAGTCAGGTCTTTGCAGTAGACATCATAGGTATCTGTGCATTGGGAGCTATGAAAAATGGATAGTTGTGGAATTTATACATTGTGGTTAGGCTAAAGGTAACTTTCAAAGGCTAAAATAAATGGCCTGTGTAAGAAGGATAAACAAAAAATGCAAAGTTTTAAAATACATTCATAATCCCTATAGAGGTCAGTTTGCCATCTCTCAAAAATATTACTGTGGCAAACTGCAGTGATTGTGCCAAAATAAGTAATATAGTAACCCCATTATGACATATTATCAGCTGAGTTATTTTGGATTTTTCCAAAAGTTATTAATAATTGTTGTTGATTTGTATTACATTAGCTGTGAGCGTTGTACAGACTTAAAATCCTGACAAAGGTATAGAACAGACTTTTGATGTTAATCTTTCTGGGCGCATGGTTTTTATTACTAGAAGCACATTAATCGCATGGGACAATCTCCTTACTCAAGTACAAGTTATCTTGAATGGAACAGTAACACTTAAATGCTATCCAAGTAATAAATCAAACTGTTTATATTCTACATATATCCCACTTGGCAGTTAATCAGATATCAAACTGGTAACTAAGGGAAAGAAAAACAGGACATGCCGTACCGGTAAAAATGATTTTCTACAACTGGACAAACAGAGATCGACTTCTGTGACAAAAAAACAAGTAATCTTTTCACAGAAATAATAACAAGGTGCCTGATTCATTAAGGATCTTAACTTGAGAAACTTCTTATTTCAGTCTTCTGGACAAAACCATGTACATTGCAAGGGGTGCAAATTAGTATTCTGTTTTGCACATAAGTTAAATACTGACTGTTTGTTCATGTAGCACATAAATACTTGATAGCTTATTTGTACTCTGAAATTTAAAGTTGATATTTGTGTGCTACATGGAAAAAAAGGCAGTATTTAACTTATGCGCAAAACAGAATACTAATTTGCACCCCTTGCATTGTAACATGGTTTTGTCCAGGATACTGAAATAAGAAGTTTCTCAAGTTAAGATCCTTAATGAATCAGGCCCCAGGGAAACATATTGGAATATGCCTAGAGATAGGAGTGAGTTGTTTCTAGTGCTACCACATCACTTCAATATTCTGTCACATCTATTAAAAATAATCAAAAATTGACAGTTAAAAAAAACTCCAAAATAATTTTCTATTTTGTTTACAACATCGCAATTCCTTGTTTCTAAGAAATGCACAAAAATAGGCCAAACAAATTTAGGATAAGTGCTTTTCAAATTTAGCAAAATGTCTAATCGTTTGGAAATGATTCATTTAAAGATTTTGATTTTGAACATAATCTTTCAACCTTCTTTGATTGATTTTCCTGGAGATGCTAGTCTTAACAGCAAGCATTCATTAGCTCAATCCCTAATCATGTCTCTATCCTAACTGTAAAAATAGGGTCACGCAAAGCTTTAAACTATCCAAGCTGTAACAGAGCTCTCATTATCTTTCCCCAATTTCTAATAATGTAATAATAGGTTTGCGGCAGTGTAAACACAGGAAAAAAACATTTTCACTTGTACTACGTAAATTTTATGTACTCTATTTTTGGCATGTGGAACTGCAACTACAGAAAAAAAAAATCTGTCTTATTAAAAATAAAGGACGAGACCCGATCTCCAGCACTTCAAAGGTTCAGATGACGTTCTATTACGAGGAGAAAAAGTCTTTGCACACTCCTGCAAAGCAGAAAGTTGTCCATCTTCATCTATATCCTGTAAATAATCCCAACCACCACATTTAAGTTTTTTTCATGTTGGTGCAAAGTAGGTGCACATATGTGCCTAATCCTTACTCAGGAAGGAATTTGCATGCTCCTATTAGATGTACCAATATTTTGCACTCCGCAGATGTGACGATGATCTTTTTTTACCATCCCTGCACCAGCTACTTTACCAGCATTCAGATGTGCAATTTTTATTAATTCTGGGGTATTCTCATATATATATATATATTAGGGATGAGCGCGCTCGGATTTCTGAAATCCGAGCCCACCCGAACGTTGCGGATCCGAGTCGGATCCGAGACAGATCCGGGTATTGGCGCCAAATTCAAAAGTGAAACTGAGGCTCTGACTCATAATCCCGTTGTCGGATCTCGCGATACTCGGATCCTATAAATTCCCCGCTAGTCGCCGCCATCTTCACTCGGGCATTGATCAGGGTAGAGGGAGGGTGTGTTAGGTGGTCCTCTGTGCTGTTTAGTTCTGTGCTGTTTAGTTCTGTGCTGTTTAGTTCTGTGCTGTTTAGTGCTGTGCTGTGCTGTGCTGTGCTGTTTAGTGCTGTGCTGTGCTGTGCTGTGCTGTGTTCTGCAGTATCAGTCCAGTGGTGCTGTGTGCTGTGCTCTGTCCTTCTGAGGTCAGTGGTGCTGCTGGGTCCTGTGCTGTGTCCTGTTCAGTCCAGTGGTGCTGTGTCCTGTGCTCTGTGCTTCTAAGGGCATAGTTATTTCCCCAATATTCCCCTGTGTTTAAAAAAATAAAAAAAAGTTTTTTTTATAAAATACCAAAAACTACTTTAATATTTTTTAATTACCACAAAATTTTCACAACCAATCCTGCAGTATAAGCCCATTGGTACTGCAATATTACCAAGTTCACACATTCAGCAGTAAAAGTCCAGTGGTACTGCAATATTACAAAGTTTACACATTCTGCAGTATCAGTCCAGTGGTGCTGTGTCCTGTGCTCTGTCCTGCTGAGTTCCGTAGTGCTGCTGGGTCCTGTGCCGTGTCCTGTTCAGTCCAGTGGTGCTGTGTCCTGTGCTCTGTGCTTCTAAGGGCATAGTTATTTCCCCATTATTCCCAAGTTTGTAAAAAATAAAAAAAAATTAAAAAAAAAAAAAAAATTTAAAAAAAAAAAAAATATATAATAATTATAACCAAATTTGCAAAACCAATCCAGCATTATAAGTCCATTGGTACTGCAATATTACCAAGTTCACACATTCAGCAGTAAAAGTCCAGTGGTACTGCAATATTACAAAGTTTACACATTCTGCAGTATCAGTCCAGTGGTGCTGTGTCCTGTGCTCTGTCCTGCTGAGTTCCGTAGTGCTGCTGGGTCCTGTGCCGTGTCCTGTTCAGTCCAGTGGTGCTGTGTCCTGTGCTCTGTGCTTCTAAGGGCATAGTTATTTCCCCATTATTCCCAAGTTTGTAAAAAATAAAAAAAAAGTAAAAAAAAATAAAAAATTTAAAAAAAAAAAAAATATATAATAATTATAACCAAATTTGCAAAACCAATACAGCATTATAAGTCCATTGGTACTGCAATATTACCAAGTTCACACATTCAGCAGTAAAAGTCCAGTGGTACTGCAATATTACAAAGTTTACACATTCTGCAGTATCAGTCCAGTGGTGCTGTGTCCTGTGCTCTGTCCTGCTGAGTTCCGTAGTGCTGCTGGGTCCTGTGCCGTGTCCTGTTCAGTCCAGTGGTGCTGTGTCCTGTGCTCTGTGCTTCTAAGGGCATAGTTATTTCCCCATTATTCCCAAGTTTGTAAAAAATAAAAAAAAAGTAAAAAAAAATAAAAAATTAAAAAAAAAAAAAAATATATAATAATTATAACCAAATTTGCAAAACCAATCCAGCATTATAAGTCCATTGGTACTGCAATATTACCAAGTTCACACATTCTGCAGTATCTTGTGCTACATATAATGGAGACCAAAAATTTGGAGGATAAAGTAGGGAAAGATCAAGACCCACTTCCTCCTAATGCTGAAGCTGCTGCCACTAGTCATGACATAGACGATGAAATGCCATCAACGTCGTCTTCCAAGCCCGATGCCCAATCTCGTAGTACCGGGCATGTAAAATCCAAAAAGCCCAAGTTAAGAAAAAGTAGCAAAAAGAGAAACTTAAAATCATCTGAGGAGAAACGTAAAGTTGCCAATATGCCATTTACGACACGGAGTGGCAAGGAACGGCTTAGGCCCTGGCCCGTGTTCATGACTAGTGGTTCAGCTTCACCCACGGATCTTAGCCCTCCTCCTCCTCCCCCCCCCTACAAAAAATTGAAGAGAGTTATGCTGTCAGCAACAAAACAGCAAACAACTCTGCCTTCTAAAGAGAAATTATCACAAATCCCCAAGGCAAGTCCAAGGGTGTTGGTGGTTGTCAAGCCTGACCTTCCCATCACTGTACGGGAAGAGGTGGCTCGGGAGGAGGCTATTGATGATGTAGCTGGCGCTGTGGAGGAACTTGATGATGAGGATGGTGATGTGGTTATTGTAAATGAGGCACCAGGGGGGGAAACAGCTGATGTCCATGGGATGAAAAAGCCCATCGTCATGCCTGGTCAGAAGACCAAAAAATGCACCTCTTCGGTCTGGAGTTATTTTTATCCAAATCCAGACAACCAATGTATGGCAATATGTAGCTTATGTAAAGCTCAAATAAGCAGGGGTAAGGATCTTGCCCACCTAGGAACATCCTCCCTTATACGTCACCTGAATAACCTTCATAGTTCAGTGGTTAGTTCAGGAACTGGGGCTAGGACCCTCATTGGTACAGGGACACCTAAATCCCGTGGTCCAGTTGGATACACACCAGCAACACCCTCCTCGTCAACTTCCTCCACAATCTCCATCAGATTCAGTCCTGCAGCCCAAGTCACCAGCCAGACTGAGTCCTCCTCAATACGGGATTCATCCGAGGAATCCTGCAGCGGTACGCCTACTACTGCCACTGCTGCTGTTGCTGCTGTTAGTCGGTCATCTTCCCAGAGGGGAAGTCGTAAGACCGCTAAGTCTTTCACCAAACAATTGACCGTCCAACAGTCGTTTGCCATGACCACCAAATACGATAGTAGTCACCCTATTGCAAAGTGTATAACTGCGGCTGTAACTGCAATGTTGGTGTTAGACGTGCGCCCGGTGTCCGCCATCAGTGGAGTGGGATTTAGAGGGTTGATGGAGGTATTGTGTCCCCGGTACCAAATCCCCTCGAGATTCCACTTCACTAGGCAGGCGATACCAAAAATGTACAGAGAAGTACGATCAAGTGTCCTCAGTGCTCTTAAAAATGCGGTTGTACCCACTGTCCACTTAACCACGGACATGTGGACAAGTGGTTCTGGGCAAACGAAGGACTATATGACTGTGACAGCCCACTGGGTAGATGCATCCCCTTCCGCAGCAACAGCAACAGCTGCATCAGTAGCAGCATCTACAAAATGGCTGCTCATGCAAAGGCAGGCAACATTGTGCATTACAGGCTTTAATAAGAGGCACAACGCTGCCAACATATTAGAGAAAATGAGGGAAATTATCTCCCAGTGGCTTACCCCACTTAGACTCTCATGGGGATTTGTGGTGTCAGACAATGCCAGTAACATTGTGCGGGCATTAAATATGGGCAATTTCCAGCACGTCCCATGTTTTGCCCACACCATTAATTTGGTGGTGCAGCATTACCTCAAGAGTGACAGGGGTGTGCAGGAGATGCTTGCGGTGGCCCGCAAAATTGCTGGACACTTTCGGCATTCAGCCAGTGCCTACCGCAGACTAGAGGCACATCAAAAAAGCTTGAACCTGCCCTGCCATCACCTCAAACAAGAGGTTGTGACGCGCTGGAACTCCACCCTCTATATGCTGCAGAGGATGGAGGAGCAGCAAAAGGCCATTCAGGCCTACACAGCCACCTACGACATAGGCAAAGGAGTGGGGATGCGCCTGAGTCAAGCGCAGTGGAGACTGATTTCCGTGTTGTGCAAGGTTCTGCAGCCATTTGAACTTGCCACACGAGAAGTCAGTTCCGACACTGCCAGCTTGAGTCAGGTCATTCCCCTGATCAGGCTGTTGCAGAAGCAGCTGGAGAAAGTGAGGGAGGAGCTGGTAAGCCATTGCGATTACAGCAAGCATGTAGCTCTTGTGGATGTAGCCCTTCGTACGCTTTGCCAGGATCCGAGGGTGGTCACTCTTTTAAAGTCAGAGGAATACATTCTGGCCACCGTGCTCGATCCTCGGTTTAAAGCGTATGTTGTGTCTCTGTTTCCGGCGGACACAAATCTACAGCGGTGCAAAGACCTGCTGGTCAGGAGATTGTCCTCTGAAGAGGACCGTGACATGCCAACAGCTCCACCCTCATTTTCTTCCACATCTATGGCTGCGAGGAAAAAGCTCAGTTTTCCCAAAAGAGGCACTGGCGGGGATGCTGATAACATCTGGTCCGGACTGAAGGACCTGCCAACCATTGCAGACATGTCTACTCTCGCTGCATTGGATGCTGTCACAATAGAAAAAATTGTGGATGATTACTTTGCTGACACCATCCAAGTAGACATGTCAGACAGTCCATATTGTTACTGGCAGGAAAAAAAGGCAGTTTGGAAGCCCCTGTACAAACTGGCTCTATTTTACCTGAGTTGTCCCCCCTCCAGTGTGTACTCGGAAAGAGTTTTTAGTGCAGCGGGGAACCTGGTCAGTGAGCGGCGAAGGAGGTTGCTTCCTCACAACGTTGAAAAAATGATGTTTATAAAAATGAATAATCAATTCCTCAATGAAGTACAGCACTGCCCTCCAGATACTACAGAGGGACCTGTGGTTGTGGAGTCCAGCGGGGACGAATTGATAATGTGTGATGAGGAGGAAGTACACACTGTAGGGGGAGAGGAATCAGAGGTTGAGGATGAGGACGACATCTTGCCTCAGTAGAGCCTGTTTAGTCTGTACAGGGAGAGATGAATAGCTTTTTTGGTGTGGGGGCCCAAACAAACCAATCATTTCAGTCAAAGTTGTTTGGTAGGCCCTGTCGCTGAAATGATTGGTTTGTTAAAGTGTGCATGTCCTATTTCAACAGCAGACCTCTCAACTGCAGCTCATCCCTCCTCTGCGGGGATAATGTCTCCTGTGCTCTGACACGTCACTCTGTGTACTCTCAGCCTCAGGATCTGACACTACAGCTACCATGCCTCTTGTAGCAGCCCTCACTCCAGGGCCTCTTCCATGTGCAGTGTCCCCCTCTCTCTTGGGTTCACTATAGTGGCATGGAGTTCTCCCCCTCATCCAGGGCACACATTCCTTGCCCTGGCTCAGTCACCACGCTCAGACTTCCAGGCAATGCTGGGGGAGCCTGGGAGCTTCCACCCCAGGTCCCCAGCTACAACTCTCCTCTCCTGTGTCTTCTCTCTCTTTCTGACACTTTAAAGATCGTGCCTTTAAATGAAAAGTCAGTCTTCATTGTACGACTATGTGCAAGTGCAACAGGGACATTTTTTTGGGTTTACAAAGTCAAACAATAACACTACGACCCTGTCTGTCTGGGGTCTGTCAATGACGAATTGTCTGGAGCATGTTTTGAGGAGGTATTGTGGCCCCGGTATCAAATTGGGTACCGGGGCCACCCCACTATGCAGTCCAGATACTTGTTTGGTGGAATTCCGACACGTGGAGGGTTTTTTAATTATATTGTGGCCTCGGTACCAAATTGTGTACCGGGGCCACCACACTACGCAGTCAAGATACTTGTTTGGTGGAATTCAGACCAGTTGAGGGTTTTATTATTATATTGTGTGGACCACTCTATCTATACCACACTACAACTCTATACCACTCTATTTCCTACTTTAATTCTATTTAATTCTATTTCCTACTTTAATTCTATTACTAATTAATTAACATAAAGAGGAACAAAAATAACCAATTTTACCAAAAGTATAATATGACTTAGACTTACAAACACTACACTTGAAAGATCGTGCCTTTAAATGAAAAAGTAAGTCTTCATTGCACGACTATGTGCAACAGGGACAGTTTTTTTCTTTACAAAGTCAACTAATAACACTTGGACCCTGTCTGTCTTTAACATACTTACTGGGATCTCAATGACGAATTGTCTGTAGCATGTTTGGAGGAGGTATTGTGGCCCCGGTATCAAGTTGGGTACCGGGGCCACCCCACTACGCAGTCCAGATACTTGTTTGGTGGAATTCTGACACGTGGAGGGTTTTTTAATTATATTGTGGCCTCGGTACCAAATTGTGTACCGGGGCCACCACACTACGCAGTCAAGATAGATAGATGCGTATCATAGATAAAGTACATTCAGTGGTGTGGGGCAAATTGAAAAATATTCAAAATGCACTGACATTATCAAAAACAAGAGGTTGTCACACGCTAAAACTCCAACATGTATATGATGGAGAGGATGGAGGAGCAGCCGTATGTGTAGTGTAATGCAGACCTGTTGAAGGTTTTTTATATATTTTATTGTGGTGCCCAGTGCCCACTCCTCTACGCAGTCCAGGTACATTTATTGGTGCGATTCATAAAAGTTCAGGGTTTTTAAGATATTGTGGTGACCCACTCCTCTACGCAGTCCAGGTACATTTATTGGTGCGATTCATAAAAGTTCAGGGTTTTTAATATATTGTGGTGACCCACTCCTCTACGCAGTCCAGGTACATTTATTGGTGCGATTCTTAAAAGTTCAGGGTTTTTAAGATATTGTGGTGACCCACTCCTCTACGCAGTCCAGGTACATTTATTGGTGCGATTCATAAAAGTTCAGGGTTTTTAATATATTGTGGTGACCCACTCCTCTACGCAGTCCAGGTACATTTATTGGTGCGAATCAAACAAGTTGATGGTTTTCTTATTATATATATTGTGGTGACCCACTCCTCTACGCAGTCCAGGTACATTTATTGGTGCGATTCATAAAAGTTCAGGGTTTTTAAGATATTGTGGTGACCCACTCCTCTACGCAGTCCAGGTACAATTATTGGTGCGATTCATAAAAGTTCAGGGTTTTTAATATATTGTGGTGACCCACTCCTCTACGCAGTCCAGGTACAATTATTGGTGCGAATCATAAAAGTTCAGGGTTTTTAAGATATTGTGGTGACCCACTCCTCTACGCAGTCCAGAAAGATACCTTTTTGCAACGTTTTGGACTAATAACTATATTGTGAGGTGTTCAGAATACACTGTAAATTAGTGGAAATGCTTGTTATTGAATGTTATTGAGGTTAATAATAGCCTAGGAGTGAAAATAAGCCCAAAAACTTGATTTTTAAACTTTTTATGTTTTTTTCAAAAAAAATCCGAATCCAATACCTTAAATCCGAACCGAGACCTTTCGTCAAGTGTTTTGCGAGACAAATCCGAACCTCAAAAATAACGAAAATCCGGATCCAAAACACAAAACACGAGACCTCAAAAGTCGCCGGTGCACATCCCTAATATATATATATATATATATATATATATATATATATATATATATTGTTTCTTTGTTTATATGTGATTGCGGGCCTTTGCAGTTTGAGGATATTGGGGAGGGGGTGATTCCTGTCATTGATTAACCTTTACAAATTCAATCTGTGTATGGTGCAGTTCCAGGTGCTCATGTAGAGTTATGCTCTGATTGCAAGCAGGAAAAAAGTACGGAGGGAAATATGCATTTGTCTCCACATGTTTAGTCGGAACCATCTCGATCCATCACACCAGGGGGAATTTACTAAACTGCGGGTTTGAAAAAGTGAAAATGATGCTTACAGCCACCAATCAGATTATAGCTGTTGTTTTATAGAATGCGCTAAATAAATGAAAGCTAGAATCTGATTGGTTGCTGTAAGCAACCTCTCCACTTTTTCAAACCCGCAGTTTAGTAAATATACCCCCAAGAGTAACAAGTGTGTATACTTATGTACCACAAAAGCATAGAGAAAGCTAAGGAATAGCGTAGAGATGTGCCTTAACAATGAAGTAGTAACTGCATTATCCTATTTGTACACAATGTAATAATGTAATGAAGTGTCATAAACATAGGAGAGATTAGTGTCTGTCCTGCGTTACCAATAAATGCAAAAGTCACAATTTCCATATAATAAATAATTAAATAAAAGCACAAATACAAATTAAATTAAATACATCTGTTATTTTCCCCTTTAAAAAATCAAATAGGAATCTTCTTTCCTGCTTCCGTCAAAATGGAAATATCACTTAAGTAATGCGATTAGGAGGTGAGGCAAAGTGTGTGATTATGCTGTGTGAGTTTTTGAACTAGGGACACAAAAAAAGAAGGATTGATTCTGATTGAGGGTGTAAACACTAAGGGCCTGAGTCATTAAGGCAAAAAAGGAGTAAATGTTCTCTGAGACAAACCATGTTACAACTTAAGGGGTGCAAATTAGTTTATTATTTTGCACATAAGGGAAATACTGGCTGTTTTTTCATCTAGCACACAAATACTTGTTAGCTTTATTATTACACTGAAATTTAAAGTTGATCTAGGACATGTCCTACCCCAAGTGTAAATCTGTCCCAACATTTTAAATTTACCTCCCCCTCCAATGCAACATGGTTTTGCCCAAGTGCAAATGTTACTCCTTTTTTATGCTTTGCTCTCCTTAATGACTCAGGCCCTAAGTAGTCAGGAAAATGTTTAGTTTACCAGTAAGAATGTGGTATCTGCCAATTTTGAGTTCTATTATTATCCGGTTCAAAATTGAGATGATTAGTAATAGGGATAGCGACAGCCCTCTTTTATGTTTAGAATCACATGCATGAAAGACATCAGAATACTTCCTGGGAGGGAACTGTTCTACTCTCACATGACTCATTTATCAAAATGTGTAGCAAAAAGTAATTTTTTATTATTATTGCAGTACATCACATATGACTCATTTAGAATATTTTACCTTATTTGCTGCTGTGTCCCCTCATTCCATTACACACAACTAATTGTCCCGTATCTGCTTTACCCCACTACACCACACTTATATATCACATATTAACTCTTGACCTCCATCACCAATCCCTAAAACAAAATAATTTAGGGCCTGATTCATTAATGATCTTATCTTGTGCTAAAGTTAAGATGCTTATTTTTAAGAAGAAACAGGGAGATAAGTGTGAAGTTAAGATGGATTTTCATCTTAACTTAAGAAATTCTTCACTTACGCAGTGGATTTTGCTTCTTATCTCCCTTTTCTGAGCATGCACAGAGTGGAATTGCTTAAGATAAGCAAAAAACGGCAGATAAGATCACTAATGAATCAGGCTCTTAGACACTACTGGCATTTTCCACCCTCCACCCATCACATCTCTACACCCCTTCCCTGGGGTAAAGCATATCCTTCCCAACCCACACAATATCCATTTTCTCTACACATATGCTATATTATTATTATATTTTAATTTGTATCTGTTACAATAATACTCTGTAAATTAGCCACTATGATTCTTATATGTTTCTCATCTCTCACTGTATTGCTCAGGACTTGAGCCTGAGAAACAAACACAAGACATCCAATATAATGTTAACTCCACGAGACCCAGCACGTTACGGCAACCACAAGCTAAGTATCAGGCATAGTGGTGCCCGAAGCCGCTGCGACTAACTGCTGTTTGAGGGTCCACATCACGGCCTTCTCCATGAAGACCGGGATGTCACTTCCTCTTTGGCCATTGTCAAGCTAATGGGCGGGACGCTCCGTGCATAAAACGCTGCATCCCGACATGAGAGACAGCTGGGCACGTGAACAATTATCTTGAATTAAATAAACAGCCCCTTAGGCTGATTGTGATGTGTGTTCCCTGTAATTTGATTGCCCCCCCTTATGTATATAAGAGGGCTTAGCCTCCCTGCTGTTTATAGCTTTCAGTTGTTGTTTGCTGACCTGCTTTTTGGTCTCCTGATTTCTGATTGTCTCAACGTTATTGACTCTTGGCTTTCCTGGACTCTGATAGTTTGCTTGTTGCCCTGACATTTGGCTAGTTACTCAGATATTCTTGCTCGCTGCCAGCCCTGACCTATGCCCGTTCCTGACCACAATGCCTGCTACGGACCCCTTACCTCGGCCACCTCTAACTACTCACTACCATTTTGACTACTGCCTCCTATTTCCAGTTGTGCCAAGGATAAACTTCTACTATGCTAGAGCTTAAGACCTGGGGGCATTTAAGTACCTACGAGCACATAAAGCAAACAAAGGGAAAGGTGGCTGCTATAGGTGAAGTCCTCTATTCCATCAATTCTAAAAGTTTATCCTAGTGACCGTGACCGTGAGCCCTAACAGTGGAGGACTGTTGTATTAGGTAGTGTACACTACACTTCATATTAGCAAAGCAAATAGGAGAACCCAGCTACTCTAAACTCAATTAAACTGGTCCTGTTAGATGAACTGGAACTTTGGTTTAAAATATTAAAATCAATTTTTGGTTCAACCACTATTGTGTGTATTTTAGAATTACTAAGCTGTTAACTTGGATTTGAACTTAAACTTCAAAGTTTGCATTAAGAGCATTCAGTTAAAATAAGTTAAAATGAATCATAAGATATTGCTATTTATGTCTGTGCGATACTAAATGGCTTCATTTTATAGTCCTTTTTTTTTTCAAGTTTTCTTAAATTTAACCAGCGAACATCAAATTTAAGTTCAAAGTTTGAAGTCAACATTTGCATGAGAAAACATTAAAAATTTTATGCAATCTACTATTTAAACTGAAACAACATGGTCGAACCTGTTCACCTAACTCACATTTCATACTGCTTAATCTTGATCTAAAGTTCAAGTGTTTATCACAAATGCTTAAACTTTAGAATTGCCTCTATGAATAATGACAGTCCTAGTAAATTTTGTGGCATTTGGATTCCGTGACTCTTTTATCATGGATCAGATGCCAAGAGACTCTACAGACTCAGAGGCTGTTGACATTGGCCCCACTAATGCACTGCGTGTTCGGTATCTACTATGTTCCATGGATCCAGACTGGGTTTTCCCCTCCCTTTCTTCCCTACTAACACCTCCCCTTCTTCCCACCCACCTCATCTTCCTTTCCCCTCCTGAAATCTTTCTTTACACTTCTTGTCTTTTCTCCTCTTCTATTCCCCATCATCTTCTGTCTCTTCTCTCAGCCTAAATGTTTCATTTATAAACTGTTGATTATTTTATAAGATTTTATCTCTATGGTGTGAATACATTGTAAAAATCCTAATTGAATGGTTCGAGAAATGCTTTAAACTATTTAAAGCATTTCTATCTACTGTATATGAAGGTAGTTCAACCATAATTCTGCTTTAAGGATTGTGTACTTAACCTCTATCTTCCTAACAGCAGGATGCATATCTATGTCTTAGATAGGTGGCCATTTCTACCTACTGAATATGGTCCTTTGTTATACCTTGCAGCAAGCAATGTCCTGCTTCCTAACACTTCATAAGCACTGTTTGGTTTCCCCATATACTACCTAATGTTGCCTTAGCTGCTGTCCATCAAGCCTATTTAAGGCCTTTTGGATGTGGTTTACAGACAAGCCTTTGGTGCATGTCAGCCTCCATGCATGAGAGGTGAGTACTTTTGATTTTAACTGCACTTCAGTATTATTTCAAGTATGATGTCAGTGTAGTACTTGCAGAAATGGGTTGCAAGCTTCAGCATATTGATGAAAATATAAACTAATGCCTCATACTTTCCTGTTTATACACATTTGCAATAATAGTAAGGACAAGAGCTGACAACAACTGTATTTTTGTTTTGTAAAATATACAGTCATGGCCAAAAGTTTTGAGAATGACACAAATATTATTGTTTACAAAGTCTGCTGCCTCAGCTTTTATGATGGCAATTTGCATATACTTCAGAATGTCATGAAGAGTGATCAGATGAATTGCAATTAATTTCAAAGTCCCTCTTTGCGATGACAATGAACTTTATCCCAAAAACATTTCAGCCCTGCCACAATAGGACCAGATGACATCAGGTCAATGATTCTCTCGATAACACTGGTGAGAGCATTGACAAGGACAAGACTGGAGATCACTCTGTCATGCTAATTGAGTTAGAATAATAGACTGGAAGCTTTAAAAGGAGGGTGGTGCTTGAAATCATTGTTCTTCCTCTGTTAACTAATGAAACACATGCAGTCATCATTGCTTTGCACAAAAAGGGCTTCACAGGCAAGGATATTGCTGCTAGTAAGATTGCACCTAAATCAACCATTGATCAGATCTTAAATAACTTCAAGGAGAGAGCTTCAATAGTTGTGAAGAAGTATTCAGGGCGCCCAAGAACGTCCAGAAAGCGCCAGGACCTTCTCCTAAATTTGATTCAGCTGCGGGATCGGGGAACCACCAGTTCAGAGCTTGCACAGGAATGGCAGCGGGGGGTGGGCTCAATCACAATTTTGCCTAAGAACACAGCCATGAATAAAGAATGGTGCCTAAAAATCCTCCAAGAGCAACTTCTCCCAACCATCCAAGAACAGTTTGGTGACAAATAATGCCTTTTGCAGCTTGATGGAGCACCTTGTCATAAGCCAAAAGTGATAACTAAGTGGTTTGGCATCGAAACATCAAAATTTTGGGTCCGTGGCCAGGATGGCCAGGAAACTCCCCAGACCTTATTCCCATTGAGAACTTTTGGTCAATCCTCAAGAGGCAGGTGCACAAACAAAAATCCTCAATTTCTGATAAACTCCAAGCATTGATTAGGCAACAATGGGCGTCCATCAGTCAGTATGTGGCCCAGAAATTGAATGACAGTATGCCAGGGCGAATTGCAGAGGTCTTCAAAAAGAAGGGTCAACACTGCAAATATTGATTCTACATAAACTTAATGCAATTGTCCATAAAAGTCATGAAATGCTTGTCATTTTACTTCAGTATATCATAGCAACATCTGACAAAGAAGTCTAAAAACACTGAAGCAGTAAACTTTGTGAAAACCAATACTTGTGTCATTCTCAAAACTTTTGACCATGACTGTAGTCCTTTTTCTTAAAAAAAAAAAAAAAAAAGAAAAACTTTTCTACCGAAGCATACTATAAAAATGTCAACATTGTATGAATACAATTTTACTCTAAATGGATTAATTTATTGTCTTATTGCCATAACTGAATTATTCATCTGTGATTATGTATTATCATTATTTAAATAGACATATAGCATGTGGGTCAATTCTTTATACTTATTGCTTTGTAACACACAACCATGGATGACAATAGATTTGATATACAGCAATTATTTTGTGTTATAAAGCATTGCATAGAAAGCTATTGTAGGATATGCCAAAATTATTTTAATAGGATGAATTTAAAGGTCAGATTAATATACCAGGAAGGTAAACACAGCTCCAGGAGCAATAGACGCCTGCTTATAATCAGCCAGGCTACTGCTATTGACACTGAAAACCAGTGTATTAGCAGATGGTCAGCGGGAAACAAAATTTTACTTGCTTCTCATATACTGTTATCATATGGGCTTCTCATTAAGATAGCAGAACCTAGCCCAAATATGTGGGCAAGAAAAAGAATCCTTGCAATGATTTTTATTTATAGAGGGGGGCCTCATTTAAGACCTAAAAACTATTGCAGATGCACAGTGCCATTGGATTATGGCCTAAAATGCTCACAGTCTTACCCCATCCACACCGCCCCGTAGAATTAATTGACCATTGTTGCCACAGCACTTTTCATAAACTATAAGGTCATCAAAATTCAAATTTACAAATACAAAGCGGAATGGCAAAGTAAATGCGGAACTTGAAGACTGTATTGTCGAATATTCACACCTATGTGAAATGGCCTATTGCCCCAATTTTTACTAAATTTGGGGAAAAAAGTCTTCCCTGCTCATGGAAATGCATGGTTGTGCTATAATGTACTTTGATATTTTTGAGCATCATCATGAAAATGGGAGGATCACACTTCTTTGCAACATCCCATTTATGAATCATGACTCTGAAGGACACTAGTCAAGTGTAGCCATGGGGCCAGGCATAGGCAAATTGGGAATTTAAAGTAGCCTTGGAAAATATTGTAAAAGTAACTTCATGTTGCAGGTGAGACCAAGGTGTCAGCAGGTGAAGCCAAACTAAAAGGAGGAGGGTTATGCATGTGTTGCAGATGTGGGTACTCCAGTGCCACTGGATTGGGTGTGGCCAGCATGTAGTGGGCATGTCTATCATGTTGGACACACTGATGATGCTGTGTGCATCACTGTTAAGTGCACGTGGCTTTCTCTTCGCAAGAAAAGGAGCATGAAGTAGGACTGTCCCTGTGGTTGGGACAAGTTCCTGATTGCACGGGACAGTCTACCAAAAGTAGGACTGTACCTCCAGAATCTGGACAGTTGGCAGACAGTATATTTCCTACCTGTTCTTGCAGCTTTCACTAGCTGTTGTTGCTGGTGTCTTACGCTCAGCTGCTGCTTGTATGGGTGCAGAAATTATGGGGCCATGTTTAGGAAAGAGATAGCTACTATTCACTTCTTGAAAGCTGTGCAACAAGTATACACTCTAGGTGCCCCCTCCCCAACCAGCCCTAACATTAAATCAGCAGCACTCTCATTTAATTAATAGGCCTATGTCCCACCAAAATGGCAACTGACCACAATAATCCTGACAAGAGGCAAACAGTATTTCTCCTACCTGTTCTTGCAGCTTTTACAACCTTCTGTTGCTGGTGCTTTAAGCTCACTTGCTGCAGTCACCCCTAATAGTCCCCCATAACATTAAATTAATACATTTCAATTTAACAGATAGGCCTATAACCGTAACCAACCCCAGCATTTATACTTAATAAACAGACTTATTTTGCCCACACTATTTTAAAAGTCCGCGCATTACATCAATACAACTCCACATGACATGAATACACACCACAATAAATAAATAGCACCCACGTTATATTAATACACTCCTTTGGATTTCAGTATCATCTCTATGCGGATGATACACAAATCTATCTCTCCTCTCCTGATCTTTTACCATCTGTGTTGTCTCGCGTTACTGACTGTCTTTCTGCCATTTCATCTTGGATGTCTTCTCGCCAACTCAAACTCAATCTTTCAAAAACTGAATTAATAATATTCCCACCCAAAAACAGGAATTTCCTGCCTGACATTTCTATTTCTGTTGATAACATGACCATAAATCCCACCCCGCAAGCTCGTTGCCTAGGTGTAATCCTTGACTCACAACTGTTGTTTATTACTCACATCAACTCTATATCTAAGTCATGTTACATACACCTAAAGAACATTTCCAGAATACGCACATATCTGACACAAGATACCGCAAAAACCTTAATTCATGCACTTATCTCCCGCATCGTCTATTGCAATTCCCTCCTTACTGGTCTTCCCAAAGTCAGACTTGAACCCCGACAATCTACAGGGTGATTCAAAAGTCGCAGTACACCCTTTTATTTCAAAAACTCTGCAGGAATTGGGCCGATTGGCCGATTTCAAGATGGCGCCCATGTTTGGTACATACCGTAAAAGATAGACCACGTCACCCATACCTTACTGGAGTATTCAGGTTTCCCAATTTCCTGTAGAGTTTTTGAAATAAAAGGGTGTACTGCGACTTTTGAATCACCCTGTATTTTGCACGCAGCGGCTAGATTGATTTTCCTTGCAAACCTTTATTCCTCTGTTGAGCCACTCTGTCAGTCTCTACATTGGCTGCCTGTATTTCAACGAATATAACAATAATAAACAAATATAACAATATAAAATTCTTCTACTAACATATAAGGCCATCAACAAAATTGCACCGACATACATTTTCTCACTTGTCTCAAAATATCTCCCTACTCGACACCTCCGTTCTGCACAAGATCTGCGTCTCTCTTCCACTTTCATCACATGCTGCCTTTCTCGGTTACAGGATTTTTTCTGGGCTGCACCCACTTTGTGGAATTCCCTCCATCGCACAGTAAGACTTTCCTCTAGTCTACAAACCTTCAAGCGTCCTCTGAAAACCCACCTCTTCAGACAAGGTTATTATATTCCTCAACCATCATCTTAATCTCCCTAGATTACCCTATTACCATCCTCTACACAGCTAACACAAGACAACAACCCTCTGACCAACATTGCCACACACACAGCCCACTCAATACTTTTACCTTTGCATTCTAGCTGGTCCACTGTGCAATATGATGTAGCACATGCCCTTGTGTTTCAAACTTCCATTGTCCTGTAGATTGAAAGCTTGCGAGCAGGGTTCTCTTACCTCTCTGTCTGTATGTATTACACAGTATTGTTTTTTTAATGTTTGTTCCCAATTGTAAAGTGCTACGGAATCTGCTGGCGCTATATAAATAAATGTTGATGATGATGATGATGACTCACACCTGTGGTGCGGCTTACTGTCCCACAACCACTCATATAAACACACACACACACACACTTATTGCACTTACCTCATCACCAGGCTGGCTGTCTCCTCCTGATCTGTCTGCTTCTTCGCAGTTCCTGTTCAGAGAGGAAGGGAGAATCAACATGCCCTTCTCCTCTGGAAAGGTTCCATGCAGTCTTGATATTCACACAGCTAGGATATTAAGCTAACTGCTTATACCATGCACCGTGCTTGGTGTGCTTGCCTCTGGTGGAGGTGGGGGTGGGGATTTGACAGACGCTCACAGAGAAGGGAGGGTGAGGATCTGGAATGGGCAGATCATGACTGACGCATATAATGAGGATTTTTATCCATGGGAGATGCCAGCCACCAGAAAGCTAAACCATGCTGATTAATGCTAGTCCCTCGAAGTACTCAGACAGGTAGTCAGACAGTGCCTCACTCGCCCTCCTGCATCTGCAGGTGCTATCCACTCTGGCATCCTCCTTCTCACTGACTGTTGAGTATGATGACATTATCATGTTGTGATGCTGTCAATGAGGAGCCATGCAGAGAGGAGCAGCTGAGAAGACAGAAGAAAAGACAGAAGAAATGAAGAAAAGAAGGTCATAGGAGGATAAGCAAAGAACAGAGGAGAGCAGTGTGATGAAGGGGAATAGTGTGATGTAAGAGGGCATTTTGTTGAAGGGAAACAATATGATGAAAGGGAACATTGTGATGAAAAGGGGAGCAGTATGATGAGGAGGTACAGTGTTATGAAGGGGGTACAGTTTGATGAAGGAGGGGAACAGTGTGATGGTGGAGGGGAGCAATGATTAAGTAGGAGGAGCAGTGTGATGAAGAGGGAACAATGTGATGAAGGGAATACAGTGTGATGAAATGGAAACAGTGTGTTAAACGGGGCCCAGTGAGATGAAAGGGGAGACAGGTTGCTGAAGAAGGGGAGTAATGATGAAGGAGGGAGTGCAGTGTGATATACTATATATATATATATTGTAACAAAACGCCCCTTTCTCATGGCACTTTTGTCACCTTCTGTTGCAAGAATACCCAGTAGACATCAGCAACACGAAACTTCTTGTTTTAAATCAAACATATTTATTGTTGGCATCACAATAAATAACACTTCTGTCAGGATGACACCAGCAAGCAATACCTTTACTTGCACCTCCTGGTGACCCTAAACACTAACTAGACATAGCCCAGCTCACTACTGACTGGCCAACTAGTTCAGCGTCAGTCACCCCTGACAAGAGCACAACTCCAGGATTAAATACAGATGTCTCCTCCCACAGGCTTGGATGACTGACAGGCGACACTCCCACCTTGTCTTTAAAGGATGGCTCCTCAGGTGTTCTGTAACGCCTAATCAGCACAGCCACCCCTATCAGCTCTGTGGATACAGACACGTTAAAGCATGCAAGTAAATTACTTTTTACATTTACTTTACAACATGTCTCTGACCTGTACATTACTGAACTTAAGCCCAGTGCTACACCTGTGTATAACTTGGTCTGCAGCCTTTTACCTGCAGACAGTTAGCACCATAGCTAATTCCACTATTAGAGGCCTGTGGAAAACCACATCCCATTGCCGCAATATATATATATATATATATATATATATATATATATATATATATATATATATATATATTTATATATATATATATATGTGTGTGTGTGTGTGTGTGTGTGTATTTAGTAAATAACATTGTATTATTATAATTACATCTTTGAGAGGCCCTGGTACTTCTGTTTCTCTTTAGTGCAATTTTGTTTTGTTCATTTTTTTCCAGTTAATAATAAAAATATCATTTCATCATTTCTAAACTTAGCTGGGACACACCCCAAAAATACTCACACTGGGTGATGCTAGACCTTAGGACCAGCCCTGTCATGATATCATGATGTCACTCCAAATGAGGACTATGGCCAAACTACACCTGGGGCCAGGAACCATTTTGTTGGTTCCTAGCCTTGCATTGTGGCATGCTGTTTTAAAACGTGAATGGTGTTTGTACAATGCCAAGCACCAGAGTGAAAATTGTATATTTTTTTCACTATTGTCTTTTTTTCCCTAGCTAATGAGAACAATAAAAAACGATCTACTTTATTATGTTGCCAGAAAAAACCCTGTATGTCCCATTAAACAGCACATAGTATGGATTTTTGTCATTTTATAATACTTGAAAATGTTCAGTTGTCCTCTCTGTGAACCAAATCCCAATTAAAAGACCATAAACGTTTACACTCCTTATGTAAAACACAGTCCTGAATATCACTGCTTTCATCAATCATTTTCTAGTTTAAAATACATTATTCTTTTACAAATTAAACCATTCTGGAATGCCACCTATCACTATGCGCTGAAGGATACAAACCCTAGATGATTTTGAATGTGAGCAGTATTGGGATGGCAGCTAAGTGGACAACAATGCCTGAAGAGAATGCAGTGACTGACAGTATCTCTGGAGTGGTAAAATCCCAAAGAGAAACCCCCATGTTTTAGGTTGAATGGGTGGGAGGCTATATATATAAAGTTAATCATAGCTTGAATTCTTTAAAAGGGTAGGACCCCTATTTAAGGTTGGTGTACCTTTCTTGATCCCTATACCTATGAATCTATATATGCAAGAACCACATATTTTACATATTTCTGGAAGTGTGTAGGACCACAGGAGAAAAATAAGTTAAGTTCAAGCTATTATTAATAAAAGTAAAAGCTGCAGCTGAATAGACAAATACTACGGTCGAAAATGATTCCTTTGAGATCAATTATGACAATCCTCCCTAAGTGTGCTTTTGTACAGCTATGAACTTCCCTTTGCAACTCTAATCATTCAAGTTCCTTGAGAAATGTAATATCTATGGGTATGTATGAAGAATATTAAGTTTACAGAGGAGTTTCCAACCTTATATGTACATGGACACTGCTTGAGTGGCATTGTCTGCCCCAAGGCAAATAACTACTTTAATTATAATGCTACTACGTCTGCCTGTACATAAGTATAGCCTTTAGTTGTAGAAGAAAAGGGGGTGAGAATTGATATAGTATAAAGGAGTGATACTGCAGGTCCTGAAAGCCACATCTGTTGTAAAATATAAAGGCACACACTGCATCATTGTGACATGAGCCTGATATCAGTACTCTGCTTTTGGGGCATCTACTTGTTATATTATCTTACTCTCAGTCTGGGGCTTCCAGCTCGCCTCTATTGCTACATTATGACCCTGTCACATGCAGCCCTGTTCTCCTTAGCATAATTACACATCACTGCCTCCCACAAGATCAGTACACTCATCTTCTGTTGTTGGGAACATTCTGAAGATCTGATTGGTTGTACTATGAACATTCTAACATTCTGATTGACTAATAAACAACTTACACAGGCAAGCAAGAGTCCACAATTGTATTCAACAAGGTCATCAGACCTTAGTCAGATACATCTTAGAGGCTAACATAACTAATTATTGTCATAATTGTGTATGAAGAAATATATGTATTCAATAGAAAAAACATTCCAAACATACCAGTAATTGATAAGACATCACTCACAATATTTAGCATAACAATTTGTTTAGGATTTAGTGCTCACTGAAGAACTCTGCATTTGAAGTGGCTAAAAGTCACTCCAAGCTTGTGGACTGTAAGTAATTTGTAGAATTTTCTAAGACTCCAACAGATATTCTGTAAAGCACAGCTCAATTCCTGAGGAAGATTAGGACTGGCATTAAATTTATGTTACAGCGAACTGTGTGTGGTAGAAGCTTTCACAACATCCATTAAATTGAGCAGAGATTGTTATTCAAGGTTGAGTACTAGAAGAAATGTAATTTCCTCAATTTCACACACTGAAAGGCTAAAAAAAAAATGATTTAAATGGGGATTCGTATGAAAATGTTCCCACTGATATTCCCTGGTTTTGTATAATTTCTCTGGGCAGATGTACACAGCATTTCCCACAGGGTTTCAACTGAAATTCAGCAGTGTGTACAGATAAGCTGTCAGTTCCAAAACCTGTAGGCAGAGAACAAGCGGAGAAAACACAGAATTTAAAACAGAAGCTTTATCTGTATTAGAGAGAAAACAGCATATGCCAAAGACATTTTATACAAAAGTAACTTATAAGACTCTGAGTTTTTTTAAGTTTAATTTGTTATGAAAAAAAAAATGTTTTATTAAATGTTTTATCTTTGATGGGGTTTTTTTTTGCATTCCCTTTGATCTAAAAAGATGTCTATGATATGTTATTTAAATTCAATAGAATAGCAATGACCTGATTAAAATCGTAATACTTTTGTCAGGCTCTATCTGTCTGTGGGTAGCTCAGCAGATTTTGCTATGAGTGACAGTAAGAGAAAAACACTGCTCAGGCAAATGGAGCTGGCAAATCAGTAGCTGGTGATCAGTGAGCAATGGGGGAGATGCAGCAGAGGAGCTTTAACTCAGAGTGGGAGGAAGGAGAACTACTCAGAGAGTGGGAGAAGGAGATAATCGAGTGGGAAAGCAGGGAGATCAAAACAGCATGAAGGGATACCCTACGGGATTTCACCAGAGAGGCGGATACTTTACAGCTGAGAGCAATGCAGGCTCCATATAAGTCAATGTAGGCAGCAGCAGTCCAGACAAGTTGAATTGGTAATCTTCCTTTCATGTGCATGCTGTCTAACTGCAACAAGACAGTCTGGAGATTATATGATGGCACTTGTGCAGTCATCACGGGATACTCTGACTCAGTGCTCTATTGATTCCATCTCTCCAACAATATATATTAAAAGCTGCTAGATATTGTGAGAAACAGCGTAATTCGGACTACTGGCATGAAGAACGGCATGTAGGAGCATCCAGTGCTTCACCTTGTAACCAAAATTATCTGACCATAATGAAGTTTCACTTGGAAAAAGCCAAACAGGACAATTACTGAACTGTACTTGTGGATATCATCATATTGCAGTTGCAACAAGTAAGTGCTAAATAACTTAATATATGCATCTTATATTTATCTCATACTTGCATGCATGTTTGTCTGTAATGAAATATGCGCTCTATAAAATAATAATTGGATAATGAGTTCTTTGTCTGGCATATTTACATGGATATAATATGCTTTTAATGAAAAATAATCATTTTTCTTGTTGTAGTTATTATTCTTTATTTGTTAATATATTATGCAATTTAACATACTATTTGCTGTACTGTGTATATCAGATATTGGGCTGTTTTAGTACAGTGAACGCTGTCCTATAGCTGGGAAAGACTGACACCTGCTGGAGGGATGAGCAGTCAAATGTCATATAAAAAACAGTTTGCAAACAAATGTTTCCTATTTAAAATGCAAATGATAGTTTGCAAGTTTGCTGTGCCATGGTGATTGTTGGACTTAAAAGGCTCTGGAACTGTGTACTTTATATATTTATCTGTGGAACTTAATTACAATAAACAAATTAAGACACTAGTAGTTAACCATGCCTGTGGTATATTGTGTACAATGATTATAATGTAGGTGCGATATTATAGATAAATCTGTACATATCCAGATTTTCCAGCTGTGGCTTGTTTTTAACTAGAAATTAAACTTACCAATACCAATATATCTATCTTACTGAGAATTAACTATTCTCTATTAATAAAGCAGTGCTTTGAAATGTATACATTAAGGCAATGTTTAACACATTTCGATAGTTGGAGAATTTAAATAGATGTTATGTGTAGTTTTTCGAGTCTTGATGACCTAATGGGGTTGTTACATTTTACCATCATACAATGTACAGAATGGTTATTAGATAGCTGTGGTAAATTTTACATGTCACAGTTAAATGAATTGTGTTTTAAAGATCTTCTAAGTAACAAAGGAGAAAGATATTTAGATAAGCATTTATAGTATGTTCTAGTTATGGGTAGCAGGACATCACTACCATTTAGCATCATTAGTGTTTTATCCAGAAGACTGGAGCAATTTAATTAAATTACAGACAGCAGTCTGCCTTGGATTATGCCCTTATCACTAGAGAAAATGGTGTTAAAGCATTTCTCCCGATGTAGATTCCTGATACGTTGAGGAAACAATACACACACATTGATTTTTACTTTACTATATAAATAAAGTTAAAATGATTTTGAAGAAAATATTTAAAGCGTTTCTTTTTTTTTATGATGTCCACCAAAAGACATGCACTGTGAAATCTTACACCTTTTGTGCTCTATCATTTGTGAGATATTTAAAAAATTTAAGTTAATCAGATTGTAACATAAATGATAATAAATGTTGATTTTTACAGATAATGACTGTTCAAAACCTCCCAAAAGTCTTAACAGCAATGATGAAGTAATAAAGCTAAATCATGAATTGAATTTAAATATGTATTGAACTGAAACTCTATTTTTCTTCTGTGTACTTATTAGAATAAGGATAAACTTGTCGCCCCCTTGCACTCTGTATTTAGAAGCATTTTAGAGCTTACTGTTGTTCACAAGACAGGTGTCATGGTGGGGTTGCTATGCAGTGTGCAGTGCATAGCAACCTGACAATGGATTAAAAATCACCTACGGTGCACCCTGCGAAACTCCACTCCTTTCACATAAGGAGCTACTGGCATTCTGTTTGTGGAAGTTTTACAGTACTAATGCGCTGCCATTCCGTGCCCACTAACAATATGAAGCCTGTGCCAACATATTTGCAAAAAAAATGGTTTTAATAGTCATGCTAACTTCATAGTTTTGTATGAGTTTCTTTAAAGCAAATCCATTATTCTGATATCATACTGTTAGTGATCCAGAAGCATTATATATATATATATATATATATATATATATATATATATATATATATATGGAAAGATAAATGAGATATATATATATATATACATATATATATATATATATATACATATATATATATATATATATATATATATATATATATATATATATATATATATATACCCACACAAATAACAACAAGGAAAGCACTCGCCCAAAAGTCTTGTTAATGGGTTGTATGGATTCCGAAATGTTGACCTTCTTTTAAATGGAATGAACACTTATTTTCTTTAAAAGTTCTGTGACTGCTTTCTGATTACTATGCACTATTATAAAGAGCGGTGGAAGTGGGGGTGTATACAGTGGTATGCCATATCGCCACGTCTTCTACCGCCTTCATTGTAAAACTATCCAAAATCATTCACTTACATTTCCATTGCATTATTCATTATGCTACTTCCAGATATCCACTTCGACCACTGATTATATCTATAATCAATGGACTGCCGTTTCTTTCACATCATGTATGAGCTGTTACTAGCTAGGAATCAATGCCAAATCAGTGAGGTATTCAGAGTTTTCCATCCCAATAAATGACATTTCAACAGTATTCCGTTTTATAAATCGTAGAAGTATAGTTACGAGATCTACTGGATTATCCAAAATGCTGAGGACTAAATCTTCCCAATAAAGGTTTTTTGGAGCACTAGGCCTAAAATATTGTTAAGTTGCAGTTAATATTAGCACTGTCTGTTCCCACATTTCCCTTGTACATGACCACCACCAAACAACTCCACTTAATTACTTTTTGTCTTTCTGGATAAAGAGTTTATTTTAACATCAATATGAAAAAATGTAAACTGATAGTACAGATTTAATATCATGAGTGTTTTTAGGCAAAGTAACTGCTGTATTTGTTGGTTGGCTCTTATGAGCCCTTTCAGCAGGGGAGATTCTGGCAATTTTTAGCCCAGGGGGCAAGACTTCACCCAGCAGCCTATTGGGAACATTTTAAAGAAAAATATGCAGGTGACCCAGCCCAAGGTGGCGCACTATGCGACTGGCCCTAGGCTTAGATGCCCCCTAGCCCAGGCTGCCCCTGCCTGTCAGTTACAGTGACCCCTTCAAATCATAGTTGCCTACTCTCCTGGAATGTCAGGGAGACGCCCGAAATTCTGGGAGGAGTTCTCCAGGACTCCCGGAAGAGCAGGGCAGCCTTCCGCATACTGCCATTTCTTTAGATGTGGCTGGGGGGCGGGCCTTTGTGACGCAAATCCCAGCGAATCGCATCATCCCAGCACTGCCCTCCTGCTACTAAATACCAAAAATGTGTTAATTTGATTGATGGGGAATGGCCTAATGGCGCAATCGTCTAGTCATGCCCCCAGGACATGGCAGTGCTCCATACTCCAGGTGTTGCATGACCAACTAAGTTGTTTCAATAGAATAGGTGTGGTAATACATTTTTCATTGGTGCTAATTAATTATCCTGGCAAGTTTGATGCTTCAATAATGGCTGTTCAATCTTATGCCCAAGGGCTAAATTACGAGAGTGATGTCATTGTCTCTTACAACTGTAATCAAATTGTGCATCTCTTAATCAGACTGATTATATGTGATTTTGACCTGAGGCAACATGTAAACAGTCACGTATCAATATCCCCTGTGTAGTCCTGGCCTTTATGGGAATATGTAGGCATTTTTGCAGATATAAAACTGTATCCAAGTGGTACATTAATTGTCCATCTGTGAAGGTAGAGCATATTTTCCCTTTAAAGTGTGGCTAAAAACGTAAGAATGGAATGTGTAATGCCTAGATAGATCAAACAAATTTATAGGATGCAATAGAAATTGTATGTTCTTATAAATAAATGGAAAAAAATAAGATAATAAAAAGCCTATTGTAGCAGTCAGTGATTGTAGGTCATTAAACTGGTTGCTCCCTGTGAGAGACTTGGAACAAGTAATAGAGTTTCATAGACAATTGTCAGAATTCAGGTACCAACACTAATTTCTAAGTAAACAGACATCCAGCAACATGTAAAATAGTACAGTTAACACCCAACTTCAAAATATCAAAATATATTTCTTGTGGTGGGTATGACATGCTGATGTGACAAGGTTTGTAAAGGTCAGAAATATGGCAGAAAGCAGACAAAATGTTAGCAGACCTGTACAGAGAAGAATCATAAAATGTATGTCTAGCACACTGGTGCACAAATTGCAGATCACGCGCATCCTTTCAGTTCTCTATCATCATCATCATCTGTTTATATAGCGCCACTAATTCAGCAACGCTGTACAAAGAACTCGCTCACATCAGTCCCTGCGCCATTGGAGCTTACAGTCTAAATTCCCTAACACGCAGACACAGGGACTAGTATCAATTTGATACCAGCTAATTAACCTACTAGTATGGTTTTGGAGTGTGGGAGGAAGCCCACGGAAACACAGGGAGAGTGTACAAACTCCACACAAATAAGGAAAATTAAACTCATGATCCCAGTGCTGTGAGGTAGAAGTGCTAACCACCAGACCACCGTGCTGCCCCATAACTGCAGCAGAACACACCCTGGGAGCAGCATGAATAATCTATTTTTTAATATTGATTGATAAAAATGAGGTCCCGCAGTTGTAGTAGCAGCTGTGAGAGGCTTTAGTAACTAGTGCTGCCCAAGTGGCAATAGTCATATATCACTTAGTGTAATATAGGGTACGTGCCCCTGGTTTCTAATTAGCCACTGGTGGTGACCAATTAGAATCTAGAATCACAATACTCCCATCACCTAAAGTGACATGGGACAGTAGCAACACTAGGGCAATGCTGCAAGAGGTAATGTCATCTACTGTTCATCAGAAGCAGACTGTGCATTACTGGTAGTGGTAATTACCATCTCATCATATTATAATCACCAGTAAAAATAAGTGCTCAAAACAAAGAAAAGGATTCATTTTTACATTAAACTCATAATCAGGATGTGTTTAAGGCGTACATAACATGCATTTTTATAGTTTCTCTTCCTTGCATACACATGTACTGTGCTATCTAGTGTCATGCATACATGTAGTTTTTTTTATGCAAAAATGATTCTGTGACAGTCATCACTGTCAGTCGGCACTTACACCAGCCCTGGAGCTGATGCTCTTAATCTGGTATAGCAAAAAAATACATATTTAAGAGAAATCCAGAACTTTAATTGGCTGCAACTGTAATGACTGCCTTCGGCACACTCTTCTGTACATGGCTTACATTAATCCGTCCCTTCCCTCCCCCATTCCGCCCATCAAAACGTAGGCAGCAGTAAGTGTCATCTGCACTCAGACATGAATTGTGATCATTGGTGTAACGTCCGTTTCTGAGCATGCGCAGAGCTATTTCACGCAAGACACGGCACGCAAAGGACCTTGCATCCAATGCTGCATCGTGTCCAGGGGCGAATTGGCCAGTGGCCATGCCGGGACTTTTCCTGGTAGGCTGGTAACATAATGGGGCCACCCGTGTTTATCCCCCCCCCCCCCCATTCTGATTTTTTTTTTTAAATAAATGGTTTATATAATTTTCCCTTGGTGGAGAAGAGGGCGCGTAGGATATCAGTCACCCGAGTACACATGACCACTTCCTAGTGGATGGCCCCTCCCCAGCCATCTTAGTAAAGGCGTCACGTGGACCGGTCCTGGGCTGGTCCATCCATCCCCTTCCTGTTCTTCAGCTGCCTTTTCTCAATAGAAATCACAACAGATTTGCTGTCAGTTGCTGACTGTCACTGTGATCCTGCAGGAGGTAGGAAGTTAGGAGAGTGTGGGCATAGGGGTGGTATTGGGGAGGTGTGTGAGCAGAAGGCTAGTATAATTGAGGTGTGCAGGCACAGGAATGGTATTGGTGCAGTGTGTGGAAAAGGGGTGGTATTGAGGCAGTATGCAGGGAGAGGAGTGGTATTGGGGCAGTATGCAGGGAGAGGAGTGGTATTGGGGCAGTATGCAGGGAGAGGAGTGGTATTGGGGCAGTATACAGGGAGAAGAGTGGTATTGGGGCAGTATGCAGGGAGAGGGGTGGTATTGAGGCACTATGCAGGGAGAGGAGTGGTATTGAGGCAGTATGCAGGGAGAGGAGTGGTATTGGGCAGTATGCAGGGAGAGGAGTGGTATTGGGGCAGTATGCAGGGAGAGGAGTGGTATTGGGGCAGTATGCAGGGAGAGGAGTGGTATTGAGGCAGTATGCATGGAGAGGAGTGGTATTGGGGCAGTATGCAGGGAAAAGAGTGGTATTGGGGCAGTATGCAGGGAGAGGAGTGGTATTGGGGCAGTATGCAGGGAGAGGAGTGGTATTGGGGCAGTATGCAGGGAGAGGGGTGGTATTGGGGCAGTATGCAGGGAGAGGAGTGGTATTGGGGCAGTATGCAGGGAGAGGAGTGGTATTGGGGCAGTATACAGGGAGAAGAGTGGTATTGGGGCAGTATGCAGGGAGAGGAGTGGTATTGGGGCAGTATGCAGGGAGATGGGTGGTATTGGGGCAGTATGCAGGGAGAAGAGTGGTATTGGGGCAGTATGCAGGGAGAGGGGTGGTATTGGGGCAGGGAGAGGGGTGGTATTGGGGCAGTATGCAGGGAGAGGAGTGGTATTGGGGCAGTATGCAGGGAGAGGGGTGGTATTGGGGCAGTATGCAGGGCGAGGAGTGGTATTGGGGCAGTATGCAGGGAGAAGAGGGGTATTGGGGCAGTATACAGGGAGAAGAGTGGTATTAGGGCAGTATACAGGGAGAGGAGTGGTATTGGGGCAGTATGCAGGGAGAGGAGTGGTATTGAGGCAGTATGCACGGAGAGGAGTGGTATTGGGGCAGTATGCAGGGAAAAGAGTGGTATTGGGGCAGTATGCAGGGAGAGGGGTGGTATTGGGGCAGTATGCAGGGAGAGGAGTGGTATTGGGGCAGTATGCAGGGAGAGGAGTGGTATTGGGGCAGTATGCAGGGAGAAGAGTGGTATTGGGGCAGTATGCAGGGAGAGGAGTGGTATTGGGGCAGTATGCAGGGAGAGGGGTGGTATTGAGGCAGTATGCAGGGAGAGGGGTGGTATTGAGGCAGTATGCAGGGAGAGGGGTGGTATTGGGGCAGTATGCAGGGAGAGGAGTGGTATTGGGGCAGTATGCAGGGAGAGGGGTGGTATTGGGGCAGTATGCAGGGAGAGGAGTGGTATTGGGGCAGTATGCAGGGAGAGGAGTGGTATTGGGACAGTATGCAAGGAGAGGAGTGGTATTGGGGCAGTATGCAGGGAGAGGAGTCGTATAGGGGCAGTATACAGGGAGATGGGTGGTGTTATTGTTGTAGTGTTGGGTTGGTATAGCCGGTTAATGTGGATAGTTGGCAAGGTATTCCTCTATATCCCACTTTACACTGCTCTGCCATATGCACATACCAGTGGTGCAAGCAGCCTTGCTAGTGTTTGAAAGGGAAATTGTTAGAGAATGGCCCTACACTGTCTAAATGAAGGCTACATCCCTTGTGTGTTGATTACTCCCACATCCGACTGCGTGGCGGCACCCCCACCAGCAGCCCACCTCCTGTTGCTTTCACCCTGCCTACTGCCAGTTTGACCACACCTACCACATAAGGCCATATTAAGAATAGTTTCCAGGGTCACATTAAATTCCCTCTTTTCCTCTGATCAGGCCCACAATGAGCAGGTATATTAGTAATTTAGCAAACAATTAACAGATATGAAAAAAGTAAGTATCTCAAGCGTTTGTGACACGTAGTATTTTATGTACTGAAACATTTATTGGGCAACAAGTATAATTTAATGGCATGACACTAGGTATTAATTGGCATTAAATAAAAACTCAATAACTTAACTTTGTGGCAGCTTGTCAGGTCTCTGTTTTCCTCCATCAGTCCAATTAAAGTGAAAGAAAAAAAAATTGGTACAGATCTGATAAACCATCAATCATTCAAACCCCCTGTACCTTTAAACTCAACACTGTTCCTTCACACATCTCCATTATTATACAACATAAATCTCCATGATTTTTTTTAATGTATTTCATTGTAGAATATTTCCTCTTTGGTTTTCCCTGGGCTTCTCTAGACTTACACCAGCCTCATGTATCTATACTACCCAGGCATCCTTTCATCATCATGTTACTTTGTGTAATACATGATATTATCATAGAAGGAGAAAATAATTGCACAAATTGAATAGTTTCAAGCATCAAAATATTTACATACAATAGCCCCACAGCATAATGTAAAATAAAGTATCGTTTGTGGGCAATACACATAATTGAGTGTGGTTTGTGTAGGCTTCTAATTGTTGCTTTTTCTTTTCTTTATTGGATTGTTCTTTGAATTCTTTTGACTGGAGGTGAGACTCAGCAGGCTGTGATGTCGGCATGACCGATAGCAACCTGTGCCCTCACAGCTGAAGTTCACCAGCTACAGTATCGTAAAGCCATAATTTAATTCAGTACCCCATGAACTGCATTAAGCCAGGATTTGATAGCTGATGTCACAAGCTACAGGGAGGTTTGGCCGACTTACTTTCAAATGTAGATTAAGAACAGTGTTGTGGCTGGTCTCAGCGTGCAGATATACACTCTGAAGAAGCAACAAGAAGCCTTGGGGAATTGTGAGTAATTTCTCTGATATTTAGAAGACTGAATATATGCATCTTGGCTTGAAGAAAACATCTTCTTTAATGATTTTTTTTAGCCATGGTCTGGTGTGAGATGTTAATGGAAGTAAAGTAATTGGATGAGATTACTCTATATTGTGTATATATTTTTATATTTATGTTGTGGAAGTCTGGTTACATAATAAAAGTGACCGTGTGTTTCTTCGTTTAAATTCATGGTGCCTGCAAAGTTTTAAATCCGTCGTTGTTCTAGGAGGAATCTGTAAACATTAGAACATAGTTCCTTCAATTTGATACATACTGCTTTGCTTCCAAATTTCTCATTTGATTAATGGATGAGAAGGGTGTTTGTTCAACAGCAATTAATTATCGCAACCTAGGTTGCTGCAATAGGAAAATAAGTGTAAACATTAGGAGCATAGCAGTTATTTGACTGAAAGGAATAACGATGGAGGTGGGGGAGGATGAGTAAAGTGAATCGATTCATTTTGATGTTATTTGTATGAATTTCTTTAAATCGGGTCCTTTAAATTATTTAGCGAATGAAGCCTGATTCAAATGCGATTCATTGGATAGAAATGCTCCCCCTGCAGACATAGACAAGTCATTGTTTAGGCAAATGAAAATGAGCCAATCACAATCCAACAATTGCAATCACAGGTCCATAACCTTAGGGAAGTACAATATAGCCCGTTTTACACTTATAAAATGCTTAATGGTAATAATCAGTCCTCCTCTTTACCTCCCTTCTTACCACTCTAATATAATTACATTACACATTGCTTTGGCAAATAAAAGGAGTTCACACATTATATCACAGTGAGGGTCACCTACCCTCTTGATATCAATAAATGGGTAAAAATTTCAGCTGGGCGCACCCTTATCCTTAGTATTGGGATAATTTATCCCAAGTATCTGAGAACCCACGTCCATTCTAGGCTGACGAAACGCAACCAACAAGCCCGCCTTCTAGGGCGTTGCCTCTACCAAAACAAAAGCTTACTCTTGAAAGAAACGCAGGATAAGTTGTTACATAAATAAAACTTATGTGCGCCTACCAAGCTCAATGTTTTCCGGCAAAACACAAACCAGCTGGTGTTGGCACCAAACCACCAGCGAAAATAGTCCCGCACTGAAGTAAAAATAGCAGACAGCAACTAAGCTGAAGGGTGCTGGAAACAAAAAAAACAAACTGTCCCACCAGGGGTACTAGGAGAACACCCCCCAATAAGATGGTGGTACCCAACACACCTGCGAGGAATCTCCCAAAGTAAGGGGTGGGGGATAAAAACATGCTTTGGGCCAGTGATGCAGCTATTCATATCATCAGCACCATCTCAGTTGAGGCTCTGGCCTCCTTAAACTAAACAACTATATGGGATTGCAGCTTTAACAGTTTTTTCGCTTTCAACTACGCAACATCTCCAGCCTTTCTCTCCCAGGATGCCACCAAAACTATTATCCATGCACTTTACCTCCCGTCTTGATTGCTATAACATTCTCCTTACCGGCCTCCCTCCACTCCCATCTCGTCCCCCCTTTGTACTATACTTAACACGGCTGCAAGCCTTATCTTCCTTTCACGCTGCTCTTCTTCTGTCTCCCCTCTCTGCCTTGCCTTACACTGGCTCCCATTCCCCTACAGAATCCTTTTCAATCTCCTCACCATCACCTACAAGGCTTTCTCCGACTCCACTGCCCCATATATCTCTAAACTCCTCTCTATTCACACTCCCTTCCCCTCCTTACGTTCGGCCAATGACAGTCACTCTCCTCCACTCTGATTACCTCATCTCACTCCAGAATCCAAGATTTCTCCCGTGCTGCCCCCTTCGCTGGAACGACCTCCCTCACTCTATCCATCTGTCCCCTAATTTGTGCTCCTTCAAACGGGCACTTAAAGCTCACCTGTTCTTTAAAGCTAACCAGCCAACCACCTAACCCTTTCTCTTCACCTCCAGCTCACTGTCATCTCCTCTCTTCTCCCGGACCTTTTCACTCCTCCCGCGCTATATCCCCTCAACTGACTTCCCTCCGTGCCTGATTTCTGTTTACCCTCTGAGCAGGTCCCTCTTCCCTCCTGTCTCTATACCTCTTCTTATGCTCCAACTTCACTACAATAGCCTCGCCGGGAGTTTCTGAAGTTTTGGTATTTTTTGTTTATTGTTCTGTACTGTATCACTCTGTATAGTCGACTGTATTGTGTACAGCGATGCGGAAACCTTGTGGTGTCTAATAAATAAAGGATGATAATAATAATATTGTATTGCAGTGAATAGTGATATGAGTAATTTACTTTACTTTGTAATTTGTAATAGTTAATTGTAATAGCAACTTTGTCTTTCATCTCATCTGTGCTTTCAATCACCCTTTTTTCACTGGAATAATTGCAACAGAAGATGTGGTTATAGATTATTAGAGTACACTTTATAATTTACTAGCTTGAACATTGCATGTCTTCTAAAAACTTGTTTATTCACAAATAAATATTTCAGTAGATGTGGTTAGAGTTGCTGGAATACACAGTATCATTATATAGCCCTAATATGTTTTTGTGTTATAAACACATTTTTTTCCGCTCAAACACTGCAATACCTGTGCTTTTAAAGTATTTTAATGCAGTGTAAGAAAGCAAAAGCATATTAAGACACTAAAGACAGACTAATCAAAGTAATAAACATCTGTGTATTAAACTCTGTAATATTGCTATATAACATAATATCTTAAATAAACATGAGGCTCTTAGTGCACCTTTTGATTAAGTTGTGAATGCCCATGTACCGTGGTGAGGTGACTTCAAACCAAACAGATGGACACATAGACCAAATTAATTTCTATAACTGGGTGCATGCCTCATTTGCTTACAGATTATTGTTTTATAGCAATATTACAATACACAAATGTTTATTTTTAGTTTCTAAAGTGTGCTCCTGCATTCCTTTCCTGTATTATGTATACTTGCCAACATTCTGAAGTCACCCTACAGGAGTTCCCAAAGGGGGTATGGGCAGAGGGGGTGGGGCTTGATGAATCACATAATTTTGACCCCGCCCCATGACGTAATGATGCAAACGTAGGGGCCAAAATGACGTGCTTCCTTGAGAATCGAGTCATTTCGACTCTAATTCTGCCCACTTCACTTGGAAGTGAGCAGATGCGGGAGGGTGCTCTATTCCCCGGTAGTCCAGGAGACCTATCTGGAATTCAGGAATCTCCTGGACATTCTGGGAGAGTTGACAAGTATGATATTATGTAAAGTCAGTCACATTAGTGATGCACTTTGCCATACATTTGACAAATGTAGGTGCATGGACTAAATCCCTCCTTTTTTCTGTTTAGCAATTTGAAGGCTGTGACTTCCTTTACTATAACGCAGCACCCACCCGTTTATACATAGATGTTTTTAATTAAAGTAGTTATTTAGAGTGCTGTTAAAGAAATCAATTGTTACTTTAGGTACCCATCTTATTGAAGTCACTTTGTCACTACATTATTCCAATGTTTATCTCTCTGGCAGCAAGATGGGGGCATGGCCACTGCATGCTGGGGGCGTGCGCGATGTGTAGCCATTGCCCACATCAAGCATGACACCCCAGTAGCATGCTTAGTGCTTTAAAAGTGCTAGGCTGTCTCGTTCTGTGCTCCCCTCCAAAACTGTCCCAATCAGGGTGGCAGGACAGAGCACTCAAATGGGGATTGTCCCGTCTAAATCAGGATGGTTGGGAGCTATGTCTCTGTAGCAGTGTATTTGATTAAAATATACACTAACGACCTCATGTTTATTTCAGATATTATATTATATTGCAATATTAGAGTCTAATACACAAATTATTGTGATTTAGTATATCTTTCGTGTCTAAATTGTGCTCCTGCATTCTTGTCCTGTTTTATCTAAAGTAAGTGATAGTGGTAATGAATATTTCCATACATTTAACAAATATGTGTGTGCAGATGATATTCCCCCTTTTTAAATTATTTTGATATACTTAATTTAAATTGTGACACTAAATTGTCTGTCTTATGAGACATGTTTTTTTCATTCAAACAAATTCCATTTTAGAGGTTGTTTGGAATTAATTTAATATGGTATATTCTAATTGTGACAGAAAAGTGTATTTTATAAAATCTATCACTCAAATAAATAGCACAATGTTTAATTATGACTGCAAATTGTGGTGTAGAAAGAAAAAGCGAAAAGCGCATGAAAAGAAAAAAAGAAACATCAGAGAGAAGCAGTGTTGTAATTAACCTTACTATGCTATTAGCATGTTTTTTAGCTGCTATAAAATGCTTAACACTTGATGTTCTCGCATAATAATAAGCCCCCCCTCCCCCTTTACACCCGATCTTACCAATCTACTAATAAATAAAGGACACAAAAACAGAGCTTGGCAAATAAAGAAGTTTATTTAATACAATCACTGTACAGTGGAGGAGAAAACAATAAGCAGATCTTCTGGGATCAATTCTCCTGATATCGCATTGAGGGTCATTTTTGGATGAAGCCGACATGGTGACAATGAAAATTTTGCAATTCAGAATGTTGACACCAGATTGTCGACTATCAGAATGTCGACCACCCTAGGCTGGCACCACTAGGGTTGGTTAAGTTGTTTGGGGGGGTGAGGTAAGGGGGACGGGGGCACGCTGTTTTTCTTTTTTATTATTATTTATTATTTACCATCTTATTTTTTTATTTTTAACGTAGTGCTAAAGGGTATGGGTGCCCAAATCGAAAAACCACCCCAGCAGGGGCACTAAGAAACATGCACCGAGCAGGTGTTGGCATCAAGTTCACCTGCAAAGAAGCTCCAAAACCAGGGAAACAGGGAGGGCAGGCAAATTGTCCTATAGACAGAACACCATCGGCCACAGAAATTTATAATGTGGCATAAGTGACCTCCCACAGTGACACAACAAGGTCAGACCCCTTTAGAGAGGGGACTAATAAAGTTACAAACATACACCTCAGCTTTTCCTTTTCCTCCGGCTTAATTCATCCCATAATTCTGTGAGAAATGCAGCCCCTTAGAAAGAGTGGATACAGTCAGTGCTGTAACTAGGGCTGTGCGACAGGGGGCGACTGCCCAGGGCGCAATGCTGAAGGGGGGCGCAATTTATTAATATTTTAGGTGAATTTGTTTAAAATTGAGGGCTAGGGGGGCGACATTTGTCTTTGAATTGTCTTGAATTCTAAGTTACGGCTCTGGATACAGTCAAAGAACTTATGGACATTGTGGACTCATTATGACAACTGGTACTGATAATAATGTAATGTTTGTACATTGCAATTGCTATAACCTTCCTATCTAGCGCAACTTGACACTATCTTGCTCCCAAATACCTGAAAATTTTCTGCCTTCCTATCACCTCATTCACTGAAATAAAATGTGCAGTTGGTGTAGTGGAATATTTATATAAATATAAATATATATATATATATATATATATATATATATATATAATATATATATATATATATATATATATATATATATATATATATATATATATATATATTAGTGATGAGGTTAGTGTTTATGTGATACTTCACTCTAGATTAGCTGAATCAAGTGTTCACTTTCATTGTCTGGATGGTAAGGACAGCAGTTTATTCAGCATATAGTGACACTGGTAGCCATTCAAAATCCCTGCGACCCTGTCTGTCTAGACATACATCTTCGGTATAGTCATTGGCCAACGAACTGACAAACAAATAGTCTTTCTTTCACCTCCCAAGCATTAATTAATCCGTAAAGAAAATAACAAACTACATACACCCATGTGGTGCCCCTATGTGTCTTTGTGAAAGCATGAGTGGGACTTTAACCCTGTCTGCAGCCTGTACCTGCAGACCTTTTGGGATTTCACCTGCCCTTAACAGAATAGGTGTGGTATATAAACCAAATGACCCTTCATCGCTATATATATATATATATATATATATATATATATATATATATATATTATAATACTATCCTTAGCTTCCATTCAAATTAGTCACACCAGAGAAAAAGATGGCTCTAGGGGTTGAGGAACCTACCTGGATATAAATGTCCTGTAGGAAACGCTGTTTTAAGCAGTGGATTGACCAATCAGTTTGTGTATTAATGAGTTTCATGGTCAAACTTCCAAATCAGATTGTAAAAGATCTGGTTTACTCTTATTGGAAGGTCTGTATTTGGCTAACAAGACTGAAGTGAAAGACCACTAATGTGCATTTTATCCATTATTATTATGTCTTTTTTTTTTATGAAGTGCCAACATATTACTCAGCACTGTACATTGAGGGGAATGTGATAAAAACAAATGGCATACAATGTCAAAACCAAAGATAAAGATGACCCGACCCAAATGAGCCTACACATGAGGTGTGGGGATACCTTTGAAACATAAGGTAACCAATAATGTGGTTGAAGGCATGCATAGAAATTGGAGAGCTGAAGTTTGATCTTTCTATTTTATTTAAGGAACCCCGCTACTGGCAAGGGGTGGGCATGTTCTACCTTTCTAAGTGAATGGAGAAAAACAAAAGGAGGAATAATAAGACTAAAGACAGAGAGTGAGGGTCTTGTTAAGGGAGACAAGGTAATAGTAGATCATTTAATAATTCTTTTTGCTCAGTGTTCACTACAGAAATAGTGGGGAAGGGGTCACAGGTAAGTTGCAAGTATACTCATATAAATGAGGTACCATTAACAGGATTTTTCAATCAGTCACTAGCTACAGCAATAATTCCAGAGGACTGGAAAAGAGCAAATGTAGTCCCACTGCACAAAAGTGGAAGCAAGGAAAAGGCAACTACAGACCAGTGAGCCTTACATCAGTAGTACGGAAATTGATGGAAAGACTCTTAAAAGAAAGAGTTGTAGAATATCTCAAATCCAGTAATTTACAGGATCCCAAACAGCATTGATTTACTGGGGGGAGATCATGTCAGACAAATCTTATTGACTTTTATGACTTGGTGACTAAAGTAATAGCTCAAGGGGGAGGTGTAGATGTAACTTATCTAGATTTTAGTAAGGCTTTAGACCTTGCAGACTGTTAAATAAACTTGAAAGCTTGGGATTGGATTCTAAGATGGTTGAATAGATAAGATCTTGGTTGCAGGATAGAAAACAGAGAGTTATAGTAAATGGAGTACATTTACAGGAAGGAAAGGTTACCAGTGGAGTACCCCAAGGATCTGTACTTGGACCAGTGCTTTTTAATAACTTTATTGGAGACATTGAAAATGGTATTGAAGGGAAAGTATGCCTTTTTGCAGATAACACAAAGATATGCAACAGGGTAGACACACTAGGTGGGGTACAACAAATGATGATTTAGGTAGACTAGCGAATGGTCAAGAGAGTGGCAACCAGAGCCGTAACTAGGCATGTGCAGGCAGTGCCGTCCCCAGGGCGCAAGCCCAAGGGGGCGCAGTAGCCGCCCGCTACTTACCTCTGTGCCTGGCTCTGTGACAGCAGGCTGCCGGGGAACCCATGCTCTCTATAAGGCTGGACTTCGGGGACTCCACTAAGTATGTCAGCCTCTCTCTGCTATCCTCTGGGACAGTCTCTCTCCCCTCAGACTCACTATATCTGTGTGTGACAGGCATTCATGGTGTTGGGAGGGGCAGAGCTTTCTGAAAAGTGGGCGGTGCTACATCCAAACTTATATTTTCTGCCTTTTCAACAAATCCCCGAGTGTGACAGCTTCTGTATTCTCTCATTTCCTTCTCTGCTTGTGAGATCCTCTTTCCACTTTCCCTCTGTGTGTCAGTCAGCCTCTCTCCCTCCCCTCCCCTTTGTGTGTGAAAGTTTCTGTCTGCCCTCCCCTCTTTACTCCTATGCAAGTGAAAGCCCCTTCTCTCCCCCCTGCATGTCACAGTATGGCTGGCATTGGTGCAGTGTGGGGACAGGGCTGTTATTGGTGTAGTGTTGGTAGAGGGGGGTGACAATAGTGTAGTGTGGGTAGGGGGTGATATTGGTGTAGTGTGGGTAGAGGGGTGATATTGGTGTAGTGAGGGTAGGGGGTAACATTGCTGTAGTGTGGGTAAGGGGGTGGAATTGGTGCAGTGTGGGTAGGGGGGTGGCATTGGTGAAGTGTGGGGCCAGTGCTGGCATTGGTGCAGTATGAAGATAGGGCTGGCGTTGGTGTAGAGGGATGGCATTGGTGTAGTGTGGGGACAAGGCTGGCATTGGGGCAGGGTGCGGACATGGGTTGTACTGGTGCAAGGTCAGGTTGGTATAGCCAGTTGCTGTAATGTGGAGAGTTGGTGAGATTTTGTTGTTTTCAGTACTGTGGAGCAGAGCCATAACTAGGACGGTGTGGGCGGTGCTAAGTGGGTGCAGCGGCTTCCTGTTACTTGCCTCTGTGCCCTGGCTCTGTGACCACAGACTACAGATTATCGATGCTGGGCGCCCAGCGCTTCCAAAATGGTGCCCAGCACCCAGCTCCTCCTGGCTTGTGAACTCTGTCCCCGCATCTGACCTCACAATGCTGCTAGTGGATTTAGAGGAGTCGAGAAGAGCCAGGAGCTACAGCACAGTGGCGACTGGACCGGGAAGGTAGAAGAGGACTGTCTTCAGACAGCAGAATACAGAAGAAGGATAATGAAGAAGAATACAGCAGTATAGAAGAGAAGCTGAAAAGGTAAATATGAAGCAATAAATTGTCCACAGTCACATATGCAAAATCTGGAAAACAAATGAAAGTCACTTTAATAATACAGTCTGTGCTTTTTCCCCACATGACTCTTTTATATTCCCGGCAAACCAAATCATTTAATATCCTACACCGTGCTAGCATCTCTCCATAGAAACATAGAATTTGACGGCAGATAAGAACCACTTGGCCCATCTAGTCTGCCCATTTTTTAACCTATTGTAAGCGCAAACCTATTTAATTCTTGTTTCTTTTAAAGGATATCCTTATGTCTATCCCAAGCATGTAGAAATTGCTCTTCTGTATTAGCCTCTACAACCTCTGATGGGAGGATTTTCCACTTGTCAGTACATGTCCTCGTATTCTAGTACTTCTCTTCCTTTGAAGAAGTTTCCCTCTTGTACCTTGTACAAACCCTTGATATATTTGAAAGTTTCTATCATGTCCCCCTTTCCCTTCTCTGCTCCAAACTATACATATTAAGATATTTGAGTCTTTCCGGGTAAGTTTTGTGCTGTAGGCCATGAACCATTTTAGTTGCCCATCTTTGTACAGTCTCTAATGTAATTATATCCTTCTGGAGATATGGCCTCCAGAACTGAACACAGTATTCTAGATGAGGTCGTACTAATGACCTATACAGTGGCATTATTACTTCCTTTTTTCTGCTACTGATTTTTCTCCCTTTACTACCAAGCATCTATCTGCCTCTGCAATTTATAGATTTCAACATTTAAAAAGAATACAAGGAGTTATTTTATTTATTTCAGTCAGGACATCTTTAAAATCAGAGAGCGCACATGGCCAAGACACCGGAATGAGAACACGGTCACCTGCTTAAGTGGAATCTGTTGCCTATTATTTTAATATGCAGAAAAATCTATAGCTGATATCGCCATCAAATCAGTTGTCTCTCCAAATATACCAACACCTTTCACTCTGCCAAGAGTGTTTGTACATTTTGCTTGGGATTGTGAGAGTAATATGTATATGAAAAGGCTACACTGTCTGGGATTGCTATAAAATTTTTATTTTTATTTTAAGCCATTTTTTTGGAACTCCTCTCTAGAGCGTCTTACCCCTGTGCCCCAGACCAGGACCAGGTGCAACAACAAGAGACGGAGAAACACGACACTTGACCTGTCTCGGGGCACAGTGGATAGATCAGTCTTTTCATTTGCAACACATCACTGAAAGAGGGACTCTAAGTCAAATTCTCATATATATCACATAATTACACTGGGAGAGGGTTTATTAGTGTGTGTGTGTGTGTGTGTGTGTGTGTGTGTGTGTGTGTATGTGTATATATTAGGGATGAGCGCACTCGGATTTATGAAATCCGAGCCCACCCGAACGTTGCGGATCCGAGTCGGATCCGAGACAGATCCGGGTATTGGCGCCAAATTCAAATGTGAAACTGAGGCTCTGACTCATAATCCCGTTGTCGGATCTCGCGATACTCGGATCCTATAAATTCCCCGCTAGTCGCCGCCATCTTCACTCGGGCATTGATCAGGGTAGAGGGAGGGTGTGTTAGGTGGTCCTCTGTGCTGTTTAGTTCTGTGCTGTGCTGTGCTGTGCTGTGCTGTGCTGTGTTCTGCAGTATCAGTCCAGTGGTGCTGTGTGCTGTGCTCTGTCCTTCTGAGGTCAGTGGTGCTGCTGGGTCCTGTGCTGTGTCCTGTTCAGTCCAGTGGTGCTGTGTCCTGTGCTCTGTGCTTCTAAGGGCATAGTTATTTCCCCAATATTCCCCTGTGTTTAAAAAAATAAAAAAAAGTTTTTTTAAAAAATACCAAAAACTACTTTAATTTTTTTTAATTACCACAAAATTTGCACAACCAATCCTGCAGTATAAGCCCATTGGTACTGCAATATTACCAAGTTCACACATTCAGCAGTAAAAGTCCAGTGGTACTGCAATATTACAAAGTTTACACATTCTGCAGTATCAGTCCAGTGGTGCTGTGTCCTGTGCTCTGTCCTGCTGAGTTCCGTAGTGCTGCTGGGTCCTGTGCCGTGTCCTGTTCAGTCCAGTGGTGCTGTGTCCTGTGCTCTGTGCTTCTAAGGGCATAGTTATTTCCCCATTATCCCCAAGTTTTTAAAAAATAAAAAAAAAGTAAAAAAAAATAAAAAATTTAAAAAAAAAAAATATATATATAATAATTATAACCAAATTTGCAAAACCAATCCAGCAGTATAAGTCCATTGGTACTGCAATATTACAAAGTTCACACATTCTGCAGTATCAGTCCAGTGGTGCTGTGTCCTGTGCTCTGTCCTGCTGAGTTCCGTAGTGCTGCTGGGTCCTGTGCCGTGTCCTGTTCAGTCCAGTGGTGCTGTGTCCTGTGCTCTGTGCTTCTAAGGGCATAGTTATTTCCCCATTATCCCCAAGTTTTAAAAAATAAAAAAAAAGTAAAAAAAAATAAAAAATTAAAAAAAAAAAAAAATTATATAATAATTATAACCAAATTTGCAAAACCAATCCAGCAGTATAAGTCCATTGGTACTGCAATATTACAAAGTTCACACATTCTGCAGTATCAGTCCAGTGGTGCTGTGTCCTGTGCTCTGTCCTGCTGAGTTCCGTAGTGCTGCTGGGTCCTGTGCCGTGTCCTGTTCAGTCCAGTGGTGCTGTGTCCTGTGCTCTGTGCTTCTAAGGGCATAGTTATTTCCCCACTATTCCCAAGTTTTTTAAAAATAAAAAAAAAGTAAAAAAAAATAAAAAATTTAAAAAAAAAAAATATATAATAATTATAACCAAATTTGCAAAACCAATCCAGCAGTATAAGTCCATTGGTACTGCAATATTACCAAGTTCACACATTCTGCAGTATCTTGTGCTACATATAATGGAGACCAAAAATTTGGAGGATAAAGTAGGGAAAGATCAAGACCCACTTCCTCCTAATGCTGAAGCTGCTGCCACTAGTCATGACATAGACGATGAAATGCCATCAACGTCGTCTTCCAAGCCCGATGCCCAATCTCGTAGTACCGGGCATGTAAAATCCAAAAAGCCCAAGTTAAGAAAAAGTAGCAAAAAGAGAAACTTAAAATCATCTGAGGAGAAACGTAAAGTTGCCAATATGCCATTTACGACACGGAGTGGCAAGGAACGGCTTAGGCCCTGGCCCGTGTTCATGACTAGTGGTTCAGCTTCACCCACGGATCTTAGCCCTCCTCCTCCTCCCCCCCCCTACAAAAAATTGAAGAGAGTTATGCTGTCAGCAACAAAACAGCAAACAACTCTGCCTTCTAAAGAGAAATTATCACAAATCCACAAGGCGAGTCCAAGGATGTTGGTGGTTGTCAAGCCTGACCTTTCCATCACTGTACGGGAAGAGGTGGCTCGGGAGGAGGCTATTGATGATGTAGCTGGCGCTGTGGAGGAACTTGATGATGAGGATGGTGATGTGGTTATTGTAAATGAGGCACCAGGGGGGGAAACAGCTGATGTCCATGGGATGAAAAAGCCCATCGTCATGCCTGGTCAGAAGACCAAAAAATGCACCTCTTCGGTCTGGAGTTATTTTTATCCAAATCCAGACAACCAATGTATGGCCATATGTAGCTTATGTAAAGCTCAAATAAGCAGGGGTAAGGATCTTGCCCACCTAGGAACATCCTCCCTTATACGTCACCTGAATAACCTTCATAGTTCAGTGGTTAGTTCAGGAACTGGGGCTAGGACCCTCATCGGTACAGGGACACCTAAATCCCGTGGTCCAGTTGGATACACACCAGCAACACCCTCCTCGTCAACTTCCTCCACAATCTCCATCAGATTCAGTCCTGCAGCCCAAGTCAGCAGCCAGACTGAGTCCTCCTCAATACGGGATTCATCCGAGGAATCCTGCAGCGGTACGCCTACTACTGCCACTGCTGCTGTTGCTGCTGTTAGTCGGTCATCTTCCCAGAGGGGAAGTCGTAAGACCGCTAAGTCTTTCACAAAACAATTGACCGTCCAACAGTCGTTTGCCATGACCACAAAATACGATAGTAGTCACCCTATTGCAAAGCGTATAACTGCGGCTGTAACTGCAATGTTGGTGTTAGACGTGCGCCCGGTGTCCGCCATCAGTGGAGTGGGATTTAGAGGGTTGATGGAGGTATTGTGTCCCCGGTACCAAATCCCCTCGAGATTCCACTTCACTAGGCAGGCGATACCAAAAATGTACAGAGAAGTACGATCAAGTGTCCTCAGTGCTCTTAAAAATGCGGTTGTACCCACTGTCCACTTAACCACGAACATGTGGACAAGTGGTTCTGGGCAAACGAAGGACTATATGACTGTGACAGCCCACTGGGTAGATGCATCCCCTTCCGCAGCAACAGCAACAGCTGCATCAGTAGCAGCATCTACAAAATGGCTGCTCATGCAAAGGCAGGCAACATTGTGTATTACAGGCTTTAATAAGAGGCACAACGCTGACAACATATTAGAGAAAATGAGGGAAATTATCTCCCAGTGGCTTACCCCACTTAGACTCTCATGGGGATTTGTGGTGTCAGACAATGCCAGTAACATTGTGCGGGCATTAAATATGGGCAATTTCCAGCACGTCCCATGTTTTGCCCACACCATTAATTTGGTGGTGCAGCATTACCTCAAGAGTGACAGGGGTGTGCAGGAGATGCTTGCGGTGGCGCGCAAAATTGCTGGACACTTTCGGCATTCAGCCAGTGCCTACCGCAGACTAGAGGCACATCAAAAAAGCATGAACCTGCCCTGCCATCACCTCAAACAAGAGGTTGTGACGCGCTGGAACTCCACCCTCTATATGCTGCAGAGGATGGAGGAGCAGCAAAAGGCCATTCAGGCCTACACAGCCACCTACGACATAGGCAAAGGAGTGGGGATGCGCCTCAGTCAAGCGCAGTGGAGACTGATTTCCGTGTTGTGCAAGGTTCTGCAGCCATTTGAACTTGCCACACGAGAAGTCAGTTCCGACACTGCCAGCTTGAGTCAGGTCATTCCCCTGATCAGGCTGTTGCAGAAGCAGCTGGAGAAAGTGAGGGAGGAGCTGGTAAGCCATTGCGATTACACCAAGCATGTAGCTCTTGTGGATGTAGCCCTTCGTACGCTTTGCCAGGATCCGAGGGTGGTCACTCTTTTAAAGTCAGAGGAATACATTCTGGCCACCGTGCTCGATCCTCGGTTTAAAGCGTATGTTGTGTCTCTGTTTCCGGCGGACACAAGTCTACAGCGGTGCAAAGACCTGCTGGTCAGGAGATTGTCCTCTGAAGAGGACCGTGACATGCCAACAGCTCCACCCTCATTTTCTTCCACATCTATGGCTGCGAGGAAAAAGCTCAGTTTTCCCAAAAGAGGCACTGGCGGGGATGCTGATAACATCTGGTCCGGACTGAAGGACCTGCCAACCATTGCAGACATGTCTACTCTCGCTGCATTGGATGCTGTCACAATAGAAAAAATTGTGGATGATTACTTTGCTGACACCATCCAAGTAGACATGTCAGACAGTCCATATTGTTACTGGCAGGAAAAAAAGGCAGTTTGGAAGCCCCTGTACAAACTGGCTCTATTTTACCTGAGTTGTCCCCCCTCCAGTGTGTACTCGGAAAGAGTTTTTAGTGCAGCGGGGAACCTGGTCAGTGAGCGGCGAAGGAGGTTGCTTCCTCACAACGTTGAAAAAATGATGTTTATAAAAATGAATAATCAATTCCTCAATGAAGTACAGCACTGCCCTCCAGATACTACAGAGGGACCTGTGGTTGTGGAGTCCAGCGGGGACGAATTGATAATGTGTGATGAGGAGGAAGTACACACTGTAGGGGGAGAGGAATCAGAGGTTGAGGATGAGGACGACATCTTGCCTCAGTAGAGCCTGTTTAGTCTGTACAGGGAGAGATGAATAGCTTTTTTGGTGTGGGGGCCCAAACAAACCAATCATTTCAGCCAAAGTTGTTTGGTAGGCCCTGTCGCTGAAATGATTGGTTTGTTAAAGTGTGCATGTCCTATTTAAACAACATAAGGGTGGGTGTGAGGGCCCAAGGACAATTCCATCTTGGACCTTTTTTTTTTGCATTATATGACCAATCAACAGTCGTTTGCCATGTTCAAAAAGTAAAACCAAATTTAAAAAAATACAAGAAATTAAACCAAAAGTAAAATGCCGTGTCATAATTTAAAACAAGAGGTATTGACGTGCTCTAAAACTACTGTATTGTTGTTTATATTTTATAAACACTACACTTGAAAGCTTGAGTCTTTCAATAAAAAAGTAATTGTCCATTGCACGAATATTTGCAACAGGGACAATTTTAGGGTTAAGAAAGTCAACTAATAACACTTCGACGCTGTCTGTCTTTATAAACACTACACTTGGAAGTTGGAGGAGGTATTGTGGCCCCGGCACCAAATTTACTACCGGGGCCACTCCACTGTGCAGTCCATATTTAGGTGTATCAGATATTAAACAACGGTGACAGTTGATGCCCAATTTTTTAATTATATTGTGGCCTCGGTACCAAATTGTGTACCAGGGCCACCACACTACGCAGTCCATACCCTTTTTTGGTGGAATTCTGACACGTGGAGGGTTTTTTAATTATATTGTGGCCTCGGTACCAAATTGTGTACCGGGGCCACCACACTACGCAGTCAAGATAGATAGATGCGTATCATAGATAAAGTTCATTCAGTGGTGTGGGGCAAATTGAAAAATATTCAAAATGCACTGACATTATCAAAAACAAGAGGTTGTCACACGCTAAAACTCCAACATGTATATGATGGAGAGGATGGAGGAGCAGCCGTATGTGTAGTGTAATGCAGACCTGTTGAAGGTTTTTTATATATTTTATTGTGGTGCCCAGTGCCCACTCCTCTAGGCAGTCCAGGTACATTTATTGGTGCGAATCATAAAAGTTCAGGGTTTTTAATATATCTTGTGGTGACCCATTCCTATACGCAGTCCAGGTACATTTATTGGTGCGATTCATAAAAGTTCAGGGTTTTTAATAGATATTGTGGTGACCCACTCCTCTACGCAGTCCAGGTACATTTATTGGTGCGAATCATAAAAGTTCAGGGTTTTTAATATATCTTGTGGTGACCCACTCCTCTACGCAGTCCAGGTACATTTATTGGTGCGAATCATAAAAGTTCAGGGTTTTTAATATATCTTGTGGTGACCCACTCCTATACGCAGTCCAGGTACATTTATTGGTGCGATTCATAAAAGTTCAGGGTTTTAAATAGATATTGTGGTGACCCACTCCTCTACGCAGTCCAGGTACATTTATTGGTGCGAATCATAAAAGTTCAGGGTTTTTAATATATCTTGTGGTGACCCACTCCTCTACGCAGTCCAGGTACATTTATTGGTGCGAATCATAAAAGTTCAGGGTTTTTAATATATATTGTGGTGACCCACTCCTCTACGCAGTCCAGGTACATTTATTGGTGCGATTCATAAAAGTTCAGGGTTTTTAATATATTGTGGTGACCCACTCCTCTACGCAGTCCAGGTACATTTATTGGTGCGATTCATAAAAGTTCAGGGTTTTTAAGATATATTGTGGTGACCCACTCCTCTACGCAGTCCAGGTACATTTATTGGTGCGATTCATAAAAGTTCAGGGTTTTTAATATATCTTGTGGTGACCCACTCCTCTACGCAGTCCAGGTACATTTATTGGTGCGAATCATAAAAGTTCAGGGTTTTTAATATATCTTGTGGTGACCCACTCCTATACGCAGTCCAGGTACATTTATTGGTGCGATTCATAAAAGTTCAGGGTTTTTAATAGATATTGTGGTGACCCACTCCTCTACGCAGTCCAGGTACATTTATTGGTGCGAATCATAAAAGTTCAGGGTTTTTAATATATCTTGTGGTGACCCACTCCTCTACGCAGTCCAGGTACATTTATTGGTGCGAATCATAAAAGTTCAGGGTTTTTAATATATATTGTGGTGACCCACTCCTCTACGCAGTCCAGAAAGATACCTTGTTGCAACGTTTTGGACTAATAACTATATTGTGAGGTGTTCAGAATACACTGTAAATTAGTGGAAATGCTTGTTATTGAATGTTATTGAGGTTAATAATAGCCTAGGAGTGAAAATAAGCCCAAAAACTTGATTTTTAAACTTTTTATGTTTTTTTCCAAAAAAATCCGAATCCAAAACCTTAAATCCGAACCGAGACCTTTCGTCAAGTGTTTTGCGAGACAAATCCGAACCCCAAAATTAACGAAAATCTGGATCCAAAACACAAAACACGAGACCTCAAAAGTCGACGGTGCACATCCCTAGTATAGATATATATATATATATATATATATATATATATATTGTAGTGTGTATAGGTTTTCTTATAGATACAAGTTTTTTCACCGTTCTTGGGCTTCTTTACAAATTTCAAGAATATCAGTTACAGACAAAGAAGGAAACATGCTAGACACACCCCTACATTAGGCCACACCCACTCGACAAACATCACTCCCATTATGATGGGGGGCGCCGATGCCCTGTCTCGCCCAGGGCACTGAAATGTCTAGTTACGGCACTGATGGCAACTACAGTTTAATGCCAAAAAATGCAAAATGAAGCACCTGGATCTCAAAAACCCAAAGGCTAAATATAGTATTAATGGCATAAAAATGAAAACTACTGAAGAGGAAAGGGATCTAGGAGTCACTATTTCAGGTGACTTAATGGCAGGAAAGCAATGCAACAAAGCAATAAGGAAGGCAAGTCAGATGCTTGGTTGCATAGAGCGAGGAATCAGTAGCCGAAAGAAGAAAGTAATAATGCCACTGTATAGGTCAGGCCTGGCCAACCTGTGCCTCTCCAGATGTTATGAGACTACAAGCCCCAGTATGCTTTTCCAGTTTATAGCTAGCCTGTAGCTGACAGGGCATGTTGAGAAGTGTAGTTTCACAACACCAGAAGAGCCACAGGTTGGCCAGGCCTGGTATAGGTCATTGGTGCAGCCTCATCTAGAATACGGTGTTCAATTCTGGAAGCCATATCTCCAGAAGTATATAAATACATTAAAGACTGTACAAAGAAGGGCAACTAAAATGGTGCTTGGCCTACAACACAAAACTTACCCGGAAAGACTCAAAGATCTTAATAAGTATAGTTTGGAGCAGAGAAAGGAAAGGGGGACATGATAGAAACTTTCAAATATATCAAGGCTTTGAACAAGGTACAGGAGGGAAGCATTCTTCAAAGGAAGAGAAGTATTAGAACACGAAGACATGCACTGAGACTGGAGGGAAGTAGGTTCAGAGGAAATTTGAGGAAAAACTACTTCACAGAAAGGGTAGTGGATAAGTGGAATATACTCCCATCAGGTGGTAGAGGCTAATACAGTAGAGCAGTTTAAACATGCTTGTGATAGACATAAGAATATCCTTATAAAGAATCAAATAGGGTTTAAGGTACCATAGGTTAATAAAATAAAATGGGTAGACTAGATGGGCCAACAGGTTCTTATCTGCCATCAAATTCTATGTTTCTATGTGAAACTTGGTGGATGGTAGACATTGACTACCACCAGGGCCATCTTTTCCATTGGGCACGATGGGCAGGTGCCCGGGGGCCCCCTGGGCAAGGGGGCCCCAGAGGCAGGGCTCTTAATTAGAATAAATAATCCTGCAAAAGAAAAAACCTGCAAAAGAAACCTTCAAGGGTCACTGAGCAAGTACACCTATCTTCTATCTATCTATCTATATCTGTATCTCTATACATCTATATCTATATCGATCTATTTATCTATATATATATATATATATATATATATATATATATATATATATATATATATATATATAGGGGCCCCGGTACACTGCTTTGCCCGGGGGCCCATAATGTTGTTAAGATGGCCCTGACTACCACTGTAGAAGAAATTGATTTCAATCAGGTAACTCCCTTTCCCACAAACTAAGTTTATAGTAATGAGCAAGAATGGCATTTATTAGTGGTGTTATAAAAGGGATAAATGTAGGTTTTGGTCACTGTTTTGGTCATGTAGCAATTTACAAATAATATATAGTTATGATATCTACAGGGCCATTCCACCCTCTTTTGACACTTTAGGTTGCAATTGTACATTACCATCCTTCCCCTCTGCCCAGGACCGGACTGGCCATCTGGCAGTTCTGGCAAATTCCAGAAAGGCCGATGACTAGATGGGCCAGCCCGATACTTCCCGGCTTCCTGGTAGACAGCAGCTGACGTCATCCATCCAGGTATCCATGGACACCTTCCACACATACTTCCTTAAATACCAAAAGGGCTCTGCTCTTCGCCCTGTCAATCAGCTTGGTATTAGTAAAGCAATGTGCTACACATGAGTGGCTGATCAATAAAGACGTAATAATGATATCAACCCATTAATGTATAGGTCCAAGCTACACAACAAATATTAAAAAAGTACATTTTTAAAAATACAAATGCATCCATTTAGCAACAAGCAACTCCAGCTTTTAAGATCAATTACCACTGACACATTTTCTGCTAGCTGTTTTAAGTACCAGATTAATCAGTACACATTATAGTAAATCTATTCTGTTTAAAAGTACTTAAAATGGTAAAAAAAAAAATACAAACCGCATCCTCATTTTGCAAACAGAAGTATACGTTATATCCTCTGAATGCAGACAATCATGGCACATTGACTGATGTACTTCTGTTGAGTGCTGACACACTTATATTACCATCTGCTTCATTGTCCATTTAAATATACTGGAAAACCTTTTAGTCTGCAAGTTTTAGGTGACGTGTTTAAATGTTAATCCTTAGTTACTGCATATTTTATAGAGCCGCTTCTCAGCTGTGGACAATCTTAGTCACTCAAATGTTAAAAATCATGGTAAAGTTGTCATCTACCAAACTATCTACAGTTAGGTTTCGCTCTTATACATGCATTTAGGGTAGTAAAATATATGATAATTTTATTTATTATTAAAAGCATAAGTAATAGAAATTTAAAAGAGCAAAAAAGTGACAAGTTCAGACTTGTCAGAACTGAACGCTATCTCACCATTGTTATCAGGGTTGGACAGGCCCATGGGGGGCTGGGGAAATCCCCTGTGGGCGCCACTGTCTGAGGACCCACCCTTTTTCCAAAGAGGGCAGGATCAAACCATACAGTCATGAAATCACCCATAGGCCACCCACACGCTACCACTGGTGTGGTGCTCATTACTGAAGAATTCCCTGCTTAAACAGGAACTCCTCCACAGCCTCTGCTGTCCTTTGATTGAGTGACTGTGTGATATCACACAGCCAATCTGAGTACAGACATGTCACCCTACAGTGTTCATTTTCTCATCCCAAATCATGCACCAAAACACTAAGGGCTAGATTTACTAAGCTGCGGGTTTGAAAAAGTGGGGATGTTGCCTATAGCAACCAATCAGATACTAGCTATCATTTTGTAGAAGATACTAAATAAATGAAAGCTAGAATCTGATTGGTTGCTATAGGCAACATCCCCTCTTTTTCAAACCCGCAGCTTAGTAAATCTAGCCCTAACTGTTTTAGTATCCACCCCATTTGAATTTAAATTTACATTAACATACACCCCTCACCCCAAGTACATTAATATACATATGTAGCCCTATGTTTTCTGCAGGAAACCGTTTATTAGAATATACAAACCTTTTATCAAATCCTCACCTATCTTATAAAACAAGTTCATACCAGCACCAGTGAACTAAGTGAGCCCCAGGCTACTAATCCAAAATCCCAAAATTAAAATTTGCTATTATATACTGAAAAGCAATTTTAATAAGGAGGAGGAAAGGGCGGGGCTAAAATATGATTAAGATTGTTCACCCTCAATTGGCCGGTGGTGCTGACTACCACGACAACACTTACCCCGACATGATCACTCCGAAGGGTTCCTTTCCGACGGGGATCGATGAAGACCGCTGTGGAAACGACTGCAGCCAATCCCGAGTAATGAGGAATCCGGGGCGACTTCATGACATCACTTACATCCGCGACGCTGTTCTCGCTGCTGTTAGGGGGGTAATGTCAGTATGCACCCATGGACAATATACAATGCTTTGAAAAGTAGATTGTCCATGGGCGCATACTGACATTACCCCCTTAACAGCAGCGATAACAGCGTCGCGGATGTACGTGACGTCATGAAGTCGCGTCGGATTCTTCATTCCTCGGGATTGTTAGCAGTCGCTTTCCAAAGCAGTTGTCCTCGATCCTCGTCCGAAAAGGAGCCTTTCAGAGTTATAATGTTGGGGTAAGAGTTGTCGGATTAGTCACTGTCATTATCACGTACCCCACCCCAATTGGCTACATTGTGTAGTATTTATATTTAACCATGCAAATTCAAAATTGCAAACAAATTATGATGTTCATTATTTGAATTAAATAACTACAATTTTAAGAAAACTTTTTTTCAAGTATGAGCTTGGTTGAACCCATATAGTTAATACAGCAGTTTATTTTAACAAGTTTGGACTGTGAGCTTCGAGTACTTAAAATTCGAGTGAACAGCTTAGTAGCCAAACACACCTTGGTGGTCAATCCAAAAAGAAATTTTGATTTTTTTTGACACTGGTTTGACCAAAAGTTCAAGTTCAAGTCGAATTTAAAACTAGTAGTCTGAGCATTTCTAATAGTGTCTTGCCTTGTGGGAGTGCCAGTATTACTTATGTCTTTATATTGATATTTACAGCTACTGTACCTCACACTCTGTTTCTAAGAGTTCCTCAGAGCCATGGCCATTCCGCAGAAGCGAGAGGTTTCGGCGATACAATCTTAGTATGTAATGGATAAGCAAGAGTGCAACACTGTTTTACAAATTTGTATTTGGTATAATGTATAGTCTAGAAATAGAGCTAGGACAATGACTGTCAATTGATTCTACTGTATGGTATGTTTGGCATAGGACTGGGAATACCAATTTCCGCCACCGGAAAATATACAAAATGTTTTAGCCATGTGGAGTGAGGCAAATGTTTGGGACAAATTTTGAAAATTCTGCTCATCTACTTGAAAGTCCAACCTGCTAAGACCACCTCATATATTAATTTCAACTTATGTTTTTCTCCTAAAATACTTTAGCTTCATTTATGACTATACACTATATTTATTATTTGAAGCATATTATTACATTGGTTTAAGTGTGCCTAGAAAAGTAATTTCCTGTAGTAGTACAACAGGAAGGTGCAAAATGGATCCCGGTTAAATTATAATGGCTCTTGGCTGTAGTATGAAATGGACATGTGTTAGTTTAGCAGTTGGGTGTCCCCAGTCTCAGTTTTGGGTTGTTGAGTACGGGCTAGGCTACACAGGCAATTATCAGACTATATTCAGTTGTGCGATTTAATCTCATAGCAGTGATGAATTCTATTAAAATTGTTCCCAATAAATTGTGCTTTCCTTCACCAGCCACCATCTCCTTGGTTTGCCCCCAAGCAGCCAGTGAATTGAAAAGAATCATTTTATCACCATTTATTTATATAGCGCTACCAATTCTGCAGCATTGTATAGACTACAGAGAACATTTTTTGGTCATTTACATCAGTACATGTCCCAATGGAGGTTACAGTCTAAAGTCCCTAACACACACAGACTAGAGTTAATTTTGTCAGCAGCCAATCAACCTACTAATATATTTTTGGAGTCTGGGAGGAAACTGGAGCACACGGAGGAAACCCACGCCAACATACAAACTTCACACAGATAAGGCCTTGGCCAGGAATTGAACAATGCTTTGGTATCACCGCCAAGAACTTGTTTTGTAAACCAGCAGATCCAGTTTCATTTCATCACAGAGGAGCTAAAGACACTCAACGCCACTCAGAGAAGATTTGAGCTACTTGGTCTCACTGCTCCATGCTTGAGGCGAGGATGAATGGGGCTCCGGAAGTTTTAAAGACTTCTCTTTCTGTTTCATTGTGAGCTGCAGCCAGTCCACTCCACACTTAAGGGACATCCATACAGCAGCTGTGTTCCCTCACAAAAGGAATTTTGCCCATACAGCTGTTTTTCAAATCTGATATAATACTGGCATACTGTTAGGAACCCCTCCAGCCGGCACCACACAACCCGGGGTCTACTCTGCCAGTCAGGTGTTCACTGGAGCCCCTGATGGTGGGGACAGGCTGGGCTGCAGACTGACAGAGGGTCGTGAAGTGTGTACCAGCTGGGGAGAACCCAGGCAAGCGGAGTGGAGTCCAAGCAGAGGTCAAGGGCCGACAGCAGATCCGATAAACAAGCCGAGGTCAGGGGTCACGAGCAGACAGGGAGGTCGTATTCAAGCCAGAGGTCAAGGTCACGGGAAACACAGGCAGGGTCCAAATCCAGGCAAGGGGTCATACACGGGTAATCAGTAGGATTTCCAACAGACAGGAACAAGGCACAGAGCAGGTCAGCAGACTGGCAAACAGAAGCTATAACCGGCAATGAGGCAGCAGACCTCATTGCCTTAAATATACAGTGTGACCAATCAGAGCCTAGCTCTGAAACTGCCCCCAGACTGTGCCTACTACATTAATCGGTAAGATTAATTAGCCCACAGGCTATTCGCAGAATAGCGCACGCGCCCGACTGCCCACAGTGCCGGGACGCGGTGCTGAAGTATTCAGCGTCCGGCCGTTGCTACGGCAATGGTCGGCCTGGCCCCGGAAGTGATGTCCCGGTCGCCATAGCGACGGCCGGGACGGAGGTAGGAGAGTCGCGGCGGCTGGGCACCGCCGCGGGTCGTAACACATACTAGATTAATTACATTTTAATTTTGCAAAAAAATATACACATTACACAATAGGGTGAATTCAATTATGCATTTTTACCGATTATGCAGTAAAAATATTTTCTTATTTTTGCTTGCACCTCTATGCAAAAATGAGGAATAGTTCTGTAAAAAAAAAAAAAAATCAGCGCAAGGTGTCTCTCGGCCATTCTGGAGATGCATTGAATCTCCCCCAATCTGTAGTCTTTTGTTTGACCAGTACCGTTTGTGCACATAGCCATAGTTAAGTGGATAGTTGGTACAATGTCATTTTAAAGGTACCGAATAACAGCTGAGGAAGTACAGCTGAGGAATTGCGGCTAGGGAGCAATGGAATCGATATTGATTTTGGTTGATGCATTTGGTTGATGGCAGAAAATGGATGTACATCAAATACTAACATAGCTGTCATGGCTTTAGTAATCCGCTATGGAACAGGTTGCTGGCTTGTCTACTTGGTTCCTCTTGCTAACACTTGCTTCATAGTCAATAAAAACTATGTATATTCTTCGTGGTCCCCTTCTGTATAGAAGTATCACCCCCAGCAGCAGCAGCTGTAGTGTGCAAGGATGTCTCTTGGGAATCAAAGATTGTATTAGGGGAGTCAGTTGTATTGGAAAACTGAGTGCTGGACTACATACTAATAATGAGGAGGTTGATGATGAAGGCGTTAACTCCAATGAGGATTGTAACTCTCTGTCCATTCGGTTGCTTCCTGGTGCTAGGCTGTGTGTTACTATACCCAATTTGACATATTTTGAAACACTTTGAATTTTAAAGCTTAATAATAAAGATGTCACTGACTGTCCTCACAAAAATTGCTTTACAAGAAAACACTTTAGATTTTAAAAGAAAGAAATATATTGTTTTTTTGAGGTGTGCTACTGCACTGATGCTCATATTTGAACACATCACCCTGCATTTTTGATTGTTTAATAAAGATGTGACTGAAAATTGATAACACTAGAAACACTTTAGGTTTTAAAAGAAATAAATCTAAATGTTGTTTGGGTTCTGCTGCTAAGAGTCATACAGCAAGAGCACCTTGTTTTTCTCCACTAAATACTAGTTTAGAATAATGTCTATAGTACTATCTATATGTGCATTTATAACAACAAGTAGCCACTACTATAAACTCTCTGACAGACTTAAACCCAACTGATTAGCAAACTGTTTTAGCTAACTGATCTCTACAGAAATTAAACTGCATTAAAATAATCGCAGCTATTCTGTTTTATCTGTTCCTGTGTCACACTGACTAACGCTGTAGACTGTAGTGTAAACACGATTTTTGGATCGCAGCCTTAGACATCCTCCCCTATACACTTTCTCTTCTAAAATGGCAGATGAGAACACGAGGGAGGGATATATCTGAAAGGAAGATATCGATATGACATTTTCTTAGAAATTGGTTTTCAGATCTGATTTTTGGCGCGAGAAGTCATAACTCTGATAAACTCTTACCCCTAATGTCAAGTCTTGTCTGATTTCTCTAAATCCGAACTGCTCATCTCTAGTTATTTATAAAGAGCCAACATATTATGTAGTGCTGTATATTGAAGGGGATCATGATACAACAAATGACATACAATGACATGAAACATGGGATAAAGATAGCCATGCCCAAACGACCTTACTAATTAAGTTGATTATTCACTTTGCTACCTTTTGGCCCAAAGCAGTTGTTGATTGCACACTTTACAGTATGCTTTATCCCATTCCGGGGCATTTGGTAAATACAGGCACTGTGCTAGTTCCAGGGTCTGGACAGTTGGTGATTACAGACCCTGCTAGTTCCCATCTCCAGGCAATTGGCAACTATAGGCATGTGTTAACCCCCAGATAGCCAGGGACTACAGACACCACGCCAGCTTCCAACTCCAGGCAGATGGCGATCACAGGCACTCTATTTTGGAGGAGCACTAAGACATAATTTCTGTGCGATACAGAATTTGAAAACCTCCTACTTAAAGATGAGCAAAATTGTAGCAGAATTTCACACAAAAGCCATTTCACAGTGTTGCAAAGCTCCGGTGTAACAGTGAAATGTCCACACTGTATTTGTAAACTGACATTCTATAATGTAGTGTGGTTAGTGTGGTGGGACTAGCAACGCTAAAGTTCTGGCAGCTAGTGAAATCTTGGTGGCCAATGTGGAAGAAGGGAAACATCTAACATAGAAGATGCTCTCAGGTGGTCACGAACTAGGAATATAGGGAAAATGATAAAACTTCTTTAATTGCAATGGGCACATGCTGTTATAATGTAGTATACACAAGCTATACTGTCTTGGGCAAAGGCCAGTATAATGTACTGGCATATGCTGTTATATACAGTATTTGGCTTAGGCTGGTATAACATTGGGTTCATGCCGGTATAACCTGTTTTGACTAGGGATGTGCACCGGCGACTTTTGAGGTCTCGTGTTTTGTGTTTTGGATCCGGATTTTCTCGATGTTTTGGTTTCGGATTTTTTTTGAAAAACAACTAAAAAGTGTAAAAATCAAGTTTTTGGGCTTATTTTCACTCCTACGCTATTATTAACCTCAATAACATTCAATAACAATAATTTCCACTAATTTAAAGGCTATTCTGAACACCTCACAATATTTTTTTTTTTTTAGTACAAAACGTTGCAACGAGGTATCTTTCTGGACTGCGCAGAGGAGTGTTCCCCACAATATAATTAAAAACCTATCAACTGGTCTGAATTACACCCAAAAATAGTATCTGCACTGCGTAAAGGACTGGCCACTGGCCACCACAATATAATATATAGAAAACCTTCAACAGGTCTGAATTACACCCAAAAATAGTATCTGAACTGCGTAGAGTAGTGGGCACTGGGCACCACAATAAAAAATATATAGAAAACCTTCAACAGGTCTGCATTACACCCAAAAATAGTATCTGGACTGCGTAGAGGACTGTTTACTGGCCACCACAATATAATATATAGAAAACCTATCAACAGGTCTGCATTACACCCAAAAATAGTATCTGGACTGCGTAGAGTAGTGGGCACTGGGCACCACAATAAAAAATATATAGAAAACCTTCAACAGGTCTGCATTACACCCAAAAATAATATCTGGACTGCGTAGAGGACTGGCCACTGGCCACCACAATATAATATATATAAAACCTTCAACAGGTCTGAATTACACCCAAAAATAGTATCTAGACTGCGTAGAGTAGTGGGCACTGGGCACCACAATAAAAAAATATATAGAAAACCTTCAACAGGTCTGCATTACACCCAAAAATAGTATCTGGACTGCGTAGAGTAGTGGGCACTGGGCACCACAATAAAAAATATATAGAAAACCTTCAACAGGTCTGCATTACACCCAAAAATGGTATCTGGACTGCGTAGAGGACTGACCACTGGCCACCACAATATAATATATAGAAAACCTTCAACAGGTCTGAATTACACCCAGAAATAGTATCTGGACTGCGTAGAGTAGTGGGCACTGGGCACCACAATAAAAAATATATAGAAAACCTTCAACAGGTCTGCATTACACCCAAAAATAGTATCTGGACTGCGTAGAGGACTGGCCACTGGCCACCACAATATAATATATAGAAAACTTTCAACAGGTCTGAATTACACCCAAAAATAGTATCTAGACTGCGTAGAGTAGTGGGCACTGGGCACCACAATAAAAAAAATATATAGAAAACCTTCAACAGGTCTGCATTACACCCAAAAATAGTATCTGGACTGCGTAGAGTAGTGGGCACTGGCCACCACAATATAATATATAGAAAACCTTCAACAGGTCTGAATTACACCCAAAAATAGTATCTGGACTGCGTAGAGTAGTGGGCACTGGGCACCACAATAAAAAATATATAGAAAACCTTCAACAAGTCTGCATTACACCCAAAAATAGTATCTGGACTGCGTAGAGGACTGGCCACTGGCCACCACAATATAATATATAGAAAACCTTCAACAGGTCTGCATTACACCCAAAAATGGTATCTGGACTGCGTAGAGGACTGGCCACTGGCCACCACAATATAATATATAGAAAACCTTCAACAGGTCTGAATTACACCCAGAAATAGTATCTGGACTGCGTAGAGTAGTGGGCACTGGGCACCACAATAAAAAATATATAGAAAACCTTCAACAGGTCTGCATTACACCCAAAAATAGTATCTGGACTGCGTAGAGGACTGGCCACTGGCGACCACAATATAATATATAGAAAACCTTCAACAGGTCTGAATTACACCCAAAAATAGTATCTAGACTGCGTAGAGTAGTGGGCACTGGGCACCACAATAAAAAAATATATAGAAAACCTTTAACAGGTCTTCATTACACCCAAAAATAGTATCTGGACTGCGTAGAGTAGTGGGCACTGGCCACCACAATATAATATATAGAAAACCTTCAACAGGTCTGAATTACACCCAAAAATAGTATCTGGACTGCGTAGAGTAGTGGGCACTGGGCACCACAATAAAAAATATATAGAAAACCTTCAACAAGTCTGCATTACACCCAAAAATAGTATCTGGACTGCGTAGAGGACTGGCCACTGGCCACCACAATATAATATATAGAAAACCTTCAACAGGTCTGCATTACACCCAAAAATAGTATCTGGACTGCGTAGAGGACTTGCCACTGGCCACCACAATATAATATATAGAAAACCTTCAACAGGTCAGAATTACACCCAAAAATAGTATCTGGACTGCGTAGAGTAGTGGGCACTGGGCACCACAATAAAAAATATATAGAAAACCTTCAACAGGTCTGCATTACACCCAAAAATAGTATCTGGACTGCGTAGGGGACTGGCCACTGGCCACCACAATATAATATATAGAAAACCTTTAACAGGTCTGAATTACACCCAGAAATAGTATCTGGACTGCGTAGAGTAGTGGGCACTGGGCACCACAATAAAAAATATATAGAAAAACTTCAACAGGTCTGCATTACACCCAAAAATAGTATCTGGACTGCGTAGAGGACTGGCCACTGGCCACCACAATATAATATATAGAAAACCTTCAACAGGTCTGAATTACACCCAAAAATAGTATCTAGACTGCGTAGAGTAGTGGGCACTGGGCACCACAATAAAAAAATATATAGAAAACCTTCAACAGGTCTGCATTACACCCAAAAATAGTATCTGGACTGCGTAGAGTAGTGGGCACTGGCCACCACAATATAATATATAGAAAACCTTCAACAGGTCTGAATTACACCCAAAAATAGTATCTGGACTGCGTAGAGTAGTGGGCACTGGGTACCACAATAAAAAATATATAGAAAACCTTCAACAAGTCTGCATTACACCCAAAAATAGTATCTGGACTGCGTAGAGGACTGGCCACTGGCCACCACAATATAATATATAGAAAACCTTCAACAGGTCTGCATTACACCCAAAAATAGTATCTGGACTGCGTAGAGGACTGGCCACTGGCCACCACAATATAATATATAGAAAACCTTCAACAGGTCTGAATTACACCCAAAAGTAGTATCTGGACTGCGTAGAGTAGTGGGCACTGGGCACCACAATAAAAAATATATAGAAAACCTTCAACAGGTCTGCATTACACCCAAAAATAGTATCTGGACTGCGTAGAGGACTGGCCACTGGCCACCACAATATATAGAAAACCTTCAACAGGTCTGAATTACACCCAAAAATAGTATCTGGACTGCGTAGAGTAGTGGGCACTGGGCACCACAATAAAAAATATATAGAAAACCTTCAACAGGTCTGCATTACACCCAAAAATAGTATCTGGACTGCGTAGAGGACTGGCCACTGGCCACCACAGTATAATATATAGAAAACCTTCAACAGGTCTGCATTACACTGCACATATGGCTGCTCCTCCATCCTCTCCATCATATACATGTTGGAGTTTCAGCATGTGAAAACCTCTCGTTTTTGATAATGTCAGTGCATTTTGAATATTTTTCAATTTGCCCCACAACACTGAATGTACTTTATCTATGATACGCATCTATCTTTCTTGACTGTGTAGTGTGGTGGCCCCGGTACACAATTTGGTACCGAGGCCACAATATAATTAAAAAACCCTCCATGGGTCAGAATTCCACCAAAAAAGGGTATGGACTGCGTAGTGTGGTTGCCCCGCTACACAATTTGGTACCGAGGCCACAATATAATTAAAAAACCCTCCACGGGTCAGAATTCCACCAAAAAAGCGTATGGACTGCGTAGTGTGGTGTGCCCGGAACACAATTTTTTACAGCGCCAACAATATAATTAAAAAATTGGGCATCAACTGTCACCGTTGTTTAATATCTGATACACCTAAATATGGACTGCACAGTGGAGTGGCCCCGGTAGTAAATTTGGTGCCGAGGGCCACAATACCTCCTCCAACTTCCAAGTGTAGTGTTTATAAAGACAGACAGCGTCGAACTGTTATTAGTTGACTTTCTTAACCCTAAAATTGTCCCTGTTGCAAATATACGTGCAATGGAGAGTTACTTTTTCATTGAAAGACTCAAGCTTTCAAGTGTAGTGTTTATAAAATATAAACAACAATACAGTAGTTTTAGAGCACGTCAATACCTCTTGTTTTAAATTATGACAGGGCATTTTACTTTTTGTTTAATTTCTTGAATTTTTTTAAATTTGGTTTTACTTTATGAACATGGCAAACGACTGTTGATCGGTCATATAATGCAAAAAAAAAAGTTCCAAGATGGAATTGTCCTTGGGCCCTCACACCCACCCTTATGTTGTTGAAATAGGACATGAACACTTTAACAAACCAATCATTTCAGCGACAGGGCCTACCAAACAACTTTGGCTGAAATGATTGGTTTGCTTGGGCCCCCACACCAATAAAACAATTCATCTCTCCCTGTACAAACTAAACAGGCTCTACTGAGAAAAGATGTCGTCCTCATCCTCAACCTCTGATTCCTCTCCCCCTACAGTGTGTACTTCCTCCTCCTCACACATTATCAATTCGTCCCCGCTGGACTCCACAACCACAGGTCCCTCCGTACTGTCTGGATGGCAGTGCTGTACTTCATTGAGGAATTGATTATTCATTTTTATAAACATCATTTTTTCAACGTTGTGAGGAAGCAACCTCCTTCGCCGCTCACTGACCAGGTTCCCAGCTGCACTAAAAACTCTTTCCGAGTACACACTGGAGGGGGGACAACTCAGTTAAAAAATAGAACCAGTTTGTACAGGGGCTTCCAAACTGCCTTTTGGAGTTCTACCACGTCACTACCTCTACGTCACTATCCACGTCTGGTTCTTCCTCCACCCCCTCCCCTCTCCCTGTAGGAGTCTCTCAGGGCTCTGTTCTTGGCCCTTTACTCTTTTCACTGTATACTTCCTCCCTTGGGGCTCTCATCTCCTCATTCGGTCTTCAGTATCACCTATATGCTGATGATATTCAACTATACATCTCTTCTCCTAATCTTTCCTCCTCCCTCCTCTCTCGTGTAACTGACTGCCTCTCAGTCATCTCCTCCTGGATGTCCTCACGCTTTCTTAAAATGAACATCTCCAAAACTGAATTCATTGTCTTTCCCCCACCCAGATTCCCTTCCCACCATGACCACTCCATTGTTGTTAACAACTCCACTATCTCCTCTGTCACCCAACTCCGCTGCCTGGGAGTCACTCTTGACTCCTCTCTCTCTTTTGCCCCCCACATACAATCCCTCGCCCAAGCCTGTCGCTCCCAACTCCGTAACATTGCCCGCATCCGTCCCTTCCTCTCTCAAGAGGCCACCAAAACTATCATCCATGCTCTCATCATCTCCCGCCTTGACTACTGCAACCTCCTCCTAACTGGCCTCCCCTGCTCCCACCTTGCCCCCCTCCGCTCTATACTCAATGCGGCTGCGAGACTTATCTTCCTCTCACGCCGCTCCTCCTTGTTACAACTCTGTCTGTCATTTGTACCTAGCAGCAGTACCTCATACCACCAGAGGTGCTGCTGTTCAGCTCCTGAACTCTGCAACATACCTGAAGGAGTTAATTTCCTTACCTGAGACCTAATTGGAACTGCACCTGTGGCACTGCTTTAAGTACCTGCCTCAAGCTGTGCTCTGAGCAGTTCATCCTTGTTTACCTGGCTGCTGCTTGTGTTCCCGTTTGTTCCTGCTCAGTTCCCCTTCTCTGCCTTTGGATTGATCTTGCTGTGTATGACCTTGGACCGTGTACTGGACTCTGCTGTATTGCTTATGACCTCGATCTCTGCCTGTTTCCTGGATTTGTTGTTTGCTGCCAGCCCTGACCTTTTTGCCTGGACTTCACCACCGCTGTATGCTATTTCACAATATCCCTGGACTCTATCTACTTTCCTGGACAGCCTTGTGCTTTCTGGACTGGGGTAAAAACTTACCTGTGTCCGGCCCTGAGTCTCCTGCCGCTGTGTCCGGCCCTGAGTCTCCTGCCGCTGTGTCCGGCCCTGAGTCTGCTGTGTCCGGCCCTGAGTCTGCTGTGTCCGGCCCTGAGTCTGCTGTGTCCGGCCCTGAGTCTGCTGTGTCCGGCCCTGAGTCTGCTGTGTCCGGCCCTGAGTCTGCTGTGTCCGGCCCTGAGTCTGCTGTGTCCGGCCCTGAGTCTGCTGTGTCCGGCCCTGAGTCCGCTGTGTCCGGCCCTGAGTCCGCTGTGTCCGGCCCTGAGTCCGCTGTGTCCGGCCCTGAGTCCGCTGTGTCCGGCCCTGAGACCGCTGCCTCTACTCCCAAGTCTTCAGCCGCTGCCTCTACTCCCGAGTCTTAAGCACCAGAGGGGGCGCTGCCCTTACAGTCCGCTCCAGAGGGGGCGCTGCCCTTACAGTCCGCATCTCACAGTGCTGTCTGCTCTGAGGCTTCTCACAGTGCTGTCTGCTCTGAGGCTTCTCACAGTGCTGTCTGCTCTGAGGCTTCTCACAGGGCTATCCAGTCGGAGCGCTGTGCCCAATCCAGGCTACCCATCAAGCGTACTCAGCTTGCCGTCCCAGCCGGGGACCCCTGCCCTGCCGTCCCAGCTGGGGACTCTCCAGAGACTGCTGCACACGCTGGGAACTCTTCAGAGTCTGCTATTGAGCCTGAACGCCCAAAGGCTTCTTCTGAGTCATCAGATCCTCCTCCAGTCTTCTTTGATGGAGACATCAAACAGTTTGGTTCAGTACTCGAGCTTTTCGGGAAACAGTCTCAAGAATGTCCGGATTATTTTGTTGACCAATTTAACCAAGTGGGTTCAATTATTGCGTGTTTTAGAGGAGAACCACAAACCTGGGCCTTCTCATTACTAAATTCTGATGACCCCATTATTCATAATACCATGGACTTTATTAATGCTGTTTGTCAGAAGTACACTCCATCCACAGTCAAGTGTTCTGATCACGATTTTTCTGTTCCCATTCCAGCCTGTGCGTCAGCTTCTGCTCTTGTCCATAAGACCTCTATGAATGTGTCTTCCATCAGACAGTCTAGGTCACCTAGGGAGAAGGTTAGCAAGAACGGGAAAAACCTTGCTTTGCCACTTCAGTCACAACAAACACCAACCTTGGTGACTGGCTTTTTGGGCATATTACCATCCTGCAATAAAAAGAAGATGAAGAGGAGGAAGAAGACCTGAAGGGAGCTTGTTTGGAGCGTCTGGAATCCGCTCCTTAAAGGGGGGGCTATGTTACAACTCTGTCTGTCATTTGTACCTAGCAGCAGTACCTCATACCACCAGAGGTGCTGTATTGCTTATGACCTCGATCTCTGCCTGTTTCCTGGATTTGTTGTTTGCCTGGACTTCACCACCTCTCTACTGTATTTGCCTGCCCGGAGTTTACAAAGTATTGGTATTTTATGTTTAATGTTCTGTACTGTTTTGCCCTGTATGGTCTACTGTTTGTACTGTGTACGGCGCTGCGGAAACCATGTGGCGCCTTACAAATAAACGATAATAATAATAATAATAGTTAATTTAGATTGCAAGGCTTGTAAATATAAATACTTTGAAGATAAAAAAAAGCAGGCTGCACAGACTGTGGAGCTAGAAAGTGTAATTAAATGGACCACGTTACTTTGGTGGCTATCTATGCCCCCCCCCCCCCCCGCCCTACACTTGTAGTTGAATATAAATAAAGCAGCCTGCATAGACTGTAGAACTAGAAATTCAAATATACAAAGAAATGGACAAAGGCAGTTTGGTATCTGTCTGCATCAAATCCCCTCTCCACTAGGAGTAAAACAGTAAACTATTCAGCCGTTATATAATCTAGAATATAAATAGAAATTGAGAAAGGCAATTTGGTATGTGTCTGCATCATAATCATCAACATCCTCCTCAGCGCCAGCTACATCAAGATCCTCCTCCCGGTGTACAACATTCACACCTTCATTAGCCAAATCTGTAACTGGACTGTGGGTGATCCTTCCAGCATATGCAGAGGGCGTGCTGCAAATGCTGGATGGAGTCACCTCTTCCCCTACAGTGATGGGAAGGTCAGGGTTCACAACCAACAACACCCTTGGACTCGCCTTGGGGATTTGTGATGTCATCTGTTTATAAGGGAGAGTTCTTTGCTGTTTTGTTGTTGTTGCTGACAGCATAACTCTCTTAAATTTTTTTGTAGGGGAGGGGAGGAGGAGGGCTTAGATCCTTGGGTGAAGCTGGACCACTAGTCATGAACACGGGCCAGGGCCTAAGCCATTCCTTGCCACTACGTGTCATAAATGGCATATTGCCAACTTTACGTTTCTCCTCAGCTGATTTTAAGTTTCTCTTTTTGCTATTTTTTTAAAACTTGGGCTTTTTGGATTTTACATGCCCTGTACTAGGAGATTGGGCATCGGGCTTGCCAGACGACGTTGATGGCATTTCATCGTCTATGTCATGACTAGTGGCAGCAGCTTCAGCATTAGGAGGAAGTGGGTCTTGATCTTTCCCTACTTTATCCTCCAAATTTTGGTTTTCCATTATATGTAGCACAAGAGAGCGAACTTTGTAATAGCAGTACCACTGGACTTATACACTGCTGAATCAGTGAACTTTGTAATAGCAGTACCACTGGACTTATACTGCTGAATCAGTGAACTTTGTAATAGCAGTACCACTGGACTTATACTGCTGAATCAGTGAACTTGGTAATATTGCAGTACCAATGGACTTATACTGCAGGATTGGTTGTGCAAATTTTGTTGTAATTAAAAAAAATAAAAATTAGTTTTTTGTATTTTTTTAAACACTTGGGAATATTGGGGAAATAACTATGCCCTTAGAGAAGCACAGAGCACAGGACACAGCACCACTGGACTGAACAGGACACAGCACAGGACCCAGCAGCACCACTGAACTCAGAAGGACAAAGCACAGGACACAGCACCACTGGACTGAGCACAGCACAGCACAGCACAGCACTGCACAGCACAGAACTGAACAGCACGAGATATAGCAGGACAGAGGACCACCTAACACACCCTCCCTCTACCCTGATCAATGCCCGAGTGAAGATGGCGGCGACTAGCGGGGAATCTATAGGATCCGAGTATCGCGAGATCCGACAACGGGATTATGAGTCAGAGCCTCAGTTTCAGATTTGAATCTGGCGCCAATACCCGGATCTGTCTCGGATCCGACTCGGATCGGCAACGTTCGGGTGGGCTCGGATTTCATAAATCCGAGTGCGCTCATCTCTAGTTTTGAAATAGGTTGTTTTGAATGTAATGAGCAGAGGCTTTTGTAATGAGCACAAGTTTATGTATGGGCACAGACTGGCTTAACATTGACCATCAGATAATATGTTATTCTTTCTGGGCCTATATAATATGATGGGACAAGAATGAAAGGAGAAAGGGGAGAACAGGAAATGGACACACATTGAAATTAATTTAGAAGTAATGGTGTATAGTGTATAGTGTTTTGTTTTTGTTTTTTTTATTATTATTTTTTTTAAACTGTTATGTTACATAACCATAAAAGTGATATTATTTTTTTCTTCAAAGTCCCGATCAGTGCTTTTGTGACCAAGTGTAGTATTATGCTTTTCTGGCACCCTTGTTTTGTCACTCCGAAGTCACATTTGGTCCCAGGCTTTCAGCGCCACTTTCCGTACCCGGCCAAAGGATGAGGTGCAGCTTGTGCTTACAAGAACTGATATAACATTTGATCTTAGCCAAAAGTCTGAGAAGCGACACACAGACTCACATTGTCCATCATGATTTTCTTCTCTTTAGCATTCAGTTAAATGTAACTGACTATTAACACTTTAGATGGTGTGGAATAATCTTTCTGTTGTAGTTCTAACAACCTCTATCAACAGAATGAGTTTTACTCTAAAAGATGTCTTCGTAAGTTTCTCATAACTAAGCCACTAGTGACTTGGTCAGTTAATCTACCGTGATAGTCTGTTTGTCAGAGTCATGCATTTGTCTGTTTGTCTTTACTTCTGGTACTTCACATCAACATATTTAGTATGAGGGTTAATGTTCTCTGAATTCTACAACTTTATACATACTTATTTGTCTTCCAGGATGGGGATTTGTCCATGCATGTCCATCTCCAAGTCTACTAAGAGTTGTTGTAACCAGATTGCTTCTTGACAAGCTAGAGTCACACAAACATTCAGTTGTTTTTTGTGACATTGTCACAGTATGTTTGTACATATCTGATTAATTTTGTCACAGGCCCCTGACCAACATTGTTTTGTGACAGGATCATTTAGCTTATGAGTCACTTTTACCTTTCTACAAAACAAAGGGAAAAACCGCACCAGGATGAGTATAAAGAGTACCTGATAAAATATTATCACAATGAATCCGATCATACCTCGGTCTGATCCGAGGGTGCACCCAACACTGTATTGTAATCCATATAGACAGGAGTTAAGAGCAGGGAGGGGAAAGACAGTGTGTTTAGAGGCACTCCTATGGTACTCTAAAACATAACTTTTATTAAGTTTGGTAAAGTTGGAAGGAATTAGAGCGAATTTTTACATAAAAATAAGTGACAAGGTGATTAAAAAGCAATAAAATTGCTACGTCCCAACATATCCTCATCAGTATTTCTGGATCATATGTATGGTTATATATTAAATAGTATGTGCATAACAACTATAATTCGAGAACTAATCCTATCTTGTTGTACACCTCGGTAAATGCCGGGTGTATGTCCGTAATAAGAATTACTGGTGATAATATTGAAATCTATAAGCTATATACGGTCTGTATTAGCGGTTTAATGAGATGGTAACCCATATATAACGTTGCTTTCTAAGGAGTATTTGTAGCTGTCTCAAAACTGCATTATGATGTATCAAAAAGAACAATAGCATAGACGCCGATATAATAAGCGAATATATGCTGTTCCCACGTAGATAGCCGTGAATTTTAAAGTATTTGGTTGTGGTAGTTGATAAAAAACCGACTGAGCTGTATGCGGCTGTAGCAATGGCACCAAGGGATCATATGATGATAATGATCCTATGTGATGCTAAATTGTTACAGACATCCGATTTTTTTGCAACCATAAGTTCTGGTATGAGAATCCTCTTAGTTGTATAATAGTGCTAAACAAATCAGGCTATGTAAAGCTACAACAATTTCAACAAGTATAGGAAAAGATTGTAAGAATCGCAGGGTTATGTTCCCTTCCTAATATAATAACTGGGGAGCGATTCATGAGAGTAGTTGGTAGCAAGGAGGATTGGTGAGACGAGACGCCGACACGCGTTTCGCTCACTGGCTTTTTCATACCTTGAAAAAGCCAGTGAGCGAAACGTGCGTCGGCGTCTCATCTCACCAATCCTCCTTGCTACCAACTACTCTCATGAATCGCTCCCCAGTTCTTTCCAATTTTAACAAACTTAATAAAAGTTATGTTTTAGAGTACCATAGGAGTGCCTCTAAACACACTGTCTTTCCCCTCCCTGCTCTTAACTCCTCTCTATATCACTTTTACCATTGCAGTCTGGCTGGGCCAAGATGCAAAATGTATACTTAACCTCATGTGTCAATCTCCCATTGTCCCATAGATTGTAAGCTTATGAGCAGGGCCTTCTCACCTCTTTGTCTGTTTTACCCAGTTTGTTTATTAGTTTATTATGTTTGTCCCCAATTGTAAAGCGCTACGGAATATGTTGGCGCTATATAAATAAATGATGATGATGATTATTTCCAAGTCTACTAAGAGTTGTTGTAACCAGATTGCTTCTTGACAAGCTAGAGTCACACAAACATTCAGTTGTTTTTGTGACATTGTCACAGTATGTTTGTACATATCTGATTAATTTTGTCACAGGCCAGTAATTTCCATTTCTTATTGATGGTCCCTTTACGATATCTTATGACATACTTTACAGTATTCCAGGCACGTTGAGAAGGAGCTGCAGTTTTTCTGGACTGTATTCCTCTTTTGTCAGGGATGTCTTCTCCATGAATGGGGAAGCCTATTAAAAAAAATATTGTGGCTGTACTTTTACCACTGCAATACCAGTTGTGCTGTGGCCATTTCAGAATTGCAAAAAATAATTTAAACAATTGCTCTGTAGTTCTTTGAATAAATATTTAAAGGTTTTGCTTTTTGACAAACTGGCTAGCTGGCTCATAACTACAGAGATTGGCTCGGGGAAATGGTAAGTTAACCCCTACCACTCAGGATTAGTGTAGCAGATGGGGGCTTGTACAATCATCCCTTTGTTGGCTGTGACACATGTAAGAGTGTTTACCAGTAGAGCAAATTTTTCATAATACTCTTGATCACAATATTGTGAGTATCCTTTGGGAATTAGTCTAGCTTTGTAATGTTCAACTTCTTTATTTGCTTTTTACATTCTATTGCATTTGCAACCTTGTGGGATTTGTGTTAAGCTCCATTTTTATGCAAGAATCAATTTTTCATTTTTTTAAATTTTTTCCATTGGAAGCTTTATGCCAAGTACTTCCAAATACTTCTGTTCCAACTTTTTTTGTGTGCTGTCCTTGTATAAGATTCTGTGTAAGCTCTGGTTGTTGAGGAGTGTTTTATTGACTTGAAATCACATGGTTAACAGGTTGATCTGTTTTACTGAGTTGTTCTGCTTCTCCTGTCACACAAACTGGCAAAGCTCATCAAAATACACATTATGGCTTACTGACTCTTTGCATGTTTTAAGATAAAGAATTCTGTAAGCTTTGCTTTGCTGATTGCTGACGGCTACCAAACATTTGTTTTTGTTGCTGGTGCAAGTGATACCACTGAAAATCACATACCTTAGAGCAGGGCCGGATTTATCACTAGGCAACCTAGGCAATTGCCTAGGGCGCAGCGGTCCCCAGAGGGCCCTCCCAGGGCCGGAGGTGAGACCAACCTTTAAAAATGGGCCACTACTTATGGGCCAGTGCTATTTGCTTGCCCCCCTGGGCTAAAGTCTGCCAGCCAGCCCCTGAATAGGGGTATATGTTATGCTAAAAACTATAGTGCTATGGATTTTTTCAGGGAGGGGGCCCCAAACCATTTTCTTGCCTAGAGCCCCATGAGGTCTAAATCCGTCTCTGCCTTAGAGATGCTCAAAACCTGAATCAGCCGGTGCTGTGTGCGCTCGACCTTGGCACACCCTTACTGCACATTGACTACGTGCATACGCCCATTCCCCTCTATTTCATGCCTGAAATCATAGGCTAAAGCGCTACGGAATTTGCTGGCGCTATATAAATAAATGATGATGATAGGCTGTAGCAAGGGTCCTTTGAAGATGAATTGGATGTTGCTGCGTTCTCTGCATATGGTTTGTTTCTGGGCATGCGCAGTGCGATTTTAAGCACATATCAGTATTTACATTTGTTAATGAATCCAACCCAATACCTCTTACATTATCAGTTTAAAGTGCTATGTGTTTGCTCTATGGGTTTTTTTTTCAACAATTCTTTTTTTGCATTTGCATGCTTGGGACCAAGGACGAATATGCCATGTGTGAATACACTTCTAATAAGTGTTGAATGGAGGAATCCGCTTCATTGTCTCCGCTTTGAGCTCACACTTGTATATTGTTTCCTCAGCAAGGATTTCTGAAATGAAAAGAGAGTACAGCAATGATTAAATATTTCAGAAATAAGAAGTTGCCTCTAACTCCGGAACATACAGTCATTGAGCTTTTTCCCCCCCAGAGCTTGTAAAACCGCTCAAGTAACCTTAACCAATTCATTTCAGAGTGACCCTTTCCTCATTTGAATCATAATACAATTGATGAAAAAATATTTTGTTACTGATCATGAAATATTTACTCCTGTGTCAATATCCCAATCTAATGACTCTCTCTCTTAAGTAAGTTTAAATTGCCTATTGCACTATTAAGTGGTTGACTAAGTGGTTAGCACTTCTGCCTTACAGCACTGGGGTCATGAGTTCAATTCCCGACCATGGCCTTATCTGTGAGGAGTTTGTATGTTCTCCCCATGTTTGCATGGGTTTCCTCCAGGTGCTCTGGTTTCCTCCCACACTCCAAAAACATACTGGTAGGTTAATTGGCTGCTAACAAAATTGACCCTAGTCTATGTGTGTGTTAGGAAAGCCCCAATGGGGCAGGGACTGATGTGAGTGAGTTCTCTGTACAGTGCTGCGGAATTAGTGGCGCTATATAAATAAATGATGATGATGATGATATTAACTCTTTAAGTGTGTGGAATAATATATATCTCTGTATACTGACGCAAACCATTTTTGGATAATATTTACTATTTGTTATTTTACTGACAGGCTTAAAAGCAAGTTTTCCCAGTAGGCCAGTGGCTCACGAGGCCTCTTGATGTTTTTTTTTAACTTTACATGTGCTTAAGTTTATATTTTATTTATCCTGAGGCAACCTGGGCTGATCAGAGCCGGCCACTAACAGGCCAGACTGACCCTGATCGACTAATCACTTTATTACAAAAGTCTTGGATCAACCTTGGGATGATCCCCCTCCTCCCCCCACTCCCTGGCTTCATGTGATGAGTTCCTCCAATCATGTCTAAGTAAACACTCCTCCAATCGGGGCCCAGCACTCTGATCGGCCTCACAGGACTGAGGCTGAGCAGTTCAGTTCAGTATCGGGAAATGGAGAAAGTAGAATGGAGGATGAGGTATGGCGGTAGGAGGATAGAGAAAGGAGGAAAAAGCAAGGAGGAGATAAAAGAAGAAGCTAAAGGAGAGTAACTGGGCCTTGATGAGCACCTTCCATGGCATGTATGGTGGGGCATGTCAACTAGACCATGGTAGAGGAGAGAAAAGGGAGGCAATAACTTGCAGTTGAAGCAGAGATATAAGGTTGCTGGATTCAGGTGCCTTGGGCATGTAGATAGCTATGTAGATATGTAAAACACTTCAAGTGTGTACTCTGTGTGTCTCTCCCATGCAGAAGTGGGTGGAGGAAATCTGTAATTTGGAGCCAGAGCAAAGGCTGTGTATGTGTCTATGCACTGGTCTGTGCGTTATATGGTCATCACTTGCATGATCTTTATATTGTATTGTAGTCCCTTCGATATTTTATGTTGGTCACTGGGATACTCTGTGTTGTATGATGGGCACTAGAATTCTCTCTACAATGTACAGTGCTTACTAGGATGTTCTATTTATTATATGGTGGGGGATAGGAGGCAATTGCAGGTGCTCTCTGTGTTGTCACTAGAATGCAGTCTGTATTGTACACACGGATGCTCTCTGTATTTTATTGTGGTGACTAAGATGCTCTCTGTATTGTATGGCACAGTCTAGGTTGTCTCTGTATTGTATGGCACAGTCTAGGATGCTCTCTGTATTTTATGATTTTTCAATTATTAATCATTAGGTTGTTCTTTGTATTATATATTATTTTTTAAGATGCTTTCAGTGTTGCATATTGGTCACTGGGATGCTTTCTGTAGTGTACATCAGACACTAGGATATAGTCTGTATAGTATAGCATAATTGGATGTTCTCTGTATTGTATGGCGATCCCTAGGATGCTCTGTGCATTGTAAATAAGTATCTAGAATGCTCTCTGTATTTTATGGCAGACTTGTATTATATATATTGGTCACTAGGATGCTCTCTATATTGTATGTCACTAGGATGCACTAAGTATTGTATATCTATCACCAGTACTATACAAATTATTATGCATAAAAGTATTATACCTGCTTTGTCTTACATTTTGTATATCCCATTCATGGGAGTATTTGTTTAATTCAAACAAGAAAATATATTTTGAAATGTTGTGCTAGCATTCACAAACAATCACAGTTGCATTTAAAAAAAATAGTTTTTTTTTATGTTTGAAAGCCACTCCTGCCCCCAAAAAGAGTTAAAAAGGGCATTGGAAGGGTAAGCTATACCTAATATTTTTGTCCGGATACATTGGTGTCACACATGGAGAAGGAGTCATAATAATAATACTGTGACCTTAGCTCCTCCGTTTTTCGTCAAGTGAATGGAACTATCTTTATCTCGCAATTGTTTCCGAGGGACGCCTGAGTGGGAACACCTATAGTGGAAACAACTACTGACGGCTGCAGCATTTGCGGGACGATTGGATTCATTGCTGAGATCGGTATACATTTATCACCCCTCCGGAGGGTCCAGAAAGTGGTAAGACACTCTGGTTTATTCCAATTCAAACTGGGCTTAAGCCATCCTTAAGGAGAGGACTTATCAGAGACATCATCCGAACCCGTGAAGAAGGTGGTAAGAACTTTTCTGAGATACTACATATGCCATCTTTTATCATTATCTATACGTGATTATTGGAATTTGAATTCTCTTTTACCTATGAGGATTTTTCAGCGCATTACTGTTTCCCACGAAGTTGCATTACATGTGGAGGACTGTACCTATTTTTATATTTTGATTTTATACTGAGTTCTATCTCTGATGCATGCTTTTTATACATTTTTATTTTCCACTGGAACCGGGATCTAAAATAGATGTACATTTTTTTCATCTAGTGCAATCTATACAAGCAGCATTTTTTCTTGTGCTCGGGCATTTTTTTTCCCCCTCCCTCCCCCTCTCCCTTCCACAGATAGAACCTATATGTTCTTGTTTATTGGGGTAATATTGTCTGGCTATTTGTTTAACCTTTTTTATATTCATGTGATGTAACAAAAATAAAAATAACATGTGTTTTTTATTATATTAGGCTATTTCTGTTATATTGCCTTATATTGCATTTGAATTCAACATATATTCAATTTGAAGAGAATAAGAAGTACAGGTTTTCCCAGCGCTTGACATTTTTGTATATATTGGAAGGGTCGAACCTTTTCTTGGGGTTTTCTTTTCTTTTGCTAGAAAAATGTATTTTAACCCAGCCTACTTTTGTGTTGGCGTCATCTACAGTTGGGTTAGTCCAGCCTACATGTGGCCACTTTCAAAATTTTTCCAGGGCCTCCTTAAGTTCCTAATCTGCCCCTCATTAAAAGTTACTCTGCTCTTTAAGATCTACACTTTTATTGCTCCCTTTACTAAACTACAAATATCCTTAAATGTCAATGTTAGAGAAGTATCTGGAACGTTTCAACTTAAAAGCAACAATGAATAGTGTGTGTCCAAGAGAAGACACAGAAAATACACTCTTCATATCATTTGGTAGTATTGCATCTTTGTATACAGTGTTTATCATTTGATAGTGTTGTAACTATATATATATATATATATATATATATATATATATATATATCATATTATGCATACATGGTTGAAATAATTATTCTAGCAATTTAAAATACAGTACTAAGAGGCATGCATTATATGCTCCCTTGTTAATGCTAATAAATAAAATAATATGTTTTAATATATGTAAGTCTATGTGATTTATGTATTTAATCTATAGATGTGCTAAATGTCAACATACAGTCAGTAAATATCAAACCTGTTACCAAAGCAACATAAATCCTTACTTATGGAAACATCTGTTGATTTACATTACCTCTTTGCTAACAAAGGGGCTGCTGTTGTACCTGGACAGTTTCTCCTTGCCTGCAAGGGATTAAGCCCTCATCATCTGAGCTGGATCATGGTCACCTGAGTCTTCTTAGAATAGAAGCGCTGCGCTTCGTCTCCTAAACTGTGAGCCTGATCCCCGGTGGTCTAGTGGACCGGAAGAGGAGCAGGACGCTTAGCATCCGATATGCGTAACTGCGCATGCGCCAATGCCACAAACTGGAATTTTGCTTTGTGCCTACACTTCCATCTCAGACACTGATGGTAGCAGCCGCAGTAAGTATAGTTGCATGTCCCATATCTATAAAAGCTAATATAAGTGACCCGGAGGCTCCCAGTAAAATTATAAGAGAGTCTGCCACAAAAATAAGTAACCTGCATGGACATGCAGAGAATATATACCAATCTGTCTGTATCCATATGCATATAAGAGTATATCTGATACATATACAAGAGTGATAAGTACGTAAGACTGTATGCATAATACTGTATACCTGAATTGCTGCTGTACTGCAAAATTACCATCAGAGTACCTGCATATAATCAATTGTCTTACCAAGTTCAATAAACAGCAACCTGTTTAAGTTAAAAGCATTTGTGGCTTCACATCCACCTAACACCGCTGACACCTTTCACAACACCAAAGGTATAACCAATATGTCTGGCCTTTTTAAGACTGCCTTTTCCAGCAGACTAGTGCCAGTTTGTCATTGCTGCTGCTGGTATCTCCATGAAACCCCTGTTTGGATCCTGACTTCTCCCTGGTTTTTGACTCCTGCTTTGTTCCATCATCCTACACCATCATATATTGTCTTAGTGACCCAGACCCTGGCTACATTTGACCTTGCCCCTGCTTATTCCCTAGTATATTGTGGATCTTTTGATCACTGACTTGACTGACCCTCCTTTTGCCTCATTCTCCCATGGATCATCCAGTGCCTCATGCCTCATCATCATCATCATTAATGTAATATTGCACTGGCCTTTTAGGGAACAGAAAGGGATATGTCTACTGACAGGCACATGTTCATTACTGTGCGGTTCCTCCTCATTTCACAATTATGCAAATACCCCCTTACTGTTCCTAGACCATGTTTCACTGCCCCTTCTCTCCTCTGTTCTGCTTCCCCAAATGTAAAGAGGTGCAAGTGTCATAGACCAGTCTGCATGTGTACATAGACATACGCTTTTGTGCAGTGCAATTTTGCATATTTTAAACTAAACAGTCATCTTATCCACCCAATTCCGTATGAGCCCCCAATTCTTTACTCTCTTCTTCTCCCACTCTGCTTTCCATACGAGCATGTGATTATTATAATGGTGACCAAAATTGTCTTTCAAATCACCATCCACTCTCCCAATTCACATGTACCTGCAAGCTTCTTGAGACTTTCCTGACATTATTCCTTTCCTTGCAAAATCTATTGGACCCTCTTTAGTCAGGCTTTTTTTTCCCTACACTCCAGAGATTGTACTGTCTAAAGTGGTCAATAATTTGTCCACTGGTAAATGTAAAGGACTCTACATTCTTCAAATGCTTCTGGACCTTTACACTGCTTTTGTACAAAAATAACACATTCCTAATAGGTGTTGCCAACCTACATATGAAGTACCATCAAGCCTTTTTTTATACGTTACAAATTCTAAAATTAATGTAGGTTCAGGTGCTCTAGTAACCTTAATATTTGACAATAGTGTGCACTTAAATTTAAATATATTAGTACAAAATACTTTTTCAAAATCTCCTACGCCTAATAAAATTAAATAAATTAAAAGGTTAAAATATTATCCATATAATGACCTCCTTTTCTTTTTTTCTTCCTCAAGTGATGTAATTTATATAACTCCGTTCCTCAATAAAAGAAACAAGCTTGTTATATCCAAAAACTTGAAAGCAAAAATGCTCCACTGCCGTGTAAAAACAACTCCACAGGTGATGATTAGCTAGTCTATCACCCATACTGCACTCAGAATATTCAGCCACCGCAGAAAGAAACTTACGCCTGAATCAATTAAGTTCATTGGGACCTCAGAACAAAACAGAATATATGGTTCATGCATAGACAAGTGATTCCTCCTCACAACACTCCCGTTTCCCCCATAGAAATCAGGCTCTTACTATATCCTCTTCATGTGTTTGAACTGCTAGAAAGTATTCTTTTTAAATAAACATTTCTCCAAGAAAGTAAAGAAGTGGTATATAGTGAAATACAGCTTTATACGAAAATATATTATCCAACTGAAAGCCACTGAATGTCTTTCTGTCTTTTCATCTTGGATGTCAACTTACCCACACAAACTCAATCTTTAAAAAACTGTGCTAATAATCTTTCCCCCATGCAACAAATGTAACTTACCTGACATCCTTGCCCCTAGGTTCACCGTCAAGGTGTCATTCATAAACTATCCTGACATGTTCCCTATTTCCAAATCTTTTACATACATTTAAAAGATCATCCAGTGATGCATGTATTTCATACAAGGTTATGCTAAAATCTTAGTTCATGCCCTCATTATTGCCCGCATTGACTATTGCAATTACAATCACTTCTAAAAGCAATGGCTAAACTCATTTTCATGGCGAGACATCCTCCTACTGCTGCTCTACTCTGTCACTCCTTACTGGTTGCCTGTACCTTACAGAAACCAATATAAAATAATAATAAAATAACCTACAAAACCATTAACAAAACTGCACCAATATACATCTCTTCCCTTGTATCAAAATATCTCCCATCCACGCTAATTACCTGCTCCCATTCATGGTTAAAAGACTTTTTCAGTCACACGCAGTCTGTGGAATTCATCTCAAAACCATCAAGCATTCCCTTAGACTCGCAGGCTGGGCTGGGGGGCAGGAGAGGGGTCTTCTGTGTCCCAGACCGGTGACCTAGCGGGCTACCTTGGGTTGGGTCTCTGGGCCACCAGCATTTTTTTCCTTTAAAAAATTCCTAATAGGCTGCTGAGTCGAGTCTTGCCCCCCGGGATAAAATTTGCCAACCCTCCCCTACCTCTTAATCACACTTATTAAATTCCCAAGCCATGCTCTTAACCTCCCTAGGCTACTCTACTCAGTTATCACCCCTCAGTTCACTCACAATTTAACTTTATTCTCTTTCTATGTTTAAGTAACTTACTGCCCCTCAAACCAACATTGCTGCGTGACTAGATCATATTCCCCACTAAGCACTCTTTCCTATTGGAATCTGGCTGAACCACTACACACTTACCTTCACACATAACTTACTGGCAGGTTAATGTTGGCATGTTTGTTTGTGTGGTACAGAAATGGACTGATTTGAATGACTAAACATTTTGTGTAAATTGCTGCATATTATTTTGGTGCTATATAAAGGTTCATAATGTATCAAATCCAAATTTTCCTATAGGATTGTAAGCTTGCAAACAGGACCCTCTAACCTTTTTGTCTGTTTGATAATACCCAGTCTTGTTTAATTACTGTGTGTATTTCCCAATTCTAAAGTGATGCAGAGTTTCTAAATAAATGTTAATAAATACATCTATCTATATTGAACAATAATAAATACACAAAATATACAAAATGTACCATGATTTGGTTTAATATCACATTTCATGTATTTTATTTATTTTTTATTGTGTTTATAGCTTTGTCTATTATATTTAAAGCCACAGTAAGTGAAAATATTTATTTTATCTCCTTTTTATAAAAACACTAAGGTCTAGACATATAAATCTGGTTATTTGGTGTCCTTTCCCTTCTTTTCCAGTAAGTAACGGAACTTGTCAGGGATGCCCTTTATCCCTTATTGCTTATCTTCACCCTGCCTGTTGAAAAAGTGGAGATGTTGCCTATAGTAACCAGTTAGATTCTAGCTGTCATTTATTTATTGTAATTCTACAAAATGACAGCTAGAATCTAATTGGTTGCTATAGGCAACATCTCCACTCTTTCAATCCAGCAGTTTAGTTAATATACCCCTATATGTGTTAAACTGAAGGAGGAGTGAATTTTGCTCTTAATGATGCGAGGAGCTGTTCAGAAAATTGGTGGCTCTGCAGAAACAAAATGTGGGATAAACACAAAATAGCTACTAATTCTACAAATGCAAGTTATATATCTGTAAGTTACTTATATAATAATATATATCTACTATAGAAATGGCTAGTATATATATATATATATATATATATATATATATATATATATATATATGATAATTTATGCTATGTGATGGTGTTGGAGAACTATAAAGTATGTTGAATTACTTTTTTAATTTAATCAGAGAAATTAAATGCATCGGTGGCAGATTTACAAAATCCTACATTAAGAGAACAGTGAACAATTACAGGCAGCGGCATTCGTAGACATTTAAATAATGATGAGAGGGCATGATGTTAGTTGAATTCAAAATGTCATTGTACTTGGAATGAGTTAGATATGTGCCGTAATGCCGCCCTCCTGAATCAAACTAGGGGACTTGTAAATATTTATGTGGCAGGGAGGTCGGAAAACTCATAGCCACTGGCTAAGCTTTGTCCAACCTCTGGGTAACGGGGACTGCCCGAGACTTGCAGCAGAGACGATCCCCAAGAAGGGGTGTACTCACTCTGACACCAGGTCAACCGGGATGGCTCACACTGCCGCTGCGTCCTGGCTGGAGAGAGGCAACTGGTGCACGCAGATGTAATTAAATTATTTCTGTCTTCTGAGTGGATGTGGGGGGCATACTCTTGGCCCTATTTTTCCTATCTCCGTGTTACTGGTTCCTGCTCATAAGCTTTTATTACATTGAGTTAAGTCTTGGGGGCATCCAAGTATCTATGAATGCGTCCAACTCTACAGGAAAGGCGTCTGCTCCTGCTGGTTCTAAAAGCTGATGACCGTTACTAGAAAGCAGTAACATTGTAAAGGATTATATCCTGGGACCAGTGGTATAATGGCAATCTGACCTTCCACTGTTTGGTTTTGCTATTAGTTGACTTGCATTGCGCTCTTCGCCACCATTTTTGTTTAAAAAACGGTGACCTTTTGACAAATTTACATTGGTGTCTGTGTGGTTATTTATTCAATTGGAGCGATGGAAAGTCTGAACATGTGAACGATGTTTGGGTACAATGAAGGACCGATATCAACATTATTCAATTTATTATTTTTTTAATTGAATCAGAGAAAGCAAATGCAATGATTGCACAGTTACAAAATCCTTCATTAAGAAACCTCGCTGCAGACTTCGGACAAGTTAGGACTATAGTGAAGGGATCATTCGAAAATAGACTGAAAATGAATGTTAATGCTATAAATAGTATTATAGGAGCAAAACTGCTCAAAATGACATTTTTTTACTTTTTCACAATGTTTAATTAAGTTTATATCCAAAACGAAAACCTTTCACGTTTGTTCAACAGAACTGGTAGCAAAGCCGAAACACCAAGTCGGTTTACAACCTTTTTAAGTAGTTTGCCATATGTATCCATTAGCATAATACAATCCGTGCTAAAACATACACAATGATGAAAAATTCTCTTCCATTTTTTACGTTGCATAATTGAATTGAATTGGAAAATAACAAAGTAATCTTGAAATACAGAAATAATCTGTGTATTCTTCTGCACTGGTTTCTTTTCTTTACTTGCTGTCACAGCTCAGAAGCCATCTTATTATAAATTCTCTTTTTTTTTTTTTCCTCCTTCTGCTAATATGAGTCATATTCTCATGTTTTTAAGTTCTTAAGTAGAAGTCTTTCAAAACACTTTCTTTTATATATTTAATCTTTCACAGAAAACAGTTACATTGTTGATTGTCTTTTATTTTACATTTATTATTTTTCAATGCTGAGCTGCAATCGGAAAGTTAAATTTAAAACGGAGACATGTACATGCCTCTGAGCACAGAGGTTTGTCAAAGTTTTCTCACCAGGAAGGCCAGGTCAGTTTCCAAGATTTTTGACATACCGTACATCAATATAGGACTAAGGGACCTATTTCATAGCGCCTACTCTCCCAGAATGTCCAGGAGACACCCAAATGTTTGGAAGTCTCCTGGGGTGCCAACGAGAGGGGGGGGGGGGGGCAATTTAATTTTAAACACTGAAATGCTTAGATGAGACTAGAAGAAGGAAAAAAATATAAGAAAAGATTGTATGTAGATAGAAACAAAGTCACAAATATGCTGTGACTATGTTACACTGGGTGACTGTTTCAGCTAATATAGGAAAATGTAATGTGAGAAAATGAATAATGTAGAAACATAAAGAACTCAAAATGGCATAATTCTATGTGGGTTTTTTAGTATGTTTCATCAAATTTACGTTTTTATATTTTGTTTTTTGTGAATAACAAAACCAGACTGGTTTTAACAAAACACAGATTGGCTGATGGCTCGAATTAAAGTATACAAATGCCATCTTAAAGCAAAATCTGTACTTTTTAATAAAAATATGCAAAAAAAGTAATTGCAGCTGAATTTTTCTCATAAACCAAAAGGGAATATATATATATATATATATATATATATATATATATATATATATATATATATATATATATATATTTCATCACCCTCTGTACCTCTAGTCCTGCTTCCCTAGCCCTCTTCTCTTGAACCTAGGTCTACTTCATATTGGACATTACCATCAATTTCACTCACTATACCGTACTAACTTGATCTGCATTACCAAGTTCTCTGTGTGTAATTTGTTTAGTTAAATTACTATAAATAAATAGAACTAAGATATTTCGGCGGGTGTGGAAGTTGTATAAGTGGCTTAATTTTTGGTCCTTTTTTGTTCTCACTATTGCTTTACTTTTTTATTTCTTTGTTTTTTACATTCTGTACAAAGCAAACATGCTCTTTGAGATTTCTTGCCATTCATAACATAAAAGGAGGCAGCATTGACATATGAATTATTGTGACAATCTTTTATTGATTATGGGTACAAATTTATAATTAAGATATGGGGGTAACTTGTGAACATATAATTATATTAAGGGGAAATAATATTTGATTGCTAACGGGGCAATAATTTATTATGGGGACAACACTTATTATTTCATGAAGGAGGCACCATTTATATTGCATGTATTCACATGTGCACTACAAGTGGCACATGTAGTGCTATGTAATAAGTGCCGCCCCATCATAAATAAATTATTGTCCTCATTAGCAATCAAATATTTCCCCTTAATATAATTATACATTCATATTGCTCACATAATAGAATAAAATATTTCCCGCTAATATAATGAAAAGTTAATTTTGTACACACAATAGACAATGATTGCCACGTAATTCATAAGCTTATAGGGGCTCCTCTTATGATATGAATCAGAGGTCAAAGTGGAAATGTAGAAGTGGCGGTATGGCAAATGCAATGGGAATGTAAGGGGATGGAATCTGATAGAGTTACAATGAAGGCAGTAGGAGAAGTGGCGGTATGGCATACCTCCATATACACCCCCACTTGAACCACTGGTTATGAATGGAAAAGTAGCTCAAACAGCTGTTTTGCAGGCGGTTCCCGGCAGTATATCAAACCACAGCCTAGTAAAACTGATGGTTTCTATTTCTCTCATGGTAAAAATGGCAATATGTAGTATGGTGGTTTGTAAAACTGTGGTTTTCAGGGGGTAAATCCGATGGTTTTAAAAATGACAGAAAAAACGAGAAACTTGGTGGCTTTATCAAAATGCCCTTTAATAAATCTAACCTCAGGGGTCAGGGAAGACCGAAAAAGTTGTGTTATTTTTTTACTTTTTCTTTTTTTACATTGACATAGTGCAGCAAACACTATGTAAATTGATTTATCAAAAAAGCAACAAGTTGCTTTTAATTAATGGCACCATAAGGGGTTTCTCCTTCTGTTATGTTGTAAACATTTTAGAAAATAATATAAAAGTATAAAAATCCAAAATAACACAAAGATTTATGCAGAGGCAGTGAGGAAACATTATAAAGTTTCTGGATGATCTATAAACTGCTGCAGGTTGATCTGGCAGCTTCAGTGTCAAGAATGTGACCAGTGTGTTCCTACTTTCTGACATTTTTGGCCCTCTAAGGACCAGGAACTGCTGAGCTACAGGAGCAAAGTCCCCATTCAGACAATAGTGATGTGTATGAAGTTTGTCTGTCTCAAAAATAGTTAATTCTGTTGACAAATTTCACCTTTTTTTTTTACCTTATTACTGATAACTAGTAAATAATGGTAAGCTGATGAAATATAGAATTTCCGATAAACTCTGCGAAATAGTTTCAGCATACAGTTAATTTACATAAAGCATCAATAGTTTCACATTACTGCATTTAATTTTTTTTATTTAGCAGTGAAGATAATTTATCAAATTCCAAAGCGCTGATTTGGTTCATTTACGGCCAAGCGACCACTTTCAAGCTGAATAAATCAAATTTATTGACAGTGAAGATCCCTTGACAACATAAATCAAATGTGTCTTGTTTGCTTTTTTCCTCTCTACTGAAAAAGATCTGTTAATTGCATTTCTATATAATGTTTAAGCGCTCGGATTAAGCCCATTTTATGGAACCTGTCATTCTTCAAATTTTTATTTTCATCATTTTCATAATGTATAGTAGGTAGTTTTAATGTATTTTATTGCTTAAAAACATAATGGTTCATCATCCAAATTCTCATTGACAGAGTACAGAGAGTTGTTTATTTTAATAAAACTTTAGCACTTGAGCCTGCCTTGCTACTTTTTATATTTTTATATACTAATGGGTAATTTTTTTTTAGCAAAATAAAAAAACACTGTTTAAAACAGGCACCAAAAAGAGAAAAAAAAAATCTGTTTTTTCTTTCTGTCAATTTTGGGCAATTAAACTGCACAAAGAAAAGCCAAAGAGTTAACTGTTTAGCCTAGGGAGTCCAGACGAGTGGTAAATTATTTATTTTGGTACCAGTCCTTTAATATCCTGATGTTAATAGACATTTAATAGACATTTTCTTGTGGCAAAGTGGTTCGCATTCTTACCTCACAAAACTGTGGCCTTAACTTCACTTCTAACTAGATTATTGTATGCATTAAACAAAGAATACATATTATACTGTATATACATTTTTCATGGATAAGCTAAGAAAGTATGCATTATAAAAATGGGAACAGTTGCCTGATCATAAAGATGTAAAACACATCCAGTAACTGCTTTTTTATTGTAATTGAATCAACGAGAAACAATAAAATGCAATAAACACAGCAATATAACAATTATACTAGAGTCACATATAAAGTGGTTAGAATATATACATAAAAGCGCTTGGAATCTATTTTATTTGCCAAAAGTGGTCAATTTTACAGAGTTAGAATTTTAAGTACTTTAATAATTTTACTATAGAATTCCACACATTGTTTCCAGTATTCTGTAACCTGATTTACTTAATGCCATTTTGGCATTAAATAAATTACTAAAATTGTTTTATCAAAATTGGTTCTTTCCCATTTCTTTAAGAAAGGCAAAAAACTTTCTCAAATTATAATCGGTTAAGAGTTTTTGCTTAACAAAGTGAGAGCATCAATTTTGTTTCCTGTTTTCCATTCAAGCTTTCTATAAGTATTCTTTCCTCACTCTCCGATTTCATTGCTCCATATATTACCATGTTTGTTGATTGAGATGGACTTGTCGACATAAGCTGATATTTTCTTATTTCAGTTTTAATCTTTTTTATTGTGCGAAAGATAACATGGTACACAGACTGATACCTACAATAAAAAGGAATGATCAAAGTCTATACATTTTTTTATTATTTAAGAAATAACAAGAAAGAGAAAAAGAGAAACTCCCATCCAATGCTCTCTAATGCATCTTTACCATACAATGATAGTAACAAGAACTAGGGGGAATGGCAGGGGAGGGGGCAGAAGTTAGAGGAGGGGAAGAGAAAATCATATCAACACCTATATATTTAGAGTTCATTATTACAAATGAGAATACTGAAAATATTAATATTCCAACACCCTCTATATGTTTAAGTCAGAATCATTCCGCACCCTTGAATACCTTTATAATATCAGACTAAGTCGATCTATCCAGAACTTCCACATTGCTACTCCGTTTAACATAGAAGGTTTTAACACCTTTCTCCAAGTCCGAGTAGCCCGAGCATTTATTTAATAGAAATGTGGGGAAACAAGGTATTAATATTACCTTAACCTGTCATCACCTTGTTTTTCACAAACTGCGGATTATAAAAACGTATGATTTTTCTAGCCCTCTGGTTCCCCATATTTGTCAGTCATATTTAAGGTTGTATTTATTCTATTTTGAAAGTAGTTAAAATGTCTGTCGGGATGGTTTGTTATCTTGCAGACCAGTCCATTGTGTCAGCCTAGGAAAAAGGATTATTGCCCACCATTCCTGTATGAAAGTACATCACACCAGGGGGTCTCTTGTTTTTGTTTAGCTGTGGGAACTGTGTGTGCCAGTATAGGGAAAAGGCCCACAGACAGAGCTCTATGTTTAATTACAGAGGACTGTATTGTGTATTTAAATGTAAATGTGTCTGGATTGTGATCTCTCCTGTTTTAAACAAACTCTGCTGTATAGCCACAGAAAAATACCTGTCCCTAATTAAATCAGGAGTGACTCATCTGCTATCCCTTTGTCTGTATGTTTACCTGTGAAAAGGTAAACACAGAAAAGGGACCAATCAGGCAGGTCCTGAATTGCTGATGAGGTCATTTTTGGACTTAAAAGTGAGCTACAAAGAACAGGAAATTGGCATTCACTACCAAGTGATAGCTGAAGTCAGGCTGGCATTGAGATATAGATCTCTGCCCCTGACAGGAAAGGGACAATCAGACCCTGGAGTGCTGCCATTGCCCTGATCTACCTCTCCAGGTCTTGGGGAGCTGTGTGTCCACCGCAAGCGAAGTGACAGTAACTCAAGTCCGCTACCTTTGCTGGTAGCCTTAAAGGAGAGAGGGGGATAAGCTTGGATTTATAGACAGCAGTCCCTGAAAGTGACAAGGATACTGGTGAGGTATTTTCATTATACCCTCTATGTTGTCTGTGCCAGACTGTAGTGTTATTTTTAAAATATGTTTAGTGCTGTTTTGTGCTATCATTTTGTTAAATAAACTTATTTGTATTCATTTGGATATTTGCCTGGGTGATTTTGAACCTTGGGTAGGTACCGAGTAGGCCAGCTGTGTGGCACAGAAGGTTACGTTAGACCTAGTATCCTCACATGCATCATAACAATTCTTTAGAATTGCCTCTCTGCAATTGCTCTCTAATGCTTATGTTCCCATCTCTAATACAAGTGAAATCCAGTAGAAATAAGACACATTTTAAAAGTTTATAAAGAAAGAGGATCATGTAATTTGTAGCCTTTGGGCGATATTTTATTAATAATTTTCTATTATTTTTAAATCTAGTCCCAATATCCCTTAGTTCTTTACAGTAGGTAGACAAACAAACTAGACTAGTCAGGGAAGCCAATACTGGATGACAGAGAGCCTGGCTTAGTTTAAAGGTTCAGGGAGTGGTACATGTCTGTGCTATGTCTTCCTTTACAAACTATAGTACATAGCAGGAAACCGGGGCAGTTGATAGTTGCTGTGTGGTGTGTATCGTGATTAATTAGATTATAATCATGATTCAGTTCTTGATGAGGAAGGATTAAGGAAATAATCAATTACAAAAATTAAGTGTACTTGTGTCCAGTCTTTTATGTATTGTTAAATGACTGTAGCTGAGTTACCTATAGAGTGAAGATTTTCTTCCTTCTGTGGATGGGAATGTGAGCCGTCACAATACTAAGCTGGCTTGCACCACCTCATTATCTGCTTGACATCCGCAGGCTTAAAATCCACGACACAAAAAGTTATTTGCTTTGTGGAAACACACTAATGCCAACTAGACATAGCCACATAGTGAACCAGACACAGGTTTTTAAATATTCCTCAGGGCTATGCCTCTAATAAGGCCACCTGAGGCAGCTGTTTCAGGTAGCAAGTTGTGGAGGACCGTTGCGTAAAAGGAATGTAAATTCCGACACTTGCCTTTGTTTTTCATAATATTGCTTTGTGTGTGCTCAGAAACAACTATATGCAAGTGCAATTTATCTTTTATTTACCTTCAAATGCAAATGAAACTTTCAAGAGCCTATTATTTCAAGGGCGGAATGGGGGAGGCAAGGGGCGTATGCACCTAGGCAATGTCTCTTAAGGGCGTGCCAGGGCTGAGTGCATGCTCGGAGCATCTGTCAGGTACGTGACTTTTAGCCATGTCATTAGCACCAGCTACAAGATAGGAGTAAGTGTTGAGTGATAGCGGAGATGATCGCATATGAATGCTAGAACATGAGTTTGCCATCAAGAGCAACTGTAAAATTGAGTTTTAGGTACAGTAGGCATTAATAACATCCTGATCAATGTAATATATATATATATATATATATAATATATATATATATATATATATATATATATATATATATATATATATTCTGTATATAAAACAATCTGTTTCGCATTGCTTTCCTTAATTAATCAGGCCCTATGTGTCTTTCAAAGTGCAAGCAACTCACATAGAAATGTTTAATAAGTATAGGGGATGAGGAGGATGCTAATTTAGTTGTTGCCACAGCCTGTAGTATGACTCCGATATATATATCTGGCATAAAAATTGACAGTGTTGAATTCAACTCATTTCATGCCCCCCCCCCCCCTTCCTAAAAGTTTTCTGTATCTTTGGGGGCAAGTAGCGTGACAAATAAGACCACATCCATACAAATGTAGATGTAATTCTACAGTAAATATTTACCAGCTCTGGGATATTGACTTCATCAGGGTATTAATCCCTTTGTGAACTGCTTATTTTATATTTTGGTGACTGCAGTATACAGCAGAGTGCCTAGAGGAGGCACTGTCAGTTCATGTTTCTTTATAGCTATTTAACTATCCAGTCACTCTGCCTCAGAAATAAACAAAACCGCAATTGACTGTATAGTAGGCAATTTCTATGTCAATTAAAAAAATATTGTTTAAAGCCAAGCTTTTAACATCATCATTCTGATCGTCCTCAGGCCAAAGAGTGATGGAAGCTTTCTACTTTACATAATGAAATGTCAGTAAATAAGTAATGTTAAATGATAAAGAACAAGAGAAAGGATGGTTGGAACAATACAAAAGAGATTTGGTAAACACATTATTGCAATAAATAACATAGGAATAAAACTACTTGTTCAATGCCAAAATATATTTATATAACGAAGTATTGTGTAGGGACTAGGCAAGAGTTTAAGAAAGAAAATTAAAGATCAAAGCTGTATATTTATGAATTAAACTATCTAATTTCCAGATTTTGAAGATGCTGTTCTTGTGTTTTCTTATCCTCTTTATCAAGTTGAGATAAAAGCCATCGAATAGTGGTAGTTTGGTGACTCACATCTGCTGGCTGTGGAAAGGCGATCTAGGTTGAATGATGGAAGTGATCAATTGTTGCAGTGATTCAGAGGATACATGGAACAGGTTTTCTCTGCTCCCAATTGTGTATTCTTCTATTTCTAAAATAGACTTTACAAATGTTTATCCCCTGTCTTTCCCACCATCAAATCTGCCATCCATTCTTTATTGTCTGTTCCTTGTCTTTCCCGACATCAAATCTGTCATCCATTCTCATAACACTGATGCATTTTGTATGAGTGTCAAATCATATTTTGTAAGTGTTTCCAAATCTTGTAAACTGATTTTTTTTTCTAATTGCCATGTTATGATAAATAGATTTTGTACTTTTCCTTAACTCCCTAATTACTATTTTATTGATGGTGCCGATTGTCACAAAATATATGTATTATTTTATAATCTCCTCCTGCACTGTTTGTTTTGCATGGAATACTGATTATCTCTCTCTTTTCATACAAAGGAAATGTCTTGACATTTATAACTGCTAGACAGTTAATTATTAAGAGCATGAAATAAGTATACTACACTATAACACATTTTATAGAATGATTTAATTAGACGTTGGCAACCTGGGTCAATAAATCTAAAATGAATCATTTGGAAATGAAGAACATGCAATATTCTTTATATTTTGAATTGGCAACATAGTTTTTGTCCTAATTCCTAAATGAAATTCTAAAAAATCATCAGGTACGACTTATGGTTTTTTATTTCTCAAATGACTATTAGGAACTTTTTGGGAGATACAAGTAGTAGAAAGCTAGGTAAACTAGGGACACCAAGCATATTGAAAGCAAATGCCAATCCAGCATGGTCAAGACCATGTATAGAAATGCTGGACTGTCTGGTTGCCTATAATAATGGATAGCATGGCTAAAAATGGGGTTGGGTATGAAAAGTTGACCGTGAAAATGTCTACAGTCATAAGGTCGACAATAGATCTAATGTCGATAGTCATAGGGCCTGATTCATTAAGGAAAGTAAAGCAAAAAAAAGAGTACTTTGCACCTTGGCAAAAACATGTTGCATTGAAGGGGAATGTAAATTTAAAATGTGATGGCAGATTTATAGTTGGGGTAGGACATGTCCTAGAACAACTTTTAAATTTCAGTGTAAAAATAAAGCTACTAAGTATACTACACTATAAGTATTTGTGTGCTACATGAAAAAAACAGCCAATATTTAATTTATGTGCAAAATAATAAACTAATTTGCACCCCTTGCATGGTAACATGGTTTTGTCCAGGAGAAAACGTACTCATTTTTTAAATAATAAAGGTGAGCACTCTCTAAAAGCTCAATGCTGCTCCTATAAGGCAGATATAACAATATGGAGAAAGGATCGCAAAAAAACCCCAAACAATGATGCTGATATAAATGAAGGAGAGAGAGATATATCAATGTAGATAGATGATAAAATGTTTATAGCCTTCTGCCAAGATTTCAAAGGTCTGCTGAAATAGATACGGATACAGGTAGGTCTTGCCCTCAAGCTAATCTAACTGTGCTTATTCTATCCTTGGTGCTTCATCGGATCGAGGGTGGCGCTGGTATACACGCTTCCTCCGTAGGTTGCGACTCCTCTAAATGATGATTTATAGAACAGTGTCCTCACTGTGTCAAAAAGGTTCAGTCAGTTTCAACGCGTTTCATCCACTAGAGACTTTGTCAAGATACTGACTCGGTGAAAGGAGAAGCTATTTATTCATTCTTCCCTATCATGCTTTATTACAGGTAATATAAGCTTAAAAACACTGCATGCACTTTTATAACTTGATGCAGCCTTTACTTTAGAAGCTGGAAACAAATTACATCAAAGTAAATTAAAATTGTATAATGGGAATAAAAAATGTATAAAAGAAAAAGGAAGCTAATGAATCAAAGAAAATTCCTTAAATCAAAATCCAAATTTAATCCATGAGGAGTTTTTATATTAAAAAAACATCTGGATTCAGTCCTTGCAATCTTTTGTACAAAGTCTCCTCCTCTCCAATCAGGCGTAATATGTTCAACTCCCACAAATTTATACACTTTACAAAAATGGTCCGATATGGGTTTTTAATCCTCTTTTAATATTGTAAATATGTTCAGTTAGTCTTTGTTTGAATTTCCATTTAGTCATCCCTACATACTGAAGTCCACAGGGACATTCCAATACATAGATAACTCCCTCAGTGTTGCATGACATGTGAGATTTAATAGAAAAACTTCTTCCTTTACTTTTAGATTTAATTTCATTAATTGGTTGTGTATCCTTAACACCTAAATTTTTTCAAACATTGCAATTCAGGCAAAAGAAAAACCCTTTAGTCCGAGAGGTGCCATGGCTGACGACATCAGGCGGAATATAACTGTTAGTCAGGATGGTCTTCAAATTCCTCACTTTCTTATAGACAATGCAGGGTTGGTCTGCAATAATTGTATTGCAATCTTCATCCATCTTTAACACATGCAAGTGATTCTGAATGTTGGATTTGAAGATCCCTATGTTACTATTGCATTGGCTAATAAATTTGACATCTTCAGTACCTGAACATGCTTTCTCTTTATATTGTAATATGGTATTTCTTTCTAGTGTTCGGACCTCTTCCAAGGCCTTTGATATTTTTAATTCATCCTATTTCTGTCTCAGAAATTTTGCCTTAAGTGTTTCGCTCTGTGTATCAAACACTTCCATATCTGAACAGTTCCTTTTGATGTGCCTAAATTGGCTACTCAGAATATTATTGATCCCCATGGTTACTTGAGGGAGGCACAAATTGATCACAATCAACCTCTTTGTAGTGAGTCTTTGTCTTAATCTCATGGTTTTCTACATATATGGTCAAATCCCAAAAATTTGTTTTTGACTCATTTCGACAGTAAATTCCATGTTTAATGGATTCCTGTTGATATATTGAATAAACTTCTCCAAAATGGATATATCCCCTTCCCAAAGTTGTCGCATAGCTACCTTTTCTCCTTGGGATAAATTCCGTCTAAATTGTATCTTGTCAGGTAATCCCTCAACATCTTTCTCTACTAACTTCTGAAATGTATCTATGTAACTACTTTGCACCTTGGCAAAAACATGTTGCATTGGAGGGGAATGTAAATTCCCGCCCGTCCCCTCACAGAAATCATAGGCTGTAATAAATGTCCTTTGTTTACGAAGATAAATTGAACGTCTAGTTACGTGTGGTCTGGTTCTAGGCATGCGCAGATTAATTTTGTGTACGATACGCACAGAAAAATGGCTGATATGCTCCTTGATGAATCAGGTCCACTGTGAATAAATGTCTTGTGTTAGAGAGTGTAATTCTCTCATGTTTGTCATCTAATTGCCCCTGATATCTACTATATAAATGCCTAGTGGCGTGTGTGAAAAAAAAACAAACAAGCTGCAGCGCCACCTTCTGGGCAGAGTTATACACTGACCTATATATTTCTTGAAGGAGAAGTGACAGTTGGGAGTGGTTGGTGGTTGCCGGGGGTGACAGTGGGGAGTTTTTAACACTTTAAGTAGCTTGATGAAGGATGTGGCGATGAAGATAAAGGATGAGGTGATGGAGAAAAATGATGAGGTGGTGACATGTGGACAAAACCACGTTAAAAAAGGGCGCTTGCGTCGGGAAGTAACGCTCTTCCCCTGAGGAGGCCTGGGCTAGGCCCAAATGCATGACAAGGACCTTTTTAACACCTTAAGTAGCTTGATTTGACTAGAATGCATGAGTATCATGCACGGGTTAACTTGTTTTCAATATGTATATAAATCTGAACATTGGTATGCTTTCTGATTTCTATCTTGAATGTTTCCTTTCCTGAAACAGAAGCCTCTTTAGTAATCAGTCAACTTATTTGTTCTTTCTGCTGCTAAATATGATTGGAATGAAGATTAGCAAGATGCGTTCAATTATACACATGCCCAAAGATTTTGGCTTTCTGCAAGAGAGCGTGGTTAAGAAGAAATTAAAGGGCACTGATTGAAATGTTTCTGCATAGAACTATTGCTTTATTGCTCTTTGAAATCTTTTCCACTTTTTTAAGCTTTGTATTGATTTTTAAAGGACTATTGTAGTAATTATATTGATTATGTTATAGACACTTTTTCTGTGGCCTGGAATTTAGAAGTGGCAGTATGGAAAGTGAATGGAGTTGGATTGTTTTACAATGAAGGCAGGTGCTGGCTGGCAGACTTTAGCCTGGGAGGCAAGCACACAGCACTAGCCCATAAGTAGCAGCCCATCTTTAAAGGTTACAATATATATTCATTAATATAAAAAAGAAGCTATTTTATTGTTGCTTAACCTAACGATACTTTATTATTATAAATGATAAATCTTAAATAAAGCAACAAACCTCACTTTATATTACATTCTATTTTTTTTATATCTTCTTCCTGCAGAACCATTTATATACCTGGCTGATTGTAATGGGGTATGTATGTGTACATATAAAATAATATATATAAACACTATATAGCTATAACAATAATAAGAGCAACAAATAGCAGATCTCTGTCCCATAATCACACTGTTCTCCCTTCATCACACTGTGACCCTCATTATTGTGCCCCCCTCATCACACTGTGTCCCCATCTGCCCACATGCATTACTAACACATGCCCCTTTGCTCACATACTTTACACATACATGCCCTCTCTGCCTACATGCTTTACACACATATGCACTCTCTGCCCACATGCTTTACACAGGCATGCCCCCATCTGCCGACATGCTTTACACATACATGCCCCCTCTGTCCACATGCTCACTTGCTTTATATAGGCATGCCCCCTCTGCCCAAATGCTTTACTTACACATGCCTTCTCTGCCCACATTCATTACTCACACATGCCCCCTCCCTATCACATTACCCCTTCTTTGTACCTTTATCTCTACCAGTGATTTCCAATGGCCTCCTTAACTATGTATCATGTGACTGCTGCAGCCATATGATCTGGTGATGTCACACTCTGAAGGGGATCTAGACACTGCTTTACAGGAGATGCGATGCAGGCAGCCTATGTGGTCTGTGCATGGGCTGTCACATCGCATACTACCTACTGCGGGTACATAATCCATTCACAGAATATTTTTTGTTAGCTTGTAGTACAATATTCTATGAATAAATGACACATTCACAGTGAGTAGCATGCAGTGTGACAACCCATGCACGAACCGCTCAGGCTGCCTGCGCCACATTACCACTAGACCACTAGGGGGCCCGAAATACAAATTAATTGTCCAGCCAGGCCTGCCCCTGAGTGAAGGCAGTAGGAGAAGTGGCAGTATGGCATACCATCATACTCCAGCCCCTTTTCATCACTGCACTTTCTGGACCTGAGAATTCTTTCCAGACTGGTATTACCGAGTTAAATCCAAAAATTTGTTTTTGCTACCAACCTTTACACCAAAACAGTAGGCAAAAATGAGCAAAATATGATGGTATACAACCAGGTATAAATTTAACACCAGCACTTTAACATTCTTCTGGACAAGGGCAGAAATTCTACTGCATTTATTAAATTTATGAGGTTTTGCACTCCCTAACTTTTGCTTTTTATTAGCTTTGGTCTTTTCTATAGGTCGTCAATCTTAATAAATTGTTTCTTGTAGAAATATTGTCCCTTTTATATGGTTGACCTTATTTGCACCATTAAACAGTAAAGGTCTAGAATGCCTTTTTTTATTGAATATTTTACTCTTACATTTTGTAATGCGAAGAAAGAAAAACTAGAATTTGCTGTTCTTGACAAGTGTTCTGACTTCTGAACTTACTTTCTATATTATACAGAAAATGTTGGGAGAAATTATGACAGCAAAATGAAAGATAGTATAAGCATAAACGGAGGTCAAAATGTAGTAAAAATATAGTATGGGCATAATAGGAGGTCACACTGTGTACTGTTTAAATATTAAAAACAAATCGGTCATGGCAGAAAATACATAAATATTTTACATATTTACTGAACCATCTCTAATTATCAGCTTACAACGCTAAAGTTATATGAAGATGCTGATTCCATTACTGATATAGATTTATCTTTATTATTACATTAGCTCTTTTATATATGCTTTGTTATTTTCCCTTTGTATTATATTAATGCCCCAGACCTTATCAACAGTAGCAACAGAACTCTCTTGAGTGTCCTTATGTTGCATTATGCATTTATTTACTGTTGTTTTGTATTTATATATGTTATTGTATTGATATTTATGTGAAGATGGGGAACCCACAGTTGTGGGTATTCGTGTTTTAACTTTTTGGTTTTTTTTGTGTTCCAATAGTAGGCAAATGTTGGAGCTGTCAGTGAGCTATATTGAGAGAATGTTCTTGTTTTGTGTATTGTTTTACAATGAATCTGTGGAAGCACCATGTTTGTTTAATTAACAAATTTTGCAGAGAGATGTCCAGAATTACTTTATTCTTGTAGATTAAAAAATAAATGTTGCATTAAAGAGTTGCAAGCTTGTAAATAACTTTGTATTTATATTATTATGCTTTTGTTGCCAAGGAACTTAACCCATGGGGCTGCAGGAAGACTGCCCTATTAAATAATTAATATTTCAGCTGTTCATAACTTATCTACGAAGCAGAATCACATATGAAACACTACAAAAACTGATATTTTATGCAAGAAATAGAAATTTGCTGTATTTATTTGACAACAACCATAAGAAAAACATGCCGCAATACAAGCTAAAGGTTATAATAACAGAAATAACAACATTGGAATCTAGGGCAGATCTTTAAACATGCCATTTTAGGACACCGCAGAACTTGGAACCTTTCCTGTGATAGCGCATGTTTACCCTCTCTATGAAATATTTGGCACAGTTGCACCTATTTTTTTTTTTTTAACTATTTGGTCCTTAGGAAAACATGGTGCCTTGCACAGGAAGTTACATAATGCCAGCATTTTAAACATCACCTATAAATCATTGCAGTCTACCTAATAAAACACAGGCACCTTTTGAATCTAAATATTTATAAATAAATGTTGGCACCATGGGAAAGGAATGTTTCTGCTTGCATAACAAGCATAACTTTTAAACGTTAGATATAGTATTTGTCATTCTCTTATAAATTTCAGAATAGAGCATGACCTGCAAGCAGGGATTTTAGACTTTCAGAATAATAGAAATTAGGAATTTCACTAGTCTATTCTTAAATAAATTGTGGTCTGATGTCATCACACAATTAAAGGTCGGTTTACATACATGGAAAATAGCACAGCGCAAATACTGTATGTTCTTCTTTTGTGACATCATACACTTATGTTTTTGCTCCTGCATCTGAAAGGGAAAAAGACAAATGGGAGAGAGAGATGCTCACACAAACACATAAGGGAGAGAAGAAGAATACGTGGGGAGTCCGAAGGAGAGAGGTACACATTCAAAATTGGAGAAAGGAAAACAAGATAGCAAGAGATATATGGAGACAGGCGAGGAAAGGGGAGAAAGGTTGAAGAGGTACAGGCAAGAGACACACACACACACACACACATGGGGGGAGGAGTCAGGGTTGGGTTGAGGAGAAAGTAACAGCCGATGGCCAGGACAATGCGGTGCATAGTAGGCGGTCCGTAGGGAAAGTAGGGGAGGAAGAGAGTCGGTCATGATACACTCACTCAGTATAGATCTGTAGTGTCTAAGTTAAATGGTCATGTGTAGCCTTATTCGCTGAACAGGGTAAGGTAAGCTGGATAAATTAATAAAGTGAGACATTTTAGAGAAGCGTTCTGACACCACTTAAATAATGACAAATCTTTGGATAAGGGTCAATCAACAATAAAATCAATGGATATGATTCCATTGATGGGCAAAGGTGGGCAGACCAAAACTATTTACTTCTAGTACACACCTAACAAACCCCAAAATATCTCTCCTATAAGTGGGCTCCCAAACTATTCTACAAAGTTACTGGACAGTCTTCTAGAAACCAAGATCTTTGGCCAGTGTTGAGTCATATTTTAGATAGATGGAGAATGTCTGGAACATGTTTGTCAGCTGTCAGACTTTTTGTCAGGCATGTTGAATTTGATGGGTTATATCTGGACTCGACAACAATTGTTTGTTTGTTTGTTTCTTGCTCATAAGAAAAGCTAATGTTCTTTTTATATAGGTGATATTGAAGAACAACACAACCATTTAGCTTGTTTGGAATTCAGTATTTTAGATGATTCAGTATGTTTAAGATTTTGTTTTATAATTCTATAGGAAACTTTCATGGCAAAATAACCACATGGGTGAAGTAGGTTGTTCTAAAATATTAAGTGAACAGCACCAACTTCTATAATGAAAGGTTGCAGAGTATCAGGGTTACATGAAACTGGGGCAGAGATAAAGACACAATTTATTGAAGACCAAATGTTCTTCTGGACAATTTCATAGATTATTGCTTTGCATTATTGTTTTAATACAAAAAAGAGCAATGGGTTAAAGTAATGAAAATTCTTAATGAATGATCTATAGTATTTGGTGAAATGCAAAAGCAATTAAATGATTTTTAGTTTTTGGGTTGAGTCCAGTATAATATAACTTGAATATTTTCTAGATCCACGTGTAACCCTGAGCTGGGAATATATCCAAGAAATGGGATTTCAGTAGTTTTTAATATATATTTCTAAAGTATAGCATGCAAAGCATTTTCTCTGAACTTGATCAACATTAAACCGACATGATTTAGTTGTTCCTCCAAGAAGAAGATCTAAAGAAAATAATGAATATTAATGGCTACAAATTACCTTAAAATTGTATGAAAATATATTTGAGCAGATCCTGAAAAATGTCCAGAGCATTAGAGGCCAAATGGCAAGACTACATAGTCTATTCCACTTGTGTTGTTACAGGCCATATTTGAATTTATGCCCTTGTTTGATCCATAACAAATTAAATTATCCTCTTAAATTTCGTTTTGAGAATATTCTAACTAGTATTGATTAAAAATACCAAATGCAATGAGCTATTTAATATTTATTCATTGTTGTGATTTTATTATGACCTTGATAATAAATACAAGGTTGGATATATCCATTTTTTACTCAAAAAATGGAACCCTGACAAATGAAAGCTAATGACCCTTAATATATTTACCAAGTGTATACAAAATCATATATAAGGTATCTGTATCATGTTGTAGATTTATCTGAATAACATTTGATGTAACATGGGTGAAATAAAAAAATAAAAATATATATATATAAATATATATATTTTTATTATTAGAAACAATTCTACATGGTTCTATATGGTTCTACATGGTCACATAATGGGGCTTTTTATTGGTTGATGTGAAACAAACAATACATTTTAGGTAACATGGAGAAAACCGTTATAAATTTAGGTTTGCTAAAATGTCTTTGGGTAGTGTTCATGGGAGAACTTTATTGTTGTGAGAGGTTTTTCATGTTTTGATTGTACTGAAGGAGTTAGACAATGTGTAGCCAGGTATCGCCTACATAGAGATGTTTAAAGCAAGTTAGATTGTGTAAATTGAAAAGATGTGAGGACCAAATTCATTGATTACTGAGCCTTGAGTGAATCCAAAACAGCTTCAGGAAGCCTCTTGACTTGCCTGAGATACCTCTACGAAGATGTTTACTAAATGCTCGCATGCCACCACTTGCGGTAGGGAAAGTAAGAGATGGCTCAGCAGTCAACAGTAAATATGTGGCTCTTAATGGTGAGAACTTAAAGGGTTTTCTAATATGGTGAAAATCCTAGAATTAAGGTGCCAAAATTGCCAATTCTCTAATTTTTCAAGAGTACACCACTGCAGCCCCCCCCCTACCCTCATTGTTACAAAATATATGTTGGAACACAGAAAAGGGGGTCATGAATTTCTTCTTTGTAAATAAATATATACATTCAAACAAAATAAAACCATATGAAACAGCCCTGCTATTATACCTCTCCCCTCCCCTTGCTGTGGTCGAGAAACTGCAGCAGCCCTCCTCCCCACATACACTTTATTTTTAGAACAATTTATTTTTCCAGTTGGGGCATTATAGCAACAACCTCAAATACAGGTATTGTATGCAAATGGAAAGATAAATATATATTTACACTTAAGGCCTCATTTAAAGTTGCACGTAAAGTGGCACACTTGTGGTGTTACGCCTGTATTTTGAGTTGTTCGCATGTTGAGATCCGAGCAACCAGACATCAAGTGTATAGATGAATTTGGATCAAAGATGTGACAATCATTGACATAATCAACTCATAAACTTGTATTCGGCTTATGGATGTGAAGATACTTTACCTGAAAGGAGGGTCTAAAGACACGTGTAACCCAAAATAAGATGCACTAACACTCCCTTACTGTGTTGCACCTGCATGTGAATGCCCATGATCCAACTTTCAATTCTCAAGGGGTCCAAAGTCTCAAAATATGGGTGCAAGCTGTGTGCATGCACAGTACAACACATTTTACATAAAATACAAATGCAATTATGTCCAACTCTGAATGAGGCCCCGGATAGGGCCAGTGCAGGTACAGTAAGTCCTGACTTGTGTGTATAATACAGTATATATGAATTTTTCAATTTACTTATTTATCTCCAGTTTTCATTTGTGGCAACAAAATAGTATTCTTAAAAGAATGCAACTAAACCTAAAACAACAATAAAAACAAATTTAGAACTCCACATAAAAGACATATTCATAGAGGTGAACAATGTAAGGTTGTGATATAAACTGACATTCATCAGTTCTACAGTCTCAACTTTTGTTGACAGGGAGCTGTACATGATGTATCTAAAAGTGAGCAGCAATGTTCTGTATATATGAAAAGCAAATTATATCCTAATGGAAAATGTTCTGCTGTGACTGTCTATTTTTAAAACTGTGACAAACTAAAATAGTTGAGAAAAACGTCTCTTTAATGCAGATGTAACACGTGTCAAATTGTCTTTTAACGCATGAGGATTCTTCTGCTGCACGATTTCTCTAGGTGTAATCTTAACATTAACCAAACTATTGTTGCATTTTTTTGTGTAGTACAATGGGTAACTGTATGGTTTACTGTTCAGTCAATGTAAAAATATAAGGTCTTGGTGGGAAACGCAGTTTACATTGAATGACAGATGCTGCCATTAATAAATAAAAAATAGAAACAAAACTTATTTTGGTTTGATATTAATGAATCGCCAGCATTTGTAGTCTTTTCCACTTCCTTGAATCTTCATAGACTAAATGAAAAATAAAACAAATAACAAAATGGAAAGTCTGCATGAAAAAAAAAATACAAATGAGTCCTGCCAAATGTTCAAATATGGGATAAGCAAGAACCCTTCATCACTGCCAGCCAGTTTCAACAGTCCAGTGGGGAAAAATGCTTGTGGTTGTTTGGACGAGAAAAGGAGTCCTTATTAATTCCGGCTGTGATCATTGAGCGCTGTTCCTTTGCAGTGTTTCGTGGGTCTTTTTTATGGCAATATTTAAGGTTTTTGGGGGTTTTTTTGTTCCTTTTTTCTTAAATCTTTGTTTATTGAGTAAGAAAATAGATGTTAAACAATATTTAGAAGAGCATTCCTCCCATTTTTAGCATGAAACAAAACCAGAATGGGAGGGGGTGTTGAGCAAGAAAAGGGACGGTGAGATCCTTTTGGCATGTTCTTGCATAGAAACACTGTTTCCAAAAGGAAAATAAGCCCAAGTTCTGTCTGCACTACTAGCGGTCAGTACAATGGCATCGTTCAATGGCACACTGCCTACCGCCTGGAAAGGGGAATTATTCAATATCCCATACACTGGGAGAACATCAATGTGCCATCAGGGAACTATATGAAGTAGATTATGAAATACTTCTCATACTGAAAATCCAGCCACCAAATCAAGTAATTGTAAATTCAACATAACAATCTTGGCTTGACATGAAGATATCATCACTTGACATGTCAATCCTTGTCTGCCACTCCCTCAGAGTAGGAACAAGGATCTCCAGTCTACAGGGAGAACTACTTTTGCACCATTGATTAAGTGTCTAAGTAGGGATTTTTAATACTGGAAAGTTGGTAGATTCAAAAGGTTAAAAAGCCATAAGTCGGGTCATCTGGTACTGGCCCACCTAATATGCCCATAGTGAGCTCTCTGACCTGAAGCCAGAAGGTGGTTAAACTAGGGAAGCTCCACCAGATGTGCAACAGAGACCCAGTAACCGATCCGCATCTCCAACAAAAATTGGAGCACTTGAATGCATCTTGCACAGTTGGTATGGACACCTGTATAATCTGGAGAGAATTTTGAACTGTGTTTTAACTACGGAAAGGCTGAATGAACTTGATGATGATAGATCATTGAGCATCATTGAACTTGATAAATTATAAAACTTTGGGCTCAATTTGTTCAGTTTCTACATGTGTTCGCCCGAACTCACGATTTCAAGATTTGTTATAACTCTGTAATGAACCATATAAGTTGGCAATCAAGATTCTGTAAATAGGGGAGATTGTGTGTTGGGAGTTCCTGAGATTTACAATAAAGATCTTCAAAGATAGTCAGCCTCCTTCTTGCCGCTGCATGAATAATCTTATCCTGGATGTGTCTAGCTTGTAGATAGAGCCAAAGTTCCCAAGGCAGAAGGTTTAGTCTTTCCTGCAAATCGGGGAAAGCTCAAGTCTTTCCATTCGCAACCGGCCACACTTGACCGTCTTCCCATAAGCCATAGTCTAAAAGCTCCTGGCTATAGCCCTGGTGGGAAATCTGGATTGTTAGTCAATGGAGTGAGAGGAGACAATGAGAAATAAATGTTTGTTTGCATTCTCAATTTAGTCCAGCATTGAAGGGCAGGGCCAATCGTGGGGTGAGATATGCAGGGTAGCTTGGAGAGCCATAGGAGGCCGGGAGGAACCTTCAGAGTACGACCTTCAATTGTTATCCATGGATAGGAATCTATGCCACGGGTCCTTTCTAGGATTCCTAAATTCAGAGCATAACTTGGAGATTAATATAATAAAGTTTATACTAAATAATTAGAGATATCTTTAATAATCAATACTCCTAAGTATTTGATAAGAGACGGGTGCCAGGAAAAGGAGAAAGCATGTTTTATCTCTGTTAATAAAATTAGTGGCAATGAAAGATTAAGGACAACCAATTTAGTATAATTTATTTTGAAGCTAAACAAGTCACCAAATTTCTAAAATTCTGACATCAGATTAGGAAGGGAAATCACTGGATTGGTGACCATGCCAGGAGATGGTCAGAAAATAAAGCCAGTTTAGGCATAGTTGTCCCTACCTGAATCCAGAGCTATCGGGATTTTTTCCAATAGACTGAGCCAAAAAACATATAGAGAATAAAAATTAGTGGGGACAGCACGCAGCCTTGTCATGTTTCATTTCTTATAAAGAAGGAATCAGAAAGAGAGCCATTAATGTTGATTCTGACTGTGTAAGCTTGATAGAGTGAGAGGATTCATTGTAGACATACATACCGAGTCCCATGTACTCCAGTACTCCATATAGGAACTGCCAGTTTACCCCGTCAAAGGCTTTTTCAGCGTTGGTTGAGAGTGGCAAAGCAGGAGCTGTCAAATTTCCACCAGAGTGAATCATATAAATGATTTTTGTGGTGTTATCCCGGGCGTCACGTCCTGGAACAAAACCAACTTGATCAGAATTAATGAAGTCTGGTAGCAAGAATTTCAAAGGTTAGCATTCATTTTTGCCCAAAGCCTAAGGTCAATGTTCAACAGGGAGTTTGGTTTGTAGCTCGAGCACTGGAAGGGGTACCTTCCTTAGGGAGAATCATAATATTAGCCTCAAGGGATTGTTATGAACAGCCAACTACATCTAAATATCATTGAAGGCTCCCAAGTGAAGAGGGTTCAGTCTCCCCCAAAAGTTTTGTAGTATATAATGGTAAATCCATCAGCTCCTGGGCTGTTCCCCGTGAAGGAAGATGAGATTGCATCCTCCAGTTCCCTCATTGAAAATGGCTCATCTAAGAGCATTCTAGCTGACTCCGAAATCTTAGGTCAGTCACAATTTTGCAGGTGTTCTGTACTCAACTTTTTTTTAGGGCGGTGTCCACCAGGGAGGTAACACTGGACATTTTGTGTAGGTTTAAGTAGTAGGAGTGAAATGATTTAGCAGTCCCATTGGTAAGATGGCAATCCCTACCTCCAGAATCTTAGAATCTTTAATTGAGTGTATAAGGGAAGCAGCTCTTTCAGCACATAATGATGTGGTGAGAAGGTGGCTTATTTCAGACAAAAATGCTACTTGATCTTGTTCAGGAGTTAATTAAAGGTATACTGTTGAAGGTAAATTGAGTATTTAAGTAGGAGCATCCTCCTCTTCTAAAAGGAGTGATGAGAAAGATCAGACACTACTAAACACTTGGATATCAAGATAGCAACAAGAGGCGGGTAGTGCATACTAATGAATAAAGGAGCTGCACCCTGTTTAAAATGGGTTTCTTGAATAAAGACTACATCGGCCCGGTCAGAATTGTAACCTTGTAAAGCCTGTGATTTCTTCTCAGGGATATTAAAGCCTTTCATGTCAATAGAGCAAATTTGTATGGTATCCTCAGTGGTGTGAGTAGTGCCTGGACAGTTAGTATTAGATGATATCATCAGATGTGTCATCTGGTAGAGAGCTATGTGTAGAACCCCTGAGGACTGGAGAAAGAGTGTGTGGTAGGCGGGGGAGGAAGAGTAGTATGTGGCAGGATAGATGAAATGCAAATGACACAAAATGAGTAAAAAAATAATAGTAAACTGCACCTTACTAGTCCATAGCAAGGTGTTTCCAGGCCATAGCATTAGTGTCAACATGTGTTGGGTGATGAGAGCCCTGCAGATGGAAAAACAGAAACTTATCTTAAGAAAAAACAGAGCTCGATAGGTAGATAGGTAGAAGTATGAATTACAAAACGAATAGTGCAATATGCACCTGAGGTAACAAAGAAATATTGAACCAATTATAAATGCAGCTTTAGACAGCTATGGGTAATATATAGGAGCCCCAAAGTAACAATAGTTTAAACTGCACAGGACAGACCAAAATAATGATAAACTAGAATACTAGGGAAAAGTAAGAGCTCTATGCTAGTTCTTGATCAGATAGAGTGAAAGACAATTAGCTCACACCTTCACGGTAAGGTAAGTAAAAAACCCAGTAAGAAGGTAGCCAGTAGGCTAGAGAACAGTGAAGAAATGTAATAATCTATCTCTTAAGATGAACAGTTGAGGCTCAATCGGCTATACCAGATCTATGTCTATGAGTAGACTCTACAGTTATTTCAATTATTCTGCAGTACCTTACTTAAACACAGCTTGAGACAACAAGGAGTATAAAATGATCCAGATTAGTAGTAGTTCAAACCTCAAATGACATAACAAAATAGTAATAAGTCATGTCAGGCAAAAACTAATGCTCTAGGCTAGATCTTCACCAAACTAAGCGAACAACAAAAACACAATTCAGTTTGGCTTTATCTAGAAAATACATAGAAGAGTTGGTTTGGCAACTGAAGTTCAAAGTGATAACTCCTCTCGTAAAATCAACAGCTGAGAGTAAGCAGTATCAGAAAAACCTTTGTCATCATGGAAAGCAATCCCTAGGAAGGTACTTTGTAACGTGAACATGTACAGCGTCCTGGCAGAAAATATGTATAGTGAGAGAAAACAGATTGTGTTGCCCATCTGACTGGCACATGTTGGAATTTTGGGTCGTTTAGAGGAATGACCCTCTATTTCCCATCTTTCACGTTGAAGATCTGAAAAGGGGATCAGACGAGTGGACCAGGCCTGCCTTTCCGGTAGGGAGTTCTCTATAAATCTAATGTAGAACACAAGAGGTCAAGATCAGAAGGGTCTTTCAGGAGAGCTTGTTTAACAGCGCAGGCTGCCTGCAGGCTAAAAGGAAAGCCCCAATGATATTTAACATTGAACATTCGCAGATTCTTCTGTTAGAGGCCATAGACGTCTCCGTTGCTGCCGGGTATGCCAGGAGAGGTCCTGGAATACCTGAATTTCGTGTCCATCAAAATCGATCCCATCTAAATTCTCACTTTTCAAATTATATCTTCCTTCTGGGAATAATAATGTAATCTATAGATAATGTCTCTGGTTCTTTCTGTGTTAGTGCCTCTGGAGTCTCGGTCCAATACCTTGTTAAAAATCTTTGTGAGGGCATCTATGATCTCGGGAGGAGAGATGTGTTCAGGGATCCTTTTTATACGTAGGTTATTGTGCCTGCCCCTATTATCAAGATCATTCACTCTGGTCTGTAATTCTTTCAGTTCCATGGCCTAGCACTGACCTGCATTCTGAAGTTTCGCAACAAGATCAGTTGAGTTTTTCTCTTTCTTCCTCCAAAGAAGACGACCAATCATTATATCATTATAGTTGCTATATACATGTGGATAGTAGTCACAGCTGGTGACAAAGTTTCTTATGCTGTAATGCAAGGATATCCTGTTTTTGTGGACAAGCATTTGAAATGATGAAAAAGTTTGACATTTCATTAGACCATGGGATAATCCTCTCCATTAGAAGATGGGGTGAATGACAAGCCAAAGGATGAGCAGCGCAGGTAGTAGGAGGGTTTATGAGGTATTGTTACATATCTGGTTGTAGAGAAGGCTCCTTACCTTGATTTGCCTTCTTCATATGTATTGTCTTTTTATCTTTGCCCCCTATCTTTGACAAGTAATAGCTGTTCGTAATAGGTTACCCCTGGAACAAACAAAATTAGCTAGACATAAGCATGCATGCGGTAGCAGTCGAACACTATCCCCCAATAAAGTATCAGAACATGGTAGGGGCTAATGGCTGAATTGTTGCATTGTTAGTCTTTGTGGTGGAAGTAAGAATCTAGCACAAAGTAGGAGTTCATGAGACCACTTGGTGACAATGGGACAACAGTCAAGGATGATAGTGCAATAGGGATTATAACAATATCAGAAGGAACCACCGGCAGGATGGTGGGTACAAAGTTCTGGGTCAGGGCCTGCTTAGGGAGCCCGTGCCCATCTTTGTGTGGGCATTAACCAGTGTCTGGCAACACTCACACCATGATTTGCATGAATGCATAGTGCAGATAAGGCAGGCACATGTGAAATCATCTGCAGGCAGTATAGCCAATGTGGCCAGCACTTTTGGATAGGTGGGTAGCAAAAGACAGACTGTGGGCGGTGAATTTGTGTTGTGACTGCGTTAGAAATCGGTACTAAAACATATTTAGACGCATTCCCATTTACAATTTGTGATAGATAATTTATTCATACACAAACATAAAATGAAACAATAAACATGTATATACAAAAATATATAAATTTATAGAGACCTGATTTAAAATATACTAATTCATAAAAATTATGGAAGATAAATGCTAATTGGTGGATTATAAAGCTGAGATGACGGGGAGATTGTGGGAGGTGGCACAGGGGGCAAGAAGTCACTGCATTGGGGCATGAACTCCTTCTCAGAAGCGCTATCTATTTCTTATTAGATACAGATGGCTGTACCCACACCTCCCACCTCCCCCATACGGTGTAAGAGCCTTGCTTAAAATGCTCTAACACGAATTTGAGTAAATTTGATATCGCCTAAAAAAACAAAACAAAAATCTTTCCGATCAACAAGGGGAGAAAACGCCTTGTAATATGGGGAGGAGGGGGGGGGGGGTTAAGGAGATCCACAGGGGCTGTTACAATTCAATAATTATTTGGAGTTTTGATCAGCTTGTTATAATTTGTGTTTACACTGATAATTCTCTCTTTTTTTCACAAACTGCAATAATTACATTGTGAAGCAGTGTTCTTCCCAAAAAAAAAGAATGAAACGCTTTGAGTTTTAATTTATACAGCACTGTAGAGAATGTGATCAAAGTTAGTGTTCTGAAGTTTGATTAAATGTTCTGAATTCATTTAAATGTTCTCTGCAGACACCATCTGCTTGATTAAAATAAGCCTGTTTCCAATTTATTAAAGGAAGATTAAGAAAAAAAGGGCTATTACATTGGTTCATTTCTAAGTGTTAGCACATTTTATTTTTAAGAAGTTACCACGCTTGTGTTACAGTATTTGTAAATATATTTTTGGAGCATATTTTTGAAATATGGTCAGTTAAACTATAATTCTATTACTCTCTTCTTATTGATATAAATTAATATCCCCCAGCGAGAAGTTTATGTTCCATATTTGATGTTGTTTTTTATGAACTAATAATAAAGACTTCCCTTATTGTAACATACTGTGGATCATGTACTTATATAGCGCCAAACTATAATTATGTATTCTTGGAAAATTATTTGGCAATTTGCTTTGATTCATCTAGAGAACATTAGAGTAAAAGCAAATGTCTTGCAGGTTGCTATTAGCATTTTGCACATTTGCACCTTTTCATTAAACATTAAGTAATGCGGATCATTGAGATATTTTTGATGATGAGAAAAGATCGGAAAACATTGTACATGTACAGCAAAAAAAGTATATACTATACTTAAGCAGAACAAATGTATATATTGTGTGACTATATTACAGTCTGACACTACTTTTGTCAGTAAAGCAGGATGTCATGTGAGAAACAGGAAATCACTCATATTAAAGATAATTATCTACAAATAGACTGCAAACAAGTGTAAATCATACTTGCCTACTCTCCCGGAATTCCGGGAGGCTCCCGAATCTCGGGGAGTCCTCCCGGAACAATAGGCAAGCCTCCCAGATCCTAAAAAATGCAGATTTTAACGGCATTGAATGTTGGGGGCGGGGCTTATTCGTGTCATTAAGCCCCGCTATTAAATGTCGTTCAATTTTGGCATTTTATTATGGTGAAGCAAAGACGTCACCACGTCACCACGCCCCCTCCTGCCCCTGTCACATGAGTCAGAGGTATGGTGTGAATGCATGTAAATTATATAAATATTAATGTAAACAACAGTTCAAAATGACATGATTTTTTATTTTTAGTATTTTTCGGCAAATTTATATTTTTGGAGAAATCCAAAAACATACTTGCCAACTCTCCTGGAATGTCCAGGAGGCTCTCGAATTCCAGGTAGGTCTCCTGGACACTTGGGAGAGTAGGGCATCCTCTTGCATCTGCCCACTTCCTAGTGAAGTGGGTGGCATTAGAGCCCCGCCCCCTGCTGTACAATGTGATTCACCAAGCTCCACACCCTGAGTCCATACTACCCACCTCCCCTCCCGAGGGCACATCAAAAAGTTGGCAAGTATGTTCAAAAACAAAACGCCTGTCTTGTTGAAACAAAGCATCACCAAAAAAGGAGGATGGTTTTGGAAACAAAATTGCAACCAGGGATGGCTCGTTCTTCTGTTGTTTTTGCATTACTAACTGTGGTTGGCAGCAAAACATAGAAAGTAATGAGCAAAAGGCTTAATCTTATGTATGTCTATATCTGTATACAGAATCATATATAATCAATATATACCAATGTGAATGCTCATTCTCAATATGTCATTTTCCCATGTCAGCTTTTGTACAATTCCTAAACCAATCTGGGCTTTATCTGAACGATTTCAATGAGTATGCTTTCTTATGCAGCATAGTATATATCTGTCAGCTTCAAAGTGATTAATATTTCCAGAATACAAACTCAACAAATCCCTTCATTGAGGACAAACACAGTTCAATTTTCCACAAGTTTTGATACCAGTTATAGGAGCGGTTTATATAAAGGAAATAAAACAAGGCTGTAGCTGATACAGACACTCTCTATTTACAATAATGTACAAGAAGCTAAATGTCATCTTAATTACTGTCGGTTTTTAAAGAACGTCACTTTAAATTACAGTGGAACAATTTAATTATCACACCCATTGAAGATTCAATCAAATAATGCTGCAGACTGCAAATTGTCATTTTAAATTCACAACATAAATTATGACAAAAAATAAAGTGGAAAAGGATTATTTTGCAATGGTCAAAAGAAAAGTGGTTAGTCGTACTTTGGTTTAATCAGCAGTCAGCTTTGAGGAAAAGTAACAAATGCATTTTTAAAATAATTAGAAGACAGTGACAAAAATATTTGATGTTTATAATTGCTATGTAAAACAAATGTTTCATAGTCATTTTAGACTGGGGGAATAACCCTCACTGTTATGTTTACTAGTTGAATGGCCTTTCCATAGGGCGGCCATGGTAAATGTGAAAATAATGGAAATTGGTAATTTCATTATTTACCATGGTAATCCTGTGACCTTTTTCATATTGGCGACCAACTCTTACATATGTTGTTGTTGTCGTTATTATCAATAATAATTCTGTAGCACTTTACAATTGGGAACAAACACAGTAATGAAAGAAGACTGGGTATAACCAGACAGACAAAGATATAAGAGGTATATGTCACACTACAATGCTGTATAATGAGCTGGTGTGTGCATTAAGGATTATACAGGTGACCACTGACCAATTTAGGAGATTGGTTTTCAGCTTGCTTAACTCCACCAATACACACATTTTTAACTAACATACAGTCATTTCCAAAAGTTTTGATAATGACAGAAGTATTGGTTTTCACAAAGTTTGCTGTTTCGCTGTTTTTAGACCTTTTTGTCAGATGTTGCTATGGTATACTGAAGCAAAATTACAAGCATTTCATAATTCATAATGTCAAAGGCTTTTATTGACAATTACATTACAAGTTTATGCAAAGAGTTGTAGCGGTCTTCTTTTTGAAGACCGCTAAAATTCACCCTGGCATCCTGTCAATCAACTTCTGGGCTGTATACTGACTTATGACCGCTAAAATTCACCCTGGCATCCTGTCAATCAACTTCTGGGCTATATACTGAGTGATGGCCGTCCATTCTTGCCTAATCAATGCTTGGAATTTGTTAGAATTTGTGGGTTATTGTTTGTCCACCCGCCTCTTGAGGATTAACCACAAGTTCTCAATGGGATTAAGATTTGGGGAGTTTCCTGCCCGTGGACCCAAAATTTACATGTTTTGACCCCTGAGCCACTTAGTTATCACTCTATGGCAAGGTGCTCCATTATGCTGGAAAAGGCATTGTTCGGCACCAAACTGTTCTTTAATGGTTGGGAGAAGTTGCTCTTGGAGGATATTTTGGTTCCATTCTTTATTCATGGCTGTGTTCTTAGGCAAAATTGTGAGTGAGCCCACTCCCTTGGCTGAGAAGCAACCTCACACATAAATGGTCTCAGGATGCTTTACTGTTGGCATGACACAGGACTGATGGTAGCACTCAACTTTCCTTCTCCGGACAAGCATTTTACCAGATGCCCCAAACAATCTGAAAGGGGATTCATCAGAAAATTAGAGAAAATTACTTGATTGCAGTCCTCAACAGTTCAATCCCTGTACCTTTTGTAGAATATCAGTCTGTCCCTGATGTTTTTCCTGTTAGAGTATCCTGGGTTATACACCAATATCTTCAATACAGGTTAATTACTTTTTACTTTGATAATGCCTGGCCCTTCCTCTAAGACCCTACTGTTCATGGTCACGGAATGTATATATGTGATATTATTGTAAATAATTTCATGTTCCTTTATGTAAGCTCCTGTCGGACCCCCACTTACCTTGCTATCTCTAATCCTGATACATGCTCATCCACCTCCCCTCTCGCTATGAATGGGTACTTGTGTGCATCTGTGTCAGGTTCTGGGCAGTGTGTGTGTGGGTGTACACCACCCTTCTCCTTAGCTTCACATTGTGATATTCACACCAATACACAATGTGTCTTCTATATATCTAACATATTATATGCATAGTTACAGGTCAATCTACATGTATATTATGCATGTACAGTTAACCACTATTAATCACTAATTTAAATAGGGAAAGTGAAAACATTGATGTTTCCATTTCTAACTGAGTTGCAGCATTTTCCAGCAGCTCCGTTTAATAAGGGGTCTTAGTCTCATTTTTAACACATGGACAAGAATTGTTGGATCGCGGACAGGATTGAATTTTCTCACATTGTGCTGTTGCTGTTCTTGACATGGGACTCTCACAGGTCTGCAAATTGGAGGTAAGATGATGCTACTTGAATATAAGAGTCTTTAGGCCATGTTAATGTATGAGAAGCATTATGGCCTGATTCATCAATTTAGTGAGCCTGTTTAATGAAGCTTTGAAGCTGTCCATGATATTGAGCTGCTGGTTAATTCCTGTTTTTTAACATCCTAGTTTCAAATTGGGACTGGTTTAATATTTTTTTTATATCATTATTTGAACTGCTTTCTGTCTTCTTTAATAGGAGCTATACCCTCACCCCACATTACTTGTAACTAAGAGCAGACATTATTCACTGGTAGTTTTATTTGTGCCAGCTAGTTACTGCTTTTAAGTTCCTTAATACTATCTTTGGGACTGGAATGGACTGTTGAGTTATCCAGTAGATATCTACAACTACTTTTGTATCAATTTAAAATATTAGTATTATTTTTATTATTATAGTTATCATTACACCTTAACTTCTGGGATCATGGAAGTGCATCCCCGATGGAATGAAAAGAGAACGAGAAAGTGTAAGGCAGAGACACAAAACTTGAACCAGTCACTGTAGAAATCTTAAAACGGTTAGATGATGTCAGCCATAACTGTCCTTCACTATCTTAACTGAACCCCCATTAGTTTCTGGGTCTAGGAAAGGCTTTTGCTTTTGTGCTGCACAGGTACTATTGTAGTTATCCTCCAGGTTGTAGTAACTGTGTCTCTGGCACGTTCTATCATTCTTACTGCTGGAAACAGAGCTGGGATGGTAATTATCCATGATGTTCGGAGGTAGCTGCTGTTACCAAGGAGGCTGTAGAGATCACCAAATGCGCAACTGAGATGGTCCAGAAAATTAAATGACATGGTGTTCAGTAGATCTTCTAAACACCCCTGTTCTTGGTGTGATGACTACACTGTACTTTGTACTACCATGTAATTTCCTGTTTAACTGTTTTTAATTTGAGTGAAAATGAATATGTGGGAGGTAGGGCACAGAGCTCATCTAGAGTACATCCATCACTGTATTTTGTTAATCAATTGGGAAAGTATTTAATATTTTCATTTATGTATTTCATGGTCTAAGTTGTTTGTTTCATTTTTTTTTTTAATACATTTTATTGTATTGTGTTAAAGTTGAAAGTGCACATTTAGTGTTTCTTTGTTCAACATTTTCAGGCACTTTTATTATTGGTAATTGTGAAGTGGTCATTATAAAATAGACTGTAAATGAGTGTAATTCAATGTAAATAAATACAGTTAAAGATCCAGTGTTTATGCCTTAATTGTGTATGCTATCTGCCAATTCTGTTCCTGGATACGCTTGTTATATAACCATACAACCACACGCTTTTACATTTTCCCTCTTATGACACACCTACTTCAGTCCTTTAAATCAAATTTACTGTTCTATATATAAATATCTCATGTATCAAGACATTATAAAATTCCTAATCCCAGCACAGATATATTGTACAATAATACAATTATATAAATTCAATAACATAAAATTACACACGGCAACATGGATGACAATCTGTGTGTATGTACAATATTTTACATTACTAATTTCTTGCTCATGTGTGTGTATGTAACTTCTTAAAAGCTAGACCTCATGGGTCTAGGCTCTGTCGGACATCTTTAACTATAATAAGACATTTGTGACTATAAAACAAATGTCTTACAACACAGGTATCTCACACAAAAACCTTTTTGCTGACTTACATACAATATCACTTAACAATATTCACTTACAATTTCACGTCCTCACAAACAATGTAAATCCATATTTTAACATCTGGAAACCAAAGACAGCTATTTCACTTCCTTGTATACTATATATTTAACAACTAACCATTTTCTATGCACACTAACATTTATTATAACATTTATTACAATGTATTTACAGTGTTAAACTTTCACATACATTGTACAACTCCTATTGCTTATATGTTTACCATTAAAACACTGTAAATATTATTACTATGGGGCTAAACACTGAATATATTTAACCATTATATAATCCCTTATGATCACATATTACCACAACCCCGAAGGGCATATGAAAAGTTGTCTGCTCCTTGATGAAGATTCCAGACTATTGGCTTGATTTACTAAACTGCGGGTTTGAAAAAGTGGAGATGTTGCCTAGAGCAACCAATCAGATTCTAGCTGTCATTTTGTTGAATGTACTAAATAAATGATAACTAAAATCTAATTGGTTGCTATAGGCAATATCTCCAATTTTTCAAACCTGCCGTTTAGTAAATATACCCCTACATCTCTATGTAGAGCGAGTGTGTCTGTTTGAATGAGCTTCCTTCTCCAAAAATGCATTTGTCTTAAAAAAAGTTAATTACAATGCCTTTGTGGATGTGGCTAATGTACAGGATTGGAAGCTAGGTCTATTCAAATGTAAATGTCTTTGGCCTCATACCTCACTTTAGGCAAATGCTAGTATCCGGCCATATAAAATGGGGTAGGAGACTGTCCAGAGAAATCCAATTTCTTTTGATACTGGCTTAATTTCTGTATGGAGATTGATTTATTATATATATACTGTAACATCATCAGTGGAATAGGTACCATCTCCTGGGGCAGATGGCGATTAACAGTAGCAGTAAAAAACAAAAGTCCAGAGGTTTCAGGTTAAAAACCACAGCTAGTTTATTCACCAGCTTGCAAACAAAGCAAAACATAAACAAAATCCTAGCCGTCTGGCTACTAGCTAATACATTTTAATGACACCCTCTCTCAGGTGTTGGACCTTGTGTTCAAACACACACTCAACATATCATTGCTCACCACAGCATAGTCTCTCAGGAGGCAACTCACCTCCTCCCAAGTCTGAGACAATGATTGCATATTCTAGCTGCCTTCTCACAGGCACCTCGCAGGTGCATCTCTTGATCAGTCTGTTTAGAGACTGGCAGGCCAGAAAACCTGGACTGGGCCTTATGTATGGAGCCCACCCTTCTCTTTCTCCATACATAACAAAATGGACCCTTACCATGTTTTGTTAGCGCAGGGAAATACCCTGTGGGAAGCTTTACCCACACATCTACACATCTCCCTGGTGTTTTAACGTACACAACGCTGGAAGCCTGGGACACATACCTCTTTCATTTAGTCTCCTTCCAGTGACTCTGTCAATACAATACTTTTTCAAATACTAACATTGGAATCTTAAAAAATACATTACACATATTTTTTGTGAAAATTAGATACAAGACTTAATTTTGCCAAAATGAACCACAAAACACAATGGTGGTTTAGGAAACAAAACCAAAAGACAGGGTGGTTCACTCATCATTAAATAATTTAAAGTTTTCTTGCCTCAAAGTGCTATTAAATGTTTCTTAACTTTAATATTATGCTAAGCTTATTTCCCAGAAAAAAAAAGAAAATGACTAACCCAATTCTCACATGCAACTATGTTTGGCATTGAAACATTTCTACTAAATGCAGATTTCCTTTTTTAATAATGCTGACAAGGAGATTAGATTTTGCTATTCCATTCGCATGTTACATAAGAAACATTTGCAATATCCCTGTGACTTTGCCTCTGGACATCGACAAAGTAGACGTTGATTATGGCTGTGCAGTCATCTTAGGTCTGCAAGTTCTATAGCTGGGAGCAGATGTCTATGTCTCCTCCTGCTCATTATTAATATAAAACATAGGAATGCTTAATGCTTCATTCCATTTTGGCATATTATTGTTGTTGACTTCATTTCTGTATTCACAAAATGTTCTCCAGAGACTCCCTATAAAAATGATTACACAAAAGCAATGGAAAGATGCTAAAATAGCTATTCTATGAGAAATATATTTAATGGAAATATATCATAAAAAATGTTTTCTTTCAGAGCACAGAATTACATTAAGCTATGTCCATCATGTTGATGCTGCAAATGCTGGAATACAAATGAATATTTTGTTATTTGCAAGTATTAAAAATCTATTTGAGGGCTCATATGAATACAGAGCTTTGATCAATTCTCTAGAAGTAAATGTTCTTTTTAATTAAATAAGACTACAGCAAATAAACCATTATAAATGTGCTGCAACTTTCTTAATGCAATGTGTTCAATTCCAGCAAATATATATTTTTTCCATTTATTAAAAGCCATGGTGATTGCTATTACACGATAAACTCATTTGAATTACTTTTTTACACTTAACTTTGTTGATGATATAACTTATTCTATTATGAGTCATTATGATTATAGCCTAATCATCTGTTCATGTTATAATATATTCTAATATCCGAAGTTACTTTAGACAATTTTTTTTCCAGTAAATCACTGTGGATAAGCAAACAAGCGGTTAATGAATTTTGATGAAGGAAAGAGACATATTCAGGTGCCTGTTTTCTGTCTTACTCTGACTGCTTACTTAGAAATGCCCTGTTATCACAGTTTCAAGGAAATGGCTAAAATATCTATTTGACTCCTCCAAGTTCAATGTTGTGTTTCCCTATAAGAAACATAACAGATCAAAGGAATCATTTCCATAAACCATGTCTGAGAAGACCTTAATATAAATTTGGAATTGTTGAAAGCATAACATGTGTCAATGATATATGCATGCCTCCCAAGGAAATTAGGGGAATTATGTATCTGTCCTAGAAATCCGTATAGCTTAATCATATTCCATATGCATATAATCATACCATGTTTAGTGGAATTAATGCTGTATCCCTGCTATGTTCCAGAAGAGTGTTATGATATATTTTTATAACCTTTTACTAGCACTGTCCTTGGACAAGAAGTCAATTTATAGGTTGTAAAACAGATTAGCATACCAGCACACCTCTTTCAGTGTTTCAGGGCTTGCGCAAGGAAGTTTAAAAAGTAGTGGAATAATTTTGGAAAATTGTCGGTGTATGGGGATCAGTCTGCAACTGAGAGTTGTCCAAACTTTTTATCCTTTATCCAGGTGGCTGATTATTCAAGAAAGTACATGTGTAGTTTTCAAGTTTCTGTGTTTTTATTTTAGTTCTATTTTAAAGTAACATTTTTTTTTGCATTTATATTACTGTATGCAATTTTGTTATCAACATTTTAATTATAAAAACATTGTGACCTTTTGTCATATAAAACCACCTTAAATAAAATATTGTCTCTATTCTTAAAAAAAATCAGTTGTCTGATAGACTTTGTATAATGATAAATTTATGCAGGGAATTGTTTGATTACTGTAACTTTGTAACTATGATTACATTAAGTTGAAATTGTATTTTCAGATAAGTCACAGAGTAGATGAAGACTTTTTGAAGAATTAATTCTTAGTGCTGACAGTACTTGGTATTTAATAGTGAGTGTGAGATATATGTGGATTTTAGTAATTTTTAGACAGAAATGGTGGTTCTGTATTGATTAACCCTTTCACATCCACATGTCAGGCATGCCCTGGTGGATTTTGTAATGTGTATTACATTTATTTTATTTTACTGTGTGCTTCAATAAACAAGCTGTATTCTGTCAACCAATACCTGCTGGCTATGAGCTCAGATACAATTTCCATTTATGCTGACTTTATGTAAAGCAATATAGGTTTAATAAGATGGTCTCTTGTGTGGTTTTACTTAACTAATGAAAAACAAACTTGCTGTTTATATTCAGTAGGTCATTGTCCTATCAAACTGACAAGAATTAAATTCTAATGACATATATTATTGAACCATTAATGCTACAAATTTCTGGGAGGTTGTGCATATTTTTACACAAAAAATGAAAAAATAGGTAAATTGTACTTATATTCATTGATGCTGTAATGCAATATTTGCCTATTTACAGTAATGCTGGCTATATATGAGCATATACTGATGCTTAGCCCAATCATATAATTACTGGATAAGTATGATCAGTTTGACCATAAGTGGATTTATGGACATGACCAAACAAGATTCATACTGTTTTTAAATCAAATCATTTTAAGGCATACTGATGCCAATATGTAAACAAATTGCCTATATTGATCACGCAAAGACCTGTTCTGTCTAACAAAAAAATTGCAATCAAAATCTGTAAGTTAATTTCACTTTCATTTCATTTTGCTCTTAATTTGTTACCACAAATTACATTATCTTACATTTGACATATTTTGTACAACTTACAATACCATATTTTTGCAGCACTTTAAACATGGAGATACATCCACTACAGGATGCATCTACGTCCACTGTGACACATCCTTCAGTAAGAATAAACTACTTGAATGATTGATGTGAATACACTGCAATCAGAAAATGTGACATATGGGGACAGAATCAACTAGGTGTGAGGGGTAAATGTGTGCTGTTCCGGCAATTACAGTATATACATTTTGGATTATTTTTGCTAACATCTCTATGAGATGCAGCCAAAAAAATGAAGGTTTTAACGCCCAACATCCCATGGGGAACCTATGCAAGTCTTTTGAAAATAACCAGGCCTGGGATTGGAGGAGTTTGAAGCCACAAAGTTGTAAACCATCTAGCCACTCAAACAGAGCAGAGGTGAGAGATTCTCTCAGGTGCCCAAACATATATTTTAGTGATAGATAATTTACTTCGGAAAGCTCTGTGTCATTTTGGGAATCAATCTGACTTAATTGAAATTGTAATTCTTAAGATGGGGGTGAAGAGCCTGTAAGAAGGGTTTACAATCTTTTGCTTTAGACAAGAACGTGTGCATTTTCATGAGGGGGTCTATCAAGACTGAAATATCCCATATTTCTCAATTGTGTTCCCTCACATACTAGGTCTTAACCAGTAAGTAATTTAATTTATTTATTTTATTTTCTGAAACTTATTTGTGCAATATATTGTATGTCTTGTTGTTAATTTTTTGTAACTAAGCCTTGGAACCATTTTTCAGATTAAATACATTTAATCTATTGTGTTCTCCATTATTCTTTGTGAACTTACGAAGCCCAGGGAGGCTCATGCTAAATGTTTTTATGAATCAAGTGTGAAACATTAATAAGTAGTTCTGGTGAAAGTAAGGACACCATAATAAATCCTTTGTGGTGGCAGAAAAGGTGTATTCATTGCTAAGTGACTAAGGTGATGCCAGTCACGGCCAGCTGTTCAGATTGCTGTATCTGGGACAGGCTGGGCGTGCGTGACGGTATCCATTTCACCACACGCAGAATAAAGGATAATTATATTAAACAAAACCAAATGTTTCTCATGTTTGGTTGTTGGGTGGCCTAGTTGCTATCTTGAAACCTACTCCTGGATTAGCCTACAGTCTATCTCCCCCTTACCTAAGGATATTGTTGGTAAATGTTCAGACATGTTCCCCCTGTGCATGCAGGTTTGATAACAATAAAGATGTTTGTGTTGTGCAGATGTAATCTATTTCTCTCTTAAATGAACAAATATGGTAAAATGTATTTACATTTCATTACTTAGCACTCCAGCACAGTTTTTAGTTTCAACAAATTATTAAACTCTGTATTTTTCCTGTAATCTCTCCAGCATAGTTCTTAATTGCAATGAATAATTGACACATGTCAGCAGCAGGTAACACAGACTAGTAGTTTCGCAAAATCTCCAGGTGCATCTCTGAGTAGACACCCATGTTCCTCACTTTCGCACATGCACATTTGCACGGCTGCTCTTCCCACAGACTTCTTTGGTGACTCCTGGGGGTAAATTTATCAAGCTGCGGGTTTGAAAAAGTGGAGATATTGCCTATAGCAACTAATCAGATTCTAGTTATCATTTATTTAGTGAATTCTACAAAATGACAGCTAAGATCTGATTGGTTGCTATAGACAACATCTCCACATTTTCAAACCTGCAGCTTGATAAATTCACTCCCTGGACTGACACTAGAGATGCTCGAATCGGTCTCAATCCGATCCTTGAACTGATTCAGTGAATTGGTTCCAAAATAAAAAATTCATCTGAAACAGCAGAACAGGTTTGACCGTATTTGAGTCTGTTCAACCAAGTATAAGTCAGCTCATAGATTTAAAATGTAAAAAATTTGTCTTAATTTTAAAAACCCTGAACATGTACAGGAAACCTCAAATACAGTAGTGTTCGCAGTTGAAATTAATACAATTTAAAAATACTTTTATATTAATGAAGATTATTATTTTATTTGTGTTAAAAATAACAGTTATTTTACTGCAAATGAGAGTCACAAACCTGTTTGGTGAACCTCGACCACGAACTGAAAATGCAAGTTACAAACTCCAAACTGCAAGTTTGAATCGGGGTCCATAGCTGATTCTATCGCAAACATTTTTGCAATAGTTGAAACTTGAATTTCTGAGCAGTTTGAAATTTTAGATCCTCTCTCACCATCACACACACACAACCCGTATCTCCACTGGGCATGTCTTTGGCTTACCAACTTTCCCCTCACTCATGTAGATACTGTGCTTCTGCACCTGGGAGCAGCTGCAGTTCCAGTGTGATAGTTCACAACACTAGCTTCAGATGACCACTGTGAGAAAACAATTAATGTGAGCATTCAAAGCACTAGTTAAAACTATTCACAAAGACAGCTACACACACCTTTTCTCAATTCCTGTAATCAGCACTCTGCTAAGAACAGCAATCTAGCTATTCACCTCACCTGGACTACTGCACAGCTTTCTTTACCCTGTAATCAGCCCTTCAGTGAAACAGTCAAGTCAATCAGAACAATTTATCTCACCTGTTTGTAGCCTTTATAAAGTCCCTCAGTTTTATCAAACCTTTGCTAAGCAAAGTTTTGTTTTGGATTTCTCTTGCTTTTGCTTTGAAGAAGACTTGCTTTTTTTACTGTACATCACAATACTACCTACTTGTTACGAGCCGCGGCGGCTGCAGACACCGCTGCAACTTGCTCCCTACTGTCTCCTGTGTCCCGGCCGTCTCCTTGATGACCGGGACGTCACTTCCGGCCCGACTGTTGCTATGGCAGCAGCCGGACGCTGAGCTGCTGGGTCGCTCCGTCCTGGCAATACAGAGCAGCCAGGCGCATGCGCATTAATAAATATAGCCTGCGGGCTAATTAATGTTTATATGTTTAATTAAACAGTACTTTGGGGGATAATCATATGACCCTACTCCCTGTCCCTGATTGGCTGCATTTGGTATTTAAGGCAGGGAGGGCTCAGCCTCCCTGCCGGTTATAGTGTTTGATTCCCTGTGGATTGCTGACCTGCTGTGTGCTGAGTTGCTGACTCCTGATTGATCTCCTGTTTTGACCTTGGCTTGTTTAGGACCTGCTTAAACTCTGATTGCCCTGACCTCTGCTTTTTATTTGGATATTACTGCTTACTGCTAGCTCTGACCCATTGGCCTGTCTTTGACTATTCTGCTTGCTTCGGACCTGGAGACATCTGAGTACCTGTGAGCACATCAAGCTCTACGGGAAAGGCAGCTGCCATAGGCGAAGGCTTCTACCGCTAGTTCTGCAAGTTTATTATGAGACCGGCAGCTTAAGACTACTCTAATCCTTCGACCTCTGCTTCGTCCCCCACTATTTTATTTTCTCCATTCCCTTGACTTTAGCTTGTACCTCATGACCAGTCCTCTCAGGACTAAGGGGCTTGGCCGGATATAGTGTGTCTCTGATAGCTAGCACAGCCAAGAGGTTCTTTCCTTGGAGCTGTCAGCACTGTGACATCCTAAACCTGTTTCTTCCAGCTCAGATGCCACAAATTATTCCCACTGGAACCTCAAATCCCCATTAACCACTCAGGGCCCCGTTATCTGTTGTCACAAACCAATGATACTCTTCATTACACGGGGGCGTGCCACTTGTGCACGCTAACTGAGCTCATCCACAGAACAATTTTTCCACAACTATTTCAGGTAATTATTTTTTTTAATCAAAAGTTCAAAGAAAAAGAAAATATATACAAATTAGACGGCAAAATATCAGTACACCTAACAGCAACAAAATTAACTATAGCAAAAAAGCTTACCATCATTACCACATTGTTTCTTCTAAAAAACACAGATAAACTAATGACCTATCCCACATATATAAATGTAGCAAAAAGGCATACCGTCAAACAACCATTATTAAACTGTAATCAAATGCAGGTAAATGTTAAAGCTGTGCGTCACTTTATTAAAATTATGGTAGATGACAAAAGCGTTTACAGCATCTGCTGAAAAACTCTGAAAGCTCAAACTTCACAAAATAAAATCTGTGTACATGCAAGAAGCAATTCAGTGTCTTCCAATATCATTATTATTATTTTAGTTGATTTGTGAGGCGTCACAATGATCTGCGGCATCGGACCGTGGGGGAAGCGGTATACGTAAAACTGAGACATAAAATTGGTAGACACAATAAATGCAGATTTAAAAACATAGGGTCGGCTCATGAAAGAGCTTTTAATTTAGTGGGAATAGGGCACAGCTGAGACAAGAAGAGTGAGCGTGGCTCAGGGTAGAGATATGGACGGTTGCGATATGTGTGAGTTGTTGGGTAAGCTGTAATAAAGAGAATGTGGTTCAGCTTTGTCACTATATAATGCTTTCTAATGATATTTGTTATCTGCGGGTATCTGTTGGATAATAACTTTAAATCTGTCCATGTATTGCAAAATCTTAAATGTAATTTTGTACATTAAAACTGGTTGCTAAAGGCTTTTTCAAGGCAATATTTATATTTTCTATTTTTATCACTATATCCATAAATTTGAAAATCTAAATAAATGTAGATGAAGATTAATGCTGAGAGGTAAAATATGCATGTTTCTCATAAAATGAGTTGCTGCAGGATTCTGTGGGTTGAAATGTTATTTTAGTCCTTATCTTATGACTCATTTATGTGCTTTTCTTAGTCATGAGCAGTTTAATATTGTGATGTTGTATCTTGTGAGATCGCCCTGGATTATTCTGTTTTCTACAGTTTACCCATTAATTAAGAAAATAACATCATTCAATATATAAACACACAAGGTGACACAAAACTACAACAATGATCTTAAATCTCTAGGATAAGAATGGGGGAGAAAACCAAAGAAAAGACCAATATGTAAAGTGCATATATACAGGGGCTAGCTGGGCTGGTGGTTAGAGGGGCACATGCCCCCTGGGCCTGTCCCATAGTGGACCACCTTGGGCTGGCTCACTCGCTACATACATTTATTTTCCTTTTAAATGTTCCTAATAGGCTGCTGAGTCAAATCTCGCCCCCTGGGCTAAAGTTTGCTAGCCAGCCCCTTGCTATATAACTCAGAAGTGGTAGATAACATTCCTAAATGAAAATATTTCAATGCTTATTTGGCTTAAAACTCTAATTAAAATCCCTCTGGTGATTATAGATTCTCTTAATATGGTTCCAATGGAGTATTTAAAGGTTACTCCCAGGGCCTGATTAAGAGTTCAGACCACCCTAGGCTAATGCAGTCACAGGACCCCTTGTTTTCCACAACAGGTCTATATGTGGTAGGTAATTATGAATTAATATTTCATTTTAAATCTGGCTACATTCACCCTCACCCCCACCTATGGATTTGTTCCCATGTGTCTGAACTCAGCTTCACTTGGCTTTTTAAAAGGGTCACTCATTTGGTATAGCAGAACGGAGGCATGTGCTACTGAGGGTGAAGATGTGAAGGTGGAGCGGCTGTAACTGCTGCGCCTGTCACCATCCTTGTCTGTCCTACTCACTTATCCTCAAGCTCCTGCCCAAGGATGACTCATTCAGCCTCCAACATGGGAATACGTCAAGATTAAAACCTTACAATTTTCTCAGGTTTCCTTTTTGCTTAGGAGAACACCTATTCTCCAATATTTTTAAAATTTATTTCAGTTTATTCCTCTCCCTGTCACAGTTTTGCACCCACAAAAAAGATTCTGCTCCCACCCTAAAGATTTGTGCCCTTGGTAGCAGCTTTTTCAGCCGATTAGATATACTTTTAACCAGCTTTCTCTCAATATATTTAATTATATTTATGTAATACTGGGATCAGTAGTGCCACATATTAAAGTAAAAGTAAAAACAACCCGCACAATGATTAAAAAATATTTTAATATTAATAAAGACCCACCAATGCCCTAATGGAGCTCCGTCCTGCATCGGATCTTCTATCACATCTTTGTCTGTTTTGCCCAGTTTGTTTCTTACTGTATTTGTTTCCAATTGTAAAGCGCTACAGAATATGTTGGCGCTATATAAATGATGATGATGATGATCTTGTTATCTTCTTTCTGCCAGTAATTGTTTGGGAATAGAAACCCTTTTGGATGTTGAGAGACTTCCTTTGCCAGATGCTAGCCTTTCAACAAGCATCCAATCAGAGTTGCTTTGCTCTGATTGGCTAAAGTATGAGAGAGTCATACTGTTTGGCTATTTGCCTATGGTTCCCTCATGGGGTTTGAATGAATTCATTGGGGGGTATTCAATTGTCGGCAGGATTGCCGAAAATCCCGCAGGTCCACGCACGATTACCGATATTACGGTAATCGTGCATGGAAAAACCGTTAATACGGTAATTTACTCGCTGGATTTCAGCTCGCAGCTCAGGGAGCTGCGAGCTGAAATCCAGCGAGAGATTACTGTATTAACGGTAATATTTTTGGAGCATGGGATTTTCGGCGATCCCGCCGACAATTGAATATGCCCCATTATATCAATTAAGTTCACTCATAAAATATATCAGTGAACTTCTTTGATACATTGAGGTTTATGCATAACCCATGATGTGAAATAAAGATGGAAATGAGGCATGTGTGAGTCTTTACTTATTTGAAAATATTTCACAAATGGTGTGTGTTCTTGTTTTTTTTACTTACACTTTAATATTATGATCTTTTATTTAACAACACAATACTCATCACTGTACACAAATAACATACAATTACCTTAAACAGAATGTAACAATAATGCTGCATAGTCTACAAATAGTATAATAGTTGTAGCTGGTGAAGCGTATATGATTGTGCACTTTGCTAATAATTGGCTACGGGCAGTTGGTAGATACAGGCACCACACTAGCTCCTGGCTCCAGGTTGTTGATAACCACAGGCAGAGTACCAGTTCCTGGCAGCTGATAATGACAGGTACGGTGCTAGTTCCTCGTTCCAGACAGTTGGTAACACCAGGAAAAGCACTAGTTTCTGGCTCTTTGTAGTTTGCAACCACAAGATGACTTCTGTCTCCAAGCACATGGCTACCCAGAGTCAGGACTTGTGCTTTACCTGCAGTTATCGTCAATCACGTCCGTTATTAATTACAGATATAGCGCTAGTTCCTGGTTGTGGGCTGTTGGCCATAATCAGGAACTATGCTGGCTCCTGGCTCTGGGAAGTTTGTAAGATGAGTTCTACTTCTCATTGTAGGCATCCAATGCATTCCAGTTGATAATCAGTGTCCAACAGATGGTTATTACGTAGCACTACTGGTCCCAGCCATCATGCTCTAGAAGACACTGGCAGTCATGAGCATGCTGGTACTTGTAGTCCTAGAAGCTCCATGCAAGCTCAAGCAGTTAATGGCTGCCAGAGGACCACTAAAGTGCTTTTTTTATTTTTTTGACTATATAACTTGATACCCCATCTTCCAATTGGCACTTGGTTTTCACTAGCAATGTGGCCTACATTTTCTCCATGAACCCAATCCTCCCTAGGGAATTCAGTTCCACGTGGACCTGGTTGGGCTGGTTCCCACTATTATAGGGGACCCCACGCTGTCGTTTTCAGTGTTATAGTTGGGGCATCACAGCCTGGCATAGATTGATGCTGATAATGGTTTGATTGTTCCTCTGCATTAGCTGTAATTAGCCTTGGTTCACTTTGGGGTAAGGGAGGTTAGTTTTTCCTTGAATGACTTTCTTTTTTTATTAGTAAAGACACATGCTAAAGGTCACTATCAACAGCATGTATCTTCTCACTAGGGGCTGAGTACCTGCAGCATTTACGTCTTTTAACAGGTATATAAAATCAATATTAATTGCATTGACCCCTTGGAAAGAACATTATTTCACTTTGAAAAAGAGAACCATACTCTAAATAGGCCAATGCAAGCTTAACTTATGTTGTACTCTAATTTCCACATTTGTACTGCACACGCATCACAAAAAAATAAGGTATTTGCAATTAACGCAACTCTAAATGAGGCCATTAGTTGCCAACTGTCCCTAATTTCCAAGGAGGCTACAAAGAAATGGTCCCTAGAAATGTCCTTAGTAGTCAATATTGACCAATTGCATGTTACACTGTAAATGTACTTTTTGCCATATATTATAATTTTCAGGGCTTTATTAGGTAATATTTATTGAAGAGGTATATTTAAAATACAAAACACATGTTATAGGCAGATTTCAGATATATGACATGATGGGGATTGTACATCTGTAATGCTGCAAGGCTTGCTGAGACAGTATCAGCTGTGACAGCTCAGCAGCATAGTGTCCCCGGAAACTATTTTAAAATGTTGGCAGCTATCCCAATAACGCATCTTCTGGAATTCAGGTTCAGCATATGACAAGTTACCAGCACTCTCTTTTTATGAAGTTTAAGAAGATCTAGACTTCTTTATTTAATGAGAACATTCTGTGAGACTATTAGCTTAGTTCCAGGAAAATTCACCTAATGACAATAATAAAAAACTGTAAAATGCAATTACATTATTGACCTATCTAAATTAATTGAGGCTTTGAGCGAATTATGTACGTTGTTTTTTTTTCTGTAGACGTTGCTTATTTAGTGAAACAATTAAGCTTCGGTGTATTGGTAGAACTTGTGTTGCATGGAATATTTTCAATTACATTAAATTGAAATACGGGTGGTGGCCGACAGAGAGAAACTCAGCCTCTTACGAAGATAATGATGTGTAGAAAGACTGCTCTGGGTGATGCTTTGACACTTAAATAGGTTTCCCACCTTTTTAAATGATTTAGATTTTTTGGTTTATGCTCACCACCTGCTTTTTCCACTAAATATACTGGTTTCTTTCTGCTTTCCGGGATATTTCTGTCTTTTTTCATGTCATTTAATTAATCCATACAGAGTTGTTTACATTCCTTGCCCTCGAATATAACACAAAATGTTTTGCTCTCTGCTTTGGATTCAACAGTATACATAGAGCAGTACTGCGTTGTGTGCAAGGGCAATATAAATAAAAGATAATACAAATAAAAAAGGGCCTTGTAAAAAAAAACTGAAGAAAGCCAAAAATATAAAAAAAAAAATTGCAAAAATTGGGGGAAGCCATTGAGTTGTCTGAAGGTGTCAACCCTGTTAAGAATATAGTATACACATTATACGTGCCTTAAATTCTTAATACCTTGAATCTACTGCATTATAAAGCTAAGTTAATTATGGCAACCACAGATGAAAATGGCATGAAATATGTGTAGAAAGGAGCTAAACTGCCTTGCATCTGCTTTTACTTTGCAGAACATTTGAGCACCTTGTTGAATGCCCTTCACTTGAAAATACTTGTACATGTTAATTGCATCTCTATTATGAGTCTGATTATTGATTTGTACTCTTTTTGTTTTCAGATATAAAAAGGATGGCATAAAATATGGCTCAGTTTTATTACAGAAGAGGCAACAGTTCTCCTTTTCAGGATCGGATTCCACTTCGCATTGTACGATCAGAGTCGGAACTCTCCCCACACGAGAAAGCCTACCTGGTCTCAGTAGAGAAAGGCGACTTTGCCAGTGTCAAGCAAGCACTCGAGGAAGCTGAAATTTATTTTAAAATCAATATTAATTGCATCGACCCTTTGGGAAGAACGGCATTATTGATTGCCATTGAAAATGAGAACCTTGAGCTGATTGAACTTTTGCTAAGTTTTAATGTCTACATTGGAGATGCTTTACTACATGCGATAAGAAAAGAAGTAGTTGGGGCTGTTGAACTCCTATTAAATCACAAAAAGCCAAGAGGAGAAAAGCAGGTCAGCTAATTATTATTGATCGATAGTATACACTGACACTTGTGCAATTTTCTTTGTGTGTTGCATGCGCATGTCCATAAATTCAGTGATTTCATTTTCCGTTCTTTCTACTTTTTAAAAAAAAATATTTATAATAGTGCAAAAAGTCCATGATGATTTACCTACTAGTATTTAATTTCTAGTTTGTTGTGCAAAACACTTGCAAAAAGACCATACTAAAGTAATCCATCTACCTCCCCTCCTCCCATGTTTAACCCCTCCCAATAATGAGTGAGATTTTATAAATATACTTTAATACCAAGGATTTTAGAGAAAAATTGGCTCTCCATACTGCTCAGCTCACAGCTATGGGGTTTACATGGAGTTGAGTACTATATTGCTTTATCACATATTATTACATGGTTTATTTGCGTGGCACCAATCATATTACACATACATGGGTCCATTCAGTCTGAAGCCAAGTAACTCAGTGGGCCTGATTCATTAAGGCATGCACAATGAATGTATCATGCATTTCTTTTAAAAGACGGGCATACGCACGTCCACATTCATATACTAGAAGCGGATCTGAAGAAACGTCTCTTCTTGAATACGGATATAGGTAAACTTTGCATATATACGCCAATTGACGTGTTGAGACAGATGCAACACACTGCAAGATGCAAACAATACATATGGGTAATATAAAGTCCAAGCAGAAGGCACATAAAAATGATTCAATGATTGAGTAAGCAAATGTTGTTGCTGTAGATAGAAATCTTGTTAAGTTCACTGTGTGTTTTGATGGAGATGCATGAGACTACCACTATTCAAATATTGACCCATCACATCACGTCCTGTTAACCTTGGATATTATAAAAAATTAGATGGGTTAAGTCATACTATCTTGTTTCGTGGTACATATATTAACCATGTACCAAAGGTTCCGCCTGGGTAAGTCGGGACAGCCAATGAACAGAGGTAGAGCCATGTCAGGCTGGGGCTTTCTAATGTCACCTGGGGGCAGGCCTAGCATATCCAATGCTGCATGCCTTCCAGTACACCTCCCTTTCCTCTCAAAATAACCCTGCATTGTCATGCTCACCAGTGGCAGTCCCTAAAAACAGGACTGTTGCACCTTTATTGGGACAGTTGAGGGGTATGAGAAACTGCCTTTATGTGATAAAAATAAAGCATGAATAAAAAGATCCCTTAGGCTGATTACCCCAATATGACAATAAAATAGTTACTAGCTAGTCAAAAGGAACAAAACAGATGGTTTAAAAGATACAAATGTGTTGGTTTCGCTACTGTTTCATAGTGTTTAACTGTTTTAGTATTTGTCTTTTAATAATGGGAAGTTCTTTTTACTATTTTTTACTTTTTTTTTTCTTTTTTCTTTTTCTTTTTATCATTTGTTTTATGGTTTTATAGTACTGCTTTTTATTATAAGAACAGTGTGTGTTTGTTTATGATGTAATGTATCTTTTTTGAGCCAGATTCTTTACTGTTAAAAAAACCCTAACTAAGCAGATGGTAAGCTGCTTATCTTGATTAGGTGGTGGAGTATGCAGTGGTCTCCTGCTTTCACACTGATCATGGTAACCAGCTTATACCTTCTAGCTTGGTGGATGGATGTAAAATAGGCTAGTAAGTTTCTTCATTTCTTTCTATAGGAGCCTAGAGACATAAAGCAGAGACTGTTTTAGAGCCTCACTCTATCTAGGTTCCACTTATACAAGATCCTCTGTGCTGGTGGGATTTGGATAAAAAAACTTTTTAAAATTATGGATCATTTCATCAATGTGAATTTCAACACAGAGAAAGAATTGTAAAGACAATTTAATTGAACTTATGTGAGGAGGAAATTGTGAGTTATTTGAAAAAAAGTGCAAGGGTGCCAATATTTTTGGCCAATCCTTTAAAACTATTGTTTATAAGCACATAGCATATCTCTGTTACATCCGTATCTATCAGTTGCAATAAATATTCTCAGTATTACAGTATTACAAGACAGAGCCCATTATATCCCATTATTTATATATATAATATATTATACTATGCATGGCTTCCGAACCCAGCATGTCACCCTCCAGTCCGCTGATAGAACAGGCACACCAAGAGCAGAAGGGACCCTGAGCAGCAAGCAGACCAATCACAGACCAGTAATGTCCTGACAACCAGGCGATTCTCACTGTGATTGGTTGGAGCTCACAGTGTCAGAACATTGCTGGCCTCTGATTGGACCGCTTGCAGCCCTTGGGTCCCTATGCTCTTGGTGCGCCAGCTCTTTCAGCCAACAGTAAAATAATATGCAGAAGAAATGTGCCAGTAAAATGGCGCTGGCGGGGGGCTTGACAAAGCAGCACTGGCGCCTACGTAAATTAAAATATTTTTTCATTTAATTTTTATAACAGTTCTGATATTGATAATGGGGAGGGTGGTGCCCCCAGAAGCCCAGTGCTGCCTAAAGCTGCCTAATGGTAGCGTCGGGCCTGCATGCCTATACCAGCAACCAGTTCTTGTGCCCATTCCCCGAAGCCTGAAAACAATTTGACAGGATTCAACCATAAGGTCCATCCTACTACCTTTTCCCCTATCTCATATAAAGAGATTTTTGGACCTTACGAAATTCCTATTTTAACATTTTATGGTCTATTATTTGTTTAGGGTCATCTGTATTATTAGTGATATAAGTGCAACACTTAACACCGAACTGGGTGGCTAATGTCACACAATATCCACCAGTAAATGCAGTGTGATAATTTAGTACCAGTCTCCTTTGTAATAATTCCTTATTATAAGCCTGCAGCTCCTGTATACCTGAATGTGTCATCATACATCTCGGTAATATAGTCAATTAGTTTTGCCAGATCCTGTATGTATTTATAATTTAGGTATCCCCAATTAATCTTGGTGGGGTCCAATGTAGCCATGATCTAAAACTGGTGGTTTCTGTAATTAAATTCCCTTGGAATCATATTTATTTTGAATTTGTGTTCATGCTTTGTGTGTACGTATGGAGGTGAGGTTGTTCTGTGAATGTCAGTCGTTTTATAATGGGAAATAGTCATTATTTCAGGAAGTACTTTTCCTAGAAAACATATTCCGTTGGGGTTCGGAGTTAATCATTTGTGAGCCCTTCGCCCACAAATGTAATTTACATCATCTGGAAGGATATATGGCACAAAATGATTTGTTATGGTGTCACACAATATTTTAGTAAAATTACCCATACCTAACGTTTCCATCTGTTTAATGCATGTCTCGGCTTGTATAACGTTCAAACAGTGACCCAGAGGAACTTTTCAAATCAACACTCTCTTAGGTCTGTTGACATAGCCTCGTTTATGATACCCCTCAGTCTTTTTGGTTACCTGTACCTTAGCATTATCAATGGGTCTTTCATTTACACCTATTGTCTGATCATCCCATTCAGCTTCCCAATGCTCAAGTTTCCTTGTGTGCATAAAATTCAGGCACAGCAAAGACTTCTCTACTGAGCATTGGCGAATTGTCAAACTAGGGGATCTTGTCCTATTATGTCTCCCTTCTATTGATCTCCTCCCTGTAATTCGAGAACCTCAGAGAGATTTAGTGGAAAGAGTACTAGTACTACATTATTTTGTCCCCGAGGCACATAAGAACACACCCAGCATTCAGTTTGGTTTAAGACCTTACCCACCAATGAATGATAATCATCTAATGGATGTCCACCTAGGTAAAAATGATTATTATACTGACATCGCTGGATGCACTTCTCTTCAATTATTGGGTTACAGTACTTACAAATACAATATTCTTCAGACAATAGCTCCTCACACTGTCTCAGTGAACAGATTCACGAGTGATGTTGTTGTAGTGTCAGCCTCGACCTTGTCTTAAACAGTCACTTCACTATTGCATTTTAAATCATCTTGGTTATCTACCATCAAGTGAGGTGGTCTGCCAAAAAACTTTTCAAAAGGTGAAGGGTTAAGAGGTGGTCTAGGAGTGGTTCTGATGCTGTGAAGAACGAGTGGCAAAGCTTTTGGCCAAGCCAATCCAGTTTCAGCTATCACCTTACTCAATTTGTTCTTGATAGTACCATTTACACACTCTACTTTCCCACTGGCTTGTCGCATATAGGGAGTGTGTAGCTTACTATCAATACCCATGAGTTTACACATAAGCTGAAAGATATTCCAAGTATAATGTGTATCCCGATCACTTTCAATGATTTTGGTGATACCAAACCTACAAACAAATTCCTTAACGATTTTCTTAGTAGGAAAAACAGCAGAATTAGTAGCGGCTGGATACGTCTCTACCCAATTAGAGAAAACATCAATACATACTTGAGAATCCTGCAGGGTGGTAATTGGATGAAGCCGATTTGTATGACCTGGAAAGGTCCATCTGTTAGAGGAATGTGGGATGGCACTGTTGGTATTGCTCTTTCCATATTCTTTCTCAGACAAGTAAGACAAGGCATTGCCTTACTAGCATGTGAAGAGAAGCCCTATGCACACCAATATGCTCTTACCAATTGGCACATACCCTCCTTGTCCAGGTCAGTCAGGCCATGTGCTGCCTCTGCTAGGCCCGGAAGATATGAGTTAGGAGCTACCATCCTACCTTGTCCATTTTTCCAGAGTCCAGAGGACTCTTCAACACATCCCTTCGACTTTCAGACAGCCTTCTACTGTAGGAAACACAAATCCTGCATTTCTATTAATTTATGTGCACTGAGAGCTTTGAAAATCATTAATTTAGTTTAATTTGTTTTTGAGTTAGCCTGCTGCTCTCTTAGCAGCCTCATCTGCTTTGTCATTACCAAGTGATATGGGGTCCTTGTCGTATGTGTGTGCTTTACACTTGATGATGGCTACTTCCTTAGGTAGTTGTATGGCTGTTACTGCTTTGCCTGCAGCTGTCCTAAAGTTCCTAAGGCGCCAGAGGGCCCCAAAGTCATGCACTACCCCAAAGGCATACCTAGATTGGGCACTACAGGGAATTGGCTCTCGACTACTTTATTGATCTCCCGTAAATCTTGTACTAATCTGTAGCCCCTACCCCATCCTTTTTTACCAGGAGAATTGGACTGTTAGCGGTGCTGGATGTGCAAATTTAAATTTCTTGTTGCAGCAGCTCTTCAATCACAGGATAAATTCCTAATTCTACCTCAGGTTTTAATGGGTACTGTGGTATTTTTGGAGCTTATCTGCCACTTTTTAAATGAACCATTATGGGAGCTACTTTAGACATCAATCCAGTGTCCTGTCCATCTTTAGTCCATAAGTATAACTTTTTGCTACTTGTGATGAACTTCACTCTATAACCGAGAAGTGCACCATTAGCTTTTGTGGGGTGTCCAGTATATCTTGTACCTCCTGTGCATGCTTTCCTGGAATATCTAAAAACACACAATAAGAAGTAAAGTATATTACACACACCATTTTACATAATAAATCCCAGCCAAGTAAGTTAGTAGGGGCTGTTGCAGCTAGAAGAAAAGAATGTTTAGTATGCAATGGCCCAATAAATAGTAACTTCTGCAGGTGCTGTCAAAGAATAATGATACACATCTGATATCACTTCCACAGCTGGAACGTTTTCCCTAGTAATAGACTAATTTAGAGGAAAAGTTAATACAGATCTGTCCGCTACTGTGTCTACAATAATAGTTTGATTGGTACCGGATATATTCATTTAATAATTTTGGTTCTCTGTTCTGATTATTAATTTAACTGTCTGCATAATACAGTTGCGGCCCATACTTCAGCGATTGGAATGTGTACTCATGACATTTGTTGCCACTGAGTGAGTACGGCCCAGATGCTGGCTTCTCTCTATCCTATTGCCCATTATTTGCCAATTGCTGTCTCCTGTTATCTGCACAGGGATGAAAGGGCTTCCTATCTTGTCTGCAACTTCTAGCACAATGTCCTTCTCTCTAGGGATGTGCACCGGCGACTTTTGAGGTCTCGTGTTTTGTGTTTTGGATCCGGATTTTCATTATTTTTGGGGTTCGGATTTGTCTCGCAAAACACTTGACGAAAGGTCTCGGTTCGGATTTAAGGTTTTGGATTCGGATTTTTTTTGGAAAAAACATAAAAAGTTTAAAAATCAAGTTTTTGGGCTTATTTTCACTCCTATGTTATTAGTAACCTCAATAACATTCAATAACAAGCATTTCCACTAATTTACAGTGTATTCTGAACACCTCACAATATAGTTATTAGTCCAAAACGTTGCAACGAGGTATCTTTCTGGACTGCGTAGAGGAGTGGGTCACCACAATATATATAATAAGAAAACCATCAACTTGTATGATTCGCACCAATAAATGTACCTGGACTGCGTAGAGGAGTGGGTCACCACAATATATATTAAAAACCCTGAACTTTTATGATTCGCACCAATAAATGTATCTGGACTGCGTAGAGGAGTGGGTCACCACAATATATATAATAAGAAAACCATCAACTTGTATGATTCGCACCAATAAATGTACCTGGACTGCGTAGAGGAGTGGGTCACCACAATATATATTAAAAACCCTGAACTTTTATGATTCGCACCAATAAATGTATCTGGACTGCGTAGAGGAGTGGGCACTGGGCACCACAATAAAATATATAAAAAACCTTCAACAGGTCTGCATTACACTGCACATACGGCTGCTCCTCCATCCTCTCCATCATATACATGTTGGAGTTTTAGCGTGTGACAACCTCTTGTTTTTGATAATGTCAGTGCATTTTGAATATTTTTCAATTTGCCCCACACCACTGAATGTACTTTATCTATGATACGCATCTATCTATCTTGACTGCGTAGTGTGGTGGCCCCGGTACACAATTTGGTACCGAGGCCACAATATAATTAAAAAACCCTCCACGGGTCAGAATTCCACCAAAAAAGGGTATGGACTGCGTAGTGTGGTGGCCCCGGTACACAATTTGGTACCGAGGCCACAATATAATTAAAAAATTGGGCATCAACTGTCACCGTTGTTTAATATCTGATACACCTAAATATGGACTGCACAGTGGAGTGGCCCCGGTAGTAAATTTGGTGCCGGGGCCACAATACCTCCTCCAACTTAAAAGTGTAGTGTTTATAAAGACAGACAGCGTCGAAGTGTTATTAGTTGACTTTCTTAACCTTAAAATTGTCCCTGTTGCAAATATTCGTGCAATGGATAGTTACTTTTTTATTGAAAGACTCAAGCTTTCAAGTGTAGTGTTTATAAAATATAAACAACAATACAGTAGTTTTAGAGCACGTCAATACCTCTTGTTTTAAATTATGACAGGGCATTTTACTTTTGGTTTAATTTCTTGAATTTGTTTAAATTTGGTTTTACTTTTTGAACATGGCAAACGACTGTTGATTGGTCATATAATGCAAAAAAAAAAGTTGCAAGATGGAATTGTCCTTGGGCCCTCACACCCACCCTTATGTTGTTGAAATAGGACATGCACACTTTAACAAACCAATCATTTCAGCGACAGGGCCTACCAAACAACTTTGGCTGAAATGATTGGTTTGTTTGGGCCCACACACCAAAAAAGCTATTCATCTCTCCCTGTACAGACTAAACAGGCTCTACTGAGGCAAGATGTCGTCCTCATCCTCAACCTCTGATTCCTCTCCCCCTACAGTGTGTACTTCCTCCTCATCACACATTATGAATTCGTCCCCGCTGGACTCCACAACCACAGGTCCCTCTATAGTATCTGGAGGGCAGTGCTGTACTTCATTGAGGAATTGATTATTCATTTTTATAAACATCATTTTTTCAACGTTATGAGGAAGCAACCTCCTTCGCCGCTCACTGACCAGGTTCCCCGCTGCACTAAAAACTCTTTCCGAGTACACACTGGAGGGGGGACAACTCAGGTAAAATAGAGCCAGTTTGTACAGGGGCTTCCAAACTGCCTTTTTTTCCTGCAAGTAACAATATGGACTGTCTGACATGTCTACTTGGATGGTGTCAGCAAAGTAATCATCCACAATTTTTTCTATTGTGACAGCATCCAATGCAGCGAGAGTAGACATGTCTGCAATGGTTGGCAGGTCCTTCAGTCCGGACCAGATGTTATCAGCATCCCCGCCAGTGCCTCTTTTGGGAAAACTGAGCTTTTTCCTCGCAGCCATAGATGTGGAAGAAAATGAGGGTGGAGCTGTTGGCATGTCACGGTCCTCTTCAGAGGACAATCTCCTGACCAGCAGGTCTTTGCACCGCTGTAGACTTGTGTCCGCCGGAAACTGAGACACAACATACGCTTTAAACCGAGGATCGAGCACGGTGGCCAGAATGTATTCCTCTGACTTTAAAAGAGTGACCACCCTCGGATCCTGGCAAAGCGTACGAAGGGCTACATCCACAAGAGCTACATGCTTGGTGTAATCGCAATGGCTTACCAGCTCCTCCCTCACTTTCTCCAGCTGCTTCTGCAACAGCCTGATCAGGGGAATGACCTGACTCAAGCTGGCAGTGTCGGAACTGACTTCTCGTGTGGCAAGTTCAAATGGCTGCAGAACCTTGCACAACACGGAAATCAGTCTCCACTGCGCTTGACTGAGGCGCATCCCCACTCCTTTGCCTATGTCGTAGGTGGCTGTGTAGGCCTGAATGGCCTTTTGCTGCTCCTCCATCCTCTGCAGCATATAGAGGGTGGAGTTCCAGCGCGTCACAACCTCTTGTTTGAGGTGATGGCAGGGCAGGTTCATGCTTTTTTGATGTGCCTCTAGTCTGCGGTAGGCACTGGCTGAATGCCGAAAGTGTCCAGCAATTTTGCGCGCCACCGCAAGCATCTCCTGCACACCCCTGTCACTCTTGAGGTAATGCTGCACCACCAAATTAATGGTGTGGGCAAAACATGGGACGTGCTGGAAATTGCCCATATTTAATGCCCGCACAATGTTACTGGCATTGTCTGACACCACAAATCCCCATGAGAGTCTAAGTGGGGTAAGCCACTGGGAGATAATTTCCCTCATTTTCTCTAATATGTTGTCAGCGTTGTGCCTCTTATTAAAGCCTGTAATACACAATGTTGCCTGCCTTTGCACGAGCCGCCATTTTGTAGTTGCTGCTACTGATGCAGCTGTTGCTGTTGCTGCGGAAGGGGATGCATCTACCCAGTGGGCTGTCACAGTCATATAGTCCTTCGTTTGCCCAGAACCACTTGTCCACATGTCCGTGGTTAAGTGGACAGTGGGTACAACCGCATTTTTTAGAGCACTGAGGACACTTGATCGTACTTCTCTGTACATTTTTGGTATCGCCTGCCTAGTGAAGTGGAATCTCGACGGGATTTGGTACCGGGGACACAATACCTCCATCAACCCTCTAAATCCCACTCCACTGATGGCGGACACCGGGCGCACGTCTAACACAAACATTGCAGTTACAGCCGCAGTTATACGCTTTGCAATAGGGTGACTACTATCGTATTTTGTGGTCATGGCAAACGACTGTTGGACGGTCAATTGTTTTGTAAAAGACTTAGCGGTCTTACGACTTCCCCTCTGGGAAGATGACCGACTAACAGCAGCAACAGCAGCAGTGGCAGTAGTAGGCGTACCGCTGCAGGATTCCTCGGATGAATCCCGTATTGAGGAGGACTCAGTCTGGCTGCTGACTTGGGCTGCAGGACTGAATCTGATGGAGATTGTGGAGGAAGTTGACGAGGAGGGTGTTGCTGGTGTGTATCCAACTGGACCACGGGATTTAGGTGTCCCTGTACCGATGAGGGTCCTAGCCCCAGTTCCTGAACTAACCACTGAACTATGAAGGTTATTCAGGTGACGTATAAGGGAGGATGTTCCTAGGTGGGCAAGATCCTTACCCCTGCTTATTTGAGCTTTACATAAGCTACATATGGCCATACATTGGTTGTCTGGATTTGGATAAAAATAACTCCAGACCGAAGAGGTGCATTTTTTGGTCTTCTGACCAGGCATGACGATGGGCTTTTTCATCCCATGGACATCAGCTGTTTCCCCCCCTGGTGCCTCATTTACAATAACCACATCACCATCCTCATCATCAAGTTCCTCCACAGCGCCAGCTACATCATCAATAGCCTCCTCCCGAGCCACCTCTTCCCGTACAGTGATGGGAAGGTCAGGCTTGACAACCACCAACATCCTTGGACTCGCCTTGTGCATTTGTGATAATTTCTCTTTAGAAGGCAGAGTTGTTTGCTGTTTTGTTGCTGACAGCATAACTCTCTTCAATTTTTTGTAGGGGGGGAGGAGGAGGAGGGCTAAGATCCGTGGGTGAAGCTGAACCACTAGTCATGAACACGGGCCAGGGCCTAAGCCGTTCCTTGCCACTCCGTGTCGTAAATGGCATATTGGCAACTTTACGTTTCTCCTCAGATGATTTTAAGTTTCTCTTTTTGCTACTTTTTCTTAACTTGGGCTTTTTGGATTTTACATGCCCGGTACTACGAGATTGGGCATCGGGCTTGGAAGACGACATTGATGGCATTTCATCGTCTATGTCATGACTAGTGGCAGCAGCTTCAGCATTAGGAGGAAGTGGGTCTTGATCTTTCCCTACTTTATCCTCCAAATTGTTGGTCTCCATTATATGTAGCACAAGATACTGCAGAATGTGTGAACTTGGTAATATTGCAGTACCAATGGGCTTATACTGCAGGATTGGTTGTGCAAATTTTGTGGTAATTAAAAAAAATTAAATTAGTTTTTGGTATTTTTTTAAATAACTTTTTTTTATTTTTTAAAAACTTGGGAATAATGGGGAAATAACTATGCCCTTAGAAGCACAGAGCACAGGACACAGCACCACTGGACTGAACAGGACACGGCACAGGACCCAGCAGCACTACGGAACTCAGCAGGACAGAGCACAGGACACAGCACCACTGGACTGATACTGCAGAATGTGTGAACTTTGTAATATTGCAGTACCACTGGACTTTTACTGCTGAATATGTGAACTTGGTAATATTGCAGTACCAATGGGCTTATACTGCAGGATTGGTTGTGCAAATTTTGTGGTAATTAAAAAAAATTAAATTAGTTTTTGGTATTTTTTTAAATAACTTTTTTTTATTTTTTTAAACACAGGGGAATATTGGGGAAATAACTATGCCCTTAGAAGCACAGAGCACAGGACACAGCACCACTGGACTGAACAGGACACAGCACAGGACCCAGCAGCACCACTGACCTCAGAAGGACAGAGCACAGCACACAGCACCACTGGACTGATACTGCAGAACACAGCACAGCACAGCACAGCACAGAACTAAACAGCACAGCACAGAACTAAACAGCACAGCACGAGATCTACCAGGACAGAGGACCACCTAACACACCCTCCCTCTACCCTGATCAATGCCCGAGTGAAGATGGCGGCGACTAGCGGGGAATTTATAGGATCCGAGTATCGCGAGATCCGACAACGGGATTATGAGTCAGAGCCTCAGTTTCAGATTTGAATTTGGCGCCAATACCCGGATCTGTCTCGGATCCGACTCGGATCGGCAACGTTCGGGTGGGCTCGGATTTCAGAAATCCGAGTGCGCTCATCTCTACTTCTCTCCCACAGTTAAAAGAATTTACTACATACACCTGTGTTTGTTGTGATGAACGCTGCACCTATAAAGCTTGTCTGCTTACTGTCATTAAATTTTTTACACTGCATTTCTTTCTTCCTGGCAATATTTTTATCATGACTAACAGCAGACTGCTGGAGGGCAGCTACTGTTATACCTCTCCAATTTGGAATAACTGTCTGCACCCTAGTTTATCTTTGAGCCGATCCATTTAGACTGACACCACTACTTCCCTATTATGAACATTATCTTTGTTGTCCAGAGTACGAAGCCATGTCTGACATTGCCCTTGCAAAGTAAGCTGCAGCACTTTCACTATCTTTTTGTTTAATGATAAATATTTTGTGCCAATTAATTTCCACAGAAAAGTATACACTGAGTTTTATATTAATGTTCTTTACATCTTTCTGATTTTCCTTATCAGTTAAAGTTCTAGCCTCCTCAAGTTGGCTTTAATCTTTAATAAAATTTGGAATGTCAGTATTGGGAGGGTTTGTTGAGGGCTTATTAGTTGATTTGTGTGCATTCCCCATATCCTTAATAAATATTTTACATTTAGCTAAATCTTTCCTAGGATCAGGGAAATCAGTGATAATATAATGAAAATCATATTACTCCAAGGGCAATGCATGGCTACATTCCTGACTGGAACTACTCCATCATTAGATGCCTTTTCTAGATGGCTATTCTTCTTACTGGATTTAAGTCTACAATATCACAACACTCTTTGTCAATAGCTGGAACTATTGTTTCTGAACATTGGATATTTCTATGTTTACTAGCATGTGGGAGGGTTTTATTGGGGTATTTAGCAGATAATTGTAATGTATGAGCCACTGCAGAGATTAAAGTAGGCTCATCCTCATCCCCTTCACTAATACATTTACTTTTTTCCAAGACAGGGTATAATTTACAGGGTTCACTGCTTTCCCTGGCTGCACTTTTGTTACTATCCACATTAGGTGGGGTGGAGCTGTTTCACTCTCAGGTTTGAAACAATTTTCTTTATCTTTCTGTGGCTGGTCTAATTTTTTATACTAAACTTTGCCTTCACACTGTCACAAGCTTAAACACATGATATGTTTGAGTTGCAATTTTCGTTAACTTAACATACAAATTTGATCCTTAACTGTATTCAATATCTCGAGATTGAAGCGACCAACATTAGGAAAAGTTTTTACACATTCAGCAGTTATTTTTGTCCACTTCTCACAATACACAGTTGCTCTTTAACCACATTTCTTGCTCATAGTGTATATTGCAGACCCTTCAGGTCCTACCATATACTTATGCTCTAATGTTGCCCCATATCATGTCTGCCTGGCTTCCATTGTCTGTGGTCTTTCAGACTCTTGGGTAAGTTAAGAAAAATGGTGAATTAAAAACTAATACAAGTCACACAAACACGATTTGCGCACCCGAAGAGCTAAACATTTCTAAATCGCCATCAACTCACTTTTGCCACTGGAAATTCCTTCCAATGAGGCACTCCTCCCAACAGAAACCTTTTCCTGTGAGGCAGATCCTTCCCATCTGGAAACTTGAGGCAAATCTTTTTAATTACACATATATAATAGTGCGTGTGTGTGTGTGTGTATATATATATATATATATATATATATATATATATATATATATATATATATATATATATATAATGTTCTATGTTCTAAAAGGTTTGCACCGCTTACCCAGATGCATACCCATATAAACTATTCGCCATGCCAGACAGCATTATTAACCATCTGTCTTGCGCACTTATGCAACCTGTTATCTTCGTTTCACCCTATACATACACACGATCACAAACACACTTTGTTAGAACAATTTATTATTGCTTCCAACTTCCTTTCCTAGATAAGTTTAACAATATACTTTACTATAATATAACAAAACAGGATTTATTATATATTTCTATATTTAAATTTGTGGCAGTATAGCAACGTAATATGCGCTATTTAAACAAACTCTGTGCATTGCAATCGCAAAATAGAACTATGTAAAACAATTTTACCTTCGTCCCTCTAGGTTCACTCCAGCACCCCCTGATAGACTCTCAAAGCAGGAATTCGGTGTAACAACACAAGATGTAAAATAAAAGTACTGAATGATATGCGTTCTTACCTTTATGTGACGCATCTTCCACCCTTTATTGATAAACTGAAATTCATAGTTCTGTGAGTCCTAGAGTAGTGTGGATTCCACTCAGAACGCTCTGGTTTCCAAAGTGAGAAGTGAGAAATTTATAAACCGTACAGTTGTAAAAAGAAGTGACATCACAAAGATGCACAATTACAGTATTAAGGTTCACATTAATAGGTTGATGGGTCATGACCTTCCAAGAATTTGACATTTCATTGTTTGATTCCTCTGGCCAGCTGTCCTCCTTCAGACTCCCGCCTCTAGGCTAGTATAAACTGGATTTTTCATGACTTCTCTGGACTTGAAATTTGGTGAATGAAAAGTGATATTATTTATAACTAGCGTTTGCAATGTGTGAACGCTACATAAATAAAGCCGGAAACATTCTCATGCAATTGCGAACAGAATGATACCAAACTCGATATAGTTTAGATGATGAAAACATTAATTGGCCTCTTCAACACTTTATAATATTATATTCAAAGAAAATACGTGAAACATACTTAAATGTTATGATAATTATGTTTATGAATCGCATCGCAACCGATTGTAGTGTAGACATTATTAATTACCACCTTCATACAATAATTAAACTTCAACATCTCCCTAGCATATCCTGTGTTTCTGAACACTGCATCTGTAACAGACAAGCCAAGAAGACGTGATATAACATGTACATTATTAGAAACATAACCTGTCAACCCTTTTTAAGTAAAGTGTGCATGCTCGAGGCACTTAACTAATTATTTTATACTTTTAAATCCTTCTCCTCCTCCTCCTCAAAAAAAAAAGCTATTCTTAGAAAGAAAATTAGTGAGACGGCTAGATAAGGATTAAATTAAATATATAAACGAAAATCAGATGGCTACTGCATAACTGTGGCCTTGAGGGTATGAAGTAGAAAACTACCAAGAGAAATTTCATTTTTTTAAAAATGTTTTTATTGCTATGATTCAAATCATGCTAATTAAGACATTTTTTGTTTACGTTTACTGGCATACCAGTGAAAAAACAAAGCATGTGTAAAATGTAAAAACTAATCAAAATGTCCCTTTTTTTTTTTTTTCAAATTTAGAACTTTGCAGTTATAACAATTAGAACCACCACAAATACAAATATAGCTATAGTTATCCGAAACCAGTTGCCCTGATGTTGAACAATTTTGATTTAATTAGCAAATAATAAATATATCTTAACAAACCGTTCCAGATATCCAGATGATGACTGGGTGTGTAGTCAAAATGAATGATGATCCTGTTAGCCTGGATTGGACAGTGTGTGTAACCTCTGTCTCTTTACCTTATGAAAAAGCCATTGTGCGTATTTGGTTATTTGGCATGCATACAGCTGAAACTTTTCTTGTGGAATCTTAAGATATGGACTGGTCCATATGTAATCATCATGTGACATAGACACCAGGGGAAAACCCATAAGGCCAACCAGTCTGATAATTGCTTAATATTCCCTCCAATTGAACAACATGATCACTTCAGTTCCACTTTATTATCCTATATTAATGCATTATTTCTTAGTACCTTGTACAACCTTGTTATGCAATCCCGATTGTGCAACCTAGTATCATTTTTGTGGGGTAACCTGATTGTCAGATACATTCTATTGGGAACTGCCTCTTTTGGAATCCATGAACAATAGCTCATTCACACTTGGAGGTCCCATAAGACCAGCACACTGATGTTCTCAGGTAGAAAAATGGTTGAGTGCCACTGACATAATGCACATTCCCCAACATTCAGTTTTTCATGAGACAATCCTAAAGAGCCATAGCATACTGGTTTAATAGTGTAGTGAAGGCTAAACAGGGTGTGGCTGGTTGGACTGTGCCATGATTTGTCTTATTTTTCAATTTGGAATATTGGTTGCATGACGATTTCTAAATAAAACTCTGTTTACTGTTTGGGACCTAATAAGAAAACAACTTCAGCTGCTGGAAAGGAGGTTCTGATCCCTTACCTCAATATACCAACACACAAAAAAAGATTCCAGGGCTATAGGTCACACCCAAATAGAGTATTAAAAATGTAATTAGCTTTTAATACTCTATTTGATCATGACCTATAGCCCTAGAATCCTTTTTTGTCTCTTTGAAATCTAAGTATTAGTGGATCTAATCAGAAACATATCTCCAATAATTTATCACGCTTTTCAATGCATTTGGAGAACATTGCATTAAAAAAAAAAATTGGCAATGTGTTTTAGATACAGATGGAAGTTTATTTTCATCACAAAATCAATGTCCTATTTGTGTGTGTGTGTTCACATGCCATAGATAGACATACAGTTCTAGGTGAAAAAAACAACAACATTATTTCATCATTATATACAGTAGAGTCCAACTTGTCCTAATATTGTTGTGGTTAACAAATTTTTTGCCTTGGAGCATGTAGATTGTATTATTGTACTGCAGCTAACAGTCAATTAGTATAAAATCAGGAAAACTGTAATTGCACCATTTATATAAACACGCAAATCTGATTCAAATCCTAAATACATTAATAAACGGAAACTTTACTGCTTTGTGGTATTTTCATACTATCTGCTATATTTTGTTTTTATGGTGTCAATTACTGAATAGTTCTCCTTTATTAAATTGCTCTATGCAGCATCTACTGGAAATAAGTATTTCTGGGAAGATTGGTTGTACTTTCCCGTAAGTCTACTGAAATGCGCATTTATTAAAATTAATTTGCTATTTTCTTCGAAGGTACTCAATAAATAGTTTTCTATTTGATTTGGTCTGTAGTTTTTATGTGTTATATAAATATCTCTTCTCTATACCCACTTGGTTGATTAAAATTCTGACTTGTGGTACACCCTCTGCATTATCATATACAGTATTTTACTATGTGGCGCCCCTCCCCATTTGTTTTTATCATATCTGTATATATATAAATATATATATATAAATATATATATATATATATATATATATATATATATATAGTGTCATTATATTCCATAGTATTTTACAAATGAAAATAAACAGTAATAAAATGAAACTTGGTATTATGGACAGACATAGTAAGGACCCTGCTCACAAGAATTTCAATCTATAAGAAAATAGGAGTTTGCTACATGACATTAAGTGCTACATATTGTCCCAGCCAGACTGCAAGAGTAAAAGGTGCTTAGTGAGCTCATATGATCAAGTTCCATATCAATGTTGGTAAGTCAGGGTCAGAGGGTTGTTTGAGTATAGAAATGTCTTCTGTGAATAGTGTAGAGAGGTGGTAATAGGGTAGAATAGCCTAAGGAGGTTAAGAGGGTGGTTGAGGAATTTAATAAGCTTGCCTGTAGAGGTAGGTTTTCAGAGAACACTTGACGGTTTTGAGATTATTCCACAAAGTGGGTGCAGTCCATAAACATTCCTTTAACCAGGAATGGAAGCAAGTAATGAGTGTGGGTGAGAAACAGATATTGTGCAACACATAAGGGTCAAATTAGGAAATACTTCAAGACAAATGAAGAGATATTGGTTCAGTATTGTTGATGGCTTTGTATGTTAGTAGAAACATTTTATATTGGATTCAGTAAAGAAACAAGCAACCAATGGTTGATCACTGTCTGGTACTTAATACTCTTTATTCTTTGGTAATCTTAAATGATAGATTATCTTGGATCTCTTATCTCTCAATACAATTCTGTCTCCTCTTCTTTTCTACTATTTGTCTGTGTACCACAAAACTCATTTCTTAGATTCCTCACTCTTATTTTATACATACGGACTTGGTCAATTTATTCACTCTTTGGGGTATATTTACTAAGCTGCAGGTTTGAAAAAGTGGGGATGTTGCCTATAGCAACCAATCAGATTCTAGCTTTCATTTATTTAGTACTTTCTACAAAATGACAGCTAGAATCTGGTTGCTATAATCAACATCCCCACTTTTTCAAACCCACAGCTTAGTAAATCTAGCCCTTTGTGTGTGTCGTATTATCTATATGCTCTTGATCGGATGTCTCTACTAGATCATGTTTGTGACTGCATTGCTTCTCCTCTTTTATGTCATCTTGCTGCTTAAAAGTCATCATACATAAAGTCCAGTGCTTAAGGCTATTTTTTCACTCTGCCATTTTTAGATTTTATGTTTCTCTTTCCTGGATTTGCACATCAAGAAGGATGCTAAACTTCACATCTTTTGACGATGGAGATGTGCAGATCAGGGTATTCCTAGCTATATGCCGGCTGCCTGGTGTGACACCTATTTACAGTGTAGAGGTCCATTTGTTTTACAGGTTCTGAGGTAGTACGTGTAAGGGGAATCACCCGATACTTCAAAGCCAATGTAATAAAAATATTCAAACATACAAAAGTGTAATAAAAACTTCCCATCACCCTCATTATTCATTTAAAATATGATTGAGGCTGTAAAATGCAATTTGGAAAAAATGAAGGCTGAAGATAGAGCTTAACTGGTATTAGGCATTTTAAAGTGACAATTTTAATCATTCCAACGTTTGCATTTGCTTTCAGGTCTGGAATTCCACAAAGAATGTCCATTACCATTTCTCCAGGAGCAATTCCCAATAGCAGAAATATGGTGTGCTCTTATGTAGGCGTGAGACAAATAAAAAGCTGCATTTGCACATATTGAGATGCATTGCAAGTCCGCATTTTGGCAATTTTATAAATGATCCATTTTGTCATTAAGAGACCTATTTATTTTTTGTGCTTAAATCCAGTGAAAATGTTTGTTTTCGGCATAGAAAACCTAATTTTCTGCTTCTCCAAATGTATTAAGCTACCGCTGGAAAAAGCAATGATTTCTCCAGCACTAACCTCATTTTAGCTGAATATCGCTTGGATTTTCATGCATACCTGTTAGCCCTGCCATTAGAGAAGCAGAGAAGAGGCAGTTGTCTTCTTCCTCCTTGGCAGGCTGCCAGTCTCGACCCTCCTTCCTCAGGCACCATTTCTATTGTAAATAGAAATCTTGTTTCAGTATTGACAGTAACATGCTTGGATAATACCACTAGATATAATTTGTGACGGCATAAGTCGTTATATTATGTCAAAGAATTTACTTATTCTATATAAAAGTCTTATCACTATAGTAGCACTGTCTCTTTTTGAATCTGAAAGCAAGTCGTTAAAAATATATATGGAGCAGTCTCATATCAATAATATTTTCAAAAGCAATTATGTTGAACGGAATAGATCACTGTATAAGCTGGTCAGTATTGGTCTTAATTCTTAATATATTTGTATATACTGTTTTAATTTTACTTGATTATTGAGTTTGACCTTGCAATGGATTACTAGTTTCAACTAGAGCTGAAAGTTCACCCTTAATACAGTCATGTAATATATGCATAATATGTAACATGTCATATGACCAGTTCATAAGTATACATAAATGATGTGTAGGAGGATGGAGACTGACTGCTTTACACAAACGTCCACAGGGAAAGTGGCTTCCTAAAATAGAGCAATTCTCCTTAACACAAGGATTGCTGTGTGGTTAAAAGCTGCACTACCACAAGCATTTTGGAGGGATATAATAGAAATGCATCAGACTTTTCCTACATTATGTGTGATGCATCTTTAGGGCATGCACAATAACAGTGTAGTAAAAGATAGATGTGACCCAAATAATTAACAATAGATAGACAGGGAGCTTTGTACTAAGAGTATGTATAAGACACTGGCAGGAACAGGTCACTGTCCAAGGTGCTGAAATGCTATCAGCTCTTTAAAGGCAAGAAAAAGAACACTTTTGCCATGGCGGTAAGACAGTGGTGAATCTTACCCCTACGGAGCAATGTCTCACCAGGACAGCCACTTATTGCAGGTACTGTCCCAGTGTGATAACTTTCATGAATTTGCAACAACCCTATATTTTTAATCACTGTGATAAGCACTAATAAAAAAAATAATAATAAACAACACACAGAGCAACTTTGCAGAGAGAAGACTATGAATGAGATGTATAAACCTTTCAGCCAAAATGTATGTGAAATAGTTCACTGTTTTTCCCAAGCCTTTAAATTCATAAAACTGAATTAAGTCCCCAGCTGTTATTTCTAAAAGACCATTCAAGCCACTGGAGAAATTTAATTTTTAATAAAACACTTGCTTGGAATATAGCTTTTTGCCTCAAAACACACAATATTTATTACCCAGAGGAAAAGTATGTGTCTTTGTAGTTTGGCACTTTTCTTACTCCTGATCATGTCTTGGATTTGCGCTGGTCAAAGTAGTAAATGCAGATTGAAAATTGTTAGCAAGGTCACAGTTATTCCTACTTGGTTGCCTGCAGTATCTTTGCAAAGATACTTTTCATAGCAGAGCTTCATCTGTTGTAGTTGAGCCTGTTACTACTTAGAATGGAGGGATCATTGGCAAGTGACACCTAAAGATACACTTATTATAAACCAGATAAAGGACTGCTGTGATGGTGGATCTAGAGGAAGTTGAGAATGTTCCACCTGACATTCCCAGACTTGATTTTGTGTTTTCTATTTTCTGTAGAGAAGGAGGAAGATGAACCAGCAGGTGGAGATACGTAAACTGCTGCCATAACTTCACAGGCTGCCATCAGCCCTGGTAAAGGAAGCCACTAGCAGGGGTTACAGATTGCCACAGTGTTATAATTCAATATATATTACCAATTGCAGATATCTTCAGAGGACCATGACAAATGCTTAGGTAGCCCGTTAACGAAGCTGATAGAGGTTTAGTTTTAACATTTACTCATGGCAGTTTCCCCTAAACAGCAGGCGATTTGGCTAATCCACATGCTATTTAAGGGGTTTGAAATGATCGCACACTGCCAATGGTTTGAGCTTGTACCTCCAAACTACTGAATAATACATCTAGTGGTTTGGGGGTGAAGCCCGCCAGCAATATGCAGCAGTATTAAAACTGCCTACAAAACCGTCCCTGGTTAATTTCCCCTTTAATGTCGAGATGAACTTTCTGAAGGTTCATTGATGTTCTGGCCAACAGTTCGTATCTGCAGTAGTACTGATTATGTGACCTTAACTGATATAAATATAGAGTAGCAATATTTAGAAATCCATATGATAAGTGTTGGAGTCCACATTGAAAGAAACATTTGAATAATGTAGAATATCACTGTATGGGTTACTTTGATGAAATATTGATTAAGTATTTATGTGTTTACTTTGACACCAATAAAGTGTGTTCGCTATACAGTGAATCATGAGCCATGGTGTTATCTCTGTGTTTATTTATTGATATTTATATTGTGCCTACATTATTCAGAGCATATTTAATTATTCACATCAGTTCAACCCTACTGGAGTTTACTATCAATATTCACTAACACCTGAACACACACACACATATTAGAATACATTTTGCCAGAAGCTAAGTAACATACAAGTATGTCTTTGGAGTGTGTGAGGAAACCCCTGCGAACACGGGGAGAACATACAAACTCCACACAAATAGGAAATCAAACCCATAAACCCAATACTGCGAGGCAGCAATGCTGACCACTGTGCCACCCATCAGATGTTTTCTCTTGCAAACAGGATCCAAACTCCATCTTTATCCCTCACTTATGTTCTGTTCAGAATTGGCCAAATACCACCTATGTTTTTCATAACACCTTGGGGGATATTCAATACTGGAATATAACGTTGCTACTGTGAGGATCTTCCTTGATACCTGCTATACTGCCTAATGCTCGGCGTGTGAATAGTACCCTGCAAGTAATCCAGTTAACCATTGCCTGCAATGACAGGCTGTGGAACCATCTGGGTTTAGAAACATCATTTATTGTTATAATTGTCTTACATGTACAGATGTAAAGAATGTTGCACCGCAGCTAAAGACTAAGGGCTAGATTTACTAAGCTGCGGGTTTGAAAAAGTGGGGATGTTGCCTATAGCAACCAATCAGATTCTAGCTTTCATTTATTTAGTACCTTCTACAAAATGACAGCTAGAATATGATTGGTTGCTATAGGCAACATCCCCACTCTTTCAAACCCGCAGCTTAGTAAATCTAGCCCTAAAAGTAGAATCTATGTTTAGATAGGGCTAGCATGGACTAGCACAGTATATGTTCTTTATTCATTTACAAAGTATTGTGTACTATATTAAAATCTCAGTCTGATGGTAAGTGTGCAATGTCAAAAGATGAAGCATGCACATACATGCGTTATCTAATTTAATTTAGTTATTTAGCCATCACAAAACTGCTTTTGGTGTAATTTGTAAACATTGGAAACACTTAAGGTCAAATTCACTTACAAATTGTGTGAAATTTTGTATTGAAATGTGGAATGAGAAAAATATTTTGCTGGACAGTTTTTCCCCACATTTGTAATGCTTGAGCATAGTGTGTAAAACTAGACAATCACCTGTAAGTTTTACGGAATAAATTCTCTAAGCACATTATTATAGTATTTTGCATTATTATAGATACATCATAAGATGTATTTTAAAACTACAGTTATAGTGTACTTTTAACTTTCTTAGGCTTTAGAATCATGAGACGGCATCTCAATGCAAAGCTTAAATCTGTGCACTTCTGTCTTTGTTGTTACTCAGTCTGGTTGTCGTCCGCAAGAACAGTATCCTCCTCCACACAGATACTTATTTTCATGCCTCAAGCTATACCTCGTAGCTGTACCAATTGCTGTCATTTCAAATTACACAATCTTCTCTTCTCCCTCGTCTGCATCTTACCCTTTCAGGGCTTGGCATAGCTTCAAATAACTACAAATTATTTGATGCTAGTTCTAGCAGCTGAAATGATTATACAGTATGTGCTCGTCACTGCAAGGGCCAAGTAAAATATTAAATTCGCTATCTTGGATTTTCTCGGCACTATCAACATTGTATCATAACAGAAACTAGAAAAAAAAATCTGGTTGACTATACTGTTAATAGAATGGGAAAATCGTGTCTGCCAAAAGAAATAAAAACAATCCATTTTGAATAATTGGATATGATGTCAACTGATAAGGAAATTGTACATTTTAATATGTTAAATTTGTTTCCCAGATTAGTAAACAACCTCACATGGATCAATGATTGGCTTCCTTTCTGTAGAGAAAAGTCTGCAGAGAAGTGACAAATACAATTATTATCCTAATTTAGTATTTTACTTATATCTGCAGGAAGTAAATAACATTCTGGAATGTTTAGTTTGTCTGAAATATTAGTTTTCCAAGTTTAACAAGAAAGAACAATTGTTGTCTGTACCTATTTTCATCCATACGAAACTGAATATATCTAGCACAATGGATAATCTCTAGCAATAATTGTTCTATATATGAACATATATATAGCCCAATTTTAGAAGACACGTTATGATATTTTTTAATAAATCGCCAAACATGCACACAGAAATAGGACCAATCAGATTCTAGTTTTTAGATTTTTAGATTTATTTAGTACATTCTACAAAATGACAGCTAGAATCTAATTGGTTACTATAGGCAACATCTCCACTTTTTCAAACCCGTAGTTTAGTAAATATACCCCCAATGTCTTGTTTTCACCTTAAGAAAGCAGACTTGCATAGAACAGAGATTGATAAAGATAACATTTTGGGAGTTCCTACCCCAGGTCATGCTTGTGGGGTTTTTTTTTCTTTGTTTGTTTTTTTATTATTTTTTATGATTATTACCTCTCATTGTTGGAATGTTGGAATTGCCTGTATTCCTGATAAATCTTATTTATGTTTATGTTTTGCATTTTATATTTTTTATGAGTAAAGACTGTGCAGGTGAAATATGACGAAAGATTCATTGTACAAATATTGCATTTGCTATATTTTTTGCTGACCCAAGGTGCAAACAACTGAAATTATAGCCAAATATGGCCAAATTCAACAGATTCAATTATTTAGGAAATAAGCTGTATGACAAATTACAAAATACTGTTTCTTTACATTCTTCTCTGGTCTGCTGGTGACCTTACACAATGTATTAATGACTTTGATCAACCAGATATTTAATTGTGCCCAATCAAACCTACTTTTATCTTTCAAAAATGTACGTTGGATGGTTACACAGGTAATAAATTACGGTGAGGTAGTCGAGTTTCTTAGGTCCTGGGGGGGTATATTTACTAAACTGTAGGTTTGAAATAGGGAAGCTTTTGCCAATAACAACCAATCAGCATCTAGCTGTCATTTTGTAGAATGTACTAAATAAATGATAACTAGAATCTGATTGGTTGCTGTAGGCAACATTTCCACTTTTTCAAACCCACAGTTTAGTAAATATATCCCATGAAGTCAATTAGGTCAAATGAGAATTAATATTATAATTATTGGAATGATAATATTTTGCTTCATGGGGATATTAGTTTACACCACAGTGGAGTATTCTTTTACCTTCAGTGCATGCTACATACTGTTAGTTAGTAGATTCTACCATCTAACCATTAACACCTTTATTTGTGGATTTTAACCATGGATTTCCTGCTGTGGATTACATGCACTTCCTCTGGTGGATGACAATATCTTCCTACCATTCAGGGACAATTTAATTGTCCCTGAATGGAGTCCTGTGGAAACTATTGATTTTGAACTTGATCCTGTGTTTGCCAAAACATAGTGGGAAATGTTCCTTTGTATATATGATGTATTTTTGCATTGTGTGATTTTGCTCTCCTATTGTAGTATATGATTCTCTGGATTTGCAGAATGTGCAGCTATATAACCTAAAGATACGGGAAAAGATGACCCAATATACAAAATACAATAATCAGGCGTTATAGTGGATTCAAAGAAACAAATTTATTCAAATCTTGCAGATCTCCAAATGCAGCTAGTAAAGGAAAGTGTTGATCACACAGGAAAAGTAAACTAAAAATAAAACTATACAGCACAAAATAAGAAATCTACACATTTACTATCAATTATAGATAAGTATACAATAACCGAAAATATGAATACAACAGAGATAGCGCTGTGGTAAATAACAATACTTTATTAATACATATCAAACATCTAAAAAGCTAAATATATATATATATTAGTATATGTATTATATGTATACACAGACTGTAAGCCTACATTTAGATAGATACCCATAAGGATGAGTTCAGAAGTATAGTAGTTTATTCTATGTGTAAGTAGCCAGTTTACTTGACAAATATAGAAACATCGGTTCTAGAACCAATGTTTAGGACTAAACAATGTTTTGTAACCAATGTTTAAAACATCGTACAATCAATGTTTTCGTTCGATCTCCCATCCCTAGTCCCCAGCCTACCTTTAAAACTGTCAAGGATCAATTTAGAAATACAGCTATGGAGGCATGGATAAGGTGAAAAAACAATGTTTATTGCAGGAGAGTATGAACAGGTGATGAAATCATAAGCTTGCAGAAATACCAGATATTCAGCAGTTGCAGGTAAATGGGAGGTGAGGAAAGATTCCAGGCAGCATATACAGGGAAATGCGCAGGTAAGTCCCAGGTTCACATATGAAACAGGTAAGCAGAATGTATCTTGAAATAGATCTCACCCAGCATAGATCCAGGAGCACCACAGGAGGAAGTGACCTCAGAGTATGACATCAGGATGACAACAATAACCAGCAAAGTGTGCTGGGAGTGACAGGTGTATATATAAGGGAAATGAGAACACACCCAGGTGCATGAGATAATTGGAGAACGGGTTAACCCCTAATGCAACCATGAAAGCCACGATAGCAGCACCTCTGGTGATCAGAGGTACTGCTGCAAATACACACTAATAAAGTCAAATAGTCCAGGAGGCAGGAGCTGCCAAGCAAAGCAGTATGCACTGCAAGGGGCTTGCAGGCAGATCCTGACAAAAACACATATTAAGATGTCTAGCCAACTCCAATAGCAACTTTTCTACATTAGGACTACCAATGTGAATTTGTTGGATTAGGCTAAGTACACTGGAGCATTTTCGTCCAATAATCGGGCAAATAAGCCGACCTACGACCATTTGGTCGAAAGTTGGGTTAGTGTGTATAGGGACACGATGGTCAAATGTCGTTCCAAAGTGTCAGCTCATTTGGTAGTGTTCAATATTTTCCGACCAATCACCTAACGATCATGTAATGTATATAATCCACGAACAACTGCCGATAATTCCTCAAGCTGCGACTCCTTTGGGGGGGGGAGGAGCTATGTTAATTTCTGATGCTGTACCAGTTCCATGCTGTCCTGACATCACTCATTCTGGTACGTCGGTGCTTCTAGCTGTAAAGCAATAACAGGTGTCTATTGAATAAACGCATACAGCATATGTCTGCTAGATTAGTTCTAAGCCTTTGTCAACATTTTATTTATATGTGTATTACTTATGTCTGCCTCCATAATTACAACTATTTGTCACTTTATTGTACACTCAATACAATTTTTTCCCGATTTTCACATTACCAGCAGTAGGCTGGCAGCTCTAGGGTTAATACTGCTCGAAGGGGGGACCCCACACGGGTTTGTTTTTTTTTTTGTTTTTTTAATGTATCTATTTTTAAACTTATGACAGCCGCCGGACCTCCGGCTATATAGACAGCCAGTGTAACAGTGATATGTTTACTAGTCATGCAGCTAGGAAGCAGCGTGTTGTATCTAGCAATTTTTAATGCAAACTCGGGAGAGTTTGCTTAATCGCAGCTGCATACATTTAAGACTTGTATAGCTAGAGTGGCAAACAGTCGGGACTTTGATGTCTCTCGATTTTTAAAATAGCGATTTTGACAGAAACACATCTCTGGTGATTTTACATCAAATCTCAGGGTTCATAGATCAGCGAGTTTCAACACTGCTGAGAAAATCGCAGCTTGATGCATTTACCCCCAGGAATTTGACTTGGCTTCTCAAGTATGTTTTCTCCTATTTTAAGCAACTCAAGTTTTCCTCTTGCATTGTGTTTTAGATCATTGCCCTGTTGAAAAGGATAAGGACCTAAACAAAATAAATTAAGCCTTTTGGAATCGCAGAGCAGGTTTTTGGCCAGGATTTGTCTATAATGCTCACCATCCATCTTCCTAAAAATCCTGAAAAGATTGCCAGTCCTTGGCACAAAATTGTTCCCTCAAAACATGGTGTTACCACCACCACAAACAGCATTTTTTACTGTGGGAATAATCTTACCTTGGTGGTGTTCAGAGTTTGACTTGTGCCATACATAACTCGTAGCGTTCAAGATGAAAATTCTACTGTAGTCTTGTTAGGCCACAAGACTTATTTGTAGTATCTTCTATTTGGTGTTTTTCAAACTCATTGATGCCAAAAACTTGGCTTGTGTGACAGGCACACTGCAAGTGATGCACACACGAGCGCCTTCTTGCTTTTTACTTTGCTTTTATTGTCAGGATGGTAAAGTAAACTGACAGCATAAAATTTCAAACTCTTTCTTGTGACCCTAATGCTAGATAGAGACCAACTCCTTAGCCACTGGCTGGCATCTGTCACAAATGAGCAATGAAACAGACAGGTTTATATAGTTTATACTCCTCCCAGAGCCCTAACTTGATGGACAGATGACACTCCCGCCTTGCCTTTAAAATGAAGTTTGTTGCAGGTGCTCTGTTTTAACTGCAGACCCAACCTGTGAGGCTGATGCTTGCTGTGGAAAAGATGGTTTTTTAAACCACTTCAAAACATGGAAGTTAAATCAGACTCTTTACTATTATTTTGTCACACATATGTCCTCCGCCTGTATCTCTTTAACTTAGGTGACCTACTGTACAAATGTGTAACTCTGATTGCAGCCTTTCTCTGCAACTTGCCAGCTAATTACCTGTCTCCTCTTTTAGAAGCCAATGGCAAACACCTCCTTTTGTCACACCTGCTACTTGCAACTATTCTATAAAAGCTCTTTTTGTGGAATTTCTTGTAGATTGTTGATCCACGTTCATTATCTTCCATCAAAGCCACTGACTTCTGTTACCCATTCAGTGTCAAAATTGGAATTGCATTAGAAATCTGTAATAAGTGCTCATCTTGTCTGTCAACTAAACTAAATAAGTTAAACAGCCTGATCTAGGCAGTGTGAATGTAGTATTATATATCCATTTCTGTACAGTGCACTGAGCTCAAAGGGATGTTTGCCTCTGTAATAATCTTGTACCCTTCCCCAGATTTGTGCCTCTCTATATTCTGTGAAAAGCACGTCAGACAAAATGCTGCTAACACAGGTTGACTGAACCACTTTGATGTTTTATTCAGGCTTGTCAGGATGGAATGAATAGCTACAGTAATAGTTTCAGCAATTGCATTAAAAATATTTACAAAGTTAAGTACCTGTAACACTAACTAGATAGATAGTCCCGGCCACTCAGTCGCACCACCCATAGTACATGTCCAGCTATTTAAGCTTCCTCCCAAGCACTACACTAGCCTTTCCCTTAATTAATTACACCCAGGTGCTCCACTTGTGTTCCTGTGCTATGTGTGTGGAAGAGTGTGCAGACTTAAACCTGTTTGTAGCCTGAGCCTGCAGATTCCCAGGGAAACTATTAGTCTATTCTTTAATAGTATGTGGCAAACTGCTCCTATTGCCACAATTAATATTTCTCACTTTGGGTGCTCTTTCGTCTTTATTTTTAAACTTTCTTTTTTCTTTTTTTTTTTTTAAATCTCACCTCCTAGAGAGAGTGGCATTTATATTTACAAAACCATTGACAGCAAATGATCAACCTCTAACACAGGTGAAATCACTGAGCACATTAGGTGATTTTTAAGGTACTGTATTGCACCTGTGAAAATTTGAGCTTTTAATTGTGAGGGTTGTGAATACTTTTTACATATAATCATTTTTGTTTTTTTACATTTGTCAAACTTTTTTGGGAATATTTATTTGGTTTGGCATGGTGATCAATACTTTGTGGATTAGTGCCAAAGAATCCTGCTTAATCTATTTCAAATCATAATCTGTGCCAATAAAATGTGAAAAATGTGTTGTGGATACAATGTATTTTTAAGGTACTGTATATTTTACAACAGGGGCTGGCTGGCAGACTCTAGCCTGGGGGCAAGCACACAGGCCTGGCCCATAAGTAGGGTGGTTTTTGGTACAATATATATTTATCAAAATAAAAAGAGCCTATTTTAGTGTTGCTTAACCCAGTGATACTTTATTATTATAAATGATAAATCTTAAATAATAAAAATAAATAATGCAACAAAAAATCCAACATCCCTTTATAATGCCTTTTATTTTATATCTTCCTTCTCCCTACACCACTTTTTTATTTTTTTAAACATACCTGGCTGATTATAATGGGATTTATCAAAATGCAATATGCCTGTTTGCTTTAAAAACCTGATGTTTTTGCTTCACCCTATATACTAATAGGGTTATTTGTTTTAGGATTAACCTAAACCAAATAATATTAGAGGTGGTAGTGGAAAGAAGAGTAGATCACTAGGGGTCAATCTGACATAGCTGGATTAAGGCACTTGGGGGGCCTGGAGCACTTTAAACAGGGGGGCCCCTATGATGTAACATGGTTATCATTTTAGATAAATATACAGGTGATACTGTGTGTACTACAGTTAGTGCACGCAGCTCTGCCTTCACAAGTAGTACAGTGTGAAGCAGGACATACCTCCCAACTGTCCTAATTGAGACAGTCACCCAAATTCGGGACTGTCCCACCAGATGCAGGAGAGTTGGCAGACTGTCCTGCTCTCTCCTACCTGTTCTTGTCACTTTCACCACTTGTGAGTGCTGGTTTCTTAACTCATTTGCTGCTTGTCTGGATCCTGGAATGTTGGATGCCCTATTAGAGAAAAAAAATGGGTACATAAAATTTGGAAAACTCCAAACAGTCTAGCTGTTAAATTAATAGCACCCACATTTTATAATTAGGCCTTCCTCCAGTCCTAACCTTAAAATAATAATATTCTCATTTGCTAAATAGATCGAATTCTCTCCAACCAACCCTAACATTAAATAGCAAACACATTTAATATATAAACCTATTTCTCTCCATCCAAACAGTCTCACCAATAAATTAAATTGCCCCCCACCACCCCACAAACAAAATAGCACCCATTAAATAACTAGCCCCTCCTGCACTCCACCATTAAATAGCCTACTTCCCACACTAAATTAAGACCACCCCCCCTTTCCTTCCACATTATATTAACATGCTCCCCCTTCCCTCACACATTATAATGACATGCTACACACACACACACACGCACTGTATTGACATCACACACACTGTATTGACATCACACACACACATAAACACACTGTATTGACATCACACACACTGTATTGACCTCACACATACATATACACACACACACACACTGTATTGACACCACACACACACACACACTGTATTGACATCACACACACACACACACACACTGTATTGACATCACACACACTGTATTGACATCACACACACACACAAACACACTGTATTGACATCACACACACTGTATTGACATCACACACACTGTATTGACATCACACACACACACACTGTAATTACATCACACACACTGTATTGACATCACACACACACACACACACACTGTATTGACATCACACACACACTGTGATGACATCACATACACTGTATTGACCTCACACATACACACACACACACGCACACACACGCACACACTGTATTGACACCACACACACTGTATTGACATCTCACACACACACACACACACACACACTGTATTGACATCACACACACTGTATTGACATCACACACACACTGTATTGACATCACACACACACACTGTATTGACACCACACACACTGTATTGACATCACACATACACACACGCACTGGAACTAGAAAGGGTTCAGAGAAGGGCGACAAAATTGATAAAGGGTATGGAGTCATTAAGTTATGAGGAAAGGTTAGCCAGTTTAGGCATGTTCACTTTAGAAAAGAGGTGTCTAAGGGGAGATATGATTACTATGTACAAATACATTAAGGGTCAATACAGAGACCATTCATGGGAACTTTTTACCCCAAGGACTATACACAGGACATGTGGTCACCCCCTAAGGTTAGAGGAGAGGAAATTTCACAACCAGCAAAGGAAGGGGTTCTTTACAGTAAGGGCAGTCAAGATATGGAATTCATTGCCAGGGAAGGCTGTGATGGCATATTCAATAGATATGTTTAAGAAAGGGTTAGAAGAATTTTTAGCACACACACCACTTACCTTGTTCCGTCCGCGCACGCTGATCTTCACACATGGGACATGGGACGGCACCTGTCACTTGGTGCGCGTCCCATGTGACACCGAGTCATATGATAGGCCAAACAAGGGGAGGGAGGGGAGGGGGTAGTAGTCTAGTTTTATACATGACTCTCTTTATACATTTTTTTTTTTTTATTGGACTTTGGAATATAGAAGAAAATAATTCTAATTCCGTGACAAAGACATACAAGCTGAGTCTTATCTTGCGACAAATGTGTAAGTTAAATGTAAGAGTTAAACTACAAATGACATTACAGATGTAAAATACTTGGCCCTGTTTGGATACCAGCATAAAATGATGAGCCATATCTAGTGACATTTCTAAAATACTGTATTATAACTCGATGCATATATGAAGCAAATGCTTTGTCATTTAGTTATCTCTGGCTTGCCTAGTGAATTGATAGACTTAATTTTTATTCTTGTGATCTCACAATACTGGTGCCTACATTGGTGGTCATGTAGAACTGGCCCCACACAGTGTTTTCAACATATACTACACTTTTTTTTTATTTTTTACTTCTGTATTTGCCCACAAAATACTAGTTACATTTACGGCCATATGTAGACTCTCGTACGGAGCAGGATTACTATGGTGACAACACGTCATCAGTAGGATAAAACTAACCTGTCTCACGACGGTCTAAACCCAGCTCACCTTCCATATTAGTGGGTGAACAATCCAATGCTTGGTGAATTCTGCTTCACAATGATAGGAAGAGCCAACATATTACGGCATGTTATGATTAAAGAGGCAGAACGGTGGAAAGAGAGGTTGTGTAAGGTCTTGTTGGGGCAAATGTGACTTATGTAGACTGTGAACTTATGTAGACTGACACTTATGTAGACTGAGAATGAGTTCTTGTGATCTCACAATACTGCTGCCTACATTGATGGTCATGTAGGCTTGGTTGCAAATAGCATTTTCAGCATATAATAACCTTTTTTTTTTTACTTCTGCATATGCCTACAAAATGCTAATTGCGTTTACGGCCATATGTAGACGCATATTGCAGCCTGTTATGATTGAAGAGGCAGAACGGTGGAAAGAGAGGTCGTGTAAGGTTGTGTTGGAACAAATTTGACTTCTGTAGACTGAGACTTAGATGCATACGCAGGTGTCAGGAGACAGTGTGTGTATTCGACAGGACAACTGTAAGGAACAAAAGTCTTTAGATTCTTCTTTCTTCTATATATTACTGGATTGTCCTATCCTGTGCCATTAAGTTGTGCTCTATAAAATGATAAAGACAATGTGGATGTTATTTCAAATTTTGCATAAGGACCTGGAAATTCTAGGAATTATGCTGCCTATAGCTGAGCAACTTCTATTTTATTTCTCTTTCCGAAAAGCTGATATTTGCTTTTCAAGCCTGTCAAATAGTTAATAAAAATAGATGATAAACGGCTTCTGCTTCAGTCATTTGTAATGTATGTAATCTAAATTCACCTTTGACTTGTTTGCCAAATTTAGCTAAAATGATTATACAAATAAAACAGCAGAAACTTCTTAGAGTTAAGATATAACCAATTAATTTATTCATTTCTCACAAGAGCAGAGTGAGGGCCTCTTCAGAGCATGTGCGGTTTAGCGCATACACTCACTACACATGTGCTGGCTCAGAAGAGGCTTCTGCACTTTAGAGAGCAGAGTGGCAGTCATGAGGGAATTAGCCACATCCTAGGTTGCTCGGTTACTGTGTAAATGTAAAATATAAAAGACAAGCCTGTGTTTTACACTATTTAAATGACTGCACCTGGAATTACCACAATTACCTGAGGTAGGGTTCAGTCCCCGAAATATAGTACATATTTTGCTTTTCTGGAATATATCTACTCCTATGGGAGTATGACTGAGTGGCAGACCCTTGGTTCATTTTGTGAACAATTCACAGGTACTTGTCACTTCCATTGTGCAGCAAAAATGTATTAGAATTAAGATTCAATAAATCCATTTACTCATTTAAAACTTTATGAAACTGACAAGTGTCTGTGAATTCTGCACAGTGAGTGCAGTGCTCAGAAGAGATGGGGGTCCTTGGAGGTTAGAATGGTATCTCCTGCCACTTGCCCAAAATTTGTTATGGGGATATGTACTATTCCGCCAGTGCATTTAATCAGTCAATAAGATCACAATGTTACACATAGAAAAAGCCGCCTATTCCTATTTTTACACATTATAATAATTAATGAAGGGTCACACACAATAGAACAGTGTCTTGACTATGTTATTAATAAATGTGAAAATTGCATGTTTCATATAAAATGTAATTAAATGCTAACACAAGTACAACATTTAAATTAAATATATAAACATCTGTTGTTCTCCCCTTCACAAATGAAATGAGATTAAAACAGGTGAAATACAAACATCTTTAAACATCAAGTGGCAAACTTCTTTTATGCAGTTGACCCAATGGAAGTGACAAATAAGTAATACAAATAGACGGACGCTGCGTCATATAATATAGCCGCAACTCTAATTAATTAAGTACTATCAGCTGGAAAGGTCTGTATGCAATTAGCCAAACAAATGCAGCTAGATAGTGCTGCTGACTGCCATCATCAATATTGTGTATCATTGCACTAGCCCTACAGCTCTGGTAAGAGATGTGTATGCTAATTGGTCCCATTTACTGGAACACGTCCTTAGAGCTCTGAGCGTGTTCCACCTCTCCAGGCGTAAGGAGACACAAGCCAATGATATGAAAATGTCCACAAATTGTCTTATGCATACACTTTTTTGTTCACATGCACAGTACTCAAAAGTATATTTTGCACAATAAAACAGACGTAGGTCCAAGTCTAAATGAACCCCTATATCAGAAGACAGACATGACAAATGAACAAGGCTATTTATTTCACCCTAACACTAATCAAGTTTGCAAAACAAGTTGTTGTTAGATAAACTATGTTATATGTCCCATACAATAGATTCTGTATATTTAACAAAATATAAGATCACTTAGGTATAATTTACTTTAACAAATACAAAAATATACAAAATATTATCTTTGAGCATAAATCAGGTCATTAAACATATACCAGGCCGCTTACCTGTCACCTAACACAATTGAGGCCTTTCATACATTACATATATTATTAAGTTATGTGTCCTTTTTCACATGTTTCACAGTGGTTCCCAAACTTTCTCAGTTCGAGTCTCCATAATTTTTTCAAGGCACCCTTAAACCAAAATGATTACCAAGTAGACCCGTTTTTCAAGTATTTGGGTTAAAATAATGTGACAAGTATTCTCTTCACCATCGCACTGTGCCCCTTCACCGTCGCACTGTGCCCCTTTATCAGTTTCCTTTTATTACACTGTGCCTTTATCACACTGCCCATTTTATCCCAGTGCTGCCCCTCCATACCTTACTTACCTTTTATTTTGTCTTTTTTATTTTGTTTTCTTCCCTTTTACTTCTGTCTTCTTTTCTTCAAGTTCATGCTCCTCTCTCCACCGCTCCTCAAGTTGGCCTTGATGATGTCGGTGGACAAGCGGGGAATGACAGGCGGAAGGAAGTGCCCCTCAGGCTTGCCACCCCCCGCCCAACTTGCTTATTCCGCTTAACTTGAACCAAAGTTTTACTTCTATCTTTTACTTTTTTTTATATGGAAACAACAAGTTTAATGCATCTTTAAAATTCCAGAATTCTAAAATGTTGGGTTTTCCACATTTTAACCAACTTAATTTCCCACCAAAGCCTTTAAACAATTTAGATACAGTTTACTTTTATTAATGTTAGATATAACACACTTAATCTCTGCTCTTGAATATTGCATATTATCGCATCCACAATGCATTTCTGTGTCGTATCCAAGAGCAATGAGAACAAAACCACTCTGCCTAGGTGGAAACAAGAAGAGATAAAGCAAAAGTATATGTACAAGTAGAAATCTACCTTAAATAATGTTGGCTAAAGGACCAAACAATATGAAGGCATGTATTCTGAGAATGTTAGAATAATAATTAATGGCTACTATATAATTAAAAATGAATGTCATATTTTGTTTCCACATAGGTTCCACCAATACTTCTTGATAAGCAATTCTCTGAATTTACTCCAGATATCACTCCAATAATTTTGGCTGCTCATACAAACAATTATGAAATCATTAAGCACCTGGTTCAAAAAGGTGTTTCAATCCCCAGACCACATGAAGTTCGCTGTAACTGTGTTGAATGCGTTTCTGGATCTGATGTGGATAGTTTACGGCACTCTCGATCAAGGCTGAACATCTACAGGGCATTGGCGAGCCCGTCTCTAATTTCACTGTCAAGTGAAGATCCTTTCCTCACGGCTTTCCAACTGAGCTGGGAGCTGCAAGAGTTAAGCAAAGTGGAAAATGAGTTTAAATCTGAGTATGAGGAGCTGTCAAGGCAATGCAAGCAATTTGCAAAAGACCTTCTGGATCAGACAAGGAGTTCGAGAGAATTAGAAATAATACTTAACTACAGGGATGATGGTGGTCTGTTGGAAGAGCAGAATGGTAATGACCTTGCCCGATTGAAACTGGCAATTAAGTACCATCAAAAAGAGGTATGTTCTAATGCTTAAAGTTGCATATTTGTTATTGCTATTTAAATTCCTGTAATGTAAGGTTGCAACATTTATACATGCAAAAGAAAACAATTGTTCCTGCTTGTCTTTACCTACATAGATGCAGTATTTGCATAGAAATAAAACACAAATGAAATTAAAGATTAAAGAGGAACAAAGACATAAATGTTCTTTTCCCCACACTATACCCCAACGAATGATGGTCCCCAACATACAACTTCTGAAGTTTCAAAGTCATAGGGGGGTATTCAATTGTTGCTTTTAACGCGCTAAAACAAAAAAAACCGAGCGCTCTAAAAATATTAGCGTTAATACGGTAATTACTCGCTAAATTTCAGGGAGCTGCGAGATAAAATACAGCGAGTAAACTACCGTATTAACGGTATTTACGCGCATATTACCGTATTAACGCTAATATTTTTAGAGCGCTCGGTTTTTTTTGTTTTAGCGTGTTAAAAGCAACAATTGAATACCCCCCATAGTACCACCTAATTTCAAAGGGCAACTTTCACCTACGCTCATTGAGGCTGCCTATTTGTGGGTTGTGACAATAGTCAAGCGATAGCTGCCAATTAGTTTAATAGAAATTAAGATAACTGAAGCGTGACTTAATGATGTCACTATGTCCTAGTAAATTAATAGACTGCATTATTATGAATATTGTTTTATCCCACAAAATAGCTGCCCTTGTCTGCCCTTGTGTGTTTAGGTAACAGGTGGACTTAGTGTAGATCCTATGCTCAGATTAATGCACTATATAACTGGTACTCCGAGCGGTCAACTGGGCATGTTTTAAGGATCTTCTCAAACAAGAACAGATGTAACTGGAATTGGGTTCTTAATAATGTGATGTGTTCACTTCTACTTCATTTAGAAGTTCCACAAACATTGTTGATGAGACATGGACAGAACTTTAAGAACCTTCAACACTTTAGAGAAAACCGTGATCATGTTTGTCTAAGAGACATGAAATCCATTGTGTATATTCAATTCAGTGTTTTTTTCTAATATTATTATTATCATTATTGATATTATCATTTTGAAAGGAATTGTGTTTAATGAGTAACCTCAAGGGAATGATAATAGTAAATAAGACAATATGAAAAATAGCAAAATTGCAGCAGAATTTTATGCAAATCAAGCATGTGATGGCACAAGCCATTTTGCAAAGGTGTTATTTACTAGCAATGCAATCCTTGAATTCTGCTTTTGCTTAGTCATGCTGTGTGATGTGGTTGAGGCTGGTACATGAAGCGCGATGGCACCTTAATAACTTGCTAAATAGAATAATTTACAATTTGTATATCTAGTTTATAGCCCACAAAGTATTAATGTGTTGAGCTAAGCATGGATGAGCAGTTTTAATACAATGTATTTGTGAGATAGATGTAGGAGTTGTAGTTAACGTGTAATTTATATAACAGTGGAATATTATTTAATGGTCTGAACAATGTAAATGACTGACATATCATTTATAATATATTTCAGTCAGTATGTTTGAATTAAAGTACATACAATCAACAGTAAGATACATAATAATAAATGAATGATAAATGGTACAAAACTGTTTATTTATATGCTCTACGGGATGTGGACATAAAGTTATTGGGAACAATAATAAAGGATTAAAAAAATAATGATTTCCATTTGATAACATTTTGGATCTTCAAACCTTTGAGGTTAGTTTTAGATTGTGTTCTCATATTGAATGTAATTCCACTCCATAAATGTAATGTAGAATTATTAGCTATTACCAGTCTATTTGTGGCACCTTCTATCTTCAGAATTGGTGTGAAAAGCCATATCAGTAACTTAAGCCTTTGTCTGGCTGGTAGTGGGAGACGAGGGATAACCTAGCTACCTGAGACAAGGTTCTGACCTCACATTACTATATAAATAGCCCTGTCTGCTTCCATGAACTCTTGATATATGCATTGTCCTCTTTTGTTATTATGGTATGACAAGAAGTTCTTCACATGTTGGATAGAGGATAATGATTTCCTTCCTGAGTGGATTATTTATATCAATATTCTATACAACCTTACCAACAGGATAAAAATCAATTGTATTAACTCAGCATTAAATAAAATGTTTTTTGCTGTGTCAAAGAAGCATGAAGTGTATTAAGGTAAATGAAAAACAAAGGATAGTGACAACCATTACTTCATAATTTTTTATAGATAAACTGGCATATACAGGAGCTGTATATAGCAGAGATGCTTGGGCTTGGGTTTCTGAAAACTGAGCCCACCCAAACTTAGGGGATCCGAGTAGGCTCGCCAGCCGGCTCGGTATCTCTGGGCGTCCTCGGATCTGACTCCAGGCAAAATGTCATTGTTGCATTGTCTGATCTCTCGGGTTTTGGATTCCATAAGAACATCCTTCCCCAGGAGATCCAGCGCCATTGCTCACACAGAAACAGGAGTAGCAGTGTTCTTGTCACTTCACAAAAATTGACTGGAGATTATTGGAAATTGATGTTATTGTGGTTATTAATAATGTAGAGAAAAATAAAGAGCCAAATTTTGTGATTTTAGCAAAAAAAACAAAACGGGATCTTAAAAAAAATCGGGATTCAAAACCAAAACACGCGAGGGTAGTTTTGCTAAAACCAAAACATGAAGTTAATCCAGATCCCGATCCAAAACCAAAACACAGCGGTCAGTGAACATCTCTAGCATATAGTGGTCTTGGAGGTTGTAGGCATTAACAACCTTTATATGTCAAGTAATTGATCTTAAGGGTTAATAGTGAGGAAATTATCTGCTGTGGTAATGTGTTCTGTTATCTGTCATTACCCATCAGCACTAAGCCTTTCAAACTCCTTTATGAACATGCCCTGTAATAATCCAATTCATTTAGATTGTTATCGGGAATCGTGTTATTTTTCGATGATGATGGGGCAATTAGCTGGTTACCACTAGAGATGGGCAAATAGATTTCAGATTCTGAAATTTGTCCAAATTTGGAAATAAATTCTCTACTTTCACTGTGAGATACACTGTTAGTTACCACTTTGTTAATACAATGTTTGCTGGTGGAGTCTCAGAGAATATCTGCTACGCTCAGTTAAATAAAATCTCGGTAACCACATTAAGCAGCAGCTGTAAGCAGGTGTTTAAAGCAAAACAAACAAAAAAAGTGCTGAGAGTCACAGCAGCAAAAAATAAATAAACTATTATTTGTATAGAAGTAAAGTTTGTATGGTGTACATAAAGCTCATTTATGATGTGCAAGAGACAAACCCAAAGCACAAATGCTCCATTGTTTGGACTGTTGGATCCATGGATTTGAGGGTCAACATGGTGAATGTGGGAGAGTAAAGGTTTGTGCCCCCTGATTTCCCTTTACTTCTACAGCTGCTGATAAACTCATTTCTAGGCATTTCTACTATTGTAATAATAACAGTCAAACACATAAAAGTGACAAGCAATAAACTAAACAGGTCCGTATTTTAGGAGAAAAAAACGGAAAAGTTCAAAGTAGTAAATGGAGTGTTCCTAAAGTGGTCCTAGTTTAGACTTTGAAGACTTTAAATTGAAGTTTCACTCTTTCCGTGAAGAGGACATTCACCTAGAAATGTGTTATACAGATAAATAAACTTAAAAAAGTTACTGATATTTATCTGCGCTTCCTCTAAATGCAACTTTACTAATCTAAACAGGATATACACTTCCTATAGAAAATATTGTAAAGTAAAAATGTTAGAGACTTCAAGTGCTCTTAGTGTTGCAACATAGGTAAAGATAAATGAAAGATAAATAAATTATACTTATATTCATTGAAGATCAGATTCCTCTCAGTTGTAATTCATTCTCCATAGGGAATCACATAATAAAACAAATAATAAAGGAACAGCATAGCATAATATTGTTTGATATAAGAAATATGGCAAATAGTGAACAGTAAACAAGGAAAACAAAAATTAATGTTCCTTAAGATTCTCTGGAGTGAGTTCTTGTTAAACCCCTAATGGGGATACACGTATTATGATAATAATTTCTGTGTACTTTAAAGCACCAACACTCAGATGATTTTCAAGAGGAGCTTCTTCAACACAATAGTTAATGTTTCTTGTCTCTCTCTCCCCTCTCAAGTGTGTACTTACAAGATGTTATAACTTGAAGGCATAATATGAATATTCCTTTATCATAATTGGTATCCAGAAGGAACTTGAAGTATCCAAATGTACTTGATAAAAAAATATTCTTTAATACAAATATACAAATTCATTAAAAACAAAACATATAAAGGACTTCCTGAATACAGGATATGGATGGATTCCTACCAGATTGCAAAGATGTTAGGCATGGTATAAATCATAGAAAGTCCTAGAAATTGTTGCAGTGATCTCCCCTCTTGTTAGGATATCTTGATAGTCCAATTCCTGTATCACAAATTCAAGTCCACAAGCCTGAAACCAACGCGATTTAACCTGTATAGTCTTTCTCAAGGATCCTTTAACTATTGTGTTGAAGAAGCTCCTCCAGAAAAAGAGTGTTGGTGCTTTAAAATGCACACCCATTATTATTATAATACGTGTATCCCCATTAGGGGTTTAACAAGAACTCACTCCAGAGCATCTCAAGGAACAATAGTTTTTGTTTTCCTGTTTATTGTTCACTATTTGCCATATTTCTTATATCAAACAATATTATGCTATGATGTTCCTTTATTATTTGTTTTTTATATGATTCCCTATGGAGAATGAATTTAATCTGAGGGGAATCTGATCTTCAATGAATATAAGTATCATTTATTTATCTTCCATTTATCTTTACCTATGTTCTAAGAGCGCTTGAAGTCTCTAACATTTTTACTTTACAAGATAAATAAACTTACTGGTGCAGTATGAATAAGTACAGGTGAGCATTTTTGCAGTTTGTAAATGAGTATATTTTAACTGGTCAAATCTTCTTTATATGCAGAGGCAAACACATGTCGGGATTTTACAAATGCTTGATTTTTGGAACAAAGCAAAAAAAAAAATGCTTCCCGCATTAATGATAGAAAATGAAAAGTGCAATGTATATACATCTAATAATCCATGTTAAATTAAAAAGAAAAAACAAAAGAATGAGTCAAAAAGTAAGCTGCACATTAATGTAGAAATCCACATTATTAAACTCCTTTACATAAATCCATCTTGCCAAATGAATATTACTTTGTAAATTAATACAACCCTTCAAAATTAATTCTAATCTTCCCTTATATGAAAATAATAAAAAAAAATACAATTAGTATTACAGTTACTCACCCAGTGCTTCACATAACTCTTAGCAGCTACGAAACGACATATGAACACAAGTAACTTACTCTCTGTATTTTATTTTTTTTCCCTGAAGTCACAGGAAACACTAGAGCCAAAACATAAGTAATGCACTAGAGCGATAAAATAAGTAGAATAATGGTGGTCAATTTGTTGAAGCCAAAGGTAATAAAACAATGGCATAACCCGGCAAAATTAAGACTGCAGATAAAGTGTTTAAGTTTAAATAATTCCAGGCACTTTCTGGGAGGTTCCCCAAGGTTCTGGGAACTGAAACCACCCTTAATATGGATGCAATGGCTGTCACTTAGGTGGGATTTACTTAATTGCAGTTTGGTATGCTGTTTTCAAACTGCGATAAAACGCCATCTGCATGATATATCAACCTCAGATTCCCATGAAATCCTATTCAACATGCAAAAGCAGAAACCACTGGTTTTTAAAGCAAACCAGTTACCCGCTTGCATACGAACAAAGATGTGTCTACACACTTACAAGCCCTAGCCATAAAACAGCCTGGTAAAAGGTTTCCACCAAAATGGGTTACACCACTTAGCGCAGGAGTGGAACATCTATGAGAATGGAGTGGTGGTGGTGCTAAAAAGCAGAGTCTCTCCCTCCCCCGTCCCAGAGACCACCAGTCCTACACAGTAAAGCTGGAAACACACCACAGAATTTTCCACCAACTTTTTATGCTGATCGATTTTACATGCGATCGATGGTCTGATCGCTCGGTCCATGGACTGCATACACACTAGCCTTGTTTTATACGATAAAGGGAAGAGCGAACGTCCCTTTAGCAAATTTTTACAGCCATGTTGTCGTGAGCAATGATTGTAATTTCGTACTCCCTATTGTGGATCGGTCGGAAGTTTATACACACTACACAACGGAAACGAGATTGGAACGAAAATATTTAACAATATGACCAACCAAATGAGGCAGCAATCGTCCATTTGGGCAGACTTTCGACCATCGTGTCACTACACACACTGACACGACTTTTGAACGAGCGGTCGTATGTCGGCTGGTTGAGCCAATTATTGGACAAAAACCCTGTAGTGTGTACCTAGCTTAAATCACTGAGGCTATTTCCAGCTCCCTTGGGATGTAGAGTCATGTGTGAAAAAGATCAGGACCCCTGGGATGACAACTTTTGCTCTCAGTGGTCCTAGTAGAATGAACCAGCATTCCTAAGACCCCTGCCTATTATACCAAAAATAACCACACAGTTTAAGAATACATTTTTGCTGAAATAAAAAACATGCCCAAAGTCCTTGTTCACCACTTTTTCATGTTGGGGCTCTTAGCTAGCAGTTTAAGCCTGTTATGGGTTTTTTTTGTATTTGTCCCATTAGATGAAGAAAGAAGAGTTTCCCATTGGACTATGATGGAAAGAAGAAACAAAGAAGATTTGTTATGTTTTGTTATAATAAAGTGGGGAACATGGGCTTTTGGGTGAGTTTTGCTCATATTTATGAGTTTGTCTTTTTAACTTACTTATATTATGAACGCCTTACCATTATACTGGGACCTCTGAGCTGGCAAAGTTGCTACTTAAGGGTCTCAATGTTTTGTATTACCCAGACTTCCATAGTAGGAAGAGCCTGCATAGAAAAACAATGCAGTAATAAAGAACACTAAAAATGACAAAAAAAACAAAAAACCCTACAAAACTATTGAAGTGAACTTTGATGACATTACGAAGCAACTAGGAGGAGAAGGGAACAAAACACTTTGGGACTATGATTCTTCTTGGCAAGGTCTATCAACACCTACAGTATCTATATTTTGCCCACATTCATAATTTTTTTTAGCATATTCTCATTTTAAGAAGACAGTGCTGACGTAGAGCAGCATGGGGTGGAATGTAGCTGTCAAAAAAGGAAGATTAAAAAGTATTTTCATTTTTCATTAAGCTAATTACAAGGACATTAATTGGAAAAGACAGCTTTCTGTAGCAAAAACCAGAGTCTGTGAACTTCATATGTAAATTGAGTACAACACTGCTGTACACTGAGTACATTAGACTTTATATAGAACAATAAAATAAATAATGTACGCTTCAAATTAAATTTGACAATGCCAAATTAAATTGCCGTTATCATTTGTCTATGACTCTATTCATATTAAAAATTACTGAGCTGAATAATATATTGATAATAAGTGAACACATGATTAACTAAAATTAAATAACTTTTATGCAACTGTTCTGTCTAATTTATTAGCTGTCAAAAATCACTTTACACCTGGTCAGTACTAAGAAAAGGCTTAGGGAGAGTTACAAAATGGGGCTCTGTCAACTGCATAGCTATGAATAGATTTAGTGACAGTTTTATATGTCAACGTGAAAGATGCAAGTGTAACATTAACTTATTAGATTAATTAAGAGATTCTGTCTAAAGTCCCCATGGCCCCAGTACTGATCTGAGCCTGAGCATCCCCCAGGATATGTGGAAGCACCAGCGCAGTATGTTTAGTACTTACTCTTTAGTTCTGAAGTGGTCCAAGGCAGCCATATAGTGATGTCATCACACTGTGCTTCTAATTCAGATTTAAACCTGTCATGCGGTGTCCTTCTGTTATTGTTAAATCAGGGAAAGAACTGAGCAGCAGTAAGTACATGCAACATATTGGGTGACTGAAGGGCTACCCTTATTCTGATACCTTTATGGCTATTCCTTTTAATACTTGTATAGTTAATACTAATATAGCAATCCCAGCATAGATTGGCTCCAATCTCACCTTGCAATGACTTAAAGAACTCTCAAATAGTCAATCTCAAGTTCAAGCTCCACAATGCCAGCATGGAGAGGGCCTGTAGAGCGATTACTTCAGGGCCTGGGACTAAAATGAAAGGCACATCTATACAAAATCAATAAATAAGGAGGCATGTTGATAAGCTTTATAGCTTTTAATGTTTTCTTTAGTCTGTTGTCACACATGTAGAGGCGTGTTCATTTAAAGCTGTCCCCCCTATGACTTGAGAAAAACCTTATCGCTTTTCACCCTTTAATAAATCAGCCCCTGAATTTGTCATTAAGTCTTTTGGAAGGAGTATAAAGAGCATGTATGCAACAGAAAGTCTGACTGATAAAATGTTGGGGAAGGATACCGCATATATCTTCTAGTTCAAGTGGACCTTAGTTATGATGTGGTGTCAGGGTGGAAGTAAAATATGGGAAAAATAGATGGACATCACTTCAGCACTGGTAGGCAAAGTAAAACGCTGGTCCTCATTTGCAAATAACACTGGATATCTACTGAAAAACCACAGTGCCACACAGCTCACGTCACGTGACTCCTCACTCATGGTACAACCTGCTATAGGTTTAGAATCGCCAAATAAATGCCATTTTCTGTTTATTCCTTAAAATACTGGTCAGTTTAATACTGAAGATGTTCTAGCGGTGACCACTAAGCCTGGGACACTAGAGGTGGCAATATGCATAGCAGAAAGGTCTTCTATTTAATGGATTTCCTGGTTGTACTTCCGCTGGGCTCCCCATGCTCCTCATCCTCTCTCATCATCTTATAACAATGTTTTATACTTTGATTGAGAAAATGTGAGAATTATCAACATACCAACTTCTTCAAAATGTACAGTGTTAAGCAGTGTAGCTAGGGGGGAATGAGGAAGGTGCATATTCAGGAACATCCCGTGCTGGAGAGTTCCACTTTACAAAAAGACTTTGATTGTTACACCAGATCTGAGCTGGTGGAGATTGGTTCTCAACCTGTACTTTTAATAGGACACGTCTTGCACCTCCAGTTGCTCTGTGGGGGAGAAGAGCTTTTGTAGGTGATATTTACCTAGTGTAAAATAAAGCTTCAAACTCACAAAAGTACAACATTTAAGAGGGAGAGTCTTGGGAGTATATTTTCTAAACTGTGGGTTTAAAAAAGTGGAGATGCTGCCTATAGCAACCAATCAGATTCTAGTTATCATTTATTTAGTACATTGTACAAAATGGCAGCTAGAATCTGATTGGATGCTATAGGCAACATTTCCATTTTATCAAACCCGCAGTTAAATTAACCATTTCTTACACATTAGTCTGACACAGTTGTCTGTCCACGATTGTGGGGCATCTGGAAACTTGTGAGGACGGTGGAGGATTGTTGTGGGGGTGCAGGGGAGTGTCATCGTCGCTCCAGGGGCGAGGCCATGCCGTCTATCCCTGGCTTGTCTGCATCGGCTGACCTGCTGTGTGCCGGCCCGGCTTGTCGGTTGGCCCTTCTCCTGCTGGGTCCCTGGTTTGTCTGCATCGGCTGGTCTGCTGTGTGCCGGCCTGGCTTGTCGGTTGGCCCTTCTCCTGCTGAGTCCCTGGCTTGTCTGCGTCGGCTGGTCTGCTGTGTACCGGCCCGGCTTTTCAGTTGGCCCTTCTCCTGCTGAGCCCTGGCTTGTCTGCGTCGGCTGGTCTGCTGTGTGCCGGCCCGGCTTGTCGGTTGGCCCTTCTCCTGCTGGGTCCCTGGCTTGTCTGTATCGGCTGGTCTGCTGTGTGCCGACCCGGCTTGTCAGTTGGCCCTTCTCCTGCTGGGTCCCTGGCTTGTCTGCACCGGCTGGTCTGCTGTGTGCCGGCCCGGCTTGTCGGTTGGCCCTTCTCCTGCTGGGTCCCTGGCTTGTCTGCATCAACTGATCTACTGTGTACCTACCCGGCTTTTCAGTTAACCCTTCTCCTGCTGAGTACCTGGCTTATCTACATCAACTGATCTACTGTGTACCGACCCGGCTTGTCAATTAACCCTTCTCCTGCTGAGTCCCTGGCTTACCTGTATCAACTGATCTACTGTGTACCGACCCGGCTTGTCAATTAACCCTTCTCCTGCTGAATCCCTGGCTTATCTGCACCAACTGACCTACTGTGTACCGACCCGGCTTGTCAGTTAACCCTTCTCCTGCTGAATCCCTGGCTTATCTACATCAACTGATCTACTGTGTACCGACCCGGCTTGTCAATTAACCCTTCTCCTGCTGAGTCCCTGGCTTGTCTGTATCGGCTGATCTGCTGTGTGCCGACCCGGCTTGTCAGTTGGCCCTTCTCCTGCTGAGTCCCTGGCTTGTCTGCATTGACTGATCTACTGTGTACCGAACCGGCTTGTCAATTAGCCCTTCTCCTGCTGGGTCCCTGGCTTGTCTGCACCGGCTGGCCTGCTGTGTACCGACCCGGCTTGTCGGTTGGCCCTTCTCCTGTTGAATCCCTGGCTTGTCTGCGTCGGCTGATCCACTGTGTGCCGACCCGGCTTGTCAATTAGCCCTTCTCCTGCTGGGTCCCTGGCTTGTCTGCATCGGCTGGTCTACTGTGTGCCGACCCGGCTTGTCGGTTGGCCCTTCTGCTGGGTCCCTGGCTTGTCTGCACCGGCTGGTCTGCTGTGTGCCGACCCGGCTTGTCGGTTGACTCTTCTCCTGCTGGGTCCCTGGCTTGTCTGCATCGGCTGGTCTACTGTGTGCCGACCCGGCTTGTCGGTTGGCCCTTCTTCTGCTGGGTCCCTGGCTTGTCTGCATCGGCTGGTCTGCTGTATGCCGACCCGGCTTGTCGGTTGACCCTTCTCCTGCTGGGTCCCTGGCTTGTCTGCATCGGCTGGTCTGCTGTGTGCCGACCCGGCTTGTCGGTTAACCCTTCTCCTGCTGGGTCCCTGGCTTGTCTGCAGCAGCTGATCTGCTGTGTGCCGGCCCGGCTTGTCAGTTGGCCCTTCTCCTGCTGAGTCCCTGGCTTAACTGCATCAACTGCATATAGAACATTATTTTATATGCCATTATTTTGTTTTTCCTGATTGTACATTTACAAGTTTCTACTTTTTACCTGTTATTATTCTACTATTTATATGCCTTTATCTTGTTTTTCCTGATTTTATATTTACCAGCAACTAGTTTTACCTGTTATTATTCTTGCCTATTTCCATTGTCCTTATTACCTCTCCTTCTATTATTCTTTGCCTTCCACGCCCTAATTGGTTATTGTCCTCCATCTTGCTATTGTCTCCCTGCTTATTCTTACCTGTTATCCGCTGTCCTTATTATCTTACTGTTCTGCTATCATTCTTACCTGTCTTCATTGTCCTTATTATCTCACTGTACTGTTGTTCCATGCCCTCCACGCCCTAATTCGTTATTATCTTCCACCTTTTCATTGTCTTCCTGCCTTTGTTCTTACCTGTTTTTCACTGTCCCCACTATCTCACTGTTCTGTTACTCTCTCTCCCTATTATGCCTCCCCGCTCTCACTCCATACCCATACTCTCCCCCCGCCCTACCTCTCCCGTTCCTCCCCGCCCATCCCCCGCGCGCTGCTCATCTTGCTAACCTCATCCCCATTTCCCCCCTCTCCTCTCCCCCTTTCTTCTGTGCCCTCTGGAATGCCAGATCCGTCCGCAACAAGCTGACTGCTATCCACGACCTCTTTCTATCCAACTCCTTTAACCTTCTTGCCGTTACTGAAACCTGGCTCTCCGATTCTGATACTACTTCCCCCGCTGCCCTCTCCTATGGTGGCCTCTCCTTCACCCACTCCGCCAGGCCTGGTGCCCGCCCTGGCGGTGGAGTTGGCCTCCTCCTCTCCTCCACCTGTACTTTTCGTGTCATTCCCCCTGAACCCTCCCTCTCCTTCTCCTCTTTTGAAGCTCACTCCATCCGCCTCTTCTACCCCATCCATCTCCGCGTCACTGTCATCTACCGCCCCCCTGGCCCCACCTCCCTCTTCCTTGACAACTTTGCTAGCTGGCTTCCTCACTACCTCTCCTCCGATCTCCCCTCGATCATTCTCGGTGACTTTAATATCCCCATCGACAACCCCACCTACCCTGCTTCCAGCAAACTGCTCACCCTCTCTTCCTCCCTTGGTCTCACCCAATGGACCTCCTCCTCTACCCACTGCCTTGGTCACTCCCTTGATCTTGTCTTCTCCTACCTATGTAATCTCTCCGACTTCTCCATCTCTCCCTTTCCTCTATCCGACCACCATCTCCTCTCCTTCTCTCTCTCCTCTTCTCCTGCTCCCCCCCCTGCCCAAACCTACTCTGTCCATACGCAACCTCGATGCTCTTGACCCTGCCTCTCTGTCCTCCTCTCTCGATACCCTCCTTTCTCCCCTTTCCTCCCAGGCCTGCCCCAACCAGGCGGTCTCCCTCTACAATCACACCCTCACCTCCGCTCTGGACGCGGTCGCCCCTGCCCACTCCGTCCACCCCCGCTGCTCCAAACCCCAACCCTGGCACTCCAAATTTACCCGCTTCCTCCAAAAATGCTCCCGTTCCGCCGAACGTCACTGGAGAAAATCCCGCTCCCTGGCTGACTTCCTCCACTTTAAATTCATCCTTTCATCCTACAGCTCTGCCCTCTCACTCGCTAAACAATCTTTCTTTAAATCCCTCATCTCTTCCCAGTCCTCTAACCCCCGCCGCCTCTTTGCCACCTTCAGCACTCTCCTGGCCCCCTCCCCTCCCCCCACCCCCTCCTCCCTGACTGCCTCTGATTTCGCCTCCTTCTTCTCCTCTAAAATCGAGGCCATCCAACTTGAAATCTCCTCCTCCACTCTCTCTTCCACCCCTCCCACTCTTCTGTCCTCCCCCCCCAACCACCTTCCCCTCCACTCCTTCCGTCCCACCACCGGCGAGGAAGTCCACTCTCTCATTTTATCCTCCCCCCCCACTACCTGCCCCCTGGATCCCATCCCCTCCCACCTTCTTCGCTCCCTTTCCCCCACCACCTGCTCCCACCTCGCTCACCTCTTTAATCTCTCCCTCTCCACTGGCATCTTCCCCTCCTCCTTCAAACATGCTCTCGTATCCCCCATTCTTAAGAAACCTAATCTCGACCCCACTTCTCTCTCGAACTATCGCCCCATATCTCTTCTCCCTTTTGCCTCCAAAATTCTTGAGAGGCTCGTCTGCAGCCGTCTCACCTCCTACCTTTCTGAATACTCCCTCCTTGATCCTCTCCAGTCTGGTTTCCGCCCCCTCCACTCCACTCAAACTGCCCTGGCTAAAGTCACCAATGACCTCCTCTCTGCAAAAGCCAGGGGTCACTTCTCCCTTCTCATCCTCCTTGACCTCTCTGCAGCTTTTGACACCGTTGACCACCCCCTCCTCCTTCACACCCTCCAGTCTTTCGGCCTCTCCGGCCCAGTCCTGTCCTGGTTCACCTCTTACCTTACTCACCGTTCCTTCTCTGTCACCACCTCTGGGTCTCTCTCCCCCCCATCCACCCTTCCAGTCAGGGTCCCTCAGGGCTCTGTTCTGGGACCCTTACTCTTCTCTCTATACACCTCCTCCCTGGGTGAACTCATCAGCTCCTTCGGCTTCAGCTACCACCTTTACGCTGACGACACTCAACTATACCTCTCCTCTCCTGATCTCTCTCCCTCCCTCCTCTCTAGGGTGTCCGCCTGCCTCTCTGCCATCTCCTCCTGGATGTCCTCTCGATTCCTCAAACTTAACCTTGCCAAAACTGAGCTCATAGTTTTTCCTCCCTCTCATACCCCATCCCCTTCTGACCTCTCCATCACTGTCGACAACACCTCTATCTCCCCGTTTTCGGATCCTCCCTCCCCCTTCCCCGCCCTCTCTAGCTGTGCATTGAGCGTACTGAGTTGCTGTGTTTACTGTACTGTGCTGTCTCCCATTGTATTGTGATTTTGTTTGTCTCTGTACAGCGCTGCGGATGCCTTGTAGCGCCTTATAAATAAATATTAATAATAATAATAATAATTAGCTGGTATGTTTATTAAAGCAATAAATAAGGTTTCAATTTAAGCATTAAAAAAATGGCAAAAATGCTATTTAATGAAAGGGATAGTTCTAAGGTTGGACTTTGAAAGACACATTTGCACTTTTGAACAGTGCAATACTTCAGATTTTTGCACACCTAAATGCCCTTTAAGTTTGTGGTGTCTTCTCCCTAGAGCCGACATGCACCTTGATGTGTGCTGTGTGATGCTTCTATATATAGGTGCACAACCAATGCGTTTTGTGCTCCTTGGATTTGCTTCATAAACTACTTTTTTAGTTTTCCATCTAATTTGAGCTGTCTAGAGATAATATTAAAATGTAACTTTCTAAAAATAATCCATCAGATGCTTGATACAGTCCTTCAAAGTAGAATCCTCTTTAGGTTTACTTGTAAACTTTAATTTCCAAATTGCTTGGAATGAACATTAGTTGTAATGCTCGGTGTCTAATACTAGTCTGTTTTTCTTGTGTGCTACTATGTTTAGTATAATAATTCTTGACAAGTGCACTTATTATTTATTTACAGCTCATTTAATTTGGTATTAAACATAGTTTGTTTCAGCAAAGGTTTGACTGTGCTTTCTTTGTCCAGGTCAGAAGAGTGATGTGCCTAACTGTGAGATTTGTACAGTCATTTTATGCATTTGTAAAATATTGGATGCAAAATGTATTTTTAAGCCCGGTTATATGTTTCTCTTATATCCATCCCTCCACCATATGGACTAAAAAATTATTTAGCATTTAATGAGATATCATATCCTATGGAAAATCAGATTTATATGTTGCAAAACTTCCAAGTAGAGGGATAAATCAGTTCCTTTGCTGGCACTATAAGAGCTGTATGCATGATGAATCATGTACATACATGATGCATGAGCTATCTGAGGCTCTCCTTCACTTTCTGCCTTAATTGATTGTGTGCAGTGATGGAATCTGCTTTGTTGGGAAACCTCACTATCACCCTTGCTTGAGTGAAATTTATTAATCATCTGGGCTGATAGCAGTAGCTCAGTGGCTAACTCTACTGACTGTGTAACACTACCACTGACAGACTTCCTGTATATTAAAATCCCAATGTACAGCAGAGAAAGCACTTGGATATCTTTGTCTACCCGTTCCTGGATGTACCAGGCAACAAAATGAATGAAAATTTAATATATGGTGACAGGGAAGGCGCTATAGGCATAAACTGTATACACAATTCTATTGTCTTAAAAGTTCTGCACACCCAATATGTATTGTGTGGATTAAAGAAATATCATATAGTCCTTATAAATCAACTTCTTGGAGGAAGCCTAAGATCCAAAATGTGAAACTTCCTTCATAGCTCCCCACAGAAATCATGTATATGCACAAAACAGAAGGTAAACAAACCATAGTGCAACTTTGTATATAAAAAACTCTTTTAAAAAATGAATATTATGGAAAAAAAATAAAATATAAAATATAATATATATATATATATATAATTTGTGTAGAATAAATGTCCCCATATATTATATTTTCATTAGTGATTTTTGGGCTCATACACGGATCAGGAGCCTGGTGATAGGGGTCTGCTTTAGACAGTTTGTGCTTATTCATTTGTAACCTTTTGCTTAGGCATCAAAATTAGATATGGAAAAAAAACACCAAGGACCTGAGTCATTAAGGAGAGTAAAGCATTAAAAAGGAGTAACTTTACACCTGGGCAAAGCCATGGTGCATTGGAGGAAGAAGTCAATTTAAAATGTGGGGACAGATTTATAGTTGGGGTAGGGCATGTCCTAGATCAGCTTTAAATTTCAGTGTAAAAACAAAGCTATCAAGCATTTGTGTGCTAGATGAAAAAACAGCCAGTATTTATCTTTTGTACAAACTAATAAAATAATTTGCACCCCTTGCATTGTAACATTGTTTTTCCTGGAGAAGATTTACTCATTTTTTTTGCCTTACTTTCCATAATGACTCAGGCCCCAAGTGTGTCCTGCGCTTCTTTATAAAAGCAGCTTAACCAATTTAGAATAGGGATATATACACTTCCCCAAAGAACAATGATATGAAATAAGGGACTAAATATACATACATTTTTTAGTCACTTATTTCATATCAAAATTAGAATGCTCAATTATACAAAGTTTTGATAAATTAAACACGCTACAAACAAAGCTCTAGTAGCAGTAGGATGTGTAGTCTGCCATAACCATATACAATTTTAGTTATTCAACTGCGGTTTCTAGACATTTGTTTGTCATTTAATCTCTTTCTTTTTGTGTTTTATAGTTTGTCGCCCAACCGAACTGTCAGCAGCTGCTTGCGTCCCGCTGGTATGATGAATTTCCAGGCTGGAGAAGACGACACTGGGCAGTGAAGATGGCCACATGTGTAATAATAGGAATACTTTTCCCTTTCTTCTCTATGTGTTACTTGATAGCTCCCAAAAGCAACCTCGGACTCTTTATTAGGAAGCCGTTCATCAAATTCATCTGCCACACCGCATCGCACTTGACTTTCCTATTCCTCTTGTTACGTGCGTCACAAAACGAATACAACATAAACCAACCGGGACCTGCACCAGCCAAGACTGAGTGGTTGATATTACCGTGGGTTTTGGGTAAATGAATTACTAAATGAAATACATTTCAAACACAAAACGTATTTCAGTCCAACTGAAGGTTTACTGTTTACAAGGAATATGTTATAATTATGTCACATACTTTTATACTTGTAGCGTTGTGTCATTGTCCAGTCTAAAAAAGATTGTCAGGTGTACCGTTACTACACGTCTAGTATGAAATTAATCAAAATTAATGTATCTAATAGAATGTGACACGATAGGAATTCACTGAAAGACTTATCGTCATCATTATCATTTATTTATATAGCGCCACTAATTCCGCAGAGCTGTACAGAGAACTCATTCACATCAGTCCCTGCCCCATTGGTTCTTACAGTCTAAATTCCCTAATATAGACACACACTTACAGACAGACAGGGGGAGACAGACTAGGGTCAATTTTGATAGCAGCCAATTAACCTACCAGTATGTTTTTGGAGTGTGGGAGGAAACCAGAGCACCCGGAGGAAACCCACGCAGACATGGGGAGAACATACAAACTCCACACAGATAAGGCCATGGTTGGGAATCGAACTCATGACCCCAGTGCTGTGAGGCAGAAGTGCTAACCACTAGGCCACTGTGCTGCCCTTATAAAACAGAATAACTAACTGTTCGGTTTAGTCCGGCGGTTCCCAAAGTGTGCGCCGCGGCTCCCAGGGGTGACGTGGCGCTGTCACTGGGGTGCTGCGAGCCAGCCCTAGAAAAAAGAAAGCAAACAGAAACTTACCAATCCGCGCGGCACTAGGACCCAGCAGCCTCCTCTCTCGCGCAGCTGTCACTGAATATTGACGTCAGTGACAGCTGCGCGAGAGAGGAGGCTGCAGGGTCCTAGCGCCGCGCGGATTGGTAAGTTTCTGTTTGCTTTTTCTTTTTCTATAGCTGGCGCCTGGCGCGGGGCAGAGGAGGGGGTCAGATGGCAGAGGAGGAGGGCAGATGGCAGAGGAGGAGGGCAGATGGCAGAGGAGGGGACAGAGAGCAGAGGAGGAGGACAGAGAGCAGAGGAGGGGGTCAGATGGCAGAGGAGGGGGACAGATGGCAGAGGGGGCACCGTGAGAAAGGGCAGTGTGCCTGGATGTAGAGGGGGCAGTGTGCCTGGTTGCAGAGGGGGCAGTGTGCCTGGATGCAGAGGGGGCAGTGTGCCTGGTTGCAGAGGGGGCAGTGTGCCTGGATGCAGAGGGGGCAGTGTGCCTGGATGCAGAGGGGGCAGAGTGTCTGGATGCAGAGGGGTATTTTTACATACAACTAAATAAGTATTTCTGTCGTGACCTAAATACTTATTACAATCTTTTGACCCAACTACTTCTAAAACAGGACTGCTCAGTAATTATTTTGGAGGGGTGCCTTGAAAAAATTTGGAGACTCTAAGGGTGCCGCGAACTGCAAAAGTTTGGGAACCACTGGTTTAGTCAATAGCTGAGTATGGAATTAGGAATTACAATATATAAATTTACATACAACAACTTATGTATTTAAATGTATATTTATATAGAAAGATTAACCTAAACATAATTAGATAATATGTTTCCAGTCTGCTATAGATATTGTTTCAAGCACAGCAAGGTCGGGATTTAGAATTAAGCATAACACACATGTGACATGGGCAGCAAATGCTCAGAAAATGGCTTTTCGCAGTGTATAGGTCAACATTTTTTTGTTTTCTGTCCCCCCCATAATAAAGAAACATCTATGGGGGTTACGGAAAAAAACTAGTGATGTTGGTTTTACCCGAGGAACTTGTTTTGAATAAAGAAGGGAAGACTTGTATAGGATAGTGTTACTATATTGTGGTCTTTCGAGAGATTGTCTCTGAAGGGTACAGTATCCAATATAATCAAAAGTCTATAATAATACAGTATATCCATTACTGGTAAGGATTGTAGGACATTCACTCATACTAACATTCAACCAATGGGGCTAGGGTGCACGCATAACAAATAATGCTATGTTCACATGGGTATTAGTTAAATTTGTCAGGACTGGAAACCAGAGAAAAATGTATCTCACATAGAGATCATTGGTCTATATATGCAGGAGTCTTGCTAAGATAGTCATGTGCTCTCCTCCAGCATTTTTCTGCACAGATTAATGACCTCTAAGTGCCCCTTCATCTCCATTCGATTAATTTGTCAAAACAGAATGGAGAGGAGATGTCATCAACTTATGTCCATATGCCCTATTCGGGAAAAAAACATACTATAATGTTTTCTTTATACACCTTTATTTATTATCCCTCTACAGATCGCTACTAATTAGAACAAGTAATGTGGACTAACAGCAGCCACATATATATATATATATTTAGATAGGTAATAGTTATGTTACTTTCCTTCAGACCTCAATGTAATTATTAATAGTGACATTTTTGACCAAGGCTCAATCTTCACCATTGTAGCCTATAGACAAAATACTCTGTGCCACCTTACTCACAGGCTATACTCTTTTGCAGAGGATATTCCCATTCCTCAACTTTCTACCCACTACACCTCTCATGTAATTTAGTAATACAGACTCTTTTTTTTTAATCCTTCCCTTATACAGCATAATTAATAGATAAGTTCCCTGTAAAAATGCCATGCTTTAAATGTGCATCAACATTTCTTTCAGTGTGAAGGGGGTGAATTAATTTCTTACTTGCCTCATGACTCAATGCCATGAAATGCACTGGAATTATCTTTTGTACTATTATTGGGATAGTGATTGGATTTGATAAATATGGAGAAGGAATTAAAACTGTAATTGCCAGGGATGGCATAAGCTTTTGAAGGATTTTATTCTTTACAGTTTCTCTCTTCTTTTTCGTTGACCATTCTTTGTTCTTACCCGAGATTTAGTGTTCCGATAAGTATTGTATTTCTTGTAAAATGTTGACTTTTTAATATGATACAGTAGATAAACCAAGAATACTGTTAAAACAAAATGTTTTAGGAATGTCGAGTTTTATGAGCTGCGGGGCCAAAAGAAAACAGTTTTGCTTTTCAGAAACACAGAATAAATTGTTGTGGCTTTAACAAACATTATTCTACGCTGTCCAAAGCAAAGAGGGATTGAGCAGAGCAGCGTTGTTTGGCTTTTTAAAAAGTACAATGATAAACCACTGTAAATGAAATAGGAATCTAAATCTGGAGGCAAACCAGATAAACAAGCAGAACAACTGATAAGCAATTATCGTTCTATATTTGGTTTTACTTGTGCGCAGTACAATGCAGGATAATCAGTCAATGTCTGCACTTCTAACATAAAATGTATTTGTATTATTTTATAATCATTTTCCTGTTCAGCACTTCAAACAGGATTGTGTGTCAGGTGAGGACATTACCTTAGGTTTTTAAGAAAGGAGGCAGATAGAACTTCATGGTTCCATAGAGTCACTATTAGCAGTGTTTCTCAAATTGTTGTCTATGTGTCCTGGTATTGAGTTTAACAATTGCTAGAATTGGGCCAGTGGGATGCAGCACTATTTCCATAAAAAGTCTCTCAACTGATGTCTGGTTGATTTTGATGGAAAGAGATGTCTGAGTCATTTTCCAGAAATACACTATAAGCGTTTTGTTGTTGATCAGGTGACTAAGTAGTATGGATAACATCAGTGTCATGCTTATCAAACCATGGAGAGGCCACATGTGTTTTTTGGATATGGGTGTCGTCATCCTGAAAGACACATCTCCTTTCAGGAGAGAAATGCGGCTACAAGGTGTTACTCAGCGATTAGCATTGTTCTTGCTTTATAGGAGAATGACTGCTCCCAAATCATTTCTAGAAATGGGTGCCACAAAATTACAAAAACATCAGAACCCTTCATTGTTGAAAGAAGCAGGGCTTTTATCGCCTTTTTCCACTGCTCTGCAGTCCATTGCCTGTGTTCTTTACACCAACTTGCAAGTGTACATTGACATGTGCGTGGAGCAATGTTTGCCCTGCAGCACGACTGATAGGATATCAGGTCTGGCTGCCCATTCCACAGGCTGAAACTTGCACTCTACAGTTGTTCTCCTGTTTTACCTTGGATTTCAAATTAATGTATGGTTATCACAATCTTGGAATATGCATTTTTGCGCACTATTGTCCCTTCCGATTAAGTACTTTACTTGAGATCCATGTTGACACCATCTTAGACACTGTTGCTCAGGAAACATTTGCAAAATGAGCTGTTTTGGTCCCTAAAGCTGCTGCCAAATTTGCCCCCATAATCACTTTTGTTTCAAGGTCACTGAGATCTCCTCTGGTGCATAGACAGTAAGATTGTGCAGTATTTTTAGCATCTTTCTATGCAAATTCGAACTCTAACTCGTTGTTTGAAGTAAAAAAAAAAATCACACTTTAAAATGTAGCTCAAACAGGCAGAAAAGGTAGTATTTTATTGTTTAGTTTAACATGTTCTAGCTGCAAACATGATCGTTGAATTCAAGTTAACAACTTAGCAGTTATAAGCTACACACCATGGTGGGCGTCTCAAAAAGGGTTTTCATATTTTAAAGACTGGTTTGTCTAAAAGTTTGTTGACATCAAATTTCCAGCTAGCTGATACTATTTGGATACTAAGTAATTGCTCACTATTTTAAAGTTGTTTGTTATAGATAAATCATTCAGTATTTTCAAATATCTGTATCAAGTGAATGGTCATCATCTAGTGCTTCCCTCTAGAGCTGCTCTTCTGGCAAAATGAGTAATTTGTAATGCAGTGTAATTTATAATGGTCAATACAGGTATAATATCTTGTAAGGGTAATGATTTCCTGTTATAAAAATTACAGAATAAGAAAGCTATATGATCCTCCTACAGGTAAGGTTTTTTTAATTGCCTTATTTATTAAATTAAAAGCCTTTGCCCAAATATCTGTTTATTTTCCTACAGTTCCAGAAACAATTAAAATAGCATTAGTTAATATACACTCCAAATAGGAACAATACTCTTCTTCAGTCATATGTTATGTCTTACAGGTAGCAAACCTTCTAAAAAGAAAAAGTGGAGCTGTTGCCCATAGAGACCAATCAGATTCTAGCTATCATTTATCAAGTACATTATTAGAAAATGATAATTAGAATCTTATTGGTTGCTATGGGCAACACCTTCACATTTCCTTTTTAGAAGGTTTGATAAATCTACCCCTAAAACTGTTATTCTCATTTGAGATGTTTTTCCTGTAGTGAAGAGACTGATAGTACTCCTAAAATGATATATAAGTTTACTGGGCTCAGTAACTTCTAAAACATGCTTCTCTCAAGTTTGATAAATCCTTGACCAGCATTTCACATAATTGATGTGTTATATTTTTATATAAAAAAATCTATTAAATTATTTTATTGTATATTCTCTATTATATCAGGAACAGATCATTCAGGTTTGGCATAGATTAGGGAATTCACAGCATCCAACTTGAAGAAACATATACATTTGAGAATTATAGAAAGAGAATGTTTCTTTTTCATCTGATTAAAACTATAAATTATGTTACCCCCAGGATCAAAAAATTCTTGATAAGATGCCTTTAATTTGCTACAGATTAAAATATTAATTATGTAGTCTTTTCTCAAACTTGGTAAATAGCCCATATAATAAAATATTTGGAAATATACAGTATTTCTTGAATTTCTTTTATAAGTAAAACCATGAGTTATTAGTATATTTAAATAATAAAATTTGAGGCTATCTGACCCTTCCAAATGTAATAAATCTGCCAAAGCGTATTGAGCCAAACTTCTCTCATTCAAGAAAGTTACTATATTTGCAAAGTTTTCTTGAGATGTCAGCATATCTGTAGAAATGTTAAAAATAGCTGAGTGGGAAAAAATTGTGATGTTCGGAAGGCTAGTAACTCCTTAAGCGTTCCTTGCTTTCAATTTAATAAAGGCAATTTTATGCTTTTACTTTACAATACAAAATATTCTTTAGTACATTCATGGACATGTTAGCTTAGCAGTGAACTAGGTAACCTTTGAATAGGATTGGAGAATTTTGGAAATTCATTGTAACTTAGCAAAGAACTTTAAAAAATTCATATTTTTATGTGCTTTATAAATATTCTGTAAAATCGGAGTATAGTTAAATTAATAAAAATCCCTTTAAGAAAAATGTAAATCCCCACATATTTAATTTTATTAAAAGCTAATTTAAAAACAAAGTTAAATTGAGATTTCTAGTAGTAAAACCAGTGTCAGAGAGTGAAAGTAGTTCTGATTTATTCATGTTAATTTTATATCCAGAATATCAATTTAAAACCCCCATTATATCTAAAGATCCCAGACTAGGTTATGATGGATGGAATAAAAACAGTATCTTCTTAAATAGGGCTAGTTTATATTTTTTATTATCTACTCTAATACACCAAAATTTCTTGTATTTTCTCCACTACTAGTGGCTCTAATACAATATCAAAGAGAATCGTGAATTTTGTCCAACCTTGTATTGTACTTTAACCTGAAAGTAGGCTGAAAGAAAATCATTTGCTACTGTTTGAGTTATAGAAGTAGAATAAAGAGAGTAAAACTTGAAACAATTTATTGGAAAGAAAAAAAAAATATTAAAGAATTTTAAAAAGTGGTCCCATGATATGAGATGAAAGGCTTTTTTTCTATTTTGGGTCACATTTACATTGGCAGCTGTCACCTTGGAATTATTAAGGTGTTGTATAACAGATATAATCTTCTAATCTAATATTCAAAGCTGAACTGCTTCCCCAAATAAAATCAGTTAAAATGTATAATCAACCTCCACCTTTCAGCGAGGATTTTACTCAATGTCTTGTATTCAACGTTAAATAATGAAATTGGCCTATAATGGGCCTGAAGATCAAGGTCATGAACTTTATAAAGGTCAAAGTGTTCTGGTAAAGTCTGAGGAGCTAGAATAAAGTTGAAAAAAAGTGTAAAAGTTCACAAATTATTATTATTATCATTTATTATCATTTATTTGTTAGGCGCCACAAGGTATCCGCAGCGCCGCACACAGTACTAACAATAGACTATACAGGGTGAAACCATACAGAACAATGAACAAAAAGTACCAATACTTCAGAAACTCCGGCTAGTCATATGCAGTAAAGACGGAGCGGAAGAACAGGTATGGAGACAGGAGGGGAGGGGGCCCTGCTCATACGAGCTTACATCCTAAGGGAGGGTAAACAGACCAGGAACAAGAGGAGCCAGTTGAGGCAAGAGTAGAGAAGGGAGGACGAGCAAAGGGAGGAGATGGGGGGTTAAGTAGATGGTTGGTAGGCTTTGAGGAAGAGGTGAGTTTTGAGTGCACGTTTGAAGGAGCACAGAGCAGGAGACAGACGGATGGAACGAGGGAAGTTGTTCCAGAGAAGGGGGATGCACAGGAAACGTCTTGGATTCTGGGGTGGGAAGAGGTGATAAGGGTGGAGGAGAGGCGGCAGTCGTTGGCCGAGCGCAGGGAGCGGATGTGATTCTTTAGAAGATCTACATTACATAATGTCTTGACCACCTCTTCAGATTTTATAATATTCCAAAACATTGTCTTCTTCTCCTAATCAATGTTGTCTAGTTTATAAAAATCATTATAAAATTGTTTAAAATATGTTAACTTTCATGACATAAATGTAGTGTTCAGAAGATGGTAACACCATTTGTGGCATGTATGTCGCTATATTGAGTGTACCAACATCTGGAATTGTGCAGGATGGACGCAGCATCATGTCAGGTGATGTCTGGTTGGTGACTGTGGAAAATCGTGTCTCAGGCGTCATTACATAATATAACATACATTTTTCATTGGGTTTAAATCTGAAAAGTCCTTGTCATATGGATAACATCAGTGTCATGCTCATCAAAGTATTTGGCACCCATCAATGCTCTGTAGGTTGGGGCATTGTCATCCTCTTCATTGTTACCCTTTGCTGATTGGTTTTACCTCTGCGTTCCGTGATCATATCACCATAGTTACTAGTAGTACACTGTAGTTAGTCACTGAAGTTCTTGCCAAATATTTCCTGACAATCACCCATTTTTAAAAGTCATGGAGGTATCCTTTTACAGCCATATTGCCCATCATTATAGGGTACCAGCACAGTTCAGTATTCTTATACGTGACCCTGGCCATGCTGGGATGTTATTTGCTTAATGAAAGCATGAGCCAAACCTGTGTGAATGCCATTGCTTTCAATATGCTTAGTTTTACTTATTTACCCTGATGTAACTTACCCTGCTTATCCCATAGTGCCACTATACTGGAGTGTGGACTTTCTCCTCTTAGCAAATATTATTTTATTGCAATGTCAATAAAATTGGTATTTAATGAAACCTGAGGATTTGGTTTACACTTGGAAACAATTGCTTCAAACTGCAAGTTCTTTTTGTTTTTAGCTACTTTTTAGTTTTGTTGTAAACCGTTTCTTTAAGGCTTCACTTAATTCTTTTTGTGTCATTGTCAGCATTCTGTGTTTTGTTGTAATTACTAATGTAAGAGTGATACTTCTCCTCTTCTGGAGAAGCCTTGGCAGCTTGCCAAATCATAATAGGGGAATTTAAATGGCTTTGATTATTTATCAAAAAATTGTGCCAGGTGTTTTCTGAAATCCATTGAAAAGAAAGAGAGCTTGCCAAATAAGCCGGAAATCTCATGTGTTTAAAATTGGCACTGTAGGTAGTCTCATTAACTTTGAGTTGAGACAAGATCAATTAGGACACCATATACCAGTTTTACTCATGTTAGGTGTCATAGTGAAAATTTAAGACAATAAATATATGCCTAACATGATATTATGTGCAGAAGATATATGGGTTGCTTAAATCTCATGGGGTATATTTACTAAACTGTGGGTTTTAAAAAGTTGAGATGTTGCCGATAGCAACCAATCACATTCTAGTTATTTATTTAGTACATTCTACAAAATGACAGCTACAATCTGATTGGTTGCTATAGGCAACATCTCCACTTTTTCAAACCCACAGTTTATTAAATATACCATCCAGATATCTATGATATGGAGCAGCTTAGTAATATAAGTGACTTTTATTGTGTTTTCTGTTACTAACAGCTGTAAATTTTCTATCAAGCACTGGCGAGGAGACAATATTGAAATTCCCACCCATAATTAAATTTTATAGCACCAAAGGGGTAAAGCTTAGCCAAAATAGATTTGGAGCATAAAGATGACAAAAATATTTCACATTACCTTTTGTTAGGTCCGGAATTAAATACCTATCAGCCAGATAGATATTCAGGAATGGTTTTAGAAATAAATGACTTTTCTTGATTAAAATAGCTATGTGTCTCGATTTACCCTTACGCTAAAAAAATCAAAAGGTTTTGAGCTGCACACAGTGATCGAAGTGGAAACTTAGAAGTGATGGTATGGATATTTAGAAGCGGCAATATGAAAAATGTAATGGGAATGTAAGTGAATGGAGTTTGATAGTTTTACAATGGAGGCTATAGGAGAAGTGGCGGCATACCATACCACCGTATACACCTCCACTTCCACCACTGGCTGCACCTTATTAAAATCTGATAATGTTTATTAATCCCCAACATTTCCCCTCCCAGTCCCCAGTAACAAAAAGTAAAACGAAAAAAGCAAACATATAAGAAAACATAAATCAAAATATAAAAAAATTATTGTAAAGCAACCAAGCTCCAGAATTTACAACAACATCGAAAACTTGAGATTGAGTTACTCATTGTACTCACAGACATATACTGAACAATTATTAACAATAACCATCACAAGAAAAGCAAGAAATATCACGTATAACTGTTATTATTGTCATTATTATTATCATTTTGCAGAATTAGATGAACTGAGAAAAAAAAACTTATGGCACTGTTTGCTGTGCGGTGAGGTGCATGCCCATTTTCACTTTGCAAAAAGGACTAGAGTTGGTAGTATTCAGATGTCACACTATAATTTTAATGGGACTCATTTTGTACCTGCACCTTACACTTTGCCAGAGAAGTGCAGTCCAAGTGATGTACTGTAATAAAAGGTTTGCGCGTCAAAAAGTGTCACATAATAAAAGCAGTCCCAAGGCCCCCTCACTCTCATGGTTAATGAAACCTATAAGGTAGACTAAACTGATCAGTGTTTTAGGGTACAAAACAGAAAAGCTTAATTTAATCAAACAGATGGTTGTAAAGTGAAGGTTGGGCTTGCCTTGCACAGTGCACATCTTCAGATTGTTGTCCTCTCTGCAAACTTAAGGGGCGTCCCCCCAGAACAGACAGTAGGGGGCACACTTTTATGTGCAATTGGAAGGCCATCAAGGCATTTTACATTGTTCTTTGCACTTTTAGGAAATGAGGCCTAGAGACTATTTGTGTTTTTACATTTTGGCTACAATTGGCATCTCTTAACTTTTCCATTATGGCTACTCTCTTCTCTATGGGCATCCTGCTAGTCAGTGGAGGAGTGAGATGTATGTAAAAAACACCCAACCGTGACTTCATGAATCAGGGGTTCATGTTGAGTTGAACGATAAGTACGTTTTTGGTGTATAATATACGTTTTTACATCTGATCATGCGCACAAGCCACAAGTTTTGGTCCTTTTGTGTGCCTGCGCAGAAGTAAAAATATAATATTATAAGCCAAAAATGCAATATACTGTCAACTTAACTTGAGCCCCTCAGTGGATATACTGTACAGTGGATATAAAGTGCAATATAAGAAATTGATCACTTCAGAAGGTACTTGAGGAAGTAAATATGTTGCACTGAAAATAAATTACATCTAAATGTTTTTTTAAGAACTAATATTCTCCACAGCAGCAGTAAATCAATTTAGCCTTAAACATTAAGTTAATTTAACATCTGAAAGTCTAAGTAATTAATGTATAGCATATTTCACTTAGTTATTTAAGCAAACTGAATATTGTATGATGATTTTCTCTGGACAGTAACTGTGCTTTAGTAGGAGGTCTCCACTGTGCTTTTTATAAGCATTAGATAGGGAAGGTTTAAGTCAGGGGTGTCCAACCTTTTAGCTTCCCTGGGCCACATTGGAAGACGACAAGTTGGTTTGGGCCGCACATAAAATACACTAACACTAACGATAGCTGATCATCCAAAAAAACATAGAAAACATAGTTAACATATTAAACTTAGTTGGAAATGAAGTTAGTAAGAGTTAGGAAACCTGTTGCAGAATCATGATTAAAGCCCATTACCAGCTACAATTTAACTTACCTGCATCTGCCCCTTAATGGGGTTCGGGGAATTAAATGCCAAAAACTTTTTTTCCCTCTCTTTCTGCACCCATGAATCATTTTTTTTATTGACCAGTTTGAAATGGTCACCGATATAGGTAGCATCAGGAGGACTAATAGAAATCTACAGAGATTTAAAGATAGGGTGGCGGGAAAAATGGCTCATGGAGCAGCCTCCGATGAGGGTAACAGTGGGTGATAATTTCACCCTACTCAGCACTGCACATTTAAAATGGTTTAAAATATTAAAAATACAATCATCTCTTAATATTTATATTAGATACATACAAAGAACACGGCTAGTTCATAATTGCATGGTGCAGAAAGTCCAAATTCAGAGTAACAACAATAAGATACTGGATAATCTTTCACTGCTGCTGATGACTCCTCTGTGCTGCGCTACGCAATGGATGTCGGGTGTGATGACGTCACCCCCGACATTCACTGCGAGCACCACACGGAGGAGGAGACCAGGGAGGGAGCCGGAGCGCCAGCTGACGTGACCGCAAGATAAGTATTTTCTTTTTTTTTTTTTGCAGGATATTTTTTTCATTAACAGCGCTGCCCCCTTGCCACAACCACTGGGCCACATTTACAAGCGGGCTGGGTCGCATGCGGCCCGCGGGCCACGGGTTGGACAACCATGGTTTAAGTCAAACTGTGACCATTTAAAGATTTGGTTTATTGTGTTATAAAAAAAAAGAGTGCTGACTTCAGCAGTATCATATTTCACCTTCAGATATTTTTACATGTCTGCTACAAAGTATTTTTAGACCAATGTGTGAAAATGTTATATGAAAAGGCTTAAACAAATCAAGTGTTACTTTTTGATACAGGTTTATACTCATGAACAGCGAAGAACTATTTTGTATCTTATACTTTTTCTGACATGTTTGTTGTGTATCGTGTCACACACTAATAACTGATGCCTTGTTTTATTGAATGAGTAAATCCCGAGAACTCGTTCACACTTATCATCGTTAATGTGCTTTTAAGCCGCTAACTAATGCCTGAAAACTGCTTTAAAAATAGGATGAATGATTTCTAACCAGCTCATTCTCACTATTGCAACAGTGGCATCTGCAGACTAAAAGAGGGTACTACATTCCATGTGTGCATATAACACTTCTCTGTAACTCTATGTATACAAGGTATGAAGGGTTAGACTTAATACATTGTAAGCTTAGGTTCACCTAATATTAGCACAAGCCCTGTATCTACTACTTTTTGTAGTAAATATGCAATCATAATTAACTGTATATACTCTACTCTAAGAAAATGTCTTGATTTTTTTTCTATAACATTATTTATACTTGACAAATTTATGTAAGTGATCCCTAAACCAAAAATGCTGCTTGACGTGAAAAAAGGTACAAGTGACCATCTGAAATTAGCCAACATTTTATGAAGTTATTAAAATGAACAGTGGAGTTAAACATTCAGATACAGGAGAAGTGATTAGTTAAATAAGATTGTTCTCGGATTACAAATTTCAGCCAATTAGAGCTCAGGGAAGAGTCTATATAAAAGACACTGCTCTGAGAATAACTCAGTGTGCACCATCCTTTTTCAGGGAGCGGATAAAATTCCATTCAGTGGTTCTTTGTGGACTGAGTGATTTTGGTGTCGTTGCATTATTTGGTGAATGTCACATCATATAATTACTCATAGCTACTATACGTGTGCAAGACATTGATAAACATGTCATTTAGAGTTATTGACTAACATTGCTGAAAATTCAAATGTGCACTAAAACCACAGCAACCCAGCAGATATTTGCTTTCATTGTCTAACCTATGCTACACAGACAACACATAGACTGGTCAGTTGCTATGGTTTCAGTGCAAGTTTTCACCTTTCAGCAATTTCAATTAATAATCTTTAATGTTCTTTTTAAAATCCTGGGTGAGGGTGGGGTGGGGGGTGTTTTATGAAAACAAGTGCACATGAAAACTGGAACATTGCCCATAGCAACCAATCAGATGTTGGCTTTCATTTTTTTAATATGCACTACAAAATGACAATCAGTTTGGGTGCACTAGTTTTAAAGTCCCTCACTATGTTTAGAGTATAATCACCAAAGAGGATATAGAAACATAGATGAATGTGTAATTCTAGATACACCAGAATTGCACTAAAGACCAATATTAAATATTTTAGCTGTCACATAGATTTCCTCTGATGTGCATAAACTAATGTTACAATTTGAACTGAATTATTTTCAGCTTTTCAGTTAATTCGCTTCCACCCAGCAGTATAATTAAATTCATAGTTCACAGTAATTCATAGTAATTTTAGGGCCACATTTAGAGTAATGGCTTACAGATAACCACACATGATTTGCAGTTATTTGTACAGTCAATTTCTTTTGTTTTAAACCACATTTCAACAAAGCGCTGTGTTATACCCGAAATGAAAAATGATGGGGATCTGACCGTGTAGGCTGTCATCAGCTGACCACTTAATTGGGTCTCTTAGGATGTGGATGCACAGCAGGAGTAACGAGCATCTGCATCTGTCCATTCTGGGGACCCAAGGAGGTGACCGAGTGTGCAAATATGCAAATTGTGCTGTAATCATAGCAGCCAATCAAATATTTTTTTTCATTGTCTAACTTGGTTAATAAGCAACATATTGCTGATTGATTTGGTAAAAGTAGTTCTCTCTGTGTGTGTGTGTGTGTGTGTGTGTGTGTATGTTAGGGAATTTAGACTGTAAGCTCCAATGGGGCAGGAACCGATGTGAATGAGTTCTCTGTACAGCGCTGTGGAATCAGTGGCGCTATATAAATAAATGGTGATGATGATGAAAGTAGCACAGCTTCGCAGCAAAAAAAAAAATTAGAATCTTACAGAAAGAGGAGCAAATTCCAGGGCTCTCGGGGGGCCCAGCTGGGGGGGACAAGTGAAAATATATAAAAAAAAAAAAAAAAAAATTGTGACCCCCTCCCCCCTCGGCGATCTGAAAATGTACAGCAGCTGTACATGTGGCCTGCTGCCAATGCTTTAGTCCGTCCAGAGGGGGAGGCTTTCTATTGCTGAGAGGTGCGCGCCAGCGTCAGGGGAGGACTCACAGCCGCACAAACAGGAGAAAAATGACAGGTGATCTGATCTTTCTCCTAGTAAAAGACTCATCGCAGCTGATGGTGACTCAGGTGACTCATTCTTCACAGTTATATTGGAAACTTTATTTACAGGTTCAGAATTAGAATGTGTAATATATTCCAAGTACTGTGATATTATATATATATATATATATATATATATATATATATATATATATGAAATTTAAGGGCAAAGTTGATAGGAGCTTGAAGCCACATTCTAATCAACTAGAAGATGCGTGTGGATTAATGCTGTCATTATACTGCTCAATTACAAGCTTACTTGTAGAGCCCGAGTGCAGATGTCATTCTTTATGTCTATCTCCAATTATAGCATTATACTAGCAGTATGGTGATTACTTGTGTTATTTCAGGGTTCAATATTCAAAGATACTATTATGTTACTAATCAAGCCTCACTGATACACTGGATGTTGCTCTACCCTTTAATGAACATTCTGTTACAGCATTTGCCTTGGTCATGCTCTACATTCCCACTGTGTAAAACATTGATTCAATTGGCTTCCATGTAAATGGCATTACACCTGCTTTAGAGTTGCTTATTTTCCTATTGCCATTAATAAGTAGCATAAACCTTTATCATGGTTTCAGTGAGGATGCCTATGTAAGTGCTTCACATGCTGAGCAATAAGCGGTTATCCTACACTGATGAACCCCAAACACTGTGAAACAGGCTCCGTGGAGGAGTGGTCAAATCTTTTGATGGTTATGACAAAAAGGGCCTATTTATGATCCAGCCCACCACTATTCAAATGGTGGAGCTTCCAGTTCCACTTTATACACAAAATATAATAAAGTTTAATAAAAAACACATTGAAATAAATACATTTGTTTTCAAGTTTTTAAGGAAAGAAAACCCTAAAACACGTGTCAGGGCTTATTGGGAGAAACAGTTCTATTATTAAACTTGTATACTATTAATTTTATTTAATTTTATATTCAGGCCTATTTGCAGGGAGGGAGGCTTACGTATTAAATGTGGGTGCATTGATTTAATGCCAGGGCTGTTTTAGATTTTCACGAACATTCCAGGATCTACACAAGCAACAACTGGGTTTAAGACACCAGCAGCCACAGGTGATGAAAGTGACAAGAACGGGTAGGAAAGAGCAGGACAGTCTGCCATCTGTCCTGAATCTGGTGGGGCAGTCCTGAATTTGGGTGACTGTCTCGCTCAGTCAGGATTTGGTCCAACTACAAGGACAGTTGGGAGGTATGTCCCGCTTCACACTGTACTACTGGTGAAGGAAGAGCTGCGTGCACCTAACAGTAGTGCACACAGTATTGTCTGTGTATATGTATATATCTAAAATTATAGCCATAGCCATAGTACACCTTAGGGGCCCCCCTGTTTAAAGTGCCCCGGGCCCCCCAGAGTCTTAATCCAGCTCTGCATGGGACGTGCACCACATGACAGGTGCCGTCCCATGTGTGAAGCGAGGGAAGAGTGCACAGCTCATGGATACAAAAAGGTAAGTTGGGAGGGAGAGGGGGGTGTAATATATTGCTAGTGTGTGTGTGTGTGTGTGTGTGTATGTTATGTGTGTGTGTGTGTGAGGGGCCGCTGTGTGTGTATTATGTGTATTATGTGTGTGTGTGAGGGGCCACTGTGTGCGTGTATTATGTGTGTGTGTGAGGGGCCACTGTGTGCGTTTATTATGTGTGTGTGTGTGAGGGGCCACTGGGTGCATGTATTATGTGTGTGTGGGGGCCACTGTGTGCATGTATTATGTGTGTGTGAGGGGCCACTGTGTGTGTATTATGTGTGTGTGAGGGGCCACTGTGTGCGTGTATTATGTGTGTGTGAGGGGCCACTGTGTGTGTGTATTATGTGTGTGTGTGAGGGGCCACTGTGTGCGTGTATTATGTGTGTGTGAGGGGCCACTGTGTGTGTGTGAAGGGGGGGTCCATACCGATATCTTGCCTAGGGCCCCATGAGGTGTAAATCCGGCTCTGGCAAATTCTAGAAAAAGCATTAAACAAAACAGAAAATAAGTGTATACACACTTGGGAAACATAGAGGTCTCTCCTTAGACTAAAATACATTTTGAAAAGAAATTCATGGGCAGTTAAGATTGGCCTTTCTGTTTTTATCGTCAACATTTTAAGTTTCTACAATGTTCTAATTTTAGTTACAAAATAGCTTTTGCTTCTACCTGTGACTCAGCATGTTGCATGAGCGCCTGAATTAATTAAATAAGGGATAATAATAGTCGATTATGCTGATAATTGTTTTTGTTATCATGCTTCACACAGAGAGAATGCTAATCATATGTAAAAAAAAAAGTCAATTATTAATATGGTTTTATAACACTCAAAATTAAACCTTAAGCGATGCCAAGAAGAAAATATACCAGGTATGAATAATTGATGCTAGCTATTTGAATTTCCTCTTTATAAAATGTTTAATAGCTCATCCATTACCCTAGCAACACAGATGGCATATTGTAAGAGAGTTTAGAAGACACTTTTCTTGTTTTTGTAGCAACACGATTTTTTGCAAAATCAAAACATTACATACCTGAATGGCATTTTGTAAGCAGATTCATCCTCATACAGCTGTGAATGCAGGGCCGGTGCTAGGGTCCACGGCGCCCTAGACATTTTTAAAAATGCGACTCACTGACACTAGTAAGTGGAGGGGAGGAGACGGAGCAGAGAGGCGGCGGTGGCGACAAAATAGCCTCTTCCCCCCTCCCCGTCCATCTGAATGCTGTGCGGCGGCCGTGACAGGTATGGTCAGCATTCGCCGCACAGTTTTAAAGCATTTTAGAATACTGTGGCGCCCTCCAGAGCCCGGCACCCTAGGCAAGTGCCTAACCTTGCCTAATGGGAGCACCGGGCCTGTGTGAATGACATATGAGAACTTGAATTGTATGACATATAAAAACTGAAATGTTCATTGTGTAAGAAGCTGTGACACTATTAGCTAAAAATTCCTAAAATATCCCACTGGAGACTAAAGCAAGACAAAAACAAAAACATTGAAGAATACTAATAGATAAATAAATTGAATGCATAAGAGGATAGTAAATATAAATATTTGAAACATATACATTTAACATATATATTGGTTCTCCTCTTACCTCATCAACCGCTCCTTCTCTATACCTATTTCTGGTTCATCCGCCCTCCCTGTAGAAGTTTCTCAGGCTTCGGTCCTTGACCCTCTACCCTTTTCACTGTACACTACTGTGACAAAACGAGTTTGATATCCTCTCAACCAGCCTGTCCCTCGTTTCTCACAACATGTACTTTTTATAGCCCTATTTATGTTCCCCAGCTGACCAGAGTACAAATGCAGTGTCTAAATACATGTCGCTAAGGGGACATTGTAACTCATTGTAAATATGTGTATTGTTTAATGTATATTGTTGATATTGCAGTGAAGCTGTTATTTATTGTTCTTAAAGTGAAGCCAGGTGGGTTATGGGTAAAGATTAGGTTCCAGGACAAAGGTGAGGGACTGATTGATATACTATATCTGGAGGTGGGGAAGGCCAATTAGTATACATTGTCCACCAAAGGATTAGTTCAGACATTTTGTTTCCAACCCAACAGGGGAGCTTCTGTGGAAGCACAGCTCAACTCCCCTCCCCCCTCCAACCCCCTGATCCAGCACCCACCAATGTTTAAGAGGGAGACAGCCAGGGGTTTGCCCAGGGTTTTGTTCATTCTGTGGATTGATTTCTGGAAGGTGCAAGTTCTGGTGTTGAGTTGCTGTTCTCTACCAGTTTACTACATATGCAGATCCATGGGGCTTCAAGTCAGGACAGCCAGGTGACTGTAACTCCTTAAGCTAGTGGGGTAAGGGACAGATGATATGGTAAATCTCCCTGGCATTATTTACTGTGTGTATATAATATTTTACTGATTGTTTTTATTACAATAAATGTATTGTTTTACTTTCTAATTGCATTTGCCTATAGGAACCTTAGAAGGTACTGGGTATAGTAAAGCATCCGTGGGTGGCCAACCAGTGTGAAGTTGCTAGAAATGGGCCAGAAAACCCTTTATCTTCACAACTACCTCCCTGGGTGATCTCATCACCTCTTTCGGTCTCCAATATCACCTGTACGCAGTGACATTCAACTCCACATCTCCTCTCACGATCTCTCCTCCTCCCTTCTCTCCCATGTATCTGACTGCCTTTCCACCATCTCTTCTTGGATGTCTTCACATTTTCTCAAAATCAACATTGCCAAAACAGAGCTCATCATCTTCCCTCTTTCTAGATATTCATCCGATCTTGATCTCTCTATCACTGTTCCCCAACTCCACAGCCTGGGCATCACCCTCGACTACTCCCTCTCCGCCCTCTCTTTTACCCCCCACATTCTATCTCTCACCCAATCCTGTCACTTCCAACTCCATAACATTGCCCGCATCTGGCCCTTCCTATCCCAGGATGCAACCAAAGCCATCATCCATGGTCTCATCATTTCCCGTATCGACTACTGTAAACTTCTCACTGGGCTCTCCCTCTCCCACTTTGCCCCCCTCAGGTCTATACTCAATGAGGCTGAGAGACTCATCTTCCTCTCCCACCGCTCCTCTTCTGCCTCTCCTCTCTGCCTCGCCCTTCACTGGCTCCCCTTCCCCTACAGAAACCTTTTCAAACTCTCCACACTCACCTACAAGGCCATCTCCCACTCCACTGTCCCTTACATGTCTAACCTCCACTCCATTCACACTCCATCCCGTTCTATTTCATTGGAGTGACCTCCCACACTCCATCCAACTACTCCCTAATTTGGGCTCCTTCAAGCGGACACTCACAATTCATATTTTCCTCAAAGCCCACCAGCCATCCACCTAATCTTCTATATATACTTGATTACCTTACCCCCCTCTCTTGCACTTGATCCATTCCTCTGACTCCCTTTGTGCCTCCCATCTGTTTGTCCTCCCTCTAGGATGTAAGCTCTTATGAGCAGGGCCCTCTTCCCTCTCGTTTCTCTACCTATTCTTCTGCTCCTACCTCACTATACAAGCTATGTTTGGAGTATTTGAAGTCCTGGTAGTGTTTGTTTTAATGTTTGGTACTGTTTTTACAATTTTAAATAGTTTAAAATACAAATTTGCCAAAGAAACCTAATTTCATAGGTTATTTATCATTTGTGCCACAGGGTGCTGTACCTAATTTACGTAACTGCTTGCTCCAACCAACAAACAATGCAAATAGACCATGTCCTAAATTGTAGGGGAGAGGTTTAGGAACAGTCAGGTTTTATGGTATGTCTGTGTGTATTGGTCTATCTGAAAAGTGAGCGATTTTGTATGCATCTGTAAGTATATCTTGTCATTGGTGTGTTTGTGTGTGTGTTTGAGGGAGTAGGGTGACTTGAAATGTGTTAGACTTCAACACTTTGCATTAGTATTCAATATACTAAAAGACCCACACATGCTACTTGGTTTTGTACATATTATTATGTGAGAGGATCTATAAAACATGCTGGGGTACAGTACCTGAGGTCATAAATGCAGTATGGAGGCCTTGGTTTCAGTTCCAACCCAGAATGCTATCTGCTTCCCCCCATGGTGTGAAGTCACGCTAAGAGTTGAATTGACTTCTGGCTAAATTGACCCAGGTCTGTGTGTGATTGTGACCAATTGAAAATCTTGTATTCTCTATCTCTGCAGAATATGTTGGATGACGATAAGTAGATATAATGTACAGCAACTTATTACCATAATACTTTTTGTCTAAAAATAAGTTTGTTTTTTTCCCCTGTCTGCTTTCATCTCTTACCCGGACTATAAAAATAGAAGAGGCAATGTACTGTGAATGGGTTATAATAAGGTTTGGGGGGGGGGGAGTCTTCTTACTTTGTATAGCTTATATTTCCCTTTCCCACAACTCTATAAATATGACAGCTAAATATGGTCTAATCTTTTCTGAGCAGCATTTTAAATCATCCAGAAAAAAATCTCTTGTAAGGCTGCATAAGTAATCAGTGATCACATTATACCTTCCAAACATGTTCTGTCCAATATGAGCCATTTAATCTTTGAAATACAGTTATGGTCTACTTGCAGCTTTTGCATCAGTTACTTAATCCAGGTATGTTACCTTAGGCAATGGCATTAGGCTTTAGGTACACACTGATGTCCATAGTTGTGTAAAACACTTGTAGGAAATGTCCCTTGGCATCAATCAGGCTACAGAGAGACAAGGTGCATTGTATACATGGCTTTCACTGCTGCCCTTCCAGGTTCCTAAGCAGTAAGGTGTATCATGAGCAAACCGGCTGCTTGGGCAGCCCAATTACTTAATTTGGGGGAATCTTACCCTGTGTTCTGACGGGTTCGCATACCAGGGAATGGTCAATGGTTGGCAGTGAAGGAGTTACACATTATATTCCAGTATAAGAGCCCTCTGGTATCATTTACCATTTTTGAGACAGAAGAACACCGGAAATGTAACTTGTAATTGTATGAATGAACAATCTTGCTATCCATGTTTACCTATAGTTTCCTTGTGATGTGTGAAACAGCTCTGTGGTACATATCAATAATAAAAAACACAAGTTCGTTTAATATAAAAATATTTTTTTTTAAATATAAAGACCCAGTTTACTAAATCCTGCTTAAATTTGTAATTGTAAAATATTTTATAATGTTCTAAATAGTTATTTCTTTAACGTGACAATGTTTTTTTATTAACATGGTGTTTTAATTCCCCATTTTATATTGTGTTACATTAGATATTTGTATTTTAAAATATTCTATTTTTGCTTATAATAGGTATCATATGGGCTGAGATAAAACAGATGTGGGACGGAGGACTTCAAGATTACATGCATGACTGGTGGAACTTAATGGATTTTGTAATGAATTCATTATATTTGGCAACAATTTCTTTGAAAATTGTTGCATATTCAAAGGTACATTACACATATTATAACTATCCTTTCATAGCTTTGTTGTGTGTGCATTAATATTTTCTTAAAGTGGTACGGACTCATGAGCTCACCATCTGACCTTCATTTCCCTCCATTGCATTTCAAATGAGGTGTATTTTGATCATAAACAGAATTTATACAGAAGAATTTTACATCCAGTGGGAAACATGAATACAAACGCGACTCAAGCGACCATCCAACATCTATTAAAACACCATGTCCTCTTATCACTTCCAGCAGGTGCATAACTATCGTGAGTATAGGGGGCTGGAGGTGAGTGGGCCCAGCAATGGGTTGACCCCACCTCCGAGTTCCCAGCTCCTCCCTGACACCCCGCTCCGCTCTTCTGATAATGTACACTAGGTGCGTGCTCTTGACTAAGCATGCTCAGAAGAGCCACCCGCTCTGCTCTATGGTAAGCAGAGAAGGGGGCCCAGAAGGTGAGAATGGCCATGTTACAATGCAAAGGGTGCAAATTAGTTTATTATTTTGCACATAAGTTAAATACTGGCTGTTTTTTCATCTAGCACACAAATACTTGATAGCTTAATTTTTACACTGAAATTTGAAGTTGACCTTGAAAATACCCTATCCCAACTATAAATTGGACCCCACATTTTAAACTTACCTCCCCATCCAATGCAACATGGTATTGCACAGGTGCAAAGTTACTTCTTTCTTATGCTTTGCTCTCCTTAATGATTCAGGCCCTATGGGTCTGATTTAGAGTTAGATGAACGAATGTATGCTCAGAAAATAAACGTAAGCAACTACAGCTAGTAATACCTGTAACGTTTTACCACTTACAACTCCTTATGCCCAAAGAGGCGTGACGAGGGAGGGAAGAGGTGTTCCAACGTATTGAATGTACAGTAAGAGCGTGTTTGAGCAATTGCTTACAGATTCAGACTGGGGCCTAGTTGCAGATACAGCTGGAAAATCTGTTTTATTTTCAGCCGGTCAAGGATAGGTGTAAGCAGGGTATGATGATGATAATGAACACCCAAAGTAGCAAAACACGTGTAGGTTAGCGAATGATTCACAGACACTTATTGAGACATTACTAGTCGCTCAGCTATAGATTAAAATTTGAGGGCTGTGTCTGTTGTCAAGCGGATGCATCTGCTTCTCACTCAGACCTAGATGCGTATTCAGCTCAGAATGCAACATACATATATATATATATATATATATATATATATATATATATATATACTTGCGTGCAACTTTTTTCTATCGCAAGTAAAGCATATGCTTGCATTCCACTCTCAAGAAGACCCTGTTTGTTTTATTATCCAGTACCTATTTAAATAAGAACTATCATGAATTAAAAAAAAAAAGATAAATATTAATAAAGTGAATAATATTATTGTTGTTGTTGTTAATATTATTGTTGCCTTTAGAATTTGATGTATGGGTGTGTCGTTATAAAATGTAAGCATCTGATCGCTCCCACTCTTATTGAGAATCTGTTGACAGTTTTAAGCACACTCTTCTTCATCTAATTTACCCCATATCATCATCATCATCATCATCACCATTTATTTATATAGCACCACTGATTCCGCAGCGCTGTACAGAGAACTCATTCACATCAGTCCCTGCCCCATTGGAGCTTACAGTCTAAATTCCCTAACATACACAGACAGAGAGGGAGAGAGAGACTAGGGTCAATTTTGATAGCAGCCAATTAACCTACTAGCATGTTTTTGGAGTGTGGGAGGCAACTGGAGCACCCGGAGGAAACCCACGCAAACACAGGGAGAAGATACAAACTCCACACAAATAAGGCCAGACCCCTAACTAGAAATGTTGGCGCCTGGGACAAGAAGCAAATGGGACGCCCCAAGTACTCAGTTTTTATGAAATTAATGTGAAATGATAATTCTCTGCGCCCCCCTTCATGTTTGCGCCCTGGGCGGCCGCCCCTCTTGCACACCTCTATTTACGTCTCTGCTATTGGCATCCAGAACTAGGTGGAGAGTAAATTATTTGACAGAATAACAGGTGGCTTTTTGCAGGTTGATTGTGTAAGCCATACTTGCCAACTCTCCCGGAATGTCCGGGAGACTCCCGCATTTTGTGAGAGTCTCCCGGACTCCCGGGCGAGTGTGGCAATCTCCCGAATTCTGCCCACTTCACTAGGAAGTGCCCCACTTCCTAGTGAAGTGGGCAGAATTAGATCCCAAACGCCGCGATTCCCGGTGAATCGCGGCGTTTGGCCCCGCCCCCGCTGTCAAATGACGCAATTTGCGTCATGATGTCACAGGGGGCGGGGCCGAAATGACGCGTTTTCGGCCACCCCGCCCCTTCACGCCCCCCTCCACTGGCTGGCTCCCGGAAGGGAGCTGAAGAAAGTAGGTAAGTATGGTGTAAGCTTGACAATCTGGTAGCAGATTCCATACAGCAAACACAACAATGTTCCTGCATGAGTGTGACAGAAGCTTCACCTACCTAGTAATTGCTCTGTGCTCTTCCCACTATCTAACCCTCAGTCCTTGGCTTCCTGTTTTTCTCCATTTACATTATAGGAAAGCTGCATTTTTTCCAACAATAAATTTAAGTTAGGTCTCCATAATACATGATTTCATAAAAAACATAATATCTTTTTTTTTTCCCTTTTCTTTGCAGTACAGTACAGTGCTTTGTCCACGACATGACTGGGACATGTGGCACCCTACTTTGGTAGCTGAAGCATTATTTGCAATAGCCAATATCTTTAGCTCTTTGCGTCTAATCTCATTGTTCACAGCCAACTCTCACCTGGGTCCTCTGCAGATATCATTAGGAAGAATGCTTCTGGACATTTTAAAATTTCTTTTTATATACTGTCTTGTACTACTGGCGTTTGCCAATGGCTTGAATCAATTATACTTCAATTATGATACAACTGAAGTGGACAATAAGAACTGCATTGGCATCCGATGCGAAAAGCAAAATAATGCCTTCTCCACGTAAGTTTCATATTTCATTTTCTATTTCAAATATAAATCAAATTGCAAGTGTGATAAAGGTTATAACTCTTATATGCAAGCATCCACTTCTTCTCTACATATATGCTTATCATTCATAAGTGGCTGGTAAAGTGATAAGCCAGTAGAATCAGTATAGTTTGGAATGTATTCATCATCATCATCATCACCATTTATTTATATAGCGCCACTGATTCCGCAGCGCTGTAGAGAGAACTCATTCATATCAGTCCCTGCCCCATTGGAGCTTACAGTCTAAATTCCCTAACATACACACACAGATGACTGAGAGAGGGACTAGGGTCAATTTTGATAGCAGCCAATTAACCTACCAGTATGTTTTTGGAGTGTGGGAGGAAATCGGAGCACCCAGAGGAAACCCACTCAAAGAAGGGGAGAACATACAAACTCCACACAGATTAGGCCATGGTCAGGAATTGAACTTATGACCCCAGTGCTATGAGGCAGAAGTACTAACCACTAAGCCACCAGGCTGCCCATAATGTATTGCACAAGTCTACCCAAAATACACATGAATCATAGTCTCCTGTGTGCCAGAGGTACTAAGGATGCCCACATGCACTTGCTCTTTCCTCTTCTTGGTATTACATTATATGGCAGGGCCTTAATTAAAAAAAACTAGAAGGGTCTTCTAATGATAACCGTTCCCCTGTAAAATATTGTAAACATGCTCCAGCTGAAAAGCTAGGGGTTCTTTCTGAGCTGCCTTTCGCTTTGGTGAGCCAGTGTAATGTTTGTACAGTATTAAAGTACTTGTATACTCAACAAAATGCCAAAAAGACATATGTCCAATATATATACTTAAACATAAAATAATGCTCAAACAAATAATCTTAAAAAAACATGAACACCTATTTAATTAAATAAATCATGTATTCGAAAACACCACTTACACGATTATCTCCAAATTCATATACTAAAGAGGAAATAATTTCCACAGCATAATCTGAGCTCAGAGAATATCCGAGTGAACTCTGATAGATTGGACCGACTTATAAGCAGGATGGATACTGCTTGGTGCAGTACACTGGGCTAGAATTACTATATTTAGAAATATTCACATTTTGCCTGATAAACAAATTTTAACGTTTAATATGTTGTGTACAAAGAGGGTAATGCGGCTTTCGCATTTACCACTATCATTGTCAAGCTGCACCTCTACCATAGTTGCCTACTCTCCCGGAATGTCCGGGAGACTCCCGAATTTCTGGGAGAGCATTGGAATCTCCCAGATTCTGGCCATTCATTATTTAAGGGGTGAGGGCGTGGCTTATGTCGCGATTCATGTGTCATTGTGGCCACCGCCCCCTTTCATAATAGACTAGAAATTATTGTGTCTGTTTAGGGGGTGGGCTCAGTAACACAATTCACCGCTTACCTCCCCCTGCATCTCCCGGATTCATTCTTCCCGAGTATGACCTCTACGCTACCTCATGGGACATATGTATACACACTTGTTATTCCTGGGATAAACATGGTGCATTTGTTAGTGATGTGCAGCTGAACATATCGTGAGATAAGCCCCAGTGCACATAGGCATACAAATGCACTTTTTCATGCGTACCTCCTTAGATTCAGGGCACAACTCTACATGAGCGCACATGTATATAATCACTGAGCTATTGTGTTAATTAGATTTCCTTCCTACTCTTATCTTAGTCTTCTATAAAACTTGATCAACCATGTCTGTGATTATAAATTACTTGCTATCCAATAGCATTAGCAAAATACATTTTACATCTGTATGTATGCATTTCTCTTAATGCAGATACCTACCAACTCTTTAACTTTGCTTGGTATTTTGGGTAATCTGAAACGAGATCGAGTCAATATGAGTTTTTTAATTATATGGCTTTTCATTGTATACTACTGCATGCCTAAATGCCCACAATGGTTAAGACCATTTTCAGACAAGGCATAATATTCAGTTTTGTCTGTGCTTTGTTAAAGCTCTTCATCAACATGCACATGAAGAGAAAACCTCCTAATGTATTTCTCCTTTTGTCATTTGGCGTTTGTATTTGTCCTACCGCATTAATTGAACATTTTCAAAACAGTCACTGCTTTTACTGACAGCCATAAATTACTTTCACTGTTCCCATGAAGCTAGAAAAGGACTAATTTCTTAGGTCTCTGTTCACACAATCTTTTTAGAATCTGTTTTACAAGCAGTTCTGTCAGGACTTACTGACCACATGTCAGCTACTGGTAAAGTGTATAGCAACCTGGGGATCATTAATTCCTATGGTGATAGTGCCTCCCCCAATTACAATGTAATACATGTTAGAGACAACTGTATTCGGAACTCTGAATTTAAAATACACCATGTCCCCTTTTTGTTACATTCATGAGCAGCTATTGGCTTATTGGTTAGCACTTCTGCCTCGCAGCACTGGGGTTATGAGTTCAATTCCCGACCAGGGCCTTATCTGTGTGGAGTTTGTATGTTCTCCCTGTGTTTTGAGTGGGTTTCCTCCTACATTCCAAATACATACTAGTAGGTTAATTGGCTGGTATCAAATTGACCCTAGTCTCTCTCTCTCTGTCTGTGTGTGAATGTTAGGGAATTTATACTGTAATCTCCAATGGGGCAGGAACTGATATGAGTGAGTTTTCTGTACAGCGCTGTGGAATTAGTAGCGCTATATAAATAGCCAATGATGATTCATGACCCCCCTGATAACAAAAAAATGATTTGTAAACCATTATTTTAAATTCCTAAAATGGAGGACTCTCTAGATTGCAGGCTCATCTTTTACTTGCTCCCGAAATTCTCCAAAAAAGGTCTAAAAGGGAATAGTTAAGGCACCCATACTAACCAATCAGATCCTATCTCTCACTTATTTAGATCATTCCAAAAAATGATAGTTAGAATCTGCTTGGTTTCACCTCCACTTTTTCTGTATAAAAGTTTTAGTAAATCTCCCCTCTGGTCATGTGATCGTTCATATTTATTAGCAACATAAATATAAAGGGATCCAGATTGTATGAGCAGCCTACACATGCTCTGTACAGAAAAACACATTGGTACATAGGTAATTTTTAGTCAGACTGATTAATTGTTAGGTAAGGATCACCTTCAATCTGTCCTGTATTTCCTTCAGAAAGCAGTAGAATTGTAAATAATGATTTGCAAATCATGCTATTATGATTTCCGTTATACATAAAATAAAATGAGTATCAGGAGTAAGAACAATCTATTAAAACATACTTCCACGCTGCACAACTAGCTTTTAATATTGTCCAATGAACATAATTTCCTAAACACTATGAGCCTGATTCATCTTCGAATGCAAGTCCCGCTGCCTGCCCTATTTTACATGAAATTGCTCTGCGCTTGCTCAGAAACTGACTTTACTCCAGTGAGCGCAAGTGCATGCAAACCAAGTTCAAATCCAAATGACCCTTCCGACTGCCTCTGATTTGAAGAGCAGAATGGGATAAGGAAGGGGCATATGCACATAGGCAACGTACCAGCGTGCCAAGGTCGAGCACATGCGCATAAGTCTGATTCAAGTTCTGATGATCTGAGTTAGCTGTTTTAGTCAAATCATTTGCTCCAGCTTCAGGGCAGGTGTAAATGGTGATAGATAGTGAGGATGGACGCCTACGCATGCCACAACATGTGTAATTAAGAGCAACTGTAAAAATGCATTTTATGTACAGAACATATTAAGAACATCCTGATATATGTATTTAATTCCCCCAAAATTATAAAAAAAAATATATAATTTTTTTAATGTATTTTTATTATTGATTATAGTATTTATAGGTGTTAATGTATTTAATATTTTTTTTCCATGCATTCTGATGGGACTTTACATTGCACATATGCATTGTGCGTGGTATACAGTGTGTTCTGTCCTTATGCATATGGCAAGTACCATATAGCCAGAGCGTACTTATAGCTGTATGCCAATGGAAATATTTCTTGAGATCCTCTTGTAATTGAATAAAGCATATGTGCGTACAATTTCCGTCCGATTTTAAAAAACACAAATTGCGTTCACTTTGCTTCTATAACACTCTAACTGGCATAGAATATTTTCATCTCATAGAACTTATGTTGCCAGACTCTTACATTTTACTTTTATAAAATAATGGAAATAAATACACAAATAAGTCTGAGTATAGCAAATAGCAATTGGGCAGCACGGTGGCTTATTGGTTAGCACTTCTGACTCACAGCGCTGGGGTCATGAGTTTAATTCCCGACCATGGCCTCATCTGTGTGTAGTTTGTATGTTCTCCCCGTGTTTGCGGTTTCCTCTGGGTGCTCCGGTTTCCTCCCACAATCCAAAAACATACTGGTAGGTTAATTGACTGCTATTAAAACTCACCTTAGTCTCTCTGTCTGTGTGTTTATGTTAGGGAACTGTGTGTCTATGTTAGGGACTGTAAACTCCAATGGGCCAGGGACTGATGTGAATGAGTTCTCTGTACAGCGCTGCGGAATCAGTGGCGCTATATAAATAAATGGTGATGATGATGATGATGATGAATTGCGGCTCAATCAGTCAGCTTGGGGATGCCAGACTAGTAAGACCTAGCTATCTGGCCCTGTGTTGAGAGACCAACGTCTCAAGCATAGTGATAACATTTACACTGTCTATTCTATTTTAGTAAAGATACACTTTCAGAAAGCCATAATTGTGTCACCAACTTTATGGCCTAGAAAAACCTGCCCTGTACTGTTAATGTAACACATTTATTCAAAACAAAGACACTTGTTGTCAGCACTTATACTTAACCCTGCATATATGTGTGTATCTAGCAAAATGAAAACATGAGGTATTAGTTCATACTTTGATCAAAACATTTAAGCCTGCATCCCAGCGTCAAGGGCATCTCATTGTATGCAGATCCTACACTGACTTTTCTGCTTTAAACACCATTCAAATGCAGTTAAAATCAGATGCACTCACCCCTCGGGTTTACATCTAGCTTTGGCTAACGTATTCATTGCCAATGATCTACTATAGGTGTCAGAAAACATTGCTATGGAGTTAGCAGGGCTACAATACCATATATTTGGCCTGTTTTCCTTGCTATGCCCCCCCAGTACATTGTTAAGATTGAGGCACTTCCATGTACAGTTTTGTAGAATAGCCTTGTGTAGCATGAGTGGGAGGATTGTATATGACATAGTATTAACAAGTAATATTGATATTTCCTTAATTTTTATGATGTCTTTTTGTTGTTTTTTTCTAGATTATTTGAAACATTGCAGTCATTGTTTTGGTCAATTTTTGGGCTCATCAGTCTATATGTCACAAAAGTGAAACCTGACCACAAGTTCACAGAATTCGTTGGTGCCACCATGTTTGGAACCTATAATGTAATCTCACTGGTTGTTCTTCTGAACATGCTAATCGCCATGATGAACAACTCCTACCAACTCATTGCTGTAAGATATATTCTGTAATAAGGGTCTGCCTGTACAGTAGATTTTTATTTAAGTTTGTGATTTAGATTTATTGTCATGGGAATAAGCCCGGTCAATCCAAAGGACAATAAATAATACATTTATGCTTAACAATCAATATCAAGTACAGTGTTTTTCGCTGCAGTCATTGATTGCAAGTTATGGCTGAATCAGAGGTGGAACTAGTGAGCTGTGGGCCCCGGAGCAGGTAAGTGGGGAGAAGGGACTCGGGGCCATGCAGTATGCCCCATTATCCCCTTGTGTCTCGGTTCATGGCACCTGCAGCACCAATGGTAGTTCCACCACTGGACTGAACATTTCAACCAATTCCTTAAAAGATGACCTTTCACCAGGGGGCGAGTGTTTTTTAACCTGTTCCTACCCACCCGTACCTATATGTTGGGCAGACTTCATTTCTGAGTTGTAGCCCAGTTTAATGACCAGAAGGAGGTACACTCTACTTTTAATGACAGGATTGGGTTAAAACAGTGTGGCCAGGAACCATCAGCCTTAGTTCTCTACTGCATGATCACTGCATGCAACATTCAAAGTAAATGCAGTGTGCAGTAAAAGGTGGAAACATGACCTACCACATTAATAGAGGTAAATCCTGTGTCATAACATTGATGACATTATGAGGGGAATCTCTTAATATAGAGGAACCCAGGAGCTGCAGGGAAGATTTGTCAACTATGGAAAGAATTGTAGAATCACATCAAAGTGTGGTAAAAATTAATTGTTTCCCTTCATAATGTACGTAAAATAATATATGTATTGCAATGTGTTACAAAATACAATATTTACAAACAATAACAATGTGAAATTCACACCAGCATGTACCCATAAGTGCTCTTGGCAATCCTCACTGATGTAGAGCACTGAGAATACTGATGTACAGCATGGGATGAACGTCCAGCGGCCGTGTCTTGACCAGCAGAGTGATTAACATGCTATCCACATTCTTGGCTGGATACATTATGAAGCAAACACATTTTGCTTGCATTTGTCTGCTATGACTAGTTAATTAAATAACCCTACAGCTTTGGTTACGGGTCCTCTTTTATGGGTTCTTCACTGCCTCTTCTACATGCGCTCTCTCCTCTGTTCTTCTCCAAACTATAGTTTCATAGAACTACCAGCTAATTTCTGCATGTTTAACTCACTTCTCTGGAACAACAAGAGGACAATGTTTGAGGATTTATGCAACTAACTAGTAATTATTTTGTCACTAAATTGTGTAATCGCACAACAAAATATATTTGTGGGCATTATTCTTAATATTGGATGTGCCAACAATTTTACCACTGTTCCACATTAATACATTAAGTACAGGTGTTATTTACAATATCTTTATGGATAATGTGCACCATTGCCTATACACTTAAACTTAGTAAGCTCTGCACACCATTCAATCATATCTGTCACTGACCCATAAAGGCTTAGCTAGATCGGAGGAGCTGCAGCCACATGTGCAGCATCTCTGTTTCAGTCATTGTGAAATCTGTACTGCGGCCTTGACAACCGAGACCCCCCCCCCCCCTCCCACCACCTAAGTGCTTTGTAGTAGGGAAATAACAGTATTGTCCCATCATGAATAGGGGAAGAGATTTTATCAATGGTCTTCCCTCTACCAATGACACAGGCAAGGTCACATGTATCTCACACTGTAATTGATGTGTTTAATATCACTCTGGATTAATCTTAATGGACCCTTACGTATAAAATAACATTCACAAGCATATTAGGAAATGTTTCCGAAGCCTATTAGAAGGGAAGCTTATGAGATAAGGATGTTATGCTGGATCATTCAATTTCACAACACCTGAAGAGCCACAGGTTGGGCAGGCCTGGTTTGTACTAAGCAACAATACAAATGTAATGTGAAATAAATCAAGTTATGTACAGTATATCTGTAAATATTATTGTGTTTCAGCTTTAAGAGCTTTTTATTCCAGGCCTAAGTCTTTCAATACCTGAATCTAGGACTTTTTAACGCTACATAGAAATGCAATGCAACATGCAGTAAATTATTTAAATTTGTTATGCTTATTGAAATTAATTTCATACATATATTTTCTTACCCTCTCCATTATAGGATCATGCAGACATTGAATGGAAGTTTGCAAGAACAAAGCTCTGGATGAGTTACTTTGAGGAAGGAGGGACACTTCCCACCCCTTTCAATATTGTCCCTAGCCCAAAATCACTGTGGTATTTTTTTAAATGGGCAAGGAAAAAAATATGCAAGAAGAACATAAGAAAAAAACCTGAAAGTTTCGGAACAATAGGTGTAAGTAATTGAGGGAAAAAGTAACTTAATGAGCAAGAGACATCATATAGATACCTTAATATATAAATATTAAATACATTTATAATCAGTAATAGGAATCGCTGGCTGTAAGTCACACTCCAAACAGATCCTTAGGATAATTTGTTTGGCAGAGATATACAACACTGTTGCAGCAAAGTATGAAGCTAAGAGTAGTCCTGGCTGTCTGCCAAGTTGTAGCGATTAAGAAAGGGAGCAGCATGTTAGAGCTCAGTTCTTTTCAAAGTGAATAGGTATCAGAAGAAATAGCCAGGTCACAAGTAAAGAAACATCTTTATTTTATGTTTTATTTAGTTTATTTTGCCAGCAGAGAGCAGCAGAAAAATAAATAATACATTACAAATAATCAATTAGTGGAAATTATTTTTTTTTTTTACAATTTGTGAACTTCCTATAATATTTACCATATTTTTCAGACCATTAGATGTATTCCCCCTCCCCTCCCCCCTCTGAATATTTACTAACAATAGCCTGCGTCTTGTGGTCTGAATGGGACTCTAAAGCGATTCCTCTATTAACAGCAAGTGCAGTGGAACCCAAAAAGTCATCAAACACGTCATCCAATCGGATGCTGCTACATGTTTTTAGAGAATAGTGGATGCTGTCGCTAAAAGTGTTCACCCGACCTGCACATGTGCAGCTTCCATGCACATAGCTCATGCATGCACAGGTCTAGCAAACTCACTGACTTGCAAACATAGCTCTTGCTGTGCTGCCTTGCAATGGGGAGGGCAGTGGGTGCCGTGCAGGGGCCAGTTATTTTGTGGGGGGGCTTGGTTAGCACCCCAGCTGCCCTACCTATAATCTGCCTCTGTCAGGGAAATTACAATTTAAGATCTACTACAGCAAAATCTAGACCTACAGGTTTGTGGCTACTGTCATACACAGTATGATAAATGTTTCAGGAACAGGCTCAAACATTGGTTTGATTAATAAAGTGATGCTCCTTTACTTATAATTTATTGAATGGCAGTAACTTAATGGCACTTGGCAAATTGTATTTTCTTACTAAAATATGCATGATGACTTCATACTGCATATTTTTAGATCTTGCCAGGTAAAATACATTTATGCTTTCCTAATTCCGAAGTGTTTACAAAAAAAAAGCATATGTTTAACGTAATGTACTGTATAGTTACAAGAGAACTCTTGGTGCTTTTTGTTTGTTTCATTGCAGAGAAGAGCAGCTGATAACTTCCGCAGGCACAATCAATATCAGGTATTTTTTCCTTTGCTGTTTCCTTTTTCTTTTGCTATAAAATGTAATCTCTCATGTTTAGATAACATTAAAACAAACACAGCAGTGTTAAAATAAGTCAGTTACTGCAGTGCACTGTTTATTTGTGTTCTGTATATTTTATAATACAGATGTTGGCCTTATAAAAAATGTTATCTTATCGTGATAAACACGTATTATTGCTAATCCGTTTTACCCTAACACACTCGAAGGCTGCATTATCCAGCTGTGTCTGTTGCCAGGTCACCACATCTCAGTATCACTGCATGAATCTCAACTACTGTTGCTCTCCAGCTAGAGCGCCATGGGTTCCCTAAGTATCTGTTACTTAAAAGTAAAATAAAGTAAACAACACAAAAACCCCAACTCATTAAAAATATATATTAATCCACCAAAGTACCTACTGACCCTCTATTCATATGTAATCCATAAGTAGCTGGAGTAAGGGGAATGGGAATAAAAGACAATCCCTTTCCCCCTGTTTATATTTTTAAACATGATTTTACTTAATGAACGAACTATCTTGAATGGCGACTTAAAAACTCCACATAAAGCGATGATTTGGAAAATTTGAGGTCTAATAAATATTTATTTGTATGTATTATTTCTTAGACAGCATAAGTCTAAAGAATTGCGAATCTCCAGCCCTTGTGGATCACTGGGAGTTATTGTAGTTCTATAACCACTGGAAACCCATAGGTTCCCTAAGCCTACCCATCTCTAAAGAGCACAGAGTATTTGAATGACTGTGCAGGAAGTTGGTTCATGATTCCAGCCCTCACGTAGCACCATAGGTTGAGTAGGGAACCTGTGGTTATACAGCAGTTATGGAACTACAAAACCACAATATCCAAATCTCCACATTGCATAGGAAATGTGGACACACACTGACACCCATTGCCACTATCCTGCCTTCCACCACTTCCAATGGAAAATGTTTGGGCTGCCTTATTAAATTAGAGGCTATATTGCATATTTGACTACCCTGTCCCCACAGCCTCCACAGGGTCAGATAAGGCTGGGGACCATACAGTGCACCAGTACCTAAGAGCGGACAGGAAGACTTGCCCAAGTACACAGTGGTTCACGACAATTCCACACTGCTTCAAATGGGCAAGAAGACCCCCCCCCCCCTCCCCCCACAAGGCAGGGTGTGTAATTTTTGTTTGGGCTGGAAACTGATATGCTAATCGTGACTGATGGAACAAATTAAATGTGATACTTTCTGAATATTATCTTTAAATAATACCAAAAAATAATGTTTAAGAATTGATCTGTCTCCTATTGTTGCGTTAGGAAGTCATGAAGAATCTTGTTAAGAGATATGTTGCAGCAATGATCAGGGATGCCAAGACAGAAGAAGGATTAACAGAGGAAAACTTTAAGGTATGAAGTGTAATGTTCCTAATATTTAAGTATTTCTACTTTCTATATCCCTACTGTTCAAATCCTATTGAAGTTAGTTGGACACTCCCTATGGATATATGTACATTTGTGCAAAAGTAAATCAATATTTTCCATAAAAAGCTATATGCTTTCAATAAGTGTTTTCAGTTGCTAGCCCAAGTTATTTGTGAAAGAAAGTAGTATACATTAGTAAAGATTCAGATAATCTCATGTCATCGGTTAAATTAAGTTTATATAATGTGGAGGCAATAGACAGTTCCCTTTCTAAAACCAGTCACATTATATGGATAAGCTACCTCCCATATATGAATATGTATGTGTCATATGCAAGCTAATTGCTAGTCATATAAAACTGCATGTATTTGTGAATTCATTCATAGTATTAGTTTGGTGTAGCTCAGATGAACTTTGTATTCTGCTTAGGGTTAAAACTGAGTAGGGGGAGGCCAAATTATGTTATTTCTTTGATTTAGTTTCCTAACTTTTCTGCTCTACCCATGAGGTATTTTTGGCTAGAGAGTTCCAGACACCTAGTTACAGATGAGTGCCCAAAACCATTTTATGACACAGGTCGTCAAGCAAAAGCTTTTGGATCTCTCTTTAAGGTTATATAAAAAACATCAGTGATATCCAACAAACAAATTCATCACATTCTTGGTGACTCTGTGTTATCTGTGATATCTCATGACATCTCAACAGGATGACTGAACAGCTGGGATAAATTTGAATGAAAGGGAATAAGGACACAGGAAAATGTCATATTTTCTCAAATATCTTACTTACAGGAGTTATGTTTGGTATGCAAATGAAGAGAATCTTATGACTTGTTGTGTGGAGGTAATATCATCTTTGTAGAACCTTCAGGTAAAAAAGTTAGGCCAGTGCACATAAACCCTGACATGAAAGGTGTTTGAAAAGAGGTCATTAAAAAAATAATTTGCCTTTATACAGACTTTCTAGGTCTGACATCACAGTGGAGTAAATCATCAGTTTGGTTCACTTTTTGGAGTCAATTTCCCATTGAGAAAACTCATTCGTGAGGCTATAATGTCTGTTGTTTATTCCTTTTTATATTTACAAGAAACTATTGTATTATATCTTCGATGCAATTTTGTTCATTGTTTTTCATCGTAAGCATTGTGGATTTATTTTCCATATTCGTTAAGGCACGCATACTGAGTGCTTTGTGCAGTTGTTCTCAACTGCACGTAAATTGGCAAGGAACGGATCTCAAGATACGTGTAGTGTTGACTATGGGTGTAGGTTCACTCTGCGGTACTAGACCACTGCAGGATGCGTATAATGCGTATGTGGAATATGAAATCTCAAAAGAACGCACAGAAAAAAAATATTAATCAATTAATGTTACCTGTCAATAATATAGTCATTTATGATTAGGAATGGAAATTGTATATAAAAAAAAAAAATTATCATTTTTTTTTTCCGTTGAAAAACATTAGGGTTAGGCTGTCTTTAATGTCTACTGTACATAAAATACATTTTTAGAGTTGCTCCTGATTGCAGACACATGTTATAGCACACAAACGGTACTGACCCAGGACTTAGACTAGCCCCTTAGCTGGTGCAAGCGATACGGCAGAAAAATAAGAAATTTTCACACACAGAGCTTTATTCCGACGTGGCTGCATTCGATTGAATTTGTCATGCCCACATTGTGCATTAAGAGTGGGCACACTCCCTTTCCCCACCCCATTCACTCCCCAAAATCGTAGACCATCGTAACGGTCATGTTTGTTGGCATACGCAGTGGGCCTGCTTTCATTGATGGCCGAATGTCCTCGTTCTGGGCATGCGCAGAAGGGAATTGCATTTGATACACACAAAAAAACAGAGATACGTTCCTTAATGACTCAGGCCCAAAAAGTTCATGTTCTTTTGAATTTACATTTCAGACTTGCTTGGTTTTAGAATACTACATAGTTGTAGGGAGAACCAAAGGCTTCCTGAGTAAGAAAAATCCTTGGTGCTGGCATGATTGGTAAGTTAGTGTGTGGGAGAGGCAGGGAGAGTTTTAAGCGTTTTTAACAGACCAGGGGGTAAATGTATCAAGCTGAGAGTTTTCCAGCGGGTTTGAAAAACCAATCAGATTCTAGTTATCATTTATTTAGTACATTCTACAAAATGACAGCTAGAATCTGATTGGTTGCTATAGGCAACATCTCCACTTTTCAAACCCGCCGAAAAACTCTCAGCTTGATACATTTACCCCCAGGTGGTTGTTTTTTATTTACTCTTTGTCACACACACATCACACAGGCTCAGGTGAGTACTGGATCGTGACAGTGTGCAATTCCAAACATGGTGTATAGTTTCAATAAGGCATGTTTTGCACATTGAACTATGTATCTTTGTCATTTGTGTAGGGTTTGTTTTCTGTGTCATCAACTATGTATATATTTAAACTGTGTCCGTTGAATTTATAGCTTTTTTTGTGTGGAAGTTCAAAAAGTCCTTTGGATTTTTATTTTTTTTGTGCTCCATTTATCAACCATCATTATGCAGCTGAAAGTGACTTAGTTTAGTATTTAGCTTCCAGATTTGATTACTGTATTCTAAGAGGTACATTTCTGAATTGTGCCTTCATGATATGACATGTGTAAATATTAATGAAATATCATTTGGGAATGTAAAATTATAAGGTTTGATTTAGGTAACAGAATTATTTAATTAGATTTTTATATCTCATAATGGAAATAGGAAATTTTATCCATGTATTTATTTGTTGCTCGATTAACTGTATCACTGGGGTATTTATATTTAAATGATTTAGTGCTTAAATGATTTGGCCCAAATTAACTGACATGGAAATATAGAGCTTGGTTGTATTACTATATTAAAGGAAATAAGATTGATTTGCCTCAATATATTTTAAGTACTGGATATTTCCCGAAACTATAATTTAAAGCATACATTGTTATATTTCTCCACATTCCCAGTAATTTTTTATTGTTTCCATATTTTCTGAACTAGCGTTTCTAATGCAATTGGAAGTAGCACAGGTGACAATGGGCACCCCGGGCGTATATACCTTGCTCCAGGGAAATGGTTTCTGCAATTTGTCCTCCAGTTCTTACCCTTATGAGGAAAGATTGTTCCATTTTACAAATAATTATTATTACTATTATTTTTATTATTAAATATTTAGCTATTTATAATTCAAGACCTAATCCCATTTTTGACAGTACCACCCACAGGAATTCCAATTTAACAGAATCAAATGATTTTGCAGCATCTAAAGATGTACTAGTATATCTAGCTCTGGATGTAGATGTAGTAGACCTGCCTGACATAAATCCACACTGAACCTGATTATGTGTAATGCTAATAATTTAGTAATAGTTTAGAATCTTCATTAATTAGTGAGATGGCATTTTGTTGGATTCTTATCTATCATATATTCATTGAGGAGTGGAGAGGTGTAATAATATTGTTTTAGTAAGGATAATCGATTAGATAGTTGATAATTGATTTATAAAATCATATCCAATTTTATTTAAAACTATATTTAAAACTATCCTTAAATTCACCTCCTCTAAATGTGGATAGATGGTTATTGTACCCTTGGCAAACTGCAAAGCACCATTTTTCTAAGAACAAGTGTCACTAGCAGCAGTCTTAGACATCACTGTCCTGCCAGTCCATGGATCGCTGGCCTTCCCAATTAGAATCCTTAACAGAACCCAGCTGGGCTGAGCCTCAGGCTTGAGTTGACATAATACTTACCTCAGGTGTTACCACTAACCTCTAATACTAACACATGCTGGGAATCATCAATCAACCTGAAGAAACAGGAATAGCAGCTATTCTTGTTTCTTTAATTCCTGTGTCCAGTCTTCCCGACAGCAGCACACCCATACCCGCATTTCCATCTGTGGTGTTTTTAGCAGAGTCCTCATGCCGGCTAAGTACTCTACTGCTTTCATGGAAGGAACTAAATACACTGGGCCTGTGACCTGGGTCCTCACTGAGCGAAGTCCATATCCTCTTGCGGAGATCCCTGGTGAAGTCTGGTGGGGGTCTTAGACACTGCGTCAGTGTATCTGGTTGTGCCAAACCAGCCTGCTAGTTATTGTCATCTGTGTGTGTACTCCGCTACACTTGCTCTACATCTCCGCTCTACAGGATCATGGCAGTATACTCTGTTGTATCCATTTGATTACTGCCTTAACTGTACCAACTCATCCGTGTACCTCATTATATGCTACGCACTGTTCAACACCTTTGGTTACCTTTGTAATATACGCTGCCCAGGCAGTGCCTAAAAACTCTGTCTGCTCCGTTGCACATTACCAAACCCCCACACTGTATGTATTCAGCTATGCCTTCAGCATTTTGCCTACAGATTCAAACACCGCAATGTATTCTGGTGAATAAACCTCTCTTTCTATCACATTGCATCTGCAGTAAACATTTTCCTGTGTGTTCTCACAGCAAATATTTTATCTTTATCCACAAAGTTGTGAAAGTGGGCAATTACAGGGCGTAATGTGGCTGCAGATGGTCGGCTTTTTCTTAAAACCTGCTGGGCTTTTTGCACTGAAAATGTGGGGGTGAAAAATGTGTGTTTTTTCCACTTGCCCAAAGATCCACAATGCTATAACTTATTGGTGTCACACACTCTTCTGGTTTTTTTGCAAAGGAGATAAATCAAAAATGATTTCTTATGAATTTTTCCAGTTTGTTGCTGTGCTCTGCAGCTTTCGTGAGCTTCATTTCTTGCCTCTTCCTGCTCTGATGTGTATCTATTATTTAAAGCTCTTTATTTTAAGAAAAATTATCTATGGTGCGCCTGTTGTAGTATGATGTATGCCTCCACACTTTTGTCATTAATTGATTCTATTCTAAGGAAATCTGCAATAATCAAGATGCTCTGTGAACTTGAATATGCTTCCAGGGAGTAAAGGGAAAGGGGTGCAGACAAGAAGGGGTGGGTGAAGCTTAGTGGGGACATAAAAGATTATATGAATGGTAAGTAATAGTATGTAGGTAATAACTGTCACTCCTGAGGGTATGGGTAGAAAAAACATGCCCATGTTGAGGCAAATATTTTAGATAGGACAGAAGTTAGTTAGGCATAGTTGATGCTGAAACGTGCTATTTCCACAGAACCCCCCGACATAAACAATCACTAGTGTAACACGTATGGATACGGCAAAGAAACCACAAAGAAAACAGTATAGGGGCAAAGTCCAATATATATACTGAACAACTTATAAAAAGTTATGTTTAGTAGAATGCTGAAAGTTTGTGGCCAACATAAAAATACTGTTTGCAGTCAACAACCAGTTAAATTAACCTCACCTTATACAGAATACAGAACATATATCTAGAATGACATACAGCATACATAATTGTAGAACTGGTAATTTAATTTGGCCAGTACTTTGGAATATGTATTTATATCCGGAGATCAAATTTGCAAATAATTTTAACATATTTATGGACCCAGTACAACATGCACTTGTGAATTAATAGTTTGATTAGAAATACAAACCCCACATTACCCAAATGCTAGAAAGCTATGCAATAAGCAATTAGTAGTTTATTCTTATATAATTAGAATGTACTGAATACTAAATTAAAAATACCAGCCCTTGGAGGTAAATGGCCCCCAGCCACCTCTGTCTTGCCCAACAAAAATTGCTAACAGAGTAATGATCCGATTGATGACAGTAACAACACCCAGTTTCTGTAGTGGAAGGAAGTAAAAAAATAGTTACACTTAGAATCCCTCTTTAGGAAAAGACCCTACTTGTGTAAGGTGTGTTAAAATAAATTGTAAATTACTTCTAATATAACATACTTTTTTTTTCTTTTCTTTCATTTAGGAACTAAAGCAAGACATTTCTAGCTTCCGTTTTGAGGTTTTGGGTTTGTTAAAGGGAAACAAGTTTAATCTTCACTCTACAAAGATGAGCAACAGTGTATCCGATTTCTCAGATACAGAAGAGAAAAGTAAACCCAAGGAAAAGATTGGTAGAACACAGAAGAGCTTCAGCATCTATGACATAACCACTATGATCCATCCTAAAACAGCGGAGATAACAGCTGATAAATATAACAATGTAAGCAATGGGTCTGCCTTGTTGGCTTCCCAAACTGCTAAGGAGAAACCGAAGAAAATTCAATTTGTCAAAGACATAAAAAGCTTTGGACTTTTTCACAGACGCTCACAGTCTAGTAGCACAGCAGAGTTCAAGAGGAGTTCTAGCAAAATATATTCCGTTTCCGAGGAAATTCTGGAGGAACAAATATCCGATCCAAGTAAAAAAACATTTGAAACAGTGAAAGACATAGAACCAAACTGCCAATTAAATGTTAATACACTGGATGAACAATGCACAGTAACTCAAGGTACATCGGATACCTCCGAATGTTTACCATTACAGCCTTCCGGGGGTTGCCACAGTTTTGTGGATAAAAGTCGAACAGACCATATTGAAAAGATTTTGGACAAAGACATACAGTTCAATACTAACAACAAACAAGCGGAACCTCCCACAGAAGAAGAATATTCTATAACAAGACTGTGATTATGAATATATGTATATGAAAATACATATTTTAAAAGTGTATTTTTGAATGTTTGCATATTCCTTTACAAAAATGATTAACACTTTGGTGGTATATTTACTAAACTGCAGGTTTGAAAAAGTGGAGATATTGCCTATAGCAACCAATCAGATTTTAGCTATCATTTATTTAGTACATTCTACTAAATGAAAGTTAGAATCTGATTGGTTGCTATAGGCAACATCTCCACTTTTTCAAATCCACAGTTCAGTAAATATACCCCTTTGCCTTTTTAGGCGCTAGAATCATTAATATAGATTTGAGCATATATAGGGAAAACAAATACACTGTGTGAATGGTATGCTTTGTAACAAGGATCTACACTGTTGTTTACATTAACATAGCATTCATTTATTGTTTGCAATATTCAATCCCATTCAATGACAAAACACAATTGATTGATAAATGTATAAATACATATACATTTATGTTATACTATGCAAAATAATCATGCTCAAATCATTTGTCAAAGCTGTTCACTAACTACAGGTGTTGGTAATATTTAGCGTGTCATTACTTTTAATGCTTCCTATCATTTATTTAAAGACACCTACTGTAATATTTTAGAAAGTGAAATGATAATCCATGCTGAATAGGACATGCAGCTCAGGGAATATAAGAAAATAGTTTCTTCTATGTACAGGGTGTTTTATTGTGTATTGCACAAATCTTTATGGACGAAAAGGGTTTAAATAGTAGATAGAGTGATAAATAGGTGAGGTTCCACTTTATTTCTCTGTGTGGAGAAAAGCTATATAATGACCCACTAACAAACGGGAAAAACATTGCATTCATATAGTATTTTTTTCTATAAAGCTAGTAAACTAATTTTATGGGCCAAAATGACCCAGTTGTTGCCCCTGTCTGTTTTCTTTTGGTTATGATGACTTCTCCAGAAGAATGTGTCTTCTGTTAGATTCGGGAGTAGAAACAAGACTTGCAGAAGAGACAGTTGGAATTTGTAGGAACCATTTTCCACGTACTCCTTTGCATTCCAGGTTTGACAAACTGTTTTTCCCGATATTGGGATCTAATAGTATGTATAGGGGAGGAGGCAAATCGCAATACTTACACACACTTTTTTTTTACAGTGTAACAGTCCTCTGGTCTGGAGAGTTGGCATCATTGGCTTTTGTAGGAGGTCATCATTTGTGGATATTGCTACCACCCTGGTAGATACCACTGGAATGCAGATAAAAGGGCTGAGGTTCAAGAATTATGCATTTAAATAGCAGAAAACATATAAAATTATATTGCATATAGAACGAAGTAACAAATACTCTCCCTTAGTTAACCTTTTCATACATAATATTATAATACATTCTATTGAATGTGCTAAAAAAATCGTGTCTCATGGATGAAAAATGCAAATGTATGAATGGGCCTGTAATCTTCTCTATATCTATCTATATAAATAAAATACGTTTTTTTGTTTGTTGGCGAATATCTTCCACAACTCAAAGGTAAAGCTGCCAAATCTTACATAGTTATTTAGGGGTATATTTACTAAACTGCGGGTTTGAAAAAGTGGAGATGTTGCCTATAGCAACCAATCAGATTCTAGCTGTTATTTTGTAGAATCTACTAAATAAATGATAACTAGAATCTGATTGGTTGCTATAGGAACTAGCGAGCTGTGGGCCCCGGTGCAAGGAGATGGGAACTGGAGCCCTGAGCCTCTGCACCTGCCATGCAGTGGGCCCCATTATCTCCATGGGCTGCGGTGCACACCACCTGCCGCACCATTGGTAGTTTCACCACTGTATTAAACCACATAGCGACAATGCGACAGAACATCAAATATTGAGAACATGGTTTTTTTGGTTGTAAACAATTGTTTGACTGCTGGAAGGAAACCTCACCACAACATAACAGCAACGTGACAAACCAACAAATCTTATTTTCTACAGAGCATTTTTGGTCTGTTTACCAAATAATTTGCTAATATATAAAAACTGGTACACATTGCAAATCGGACCCGCACAACACCGGGTGACCCTGCTTGTGTCAGATAAATAAGGGTTTCTATCATTCATTTAACACCAGGCAATGTACCAGAATATTACAGATCATTCTACAAAATATGATTGCAAGATAAATTCCTTAACATAATGATACTTCTTTAAGTTGTCATTTTAACTATTTATTATTTAAATCTACATGCTTTGTTTCAGTATAAAGTTCAGCAATTGACTAATATTGTAAAATAATTGCTATTCCTAATATACTATAACATCCATTCACCACATTCTTATAGCACAATCAGGGTATGTGCTTTTCAATCTGCCTATTTACCATCAGCAAAAAATTGTTATTGACTTTTAGAAGCCGGGAACTGAAATCATATCTTCAAGAGTGTAGGATTAAATTACTAACGTTGGGCTCATTTACAGTTTGACTTGCATCTCATTTATTTAAAAAAAAAATGAATTTTCTTAATGCTCATGAGTGAAAAATATATATACGCCTTAATGAAGCTTTTGATATTACATATTAAATATTACATTGCATATTACACTTACGACTCCTTATGGCTCCTTAAGATGATGATATGCAGCACCAGCTAACCGATTCTGATTGGCTAATTGCAGATTGACTGCTAAAGTTAAGGCCATCTATTTGTATTACTTAATTGATAAAATACTATTCAGCTGATGCTAAAGTTTGAATATCAAAACTATGTTTTCAGTGCATCTATATAAAGATAAAACTAATAATGTGAATGGCATTTTGGTAAAAATAACATATCTATTTCAGATGATCATTTTATTGTAATGTTTGTAGTATGAAGACTAAATGCTATCAATCTAACTACATTACATTATCACATGGAGTGAATGGGGCAATTGCTATATGATCTAGTATGTCCTTCTAACTTTGGGAGGGATTTTCTCATTAGTCGAGACCACTCAAGAGCTCATCTATATAGTGCTTAGGATGATAGTGCTGTAAGCAAATGTACTTCTTAGTGTAACCTTTCAGAATGGATTCATTCATGAGTTTTTGTTCATAACTGTTGTTATTTCCAGATCACACTGTTTAGATAGAGATGATTATGATTATGAATTGCCAGGAGAGACACACTGAAGATCTAGGAAAGTTATTCAGCTAATAGAGAGACAATATTTTTCAGTTGGTGATTTCTGCTTGCTATATATTGCATTTGTTTTACCATGTAGTCTCAAAAGATTGGGCTAAAATGATAATTAATAATGGATGGCTTATAACTATACAGTGGATTCCTAGCACAATTTTTATTTATTGCAACATTTAACCAAGTTAAAATAAATGTAAAAAGTAATAAAACAACATAATTTGTTAAAGCAAGATAGTTTATGGTAAGGACTTGGTGTAGGACTAATGTTAGGTCTAGGGTTAAAGTTTCAGGTAGGTTCAGTGGGCTGAAGTTTAGTGTATGGAAGGCTTTGCAGTAACACTACTATGGTTAGGCTTGAAGTCAGACTGATAGAGGGAACTTTCTTGTTTGAAACAAGAGGCATTTGTCTTCCTGATCCCAGGCCCTAGGACAGATGCTCCATTAGGACATGTCCTGCTCAGGCTCCATTTGTAGAAGTTTCAATGGAAAGCCAAAGGCTCTGTCTTTGTGGACTTAAGACAAATGCCTCTTTTACACCTTTGTTAAAATGGCCATAGTGGCAATGTTGAATACTTACCTGCTATATCTGTATAGTTTATTAACTATGATGATCCCAATGGTGAACCATAAAAGTGGTCATGTAATGGATTATTAAGGTACTTAAGATGATTGTTTATTAAAATGTGAAACACTGCTTTGAGTTAGTAGATGATGTCCAGGAGTTTAGTAAACTACAGAGATGGCATCAATCACCTGTCGTAACACCACACTTTGTTACACCTGCAGTCTTGTGGATCATAGATTTATGCTACTGCCAATACTTCAGACCAAAGTGATCCACTTTGATATATTCTTCCAACTGTTGTGCAGGTCAGCCTGATGTGTAGGGCAGCTAGCAATACATTAAATGCAGCTTTTACCAATGTGAATCTCATCCACTGCATTTGTATAAAATTGTTGGGAATTATGGTATGTGTGTGTGTGAGATGCTCGAGCCAATGCACATGGCCAATTCTTTACAAATGAACAGTGTAATCGAAAAGTATTGTTTTGATTTTAGATCAACTGAAATTATAAAATTCATATGCAACTTGCAACTGCTTTGGGAGATATAATATATCTAATCAGCTCCTGAAGAATTATTTAAATGCACAATATTCCCCAATGTTGAAAATTGTATCTTTGTCTCTGCAGTAGGAGATATTTCTATTATGTGATATCTACTCTGGTGTATATATGTGTGTGTGTCTTTATATTGTGTGTGTGTGTGTATATATTTATATATATAGATATATACACACAATTGGCTCTTCATATCTTAAAACTTTATATCATAAAATACACTTAAAATTACTGTTGAAATAATGACTAGAATCTGGATTTATGCTTTGACAAATCAAGTGTCCAACAAAGCAAAAGAGTGATGAATCAAACCATAGCTATGGTTTGGTTCTTGTGGGAATTACATGATGCACAATAGTATGACACTTGTGTGCAGCACGGTGGCTTAGTGGCTAGCATTTCTACCTCACAGCACTGGGGTCATGAGTTTGATTCCCGACCATGGCCTTATCTGTGTGGGGTTTGTATGTTCTCCCCGTGTTTGCGTGGGTTTCCTCCAGGTGCTCTTGTTTCCTCCCACATTCCAAAAACATACTAGTAGGTTAATTGGCTGCTATCAAATTGACCCTAGTCTCTGTCTGTGTGTGTGTGTGTGTATGTTTGGGAATTTAGATTTTAAGCTCCTATGAGGCAGGGACTGATGTGAGTGAGTTCTCTGTACAGCTCTGCGGAATTAGTAGTGCTATATAAATAGCTGATGAGGATGATGATACCTATACACATATACATCTGCTGAGTGCTTACTGACTATCTGTGCGTCTCTTCAACCTTAATGTGCAACACTTCTGTAAACCTGCTATGCACTTGGTTTAAAAACATTGTCTACCTGTATCCGTTTAACCACACCCCTTCCAATCAACATTATGTTAAAAGATGTCACAACTTCAACACTTGGTTTATTATTAACATATGTGACAAAGTAATAAGCTGGGTAGTAAAAAAATTTTTTAGAATATTTCAGTGTGTCTTCATATATGTTTAGATTATGGTTCCTCCAGGTCTTAAAGCTCAAAACTGAAAAGGTATGACATTCATGGCACCTTGTTATTATGTCAATGTATGTTTGTTCTTGTGATCTACAGGCTCTCATGGTACACATTTAATTTTAATTTACTATTATGGATTAAGAAAATCCATAAAAATATAATTTCATCGCTCTCCTTTAAAAGAAATTATAGTTATGTTTTACAAGGCGTCTCTGTAAAGGCACACAGAAAATGTCAAACTCTCCAATGCTGAAATTGAATTCACACCGTACAGACCTTTCTAATATTATAATAATTTGGACACATGCATGATGCAGAAATGCCTAAAATTAAAATTCCATCCAACCCAAAACTAAAACCAAAGTCATTTTGTACACTGTAAGACATATAGTTAAAATACAGTTCATGAATTTTTTTTTTTACGTTAATCTAATTTTTGCATTTTTTTATATAATCTCTTTGATAACAATAACTGAAAAATGTAAATAAAAATGGCAAGCATGCTAAGGAGTCTGCACAATGTATAGCAAAAATATCACTCTTTTTTCATTCTAATTCTAAGCAGAATCTGTTTTTACCATAGACAATTTGCTCTGTGGTCTCTATAATGTGTAACAATTGTTTCACAAATTCCACCAGGCATTTAATGTTATTTAATATGTGGCCTTTATCTGATTACATTATTATGACATGCTGCCCTGTTTAATTTTATTACTTAAAGAATGATTTCTTCGAAATTGTTTAAAAAAAATCTCTTTGTTCAAAAAAAAATGCAGATTGATGTTTATAAAGCATAATATCATTATTTTTCTATCCAAATTATGCGCCTATGTTCATATTAGCAACGTAAGGCCTAGTCTGTTTCACTAAAAAATGTATACTAGTCATTCCAAGCATATCTGTTAATTTATCAACTTTTATGTATACACCGAATGAAAGACAATACGAGAGAAATAATAATGGCTTATTGCAAAAATACTGTATGAAAATAAATAAAATATTGCATTAAATAAAATCGTGATATTTTATATTGTACTGTTTCTATAAGTAAAGATGAGCAAAATAATTTGTCAATTTGCAAGAGTCTATGAATTTCAATAACTCTGGTTCCTTTTTGCTAAAAGGTTCAATCAGAATGACATTAATCATCACACAGTCTTAGATTTCAATAACAATTAATTTCATAAAGTCTGTAAAGGACACAAATTCTTGCATTTTACTTTGCAGCCTGGGTTGCAACAGATAATTAAAATCCTAAATATATATGTAAAGATAAGTATATGTAGGCCAAACGCTACCCAGTGTGTGCTGAAATCACATTCTCAATTATTCAGAGATATTTTCACATTTATTTTCATATTATTTCAGAAAAAGGTTACTTTCCCAACATTATGCATCATATAAATTAGAGATGTTCACTGACCCCCGTGTTCTGGTTTTGGTTTTTGGATCTGGATTAACTTCGTGTTTTGGTTTTGGCAAAACCGCCCTTGCGTGTTTAGTTTTTGGTTTTGGATCCCTATTTTTTTTTGCTAAAATCAGATCATTTTGCTCTTTTTTCCCCTACATCATTATTAACCTCAATAACACTAATTTCAAGTAATTTGCAGTAAATTTTGACCACCTCACAGGTGGCAATATTATTTTAATACACTTTCAAACAAAGACTGCAGTGACCTGGCTGGATGCTAAGCGACAGAGCAACGACACAAACACACGGCAGTTCATAGCACATCTAGGAAACATTTCCACACAGCAGTGGCAGAAAAGAAAAGTGATGCAAGATGGAATTGACCTTATGCCCTCCCACCCACGCTTATGTAAGATATTGAAAAGGACATATACAGTTTAACAAAGCAAGCACTCCAGCGACAAGCAGTGCCACTTTTGTGGCTGAAGTACTTGGTTTGTTTGGAACCCCACAAAACAAGCTAGCTATGGGTTTAAGGCACCTAAGCAAACAGTGTTGTTAATGAACTCTACTGTGGCAAGTGGAAGCAGTTCTTGCCAGTGATAAGAAGAAGGCCATTGTCATGCCTGGGCATAAGACCAAAAAATCCACCTATTATGTGTGGAATTATTTTTACAAAAATCCAGACAACAGTTGTCTAGCCATTTGTAGCATTGTAAAGCCACTCTCAGTAGAGGTAGGGACTTTAACAATCTAAGAACCTCATCCATGTTACACCATTTGAAGCAAATTCATGGAAGCTTTTTGAGAAAATCAGAAACGTATGCTAAAAAATAACAACAAGCAGTTCAGCATTCCGCTACCTCCCTCCTCTCAGCTAGATCCCAGCACCTGCAATCTACAACCCCAACACCTTCACCATCAATTTCCTCACAAGTTATAGGAGTTAGTCCTGCATCCAAGTTTCTAAGGTGAGATGACTCCTCCCCTATCCAGGACTCCTCAGAAGAATCCTTGAGCGTTAGGCCAACTGCTGCTGCTTCTGCTGCTGTGTGTGGGAATCTTCAACCCAGAAGTAGACCAAGAAGAAGACTATTAGTAGTTTACAACAATTGACTGTTAAACAATCCTTTGCAAGAGGAAGCAAGTATGAAAGCTCTAACCCAGTCGCAAAGCGGATCACAGACACCTAGGCTACTATGTTAGTATTAGATCTGCATCCATTATCCACTATTAATGCAGCTGGTTTTAGACAGTTACTTGAGGACTTCTGTCTCCATTACCAAATTCAATCATGACACCATTTTACTAGAAAAGCTATTTCTCACCTCTACCAGAAGGTTTGCAAAAATGTAATTATTGGGCTACAAAATGCCATTCTACCCACTGTACACTTAACCACAGATATGTGGACAATCGGAACTGGGCAAACTAAAGATTATATGATTGTGACAGCCCACTGGGTTGGTGATTCGCCTTCACCAATAGGGACAGCAGCAGCATGTATCCAAGAACATCACATTTTTCAGAGGTAGGCTACTCTGTGTATCATCTGCTTCACTAAGAGGCATATTATTATTATTATTATTATTATTATTATTATTATTATTATCGTAGATTTGTAAGGCACCACAGTGCTCCACAGTGCTGTACAGTAGGGAAGACCAGGACATACATAAAACAGGACATACGTAGAAGAAGTTCAGACAAGGCAGACAACATGAATGAAGACATGAAAACAAAGGGTATGGAGGACCCTGCTCATCAGAGAGCTTACATTCTAAAGGGAAGAGGCCACAGCTGAAACAAGAGGAGCGAGTGTGGCTCAGAGTGGAAATTGAGATAGTTGTGAGGGTGCATTAGTATGAATAGTGTTATCGAGGATAAGGTCACCTCTAAAAAAAAAAAGAGGGGTTTTCAAAGAGCATCTAAAGATTTGAAGGCTGTGAAAAAGTCAGCTTGAGCGTGGTAGGGAATCCCATAAGTGGGAAGCAGTGCGGGAGAAGTCTTGAAGGCAGGAGTGAGAGGTGGTTATCAGAGATGAGGCAAGGCGCAGGTAAGAGGTAATACCGCTGACAACCTGTTTGAAAAACTAAGGTGTGTCATTGCAATATGGCTTATCCTGCTTGGGCTGAGGATATGTGATTTCTGATATCACCACCAATATTGTTAGAGCATTACAGTGGGGAAAATTCCATCACATTCCCTGTTTTGCACACACAGTCAACTTGGTGGTTGTCACTCACCGGACTGTGAGTGCCATTTCTCCTGTGTTCAGGAACCGTGGCCGTCCGCCATCCTGAGGGTCTGTGCACGTGCAGCCCTTATGAAACCTTCAGTACCTGTTGCTTTTAATTGATTGGATGATCAGGCAACCCTCCCTATTTAAACCCCCTGTGATCATTACCTGGTTGCCTGATCTTGGAGTCTCATTCCCCATGAGCCTCTGAAGGTGTTCCTGTGTTTCCTCGTGTATTCAGCTCCAGCTGATTCCTGTCTACTTCGATTGTTGTTTCCTGACCACTTCAACTCTCCTGTGTTCATCGTGTCTGCACTCAGCTGATTCCTATCTGCTACTGCTGCCAGATTCCAGTCCGCCTCAACTCTCCTCTGTTCAGCGTGTCTGCTCTCCGCTGCCTCTGCTACTGCTGCCAGACTCCAGACCGTCTCAACTCTCCTGTGTTCATCGTGTCTGCACTCAGCTGATTCCTATCTGCTACTGCTGCCGGATTCCAGTCCGCCTCAACTCTCCTGTGTTCAGCGTGTCTGCTCTCCGCTGCCTCTGCTACTGCTGCCGGACTCCAGACCGTCTCAACTCTCCTGTGTTCATCGTGTCAGCTCTCCACTGATTCCTATCTGCTACTGCTGCCGGATTCCCGACCGTCTCTACTCTCCTGTGACCAGTGTGTCTCCCCTCCACTGCCTTCGCTACTACTGCCGGATTCCAGACCGCCTCTACTCTCCTGTGTTCAGCGTGCCTTCCCTCCGCTGCCTCCGCTACTACTGCCGGATACCAGACAGCCTCAACTCTCCCGTGTTCATCATGTTTCCAGTTTTACTTACTACTGCTTCCTGAGTATTGCTCCGTTGATTACCGGTTACCTTCCGTGCGCTGCACCAACCTGATTACCACTTTCATCCTCCAGTGGTCTCTCCTCCTGCCGGCGTTCAGCCGTTCAGGTATCCCTGCACGTCTCCTTGACAGCCTGCTCTCCTGAACCGCGGTATGCATACTTTCCATTGACTTTGCTATTGTATTGCATATCCGTCTGGACTGTGTTGTGTTCATCTCCGGAGTCTTCCATCTACTAAGGCTATTGTTACTATTGACTTTGTTCCTATTGCCTGGATCTCTATAGTGACTTTGTATACTTCAAGCAGCGCTTGTCAGTTATTATTGTATTGTGGATATCATCGTGGAATCAAGTTCCGTGTGCCCCGTGTATCCTCTGTATTCCATTCATCTCCTCGTGCCCCTCCTCACATATATATAGCAGTGGTACAACTTGCTGAACGCAGACCACTGACTCCTATTTCCCATTGGCACCAGTTTCAAGTATCCTCTCACATAAGCAGTGGTACAACTTGCTGTACGCAGACCACTGACTTCCCCGTTACCTACTTGCACCTGGAATCCATTCCTTCACTATAGACAGTGGTACAACTTGCTATACGCAGACCACTAACTTTCACTACCTCCTCGCTACTCCTGGACATTCCTCCTCACTATAGCAGTGGTACAACTTGCTGTACGCAGACCACTGACTCTCCTCACGTTTACTTGTCCATCTGGTTCCTCGTGTACATACATCTAAGTCATTACCAGTTGCTGCTAGTCATAGACTTTCCTTGAGCATCCTCTCACCATCTGCTGATTCTCCTGTTCCGTTATCACCCTGCTACCAGAGGACCATAGTACCAGCTATATTACTCTGGTAAGAACATCATCTGGTAATATCCTGGGCAAAGACTCCTAGTGCCCGTGACAGTGGTACAGAACTTTTTAAAAAAATGACAATGACATGCAGGAGATGCTGTCTGTGTCCCGAAATACTTAGGGTCATTTTCGGGATTCTGTAACAGCATGTAGAGGAATGCAGCAGCTGCAAGAAGAATAGAATTTAGGGGGAATGTAATTTAGTCCAGCACAGTGGAGAATACTTTCCCTGTTGTGCAAGGTGCTGAAACCACTCAAAGTAGTCACCTGTAAAAAGAATTAGCTTGAGTCAAGTGATTCCCCTAATTAGACTTTTTGAAAAGCAGCAAGAGAAATTGAAGAAGGAAATGAAACAAACCAATTTGCTAATTATGTTGGACTTGTAGATTAAGTACTTTATTCGCTTCGCAAGGATCCAAGAGTAATCAACATCTTGAAATCGGATCATAACATTTTGGCACCTGTGCTTGATCCTAGGTTTAAGAAGTATGTTTTCTCTTACTTTCCAACTGACCCAGATCTCAAGAGATGCAATGAGCTGTTTGTCAGCAAGCTGGTACACAACTTAATCACGTTTCCTTCAGTTTCTCTGGAAATTGCTGCTAGGAAAAAACGTTGCTTTCCCAATACACCCAGTCGTGATGCAGATGAGTCTCCACAACATTTTAACATTTAGTCTGGTCTAAAAGAATTGCCCAAAATCATGGCTGCTCTTCCGTAAAATGTACATCAAAGTACACAGACTTTTGTGATGGTGGCTTCCAGCGGGATGAATTAGTATTGTTTGAGGATGATGTACACACTTATGAGGGTGAATATGATGACAGTGTAGATTGCAGGTGCTGAGATCTAACTGAGAGAAGGGAGCTAGCCGATGCTGATATGCTTGGTAATATTTTCCATAGAATGTCATGTTGGCAATTTTATGTTTTTGTACAGTACACTTTCACCTTTATTAGAGAGGTGTTTTTTTTCTTTAAAAAGGTACAATCTTTTTATTTACATTTTTGTTTCCCCTACTTGAAACCACTATGCACTTAAAAAAAGGCTTTAGCACATGAGGTAGAGGTATTAGTATCATCATGATTGAGACTGGAGAGTGACAAGGACACTGCCACCACTCCTGTTTCTGTATGAGCTATGGCACAGTAAAATGTGACTGGAGACTTTTAATAACACTGCCAGCCCTATTATTTGAATTTCTGTTTCAGCACTAAACACTGCCACCTCTCCTATTTCTGGGTGAGCTAAGGCATAGTGCAATATGACTGCAGATTTAGACCAAAACTGCGTTGTCCTATTATTTCTATTTCAGCAATGACAATTAGCAATGGAGCTGTCCTGTTGGTGTGTGAGCTACATAACACCGTACAATGTGACTGCAGATTTAGACCAAGACTGCCAGCCCTATTATTTCTATTTCAGCAATCATAATTAGCAATGGAGCAATGGAGCTCTCCTGAATGTCACTGGAGACTTTGAAGAACACTGCTACCCCGACTCCTACCTTTCTAGCTATGACGCTGCCCAACTGCACTACAGACTGCCAAGAACCGTGCTACCTCTTCTGTGTCCCTCTGTGAAATGGCGCTGGATCGCCGTGGAGGGCGGTACTATAGAATCCAAAACTCGCAAGATCCGACGACATAGCAATGATGTTTTGCCTCGTTTTCAATGCCGATTGCATGCAAAAGTACCTGTTCGGCTCGGTTTGGTACTCGGATCTGCTAAGTTTGGGTGTATTTGGTTCTCAGGGAACCGTGCCTAAGCATCTCTAATATAAATGACCTGGACAAAACCCTTGTCTATTAAACTACAAATAATTTATTTGAAGGACCCTATTTTGCTATGCCAGGGTTCCAAGAAACATATTGCACCTAGTGAAGTATATTATTTTTTTTATGTTTTATGAAATTCAGTAATAATAAATAAAACAATAGTACATAGCAAGATCACTTTTCATTCCTTTTCTGAGGTTCCATTGTTATAATTAGTGCAATTCTTTTATGAAGGTCATCCACAATAAATAGCATGGATTTCTGAAAAAAGAAAAACAAACCATTAAAATGTTAAAGGCGTGCAAGTCAAGGTTCTATTTTGCAAATGACAATTCCATTCTACACAGAACCTTTAAATGCCCCAAATCAGGCTACTCGTATACTTCCCTTTTTCTCTCTAAGCCAAAAGTGCTCACTTGAAATTAAAATCATAAAACAGATCATTAAAGATGATGCCTGGCGTTTCAACAGTAGCAACCAATTGGGCATGCTCGAGAATAAACAAAAGGAAATTATGCAGTTCCAAAATTTGCTCAACTGAGAAATAACCTGCAGAAATTAGCAGGCAAACAAAAGTAGGACTAAAACAGGGGAAGGTGAAACAACATCAGGATCTGCAACCTACCCAAGACTATTGAAGACTCCCACCTTAATGACTATCTACTCTGTCTTTTCAGGCTGGCTCCTACAATAAAAGATGCTAAATTAAATTGGCTCCGTTTAAACTTAAAGAACTGCTGTCACAGGATTGGATAAAAGTAATCTATTTATTGTAGGAATGGTATTAAAAACAAAAAATCAGGTAAATCATACTCACATATTTGCATAAAGAATAGTAAAGTGAAGTTTCACAGATGATAATAGGGAAGGACGAGACCAAATCAATGTCGGTAATTGGAGCTGCTTTGGGATTTTTTTTACTGAGAGTGATGAAAGTCCTTTTAAGAGCAAATGTGGAAGGCTTTTGGTGGGTTGTAAACGGCAACATCAAAGGTGTGGATCCAGACAATGAAATTATCCTAACTGAAGTCTCTCCATGTTTATCCACCAGTCTCCTGATTAGTAGTTCTCTAAGTGTCGGACAATCCTTTTAAAGATGAACATCACTCTTGTTTGTATCTGTGAAGTAATCCCACAGTTACAACAGAATATGCCACAGTGCTTGCACTAGAAGGTCTCGTAGAATAATACTGGTCTGTATACGGATATATATATATATATATATATATATATATATATATTTATATATATTTATTAAGTATATATATCTAATATTATGTATATATCATACCTTGATGCTCATTATGGCCCAATTTATCTGATGGACACTGCTGTCAAAACCTATGTGAGAGTTTGCATAAATGAAAATGTGCGAAACAGAACATGCTACCCCAATTTGTGTACTGCAATTAGGTAGGTAAGCATTCAATAGAATCAGTTGGCCATTTATGCTAGATACACTACGTCAAATCGTATTCAGATTTCTTAATCTGGAAACTGGAATCTTTTGACCTCAATCAGGAGCCTAGAGTTTTGTGACCACAAATCAAATCAGGCATACCTGATCAACCATGCATGCATGCCCATGGAGTAATAGCAGCCTGTGGGAGTGTATAAACCCCAATCAAATGAGCATGCACTTGTCCAGGAAGGAGTAGAGGGCAGATGTGCAGTGCTCAATGTCATCACCAAGGAACATACTCTTTGGTGAGGAGCCAGAAATAAGAACAAGTCCATCAAGTTAGAATGTGAAAGTGCAACTATATAATTAAACTAATATAAAGTCTCATCTGGACATTTTTAACAATGAGGATGAGTGAGAAGGATTCCGTACTTATGACTCAGTATCTGGATGTAAACAGTGGTAAAATAATATATAAAGGATATCCGCACATTAGCGGCCCCTGGAGTTACCTTGAAGGCTTTGCAACAAAGTGGAGGATCTGTAGCAGGCAGACACTCCGGTCAGCATCTGCAGTTATTCTTTGGTTTAATTCCACTTTGACAAAGCTGAAATGGTTTTGTGAGCAGCAGAAAACCCAACAAGTGAGTATTGGCCCGAAACTGCTCTGGTATACATAAGAGCTATATTGTTCTATTAATGGTTCTAGACTATCTAGAGTATTTTATTTTTAGATTAAAGTTTTGTTTACTTTTAAATTGATTGACAAGAAAGGTTGAGTTGATGTATTTTATTGCCAATGGATTACGTTTAAAGATAAAGTTTGGAGATATTATTTTACATATATAAATGTAGAAATTTTCTTGCTTGCATTGGTCCTTTGTAGCGCTTAGTGCACTATTTCTGGTATTTTCTTTTTTAAATGAAAATTCTGTTTATATTAAAGTGTGGCGGAAACATTCCTGGATATTCCAAAACATTTTCACCTGGGATATATGTGGTATATGTGGATTAACACTCTTCATTGTGAGGCATCACTTTCTCCAGAATTTCATTTGTAAGATTATTTCATATAAAACTAGAGATGGCGGGTCCGGTTTCCCGAGAACCGAACCCACCCGAACTTTGGCTATCCGAGTACCGAGCTGAGGAGCTCGGTACTCTCCCGCCCGCTCCGAAACGAAATCGAGGCCAAACGTCATCATGACATCGTCGGATCTTGGGGCTCGGTTCTCGCGATACTTGAAGATTATAAATACACGCCTCCACAGCAATCCATCGCCATTTGACAGAGGGAGAGAGCAGTGTATAGTCACAGGCTGATTAAAACAGGGACAGAGAATACAATATTCTTCTTGCAATTGCTCTAACAAAAATCGCTAGAGAAGAGAGGAGGATAGAGGTTTATAATTTTGTTTTAATATTTGGCACTTCCCAGTGCTTTTGGGGTGTCCCCCATAATTGTGCATAAATATTTCTGGCTGTCAAAAGTTATATCTGTCAGCAGTATCTACCAAATAATTTTTAGCACTCCTCAGTGCTTTTGGGGTGTCCCCCCTAATTGTGCATAAATATTTCTGGCAGTCAAAAGTCATATCTGTCAGCAGTATCTACCAAATAATTTTTAGCACTCAGTGCTTTTGGGGTGTCTCTCCTAATTGTGCATAAATATTTCTGGCTGTCAAAAGTCATATCTGTCAGCAGTATCTACCAAATAATTTTTACCACTTCAAGTGCTTTGTGCTCAGAATGGATTCAAAGCAGTCCACATATGATCAGAATGAGCAACCAGGTTCTGTCACCAGTCCTGATGTTAGTGTTCCCAGTACGTCATCTGGCCAAGGCGATGTCAAACAACAGAGTGTTTCCAAATCAGTGCAAAAAACAAAAACACAAAAAAATTTTACTGTATTGAAGCGAAAACGAAGTGTTACTGAGCAAAAGTTAAGTGCCGATAAAAAAAAAATTGCAAACATGCCATTCTACACACGCAGTGGCAAAGAAAGAATGAGACCTTCACCTTTGGCTATTAGTGGCAGATCCCAAAAAGTTACCCAGCCTACAATTGGTGCACAACTACTGTTACGCGTCAAAGCCGAGCTGCAAGATAACAGTAAGGCATTAGAGGAGAATGTTTGCTCTGATTCACAAATGACAACAATCCCTGTGGAGAGTCCATCCAACAGTGGGATGTCTAATCGTGAGCATTCAGCTGATGTGTGCCTTAATAGCACGAGTGTAGCTGGTGATACCAAAATTGAGGATGCCACTTTGGAATAAGAAGAGGATGAGGGGGAGATTCGTGTAGGTGACGAGGGTGCTAATGAGGATGTTGGTGAGGATGAGGTTGTTTGTGTAAGTCCTGCACCAGTGGCAGCAGTTCTGGCACGTGACAAGAAAAAGACCATTGTCATGCCTGGCCATAAAACAAAAAAATCCACTTCTTATGTGTGGAATTATTTCTACCCAAATCAAGACAACAATTGTATAGCCATTTGTAGTGTATGTCAAGCCACAGTCAGTCGAGGGAGGGAGCGTAACCATCTTGGAACCTCATCTATGTTACGCCATTTAACGAGAGTTTATGGCAAAGTGTTGGTGAAAAGCTGAAAGTTCTTCCCAAAAAAATACAAGCACTCCATCATCAGCTAAGACCCTCCACTCACCGACATCCCGACGGCTACAAAATAGACCCACCACGCCATCCTCATCAATATCCTCAATAGCGCTCGGAGTTAGCCCGGCATCCCACTTAAGGCTGGATGACTCCTGCACTATTATTGATTCCTCTGAAGAAAGCGTTAGTCCCACTGCTGCTGCTGTTGCGGCTGCTGGGGGTGAATCGTCATCCCAAGAGGCCGGGCAAGAAAATGAGCAGTCCTACATTTCAGCAATTAACTGTGAAACAATCATTTGCGAGGGGAAGCAAATATGACAGCAGTCACCCAGTCGCCAAACGAATCACAGACGCCATGGCTGCAATGTTAGTGTTAGATCTGCGTCCAATCTCCACAGTTAATTGAGGTTTTGTGTCCGCATTACAGAATTCCATCGCGACACCATTTCTCCTGTCAAGTAATTCCAGAACTATACCAAAAAGTGTGTAAAAATGTAGAGATTGCGCTGAAAAATGCCATTCTGCCCACTGTCTACTTAACCACAGATATGTGGACAAGTGGAAGTGGCCAAACCAAAGACTATATGACTGTGACAGCCCACTGGGTTGGTCATTCACCTTCACCAGCAGGAACAGCAGCAGCATGTACACCACTACGTAACATTTGTGACAGGCAGGTCACTCTTTGTATCACCGGCTTCACTAACAGGCATACCACTCGGACTCTCCCCAGGGTATGTCATTTCTGATAAAGCCAACAATTTAGTGCGAGCATTACAGCTGGGTGATTTCCAACATATTCCCTGTTTTGCTCACACCATCAACTTGGTGGTGCAGAGCTTCCTACAAAATAACCGTGTGGTGCAGGAGATGCTTTCGGTGGCCCATAAGATTTCAGGCCATTTCAGGCATTCAGCCACAGCATGTAGGAGATTAAAGCAGCTCCAAGAGCAGTTTAACTTGCCCTGCCACCAACTTAAGCAAGAGGTGGTAACTAGGTGGAATTCCACCCTGTACATGCTTCAGAGGATGGAGGAACAGCGCAAAGCCATCCAAGCATATTGCACAAGCCATGACATTGGGAAAGGAGGGGGGATGTATTTCACTCTTGCACAGTGGGGACCCTTTCAGTCCTGTGCAAGGTGCTGAAACCATTTAAAGTTGTTAAGTGTGAGGTGAGTGCAGACTCTGCTAGTTTGAGCCAAGTCATTCCTTTAATTAGACTATTGGAAAAGCAGCTTGAGAAAATGAAGGAGGAGCTGAAAGCAAGCAATTCAGTAAAGTATGTTGGCCTTGTCGATCAAATACTTAATTTGCTTCACAATGATCCTCGAGTTAGTAAGATCTTGAACTCGGATCAGTACGTTTTGGCCACTGTGCTTGATCCAAGGTTTAAAACCTACATTGAGTCTTTACTTGTAAATGAGCGAGATGTGAACTTTTGCAAGGAGCTATTGCTCAGCAAGTTGGCCGCTGAACTGGGCCTCGGCTTGACAACGTGTCCTCCTTCACTTTCTCAAGCTGCTGCTGCTCGTAAAAAATTTAAATTCCCAAAAAGAAGCAAGGAAGACGCAGGTGGCAGACCAGAACAATTTAACATCTGGGCTGGTTTGAAGGATTTTTCTAAAAAATGTGTCACTTTGCCCATAACTCCATCCAATACGAGTATAAACATGCAAAGGATGGTGGAGGATTACTTTCAAGAGGTAGTTGATATGGAAATGTCAGACAGTCACTTTCCTTACTGGGAAGAAAAACTGGCAATTTGGAAACCCATGTACAAACTTGCTTTGCAATACTTAAGCTGCCCACCCTCCAGTGTGTACTCTGAACGAGTGTTCAGCACAGCAGGGAACTTAGTCAGTGATCGCCGTAGAAGGTTACTTCCAAAAATGTGGAGAAAATGATTTTTATAAAAATGAACTACATCTTCCACGAGGAAGGCCTTCACCATCCAAAACATACAAGCACTGACTGTTCTCTAATGGCGGATTCAAGCGGCGATGAATTGATAGTCTGTGATGATGACATACACACTGATGAGGGTGAGGATGAAGCTGAAGATGATGATGATAACATCTTTTTAAAACTTTCTATGTAAGTGTAGGGTGCAATCTACCCCCAAAGAGGAAAGGGACTTGTGACATTTCCATATCACGTACCGTCTTGAAAGGCTGCTGTTTGGGCAATTTATCCTTAAGGGTAGGGTGTCATAGACAGAGTGACCCCAAACTGGCTTTGTCCATGTCAATTATTATTGTACAGTCTATAACGGCTGAATTTTTTTGTATTTTCGTCAAGTGGAGGGGGGCCTATAGATCTAGAAACCAAACTGGCTTTGTCCATTTCAATTAATATTGTACAGTCTATAACGGCTGAATTTTTTGGTTTTTTCAACAAGTGGAGGGGAGCCTATAGAGACAGAAAGCAAACTGCCTTTTTCCATTTCTTTACATATTTAACTATAAGTGTAGGGTGTAATATACATCCAAAGACGATGGCTCCATTGCCAATATGCATAGATGGAGAGGAAGACAATCTGTTTTGTGTGTATAATAAATGAAGGCCTACCAACGAAGAATTAAACTGTTTTTTGGATGATTTATTACCTCTACAATTAGATTACTTATCTCTAAAACAGTTGGAGCACTAAATTGGGTTATTTTAGGCCCAAAAACATTGATTTTCCAACAAAATAGCAAAACAAAACCAAACAAAACCAAACCAAAACACGCAATGGCGGTTTTGCAAAACCAAAACCAAAACACGACGGTAATCCAGATCCAAAACCGAATCCAAAACCAAAACACGGGGGTCAGTGACCATCTCTATATAAAACAATATACACTATAGGCTTGATTCATGTTTGGATGTATGTTCATTTTCATAGCGTATCTTGCATAAAATAACTCTAGGCCGCAATCAGGAGCAGTCTCTTACACTGTTGAGCCAATCACAGATAAGCGACTGTTTCTGATTTGCTGCCTGGCTCATTTCTTATGGGGACTGTCATTTTGTATAAATGTTTTTAATATTTTCTTTATATGTAAAAGAAGTGATATATTTTCTATCCATTTATCCTTTGGATCATTTAAATTCCATTTTTTATTTATTTTTCATTTTTATTGGTTGACTTTATTTACCTTGAAAAAGCCAAAAATGCAAAATGCGCGTTGGCGTTCGCTCTGTTTGTCTGCACAATCATTTGCATGTAGGGATTGGGTTACTATCAGGCCCAAAGCTCGGCATTTTAATTACGTTAATTTTATCTTTGGGGAAGAGTCAATCTCTGCTTTATTGGAGGAATCAAAGATTTGACATACAGCGCTATGATAATGAATATATCAGCTGATAGTGATCCAAGCCGGCTAACCAATTATTAGATGGGAGGTAGGCAGGGGATCCTTTTGTAGTTGCGCGTTAGAAATATTTTAGCCCTGTAAATTTACAAAGGGCTATTGTAAAGCAGGATATTAGAGTCTGACACAATCCTTACTATATATAGCTGATTGTGATACTAGTAGTATCAACGACACATTTATTGATTATAGTAGAGGAGTTGGTCCTGATTTATCCTCTCTTGCTTTATGTATGTCAGACAGAGATCATATGATTTCATCTAACAGCACATATATGACAGTGGAACTATTCCTAGAGACAATATTATCTATATGAGTTTATATCCCTACTACCATAATAAGGACTAAGCTACTTCAACCAACTTTTTATGCCGAGCAATTTTACATGCGATCGATGGTCCGATCGCTCGGTCAATGGACTGCATACACACTAGCCTTGTTGAGGACGATAAAGGGAAGAGCGGACGTCCCTTTGTCGACTTTTTACAGCCATGTTGTCGTGAGCAATGATTGCAATTTCGTACACATCGGTCGGAATTTTATACACACTACACAATGGAAACGAGATTGGAACGAAAATATTAAACGGTACGACCAACCAAATGAGGCGACAATCGTCCATTTGGGCAGACCTTCGACCATCGTGTCACTGCACACACTGACCCGACTTTTGAACGAGCGGTCGTATGTTGGCTGATTGAGCCGATTATTGGACGAAAACCGTGTAGTGTGTACCTAGCTTAACATCGCCGGGTTGTAGGAATTGTTATCATATGATTTAGACAACAGAGCCATTGTGGTAGATATGCAATTTTTAGAATCACATTTGTTCACATTACTCCCTTTGTTTTAATATATAGCAAACTTTTCTTAATTAGGATGATTTAATATTTTAAAATGTTCTAATAAAGTATATATTTTTAATCTGTTATATTTATCCTAGAGTGCCCCTTTGAGACATCACTTTTCTTTGTTCTGTCTGATAATCCTAGGTGATAGGTTGCACCACTCAGTGATTTTTTTTTGCATTAATGTATCCTGAGTGATAGGTTTCCTATTTTTTAGTCTAGATTCTTGCATAACTGGTGCGGTTGTGATCTCCTCTTTACTATGTTAATTTTATAACCTTTCTCTCTTTCTTCCAGTGGATTTTACACCACTTTATTTTAAAAGATTACACACTTAATAAACCTCAAAGTTTAACTGCTGCTTTGTCTTTAGTTATACATTCTCTAGCACCTTTACAATGCAAAGAGATACTTTTGTTGGTATTTATAATTGATAAAATGAGATGCTCACTATAACTAACAATTCCGATGAGTTAAAAAAAATAGTTGGATTTAGTGCAAATCTCTTTGATCTAAATTAAGTTACCTAATTAATTCTAATTAAGCCTTTTTTAACTCCCTGCTGAGACTTTGTATTTTGAACATCTCTGTTGGAGACCTAAGGTTTGAAACCGAGTCTAATCTGTTGTTTGATTATGGTATTTCTTATAAATTTATGTTCTCCACCATTTACTATTTAATTTACAACATAAATTACTTTATATTTGCTTAGTGTAATTTTTATTTACTTCCCACTTTACCAACTATGTAATTCATGTTATTAAAAAATTCCCATAGCAGGGAGAGCTTGTTTCTGTTTTGATTATTCTGATAGGATTAACCTGTCCACATGAGCTTTAGTTTTCCTGATTCCACATGAGTGTTTTGGATTGCAAACCATTACCAAAAGGGAAAGCACTATTTTAAATCCCACTCAGTTGGTCAGATTTGAGATTATGCCTCGGACGTCCCACTGATTCAAAATCAGTCCAAACATATTTAAGATTAATTATAGTGTTTGAGAATCAATGTACTTGTTTGCCTACCTTGGCTTGCTGGTTCAAGGGCAGGGGTGGGCTGGCAAATTTTGTACCGGGGGGCAAGATTCGATTCAGCAGCCTATGTTAAAGGAGAAAAAATGCAGGTGGTTCAGTGACCCAGCCCAAGGTAGCCCACTATGCGACCGGCCCGGGGGGCAAATGTCCCCCTGCCCCTGTTCAAGGGTCTACTCCAGCAGCTTCTTATAAGTGGAGCGGCCTCCCCTACCAGCACTCTGAAGCAAACATGGTTTCTGTTGTTTTTTTATTTATCAATTTTCATTTATTTGCATAATGAATCACATATGAAATATTACTTATTGGAAGTGACCAACTCACGTGCCTCTCTGCATGCATTCATATACGTCGCTCTGCATGTTATAATAAAATAATATGAGATATTATATTCTCTCTGATTTAATCATTATATATTTAAGCAAGGCTTAGACATGTTAGTATTTTCAATAAATTAATATATATTAAAAAGCAAACACTCCATTCACATGTCTACTGGAGAGATCAAGTTCTGGGACTGTATTCTTAATATCCCGCTTTTATGGAACTAAATATAAATTAATATTTAAATTTAAAGTAATATGAAGGAACTAAGATAAGATTGTATTTCAACAAGATTTTTGTAGCTCTTTGAAAATATATTCAGGAGTCCGTCCTGTTTTGTTTTTGTTCCAAAGGATTTACTCCACTCACCATAATATAAAATCCTGGAAGCAATTATGCTTTTCATTTGTTTATGCGCTTTCATATTTAAAACCTCTTGTGATACAACTGTGTTTTGATTTATTTATTTGTATGAATATTTGTTGAAGGCTGCTGCTGTGTAAATGCCATTTTGCACAACATGTGTGTGTTTTTAGAAACTCAAATGAATATTATCATGATTATTCTAATTTTCTATTTTTGAAAATAATCCTTTATGTTTTTTTCGGATTCTAACTCATATATGTAATATGCGTTTGATTTTCGAGCCAGCATCTTTGACCTTAGATAGGTAAGGTTAGGGGAACTCATGAAATTCAGACAAGTAGTTTAAAGAGCGCTTGACTACTTAATGAATTAATTTATTTTTGCATAATATATCAATTACCCTACTAAAATGTAAATGAGCTATATGCACTAATCATCAACTTTATCTAGCCTACTTTTTTAGTGGTTTTATTTGTTTCCCTGCTATTGATGTAAGACTCACGTGTCTATCATTCTCATACTCTTTCCTACTGCCTTTTTTGTGTAGTGTAGCTACATCTGACATTCTCCAATCATCCGGATTTCCACCTGTCAGCAGAGATTGTTTAAAAGTTTGGTTAATGGCGACAAACATTGCCCCTATTTTTTTCTTTAAAATCAAGTATGTTTTGTTATATATTGGTATTTTGAACAAAAGAATCCAAACAGTACAGACCATAAGTAGTGTGTGCAAAAAGAAGACCTTAAAGAAAACTAAGCAATTAAAGTAACAAAACAAACATTGCACACCATTCCAAACAGAGATGTAGATTACAAAACATACAAAGTAAAGCTAAATACAGATAGGAAGAGCTATCAATACCTATGTAGAAACACGTAAGCAGCAATAGTGTTATTGAAGTTGACAGCAATGCAGTAAACGTCATCAGCATCGCCACTCGCAGGCTCAATCAGCCACACTCAACCTCCTCTTGGAGACCAAAGCTGAAGGATAGACAAACCACCTATTATCATCATCACCATTTATTTATATAGCACCACTGATTCCGCAGCGCTGTACAGAGAACTCATTCACATCAGTCCCTGCCCCATTGGAGCTTACAGTCTTAATTCCCTAACATTCACACACACAGACAGACAGAGAGAGAGAGACTAGGGTCAATTTTGATAGCAGACAATTAAGCTACTAGTATGTTTTTTTTGGCGTGTGGGAGGAAACCGGAGCACCCGGAGGAAACCCACGCAAACACGGGGAGAACATACAAACTCCACATATATAAGGCCATGGTCGGGAATTGAACTCATGACCCCAGCGCTGTGAGGCAGAAGTGCTAACCACTTAGCCACCGTGCTGCCCACACCTACCCCAGATACTTTAAAATTTCGGTAGGGCTTTACTACTAGTATATGAAATCTCTCATGTCATATCTTGTCATTGACCAACCGGATGGCCCCCAATCACTGGACTCGTGGAGGACATCCATAGCCGAGCTATGCCAACCTTGGCCCTCATAAATAAATGCATTATGTACAGTTTTGTTACTTTATTGGTCATGTGCTTTAGTTGCAACCTGAAAATGCAAATGGCTGGTGAGTGGAAGGGGATTAAAACACCCGTGGTGCAGTCCCAAAGGAGATGTCAAAAGTTCCCAGACTCACTCCCACATTCTGGGCAACGGGTAATATGACCAGAGCCAAATTTCTCTAAGCGAACAGGAGTTGAATATGCTCTCTGCAAAATATACACTTGTATCTCTTGAAACCTTAATGATGCAGTAGAATACGTGAGCTGCTAACAATAATACCCCAGTGTTTGTCAGTAAAAGGACCAAAAAATTGTACAATATCATTGACAGTTGATTCACACAGAAAGCAGGAATAAACATAGGAGATTAGCCTTCCATATCCAAGAGGTTGAAGCAGGGGCCTCATTCAAAGTTGATATTCCTTCGTCAAATTGTGCCATTATAGCATTCCGGAGTTAAAGATAGGAGAAAAATTTGACCGTGGAATATCATATTCTACTCGCAGTGCTTACAGGATTCAAAGGCACCATCTGCAAAACATATTGCCCTCACACTTGTTAGGACCAAACAGATTTACCCTCCACTGAAAATAATTCTTTAAGTTTACTAGAGGAGCACATGGGTCCAACTATCTCCACCTGACATTTTATTGGTAGCAGCCCATATTTTTACAGCTTGTACCAACAACGGTGTTGCACAGTTATCAACTGTACATGAGGATAAGGCCTGTAAGGGAGTGTGGTTCTTGTCAAATTTCCATCCTAATTTAACAGTGTAGGTCATGATGGTCAGGATCAGAAACCCAGAATTTGAGGTGGGCCAGTTGAGAAGCGTAGTAATAAAGTTTTAAATTGGAGAGAGCGAGGCTTTCCGAGGCTCTGGTTATGTATAGGGAGCTTAATTTGAATTTAGCCCTCTTCCCTCCCCACACCAAGGGAATGAGGTTGATCTATTGATCTGTTCTATGGGATAATGACGACGAGACAAAAACCTGGACTTGCTGAATTACATAGAGAAATTTTTGTTGTATCACCATCTTTATTAAATTGATTCTACCGGACACAGAGAGTGGTATCTTCTGCCATATATGGATTTTAAACTTGAGGAAATCAGTTTGGGGCTGTGTATTAAGCCACACATAGTCTATAGTAACATTAGTGATCCAGATTCCAAGATACATAAACTGGGGAGTCCATTTCAACGGGAAATCAGATGTAGGCATCGTAGGACCCTCCCAATCCAACATGAAAATACTAGACTTGTCCCAATTCATTTTTAAACCCCCAAAAATGGCAAATTTGTTTACCACTGGCAGTAAAGCCACCATAGAGGCAGTGGAATCAGATAAAAACAAAAACATATCATCAGCAAAGAGGACCACCTTGTAAGAACTTTCGATAGAACAGTCATTCTCAGACAAGCAAGAGACTCTATAGCAAGAAAAAGTCAGAGACAGTGACAGTGTCTGGTGCTCATACTTAGTTGAAACGAATATGAAATATATTCACTCACATATACAGGGAAAACATAACCCATTTTATACGAAGGTTCCAACCCAAAATGGATTAACATCTCCTACAGATAAGTCCACTTGACTAAATCAAGCACTTTAGCATCATCCAGTGAGACTACAACTTCTTCTGCATTGTGTGAGGATTTAACCTGTAGAAGGGAAAATAAGCGCCTAGGATTTAAGGGAGAGGACTTTCTGGACATGAGTCCATTTGATCTGGATGAACAAGTTCCAACACAACCTTATTAAGTCTAAGAGCAAAAAGCTTAGTCGGGATCTTCACATCTGTCAGTAACAGAGATATAGGTCAATAGCAGTGTTGACTAACCTGTGACACTTCAGGTGTTGTGAAACTACAAGTCCAAGCATGCTTTGCCAATAAATAGCAGCTTATTGCTGGAAGGTTAGCCAACACTGGTCTATAGGAATCAGAATGTAAATAGTCCTTTCCTGGTTTCAGTTTAACTACTATCAGCACCTTCGACATAGACGGAGAGAGGGAGTCAGATTCATACTGTTCATTAAAAGTGTCCAGTAGCTTGGGAACATAGACATTCTATGCAGTTTATGGAACTCTATCTGGAGATAGACAGGAGCCTTACTGTTTGGGAAAGACATTATAGTTGTATCCAACTCCTCCAGAGTAAGGGGGGAATCTAAATATGCTTTACTATCTATTGAAAGTCTGGGAAGAGAAATGGTATTTAAATAAGCTTGCAATACATTCATGTCATATTGCACCTTAGACGCATAGCAGTCAGTAAAGTATGCATGAAATACCGCAGCTATGTCGGGCATCAAAAATTGTTTCACTCCCTCCACTATCCAGCATCACCAGAACAACTGTGCTGACCCTCTCCGCTCCTGCCATATATGATAGAAAACTACTGTTCCTGTCTCCCTGCACATAATGAACATGCTTAGAAAGGAGCAATTTTCTCTTAGACTTGTCCAGTACATAATCAGCCCACTCTGTTTGAGCCAGTAACCAAGTGTATCACCCACCATCAGAGCTGGACGTAATATAGTCTAATGCAAGAAGTCTACACTTGTGTTCCATTTTCCAAGACTAGGGCTACAGAGGGTAAGGTTTCCCCAGACAGAGGTGTGGAACCAGTAAAGTTTAGAGTAGTAAGATCGGAATGTGGAAGCTATCTTCCGTTTCAAAGTGTATGTGGCCATTATCATCCTTATTAAATTGGATAAAAGAGCTAATCCTTTGGGCATTCAGGGTCTGGGTAAACTTTACATGGTTTGTTACCCCATTGAAAGAAGCGGCTGCGGCATTTATAATAAGTGAGTTAAATTTTATTGTTCAATAAAGCATTCAATGCCATTCTCGCTTACACCGATTCCGCATAGAGATCTTTAGATAGAGAAGACTTCTAAAACTTTTCCAACCATCAAATTTTGTGTAGGAGTGTGTCCTTCTGAGCATCTCTGTGAAGGCCCCTAGCTGAATACAGTTACCCCGAATCACACATTTCTGTTCATCCCAGACAGAGATTTTAGAGATGTCAAGGGTATAATTGATAGCTATATATTCATCAATGGAGGACTCCAGTTGTGATTTACAGTAGGTATCTTGTAATTAACATTTGTTGAGTCTCCAGGACCACTGTTTGTAGGCTGGGTGAGATAATTGAATTCTGACAAAAGTGGGAGCGTGATCAGACCAAGTTACCGAGCCTATCTCCGCCTCCTGTAAGAGGTGTGAATGACTGTGACCGAGAAAGATATAGTCTATTCTAGAATAAATGATGTGTGGCTGGGAAACAAAGTGTTGTCATGGTCAGAGGACTATAGGAGTCTCCTGGTGTCAGCCAACTGATGTTCGTGAAAGGTTCTTCTTACCCAACAGTGTTTTCTATCGGGGTATCTTTGGGCTCTAGATAACTCTAGATGACATAACATGGAGAGAATTAAGGGTCCAATTTAGATTACCTCCTACTCTCAGTGCCCTATATAAACATTGCCTTTATCATCTTTACATATAATGCAACCCTCCCCTTTTTTCCCATTCTCTATTTTCTAAACAGAGTATAATGGGAATAACTATGCCCCAGTCATGGTTATAGTATTATGACAGTTATGAGATCTGAGCTACCCTTTCGCATGACTGAAATCTGTCCAGGGTGCTCATGTCCAAAACTGTGAGCATTTCTACTCATAACATGGGAAACCTTATACTTTCATCATCTTTAAGGGGTCAGAGGTATCTACCAGTTTGGTTTGTTTAAATAGCCTTTAATGAAATGTCTGAATTGAGCAGGAACAGGAGATTAATTATATATTACATGTATATGATCCACAGTTCTAACTATTTCAGATGCTGCCGTGGCCCAAACTGCTCTTCTCCTAGCTGGGCTCTGGGGTAACAATTTAAGGTGTCCCTGGGGCATAGAGTGTGTTACAATGCCCAACAGTGAGATTTGAAACAAACAAATATATAAATATGTAAAACAAACACAATTTAAATGGCTAATACATACAATTTTATATTTAAATGCAATACTTTAATGAGTAGCAAATTATATTACTGTATTACATTTTATTTAGGCAATCTAGATTGAGAACTAATTAGTTTTCCTCTTTAGGTCGATTAATTTATGAAAAAAAATATAAACCTGTAATTCATTTTATGTTGCAGCATCAGTCAGAAGATAATCTACCGTATTGTTAGTTATTTTCACCCAACATTATTTTCAATAATGTACTATTTCAGTATCTTTTGGGTCCAAATATAAATGATGCTATCTGAAGTCTCATTGTCTCAGGTCACCTTAGGTGATAAAAGGAATTAGCCAATTAGAGTGAAAATTAGGGTCACTGAGAGGAACAAATCGGTAAAGATGACACATACTGAACTGATGAATAGAGTCTTATTAGTCACTGATAATTACGTTTTGTTATTCTACTAAGAAATTGTTTTAATGTGTTTTCACATTTGGCCTCTGCCTTCATTGTTCTCATTTGTTAAAACATAAGGTTATGTGACCTTTTCTATTTATGCTTTTATTAACAAAAGAAGTGAAATTATATTTTTTAAAAGATTTTTGATCATCGGTAGAGATATTAAGATATACTGATAAGACTCATGGTTGTATTTACCATATCAGAAAACTTGGCACAAGGCTACAGTGGTCCTGTATATGGGGCTACACTACATGGTTATACTAATGTTTATACATTTGTCATTTTTTTCTTTTTATTTATAGTTTTGCTTTACAAACCACTTATTGTTCCAGTAAAAGTAGTGGATGGGTATAAAGGATTGAGGACATGAGCCTTTGGAATGTACAGTTATAAATTTAGGATGTTTTCACATGCATGGGTAGAGATTAGTGAAAATGTGCCAGAATATCATGCACCGTGGAACAGTTAATTTCACACAATACAAAATTCCAGGCAATACTGTTTTTGAGTTCCAATTTTTGCTTCACCATTATCTTCACCATGGAAACGCCATCGTAAATTAAAATTCCATCGCTGAAACATGGAGAATTTTAAGGTCAAATACTAATATTTTTGTTTTTATCTGGTTTTGTATTTGCATTTTTACTTTTACTTTTGTCTGCAGACTTTTGGTATAACTCACCTTACATATTATTATTGTATCTTTCATGTTTTTTGTGATTATGCTCTCTTTGTTGTGGGAGTATCTTACCACTTATTAATACATTATTTTACACTTTCATTGCTTTATTTGGTCCTTAGTTCTTTCATTTAGCGCCGGGAAATTTTGTTTTATTTGATGGTTTTATCTGGAGAGGATTAGGGATCTCCTCTCCGCTTCCCCTAAATTTGGCAGCTTATTTATTACATGTGGAGAGCACTGGTATACTCCTTCTTTTCTTGTAAATATTTTACTGAACATTTTAGAAACTTTTCCTAATGTCGTAGAGCATAGTCCGCGTTGCTTAGGTTTCCTTTAAATTCGTCAATGCTTGCGCTCACCCCATCTCTGTGAACTGAAAATAGTTACTTTTTTGAAGGAATAATTAAGGTATAATTTTTCAAAAATATGCATACGATGCAGGTGCATAATTGTTTATTTAGTTTTATATAGCCCATTTAATTTTATGCAACATTGTCCACTTAGAATTTGTCCTGCACAATCTAGATTATTACCTTGGACACAAATTTGCTTGTCCAGGGTGACAGAGATTAAAGCTGGGTACACACTACAGAAATTCCGACCAACATTTTATGCCGAGCGATTTTACATGCGATCGATGTTCGGATCGCTCGGTCCATGGACTGCATACACACTAGTCTTATTTAGGACGATAAAGGGAAGAGCGGACGTCCCTTTAGCGACTTTTTACAGCCATGTTGTCGTGAGCAATGACTGTAATTTCGTACTCACTGTTGTGGATCGGTCGGAAGTTTTTTACACTCTACACAACGGAAACGAGATTGGAACGAAAATATTAAATGGTACGACCAACCAAATGAGGCGACAATCGTCCATTTGGGCAGACTTTTGACCATCGTGTCACTGCACACACTGACCCGACTTTTGAACGAGAGGTCGTATGTCGGCTGATTTAGCCGATTATTGGATGAAAACTGTGTAGTGTGTACCCAGCTTTAGCATTAGGATTCCAGCACATCACAGTGTCTTCACCAGCTGGGTTAATCCTTGTCCTGTGCACACATTTCTGTGCTCACCTAAAATGGGCAGAACTGTGGGCATTGGAAGCTGCTGACCTGGGAAATTTTTGTGCATCTCTCTGTACAGTGAATGCGGGCATCATTTAAGCCCTTTGGCGACATCAGATCTAAGCACTGGCTTACATGTGTCCAATTTACCCATAATCCTTATTAAATGGCAATTAATTTAGTTGGGAAGTTTCACTCTTTGTTTGGTACTCAGCTTAAGACTCAAAAGTTTGGAAAGTGATGGGAGAACGGTGTAGAGTGGTCCATTACTTTTACTTTTTTCTATGTATTTTAATGTTTATCTAGGTTGCTCCATTTGTCTGTTAAAAAACAGACTGTTTACATCCTGGTAAGATGCCAGGCGCCAGAGATTGTTGATAAGAAGTGTCTTCACTGCTAGTTTATAATGTTCAACTGTATTGTTTGCAAAAGCTTTATTTTTTAAATGATAAAAGAAAATCTTAATGCGCATTGCAAAAAAAGAGTGCAAGCATTGTCTCTAGTAAGGTTTTCTTTTACATGTTTTACGCATGTTTTATTTCTAAGTGCTCAAAATACACTCTACAGTGCATTCTTAGTGGACAGGCAATAATTGTATGCATTATGTATGGGCAGGAGCAAGCTGGGCCGGGGGGCAGGGGGGCATCGGCCCCCCGGGCCGCTCAGTCCGACCCCTGTTGGGGCCAGCCCCAACTCCCCCGGAAGCCAAATTTGGATAACAATATCCGCGGCAAAACACGCGATGCGGCCGCGTCCAGCACGCAGACGGCCGCATCGCGTGTCACGTGATGCGGCCGCCTGTGTGCCCCCCGGGCCGAGCTCTCTAAGCCCGTGCCTGTGTATGGGACAATGCGCTCCCTAAATATATGCAAATCTTATAATATTATTATAATTAATATTATATAAAGTCATCGTATAAAAGCACATGGCTGTAGGCAGAGGTCACATAAGTCCTAGGTAACATCTAATATCTGATCATTTACAGTATGGGGTGCATTATTTCTTATAATACACACATTTTCCTAATAAACACTGAAGTGATGACATAATAACTTGCTACTTATACAGATATTATTTACAGGACATAATATATATTAATATCACTTGTGCGCTGGGTATGTTTTATTACTATGGCACATTTAACTAAAACAAGTTACCAAACATACAATAATCATTGATTTTTTGGAAATGACCTTTCTTTGACAAGCATATTATCCAAAGAGGAATAGGAAGTAATAAAATACAGTGGTTTTTTTTCCAAATTGTACATCACTAAAGGGTATATTTACTAAACTACAGGTTTGAAAAAGTGGAGATGTTGCCTATAGCAACCAATCAGATTCTAGCTGTCATTTTGTAGAATGCACTAAATAAATGACATCTAGAATCTGATTGGTTGCTATAGGCAATATCTCCACTTTTTCAAACCCGCAGTTTAGTAAATATACCCCTAAATGTGTGATCTTGGGTTGCACAGGGGTGCAGTAGTTAGCATTACCATTTAACAGGGCTATTCTGACCAGGGCATTATCTGTGTGGAGTTTTTGATATTTTCCATGGGTTTCCTCCAGATAGGTTGATTGGCACCTGACAAAATCTCTCCTCGTCTCTGTGTATCTGGAAGAGATTAAGGGGCGTTTTCAATTGTTCCTCCGGTCGCCGGAAAAACGAGCGCGTTAAAACTATTACCGTTTATACGGTAATATTGCGCGTAAAAACCGTTAATACGGTAGTTTACTCGCTGAATTTCAGCGGGTAATTACCGTATTAACGGTAATAGTTTTAGAGCGCTCGTTTTTCCGGCGGCCGGAGGAACAATTGAATACACCCCTTAGTATGCCTTATGCTTAATTGATACAGCGCGCTAAACATCTGACCTGGTGTTACATATAACATTCATCCCAGGTGGTGAAGCTAGAGCATAGTGCAATATCTGGAGTTGAATGGTGTAATAAAAGTTGACAACTGGTTTCAAAGCCAGAGACACTTTTTTTCCTTTAAGCATTATTCATTGGTTCACCCTAAAGAATGAAGGCCTTCCTGGGTGTCTGTGACAGGTCCAGTCTACTGGCCAGTCCAATCTAATTGCTCATGTCATTTTCGCTGTTTCACACATGTCTAGGTTTATAAATATAATTCTGCACTCACTAAAAAAAAAAAAACAGTTGTTTTTAAATCATGGGGCCATGATTTTTTTCAATACGTTCCGAAACGATAATTGTATATACTGTGCAAGTGAAAAATAAGATAGTCACTGTTTAACTGTTATGCAACACTGACCTCTAGAGATGAGTTGAGTGAATTCCAGAGCATGCTTGTATTTCACATATTATTTCTGAGCTAATTAGAGTTCATAAAATGTTGATATAGAGCATATAAAACACGTGACATATAGAAATAGGGCTTAGACAGACAAAAGGGTAGAATCAAGGGCATAACAATAAGGGATATGGGGGGGGAGGCAGGCATGGGGCCCAGAGGTGAGGGGGTCATTGCCACTTTCTCCTCCGAGGCCACACTCTGCCTGAGGCCCCCGCTATGCTCTCAAAAGGCCGAAGAGGCACTTTATGAGTGGTGCATGTGTCAGACCACGCATGCTTGGAAGTGGCTCCCCTCTCTGCTCTATTGAGATTTCCAACCAAGACAATATCTGTGTGGAGTATTGTATGTTGCATGAGTTTCCTTTGGGTGCTTCACTTTCCTCCCACAGTCCAAAAATATTTAAGCTCCAATGGACAGGGACTGATGTGAATGATTACATATTCTCTGTAAAGTTCTTCATAAGATGATTGGTGCTATATAATTAAACTTAATAAAAATACTAGATATAATATATAATAACATCTAAAATCGTATGTGCAGTAAAGTAGTCAGACAATTCCTGTTTCTTTTATTTGCCGATTTCAACAGACACTGTTTCAGTTTGTGGGTACTGTTGAATTGGATGAAAATTCAAATGACATTCAATGGCTTAGAAAAGTCGAACATATTATGACATTTATTTAAGTGAGAGAGGGGCATATATAAGACAGATGATTTAGTGTCACAATAAAAATAAACTATTACAAAAAGCATGAAATCATAACTAGTGTAGTATTTATTTAAGTGAAAAAGATGTATTTATATAGTGTCCCAATTATTATATATATATATATTTAGCATATTAAACAGGTTTGAACCACAGTGTTGTTGCATTTATTTGAGTAAAAAAGCGATGTTCATGAGGCTGACAATTTAGTATTACAATTAGAGATGCTCAGGCTCGGTTCCCTGAGAACTGAACACACCCGAACTTAGCAGATCCGAGTACCGAGCAGAGCTGGCTTGGTACTTTCACGCTTTTTTGCGGAATTGAAAAAGAGGCAAAACGTCATTGTTACGTCGTCGGATCTCGTGAGTTTTGGATTCCTTTTTAACATCCAACATAACAGTGGGCCCAAGGACAATTCCATCTTGCACCATTTTTCTTTTCTGCCACTGCTGTGTGCTAATGTGTCCTAGATATGCTAGGAACTGCAGTGTGTTTGAGTCATTGCTCTGTCGCTTACCATCCAGCCAGACCGCTGCAGTATTTGTCCGAAAGTGTTTGAAAATAATATTGTGACCTGCGAGGTGGTCAAAATTGACTCTAAATGACTTGAAATTAGTGTTATTGAGGTTAATAATAATGTAGGAACAAAAAAAGAGCAAAATTATGTGATTTTAGCATATTTTAGGATTGTTTCTAAAAAATTCAGATCCAAAACGAAAACCAAAACACGAAGCTAATCCAGATCCAAAACCAAAACCAGTTCATGGGGGTCAGTGAGCATCTCTAATTACAATTAACATAAAGTTTATGATAATAATTTAAATGACACCTATTGCTGTATTTCTCTGAATAATAAATGTCTTTCATAAGACAGACAATTATCTGGCACAATGAGAATAAAATGTACAAATAAAATAAAGTACATTAAAATAAGTTGAACCACAGCTTCTGCAGTATTTATTTAAGTGAAGATTCTTGGGAGTCTGTGTAAACTAAAATGCAAATAACTAATATTGTTTTGTTCTTTTCTCTCATCAACACATATCCATCATTCATCATCTTAAGCACAGTCCTCTTTACCATGAGAGCATATACAATTTACATACACAATTGGTTGGGTCTCAGCGGTTTACATACGCCCTCAATCATTTCCCATTGGTAGAAAAATTGGGGATTTTGTGTTACATAGTCATTGATGGCTTCACTATCCTCATGCAATCATTCATGCATGACTAGAGCACAATTTCATTTAATTTAGTGATCACATTTCAGATAATGATGGTGATTTATTGTGACTTTTAACATTGTATGTGTGTTTCTTCTACCCAACACAATCTTTCAAAATGTGCGCAGATCTTCCTTGCCATTGTTAATAAACTGTCTCAGTAAGTGCGAAAATATCTGTACAATTAGGTTAATTCATAAGTGCCAGTATGAAAAATGCATGAATGGAATTTGATAGTTTTACAACAAAGGCAATAGGAGAAGTGGCAAAGAAGAATCAGGGCCATCTTAACAACATTATGGGCCCCCGGGCAAAGCAGTGCACCGGGGCCCCTAGATAATAGATATAGATATATATATAGATATATATATAGATATATAGATGTATACAGATATAGATATAGATATATAGAGATAGAGATAGATAGATGTACTTGCTCAGTGACCCTTGTAGGTTTTTTTTGCAGGTTTTTTTCTTTTGCAGGATTATTTATTCTCATTAAGAGCCGTGCCTATGGGGCCCCCTTGCCCGTGGGGCCCCCGGGCAGCTGCCCATCGTGCCCAATGGAAAAGATGGCCCTGAGAAGAATGGCAAACCAAAATATACCCCCCTCCCCTCTTCTACCACTGAGAACATGACAAGGGGATCGGTAACACTTGTGTTTTCAAGGCAACAACTATATCTGAACCATTATTAGCCTTGTTACAATTATTTAATTACCAAGAGGATAACCATTAATCAATTTTGTAGGATTTTATGTGACTATAAGTGAAATCTGATCCAAACTGGTGAAATATACCAGATAATAATAAGGCATACAGAACATTATATAACCTTTGCTAGTACTGAAAATGTTGCTGAGAACTTGTCTGAGTGTTTTGCCACATCTGCAAGGGGAATTCCAGCCTTGAGAATACAATCTGGCAAATTATACAATGATTTGTCCCATGGTTTTGATAAACTTCTCAATAAATTTCCTAATGTTGTAGCATAGCTGCCAATTGCTCCTAATTTTCTTTGACAGTAGAAAATGGGTCCATGATGTTTTTGTCCCTATGCACCTACTTTTGTAAAAAAACAAATAATGCAATGCGCATTTTCATATTTTACATATTGAATTCATCCGCTGTCTCTTTTATTCTGAGTATTATAAGTTAATACTTAGTGGAGTATATAACATGCAAAAAATCCATTATAACTAAGCTAGGTAATCACAATGGGGATTGTAATGCAACAAGTTCCATCTACAGAATACCATGCATGACACCTACAATGCAGATCATGTTTTAGAAGCAGCTGGTATGAAGTATTTTACAATAATTTGAAGCACACCTCCTCTGTAGCAAACTATCACTGAACACTATTTTAAAATGTTGGCAAAATAAATATGGAATCAGTTCATTCTAACATCAGAATGTGACCGTTACTAGGATATCTATCAGAGGAATAAATCATTACATGAAGATGTAATATGTATTAATTGTGCTTGTTATACCTCTTCTTCCAATAATACTATGAATCAATGCTTTTATACTCTATATCATCATCATCATCATCATTTATTTATATAACGCCAACATATTCCGTAGCGCTTTACAATTGGGGACAAACATAACAAACTAATAAACAAACTGGGTAAAACAGACAAAGAGGTGAGAAGGCCCTGCTCTCAAGCTTACAATCTATTGGACAATTGGAGTTTGACACATGAGGTTAAGTCTACATTTGCAGTCGGCCCAGCCAGACTCCAAAGATAAAAGTGACTCATAAGCTAAATGATGCTGTCACACAACAATGGTGATCAGGGGGTAGTTGTATAACAGGTGGCAATAGGGTAATGTACTGAGGTTAGGAGGTATTTATGCAATGTTCTGTCCATAGTACTAGATTCAGTTAATTCTAGTAACTTTCACAATAGTATCTTTTAAACATGTATCATGTAAAATTTTAACCCCTTTTTAAAAGTTAGATCTACATGCATGACCACCCCGACACAGATTGTTACTGGTAGTCTGTGGCCATTATAAAGTGAAGAGGTTGAGGACAAGCATGGTGGCTTAGTGGTTAGCACTTCTGCTTCACAGCACAGGGGTCATTAGTTCAATTCCCAACCAGGGCTTATCTGTGTGAAGTTTGTATGTTCTCCCCCGTGTTTGCGTGGGTTTCATCTGGGTGCTCCGGTTTCCTCCCACACTCCAAAAACATACTGGTAGGTTAATTGGCTGCTTTCAAATTGAACTTAGTCTCTCTTAAGCTCCAATGGTGCAGGGACTGATGTGAGTTCTCTGTACAGCGCTGCGGAATTAGTAGCGCTATATAAATAGATAATGATGGCCCTTGGTATTCCCTTGCTTACCTAAATGAAGAAAAGCCATTCTAGTGATCCGTGGTCACTACAGCAAGTGCTGATTTTATCACCTTTTACCTGATAATAGCATTATTTTTTTTAAAGTTCAGGCTTCTGAATATTTTAATACATAAACACAATACAGTTTATTTGATTCTATTAACATTACATTTTGCATTTTATGTGCATATGTAAAATACTTATGTTTCATTGAGTATGTTACAAAACATTTCTGACGAACAATATGACAATATTTACATTTTCCACTAGAGGTCCCCAGAGAAGTGCAAGTCACAGCTGATTTGCAGCAAAATAGACTTTACAGCAACATGTAATATATTATGAATAATATGGACAACACACCATGTCTCTGTCTTTTTCTGTACTTTACCATTATGTTATGATATACATAATAAATATATTAAAATAAATATGATCTGTACATGTCAAGTATTCTAATACATATTTGTCTTTAAATTACCTGTCAATTAGACTTCCACTGCAGCATAAAGTGTATACATATGGGATAATGTACCTAGTTGTGAATGAGCAGAATGTTCGTAGTCAGAGATGTATTTGTAACCACATAAATGAACAAGTCCACAGATGAATATGCAGATATAATAACGGTTTATGTGTGTTATTCATGGTTACATTTTTCCCACTATTTGCATATTTGGTAAAGGAGGTACCCTGCATCATTTAGATCCTTCGATGTGGTTCCAAGCTATGCTGCAGAAATGAATGATTTGCAGAAATTTTTTAGCATGTGGGCAGATTTTCTTATACTGTAAGATGCCTTTTTCTAACTGGAATCAAGGTCCCCTCCTTCATGTTTAATTTCTCAGAAATGCTCTTCTATATAATATTGCAAAATTTTAACACTTATGTTAGGCTCCATTAAATAAACATATGTTACTATTTTTAGTTTTAAGAGTGGTGTGTTTATTGTGAATGAAATATGTTTTAAAAAAACATACACAGATAAACATGTTTTTTTTAATGCAATAATTATTTTCTTACTACAGAATACAAGTCACTCCAATAGAAAGCCTCTGAGCTAATAATGTATTTATTATATACACAGATAGATCAACAGTTAATTAATTAAAAATATGTCTGAACACAGGCAGGTATGCAGACATACAAAAAATAAAAATATATATTTCACAGACAACTATCCATGGAATACATATAGATATATTTATAGATATATGTAGATATTTTAATCATTCTTAAAAATGGTTTTATACTTTTTTTTCTCTTAAAGCTGAAGTCTACCTAATATCATTTATATTAATTTTGTGTGACGTTCAAACGACACTGCTCCCTGCTTGAAACAGGACAGCCTATAGCAGCATAGAGCAGAGCAGGGCAGCGCCAAACTGTCAGTGGCTTCAAGGCAACGCAGACTTTGCCACACTGTTGTCGCAATTTCGTTTAATATATTGAAGTTTGATTCCATTTGCTTTATTAGCAAGTTAAAGAAGATCTTGATGTATTACTAACTAATTAAAAAGCTTACAGTATGCTGATTGTCTATTCTGGAGAAACCAATTTGCTTCTTACGTGACCATTCACTTTTAGGCTTTCTATACAGTCATGGCCAAAAGTTTGGAGAATGACACAAGTATTGGTTTTCACAAAGTTTGCTGCTTCAGTGTTTTTAGACCTTTTTGTCAGATATTGCTATGGTATACTGAAGTAAAATTACAAGCATTTCATAAGTGTCAAAGACTTTTATTGACAATTACATTACGTTTATGCAAAGAGTCAATATTTGCAGTATTGAGCCTTCTTTTTAAAGATGTCTGCAATTCGCCATGTCCTCCTGTCAATCAACGTCTAGGCCACATACTGACTGATGACAGCCCATTCTTGTCTAATCAATGCTTGGAGTTTGTCAGAATTTGTTGGTTTTTGTTTGTCCACCCGCCTCTTAAGGATTGACCCCAAGTTCTCAATGGGATTAAGGTCTGGGGAGTTTCCTACCCATGGACCGAAAAAAAATCGATATTTTCATCCCCGAGCAACTTAGTTATCACGTTTGCCTTATGGCAAGGTGCTCCATCATGCTGGAAAAGACAATGTTCATCACCAAACTGTTCTTGGATGGTTGGGAGAAGTTGTTCTTGGAGGATGTTTTGGTACCATTCTTTATTCATGGCTGTGTACTTAGGCAAAATTGTGAGTGAGCCCACTCCCTTTGCTGAGAAGCACCCCACACATGAATGGTCTCAGGATGCTTTACTGTTGGCATGACACAGGACTGATGGTAGCGCTCACCTTTCCTTCTCCGGACAAGCGGTTTTTCAGATGCCCCAAACAATCTGAAAGGGGATTCATCAGAGAAAATGACTTTACCCCAGTCCTGAGCTGTCCAATCTCTGTGCATTTTGCAGAATATCAGTCTGTCCCTGATGTTTTTCCTGGATAGAAGTAGCTTCTTTGCCGGCCTTCTTGACACCAGGCCATCCTCCAAAAGTCTTCGCCTCACTGTGCGTGCAGATGCACTGAAACCTGCCTGCTGCCATTCCTGAGCAAGCTTTGCACTGAGGTTGCCCCGATCCTGCAGTTGAATCAACTTTAGGAGATGGTCCTGGCGCTTGCTGGATGTTCTTGGATGCTCTGAAGCTTTCTTCCCAACTATCTCCTTGAAGTTCTTGATGATTCAATAAATAGTTGATTTAAGTGCAATCTTACTAGCAGCAATATCTTTGCTTGTGAAGCCCCGTTTTGTGCAAAGCAATTATGACTGCATGTGTTTCCTTGCAGCTAACCATGATTAACAGAGGAAGAACCATGATTTCAAGCACCAACCTCCTTTTAAAGCTTCCAGTCTGTTAGTCTAACTCAGCATGACAGAGTGATCTCCAGCCTTGTCCTCGTCAACACTCTCACCTGTGTTAACGGGAGAATCACTGACCTGATGGCAGCTGTTTTTGGGATAAAGTTCATTGTTATGGCAAAGAGGGACTTTGAAATTAATTGTAATTCATCTGATCACTCTTCATGACATTCTGGAGTATATGCAAATTGCCATCATAAAAGCTGAGGCAGCAGACTTTCTGCAAAATAATATTTGTCATTCTCAAAACTTTTGCCCATGACTGTATATGAGCCATTCAGATTTAGGTTAATCCGCCACATTTCAGCTTTGCATAACCAGATTGAACTTCAGAATGTCCTTTTCAATAGATCAGATCTCACATATCGTATTTTGCTGCAGATTTGTACTATTAAAAATAAGCATTGATAATAAATGTTTTCCTTTACAGTGCATTTTGCCGTTCAGCCGGACCCCTACAAATTGCAGGGTGGACAAGGACAGACATATTCATTCCCTTGTACAAATATCTCACATGATAAAAAATAGACTTCTTTGTATACTGTTGTATACCTGTATACCACAGGTTGTGGTGTAATTACTATATATAGCACAGGTGAGAGTGGTATTGGTGTCTGTGATTAAATGTTTCATGGTGAGAAAACCTAATCATTTTCATTCCTCGATTCACATGATAAATATATCTGGAACCACATTATCTAGAAATTTCCCAAAAAACTGAAATAAAAAAAATGCTGCTGTTTGATTAAAAAGTCATACACTGTATAACATCTCCATGTGCCTCTTTCTACAGTAACTGTGAGGAGCACTGCTAACTTGAGGGGGAGTGGGGTGCAGCCAGGGTCAGTGTAAGGAAAGATGGATGTGATTATAAAGTGTAATTTAGAATATTTTAAGAATTGAGCTAAGTATTGCAAAAAGAGAACCCTAATGTATTCCTAAGAATAGATTACATTTATTAAGCAGTATATGATTCCAATACAAAAAAGTGATACACGGGGTTAACAGGTAAAAATGGTATATTAATAAGAAAAATGAGTAAAATGATATATACAAAAGGTCATTTGGCATTCTCTATTGTGGTTTTTGTCCATACATTTCAACCAAAGAAAAAGGAATAAATACCTCACGTGCCCACACATGACAGACTGCAGAACATGCCTCAAGAATTTGAAATTATTCATTATGGTGAAAGGTCTAAAATATGTTCCATTGATTGTGTCTGTAGTTTTCTATTTAAAGTAACACTATTTCAGTCTAGTACATTGATGTGCATCAGCATAGCCTAGAGCCAAACTTTATTTCTATGTTAATAGCTGGGCCTCTTTAGCACATACTACTAAAAAAAAGAAAGTAGCACTCACCTCTATATGTTAAATAATACATCATGTGATATTCTGACTTATACCAGCTGATCACAACTATTGGATAAATAAAAGGTGAGACTTCACAAAATCTCCCATAAATACATGCCTATGGCTGATTTACACTCTTTATACCCATCATGTGATGCTCATATCCAATCCCCAGTCACCAAGTTCTACCACGTCTGATGATCAATTATGATAAATCATAGTTGCCTACTCTCCCTGAATGTCCTGGAGACTCCCAAATTTTTCTCCCGGAATCCCGAGAGAGCAGGCAAAAATCCCGGATCCAGCTGTCCCCGTTGTTGTAGATGGTGGGGGCAGAGCTAAACGAGCCATCGTGGCCCCGCCCATGCTGCGATTGGCTAGAATTGCCTAACATTGACAGGGACAGAGCCTAACGGCGCACCACGCTTGGCCATGCCCCCCTCGACGGACACCCTCCCGGACAGCTGCCTTCAAAAGTAGGTAAGTATGTGATAAATATTGTGATTTGGCTTGGGGGATGCAGATAAAATAAGACCATCTTCTCTCTCCTTCTCTCCGCGTTCTTACTCCTTCTCCACAACTATCCATCCAGATAAAGATTTAAATGTGCATAAAACATTAAGCCTCAGAAAATAAAGTGATAACAGTTCTCTTAAGCTGCCCATACAGATAGATCTGATAGTTTGATATCTGAGCACAGAGTGATCACATCAGTGTCTAATCTGGCAACACATGAGGGGTTTAAATTAGATGGATCCCATCACAGGTTGAGAGTCAAGATCACATTGAACCCAGTAACAGCCGGTGAATCATGGGCTCACTGGGTTTTAAGACAGTAATGATTATCCTCAAACATATGTTGATTGAGATTACTGGTCTAGACTGAGCAAAACTACAGAACACGTTGATGTATTATCATTACATTATAGTAATATTCCAATAAAGAGTTGCAGTCTAAGCCCTGCAAGACCTGTTTACATTTCATAAAATGGAGCTAAGCCCTGCAAGGGGTGCAGACATTTCATAAGAATACAGTTGAGACCTGTAAGACATTCAGGCTTTTTAAAAAATACAGCTTAGACCTGTAAGGCAAACAAGAATACAGTTTATTTTAACATTCAAGGGAAACCCTTCTAACATAAGGGTTAATACATCTTTCAGTTCTAATTCTTCTAAGAGCAAATAAACCAACTTGTGGACCATAATATACATATTACATACAACACCTATGCATTACGGAGTTAAATAAAAATAAACACATTCTTATACTTAACTATATATGTCCATTATTCCATTTTACCCATGTCATGTGCCTAAGACTCAGCAGTTTTTTCTTACAATGCATTACTTCAGGACAGTGTAAAAATGGGGTCTGATTGACAGGTTTACAATTACAATCACTAATTAAAGAGTGTTCTATCTGTTTTGAAACATTTACTTCCGAGAAAATTAACCTCATTGGTAGTTATAGTGATGACCTACAAATGACCGGTCACATGATGGCTACGGAATCTGTGACGCCCTATAAATCATACTTGTCAACTCTCCTGGAATGTCCAGGAGACATCCGAATTTTGGGTACGTCTCTCAGACTCCTGTGAGAGTTAGACAGTCTCCCCATCTGCCCACTTTGTAGTGAAGTGGGCATAATTAGAGCCAAAATCATGCGATTCTCAGGGAATCGTATAATTTTGGCCCCACCACCCACTGTAAATTGACCCGGGGCAGGGCCAAAATGATGCAATTTGCTGAGCCCTGCCCCCTGCAAGTCCACCTTCCCCTGGCATCTGCTGGTCGCCAACTTGGCAAGTATGCTATAAATAAACGATGATGGTGATTATATATACTATATATATATATATATATATATATATATATATATATATATATATATATATGTGTAGAGTACCATACAAACTAATATAGAAAGCACTGTAAAGGGACTTTATCTGTATGAACTGTTTGGCTATTAGCCTAAATCACAGAAAACAATGCCAATTTGTAGCATGAAATAATGCAGATTGGGGTTCTACTTGGCTTGTTTCTGATGAAAGGTCTTACAAGACCATTGAGTCACCTCCCTTCCCCACTGATCAGATTATATTTCAGTCATTGTCTATCTTGAAGTAAATGACACATGAAACGATAGAAATAGAGAATAACTCATAGAAAAATTCCTCTACATCCGTCAGTGAGACCAGTCATGGGCTTTAGGTGTCACTGTAACATGACAAATCATTATTAATGTTTCACCCATGTGAATACCATATATCATACTTAAGCCTTGCCCAGTTTTTTGCCCAATATTATATCTGCTTAAAAAAAAAAATATTCATCCATGTTCATTGTTAAAATGAGCAAAGACAGTTATGTTAATTTACAAGAGTGCAAAAGCACGATGGCAACGCCGCTTTATGATGTCACACACCTACTTTTGCTCCCTATTTTAGGGCACATTTATGACGAAGGTGGCAATGTTTGCATTGGTGCACAATTTTACAGCTAGGAGCAGTTTGGTGGATCGTTGGCATTCCGTGATGAGTTCGGATTAGGCACATGAAAATTAAACAAAAAACAAGAATCAAGAATGAATTTTAATTAAAAGTACAATTTAAGACATAAATTAAACTACAACCAGGAATATTTTAGGAAAAAACTAAAAAGTTTAAATTACTTCAGGGGGCGGTCCTAAAGATGTAGGAGGCAGGACTTTGCTAAATGCAGGATAATTTTGCAGAAGCGATTCCAAGGACCAGGATGTGGGCACACACCTTTAATTCACTTGATACAAATGCACTTGCATAAAGGGGTATATATACTAAGCTGCAGGTTTAGAAAATTGGAGATGTTGCCTATAGCAACCAATCAGATTCTAGCTGTCATTTTGTAGAATGTACTAAATAAATGAGAACTAGAATCTGAGTAGTTGCTATAGGCAACCACTCTTTCAAACCCGCAGTTTCGTAAATATACCCCAAAGTGTCACTGTGAGCCTGTATCTCACAATGTTCTTATCAGTAAAATGAAAGCCAGATTTAACAAACTATGGCTCATTTTGCACTTAAACAAGTGACATGTGCAACAGCGCAAGTCCTGATGTCCCCTTACTTTTATGATACATTTAAAGATATGAATCCTACTAAACAGAGGCAGTATTTTAATATAAAAATAGTTGAAATGGAAAAAACATTAGTAGGATGGAATTTGATGTAGCACTTTTACTATTTCTGTGCGCATTTTCATTCAGACCCACAGACCCTATGATTGCACTATATGGAAAATAAGGAGTGTTTGCACAAACAGAAAAGCTCTGCACATTTTGCACTTTCATAAATTACCTGTGCAGACATGTTTAAATTAATGAATTGCCCTGGTAGGTTCAATGTATGTTGCGACATTACCCTTTTTTAGCTACATCATCTGTTCACGAATGTCTAAAATATTTCTGTTATCCCAGAATTTCATTAGCTCTCAGTGGCTTTTTCAGATGCTTGGAATCACCCATTGGGGAATGTTGTCCCGAAGAAGCTAATATATATATATATATATATATATATATATATATATATATATATATATTGTGAAAAGTGTACAAACAGGTGGCCCCTCACACAGGTTTTTCTGAACCACTTTGACATTTATTTTACTTATCAGGATGGATAAACAGTCTTGGCAGTGTCTTCAGCAAACAAAATGAAACTTTCGCAGCAGTAAACATAATCAAATAGCTCTAACAGTTAGGCCCCTAACTGGTCACTGGCCACTTGCTGGGACCAGTCTCCCACACACAGATGAATCCAGATTTAACCCTCTCTGCACCTTTAGGCTGTGGACAGGACACACCTGGACATTTGGAATAACCCACCCAAACCAAATTCTGGCCTTGTGACTATGAGGCACAGAAACACATACTTTGAGAGAGATAGTTATGGCAGCTTTCTATCTGCTAACACTTTGATTTTGGAACTGATATAAGTCTCCATAATAGACACATTTTTCCCTTTTACATGTTTTTGAATGAAGTGCTTTCTTTTTGTAGAGGTTTAGTGCCAGTTAAATTAGTATTTTTTGTTGTGAAATAAAGTAAAGCTTAGTTAAGTGGTTAGAGGATTGGCCTACCTGCTGACTGTAAACTGTATCACTCTCTATGACTGGCTCAGGAGAAACGTGAAGTAGACATTCCTGATAAAGAGGGCAAAACATGGTGTGTTGTTAGCTATGCATCACATCCAATCACATGCTTCCTTTATTGGTCTGGGATGTCTCGCTCCATTCAAGTTTCCTCTGGGCCAGTTGCTGACAAATGACACTGGGAGTTGGTCCAAACCCTTTAAAATAGAGCTGACATTTTATAGCAGGCAGCCAAGTACACCTAGGGATGTATTTAATATCAAAATGCAAAAATGCAGTTCTGTGGTTTTAGTCCCACAATTTCAGTTAATTTAACTGATCAGAGTATGAATTATTGGGAAAGAAGAATTCAACAGTATAGTTTTCAAGTGGCAAAAAATGTGAACTGTCCTGCCAAAAACTTTAAATTTGGGACACACGGGAGCCATAGTTTTGTACCTGTCTACGTTTCTTGGTTATTGTGAATCTGAGAGTCTGGGCAACATGTGCAGGGAAGATAGCACTGGTGGATTACAATATTATTGTTTCCAAAGAAACTCGTATTGACTAATCTACCAAACAGAGACAAATAGTTAAACAGATTTATGAAACACATGTTTTGTTCTTGTCTTTGAGTCAGGCAAGAGGATGACATAAATACTTAATACACCATGACATTAGTGTTAAACAAATAACAGAAGTGTAATAATATAGATATTGCCAAAGTAGACAACTGAAAGATCCGCAACAGGTAAGCCATTGTGTAAAGTTACATCTAATGACAAATTAATGACAGTGTACAGTCATGTTTAATGACAAATTAATGACAACTTAATTTTTGAGTTTGGTTTAGTTTGACTTGAGTTTAGTAACTCACTCTCACTCCAACATGTAAGTGAGGGTAGTAAGGCAGTATGGCCAACCAAATAAACATGAGGTTTTGCCAAATATTCTCATTGGCCATGATGTGTGACTGCAAGGAATTAATGGGTAGATAAAAGCACATTATTTTGTCCCTGTATTCCAAAAGATAGGGACATTTGCAGGAAAATGTTGTGAATTGAGTAGATTGATCTGTCACCTGATGTCCCCTAAGAATGGCGCTATTCCCACTGATTAGACCCCTGCTTTTCTGTTAATTGGACATAAGACTACAACTAATCGCAAATCATCACATATCAGGTGAAACAACTGTTATTACTTATATGATATTACTTAGAAATTCATCAGTAAAATTGGTAGCTTTAGTCACAAGTTCCTTTGTTAGCAGATGAGAAACGACTGGATGGCACATTACTAGCGTTAATACTAAAGCAATTTTCTGCTGATTTCACCAATGATTGTTTTTGTGCTCAGTATTACCCTTCTGCACATGGCTTTGCATGTTGATGGACAATTATTTGGTGTGGATAATGGAAGGACTGGGGCTTCTGATTGTATAATGTTCTAATTACAATTGCATTGCAAGTGACAAAATAACAAAAACTGTTGTTTTATGTACTCAGATATTACAACGCCCTTGAGGGCTAGAGATAGGAGGAATGATGTCTATATTCTATAGCAACCTGCTTGATAATAATAATAATAATCATCATCATCGTTTTACTTCTGCTTTCTCGCAGCATAGACAAATGATGGCAAACATCAGAAATCACAAACTGCAATATAAGTTGCCATGTCTATCATGAGCAGGTTCTATGGCGCCCCATGTGGGCATTAGAGAGATCTCATGAAAGCATGGAGGCAACTCTATAGTTTATGATCTCTGGCATTAAATAAAATAATTGGATAAGGTAGTACCAAGACGGAACTATATATCTTTCTGGGATCCTCACTCTGTTACTAACCTGGCTTGTCATGGACCAAAGATATCTGCCTATGACCCTGACATTTTGGACTATTTTGACCTTGCACTAGTATTTCTCTTCACGTCTGGACTGTCCCTGAGCTGTCTTCTGTCCGTCAACCTCAGATGTGCCCAATTCCAGTAGGTGGGAAGCGGGTTTATTCTGGAGGCTTCAACTTGTGGGTGCAATGATGCAAAGCCCATTACCTCCCTGATAAAGTTTAGTTACCAGTAAGACTCCATGGAGTAAATGTATCGAGCTGCGAGTTTCCGGCGGGTTTAAAAAAATTGAAGATGTTGCCTACAGCAACCAATCAGATTCTAGTTATCATTTATTTAGTACATTGTGCTATATGACAGCTAGAATGTGATTGGTTGCTAAAGGGCAGCATCTCGACTATTTCAAACCCGCCAGAAACTCGCAGCTTGATGTATTTGTTCCATGCAGTCTTACTGGTGACTGAGATGAGATGACCACACTTGTTACCAATACACAGGGTCTACAATTTCACCAACAATCTGCAACAACCACATTGGATAAGATGTGATGAGCTGGAATGGTGCCAAATTATTTGTGCAATCTTCAATGAAATAAGCAGTGACTAGTTATATACCCACTTACTATGCCACCACTAAAGCATAGGAACTCTGGATTGGTCTTTGTTTATGTTATAACCATCTGTCAAAGCTTCAGCAGCTGGACAACATACAGTGCATCAATATTTAACACTGTGCCACCGGGCTACTCTCTTCCTGACATCCTGGGCCCTCTCACCTCACACCCTGTTCCATGAACAACTTTTTTGTATGGTACATTTCTTCCCCTGTTTGCAGAAATAAATGAACACTAAATGCCCCAAAAAATAAGCACGAAAACTATAAACCCTATATATAATGTATTTATTTCCGAAAATGGAGGACACTCATGAAAATCATGTACCTGGAATTGATACACCTATTGCTCATTAGCAAAGAGCCTAGAGCAACAATCACTAAGGGTATTGTCTTAAGTGGCTCAAGTAAACGATTACTACTTGATCTGTGCAGTATCACATGTTATAACACCACTGCATCTAGCTTCCTAGATGTTGCTATTAATTAGACATCTGTAATTTTCAAACAGTCTATATATGCATGCACTCAGAGCAAAATGAAAAGGTGACTAACCTTAAAACATCACAAAGTATGTAGCAAATATTGGCAAGGAAAAATGATTCAGTTTTCTATTAGTCACATTTTGTACAGTGTAATATTTACTTTCCTGGAAAGGAAAAAAAAAGTTGCACTTGGCTAAAAGAACTGTAACTTCTTAACTGATTTCCACAGTTGCTGATATTTTCTAAAGGGTGGTACATTTGTCTCAGGTTGACACACTGTTCCCCTCCCACAGAATTCCAAGCTGTATATAAACTCTGTTCAGCTCTATATCATTTGGCAGTTCTCCCTTTTCATTTACAGGGAGCATTTGGGGGACTAAACAATGAAGGCTATATTTTTGTCCATCTTTGCCATTTTTGTCCTGTCTGCATTTGACCATGCAGACAGCAATGCTTATTATGACAAGATCCTATCTCACAGTCGTATAAGAGCAAGAAAAGAGGGGTAAGTATATTGGTGCATCCTTGCATACTACAATGAAGTCAACTTTTTTTGTATTACTGTTTTCTTGCAATGCAGCTTTCCACTGATCATTTTTAGAAGACTTATTTCTGCAAAACCTAAGTTACTTTTTATAGTCACATTTTTATTTTGTGCATTTATTTTTAGTTGTGTTTTTAATTAACTTTTTTTCCTTTTTAATTTTTTACATCCTTTCTTTGGCTTCAATAATGCTCCTAGACAAAAGAGTAGCTTATTCTACAGCATATGCCAAGTGCTGTGTGATATTGTTTTCATCTGAAATATTTTGGCAGTAACTTTCTTTGTTTGCCTAGTGTTTTTTATCACGTTTTGTTGTTCAACAACATTAAAAAAAACAAAAAATAACTTTTTCAGTTTTGCTTATATTCTTAACAGAATGCAACCTTCCATTCAAACATATTGTGTGATTTCTTAGAGACTAATTGTTCTGTGCAATTCCCTGTAGACCCCAAACATTAAATTGTCCCTTTTCCTGTTTTAAATGGCATAAGATGCGTTTAGATTCTGCTTATTACCAAGGCAGACAGTTATATTTACATATAACAAATAAAAATATAACTTTAAAAGTTAAAAAAAAAAAGACTGTTATTTTGACAAGAGGACAAGTGTTAAAGGGCTACTACAATGGTTGTCTGGAACTGTGAAATAGCCATTTACCACTATTGTGCATACTTAAAGTATTGCTTGTTTAGCTGTGTTTGGTATTCCAGGCACTGATGATGAGCGTTATTAACTGTGATTGCTTTCCAGTATGCTGGAATCTTTCTGAACAAAGCCCCAGACTTTCACCTTCCAGAGCACATGGCACTTAGAAAGAAAATTAGTTTGGTGTGGATTACTACCTCAGTCTTAATGGATGAAAAGCAAAACAAACAAAAAAAAACTCCCCATAAAACGCAGTGTAACATTTTCACAGGGCACCTGGTGGATGCTGTAAGGTTTAGCTTTTATAAAGCTTTCTTTGTTTCCCAATTAATGTACCAGGAGGGGGTAGTGTAGAAGGGGACTGTATAGGAATTGTGTGTTTTATTATATAGTAACAACTACAACAAAACCCTGCAAAAAAACCAAAAAAAACTTTATTTTTTTCTTCCCTTCAGTCCAAATGTCTGTGCTCTGCAGCAAGTTATGGGAACCAATAAGAAGTATTTCAGTACTTGCAAAAACTGGCACCAAGGTGCAATCTGTGGAAAAAAAGCGTAAGTTGTGTTACTATATATTTTTTTAGTACTAGTTTAGTTATTGTGTTTATTGAACTGTTGTTCTTATGCTATTAATGTTTTGCTGCTAAGTAACGTTATCTGCTCTTGTGTTAATACAATAAGTAACAATGCAATCTATGATGTGAGTGACTTTGTACAGCAATGAGGAGTTAGTGGCGCTATATAAATAGCTGCTGATGATGAATGAAAACTGTAGATGCAGATAAGATGTTTAATGTAAAATACAGTTTCTGCAACAACAGCAAAAATAGAGACAAAGACAAAATGAGTGAGGTCAGTTAAGTTCCTTCTTAGCTGCCTTGAAGAGATTATATGCGGAATAATAGCTTCCTGTGGAAAACTAGTTGTGCTGAACATTATTATTTTTTACATTCTTCATATTTGAGTGTTGAACTGTACATTACTATTTAAGCAATTCATGGACATGCAGACTAAAGTAAAAAGTGTAAAACATATTTCTGTCTGGAACTTAGACATGATAAGAGCACTGTAATCTTGGTGCACCAGGGCAGGCAATATTACTGAAATCATGTTTTAAATGTTGCATGAATTAGTAGATATTTGTAGAAAGGTTAATGGAAATGCTGCTTTTATGCCATACATTGCTATGGTTGACACGTCTTCTAGAAACATACTTACCCTACTTTTGCTGACATATTGGTTTTGTTAAAGCCAAGACCAATCTTAAGTGCCTTTCACATGAGTAAACATAGGGAACTGGTGCTTAACTACCATTGTATCTTTTTCACTGGCTCCTCGTTGCAGGATTTTGTGATCTGTACATTTTTCTAGGGCGGGACACATATATAAGAAATTATCAGTATATGCATTTGCTGTGCAGGCAGGATGAATATTCTTTGCTTGCTCAGCTTCTGTTCAATGATGAACTAACTGGTAAAATTAAATTGGGTTCAAGTGGAAAAGATTCAGCAAATTATAGATGGTTCTCAGAGAACTTGGGTACCTTAGTTTTCAAGTATTTACCAACCATATGTCACACTTAAAACCTAGCACTCTAGGGATATCTGCAAATCATATTTCTTTTGCTTCTTTTTGAAGAGTTCAAGGGTTTAGAAACAGGTGTCCCCAAAACTCTGTCCCTCACTGATACTTGCACCAATGTAAAGAGTATCATATGACACAATAGACATAAACACTATTTTATTTCTGTATTAACTAATTTTACTCCTAAAACAAAACTTAATTTAGAATCTTTACACTCATAAGCCATAGCCATGAAAGGATATGATCATTAAAGTTTTATATAAAGAATTTCCCAAAAAAGAGGTAAATTCATCGATTTTTACTGCCTGTGATAGGAATGTTTCCATGACACTTATACACAGTGCTAATTTCTCAATAGCTTTGATAATGCCTGAGATATGATTGGCATTTGCTGCATATGTGTAGTTCTTGAACATGCTCACACATAGTTTTGGGGAAAATATGTTTTATGCAACTTACCATGAATATAGTCTTTATGGTTATGTAAAACAACTGTGGCTGCTTCTGTAGAACTCAAGTATTCTTAAATATTACCAGCACCCCTATCACCCTGGCTCCAGTAGATGTCCTGGTTTTTGGAGATACATAATGAAGAATGTTCATTTGGACAGAATATAAAGTTCTAGATTTTGAAGGGTTAGTGAAAAAGATGAAAGGGCTTCTATAGAAAGAGCAAATGTGGTTAAAAACATTTAGACATTTACAAAAAGTATCTCTAACAAACCAGCGCTTACTTGTAAACAGCTAATATTCCAAAGTGCACTTCATTTTATCTGTAATATGTGACGGCTGTCATATTGCGCACAAGTTTTGTAGATCTAAAATTGTTTTCACTTTAGAAACCACTAGGGGGCGTTCTTATACTTTAATCCTAACACCATCATGCTTTCTATTAATTCTACTCCTAGAATTGGGGACTGAATTATTCATATGGCTCCCATTACATGTGTTTAATGAGATATTGTGTGACCTGTTGCAACTGTGTTATGTTTTTGATTTACAGAGAGGTGATGTTGTCTTGTTGTTGATGGTATCTTTCAGTTGGCAGCGGTTTCAGTGATAATGTAAAAAACACATTCTGTCATGTAGATGGCTTATATTGGCAACTCTAAAAAGAAAAGTAGAAAGAGGGACATGTGCAGAACATTTCAATTAAAGACTTTTTTTTTGCATGAGTATTAAATGCAATTACTCTGTGCAATAAAAATTTATTTCAGATCATACTGCGTTTGATAATGTTTTTTACTATATTTTATAAATATAGAATAAACCAGATACAACATTTTACACTGACTGAGAATGAGAATTGTTACTGAAAATGATATTGATGATTTTCTGAGAATGATATTGTTACATCAGGATGTACAGTAACTGTAAAAACCTAAGTCCCATTGTTGCTGAATACTGAATATACAAAGCCCACTATGGTGTACTGTCCTTGGGATGCCTAATGCATTAAAAACTGCAAAGTTACATTATTGCATCTCCAGGTATGCCTTGAGATCTGGGTCAGCTATCCCTATTAATGAAGTACAGGGGAAAGAGTGTATTCAATATTTACCAGCATCGTGTCTTGGTTATTAGGCATTTGGAGGACATTATATACTAAATGCTGTGGCCATACTTATCTTCCTGTCTCACACATCGCATTTTCGTTGCCCCACTCTGCACATCCCTACACTGGCTCCATATATCCTCTGGGATCCGGATCAAATTACTCCCCTACACCAATACAGCCAATAGCAACACCTCTTCTTCATGCATCTCAAACTTCATGTCAAAATACTCTCCCTCATGCATGGGAGGGCTGGCAAGCTTTAGCCTGGGGAGCAAGACTCGACTCACCAATTTATTCATGTGTCATAACATATGATCTTAGCTAGGGGAAACCCTTAATTGTTGGACTTGTTTTGACCTCTGGGGTCATGTGAACCACGCTGAATAAGGGATAGACATGATCACTCCAGTCTTATTCTTGTCATTACAGCTTTTGCAAGAAGCAGTGTCTAAGTATATTATTCTTCTCCCCTAAATGCAATATAATTTGCTTTCAGATATTTATCTCTATATCTAAATATAGGTTTTATTTTTATGCTTTTATTAGACACTCATGTTGGAGTGAGGTACTTGAAATATGTCTAAACTTACCTTTAGGTTTGTATAATAAATCTTATATTACCTTGAGCATTGAAACTTGACCCATGCTTGGAAAATATGTGCAACTGCAAATGTACTTTAGTTTCTTTTGTAAAATATCCCAGAGGAATAGAAAATCCTTACCATGAAATCAAGATGTGAGCTGTTTATGAAAAAAAGAACAAAAAAACTACATCTGTTTGCTATTAAAATCAGTCAAACAAATCCTACTCCCAAATCTAGATAATTGTTAGCACATTTACCTTATAATCATTTATAGGAGAATTAAGCATTAATTTCATGTTAGAACAACGTATTTTGATCATTAAATCAGGTTTATATCGCAAGTAATGTCAATATATAATACACATGGGGTGGATTATAAATTATTAATAAGGGTGCCCATACAATATGAAAAGCCAATAGGGATAACAAGCATACGGCATCTTGCCCTTGGATAATCGGGAAATTTGAACTGGTTAGAAATTCAATCTAATTTGGCTGGTCGAAGGACTCAAACTTTTTTTTGCTACAATCACAAATTTAAACCAATTTTATTTTTGCTGTCTCTGTGTGTATATGTGAACTATATAAATAGCTGATGATTTTGTGTTTCAAAGTTGGCTGCTTGCATTTGCTGTTTTTTCGTTTACATTCAAGTTCAAGGTTTGAAGTTCAGTATTTGTGGCTTGCAGATCGCTTTTGTGGTTCTTAAAAATGTTAACATAAACTATAAAACGTTGTTTGTTAGAGCTACCTTTTACAGTATTGTTAAAAAATGTTAACAATTTTTCATTTGAACAGCGAAAGTTAGTTTTCTAGTTTGAAGTTTGCCACTCACAATGGAAAACTGTTAAAAACACTGTACAATGTGTCCATTAATCTTGAAAAAGTTTGAGCCTGTTCAAACAGGTTACAGTCCAACATGTTCAAACCAGTTTGTTCATCTTATTTGAATTTAGCTTGAATTTACCTAAAGTACAGGAGTTTTCTGTAAGTTTTTGAACTTTAGAGCTGATTTCACAAACTGGTGAAGAGTCAAGTTTCTCAAAATGTCAATGTTTTATTGAAGAATTGTGTGTGTTTATGATTCAACTGTCAGGATCGTGCATTGGATGGAGCTACTTACTGGTATTAGCGCAACTGAACAAGGAGACGTGGAGTCTAACGCACCCCTGGTTTTCACCAAGGACCCCGCAAGGAGATATGGACTTGGATGTAAAGGGTGCGCAGGTCACGGTTCTCCAGGACAGTTACCAGTGTAGTAGTGGTGAAGAGTAGTCAAACGGTCCGGGTCAAGCCAGTCAGGTAGAACAGTACCGAAGAAAGGTCAGGCTAGCTGAGGTCCACTCACAATCCAAAGGGGAGATATCAAGGAGGAAGCCGGGACAGTACCAAAGGAGCATCAAATTGTCACAGGGTAAATAATACAAAGAACGTTGGAGTCAGGAGTACCCGATGCAGAGTTTATATTGAGGAAGTGGCTGAGAAGCGAGGGGGTGGTCAGTGTCGCCACTGACTGCCGAAATTACTGAGAATAGCAACAGGAAGTGCTACTGTGCTTGTGCAGAACAGAAATGACAGACGGCTTTCCCTGCTCCACTGAAGCTATGCTGGGATGGCACTTGGCATCAACACAAGTACAATCTAGTTGCACCACTGACAGATTGTCCCCTAAAAAATGCAGATGCCCCATAGTAGTGTACTACAATACATTAGGATGCGCTGATTGCTCTCCTCATTCAACTAGATTTTCTGCCTTTTATGTAATCTGGTCTGAGAATGACCTTCTAAAAGTTATCAAAAATGGGCAATCCTACCACTCCATATGATGCTCAAGCTACAGGATTAGCATCAGGGGGACTTTTGGTGCCATTCCAACCTTTTAATGTTGTCTGAAGATGACACACAAGCTGATTGTGACTGCATTTTCTGCCATACATGATTGTCCTATCAATAAGATGATTACTAGGCACCAACGTCACTTTTGGCTTACATAAGCATGAATATTGGCCTAACGGACCGACATCAGCTGAAATATGTAAGTTGGTGTGGGCACCTTCGGAGTTGTAGCAGATAACTTCACAATTACTCTAATTGGAGATGCGTGAACCTGGCACATTTGATTTGAGGATTGTTTTATTAGTATTGTCAAATGCCTCAAATTTTTCTGATCCAGAAATCTTAGTGAACAGCACAAGCCCTGCTGTTTTGTGGGGGCAATGAACAGAGATAGTTCTCACTATATTTATAGGGTTAATGTTGGTTCAACCCACAAATTGGCTGCTTAGATCTGTGTATGTGACAGGTCTACTTTAAATCATATTGGGCTAAGGTTTTTCTTTTATTTATTTTTTATTTTAAGTGTTGCTCATTAGTACCATCTACAGTATGAGCCTTGGAGTTGTAAACACAATTTAGTTAACTCACTGAATTAGTGAGAATTGACCTTTGACACTAGATGATACGCATGCATACACAGGCCTAAAAGGCATGTTGCTGGGTTCATATCAATGTTGGGATGGAAATACATCTGCTTTAGCTGTCCTTGGGCTAGAAAATCATGTTTAAACCCATATACATCTGTACATGTTGCTGCATATCTCAAAAGTCATCTTTTGGGATGAGGCAAATCCCATGAATTAATCTACATTATGAGCTCTATTTATTAAGCAGGGAATAAACCTATCTTCAGCTAAAATGGAGAGTTATCACTGGAGGTAGGGCAATCTCTCTTTCTGCTATCACCATCCCAGAATAGCGTTAGCAGGAGATATTCAATTAAAAGATTTATTTATTTAAATAAAATATTTTTTTCAAATCAGAATAGCGGCAAAATATGTTTTCTATATTATGTATTTCTTTTTCACCATTTGAATTAGCTCTTTATTTATTTTGCTACCACTGTGCATGCATTAACCAGTAAGCTGCGTCACGCAATTGCAGATCCTCCAAGACTGCCGTAGTGAATCGGTTACATTTTCTTGTTATGTTACGGCTAATGTAACCGAAAATCGAAACCCAGGCCTATAATAAATAAAAAAATGTAAACTTCACATGCTTTAAATGTGTATTTTTACAAAAGCTTTGTTAATTGATTAAACAAATGGGCCATCCGTATATGTGTTTACAAATGGAGGGTTGAAGGTTTTGGTGTAATACATATTGGTGACAATAATAATTAAGGATGCACAAAATCATACATTTGGTTAAGTACTCAACAAAATCCTAAGATTTTTAAAGGCACTCTAAACAAACATTTTTGCTATTTTCAATTGTTTTTACATGTGTGGAGTTTATATGTTCTCCCCATGTTTGCGTCGGTTTCCTCCGCGTGCTCCGGTTTCCTCCCACACTCCAAAAACATACTAGTAGGTTAATTGACTACTATCAAAATTGACCCTAGTCTCTCTCTAAGTCTGTGTGTGTATGTGTGTTAGGGAATTTAGACTGTAAGCTCCAATGGGGCAGGGACTGATGTGAGTGAGTTCTCTGTACAGCGCTGTGGAATCAGTGGCGCTATATAAATAAATGGTGATGATGATATAAACAACAAGAGATGCAAGTATAAACATTTTCTTCTTACAGGAGTTTACCTAGTTTACACAAAAGTTGTAGGAAGTCTCCCTGGAGAGATCACCATTCAGTAAAGTTGTCATTGGTTGTACTCTGTTCCCCAAAATCCCCTTACCTCTTTCTAGTGTCCTCCTGTCAATTGGTCAATTTTATTAAAGTGTGATAATCTTCTAACAATATCTTTGGTTAAGAGCATGGCCATGTACCCAGTGATATGAGAAACATAATGGTGTGTGGTTAGGCCAAACAAGGACCAAAGATATGACATATACCAGACAAAAATGTTGCAGAGATACCATAAACCTATGTCTATGCACATAGCAAGCACATGTTTTAAAGTTAAGATTCTTTAATCAGACAAACGCATAAGATTTAGCAGACTTAATCCAAACTATGACTTCCCTTCTTAGTGCACAGGAGACAGTTATCACTTTCAGGAAATTACAGATCCAATTTTAGTATTTAGGTTATAGAAGAGGAAGGAAGGGAAGCAAGAATTTCAGGATGATGTACAAGATGTTTGTAATATTAAATGCCACCCAAATATATTAATTTAACAGTAGTTTGAGCTCACTTTAATTAAATATACTATTAATGTTAATCTGCATATAAGACCTTATACTTCATTTGGCTTCGCTGAATGCACCTAGCATGAACTCTGCTTTTAACATTTTATTGAAAAAATATTTTAGCATTCTGAATAGTTAGAAAATGAAATATACAGGTGTATATTATATCTCTGAAACCATTGACTAAATTCTTATTAGGATAATGTTGGCTGCAATGGAATCTACAGCAATATATAAGAATCATAGTTCTTAACTAATATTCCAAGTTGACTTGATGGTATAGCTATTTCCTGTAATTCATCTTCTCTAAAATATACTCTCTCTGAAAATAGTGTCTTCTAATATTGAAAATAATAATGCCTTAATAGCATACTAGTAGTATTGGTATACAATTAGTGTATCTAATCAAGTAAGTGAGATTAGATTGCAGCATTTTGAATTATCTGGGCAACATTTTTAATTACAAACACTGTTTTCCGGACTTTGAATAATTATTATTATTATTACATCATTACAATTTTCTTCCATACTTATTTCCTTTCATTGCTATCATTTGTTTTGTTGTGGCTATGTGTCTTATTTGATAAGTGTCTTATTTTAGTGAAATCAAATAAAAACAAATGAAAACAAAACTTATATGCTAATAGCAGAGTAAGGAGCCTTCCAAGATGATGATGATTATTATTATTATCATAATACTATTATAATTTATAAAATCTTTAAAACATTTGTATTGCATTTAGAGCAGACTTTCCACTAGTAAAGAGTTCTAAATCAATGAGACTTAAAAATATAGCAAAGGGTGTAAATAAATTCTGCTATAGCATAAATCGCTGATAGCAGGAAGTTACTCCTTATGGGAAATATATAAGTATATTTTCTATGTTTGTTTGCTTTATATTATTTATTATTTTAATAAAACTCTACTCTTTCCTCATTGATGATTGCCCAAACGTAATACCAGGGAATTACAACAGTTCATAAGGTAGAAACTGCTGTGGAGAAACGTAATGAACATGACTATTTTTATGATCCAGTTAGCTATAAATTACAATGATTTAAATATTATTTAACTAAAAGACTTATTCATTTAACTAAAAGACTGTGAATATATGTAAACACTTGGGCAAGGCGTGAGGGCTCTGATGACGCAAATCCCATCATCAGGACCCTGCTGGTGAGACCTGATGGCACGAATGGTGTTAACAAGGCCTTGCCTCTTTGCAAGAAGGAGAGGTGGGATCCAGGATGGTGGCCTTCTCTCCTGGGAGTCTAAGTGGCCTCAGGGAAATTCTGGACTCCTCCGGACATTCCAGGAGAGAATGCAAGTATGACAAAAGTACTTCTAGTGTAAAGTCTTTATGGGAGAAGCAATACTTCTCAGAAAGCTGAATATTACATCTGAATGTCGGAAGATGCTATGGATCTTCAGTTGGAGAGTTTGGCAGTATGTTGGGTTGATGGGTTTGCTTTGAGGAAAGCAGGACAAGAAAAAGATTGAAAATAAAAGGTCCTTTAACTAAAATTCTTGCTTTATTTCATGAAAACCTAGAGAACATGATCTCACCATGATCGCTAGTGAAGCTTTCAATTTTTCCATGGATGAGTTTTTGCAAAATCAATTTCCCAAAGTACTAAAGCAGACTGCATTTGATTATGTGCGAGAGGAGGAAATATGCTATTGTATTTTATTTACTTCAATTGATATTTTCTGGTACACGCAAATAGTACTCATAGTTGAAGCAGCATGTCAGGTTTATTTTTACGCTTTGATGTCGATAGGACAGACTTTGTTTTACTACTTGCCCCAAGTGCTTTGTTAAATAGTATTTAGAATAAGGAACATTACTTTGGAATGTTACTTTGTTTGAATTTTATTATATTTGGTTGAACGTTAATGTGTTCTAATTGCTTACACACTGAAGGTTTTTTGGAATAAATTGATATCCCTTAGAATGCAGCCTATAAATTCACTAGGAGGTATTGAAATCACTGAGGCACAATATTTATGAGAATATAGTGTAACAATTTACTAGGGACCTGTGACATAACTGAGGGATGGAGTAGTTATTGATGTCACTGGTTTCCAGAGCTTTGGCTGAATTCGGGTTTAGTTTATAATGCCAATCATATTACCCAGTAGTCTACAGAGAATATATAACCATACACAGCAGTATCTGCCCCATTGGAGCTTACAGTTTAAATTCTCTAGAACACACACACACACACAAACACACACATACACCTACATATATACTAGGATCCTTATTCTGAGAAAAAAATTAACCTACCAGTATGTTTTTGGACTATTGGAGGAAACTGGAGTACCTGGAGGAAACCCATACAAACAGTGGGAGAGCATACAATATATATATATTATACAATATTTATTATAAATGAATAAATAGGACCCAATCTAGGGCTTTTCACCTATTGATAAATAGACCCCTTAGACCGATATGTTCCCATGTGAACTTCGGTTTCCATGAGTCTAATCACAGAAGATGTATGTCTCTAGGCATTACATGTCGGTCCTGTTTTTATATTATTTTAAAATATATCTCTCTCTAATGTCTGCACCAATTTTTCCACTTATGCAAACTTTAGTGTAACCAATTGCTTCCAAGAGGGGATTTACATTAATCTAAGATAAAACCATTTGTTTGGATAGCATTGTGGCCCCCAGGCCCTGGCTTGGGTAAGGAGCAGTTTAGTAATATATAAAGTAAATGTTAGCGCATCTTAAAAAAGTCACATTTTTTGCAAAACATTTCTTGAAATACTAATGTCAATTTCATAGTGAGCTATTTTCTCCAAATACCGATTTCCTTATTGTTGATCATAATAAAGTATCTAAAACAACAAATTATATTCTTTAAACAAAATAGTAGAGATTAGCGAGATTAGAAGCATGTTAAGTTTTGCAAATACAGTCTTTGAGTTTCACTTTTGCTATGTCATACAGCGAAATGGTATTAAACACTGTGAAATATCCTTTTGCAGACTTAATAGTCTACTGATCAATACATTTTGTGAAACTGTGTGGTATGGCATTTTGTGTCCAACTGTATAAATATTATACTTAACACTTTCAACATTTGTGCTCATCTTTTCTTGATAGGAATAACATTAAACGTCAAAGAGATCAATCAGCATTGAGCAATTGCGATGTATACTGAGAATGTAAATGTTGACCATTTTACATGTACTTTTTTACTTGAAATTGGTTAGTCACTAGTAAAATAATTGAGCAAGGTGTTATGCAATACGATTCATCCAATTTGATTGTAGTAATAATATATCATATCACAAAACTGATACATCCAATTAATGGTTAAGAATGAAGTTTCTAAATTAAGTGTAAGTTCAACTATTTATCTCTCAATAGTTCAACTATTTATCCGCCTCCCAAAACCATTGTTATCTTTCACTGGTGTAGCTGTTGTGAATGGGAGACAGATATAGGGGTATATTTAAGAAGCTATGGGTTTGAAAAAGTGGAGATGTTGCCTATAGCAACCAATCAGATTCTAGCTGCCATTTTCTAGAATGTACAAAATAAATGATAACTAGAATCTGATTGGTTGCTATAGGCAACATCTCCCGCAGTTTAGTAGATATACCCAATGGTGTTTGCCAGCATTGTTTTTCAGCTTTTGCTGTTTTTGTTTGTTTTAACACTTATATACCTTGCTTGATTTAATTTAGCATATTGATTATATTCAAAGAGTTTCAATTATACCATCTTACCTTTTTTTGTGAATTGAAGTGTTATTTAAAAGATAAACATTTCTTTCTATAAAAGTATACTACATTTACACAAGGGACACATGCTACACTATTTATTTGAGTAAAAAAGAGGCATTTATAAGATAGACAATTTTCGGACACACTTAGAATAAGTATATTAAAATAATTTGTACCACATCCACTGCTGTATTTATTTGAGTGAAAAAAAGGTGTTTATAAAACAGATAATTTGTTATCCTAATTGCAATAAACTACATGAGAGGACCTTGAAACCCCTTTTCAGCAAAAAAGAGGAGTTATTCTATTTGGGGCACTAATTCAAAAATATATTAAAAGAAAAACACCACTGAAATATTTAGATGAGAGAGACAAGTAATAAAATGTCATACCCACTAAACCTTTTTGTACATCCCAGTAACCCAGGCTACGGAGTCTACCCTTTGCCTATAGCAGCCACTTTTCCGCTAGAGGTTAATATGCTCATTGCTATTCTGCTGCCCTTAGGAATTTTAGGAGTTATTGACACTCATTACTGGGGTAAGCAAAATATTCAAACAATGAAAAAATACAAGTGAAGAATACCACAGTCAAATAGCAGAACAGGCCATAGCGGTACAAAATTAACAGACAATGTAAAGTTAAGGTACAAGTATCTGAGCACAGTCAGTATGGCCAAAACCAGCAAGAACACAACCAGTTAGTGAACTAGTTCTACGCTGGTGATGTACAAATGCCAGGCTTGGACTTATATAGGCGGTGTGTAACTATTAGTGTACACATAACATGTAATATCGCTGAACGTCATGATAGAAAAATGCACCTAGCAGCTAATGAGCAGCCACTAAAGAGCAATGAGACACATAATTAATGTCAGGACATGCACGCCAGCAGAATCTTGACAGGGTAGTCATAAGACAGATAAACTTGTATTGCAATTAAAATAAAACCGATTAGAAGTATTTGAATCACATCTACTTCAGTGTTTATTGAGTGAAAATGAGGCACTTATAAAACAATCCATTTTATGGGGGCGGTTGGTGTAAATTCTGGTCACTTGAACCACACATACTGTATGTTTAATTTCAGTGAACAAAGGTCTTTAAAAGTCATGACAAATCACCAACATTCATTTTTCCACTGCCTGCCATCAAACCATGGGGCACATTTATCAATGTTCACTTAAAGTGAAAAATAGTTTTCAATCCTTATCGCAATGATAAGGATTGAACTATTTCTCAAATTTATGTACAACCCAGCACAGAAACAGCATTTCCGATAAACTGCTGTTTCTGTGATAAAAAAAATCCATACTTACCCCGCCTCTTCGGAACGCGCTGTCCCTGGATCACCTCCTCGTCCTCTTCACTTCTCTTCTTTCAGCAATTGCGCATGTGCACAAACATCTCGCTCTGTCTCTGCAACTATAGTTGCAGAGAGTGAGCGGTGAGTGACAGGGAGGGATCATGTGATCCCTCCACACATGCGCTGTTCAGCTCTGTTCTTTGGAGCAGAGCTGACAGTACTGAGATTTTTCATTTATGATAATGTACGCCAGCTTCATGACAAGTTTCCGAAAAAACTATTTTTCGGAACTTGTTAGATTGCGAGAGGGAGCAGTCACGATACTATTGAATGGTGACTGCTCCCAAAAACGAAGCAGAATGCAAAGCAGCAGATATCCACGATATCTGCTGCGATGCACCTTTAATAAATATGCGGGGGACACAGAGGGACATGGATTGTACAGTAAGTGCACGACAGTGCACCATCACTATTTGTTAAACATGCCCCCTAATCTGTCCGTCATCATCATCATTCACCTTGAGCACATTTACTGTTTAACGATAGATGTACAATTTAGTGCTTTATCTTAGAGATTTAGCCGTCCACCATGTGCCATTGACTTAGGTGTAATAAAACATTTCCAATTAATTTTTTATTTTGCATTAATTACATAGTCATTGACTGCTTATCTTTGTTCAAGTATAGCCAGGGTACATTTCCATTTAGCTGAAAGACCACATATCAGATCATGTTATGGCAAATTAGTACAACTTTCAACATTTGTAATAACATTTCTATACTGTCAGAGATTCGCACTGACTCTTCTTGACAGTGATAATATACTAACAATGCTTTGAAGTTTGAAAGGATATCTATACTTTTTGTGCTGACCAAGGCAGCAACAATGCTTAAGCTATTGTGAGATGTACATAATAAATAGTCAATTTACAGAACAATAAACAGTGATAGATTTTCTGATTTATGCAAGCCTGAGTGCATTTCACATCCAAATTTAGTAAATGTATTTGAATTAGCATCCAATGTTCATGATGATAATGATGACGAGGATGACTGTGTTGGTGGTGATAATGTAGAACGTGAGGTTTGAGAGGTTTTTTTTTGCAACACGCAAAGTGTCCACTAGTAGTGAAAGCTGTGTAGTACTGCTGATCACTATAGATAACTAGCGGTTGTAATTTGAGAAAAGGGCCCAAAGGCTTATTTTACCATTAACAATGCCAATATAAAATGTGCACAAACTTATCATTTAATTCCATTCATCCTTTTGGCTTTTAAAATGCAAGTAAAGGAGAGATGAACTCTCACATTGAGATTATTGAAGTCTATGGATAGATGTCAGAGCTCTATGCTGTTCTGTGTACTATTGATAAATACAGATGATTAAAATGACTATTTAATATTCAAAATGAGTCCGATTTAGGGTGATTTGGGAGCTTAAAACATTTTGAAGCTTTTTTTATTTATAGTGTGTTGTGTTTGTTAATAACTGTACTTTATAATTAGGTTTTAGCCATATTGTACAATGTGCAGTCCAGAATAGAGACCGTTTAGTTGTACAATAATTTCATATCCTCAGAATGTTCAATTACATTATATAATGTCTTTAGAATCTGTAATTTCACTCCTGCATACAAGTTTATAAGTAGTGTCTATACCATATGAACATGTTCCTACAGTAAATTTTAGCTAGAAAAATATTAGGTTGGTCATTTGCCATATAGGCTTGACTTATTGTTCTAGTGTCATTATAACAAGATTGCTAAATAAATTAGTCATTGCAGGTGCAGATGGTCCCATAAGGTCTTCCTTAAATAAGAATTTAGTACTCTAATAAACACAAGAATAGTACAATGTTGTTTTGCTGCAGAATCGGAAACACCTTCAATGTTCCCAATCTCTACCTCTTCAAATATCAAGGGCTCAAATACTTTCTATTAACATTTTCATTGGGCCTGGCATTTAATTCCTTTTCAATGGCCTCATCTGCCCCTCACAAAGCCCATTGGAGAAGTACAAGGGGAGAAACATGATGTCACAGAAAAGGAAACACACTTGTGCTGCCATAAAAGTTGTACATTACCTTGTTTTCATTCTTAAGCTGTAGAATTTTTCATTACAATGTAGAGTGGTATAATGTACTGCAGTCAGATCTAAAACACTAGCAAGCTTTCAGCTAAGGTCTGTTTGAAGTGTGCATAATTAAGACTATGATTTTGGAGATTTAAAGGTTCTTTTTGCTGATTGAGGCCAGTTTCAGAGATTTTGAACATCATGTTTTAAAATAAAAAAACTCTCCTAGTGATACATGCATTGAATAGGAAACACTGTTTCCGTTGTACGAGCATTATGCAATACATCTCAGCTGTGAAAGCAATGTAGACGCTGTCTGTGGAATTGTAACAGCTAAAACATTTACATGACGGAGCAAAATAATCAAAACAGGAGCTTACGAAAACTCATGAGCATTTCTTTTTTGTATTTGTTAACTGGAAGACTTGGCGTCCAAAAGCACTGGTTTGACACCACCATGAAATAAGGCAGTGCATTGCATAAAACTCACTATTTACATTACCAAACATAAGTGTTACCATCTTAATGATTATTAGGTGACACTGCTATTGTTGTCAATGGTTTACTCTCGCCCTAACTTTACTTGTCTAAATTTTATTTTTTTGGTTTTCTAAACAGGACCGTTCTCTATGAATGCTGCCCTGGTTACATGAAATTGAATAATCAAAAAGGATGTCCTGCAGGTATGAAAGCTATTTGTAGGATGGAATTAATTTAAATCCTCAGCCTTGCTAAATGTTATATACTGTAATACTCTGGAATGTCTTGAGTCCAGAATATAGGGGCCCCAATGGTTCTATCGCTTGGGGGAGCAATGTGAATCACTGCAATAATACATTTAAATTAAGTTACTTCAATGGGAGATTCCGCACAATGGGTGACAATTTAGACACTTGTATCAGGTTACTAAGGATATACTGTAAGAATTGCAATAGTGGCGAATGCTCAAGATGAACCAGACCGTGATAGAAATGAACTCTATGTGACTTAACCATGAATGACAATTGGCTTAGGGCGTGCAATGAGGACTAGCGATAAATACACTCCTGGCTTATTATTGATTCATTTTATAAAGCCTAAATGTTTTTGAAAATGTTCATCCATCCTTTATTAATCAAAAGAGGGTAATCTCTTAATTTGCTCTTTCCCTTCTCTCCCTTGTCTCACCAGTTGCTCCTATTGACAATGTCTATGGCACTCTTGGAATTGTGGGAGCCACATCAACACAAGATTACTCTGATAGGTCAGAGCTGAGGAAGGAAATTGAAGGAGTTGGGTCCTTTACTTTCTTCGCACCCAGCAATGATGCATGGGACTTACTAGATGCTGTAAGAACATTCATTTGATTATAATTCTGTTTTATTCCTACATGATAAGATGTTTTCAATGTTTCATTCCATAACATGTATATGTGTGTTATAATAATAATAATAATAATAATAATTATAATAATAATATCATTGCAAATATTGCAAATATTTTTGCTTTTCTGTTTTTAGGATGTCCGTCAATCACTGCTTAGCAATGTGAATATTGAGCTGCTGAATGCTCTCCATTACCACATGCTTAATAAGAGAATGCTGACCAAAGATCTTAAAAATGGACTGACCCTAACATCTATGTTCAATGACCAACCTCTCCTGATTAACCACTATGCCAATGGGGTAAGTTCTTCGCTTTATTTAGTGACATCTTCATGTCCTGTAACTCGGTTGACAGCCAAGCACGGAGTGTGGAATGTGGGCTGTGCACCACATACAGAGACATGAAGAGAAACAGGATGTAGACTTCCCAAGTCAAATCAGACCTGTCCGTATGAATCATGCCTTGAGTAGGATAGCGTCGGATGCCCATTATATAGCACAGCTGTGTCATCTGAGACAGGGAGTATTGGTGCAGACCGCTATAAATAAGAGTTGAGACTGAAATTATCAAATTATAACAGAAGATTAAAGGAGACCATGCACAATAGATTTTCCTTAAATGCAGTCCCTTTAACTATAATTTCCAGTTCACTTATCTTATAGAGAACAGTAATAGTGAACATGATGTAAAAGTATGGACTACGATAAAGACAAGGTTGAAGGATTCAGATCTGTGGAAAGGGTAAGGTCTGAGCTAAAGACAGTGTACAGTAGTGTTTCCCAATTCCAGTAGTCAAGTACCTACAAAAGCTCATGCTTTGTGCATCTCTGTCTGAGAGAACAGGTGGGAAAATTACTTTCAAAATTTTCAAATAGATTTGCTCATCTGTGTATGATTAAAAAAATCCTCACAATCTTTTGGAGGTAATTGAGGACAAGGCATTGGAGTAAAAGATTCTTTGGAATGTGAGAGGAACATTATAAGGATACCAGTTAACATGTGTCCAACAATACTCCTAGTTCTATTGTTTGAATATAACAATGACAGCTTGAATGCTTGCTATCTTCATTATGGACCTAATAGGTGTCTTTGCAGATACAGGAATCTATGGATTCTAACACAGTTGTGTAACCAACCCTGCACTTTTAGGATATTGTGATTTTCCTTTTATGAGTCCTATTAATTCAACGTACTCATTATAATGCACCAAGTAACTATTTCTGTCACATCAAGTGAATTATTTAATGGGGCATATCTATTTTTTTTTTTTTTTTTAAAGGGAATTATGCTAATATATGTAGGTGTGCAATGTTACAATACTTACAAGAATTGTAGTCTATTCTCAGATTTCAAGCAATCAATGTTTTATTACAGATTGTCACAGTTAACTGTGCAAGAGTTATCCATGGTAACCAGATCGCCACCAATGGTGTTGTTCATGTGATTGATCGTGTTGTGACCGCTGCTGGAAACACCATTGGGGACTTCATTGACTCCGAAGATGAACTATCATCTTTTCGAGTAAGTTTCTAAATGCAAAGAAGGAATGTTCTGGAGAAGTTTCTCTCTCAAAAGGTCACAGGGTGCAACAACAACAACACAGGATAGCACAACTTAATAATAATAATAATAATAATAATAATAATAATAATAATAATAATAATAATAATAAGTCATGCTATTACTGACTATGTCGTGTGGCACTGTGGGACTGTAATTAGCATTGCTGCCTATTAGAGTGCTGGGCATTGGGTTTAAAATAACAAGGGTGCCATCTGGAAAGTAGATTTTGGGCCTCATTTAGGTATGGGAGAAAGTCTACACAGGGGTGCAAATTTGCACCTGCACAAGTCCCTTTATAAATGCGACTTTTTTTGTTGCATGCATGGAAAATGCTGCTAGTATTTGTATGTAGTACACACATACTTACCAACTAAATCTGCCCCCACCGCAACACAACATGATTTCCCAAGGTGCAAAATTGCACCTACAACTGGAATTTACGCTAAATTAGGCACTTTGTCTTTATGTACATTCCTGCCATTAAAAAGTTGGAGATCCCTAATGACAGACATGAATCAATTGCACATATATCATTCATTTTAAATGGTTATAAATAAATATTATGCAGAAATGTTATTGCAAACTACAGAAGCACAGGAAATGTTACATGAGAAAATATGTTCTTTTATGTGCTTTTTAGGCAGCTGCTATTGCTTCAAATGTTTTGGAAAAACTTGAAAAACCAGGACATTATACTTTGTTTGCTCCAACTGATGAGGCTTTTGAGAAACTTCCACCAGGGGTTCTTGAGAGGATCATGTCTGACAAAAAGGCTGCTGAGGGTATGTTTATAGCTGAGTTATTTATACATGTCACAAACATAGAAGCTACAGGATCATGACTTGGTGAACAAGTTATATGTCATTTATCTTCACCAAGCTAAATGATATATTTTAACCAAAGGCTACAATAAAATAGTGGCCTAGGGGTTAGCACTTCTGCCTCACAGCACTGGGGTCATGAGTTCGATTCCCAACCTTGGCCTTACCTGTGTGGAGTTTGTATGTTCTCCCTGTGTTTTCGTGGGTTTCCTCCGGGTGCTCCGGTTTCCTCCCACACTCCAAAAACATACTGGTAGGTTAATTGGCTCCTAGCAAAATTGACCCTAGTCTCTCCCTCTCTGTCTGTCTCCCTATCTGTGAGTGTGTGTCTATATTAGGGAATTTAGACTGTAAGCTCCAATGGGACAGGGACTGATGTGAATGAGTTCTCTGTACAGCGCTGCGGAATTAGTGGCGCTATATAAATAAATAATGATGATGATGTCTGGTAAATTATGTAGGCCAATAAAGCATATTTGTTTTTGCTAAATGAATGATATTGTATTTGTTCAGTTCATGTCAATATAAATTGCATAGCCACTAGATGAAATTATGTACTTTTTAATTTCTCTTTTTCCCCCCTCAAATTTACTACACCATATAACTCCAACATTAAATTAATTACACATAGAATTAAAACAACTATTTCTTAAGAACTATGGACATGTGCTGGATAGCTACTAGAGATGGACATTATTTAATTATTTTTATGATATGATATAAACCGATAATAATCAGTTATGCATATGAATCTTCTTTTAGCTCTCGTTAACTTCCACGTTCTGGACTCTGTCCAGTGTTCTGAAGCCATATTGGGTGGGAGTATTTTCGATACCCTGGAAGGAAGTCCACTTCAGATTGGGTGTGATGGTGACAGCTTGACAGTGAATGGCCAGAAGCTGGTGAACAGGAAAGATATTGTCACCAGCAATGGTGTTATTCACTTGATTGATGAGGTTCTTATCCCTGATTCTGGTGAGTAACAAATTATTAGTGTACTATGGAGGTGACCAAATGATTTGATATTACAACTTAATTTAGTTAGTTTATAAAAATTCTTTGTATACAATAATTTTATTTTGAAGGTTCCCATAGGACACTTATATGCCACTACATACAGATGGAGTAAATTTTAGTGCATATTACGTGGCACATGTCACAGTTAGGCTGGGTACACACTACAGGGGTCTCAGACGATTTTCGAGGCCAATCACTCGATGAACAAGTGTTCTGCCCGATATTGCATTAGTGTGTCCACTGCAACAATGAGTGATTGTTCTTCCAAAGCTCATCGTATCATTTAATTAAATTTTTTAATGGAACTAAAAATCTCGTTTAGCAATGGAACAATGTTGTTCCAATCCTGCAATGTGCATGTACTTACAATCAGGATGTCCATAGAGTTTAGAGTGTCACAATCTATTCAGCCTATGGGTATGACAGATGAAGAGCACAGATCTGACGGTAAAACGTGTATAGTGTGTACACATCAGGAGAGGGCTGGCAAACTTTAGCCCAGGGGGCGAGATTCGGCTTAGCAGCCTATTAGGAACATTTTAAAGGAAAATAAATACATGCAGCCAGTGACCCAGCCCAAGGTGGCCCACTATGGGACTTGCCCGGGGAGCATATGCCCCCCTGGCCCCCAGCCCAGCCAGCCCCTGGTACACATGAATCAGAATGCTGATCGGGACTTTTTTTTTTAATCAGTCGTTGGTATAATCGTTATAGATAACACATCGGGAGAAAATTTCTATAGTGTATACCCAGCCTTACACTTATTCACTTCAATAGAATAAAAATGGAATAATGGTCTATCTAATTGGTGGTAATTAGTAGACTTGGTTGGCTGAATGCAGCAGTAAAGCCTGTTGCATTTGTATAGTGACTGTGCTTCTGCCAGGTGTTGATTCAGTTTATCTATACACTGCATTGTGTCTCACTTAAGGTGTATTACACTTGTAAAAACTCCATAACCACCTCAAACTTCCTCTAGTTAAGAAACTTATATAAACTCTGCCCATGTCTCTAACACTCAGGGTCGTCGATAACAGTGGACCTGGTGGTGTGTTTTCTGTAATAAATCACTATTTAGCAAACAACATACAGAAATTGTAATTATTCAACGTGATATGTAAAGAACAGTTTACACTTTGTATTTTCATTTACGCAACAGAATTGTAAGATCTTTAGTAAAGTGTCAGTCTCTTAATGCTTCTTTCACATTTTTTTTTGCATTGCAAATGAGCGTGTATATATTTGTTATATTGCAGCATAGCTTCCCCCACTCATTTGAAACAAAATAATCATTGATAATGTATTTTTATATGCTGAGATAATGTGGTGTTTAGCTTTATATACATCATTTATTAAATTGGGATATATTTACACAGTGATGAAAGTGAAACGCTTTGACTAATCAATCAATGAGACTTTAGAATTAGTAGGTAATCATTCTTCTTGCCTTTATTTCAGCAAAGCAAGTTCTGGAGCTTACAGGAAGCCAACAGACCGCTTTCACTGACCTTGTGGCACAAATGGGTCTAGCAGCTTCATTGAGACCAGAGGCGGAATACACTCTCCTGGCACCATTAAATGACGCTTTCTCTTGTAAGTTATGTATATGTGTATATGTATCTATTAGTAATATAAGAATTAGTAAATATTGTATACCCCTATGACTTAGTTAAGAAAATATATCTCTCAGAATTAATTCAATTATGTTTAGTGTCTCAAAAGTATATTTTTGTTACTGCTTTAAATCAGCTTACATTGTAGTTTTGTTGGTGGAAGGGGAGAATTCTGTATCCAGCCTGCTGTCCTCCTTTACAAATATGGTCACTGCATAACGTTGTGAACATTAATTAATGATCCATTTCCAATTTTCAAAGTTAACTGTAAACATGACTATTTTTTGTTTTACAAAAATTGTTGCTTAATGGGAAGGGTGGGTCCAGGTTTAGTTTAAAACAGAAAAAATGGAGAAAATAAAAAATACGAAGAAAATTCTTGGCCACTCTCCAGGAATGAGATCCTGGGAGTCTGGGAGACCTACTCGGAACTCGGGAGTCTCCGGGACTCCCAGGAGAGCAGGTAGGTCTCATCGCATTCTGCCTATAATGTGTGCGAAAATAACGCGACTCTCAGGGAATCGTGTAATTTTGGCTCTGACCGCCAAAGAAACAACAATTTTATTACGCCCCTGATTTACTGTACTCGGATCACTTGCATAAACCATTAGGCATACATTGTATTCTATTATGACATTTTCCAATTTCTTTTACCTTCCCAGCTGATGTTTTGTCAATGGACCAACGTGTCCTTAAAATGATTCTGCAGAATCATATTATCAAGCAAAAATTTGTCCTTAGTGGACTTTATAATGGACAAACACTAGAAACTCTTGGTGGAAAGACTGTCAGAGTATTTGTGTACCGCACTGTAAGTATGTTTTTTTTATTAATATTACAGTAAATAATATCTCACAGCACAGTACATAGTGATAAAGAGCAGTGTGTCATTGATTACTATACCTAACACAGCACATGATCTTGGCACAGGGTAGATGGGCTCCACTGAATTCATGTATCCGGTGATTATGGTAGTTATGGCATCTTTTGCCCACTCTGCCACTTCAAAACTGTTGAAAAAAATGTTTTTACAGAGATAAAAACATAAAGGAGTCTATTTATTATTCAACAGTGGTAACAATCATTTTGTGTTGCTGCAAATCACAGTGATACATAATGCAGACCCCCCCCCCCCCCCCCCTCCTCCACAATAATGTTTTTCTGTTCACCGCTGCCGGCAAATGGAGAAAGTGCCATGTGCATTGGCATAGCGCTTTCCTCTGGGAGGGATACAAAGAGGCCAGTGAATCTTCAACTTGATCACACTGAAAAAAAAAGAGTAATGCCATCCTGAGATGGCATTACTTTGCTGTGAAAAGCAAAGATAAATTGCCTAATACTGCTGTCCCCATAGAGGTGTCGATAATTAGGTTAATGTTGGAGAAATCTCTGATTTCTGCAGCGTAAACTCTTTGTTAAATAAGACAAAGTGTCGAAAGAGTCTTTTGCTGCCGTTTACGCCGTCATTTTGTTAACTAGACCCCATAGTGACAACTGTACATAATACTGAACAATTGCTGAGACCATAAAATTAACATCTGACTATAGTACAGCAAAAAAATTTCCAGTAAAACATTACAAAAGTAAATACCATAATGAATGAAATTATCATTTGGTCATTTGTTAAGGATAATCAGAAACTGCTCAATGTTTCCCTAAAATCCTGCCCATTGTTTTGGAACTAAAACTATAATGGTCTTTTTGAAATGTCTTGTTTATTTTTATTCCTGCCTTATACAACTCAGAAGATAAACCTGAGCCGCTTTGTTGAGGTCTTACTATTGGGAACAAATTAAAGCTTGCCAAATAATTGACGTCTGCACAGGTTGTACGCTATAAAATGTTGTTACAGAAGACTTCTTAAGTTCTGACTACGGCTGTTAATATCAATATTAGGCTGTGTGCATTGAAAACTCCTGTATGCTTCGTGGAAGCAAGGAAGGCAGGAACGGCGCCATTCACTCTTTCAGAGAGATCATCAAACCTGCTGAAAAGTCATTCTTCGATATCTTAAGCCAAGACAGGCGTTTCAGGTAAAAACCATAACTCTTTTATAATTATTATGTTCTCCCTGTGTTTGCGTGGATTTCCTCCGGGTGCTCCAGTTTCCTCCCACACTCCAAAAACATATCAAAATTGACCCTAGTCTCTCTCTCTCTCTCTCCCCCTCTCTCTCTCCCCCTCTCTCTCCCTCTCTCTCTCTCTCTCTCTCTCTCTCTTCCCCCCCCAATGGGGCAGGGACTGATGTGAATGAGTTCTCTGTACAGCGCTGCGGAATCAGTGGAGCTATATAAATAAATGATGATGAAAAGCATTAAAATTAAGGTTTTATTACAATTTTAAATTACCATACCACTCAACATTTACTTGCAAAGTCGGGACAAAATAAAAAAACAGCCCCCGATCCTCCCAAACCCTACACTTTTTATTATTACAACTGGCACATTCATTTAATATTGAACACAGACATTAAAAGAGAATCCAATAGAAAATCCCAGTCATTGGAGGATTATTCAAAATTTCTGTAATCAAATAATTTGAAAGTACTGACATGTGAGAAAATGGGAAGAATAAGCAATGTGGCGAGTAATTTCAGAGTGAAGTTGGACTCTCTCCTCTCTTCCTTCTTCTTTTAAGCCGCTCAACACTGCATCCAGGTAGTGTGAAGCATTCTGCTATATGAGCATTCTAAATGCCCTGGTGTAGAATGTATCGAGTCGCCAACCTCAGGCTGCTGCCCTAGTTTTCATTTATATTTTCTACCTTTTAGTGATATAATAAAGATTTGAGTTTACGATTAGGAATTGTTCCATTGTGCTCATTTGGATAGGCTCCTTTCAATTTATGAGTAGGCATTACTACTTTTGATTTCACTGTCAATGGCTGAGAGATAATAACATTTCTAGTTTTTGTAGTGTTCCCTGCATTGTGGACTTGATCTTTAGGCAAAAGAAATTCTATTCTAAGAAAATGACAACTGTGGTGATACCCAGAAAAGCATATACATCCAGATAGGAAAGTGCTGCTAATTATTGTTTACACCTCAATACAAATAACCTTTTCATGATATAATGGTCATCATAGATAATTCCGACAAGTCACACACTATGCGGGTGATTAAATTCAGCGCAATGTGTCCCTGGAACAGTCCACGGAGGCAGATCACTGTGATGTTCAAGCTGAAATCTCTGCTCATTTTTGGAGAAACACAGAGAAATAAGTGGATATTCCTTATCGTGATAGGCAACAATGTGCGCAATAGGCAAGTTGATGTCTGGCTGCACAACGCGCTGAATTGAATCTCCCCCTATGTGGCATACAATGCAATAGTCCTCTATTCAATAGATGCATCTTTTCCAATGTGATCTTTGAAGCCCATCAAAATAGTTTCCATTTTTCTGAAACCACCTTCTCTGAGTAGATGATTTGATTTTAAATAAAGACAAATACATTTGGTTAGGTTAGGTACATATAATGGATACATACAATAACAGCAAGCACCAATCTGCCATTTAACTTCCCTTGTAATGTACATGTACCTTGATATATATATAGCAGTTATAAATTTGTTACAATGCTGGTAAATTGTTTAAGCTCATTTGTCAAGTAGCTCCTGAATGAGTAGTTTGAAAACATGACTTCCATCAAATTTAAGGATCATATGTTTCTCTGTGCCCTGTGGTCTGCTCATTCATTCTTCGTTTCTTTTCACCAGATAGATGTTACTGTATATTTAAACTTACTCAAGTACAGCCTACAGTATTGAAAGTTATAATTGTAATTTGCTGTAAAAGAGACACCAGTTCATAGACTTCAGAATAACATTAAATTACTTTAAAAAGTGTTCAGCAAAGTAAAATTGGTAAAGTACCCCAAGATGTAATACAATAGATGTGGACTAACTAGATGAGATCATGTGCTGGAAAATGAACCATCTAATTTAGTTCTGCTGATTGAGCATTTTTTTTATGAATTATTTCTGCAGTGCAGGTTTATGAAATGTTTAATAAACCACTTAAGAGCCATCTGGCATATTGCTGGAAAGCCATTTCTAAAGCTTACTTCATTTTGGTTTGGCACAACTTTACTGAAAGTCTTTGGTTTGTGGCTCAAACAGTATTTTAGACATTTCAGAACGTTTGCAGTACACCACAATGCTCTCATTTATATATAGTGTTAGCTGAGCTTGCATTGCATATAAAATAATTAACATTAAGCAGCTAAACTTAAAACATTATTAGTAAAATATATTTAAGCAACATTTAGATTATTTTTATAGAAAACATAAATGGGTATTAGCAATGGTATTAGCAAACTCAAATTTGTCAAATGTATGAAAAGATTACATTAACACACAACATTTTAATAAGGTCCCAACTGATATTGATACTAAGATGATCAATTTAAAAAAGAATTAGAAGTGTGATTTAATAGTGAAAGATTGCTGTGAGAATCTGCTGTTCATTGCAACCCTGGATAGTTGATTACACAGAGATTGCAATGAAAAATGTGTCTTCCATATAGAAAATAAAGGTTTTATGATATGTCCGGGGACGGAAATAGAGACAAAGTTATATGTGATAAAGGGTCAAAAGATTAATTTCCAACACTGTAAATGTCGGCATTTAAGCTGCCGACACAAAAATGTCGACAGGCTAAATGTCAACACTTGCATTGGGTGACAAGTGGACAATGTTGTCAGTGTGATTGGCGATATTCACAATGTCACCATTTTCGTGTCAGCAGGTTAAGTGCTGACATATACAGTGTCGGAAAGATGTTCGGAACCCATTTAAAATGATGTGAAATAGTTATAAACACCATGATAGATATGGAGGGAGAAAAATAATATTATGACTAAGTACATTATTTATTACATTATTTTTCTTCTTTTAACCTTTAATTAATCATTCCTAGTTTCAACAACATTCTGAGGCAGAATCCTTAATCCATAAATTAGAACATAATAAAAACACTTGGGGTAGCCAACTATGGTGGTGGTTTGGTTATACCATCCATTATAATCAATTAGTCACTGTTTTGGGGCACATAATATTTTGCAACCTATGTTGTATACAACTTTCTTTCAGCACCCAAATACACATTTGTGTACTACTGTGCAGATAGCTGTATATGTTTTGTCCTGGCTGACAGGGTAAGGAAAGGAACAAGTTGTACTAAATACATATACCCTATTTTCTACACCCTTTATCCTCTCGTACTTACGCTGTCTGTATTCCTAGCAAACAATGGTTGTAGTTGAGCTGTTCCGGTTTTGAAATGTGGCCAATGATTCACCGTTTGTTTCATCTGCATGTATAACATATTAATGTGCCTGTGTAATGTTTGAGTATTTAATACAATGTTTCACTTTTTATTAGCATTTTCCTAGAACTCATCCAATATGCTGGTCTGAAAGACATTTTTTCAGAAGCTGGAGCCTGGACCCTCTTCCTTCCTACCAACGATGCTTTCAAGGGACTTAGCAGCGCTGAAATTGAGACCCTAAAACGTACGTTTGCTTATGGTTCTTTTCTTTGTCACAATTTTAAAGGTTTGGTAAACTTCCCCAAGCTAAATTTCAATTGCAGGTTTTGGATGACCTGCAAGCAGGCATCTGATTGGTTGTAAGCTCCCTATGACTTACCATCTTCTTCAGCTTACAACCAGATGCCTCTATCTCTGACAAACTTCTCTTCAATCATTTTTCTTTTTTTAAACAGTGATTTATATTTAGCACAAAAGCATTATACAACCTGTGCTGTGATTTATGTTTCTTTGTGTGTACTTTCAGGGGACAAAGTAGCTCTTCAGAACATCCTCCTCTACCATCTGGCTCCAGGAGTGTTCATTGGTGGTGGATTTGAACCTGGTGTAACAAACGTTTTAAAATCTCTGCAAGGAAGCAATGTCATGATTAAATCAGTATGTAAACTATGTTATTTTAACTATATATTTATAATTAGCTTTCAAGAATGTGACCCTATGAGCTATGTAACTTGTATCAGCCAATTTTAGAGTTCATAGACATTCACACACTATGTGACAAGTTGCATATTACCTAAGGTCCTGAGCCTTGCCCGCAGCAATTTCATCCATCATGAAACTTGTCAGAGAAGTGCAGCTGTCATTGGGATCTTTGATCCCTATAACGAGTGCTGCTGCCAGTTCTTGCCTGAACACATCGAAAAGTTCAGCTGGATGAAAGTGTAAAAAATATTGTAAATATGTGACCTTGACCATGGGCATCAGTGGTTACATAAAATAATTACTGCAATTTTTTTAATTTGGAATGGATTATTTAATATTTTAGAGCTTATTTACACTTGAGTGTTCAAAGTGCTTAAAATAATGCATGCAGCAATCTTATATCATAAGATTTATCATTCAAATTGGTTTGATTACTAGTGAATTCAAAAGAAGTTCTGAATATAGTACCCTTCAAGTTTAACTAGGTAATGACTAAATCCATAACGAGCACACAGATAAAGAGGTTTTTATATTGTGATGCAGTTCATGTACAAAATACAGGTACATATCATACGTCTCCTAACAGGCGCATATCATACTTGTCCTCTCTGCCGAAATGTCCAGGTGACGCCTGATTTCCGGGTATGTCTTCTGGACTCCTGGGAGAACACGGCATACTCCCGCATCTTGCCCATGGGAGCCTCCATGACACATTTTGTGGTGAATCGTGTTATCTTGCGGAAAATTTAATTTTTCTATCATTGGGTCATGTAACAGGGCTAAAAATTGTGTAATTTGTCACACCTAGCCCCCTTTCTCCCTCACTTTTTAACTCCCCACAGGGATCTCCCAGAGGGGAGGAATAAATGTTGGCAAGTATGGCGTATATGCGTGTTTCTGCAGGAATGCATGAGCCACATTTGCATAAATATGCCTTAACTGTACTCTGCCTACGTTAAAACGCTGCTTCCCTCCCCTGTACCGACCTCTCCAGATGCAGTCAGGCATAAATGCCATAGTTTGCAAGGGCGCATATGCATTCGCGCACTTTCTGGGCATGTGCAGAACGATTTCACACAAGATAAGCGTTGAACGTCCCTCTCTGCATCAGCCCCACAATCTTTATTGATATTGAATTAAAATGTCCCAACTAACTACTGCAGGGTATATCTTAATGATAAGCTAAATTACATAATAGAAGATATTATGGTACAAAGAAAAGGAATGTGAATTAAAATCTTGATTTGATACACTTTCGCCTGCTTTTGATCATATGTGTACATCTGATCCAATTAACTTCTCATAATAAAGACATTTGTTGCTAAATTACTAAATCCTGTTTTGGTTTTCTATAGATAAACGATTCCATCACTGTGAATGATGTGCTCTCAAAGGAAAAAGATTTAATGGCAACCAATGGTGTAATGCATATTGTAGATAAACTGCTCTTCCCTGCAGGTGAGTATGATATAAGATTGCTCTCATCACTTGTTAAGGAGCAAAACAATGATATATATATATATATATATATAGCATTAAAGGAACATTTATCATCGATGTGCGTTAGTTATATTTATGTTTAAACAGGAAGGTGTTTATTAGGAAGGTGTAATTGTTATTTTGCCACAGTAACGGTTTTCTGATGGATCAGTGCATCTGTGTTATGTAGCTACAGCCTAACATGTGTTGGTCCCTCTAATTAAACAGCAATGCTAAGTCCTTTTTGATGTCAAAGAGCCAGCATCACATTACATTCCATTGAAAGCTAGATGTAAACCTCTAATTTCTTAAGCGACGTCACTGGGAAACTGCTTTACAGACTGTAAGATAAAAACTTTCTGACCTATTTTCTGTTGAATTGTTGAGACCTCTGAAATGTAGGGCCCAACACTTTGTGCAGGGGCTCTTCCTGCATCCCTCCGGTGTAGAAGTGGGAGACGGATAAAGCAATAAGACACCACCTTAACCTGGGCTCCTCACTTGGGGTCACTTGCTGAGCTTTGGGCCTAAAGCATAATAAGCCCTGATTGTAGATGTGTTTGGTGGTCCCTCATTTTGCGCTGTGATAATAGCCTATCCATTTCATGCCAAGTGCGGTGGGTTCAGAACTATATATTAACCTCTAGCCTAAAGGTGGGGACCATAACTCAGCACTATATGACACAGCAGAGTGTGAATCCTATTCAACCTGCTAGCCAGTGGATGGCAAGACAATATAATATAATAGCCCAGTGCTGGGAGCTCTAACCTGGGTCCCCATAATGCAGGTGAATTGCCAGAGTAGCTGTCTTCTAGCCCCCACCTTGTACTGTGAGTGTTCAACACATTTAGACAAGTTATAATCTGAATTCTGGAGAATTCATTATTAAGAACTGAAGGTTTTTCTTTTTAGATTCTCTTATTCCTGGAAATTATCTGGCCATAAAACAATTACTAGGACCAGGGGCCTGATTCATTAAGGATCTTAACTTGAGAAACTTCTTATTTCAGTATCATGGACAAAACCATGTTACAATGCAAGGGGTGCACATTAGTATTCTGTTTTGCACCTAAGTTAAATACTGCCTATTTTTAGATGTAGCACACAAATATCAACTTTAGATTTCAGTGTACAAATAAGCTATCAAGTATTTGTGTGCTACATGAAAAAACTGACAGTATTCAACTTATGTGCAAAACTAATGTGCACCCCTTGAATTTTAACATGGTTTTGTGCAGGAGACTGAAATAAGAAGTTTCTCAAGTTAAGATCCTTAATGAATCAGGCCCCAGATTTGGATCCTGAAGACTTGTGCCTGTTAGATAGGGAACTTTTTAGCCCTGTTTACTTTATCTCTAGGTGACAACACTTGCTTATAACTTGTTTTACATTATTATTATTATTATTATTATCTTTATTACACAAATTATATCTTTAGCTAAATTCTCGTTTTTGTGTATTTATGGCACGTGCTATGTGATATTTGCTATTATAGTATTAATGTAGTTCACATTTAACCCTTTGTATTTTTTTTTTCTTTTAGACGCAGCTATTGGTGATGAACAACTGTTTTTGATTCTTAATAAGATCATAAAATATTTTACAATTAAGGTACATTATTTTTAAACCTTATTTTTTGCATTTGATAAATACATTGTGAACAATCTGGGATCTGTTAGACTGTAACAGTATATTTCATGCCAGCATAGTGTTAACATATTGGGGCTCATTAGACTTGCATCCATTATGGGAACTTTAACAAATCAGTCCCACTTCCAACAATTTTTGATATGTTGAACTCTTGCCATTGTTTTAATGTTAAGAGAGCTCTGTTTTTTTATTTGTATCTTTTTTCTTATAGTTTCATTATCATAGAAGTTCCTTTGCTCTCAATACATACAGTACCATCCACTCTGATAATCATGGATGCTTCCATACAGCAAAATCAGACCCTGTAGAGATTATTTTAGTTATTATAAAATAGCTGTTTGTGTATTTTTGAAGTTATGTTTTAGAGATAACTGTAGTATCAATAAAACAGAGCTTTAATTAGCCTAGGTGTTTTAGTGAAAGTCTGCTAGTTATATGGATTAAAAAAATCAGAACTCAGGCACTATCATCATCATCATCATCAGCAGTTATTTATATAGCGCCACTAATTCCGCTGTACAGAGATCTCACTCACATCAGTCCCTGCCCCATTGGAGCTTACAGTCTAAATTCCCTAACATACACAGACAAAGACTCAATGTGATAGCACCCAATTAACCTACTAACATGTATTTCGCGTGTTGGAGGAAACTGGAGCATCGGTAGGAAACACATGTAAATCCAGGGAGAACATAAAAACTCCACACCAATAAGGCCATGGTTGGGAATCGACCTCATGACCGCAGTACTGTGAGACAGAAGGGCTAACCACTAAGCCAACATGCTGCCCATTATTTTACAAAATAATTGATTAAACAGTGATTAATACCCACAGCTGCTAGCCAAGAGAACCTGCAATCTCTAAAATGAGAATATGCAAAAGATACCTAACGCAGAAACCAATAAAAATCTATATATTTTATTTGAAATATACAATATATTTGTTGAGCAAGTCATTTACTTAGCTTCAGTCTATCAGCTACACACGGTGACAGCAGCAGTTTTGTGGGATGTTCCCATATTTAGATCATCAAATTCACTAGGAAATGAAGCAGATGCACCTACCATTGAAGATATAGATTTATATGTGTATTTAACGGGTCCACTTTAAAGAAATATATGTTAAATTAGTAATGTACTTTAATTCGTCCTCTTCTAATACATTCCATTTACTCTGCAGCGTGGCAGCACCACATTTAAGGAAATCCCTCTCACCAAATACAGTAAGTAATAACTTTATTTCATTAACAAACAAAAAATAGGATTAGGGAAAAGAAAATGTACATATTTTTTTCTGAGTCACGTACAGATAAAATGTATATTTGAATTGAAGATTAAATTTACTGGACTGTGTTTGTGGAATGCGATGCTCATGACTGCTTGTCACTTTGATGTACATGTCCACATGGAGACAAAAGATTTTTGTTTTGGCAAATAAATTTCATGGTTTGGCATCCATCATTTCTTGCAGTTTGGCAAATTAGACCACAAGTGATAAAATGATTCATTTTTGGTTTTGCTACCGCTCCAAACTCCTGTGGCTTCCTACAAATGTATTTCTCTTACTCATTTCCTTACCACAGTATTATTAAAGCATACTGAAAATAGATATATTTTAACGTCCTGACTATTAGTAGTGGTTGAGACTTATCCTTCTCATTTTACCATTACATATAAATTTTAAGGTTCTATAAATATCAGTGTTTCACAGCTACTGAATTGCTGTGTGAAAGTGATCCTGAAGATGTTTGTGAATTTTAAAATTTCCTTTTAAAAGGTAATTTTCAACAACTAATTCTAAAAAATCATTAAAGTGAACAAGTGTGAACAAAAAAAAAAGTGAACAAGTGTGATCACTTTACTAGAAATTGAATATCTGGACCAAATTTGCCCCATAGAGTGTTGCTTATTTTTACTAAATACCTCACCATAAAAAAGTGGTTGGTGGTCTTTAAACCAGGTAGACTTACCTGTGGCACAACAGGAGCATACTTATATTATCCTCACACTTCAAAGGCTGATAAGTCCAACTGTACAAATTACTGTCTTAGACACTACTTGCAGGCAACCCAGTCTGAAGATATTATTGGTAAATAAAACAAGCAACTATAAAAGTTAACAGAAAAGTCAACTCACAGTGTACATTAAAGATGCTTACTTATAAATCAATAGTCGCACTAGATAAAATTCAGTATCTCTGAGAAATACTGTAGAACATGGGAGACCTTTGTAGGCTCAAACTATTTTAAATCTTGTTGGACGAATGTGTTCACAGTGTTGGTCTGGTATTGAAATTACCATAACTATGAGACACATTGACAGATCCTCTAGTAACTTAAATAGCCAATTTGGGTCTGTTTGCACAAATCTATTTTCATGGGTTTCATTTTCATAAAGTACCTGGATATATTTCCTTAATCTTGTCCTTTCACATATTCATCACAATTATTTATATCCCAGAGCATGTGATGTACAGTAAGTTTCCCACGTATGTAAATTTAAACTGATTTGGGCATGTTTGAACAGATTTCATGGGAAACAACTGTTCAACCTAATGGACAGTGCACCAATAAGGACACTTTACACTGATGCCCAGTCCTTGGTCTACCCTCCTGGTCTGTGAAATTGGGACCTCGACATGTTTGATTAAATTTATCACAGATCTGGTTATTTTGGAGATCAGACCGAGCAACCAGATTGCATCATTTTTGACCAGCAGTAATACTGACCATTCCATCATCATAGCACTATTATTGGTGTTCATTTTATTTTATAGATTACATTACTGTTTGACATGCAATTATTGTTTATTTTATAAGGTTAAATATCAGAACATAACCTTAAAGTATTTTTTTTTTCAGTCAAAACAATTACAATCGTCAAAGGTAGGTGACATAATGTGCTTTTCTTACAATGCAACATTCAGGTTAACTTTATGATTTAAATGCTTACTTAATTTCTACTGCACACCAATGCGTTTCATGTTTCAACATATGTACTTGTGTTTTTTTGATGGGTCAAATAGTATTACATTCAGTTGTATAAATTGAAAAGTGTACTATGTGCAGACTGCAGCATGCAACATTTAACAAACCACAGGGCTTCTATGTACAACACATAGGTGGGAAGAGCTCTTTTAAGAACAATGCGTTTTAAATGTAATGTGATTTCATAGTGTTAACTAGCAAATGAAAACCACTTTATAGACATGCTGGTGGGAAAATGCTTTAAAGGTGCAGATAAAAATATTATAGCTTGTCCATTTCTATGCTGAACTTATAGGACCATAACTAAGTTATTCTCAAGTAGAATGCAGCATAAACATACTGAATGTGTAGGTCATATTAATAAAATAAAGCCAAGGGCTGCTTACATGTAGCAGCTTGGATAATGGGTAATTTTATTGTATAGTTAATATAAAAAATAAATATGTCACCATTGCTGGTTTGATGAAGCCCTGGAGGCTTAAATGTATTCAAAATTAAAGAACTTAATTATGGCAGAAGTTGTTTAATGATCAAAATGTTTCATTCTTTTTTTTTTTTTACTCATCAAATATAATACGCTTGTAATATCTCTTTGCATTTTTAAATCGTTAAAAATTGAGAACAAGTAACATATATGAGTTTTATCTTTTCCTAAAATGCACCTTCCAAATGTTCAGTAGTACAAGTTGCCGTGAACACATATGTGCCGGGTGTATAGGACTTGAGTGGTTGAAGTGGGCTGGTATACGGTCATGTGCCATAGATTTCTCCTACTGCTTTCATTGTAATACTATCCAATCCCCTTCACTTACATTTCCCATACCACCAGTTTTAATATTCCACTTCGACCACTGTCGCTTGGCCAATGAAATGAAAGAGAACAACAAAAACAGTGTGCTATAGTCCGTTTTACTACCAGCAACTCCTGTTTACGGAGGTTAAAGATCAGAATTCATCAGATATAAAAATTTATGACTGCATGTTCCTGCTTGTGTCAACATGTCTTTAAATAGTGGGATATAATGAATTATTGCATTTTATATCTTTGTGTACAGTTCTTACTGTATTTTACATATATGTATGTATATATGGCAGGCACCAACATCTCACCATCACGTTATTGATACTTTCTATTAACAGTGTTGTTGTTCATATTTACAAGGGCCACAATGGCATTTTGACATATTGCAGTTGAACAAATAATATGAAACTTTGATATCTAGACAGCGATGTTTCATTAGTTGTGTTTCATACCACTGTTTTTTTATTTTTTTTAAAGGGGCAACACAGCTCTACAGGTGACAGACCTGTCCTAGAAAATCACTGTAGTCATTCAGTTAGGATTACCAGGGGGTAAATCATTCAATGATCCCATCTCTAGCCACGAATCTGGCATCCAGAAATACCAAAGGGGCAAACCTTATTCTTTTTTATTAGTTGGCTCATTTCCTGTTTATTCATATATGTTGTTTATGTTTTTTTTTTTTCTTTACTTGTCTTTTTCAGAGCCAGTGACAACAATTCGCAGAGTTATTCAAGGTACAATATGCAGCACACTGGTATACTGCATGCTCTATTGTACGGTAGTTTGCATTATAAATACATTTATTTTCGAACTATTTATATACTTAATTCTTATTCAAAGTTATAAATGTCTAAAGCATTTTGAAAATCCCATATTTATATTTTTACAATATCACATTAGATCATACTTGCCAGCTTTGGCAAGTTGGCCTCCGGGAGATGCGGGGGGCAGTTGGGCATGTGGGTATGGGGCTCATCGGATCTAGTCATTTGGCCCCACCTCCTAAAGCACATAATCAGTTGTAGCCTATTATGGCATATGGCAGGGGGCAGGGTCACGATGATGCCTGATTTGTGCCATAAGCCCCGCCTCCGCAATTTAATTAAGTGTGTCTAGGACCCAGGAGGTTGCCCTGTTCTCCTGGGAGTCCAGAATTTGTGAGTCTCCTGGATATTCTGGGATAGTAGGCAATTATGCACTAGATCACACATGTTCTCACACAATCTTTAAATGTTTAAAATATTTTAAAAATATTTTCCACCTGCTTCTCTTGAGAGGTGGATGAAGACCTCTGATGACTAGGACATTTTAATATGTCATGCAGTCATTTTGTCAAAGCAGAGTGGTTTCATGTTAATCACGTCCAACATTGAAGGCAAAATGTTAAAGGGGATATCCACCGTCTCCCAGATCTGATCACAACAGAACAGTGAGGGTCCCTTTCTTTGAACCCTACAATTAGTTAGACTCAACTGCTGCACCATGTTCCGTTCTGCAGGGACTACTGACTGTGAATAGTCCAGATTGTCCATGGTTTGGAGAGAGTGGAAAGTTAAAGTAAGCAGCTGACTAGATGGCCTTATCCGTTGCTCCAATCAGATGCTGCCCTTCTTTTCAGTGTCCCACCTGACTCTTGGTAAAACAACTGGAGTAACTTCTACTTGTTGCTCAAAAGAGAAGAATACAAAATATTAAAAATATATTTTATTCTTTACATTTCATTATTATTCTGGACAAAGTATTCTATGTAAGTCCCTCCCCTCCCTCACTTCCAAAGAAAGTGAAGCGAGATCCAGAAGTGTTGCCTTCTCTGCCTGAATTCCATATGGATTCCCTGAAACATTCCGAGAGAGTAAGCAAGTATGATATAAAGTTGACGTTTAGGGTATTTTTCAAAATCTGACAAGGGGATCTGATAATCACATTGAAAGAGGAGATTGCCATCTTTAAAACAAAGGGTAGTTGCTCAGGAGACTGAGAGAGGTGCTCCTTAATGCCTCTTTTTTAGCTCCCCTAGTAGAAAGCTTAATGTTGGGCCTCCTGTCATGCTTGTCCCAGGGCAAATTTCCATTTGGCCTCTTTATAGAAACAACCCTGGCAGAACCTGAATAATTAAGAAGGGACTTTCAAGGAAGGGACAATCACTGTCCTCTGTGGGGAAACTGTCTGTGTGCCTACCCCCCAATCCCATGTGGATATCCCCTTTTAAACCAGGGATATAAGCTAATTATAATGACAGACTTTATATGTATTACTTTACAAAGAATCAGAGGTGACTTTGGAACAAGAAGCTACTTTGGATACAGACTCAGGTATTCCCTAAATCAGTTTACTCTCTTGGTTTGAGACACACTGCTTGTTGGCCAAGCATCCACAGAGGCAGACACTGAATGTTTTCTTTGCTGTCACTGTTTCCGGGATCTGTTGATCTGATCAGAAAGCAATAATATGCTTTCATTACCTTTAAAAACTTGATTGCAAAACTGTTTGCATGTAAAATTTTGCAACATATATAGTTGAACTCACTCCCTCACATTGCTTCACGGACATGCTTTCTGTACCACTCTATTAAAAGCACAAAATCTTTCAGAGAACTGTAAAGATTGATTTTACAATCGTCCTTGTCTTGTTGCACCTTTTCATATATTTTCTAAGTCACATGCTGTCTGTATGCTCACGAGTATTCACTGCCTGAGGCTGGTGTCACACCTGTGTTTCAGAAGCAGCATAATCCTGCTGCTTACAAAAGCTTAGAAACATTTTTTTTCTGGGTGTATTTTTTTTCCCTGATGAAAAACACTTGAATAGTTTATTTTACGTCTTGCAAATGATAGGCTGGAGAGTTTTACATTCATTTCAATGAATTTAGATTCCAGCAGCTTTTGTATCTGCTAGGTGGAATCATTATATGTAGTGCTTGTGAGCATTAAACTTTGGAAATATCTTATCTGCAAGAAAAGAGCACATCCCGTAGACTTTAGTGAGTGATAAATATTAACAGCAGATATCTGCCGCTCTTTACTGTCACATCATTATCATCATTTCTTGATATAGTGCCACACAATTTGTAGCGCCTCACAATGAACAAAAAATAATCATAAAATAATACAGATAAATAAGGTACAAGAGAAACAACAGAATCACATAAAATGCTGCTTCCTAAACGCAGGTGTTACACCAATTGTTTATTCTTTCACATGCTTTCACTTGCTGTGTTGTTTGCTCACGGAATCACCATGTATGAAATGATACTAACATTTTTTATAAGTTGTACCCTGATGTACAGTGAAAATATAGTTGTCAGAATGTGTTATGTGTTCACATTTGTGCAACATATTTAATGTTTATGTGGTGTGTTATGTGTACACCTTCGTATCGAAATTCACATTTAATGACTGTGGCTGGACCAGGCAGAAGAAATGACTCCCTTTGTGACTGTGAAAAACTCTGCATCAATGTACATGAAGGCAATAACTCCAAGCAAATATCAGACTCGCGCATCAACTACTCGTTTTCTTAATTTGCTCTGCAAGAATAGTGAAGGAAGAGCATACCAAATGGCATCGACTGACCAACTTGAAATTTCTGCAGCCAATTTCTGTATTTGGTGGTAAATTTGTCATCTTTGTAAACCAAGTAATCCATATTAGTGTCAAACATTGAAAACCAGATATGGATAATCTTGGCTTTTGTGTTGCTTTGTGTGTATTGGGATATTATATATGCCTATGCCTGAAATGATATGGTTAATGTTTGAGGTTGAGGGTGGAATATTGTGTACATTGTTGATAATTAGTCATTTGACGCTCGTGTACTGTTCTAAAATCACACTTTTATCTACACCATTTATGAATTTTTCTATATTTTTCTTTTTTGTTTGTTTTTACTTTGGTTTGTCAATTTGAAAAAACATTGAAGGACAACCTGAAGTCCGAGTGATTCCTGGAGGAGAAACCAGAGTGACTAAAATAATCAAAGGAGGTAATACAATATGTCTTTTGATGACAGTTTCATTTAACAGCAAGCTCATACTATATATCCATCACAGCACACTTTTTGATTATTCAGTTCAACATTGGACTTTACTCAATGCCAACACTTATATTAAAAGAGACATATGACATATGAAAGTAGGAAGAAAACGCATTCCTTGTTTAATCATGCAGTGAATTAATAATGTTTGCTCATTTTCTGTAACAGAACCCACAATAACCAAAATCACAAAAGTCATAGAAGGAAGCCCAGAATTCAGTCTGATTAAGGAAGGAGAGACTAGAGTAACCAAGGTCATTCAAGGAGGTAATTTATTTTGCCTTTTCACATATATATTTTATGTTCTCTTGCTGTTATGTAATGGTGCAAATATACCAGTGGTAACTGATGTTATTATATTTCATATGCAAATCTAAATACATTTCAACACTTGTATCGTGTAACCTTCTTTTTTTTTTTATCAGCCATGACCTTCATGCACTATTACTATTTGAAATACATAATTCAAAGATATTGCTAAATTATAAATATTGTTATTATTCTTATTATTTTACTTATTATTATTCTTATTATTATTAATCTATTAAGTACCACAGACCATAAGTAAATCAGAACATTTATAAAATAGGTACGTACAGGATAAGATGAGACAAAAAGAGTGAGTGTTGCTCAGTCTAGAGATTGTGTTAACAGTGAGTGTGTACCAGCGTGAGTAGAATAATTAGGACTAGGGTAGGCCCTAGCAAAGAGGTAGGTTTTCAGAGAGTGTTTAAAGATTTTACTGCTGAGTCTGAAAGGATATAGAGTTTCATAGGAGAATTATTGTAGCCAGGAATGAGAGGTAGTTATCAGAGATGAGGCGAGGTGCAGGTCAGACACATTTGACCGTTACATTATTACGCATTCCACTGGAAGTTTATACATATGCTTTGGACCACATTTGCTTTTGGTAAAGTCTATTTGTAGACAGTTAGTGTATTTACCGTGCATATGTGTTCTGTGGTTATTCAGTGGATAACCTATGCTCATAAATTGCTCAATATGTTCAGTTAATCAATTAGAAAATTATCTGCCGCTATAAGTGAAAAAAATACACACACATACAGAATAGATACTGTACACAGGACATGGTTATCATCTTATGATTTCATTTTATTTAGGCCCCAGTTTCATGCTTGAGTATATGTTCTGATTGAGTTTCTAAAGTCACTGGTAATCTTGTTTTGTTTATTTTCACTAACACGTTTTAATTCCGCCTTGTTTCATTGATAGATAATATGAATATATATATAATGTGCCAGAATAATAAATACCCTATTGCTTTACAGTTATTTAAACAATCTGATTGTACACAAAATCTGTAAACTACAATAAATGTACTTGTCCGCGAGGTTTGAAATGTATAGTTTAAATATTTTTGATATCTTAAATACAATTATATTAAAAACTATTTGTGTATGTACTACTTTATTCAGTTTTTATTCATTGCAAGTATTTTGTTTTCACAATAAATCAACAACTACTTATCCCTAGAGTGATTGGTGGTGGACCAAATTGTAAAACTGGTAATTAAGGTTAAACTTAAGCCATTAGTAATTCAAGATGGCACTGTAAAGTAAAACATGATAGTGTGTGTATATATATATATATATATATATATATATATATATTCCATAAAGTGTCAAGTTCTATTTGAGTCTATGGGCTAGATTTACTAAGCGGTTTGGAAAAGTGGGGATGTTGCCTATGGCAACCAATCAGATTCTAGCTTTTATTTATTTAGTGCATTCTACAAAATGACAGCTAGAATCTGGTTGGTTGCTATAGGCAACATCTCCACTTTTTCAAACCCGCAGTTTAGTAAATATACCCCTTTGTGTTTAGAATTGTAGTTAACATGATAGTTGACATCTAAGAAATGTCCCATCAAAAAAAAGTAAATTGCATATATGTTACATATGCATTGTTAATATTTGATCTACTTTACAATTTCTTTACTTTTTTTTTTTTACAATGAAATTATCAGAACCTACAATTACTAAGATCACTAGGGTGATTGAAGTTGAGCCAGAGTTTAATCTGGAAGGGAAAATTCAAGTGACTAAAGTGATCCAAGGAGGTAATGTAAAAAAAAAAAATCAGGACTTTTGCCTTTCTTTATTTGTACAGAAAATAGTAATTTATGTTGTGTGGCTCATACTTCAAACAAAATATGGTTTTGATAAGCATTCTCTCTGAGAAAAAAAATTAAAGTTTGTTAAATATCTCTGTGCTATGGCGTGATGACCCTAGAGTATGTCCTGTACACCAGGGCCGTAACTAGGGCTGTGCGACAGGGGGCGACCGCCCAGGGCGCAACGCTGAAGGGTGGCACAATTTAGGAAAATTTTAGGTTAATTTGGTTAAAATTGAGGGCTAGGGGGGCGGCATTTGCCTTTCTCGCCCAGGGCGCTAGAATTCTAAGTTACGGCTTTGCTGTACACATTTACAATATGGGCATCTGCCAAGCCACAGTAAACCAAATAGTTCTTTCATGATAATTTGCAACCTAAATATTTTATTTTGTTTTCATTTAACACTTTTATAATTTACATAATTTTTTTTTATCCAAAGTCTTAGCAATTCATGTAATTTGCAATTTCATTTTAATTTTTTTTTTACAATCAAATTTATCAGAACCTACATTTATTAAGATCACTAGAGTGATTGAAGGTGAGCCAGATTTTAAACTGGTAAAGGAAGGCGAAATGCAAGTGACTAAAGTAATCCAAGGAGGTAAAGTAGAAATGATGATGAGGCTTTTATCGTTCTTTAATCTCATATTAGCATCTCTTTTAAAGTTTAGTAGAAAAAAAAAAATGATAAAAGTAACTGATGAGTCTACAGATATTCATGAATGTCAGTCATAAAACATTCCAAGTCTGAGGTTGAGTAAGTGTATATCACCAAGAAAGTGGTGAGCTCTATACTTCATTCTACCCTAAGGCGTAAAGCTTTAAGTTGCACACAGAATATGAAAACCTTAAGTATTACTAACAATTAAATCTTTTCTCCATAGTCATCTGGTTTCTGGAAACGACGGGCTGAGATAACATGAAGTTTAACGGTGCAAATTTGGCTTCACATTTTCTTACATTTCTGTCTTGCAGGCCCTGGAATAAAATATACTCGTGTTTCTACTGGAATTGAATCTGACCTGGATGATGCTGAACTCACAAGAAGGCTAGAAGAAGGTTGGTATTTGCTTACAAGTTTCACACTTAGAATAGCCCATCAGTGAAGGCAAACATTGAAACATTGACAGATTATTAATACTGTAAAAGTAGAGAGAGAGGCAAACAAATGGCCCATTTTTTTTTAAAATCAGGTGATAGGAATGGTTTTCTGTCGCCGCTTATAGCAATGATGGAAAACCTCCTACTGCCATAATTTATGAATAAATATCGCGGGTCAGCTGTCTTGCTCAGCTTCTTGACAATACTGGCCAGGAGCTGTAAGGCTTAACTTTCTCCTTCGTTGGATCATTCTCCAGGGATATGCCCATGAGTGACCCAGCTAGCCGGTTCATGCATTCACAGTGGATTTGAACACCAGGACTTGTTGGAAAATAGATATAATGAATTTATTGAATATCTTCCGCTCTCATTATCCTGAGATGGCAATATCAGAAGAGGGATTAAAAGTACCGCCGCTATCTTTATTAAAAAGACCTCCCCATACTTTGCATGGGAAGCTTTCAGAGATGAGATATGGCTAATCTTTTCTTCGGTGGGCGTTAGCAGTGTTATCGTGGGTGATACCCTTTGATAGATAAGGAGAAACTATATCGCTAATGAAAACATTCATTCTTGGGGATAGGGCCTTTCTTTGCTTAGAAAATATGCCTGACAGAGAGAGCAGGAAGGGAAAGACACAGAGAGATAAATCAAAGTCAGTGTCAGACAATACCATCAATGGGCAGACATTAATAAATAGCTATTTAAATGTAAAACAAAATTAAGATCTAGATGAACCATTTATGTCAAAACCTTATTGACCTTTAGTAAAGAAGAAACCTATTTACTACTAAGCCAAAGTGACAGAGCTTAGGGGAATGCCAGCAAGGTGACAAATATGTATTAAACTGTGAACCACTACGGCAAAATAATAATAAAAATAAAGATATTTAAAAGATGCTTAGGACAGGACGTTTATATGTATTTAGTGAACATGTTTTGTGTAGTGAACACATAATTATTCTAGTCAATGCATAACTTAATCTATAGCTAGCTAGTTGTGCTGGATGTATGCCCTGAAACATAACATTCAGAATTATTTTAATACAGGTCATGTTATTATAATTAGTAAAACAATTATCAATAGTTTGAAAGGGTTCTTTGGTCCCATAGTTAAAATTTACCCCATAGAGTTGAACAACCTATTCAATTGTTCTGATGATTTGGGCAAGAAGCTCAACCACGTGTTATAATTGCTCCACGAAGTTTTCACTCCCTTACCCATGATTATGAGTTAATGAAAAATATCTTGAACAAGTATAAAAATATTCCTAAATAAAAAATATTGAACTAAACAATATGAAACATTACAATAAGCTTTAGTCAATTGAATAATAGATTACTTAGTAAACTGTTAACCATTTGCTTCCCAATGTTTTATTTCCAACAGGTTTATATTATTAAGTGCTTTTTATAGTTCAAGTGCTTTTTATAGTTAAGTGTATTTATAGTTCATAGCTGTGTAATTCATTTTTTGGACATGGATTACTGTACATTTGTCCATTGTTAAAAATCTTCTGCCTACTGGTGTCTCACACTGGTGGTTCTCTGTTGCATTTATTGTTTGTGGGTGAAGGATGAATGGAGGCTCATATAAAGATCATTAATCACTATGAAGAAATGCACCCATTCACACCACAAGCCTTTTACCGTAACAGATGATGGAAAATGGGCAAGGAAGATAGGACATCCTGTTAGTTCTTCAAACCATGCTCCTTCATCATAGCAAGGGGGTCTGTGTGCACAGACAGCGTTTTCCCAAGGATGAATAATTCTTAAGTGAACCTCTTTTCACCCTTTGTCCATTGATCATATAATGCAATGAAGATCGGGGTGCTCAATACTGTTAATGGTCCCTAAATTTGATATAACTACATTTTCTCCATGCACTATGCGCAATATCTACTGCTGTTTGGGTGTAGTCAACTCTCTGGTTCATAAATATATATCTGAACATTGATGCCATAAACATGTATCCTATCAGAAGTCACCAGGGTTTCCAAGTTCATTGAAGGTGATTCACAAATACTTGAAGACGATGAGCTGAAAAGGCTTCTCCAGGGAGGTTAGTGAGTGCAACTGAGCAACTAATATCACATAACAAGGTTTTGTTGGTGATGGTAAGCTATCTGGTGCAATCACTTCTTTTTAAAGACTAAATTAATTTTTTATACATTATATACTTAGCAAATTAGCTGTCCTATCCTATAAAACAATTGGGTCAATATTCAAATTCAAAATGTCAATTTGGTCTTTAAAAAAAACTAACAAAAGGGGGCAAATGAACATTTTTTTACACTGTTGGATTGGTTTCTATTACTTATTTGAACATATTGTGTAAATACAAAAAAAAGAAACAAAAAACAACAAGAAAGCAAAAGCAAACAAAAAAAACATAAATATTCATTCCTCCCCTTAACCCTCTTTATGGCATGTGTTTGGTAAACTTCTGACACTTCTCATTACAAATGAAATAAAATATTTTAAATCTATTAATGACTAGTAATTTTGTTTTCTAACAATAAATTAATAAAAAAAAAAACTAATAAGCTGTTGAAAATTAAAAGAAAAAAAAACATTATGTACTAAATGAATTGTATGTTTTTGAATGTTAATATGTAAACTTACCAAATGATTATTATCTTGCATCAATACCTGTATTTGCAATATGTAAGGGTTTTATTGTATTAATCATTAATAGAAGCCAGAACAAAATAATTAGTGTTAAATAGTCACTGGTCACTGTACAATTTTTTAGGTAGACTACTAAGTTGAGTAATACTTTGGTATCTGTCAAGCCTGGACTAAATTAGCTATAATATTTTTCTACAGGCAATTTAGATCACATAACAATCATCTTGAAACACACGTGCAATGTAAATGTAAACTATTCCATAGATAGATGTCCGTAAATTTATCGATCCATATTTGTATCAATAGTTGTATATTAGCTTACATGTACATGTGTTTTGAGAAGCTATTTCAGCTGTATTAACTTGTGTGTACAAAAGTGAAAAATTCCATCTGCTAAATTATAATTTAAAGCAAGTATTCTTGTAAACTTGTATTCTATACACTGACATCTCAGCACTGACGTAAGTCTTGTTTTAAATACCAAGTGAATAAAGCAGAGACTCAAAGAGCTGCCATACCCAGAAGTTTGTGCTTTTAAATAGGAGTGTCTTAGCTGATTGGTCTTTAGAATGTTTCAAGTGATAGACACACAAGATGGACTAATATTTTGCATGTTAATCATTTAGGCTTGCAAGATAAATTGATACATCTTCCAAGATCCTTTCAATGGTCTTACTAAAATTGAAGTTGTGTAATTGTATATGGTGATACTGTTTATAAAACTTAGGTTGTTGTTGTTATTATTAATTAATATGATCAGTTCACATCCAATTATATGTTGCATTTTTTGGCCTAGAACAGCCCATTATTTGAAGTCTGATGTGTGTCTACCACCTAAGTGTAGTGATTAACCTTCAACAGAAAGGGTGATACAACCCGTTCAGACATTTCGCATGTAACTGTGACATGCACATTGGGCCTGATTCATTAAGGATCTTAAATGAAGAGGTATCTTATTTCAGTCTCCTGGACAAAACCATGTTACAATGCAAGGGGTGCAAACTAGTTTTCTGTTTTGCACATAAGTTAAATACTGACTGTTTTTTCATGTAGCACACAAATATCAATTTTAAATTTCAGTGTACAAATAAGCTATCAAGTATTTGTGTGCTACATGACAAAACAATCAGTATTTAACTTATGTGCAAAACAGAAAACTAGTTTGCACCCCTTGCATTGTAACATGGTTTTGTCCAGGAGACTGAAATAAGATACCTCTTAATTTAAGATCCTTAATGAATCAGGCCCTTTGAGTCTATATTTTACAACAATATACTTGTTGCTATATATCTTGATTCATTACATTCTTGAAACAATAAAAAAGGGACATAGACATTAAAAATATAACAGTTCAATCATTGGGAATCTGTGGAAAATGCTTGTATAAAATTTGACATAAAGGAGAAGATTGTTCGAAAAAGGACAGAAATCAGCCATCAGAAGTCTAAGGTAAGAAATGTAAGTACATTCCAAGAACAAATAGTATCATTATACTCAATGATACTTCATGGAATGAAACTACTTACATTTCGGCAAATTGCCATGTTTCACTTTGATATAGTTTGCTTAATGGCAAAATAATATCATTGTACTTCTTCTGAGTGTCATTGTTTATATTCCAGGCTCACAGATTTCCACAGTAATTGAAAGCCAGCCATCAGAAACAGTACAAATCTCAAAGATTGTGAAAGGTTTCTCACTTTTAACATCTACTCACTACTGTAAAGATTGTATTGAATTATTTTCATAACCTAATTCATTTTTATTTGATTCATTTAGAACCTCAGGTTAGAAGAGTACAGAGTACCAGAAGGATACAAGGTATAGTTTACTTTTGCTAATAAAGTCAATGATTTTTATGCAAAAAAGCATGGATGGTTTTATAGTTTGAAGATATTAGAAACAGGTTTTCTAAAGTGTTCATCCCTAAATATTTTAACACCACTTTATCTATGGGCCTTGGAAGACACCAATGAATGTTCTTCCCCATGGAGATGTGATTTGATTTAGTCGATCCTACTGGTATATCAAGCTGGATGATGATATTATTGTGAGTGCAGGACGGCATTTAACTTACCCCCGTATACATAGGAGCCAACTGTTTTAAATCATTTGGGGTCCCATATGACTGGAAAATGCCATGTATAGACATAGTGGAATCACAAACATTGGATATGCTCAAGCATCCACAGCATACATGGTGCCTTTCCTTTGGCTACTTCAATACAAATTTCCATCCCATGTATATAAAGGAAAAGACATATTAAAAGTGATTTACCATAAAGAGTAGTGGGTCTATTTGGCCTTTCCACAAGGCTGGTTGTGTAATATCATTTGGCGACGAAACTGCCTACAGACCATTTCAGTTTGGTCAATCACCCTGACCACCACACAACCACATCTGAACCATATGTGGTCATTCTTCACTTGGCCAATTAGACCCCAGATCTAGTATTTATTGAAAACACATTCTGGCAATTAATCCTCAGACCATTACTTGTTGGGAATGAAGGAAACAGAATAAATCTACATTCTTCTGTTTTGTCTACATTTCCACTATGATTTTATTGTCATAAACAGTGTTGGTGACGCACTGAAATGCCAACTGTTTTAAGTGCAAAATTAGCTACAATCGTTAAATATAGTTGGGTTTTTTTCAACAATATTTTTTATTATGGGTATTCAGTTATAGGGTACAGAAAGCAAAAAGTACAATGGGCGGAAGAAGGGTGGGGGGATACATGGAGGGTGGGATGGGGGGGCAGTATATGCACATCAATACAGGTATTACAAAATATAGAGGCAAATTCAGGTTATCAATCAATATAACTAGGCCATAAAACATAAACTAGGGGCATCTACTGAGAAGGGAATATAGTTCTTTTAATCTTCCACATGACCTCTTGATTTGTTCCAAAATAAAATGAGAATAGTTATCAAAATATCATTATATTCTAGTTTCTCTTTTTTTGATTAAAAAAATCAGTACATTTTATCAAGCTTATAACTACTTTGTAAATATACTTGCTGTTTTGTTACCATTATCTATTTCAGACATTTATATAAACTCAGAATGATTACTCTACTTTTAGACTTGAAGTCAAAACATTAAGATTTACTATAATCAAGCTTCTACATGCCTTAAATGTTCAGGAGTAATGCGATCAGACTCTTCCTGTAATCTAGTTGAGTTTTGCTTGGGGCTAATAAGTGTGAAAATGTATGTTATATATGAACCTTGTCTAGGGAACCAGCTATAGTAATGGAAGGATGGACCATACTCAGTTTGCAATAACTGACGTATGAACACCATAAACTGTATATGCAATTAATGTATTCTGAGTATACTTACAGTTATCACTATTGCTCAAGTTCTCTATGGTTTGGAGCAGGGGCAAGCTAGGCTGGGGTTTAGGGGGGCATCTGCCCCCCAGGCCGGTCCCATAGTGGGCTACCTTGGGCTGGGTCACTGGGCCACCTGCATTTTTTTCCTTTAAAATAGGCTGCTGAGTCAAGTCTTGCCCCCAGAGCTGAAATTTGCCCACCCTCCCCTGGTGTGGAGCCCTTTAGAACTGTCTATTACTGACAGAGGAACAGAAGGATGAGGTCTTTGGGACCTGCAGGAATCCTGGTCATGGAACAAGAATGTACATTTTCATATAGGAACAATGAAGTCTAAATACATTGTCTAATGTTAACCTGACATACCACTTCAGTGCTGTTAAAAAATAAAGTATTACCTCTGAACTCCACTACAGGCAGCTGAAGCTTCTCCCACGTATTTAGGACAGTCTTAATGAGATCTTAAACTGTCCCTGTTCATGAATCCACAAACCACACCAGGGGCGGTATGGACTGGGGGCAGGGGGGCTGCGGGCACCCGGGCCGCTCAGTCTAGCGGCTGTTCGGGCCAGCCACCTCCCCCCCGTCCCCCGCCGTGGATGTAATAAGTTTTTTAATGTTACCGGCGGCCGCGTCACGTGATGCGACCGCCTGTGCGCCCCCCCGGGCTGATACCTCCCAGCCCGCGGCTGAACCACACAGTGCATTCCTGTGCAGCAAGTCTGCTAAGCTAGCACTCACCTCCTAACATGGCAATGTGCTGCAGAGGACTGATATGGTGACATATTTAGTATGAACACTTCAGTTATTTCATGTACACTATTTAGCTCAGTGCACTTAATTTTAAACAGTTGCTTTGAAGACTGTTAAGAGGCTAAAACATATTCAGCAGATGTCTATACAGACTGAATTGCCATGGAACATAACAATGTCTATTTTTTGTTGGAAAATAATTTATGGTGTAAACAATGAGAAAGAGACATATAATAAAAGAAGGGTCTCTTGTAAATCAGACAATCCTATAGTGAGATAGAACAGTTATAACTTATAATGATGTCAAGCTAAAGTTTGTTAGCAGGAACAGTAAGACATAATCCATGCTGGAAACCACCCATCGGGCAAGATACTTTGGAATATTATAATAACTTGGAGAATTATGTGATTCCTATTAGTCACAAATTCCTAAATGCTTATATGCGTTTTCAATTTATTGCAATTTTATGTTCCTGGACATAAAAATATTGTGTTTCCTTATAAACTGAGGTTGTGAATATAGTTTTTTTTAAATTATTATTATATAAGTGTTCAATAAATTAATTCTGACATACTATGTTTGTATTGCAAAGGTTAACTAATTTGTTAACTTTGGCATTTTGTATTAGAGAGTGATTTTTATCCAGTTTGATTATTCAATACATTAGCTTATATTTAGCAATACAATATATAACATTGGAAATCTTTTTGACTCTGTTGTCAGATTCCTAAGCCTAAATAGGATCAGGCTAGGAGTTATCTAATACCACTTTCATACTGCCGCCCCGGAAATATCCCATGTTGTTAACCCGTGATATTGCCGGGGCACAGGGCAGTATAGATAAGAAGAATCCCGGGTCGGGCGGGTTCATACATAAAGTGAAAAAAGTGAAAAAAAAGATTTTAATTAATAAAAAATACAAAACAAATGTTTACTTAACTTATTTTCAGCCAGCGGTGTCTCCGGTGCGTTGCCGGCTGTCAGGGGGACCTCTGGGTACTAAAATGATGTAATTTCTAATGGACTAGAAATGATGTCATTTTAGTACCCAGAGGTCCCCCTGACAGCCGGCAACGCACCGGAGACACCGCTGGCTGAAAATAAGTTAAGTAAACATTTGTTATGTATTATTTTTTAATTAAAATCTTTTTTCTTTACTTACCAATTTTTTTTTTTTACAGTATGAATGGTGAGACCCGGGAATTACACGGGTTGCACCATTCATACTGCAGGCGAGCGGGGTCCAACACGGGAATTACCCCTCCCAAAATCCCGGGTCTAAGTCCCGGGATTTTAGACCCCGGATTTTGTGGTTGGACTATTCATACTGCACCAAGACCCGGGTTTTTCAGCGTACCTCTGCAAAAACCCGGGTTCTTGGTGCAGTATGAATGGGGTATAACTACTACTCTTATTTGTCATTTTGTGTTATCAGTACTTGCTGTTGCCATCCAAGATATTGTGAAATATCAAGTTCATGACATAAGCCTGTTTTAAATTAATTTTCATTGTGCCCTATATGGTTGTTTTGAGACATATGCGTGTTATTTTTTTTATTTCCTCTGTGCACAGATATACATTCTGCACCTTAAATAATATATTTACAGTGCGCTGAGACTGGTTTCTATCTTTGCACTATCTATAACATTCTTGTATTTTTGGTGCTATATGTGGAATTAAATTTGCAGTTCTGTTAATGTATTGCTTTAGGTGAATCCTATGCATTTGCATGTGCCATACGAGGTTGGATTTTGGCAAAATATAGAAACATTTACTTTCCATGTACATGGAGAAATGGTTATACTGAGCAACTAATTTTGGATGGCTTCGAATTGCATTGCTCTAATGTATTTTCAGATGAATGCACTTAAGTCAGTCTAAATTAGTTGTTCTATCCTTTTATGTCACTAAGGAATGCCGCATGTAACACTACACTCCTGCCAAAATAATGAATACAAAGGAGTTATTTCTAAGCCTATATAATAAGAGATATATGATATGCAAGTAGATAAGTTTATGAAATAACTTTGAAGACATCCTTGACATTTAGAACCAACAGTATTACCTAATTATTAAAACAATTTCGGTCATTCAATAACTTTTTAAAAAATAAAGTTGCCTACAGAAATCATTTACAATAATCTTATTTTGAATTAACTAAGTGCAGTATAGTATATTTAAAGGAAAATCAATATATGCAAAATAATAGTTGGGAACCAAATTAATGTTATACATTGTTTACTGAAGAGTTTTTCTTTATAAGTCAAATTGATTAATTAATGGATTGAATATTTGCTTTTCTTATGAAACATCAGCAAGTACAGCTTTCCAGATGCAAAATATACAATCGACTTTGCAGTGAAAGAATGAAGTGACATATCAGATAACATGATCAAACATGTGGATTCAAGCATGTTATATGCTAGATGCATATTAAATTTAATTGGCTTACTACTCAAACTATATGTTAAGTGTAAGCCAGTGCCTATATTGTCAGTTATTGAATCACTGTAATAAGTTGGTAATATTGTTTCCTCATTAGAGAATGACTCTAGTTTATCTTATTAACCGTGTTGTCCACCTTTCTACTACTCCATAATGTGACAAAAATCATGGTTACATATGAAGATATGCTTAAATTTCTGACAATGTAGCCAGTTCAGTTTGCTTACTTAATTAAATTTAAATATATTATCTAAATTTGTATTACAAATATACGTAAACTGATCAATTTGGTGGGTGTAGCAACAGTGAATTCAGAACAATATATTACCTGGACCACTATTCCTGTTAACTAGAGCTTGTCGCTTTTGCTCATACCAGGATTATACAATCCACCTAGTCTTTTTCAGTGGATCTCACTGGAGCTCTTTTGAAAAGGATTGAATGGTTTGAGTTCTCAAGCAGAGTGAGTTGTAGCGTAACTGGAGACACTGCTTCAGATACAAGGTGGACTTAGGGTGTGCCTCTATCTACTATTTGGGTGGTATGCAAGATATATTAATAAAGCAATTGATTTTTCACACTGGTTGTATGTGTGCTCGGCTCTGTACATCTAACATTGAACAAGGTTGAAAGCAAGCACCTCAAGTCTACCGATGAGGAGCTAAACTTGTGAAATGTATGGTCAATGTTCACATTGGCAATAGGTTTCAATGTGTCAGTGTTATGGAAAAGAACATTTCTTTTACCAGGAATTAAAAAGATTTTTTTTTCATCTTTGTCAGGTCAACCACTGAAAAGGAAGCTAAGAAGAAGTCATCAATCATAAATCCATGTGCTGGGACTGTTGCTGAAGAATTATGAAAGATCTACTTTTTAAAAATATTAAGGAGTATGCTACCTTGGGATAAGGATCATTCAGACTATCTGACATCTTGCACAAATTGTTTCTACATCAATAAATAAAATGTTATTGTTATAAATTTTCTTAAGAGGGTGATTTGTATAAAGTATTTGAAGCATAAAATCAAACAAAAATGCTGAATGTATCAATAAAATGAATTGTTCATAATAATTTACCCTCTGTTACATACAGTAGGTTGTGATGTTGTGCTGTGTACTAATATTTAGAAAAGAATTCTAGAGACAGTTATGCCACTTTGTGAATGGTGGACCAATATACCTTAAGGAGACATTGAATCTCAGAATTGTTGGTGTTTCTTATAAGATTTTGTTCTGTGGTTCAGAAATTTTACATCAATTGGTGCTTTCTATTTTTATCAAGTCCGGCAAAGCTAGTTTTTGATACTAACTGAAAAAGGGTTCATTTGTAAATTATGCCATTTTTATAACTTTTATGCATAAAATGAGAGAGTCATTTTGCTTTCTTCTTCTTTTTTTTTTTTTCTTTTTTTCTTTTGTTGAACCTCAATTGTTGCAATGCAATTAAGTATGCTAGGGAAGAAGTGTTTACTTTACCTTTTCTTTAAAGGGAAACTAATTTAAATTAAAATCAGGTTTTAGATTGTGAAAGACAAATCATGTTTATTTGTCAAAAAAACATTGAATCACAATAAATCTGATGTGTGACTTTTATGCTGCTTTTCTGACTATTGTGTGATTTCAGCGCCCTAGGAAATGTCAGGGCATGTCATTTAAATACTGCTGGCTTCTCATTCACAAACATGTTGGAGAACACAAGTGCTTAATGCAGTGACTTAATGATATGTCTACAATTCCAGAATCACCAAATCCTAATATACAAATTTATTGTAAGAATAAAATAAGATTCTCTTTCACATTCTAAAGTTTTGTTTTAGAATATTAGTTTCTACTTAAAGGCTTTAAAAACAAAGCTAATGGGTGTGCCTGTATACCTCTGTTTCTTAAACAAATACTCAATAAAGAATGTGGTTGAATTACGCATTATTTTTTATTTATTTTATTTATGTATAAAATGCACAATTCTGGCTCCATTGAACACAGAACATGTTACTGAGAAAAAAATATTATTTTTTTACAAACAATTCCACCAACATCATGTATAAAGACAGCCTCACTAAGCAAATAATAAGAGTTAGATAGATACTTAAACTACTTTTAACTTACACTGTAATTTAAAACACAAGTGTTTATAGTGGTGTATAGGTTGGCACATATATTTAATCTCCTGTATATGCACAGTGGTTGGGCACAATTGGGCTTTAATCCTTGCTGTGCTATATTTACAGAGCTACTGCGTAGGATTACTCACATTTTTAAATACAAATAACGTCTTAGTTCTTAAAACCATAATTTTGCTTATATTTTACAGATAGTATCAAAATCAGAATTGCAGAGCCTGCTAATATTTATAAAGTGACACAAATACTGTGATTCATACTGATAATAAGTCTGTTGTCAAAATAATAGCTTGATAAAACTCAAATCCACAGCTTTGTATTTATAAGAGTGCCATGATCATGTTTTGCAACAAATTGAGTCACAGAAATAATACACCTAGATAGTACCCTTTCCACCTAGAGCAGGCTCATTTATTGTAAGGCCACAGCCAGAGGCGGAACTAGTGAGCTGGTGGCCCCGGTGTGGGGAGGAGGGAACCAGGGCCACCAGCTTGTTAGTTTCCCATTCAGTGGGCCCCTTTATCTCCATGGGACCCTGCTACACCAATGGTAGTTCTGCCACTGGCTACACCCATTCCATGATAGGCCAGATTCCTTAGCAAAATTATAATAGTTGAACATGACAAATATACATTATACAAGGTCTAAGAAAAGTGTGGTAAGTAATGTCCTAGGATGCAGAAATGGCTGCTTTATGGCAAATGGGTCACATAATTTGTGTGACCCATAGCAGTAGTAGAGGTAATAGCTAATGGATGGAGACTCTAGGAAATGTCAAACCTTAATGAACAGTTGCTATAATTTAAAACTTTGATGAATTTCAAATCAGTTAGGGAGATAGTTAAGATACTTGGTAGGGACCATATTCCAATAATATAAAAACAGTACTTCTTCTTTGAGTATTCTTTGATTATTTGCATAATATAGTAAAAACTGCTGATACCCTAGGTATTTATTTAAAAAATAAGGAAGTAATGAGTTCAGTGTTTGAGTTTTTTGGGAGATTGTGAAATAAAAACCATGTGAAATTAATAATTATAAAATAAAAATCTAGGCTATTCACAAGTGGAGTGGGGTGGGGGCCACATGTTGTGGCGCCGGTGGTCTCAGGGTGCCTGTGGCTATTATTGAAAGACCTTTCTGAAGAAAATGTTGAAACAGAGTGCTACATATTAACCCAACAAGTTGCCTTGACAACCATTCACTCAGGAAGAAATGTAGAGGGTGAGTGGATTGATTGAGAGCTTTCAATGTGAGGATAAGGACATAAAGGAAGGGGAGAGGTTAGGGGGTGAAAGACACATTTGGGTATCATTAGCATAGAGGTGGTACTGGAGGCCAAAGGAGCGAATGAGGGCACCAAAGAAGGAGGTGTAGAGGGAGAAGAGTAGGAGGCCAAGAATGGAACCTTGGGGAACTCCCAACAGGCAAGGAAAGAGGGGGGATGTGGAGTCATGTGTAGAGACTGAGAATGAGTGGTTGGTGAGGTAAGAGGAAAGCCAGGAGAGGACAGCTTTACAGAGGCCTATAAATTTGAGAGTTTGTAAAAGGATGGAGTGGTCAATGGTATCAAGGGCAGCAGAGAGGTCAGGTAGGATAAAAAAAGAAGAAGTGTTATTTGGATTTAGTGAAGAAAAGGTCACTAGTGACCTTAGTGAAGGCAGTTCTGGTGGAGTGGAGGGGGCAAAAACTGTATTGAAGTGGGTAGAGAGGGGGGAGAGGCTGGGACAAGAAGGGACTGCTGGGAGGAGATGTTATGATGTATTGACTCAATTATGGAGGTGAATTGGGTAGCAAAGTTGATAGAGAAAAAATGGAAGCTCTCGTGGGCAGGGTCCTCTCTACCTCTTGTCCCACGTCTGTCTACTGTCTGACTCTCTTGTTCATCCTGTCATGTCTTTTGCTGCACTCTGTGTGAGTCCCCATAGCATTACTCATACTCATCTGTGTTACTTATATGTATTACCACATCTATTTGTTACTTGTCATGTATCCTGCGCTATGGAATCCGTGGCAGCTAATAAATAAATAATAATGATGATAATAATAATAATGGGAAAGAGGAGTGAGACCAGGGAGAAGGAGAACATGGCAGGATCAATGGTGCTAATATTACGCCTGGTGGGAGTAACCTTATGAAATAGGGAAGGAGAGAGGGGTGGGGAGATGTTAAAAGTAAGGAGATGGAGGTCAGAGAGAGGAAAAGGTGAATTAATCAGGTCGGACACAGTACTGAGGTGTGAAAGCCCTTTCAAGGGAAAGGCCATTGCGGTGGGAAGGAGAGGCGGTGCACTGAGAGAGATCAAAGGAGGAGGAGAGGGAGAGAAGTTTGGAAGCAGCATGGTCAGAGGGATTGTCTATGGGGATATTAAAGTCCCCCAAGATGCAGGGGGAAATAAAGGTTCTATCACATAACTTTCCAAAAGCACATCAACAGGATAGAAATTATATTAATACCCAAAACTGAAGCAGGACAAGACAGCTAGCCTGGAATATGACATGAAATATTTTTGAGAAATCACTTGTGCTAAGGCAGTAAGTAAAATATTTTTCAAACTCATCTCTCAAAGAAAGCTTGTCCCAGGAAAATTGTCAGAGGACCATGTCTTCAGATGATTAGCACACAAAATCCCTATTGTTAAAAATTACACTAACAAAGGCTACATGAGTAATTACAGTCATTTTAACATACTCTATCGTGTTTCGCTAAAAACAATTCAGAAATGTGCCTGATCATGTTTCTTTCTTGTCTAGTGTGTAATTTTCCCATTCCTCAGTTTTTTTTCTGTAACCCTAATTAGAAAAATAATTTATCTTCTAAGGTTGAGTGTCCATTGTGATAAGAGTCTAATTAATATGTTTTTATGTATGCTCATGATAAAGTTATATTATGTATATATTGCAGTATGACATAGGCTCTCCAGCTGTTCAAAAACTCCAAGTCCCAGCTGCCCTGCCAGCCTCAGAGCATGCGGGTGTTTTGAGTTCAACAACAGCTAGAAGACCACAGGTTGATTATCTATATCATGACTGATCAGCAATTAAATGTTTTGAAGCAATCCATATATTTCAAGTAGTAGAGTTTCTATTTATCCATCATAAAGGCTCATGGTCCATCTCATTCCTGTAGCCAATGACCACGATATAGATCATTGTATATAGTCAATTCAGCAGCTGAGATGTGGTAGGTGGTGGTTGAAGGGATAACTCGTAGATAGGACCTAAGGCAAAAAAGATGATTACAGATGACTTACAGAGACAGGGACCTCGTCTCCCTTTGATATCGCTCATACAAGTTTAAACTACTAAGCAGATTCTGGAAGGTGTTTATCTAGTGAAGAAAATAAAGTGTCAGTCCAACTAAATGTAAAGGGGTCGAAGACATACAATTTTTTGTGCAGTTTAATAACACCAGTAAAACCCACCAACAAAATGTTTCAAGAAATTGTTGATGTTCTGTTGAACCATTTGAACCCCAATGCGCTAGTGATTGCAGAAAGATTTCATTTTCGTAAAGGAAGTAAGTCATTTTATTTCTGCATATGGAGCATAGTTGAGACGGCTAACTGAACACTCAATTTGGATTGGGCTTCTCACATGGAATAAGAGACAGGCTGCTTTGTGGTATGCTCTGTGAAAGTGTTCAAAAGAGAATATTATCTACACCAGAGTTAACATTGGACAGTAAAGTGTCTATTGCAATTTCAATGGAGACAGCAGCCAAGAATGCCTTAGAATGCCTAAGTTACAACAAAAGGGGATTGAATGTGTGACATATGAAATGTCTTTTAAATCCCTGGTCCTTTTGTATGCCGTATTTTGTGAGAAATAGATCTGAGCATGCTCAGAAACGGACCTTACACCAATGAGCGCAATTGCAAGCAATTCAAGTCTTGGGCAAATGACAGGACTGCCCAAGACTTGAGCCAATGTACAGTAAGGACGTGCCGAGGGCGTGCCAATGCAGATGTGGCCAATTCAAGTCCTCTTAAGTATTTTTTAGCTGTATCATTTGGACCAGCTACAGGGCAGGTGTAAATGCTAGCTGATAGTGTTAACTAGCACATCATCACTATCACCATCTATTTATATAGCGTCACTAATTCTGCAGCGCTGTACAGAGAACTCACTCACATCTTTCCCTGCTCCATTGAAGCTTACAGTTTAAATTACCTAACATACACACACACACACACACACACACACACACACAGACTAGGGTCAATTTGTTAGCAGCCAATTAACCTACCAGTATATTTTTTAAGTGTGAGAGGAAACCGGAGCACCCGGAGGAAACCCACGCAAACACATGGAGAACATACAAATTCCTCACAGATAAGGCCATAGTCAGGAATTGAACTTATGACCCCAGTGCTGTGAGGCAGAAGTGCTAACCATGTAGCCACTATGCTGCCCGCGACTAGATAGCACAGTACAAGGATGATATACTATAAACACGCATTGTACAGTATGCATTAAGAACATCCTGATTCATGTATTTACTATGAAAAAATTATAAAAAATGTTAACAGATTTTTATTATTGATTATAGTATTAAGAGTTATTGGTTTAAAGATAAAGAATACATGAAAAATGAAAAGTCATAAAAATGGACAAAGGGTAAGCAAGTCAGAAAGAATATACAATTAGGTAATTAAAAAGCCAGCTCACCATGAATGAAATAAACAAAGGTACATAAGGTGACAGAGAATGAGTCAGACTCATCTGACAGCCAGGAAACAGAAAAAGATTTATCCTGTATTGAATTGCACAGGAAGATATTGCTGATCTGGAGCCAACATGTAAGTTTCCTAGCAAATGTTTACCTTTTCCCCTTTTACAATACCTTTGAAAATAAAAGTTTCAATTCCCTGTAGTTCAAATCCTGCTTTAATAAAAAAAATGGAGGAGGTACATTACGAAGCACAATGTTAAGTGCTAAGTTAAGGATTGTGGAGGATGATGGCTGCTTTGCTGAGACCCAGAAGTCTGCACAGTCTGAGGGAAGAGTTGGGTGGATTGAGGAAATTCTGTGTAACGTGCGGATTAGGCACACTAGCACACATATTGTTATTTTGAGAAGTACAGAACTGAGATTTCCATTTGTGTAGTGGAATTATTGTAATTAAATAAGCAGGTTGTGAAGGAGCACTCTTTGCTGTGCAGAGGGTGATTTATAATCCACAAACAAGGTGATTTTTTTTCCCACATTAGAGCTGGTAGTCTTCGGGACTAACCGTGTACTTTGATGGTACCTATTTTGCATTTGGCAGAAAAGTGCATTTCTAGGAGCACTTTGAGCAATGTAATACACACAAACTGGCCAATTTATTAATAATTTAGGAGAACATCAGAAAAAATAGGTTCTAAAGTTTTAGGAGGTTAGACTAATTATTATTATTATTATCTTTAATGATATAGCACCATAAAAGGTCCACAGTGAAGTAAATGACACAATAAATAGAAAAAATCCATAGAACATTACAAAATACGTAATACATGAAAAATAAATTAATTCAAAAGCCAGAATTACTGATTAAACAAAAAAAATTAAAGATAACATGGAAATGCAGATCATATATGGGATACTGAGTGAGAATGCTGTCAATGTCCAAAGTGATGTAGGCCTAAGCTCAACAAGCTCAATTAAATAGGGCTAAGGAAGCAGGCCAAGAGGAACAGAGGGCAATGGAATAGTACAAGGAGTACACAAGGAAAGAGGACCCTCATGAGAGCTTACATCCTAAAGGGGAAGGGGATGATACAAATTGGGTGGTATCAAGTGGAGGAGTGGATGTTATAGCCGAGACAAATGAGTTAGGAGAAGGGCTGATGTGCTGGAATAAAGAAATGAGTCTTAATGGCATGCTTGAAGCCTTGGAGAACAGAGGCTAACCTGATAGAGTGTGGGGGATTGTTACGCTGGAGGGGAGCAGCCTAGGCAAAATCATGGAGATGGGAGTGGTAAGAGGCAATCAGTGAGGTAGTGAGGTGACCGTTGTTGGTGGAGCGGAGGGAATGGTAAGGCATGTGGGTAGAGATGAGATTGAAGATGCAGAAAGAGAGATTGATTGAGAGTTTTGTAGGTGAGGGTGAGAATTTTAAATGTAATTCTGTAGGTTACAGGGAGCCAATGTAGCAATTGGTAGAGAGAGACAGCAGAGATAAAATATCAGTAGAGAAAAATTAGACAGGCAGCAGTAATGAGGATAGACTTAAGAGGGGCAAGGTGGGATTTGGATAGGCCAGAGAGAAGGAGATTACATTAATCACAACAAGAGACTACAAGGGAGTGAATAAGAGTTTCGGTGGCTTCCATGGTAAGAAAGGGTCAAATCTTTGATATACTTCTGAGGCACAGGTAGCAGGATTTGGAGATGAACTGAAAGTGAGGTTTAAAGGTGAGGGAGGAGATGAGGTTGACCCCTAGGTTGTGGACTTGAGAGACAGAAAAGATTTTAGTGTTATCAATAGAAAGAGGGAGGGGGAGATAAAGGAGCCCTGGAGGGGTGAAGACAATTCTTTCAGTCTTGGAAATATTGAGTTTAGGAAAACATTTGGACAACCAAGATGTAATGGTTGAGAGACAGTAGGAGACACAAGGCATAAGGGGAGAGGTCAGAGGAAGAAAGACAGATTTGGGTGTCATCAGCATACAGTTGGTACTGGAGGCCAAAGGAGCTAATAAGGTCACCAAGGGAGAAGGTGTAGAAGGAGAAGAGTAGGGGGTCAAGAAGAGATCATTGGATAATGCCAACAGGTAAGGGGTGGAGGTGATGTCAGATGTAGAGACTGAAAAGGAGTGGTTGGTGAGGGAACAGGAAAACCAAAAGAGCACAATTTTGCAGAGGCCTATAGATTGGAGAGCGTTACAACTTTGGTAGGTACCTGTATCAATCCTGATTAGCGCAGGCAGACCAGAGGTGCGGAGTCTAACAGATTCTCCGGAGTCCACCAAGCACCACTGCAAGGCAGGATAGACTTAGATGTCGGGAACCCGCAAGTCGCGGTTCTCAGGACTGCCTCAGGACTGCCTCAGGTTCTCAGCTTGTAATACAAGGTCCGGGTTTAAGGAGAAGATCTCAAGTAGAAAGAAGGAACTGCTGCAGGACTGAGAGTAGGAAGGTGGCTGCAGAAATAGCGGCAGTACCAACGTGGTGCAGGTACCCAGGAGGCAGGTAGAAAATTATCAGACAAGCCGGGAACGGAATATCAGGGAGAGAATAGTCAGACAAGCCGCAAACTGGCCACGGATTATCATGCAGATAGGTACACTAGAAGAATCCACAGACTTGGTCAGGCAGACGATAACTGGTACACTAGGAGATCCAAGGATAATGCAGCAATAGAGAACGACAGGGGAGTCAGAGGCACAGCAAACTAGTTGCACTGGCACCAAGCAAGTGTCAGTGCAGGGTTTATATATGATTAGATTTGAAACTCCCACTCCAGTGACTGATCATGTGACTTGCATCAGGAAATCCCAATCGTGGCACTCAGAGCCCAGCGCTGGAGCAAGTGACAGGTGAGTATCCAATCAGCGAGGTCCGAGTCCCGCTACCCAGAGAAGTCAGTGCTGGAGCGTGGAAAAGCTAAGTTTTGTTTGCAAAAGAAAGGAGTGAAAAAGGGTATCATTGGCAGCAGAGAGGTCAATAAGGATACAAAGGGAGGAGTACCCCCTACATTTAACAAAGAGAAGGTCATTAGTGACATTAACAAGGACAGTTTCAGAGGAGTGGTAGGAGGAAAATACAGACTGGAGTGGGTCACGGAGGCAGTAAGATGAAGTTGAGATGGTGGTAGACAACAATTCAAAAAGTTTGGAGGCAAAAAGAAGAAGGGTGCTATGGCAGTAATTAGATCGAGAGGCAGGAGCACAGGAAAGTTAATTGAGTATGGGAAAGACAAGAGCATTTTTAAAGGAGATGGGGAAGGTAGCAGAGGGGAGGGATAGGTTTAGGAAGTGGGCAAGGTGGGAGCAGTCCTCAAGAGATGGAGCAGAGGAGGTGAAAGGGAATGGGTTTCAAGTGCCAGGTGAAGTGGAGTGAGGAGAATAGAAGGGTACAGACTTCATCTGCAGATGAAGTCTGTTAATGACAGTCAGGACAATATAGTCAAGTGCAGTGGTAAGGATATGATTATAGAAGGAGGCAGCCTGATCAGGGAAAGAAAAAGGTGATGGGGAAGAGTTCAAATAAAAAATTAAATCTTCACAAATTGACAAAAATTGTAACTAAATTATTGCTACAATGTTGCACATAGCTCAAGAAGACGGAAGACACTTATCTTCTGATCTACTGGATTTTAATGAAAGAGGGAAAAATATAAATATAGGTACAGTATATATGATTAGTAAAAGTGAAATGTCTGGGTTCCACATTATTGACCCTCTTCCTTTGCACTGTATTGGTCTCTGATAAAATCAACAAAAGATCTAATTTTTCTAAGATCTAAGATCTCTTACCGCTCCACATTTGCTGCACCACTTTGCAAATCTCTACACTGGCTACCTGTGCAGGGGCGGGCTGGACCGGGGAGCAGGGGGGCAGCGGGCACCCGGGCCGCTAGGTCTAGCGGCTGTTCGGGCCAGCCGCATCCCCCCGTCCCCTGCCGTGGATGCAATTTTTTTTTTAATATTACAGGCGGCTGTGATTGGCTGCGTCAGCGCACAGGCAGCCGCATCACATGACACGCGATGCGGCCGCGTCATTATGACGCTGCAGCATCACATGTCATGTGATGCGGCCGCCTGTGCGCCCCCCGGGCTGATACCTCCCAGCCCGCGCCTGTCCCTGTGTCCAATCCAATTCAAATTACTTACCCTTACCTATACAGCCCTCAATAACACCACCCCTTCATACATCTCCAATATCATATCAAAATACTTTCCCTCCCTCCTCTTATATCTACCACTGACCTGCACCTTGTCTCGTCTCTGGTAACCACCGCTCACTCCCGACTACAAGAATTCTCCCGTGCTACTCCTCACTTATGGAATTCCCTACCCTGCCCAACCAGGCTTTTCCACAGCCTTCAAATCTTTAGATGCTCTCTGAAAGCCTATATCTTTTTTAAAGCTTATCTTATCCCCTTATCCCCGATAATAGTATTCACACTAATACATCCTCACAACCGCCCCAATCTTCAATCTGAGACACACTCGCTCCTTTTTTTCCAGCTCTTCCACTTAGAATGTAAGCTCTCTAATGAGAAGGGTCCTCTATACCCTTTGTTTTCATTTCAGCATTTATTTTGCCTACCTTGTATGTCCTTTTTTATGTACATCCTGTTTTCCCTACTGTATGGCGCTGCGGAGCACTGTGGCGTCTTATGAATCTACGACAATAATAATAATAATAATTTCCACATATGCTACAGCAGAGGTTCTATATAAGTAAATGTCATCAGCCTCTTTATGCCACGGCCACATTTACCAGTCAGTCATAATTCCTATTGGCTTTGGGATTTTGAACAATATAAAATAATGCAAAAAAGTGTGAATTAGACTTTAAAGAGTAAATGAAAACCTATTTTAATAGAAATGAAGTGAGAACACAGACGGAACACTGCCTTAAAAAAAAGACAGCTATAGTTAAGTCTTTAAAATGTGAGGTTCTTTTCTTGTTACGCACACAGAGGGTTTTTAAGGACTTTGCTCTTTATTTATAACTGCTGTAAATATTTCTCCTTTTCAAAATAATTGAACATCATTTGTAATGACTGCCACATTTAGGTGGTGCAAGTAAAAGTTATACATTCAAGTAGAACATGCTTGGAGAAGAGGTCTTTTCTTGAGAAAGACACTTCTGCTAGTCATAAAAATGACATAACAAACACATTCAATAATATACAGATAATGAATTACATGTGTTACTCTTTTCTGTTCCCACATGTTTAATTAATCACTAAAATGACACAGAATCGTAGATTTCTAAATTAATAAATTGTTTTTATTTTTTATTTTTATTTTACATATTTTATTTTTTGTTCAGTCTTAAAATAGGAAAATTAATTGTATAAAACACAATTGGTTCTAATTCAAAAACATTCCATTATAATATCTATTCCTTTTAGTATTAAATACTTTTTCAGAGAAGCAATTTTATAAATGTTGACATTTTGCATTTTAACTATAAATCAGAAATATGAGAAAAAGTCTTTTAAATTGCTGTTAGCTGAGAAATCATTGATCCCTATACGGATACGTATGTGTTTCATAAAAGCAATTAAAAATTCTAACAAATGATGATCACACTATTTTCTCACATTTATGTCATGCTTTTAATCACTGACATTCTGCAGAATACATGACAATACATGTGTATCAGCATAGGAATCAAGAATTCAACACGCATATGGGCGAGCCGTAAATATTCTTCTCACTAAAAATAAACAAGAGTAGAGTACCCATTAATAACAATTAAGAGGTTGAAATAAGTATTTATCAAGGTTCCAACAAATGTAAAAGCAATTAAAGCACATACACAAAAACCCAGTGATAATGCTGATAAAGCTTAATTTACAATACAATACAATACAATACAATACAATACACGTATATATATATATATATATATATTTATATGTACATATATATATATATATATATATATATATATACACATATATATATATATATATATATATATATATATATACATAAATGTACATAAATTTATATATATACATATGTGTGTGTGTATATATATATATATATATATATATATATATTGAGATATAAATGGTAAAGGGCGGCGCCTTCAGGTGTATACAATGTATATAAACATATAAGCACAGATGTACACAAAGTAGTCCAGAGGAGTTAAAACAGGACGGTGTCTGTATAGATGCACCGCAGGTGACTCAAAATCACTGTAGTACAGGATAAAGATATTCTAAAGTTGATCGTGCAGAATAATAGAAGTGGTGTGCGTACCAGATATATAAAATCAAACCGCTTATCTGTATAGTAGCTCCTTAGAAATCCCGGAGTATGATCTGCAACCAATTCTCCTTAGCGATGGATAAAATGTATGTTCTAAAACAACCGCGACACCAAACTTATCCGCTCATCATAAAAGGAAATATATAAAAAGCCATATGGTGTAGTATTTTATATAAACATTTTATTCAAGTATAGCATTTAGAGTGCAAACTCACAATATATATGCTTTAAATAGGCTTATCTGTAAGTGACTAGTCTGCAGTCTCATCCCCTTAGGTAGTAGAAGTCTCTCAGCAGGCTCCACACAGAAGCTCAGTGCAGGATATTCTAATGGTATGTGTCTCAGGGTGTAGCAGTACAGCCAGTGGTCTTCCAGATGTGGTATAGGGGCTCAACGTGTTTCGTTCATTCAAAGAACTTCATCAGGAGTAATAGAATGGCTTGTGTGAGAGTTTAGGTCTGTTATATGCGATGCGCGGCGCCATTTTGGGCCCGCGTCATCGATGACGTCATCGCGCATGCGCGAAACGGCATTCTAACCCGCGATGTAGCGGCTGTGCATTAAGCATTCATTTGTGGATGATGCAGTAAGGTTCTTTGTGGGGACATCTATCCTGTGCCTTTTAGGGGTTTCACAAGGTGGAAACTAGGTATGCGACAGGAGTTTACAGAGTGTGGGCAGTGTCCCTATAGAGGGATACATCGGTGGCCATGTTGGATAAGGGCATACTGTGTGGAGCCCACGTGATATTATCAGAGTGACATTTAAATAATGTCATAATTGCAAGTATTCACACATATATATATATATATATATATATATATATATATATATATTCATATATATATATATATATATATATATATATATATATATATAAATACATATAAATATAAGACTAAAAGCAATTGGTAAGCAAACTGTTATAGCTGACTATTCTGACAGGATTCAATTACATTCCTATGTCTTTCCGATTTTTTAACATTATTTACATAAGTAAATATGATTTAATTGTGTACTATACATACAATGCAGTTTTATAGTCTATCTTAGTTGCATACAGTTGTTCTGTGATAGCTAGGGGCAGGGCCTGATGAACCAATAGGCTGATCAGGCTGCGGCCTGGGGCGCTGGAGCCTGGGGGGCGCAACGTCGCAGAGAAAAAAAAACAATTCCCTGCCATTTTTTTTTATTGAGGCATTGACGGGGCTGGAATCATCGGGACCGCCCGTTATCTAAAGCGGACGGCCCGACTGTCACTAATACATGACAGGCAGTCTGGCAGCGATCGCTGCTAGCTGCCTGTCAGTGTGGCCGCGGGAGCTTCTTACTCTGGTCACGTGAGATCAGGACCTCCACACCTCACGTGACCACAGTAAGAAGTGCCCGTGGCCGTGCTGACAGGCAGCTAGCAGCGATCGCTGCCAGACTGTCTGTCATGTATAGAGCTGGGCGGCTGGAGAGAAGACTGCTGCGCCAGAACAACAGGTAAGTCCTAATGTCTGGGGGCGGAGGGGCTGGTAACAATGGTAAAGGGGCAGATAACAATGCTAATGGGAGCAGATAGTTCTAAAGGGGCGAGTGAAGAAGCTAATAGGGGCAGGTAAAGAAGCTAATAGGGGCAGGTGAAGACGCTAATATGGGCAGGTAAAGAAGCTAATAGGGGCAGGTAAAGAAGCTAATAGGGGTAGGTATAGAAGCTAAAGGGGCAGGTGAAAAGGCTACAAGGACAGGCAAAGAGGCAAAAGGGGCAGGTGAAATGGCTAAAGGGGGGGTGGAGAAGCTAAAGGGGCGGTTGACAATGCTAAAGGGACAGGTGACAATGCTAAAGGGGCAGGTGAAGAGGTTAATGGGGGTATGTAACAATGCTAAAGGGGCAGGTGAAAAGTCTAAAGGGGGGGTGGAGAAGCTAAAGGGGCGGTTGACAATGCTAAAGGGACAGGTGACAATGCTAAAGGGGCAGGTAAAGAGGTTAATGGGGGTATGTAACAATGCTAAAGGGGCAGGTGAAAAGGCTACAAGGGCAGGTGAAGAGGCTAAGGGGGCAGGTGAAGAGGCTAAAGGGGGCAGGTGACAAGGCTAAAGGGGGCAGGTGACAATGCTAAAGGGGCAGGTGAAGAGGTTAATGGGGGCAGGTAATAATGCTAATGTGGTGCAGATAACAATGCTAATGGGGCAGATAACAATGCTAAAGTGTCAGGTGAAGAGGCTAATGGGGTCAGGTGACAATGCTAAAAGGGGGCAGGTAAAGAGGCTGAACGGGCCTGATGAAATGGTTGAGGGAACTATATAAAAAAATTAGAGCAGCTTTGGGGGGGGCATAAACTTTGTATTGTGTGGCGGTTATGAGGATGGTCTCTGTGGTTCTAGGGTCATTAGGAAAGCTAAATTTTAGTCAGGTGGGGCTGACAGAGGTTTATATTTGATTATAGCTCTTTGACAACAATTTTCATATATTTTATTGCCTACATATGCCTGTGCTATGGGGTAGTTTGACCTGGCCATAATGGACTGTTGTGTTTTGAAGCATAATCATTCAGGATTTGTTAACATTTAGCATTATAATACAATTGCTGCATATTTTCAAAACAGGATCCCAACTTTCCAGAAGCCAACTAGAAGACAACAAAGCTGCAAGAACAGGGAACAGAGAAGAGCAAGAACAGGTAAGAGAGAATGCACAATCTGTCTAAGTTTGAATGCTGGCGAATTCTTATTTTTGGGGGAGGGGGGCTCTGCTGCGGTAATAGCCTAGGGCGGCTGGAACCCTTAATCGGGCCCTGGCTAGGGGCATGTATATGTGTACTATTTAATTCAAAGCCTATGCCGTGTCAGTCATCACTATCAGTCGGTACAGCTGCCCTATAACGGGTGCAAATTATACATCTGAAAACAATGCACTTACGGCAAATACTGGAGTTGTAATGGCCTATTTGTGTTGACCAATAGCCTGCTTTATCTGCTATATTTCCAGATGTCGTGGGAGATGATAATACTCTGAAAATGACATTTAGTAGTGGTTGAGGTTGTATTGAGACAAAGAAATAGCACAGGAGAAACACAAGATATGGGATTTGTTTTTGCATACAAAAAATGACAGTAAAATAATTTATTTTGCAGGTGGCCTGTGAGAAAACTGGAAAATAAAATATATTGATTAAGATTTCATGTTTATCAAGACCAATCTGTGCCTACACTACGAAACACAAAGCTCTGAGCTCTCTGATCATACTGATGAAAGAGAAGCAATTTTGGTATGAAGATAAGATTTTCCCATCTGTTAATCCTTTACACTGCATTCACCTAAATGACTCCTGTCTTGACTCAATCTTCCTAATGTGGATTTACCACATGGGTGGAATGTTCTTAATCTCCTAGGTTTAGAATCACACCTTTGTAAAATGACTGACAGACAGTCCAGGAGACATCATAATGCAGCCTGTAAATAGTCATAGACCCCAGAGAAGGTGTGTGCAGATTCTCCACTTTACAGAGGAGATCAACGTGCTGCAGGGGATAATGGGGTTATTATAGTAAGGAGAAGCCAACTTGCTATTGTCTTACGAGCTGTGCTTTGTGCTTTGAGAGTGCTGCCAGTTCATGAATCACTTTATAACTTTTTATTTGCTTTTCTCTGCTCAGATGCAGAGACTATGAAGGCTATGGCTAGACGTGTGAAAAGTCTACACTGAATTCTAATTTCTGCACTCCTGTGAGACGTCTAGGCTACTTGAATTAACAATTGTAAACCTGTTCAAGTCTTAGTTATTAGTGTTAGCTCTAGCAGAGCCGTAACAATGGCGGTGCGACCGCCCCAGGCGCAAGCCCAAGTGGGCGCAGCCGCCCGATACCCAAGCAACAATCGATTCCTCAATACCTGGAATAGCTTGGCGCTTCTGCCCTCAGTGGAACAAGCAGGAAGCTCGGCATTCAAATGCCAGACTTCCTGTCAGTGGAACGCATGTGCGTTCCACTGACAGGAAGTCTGGCATTTGAATGCCGAGCTTCCTGCTTGTTCCACTGAGGGCAGAAGCGCCAAGCTATTCCAGGTATTGAGGAATCAATTGTCAGTAACATCTGTTAATATAACGACTTGTGCCATATCTTGTGCCCAGATAAACATGTAGCACCCCCCCTCCCTGTGAGATGTCCCCCCCCCCCTCTGGAGAATATAATATGTATCACAGTTGTATTTAGCCCTCCTTTGTATCTCTCCTACCCCAGAGGTAGTTATACTTCACTGCGGTCCAGAGATACAGGAGCCTCATTGGCTGAGACATAATGACCCGCTTTAAATTATTTAATTAATCCCTTTAAATACATTATAGTAGAATTAAATTACTGACGATTGGCAATTTTTTTATATGACACCTACAGGATTATTTCAGTATCTTTTTGATGGCATAGTTAATTTTAACAAAATGGCAATTGGTCTCCGTTTATAGATTCACTTTTGATTTGACCAAAATATATAGAGCCCAGATAAGCAGAAGTGTGCCGTAAAACATCACAACTGCTGTGGAGCAAGTCACGTAGCTTCTTAGGTTGGGAGGTTAAAATAGCAGCAATAACTGCAATATGCCCTGATATAGTCATGTGTGTGACCCCAAAATGAGCTTGATTTCCTCCATAATCACATAAAAGTCATTCTGCTCATTGTGTACATGTTAGTTCTTTGCTCGGCTAGTACCACATGGAGAGGTTTTAGGCTGCCTGAATGTCTAACTTACTAAACTAAAGCTAACATTTGATTTGATGCCAAAAGCACTAGTTAAAGAGAGGTGAATGTTGTGACTTCCCCAAAAGTTGACTATCCTTTAAAATTTGCTGCACTAACTTACCTAGGTTCAAAGTACTATCCCTAATTTACAGAGACAATTCCAGATCTTGAAAAAGTTTGTCCCTTAAGCAGCAAACATTGGCCAAATTTACAGTACAATTGCTGCTATTCTGCAATGCTAGCCACTGTGCCGCCCAATAATGATAGTCTCTCTCTCTCTGTAAAGTGCTAGCCACACCCACACATTAGGTTGGCCACACCCACTTGTCAAATGCCACTCCCACTTAGATGGGGGGCGCCGGTGCCCTGTCTCTCCCAGGGCACCAAAATGTCTAGTTACGGCACTGAGCTATAGTAATTAGTTCTAGCCAATGTAAGTGTGAAAGTGGTGTCGATAGCATATCTTATCACATTTAAAATCTGAGTACTGTAAGTACACTACTATAGAACATGCTGGATATAAGGCTATGTTGAATAGTAAAATTCCTTCTTCCTTTGTATGACTGTTATTTGCACATTTGTTCATTTACTTGTTCCACAACTCTGACTTCATCATCATCATCATCATCAGCAAAATTTATACTTCTTCGAGATGCTTTGAAATGACTAGTGATCCAGTGCCCATTAGGGTGCCAGAGTATCTAGTCTTCCAAGTCTGTCTCTTGGCTCCTATTTGCTATATATATATTTGTTAGTCTTTCTGGATTTAACCCCTGCCTGCCTGACCACTCTCTCCGGATTCTCCCTGGTTTCTCTTTGGATCTCCTGGCTTTGGCCCCTGGCTCCCTGACGACTCTTCTGCCTGATTCCTCTGTACCTTGTTGCCCGCTCGGTTTTGACCCCGGATTGTCTACTACGATTGTTCACCAGTCCTCGCTGGTAGCTACCTGGGAGGGCCGCGACTGACATGTCCCAGCGGCTAAGTACAAAATTCCTTGCGGTGTTCCCTGGTGAAAACCTGGGGCGTGGTTAGACTCCGCGCCTCCTAACGTAGCAGCGCAGATACCAGCAGGTGAGGCTTTCCAATTGCCTTGTTCATGACACTGATAATTTGATCTCCCTCATTCTTCTTTCCCTTTTTGTTTATGCCCCTGTCCATAATTTGTTTTGTTATTTTCTTTTTTTCCCTCTTTAACTTTATTAGTATACTTTAGCACTGATTGTATATTTTTATTGTTTGCACTGCAAAAAATTCAATAGATATTGAATTGGTAAAAATTAACCTTTATTTTCAATATCTAAAGCACGTACACGAATAAAATGAATAATTTTATAATCTTTTTAGCAAGACCATAACTAGGGCAATGTGGCATTTGCCACTGCCAAAGGTACAAAGCTTATAGGAGAACTGACTCAAATATGAGCGAGGGGTGACTGAGGACTATTGTGACTGCCACAGAAAGTACTGAAAATGACAGAGCTCAGTCAGATCTACTTTTTTTCACAGCCATTGCTGAACTTTCGGAGGCTGACACCTCCCCTGGTACCGGCCACCTTGTTCTCTGTGCTAAAGATCAGGGATCTGATACTTCTATTCCCTATTTCCTCCCCTTTTCTCTCCACCTTTCTATTCTCTACCTCTTTCTCACTTAAGAGAGCTAACTGAGCTGGTGGGGTAAGTAATAGTCCCTGAATAGTTCCTCCATCCAACAGGAGAGCAGGTAAGCATTTAATTTTGGGGGTATTAAAGTTGTGTGGGGTATATTACTATTATGGGGGGATATTACAAAGGGGGCTCTTGGGATATTCATTTTACTAGAGGAGTGTTAATGTTATGTAGGGGCTATTAATATAATATGGGGTTTGGGGGCTTTTAATATACTGTATAATGTATTGTATAATGTAATGTATATTACTGTAATAATGATATTATTATTATTATTATTATTATTATTATTATTATTATTATTTTATATTAAATGTGGAGGCAAATAAATTAAAGCAACCATATCACATATAATATTTTTTTGATTTAAATAACAAGTTAAGTAATTATTAAGCATGCATTTATCCTAACTACACTGACAGGCTCATAGCTCTCAGCATGTCATGTGATGGCAGAGGGGAGAGGACCGGGAGGACTTTACATTACACAGAGCAGACAGAGCTCAGAGGGGCATTCCAAAGCCTCTCTTCTCACTATATCATATGTCACGTGATTGTGGTTGTAAATATTTAATACAGCATGAAGAAACAAACCAAGGAAAAATGGTCGATACCTACATCCTTCTTATAGTCTGCAACAGTGTTTTATGTTAAAAAAAACACGCCTCATTTTTTTCATAGGATTGCTGCTTTAATGTCTGGGCTTATTGGGAGAAATTTGAATGCTATTCACTTGGTATTCGGGCTGGTTGGGGGAAAGAGGTATATTTATTAAATGTGAATAATATTAATTTAATTTGTGGGAATTTTTGAGGGGAAGGAGGCCTAAAGTGTTTACTCATTGCTTAGCTTTCCAGGATTTGGTAACACACGTGAGGGTAGAAGTTTAGAAAAAAAAACTAGCCTTGGGATGCAACCCATAAAAACAAAAGAAAGTTTTCAGACATAACCCAAATTATTGTGGGCAAATTTGGCCCAGGATATAAATTTTCCAAGTTATCATGCAATTTGAAATGTAACATATTTTTTTTAGGACCCCAATCATCCTTTTAGTTTGGCCATTATAATATGTGCAGAGCCCTGTTCCACCCCCTAGTTTTCTCCACTGAGGAAACCTAAAGGCTCCAAGCTGCATTGGATTCACCAATTCGGAGACTAAGTGGGAAGAAGCTGTGGATGTACAATAAGAGACAATATCCCTCTCTTGCTTTCCTTCTTTAAGGTGTCTGTCAATTTTGATAGACAGTTGCAGTATTTTTTCTAAAATATCTGGAACAGATGCAAAGCATCCTAAATCAATTCAGACAGACCTAATATGAATTGTCTGCACAGAGCTATGTCATTTAATTCACAATCAGAAGACCAATGTCAAAATTTAGTACATTATTGCCCGATGACCCTGCTTCAGTGACCGCAGACACACCACAGCACAAACTACCTTATAGGGATCATATAATGGACCAAAAGCTTTAAAAAAATGCATCTACACTAAATAAAACAGGATTGATGGGGATCTAAACTGAAAGCCCAGGTTTGTGGATCACCTTGCTAAATGCATGTGACTATTACAACTCTTTGCTCCTCAGAGTTGAAGAATGAGGACTTAACCTAACATAAACATTGTGAAGCAGCCTTTGGTCACTAGAAAAAATTATCCGGAAAGTTTATTTTGGGATCAACTTGACATAATTAAAATCACTAGTATACTGGATGTTTACTCCTGAGTGGACTACTTGACAGAAAGAAACTGAACCATTTGGGACAAGGTTTGAAACTGAGTAGCAAGAATTTGAACAGAACAAGGTTGCTAATTTCCATGAAAAACTATTTCCCTGTGTCACGGGCACTAGGAGTCTTTACCCAGGTATCACCAGATGATGGACTTACCAGAGCAGTATAGGTGGTAATATGGTACTCTGGTAGCGGGGTGATCACGGAAAAGGAGACAGCAGATGGTAAGAGAATGCTCGTGGAAAGTCTATGACTAGCAGCACTGGTAATATATAGATAATTGTACACGAGGAACTGAATGGACAAGGAAACGTGAGGGTAGTCAGTGGTCTGCGGATAGCAAGTTGTACCACTGCTATAGTGAGGAGGAATGTCCAGAAGTAACGAGGAGGTGATGAGAGTCAGTGGTCTGCGTATAGCAAGTTGTACCGCTGTCTAGGTGAGGGAATGGAATCCAGGTGGAGGTATCCGGGAAGTCAGTGGTCTGCGTTAGCAAGTTGTACCACTGCTATGTGAAAGGATACTGGAAACAGGTGACTCAGGAAACAGGGAACAGTGGTCTGCCTCTAGCAAGTTGTACCACTGAAATATATATGTGAGGAGAAGCACGGGGAGATAAATGCAATGCAGAGTATACACGGGCACACTGAACTTGATCCCACGATGATATGCACAAAATAGTAATAACTGAGCAGCACTGCACAAATATACAAAGTCACAAGAACTATCCAGGCTAAAAGGTAATACAGTCAAATGATGGTAATAGTCTCAGTGGATAGGAAACTCCAGAGGAGAACAACTCAGTCCAGCAAGGTATGCAATACACCAGCGCAGTCAATGATAAGTATGCATACCATGGTTCAGAAGAGCAGGCTGTCAGAAAGAGGTGCAGGGATACCTGAACGGCTGGAGGCCGGCAGGATACGAAGTCCCAGAAGGATGGAAGCGGTAACCAAGTAGGTGCAGCGCACAGGTAGGTAGACCAGCAAGGATGGAAACAATACTCAGGAAGCAGTAGTATATAGAACTGGACACCTGGAGATCACTGGAGAGTAGAGGTGGTATAGCAGAGATGAAAGCAGCGGAGCGTTGATCCAATGCAGACAGGCGAGTTGACACAGGCAGGAACACTGTAGAAGCACGGAGAGCGGATCAACTGGCTGCAGACACGAGGAGTACTGGAGGGTTGCGATGAGCAGGACACTGCAGATGCACGGAGGCAGCGGATAGGAATCAGCTGGTGCAGTCACGATGAAACACGGGCGAGTTGAAGTGAGCTGGAAACTGTAGAGCACGGAGGCAGCGGATAGGAATCAGCTGGTGCAGTCACGATGAAACACGGGAGAGTTGAGCTGAGCAGGATACTGTAGATACACGGAGGCAGCGGATAGGAATCAGCTGGTGCAGTCACGATGAAACACGGGAGAGTTGAAGTGAGCTGGAAACTGTAGAGCATGAAGGCAGCGGATAGGAATCAGCTGGTGCAGTCACGATGAAACACAGGAGAGTTGAAGTGAGCTGGAAACTGTAGAGCACGGAGGCAGCGGATAGGAATCAGCTGGTGCAGTCACGATGAAACACAGGAGAGATGAAGTGGTCTGGAAACCACAAACGAACAACAGGAATCAGCAGGAGCTGAATACACGAGGAAACACAGGAACACCTTCAGAGGCTCATGGGGAATGAGACTCCAAGATCAGGCAACGAGGTATTGACCACAGGTGCTTTAAATAGGGAGTGTTGCCTGATCAGCCAATTAACTAAAAGGAACATGTACTGAAGGTTTGAAAGGGCTGCACATGCGCAGACCCTCAGGATGGTGGACGGCCACGGTCCTAAACACACGGGAAGTAGCACTCACAGTCCGGTGAGTGACAGTACCCCCCCTTTTAAAGGTGGGCACAGAACACCTGGAACCGGGTTTGTCCGGATACTTGGAATAAAACTTCTTAAGAAGAGCTGGAGCGTTGAGATCTTCAGCTTTGATCCATGAACGCTCCTCAGGACCAAAGCCCCTCCAATGAACGAGGAAACGAAGAATTCCTCGCGAAATTTTTGCATCCAATATATGAGTAATCTCAAAGTCTTCCTCCTGATGAATTTGAACTGGCCGAGGTGCTGAAGGAGGGACCGAGAAACGGTTGATGATGAGAGGTTTGAGCAAGGACACATGGAAGGCGTTGGAAATACGAAGATTCTTAGGAAGTAGAAGTTTGAAACAAACTGGATTTATCACTTGAATGATCCTATACGGACCAATAAAACGAGGAGCTAATTTCATAGATGGAACCTTCAAACGAATATTTTTGGAGGATAACCAGACATGATCTCCAATTTTCAGTGGTGGAATAGCCCGCCTCTTCTTATCTGCAAAAGACTTATATTTGGCAGATGTCTTCTTTAAGCAGGTTTTGACCTGAGACCAATATTTTTGAAAGTTTGACAAACAGTCTCTACAGCAGCAACTTGGGTGGGAGGGAGGGCAGGAAATTCCGGAAAAGACGGATGGTGACCGTAAACCACAAAGAATGGAGTTTTGGAAGATGACTCATGGTACATGTTGTTATGAGCGAATTCAGCCCAAAGAAGCAATTCTACATAGTTGTCTTGATTGGCTGAAGAGAACATCCTTATAAACGTCTCAAGATCTTGATTGACCCTTTCAGTTTGTCCGTTTGATTGAGGATGGTAGGAAGATGAGAGTGCTAATCGTATGCCCAAGGTCTTACAAAGGGCCCGCCAGAATCTGGAAACGAATTGTACTCTATCTGACACAATCACAGACGGACATCCATGAATACGAAAGATTTCTTTGATGAAATGCTCAGCCAGAGTAGAAGAGGAAGGCAAACCAGACAAGGGCACGAAATGCGCCATCTTCGAAAATCTGTCCACCACTACCCAAATAGTATTGCAGTTTTTACTAGGAGGAAGATCAGTAACAAAGTCCATAGTAATATGGGTCCATGGCTTGGACGGAATGGGTAGTGGTTGAAGCAAACCCGCTGGAGTTCTGCGGGAGGTCTTAAACTGAGAACACAATTCACAAGCGGATACAAACTCTTTGACATCTCTCCTCATAGAAGGCCACCAGTAACTTCGAGAGAGAATCTCAAAAGTCTTGCGTTCACCAGAGTGTCCGGAAAAACGAGAAGAGTGGAACCACGAAAGAATTTTTCTCCTAAGAGTAGGAGGCACGAGGGTCTTCCCAAATGGTAGCACCTTAGTGGAAGAAGCAGCCAGCAAAACACATTTGGGGTCTAGTATAGAGTGGTTGGAAACCTCTTCAACGTCAGAGGACGTTACAAAGGCTCGGGATAGAGCGTCAGCTTTTTTGTTCTTTGCAGCTGGTTTGAAGGTTATGATTAATTCAAAACGAGAAAAGAAAAGAGACCATCTTGCTTGACGAGGATTCAAACATTGAGCAGACTGTAGATATGACAAGTTCTTATGATCCGTGAAAATTGTCACAGGATGACGAGCTCCCTCCAACAAGTATCTCCACTCCTCTAATGCTACTTTAATAGCCAGCAACTCCTTGTCCCCGATGGTGTAATTCTTCTCCGCAGGCAGAAGACCCCGAGAGTAAAAGGCACAAGGATGGAATTTTTGTTGCTCCGATCTTTGGGAGAGAATGGCTCCTAAACCAACATTAGAGGTATCTACCTCTAGGAAGAAGGGAAGCGTCACATCAGGCTGTCGAAGAATGGGAGCAGAGGAGAAGAACTCTTTAAGAAACTGAAAGGCTTGAAGAGCCTCAGATGACCAATGCTTAGTATTGGCCCCTTTACGAGTCAGGGCCACAATAGGAGATGCAATTGAAGAGAAGTCTTGAATGAAGCGTCTATAGTAATTGGCAAAACCTAAAAAACGCTGAATGGCACGAAGAGTAGTTGGCTGAGGCCAATGTAACACAGCATTCACCTTTTCTGGATCCATTTGCAGGCCAACTCCGGAGACAATATAACCCAAAAATGGAATCTGGGGCAACTTGAATGAACATTTTTCTAATTTGCAGAATAATGAATTTCTCCGGAGTCTAGAAAGAACTTCTGCCACATGTTGGTGATGGGACGGCAGGTCCTGTGAAAAGATCAATATGTCGTCCAGATAAACAACAAAACATACATATAACAAGTCCCGGAAGATCTCATTAATGAAGCCCTGGAAAACAGCGGGGGCATTACATAACCTGAAAGGCATTACTAAATAATCATAATGCCCATCTCTGGTGTTGAAAGCTGTCTTCCATTCGTCACCGGACTTGATTCTAATTAAATTGTAGGCACCACGAAGATCCAACTTGGTAAAGATCCGAGCTCCCTTAATCCGATCAAATAGCTCAGTAATCAGAGGAATGGGATACCGATTTTTAATAGTAATGGCGTTAAGTCCACGAAAATCTATGCAGGGGCGTAGTGATCCATCCTTCTTTTTTACAAAGAAGAACCCGGCTCCAGCGAGAGAAGCGGAAGGTCGAATAATTCCTCGCTGGAGATTCTCTTGGATGTATTCAGATGTAGCTTGAGTTTCAGGTAACGAAAGTGGATACACACGACCCCTAGGAGGAGTCTTGCCAGGTAGAAGATCAATCGGACAATCCCATGAACGATGAGGAGGAAGACGTTCAGACTGAGTTTTATCAAATACATCGGCAAATGAAGCATACTGAGGAGGAAGTCCCGGTGAGGAAGGTGAAATGGAAGATTGCTGTATTTTAAGAGGAATAACTTGGGAGAGACAACGATGATGACATTCAGCTCCCCAAGACGTAACTTGAGGAGTGCGTCAGTCAATCTGGGGAGAATGACATTGAAGCCATGGAAGGCCTAAAACAATCGGACTTGTAGTAACAGGAAGAATTAAAAACGAAATTTCTTCTTGGTGTAGCACACCAATCTGAAGCGTTACTGGAGACGTACTCTGGGTGATGAGACCATTGATGAGACGTGATCCATCAATAGCAGTCACAGTAATCGGTGTCTTCAGAGTAATCACTGGTAGGGACCATTGATTCACTAGGGATTTAGAAATGAAATTTCCCGCAGCTCCAGAATCAATAAGTGCTTGGGACTCAAAGGATTTGGAAGCGAAGGAAATTGTAACCTCAAAAGCGCAGACTTTTAATTTCGTAGAACATGGAGAGGACTCCAGGGACCCTAACTTCACCTCTCCAGAACTAGTTAGGGCCTGGCATTTCCCGATTTCTTAGGGCATGAATTGAGCATATGTGTGGAATCAGCACAATAGATACAAAGTCTATTCTTTACTCTTCAGTTCCTCTCCTCAGTAGTTAATTTGGAGCGTCCTACCTCCATGGGGATCACAGGAGATGAAGCTGGACGAAGTTGAGAGGTTGAGCGAAGAGGTGCTTTAACTGAAGTTGTTTTTTCAGATTCCCTTTCACGAAACCTCATGTCTACACGTTGGCAAAGAGAAATCAAATCTTCTAAACAAGTAGGTAGTTCTTGAGTAGTCGGTGCATCTTTAATTTTATCGGAGAGCACCTGAAAGAAGGCGGCAATTAGCGCTTCAGTGTTCCACTGAAGTTCAGAGGCTAATATCCTAAATTGAATGACGTACTGGCCTACTGTACGAGAACCCTGACGTAAACGGAGAATGCTGGAAGCAGCGGAGATGACACGACCTGGTTCATCGAATACACTTCGGAACGTGGAAATAAATTTGGCACTATCCTGTAATACTGGATCGTTCCTTTCCCACAGAGGGGAAGCCCATGCAAGAGCTTGTCCAGAAAACAATGAAATAAGATAGGCCACTCTGGAACGATGAGTAGAGAAATTTTGAGGTTGGAGCTCAAAATGAACTGAGCATTGGTTGAGAAAACCCCTACAAGTTTTGGGGTCTCCATCATACTTTGACGGAGTAGGCAGGTGAAGCGTGGAAGCCGTAGACACCTGGGATGGCACTGGGGAAACGGAGGAAAGCACAGGAGCATCAACATTAGCTGTGATATTCTGTCCAGATGTTCCTTGGGAGTCTAACGCCTGGTAACATTGTAGTAACAGCTGTTGGCGAGCATCCTGTTGCTCCATACGGGTAACCAGATGCTGCAGCATCTCTTTAGCTGTAGGTTCCGAATCTGGGTCTGTCATGGCCTGATCTTACTGTCACGGGCACTAGGAGTCTTTACCCAGGTATCACCAGATGATGGACTTACCAGAGCAGTATAGGTGATAATATGGTACTCTGGTAGCGGAGTGATCACGGAACAGGAGACAGCAGATGGTAAGAGAATGCTCGTGGAAAGTCTATGACTAGCAGCACTGGTAATATATAGATAATTGTACACGAGGAACTGAATGGACAAGGAAACGTGAGGGTAGTCAGTGGTCTGCAGATAGCAAGTTGTACCACTGCTATAGTGAGGAGGAATGTCCAGAAGTAACGAGAAGGTGATGAGAGTCAGCGGTCTGCGTATAGCAAGTTGTACCGCTGTCTAGGTGAGGGAATGGAATCCAGGTGGAGGTATCCGGGAAGTCAGTGGTCTGCGTTAGCAAGTTGTACCACTGCTATGTGAAAGGATACTGGAAACAGGTGACTCAGGAAACAGGGAACAGTGGTCTGCCTCTAGCAAGTTGTACCACTGAAATATATATGTGAGGAGGAGCACGGGGAGATAAATGCAATGCAGAGTATACACGGGCACACTGAACTTGATCCCACGATGATATGCACAAAATAGTAATAACTGAGCAGCACTGCACAAACATACAAAGTCACAAGAACTATCCAGGCTAAAAGGTAATACAGTCAAATGATGATAATAGTCTCAGTGGATAGGAAACTCCAGAGGAGAACAACTCAGTCCAGCAAGGTATGCAATACACCAGCGCAGTCAATGATAAGTATGCATACCGTGGTTCAGAAGAGCAGGCTGTCAGAAAGAGGTGCAGGGATACCTGAACGGCTGGAGGCCGGCAGGATACGAAGTCCCAGGAGGAAGGAAGCGGTAACCAAGTAGGTGCAGCGCACAGGTAGGTAGACCAGCAAGGATGGAAACAATACTCAGGAAGCAGTAGTATATAGAACTGGACACCTGGAGATCACTGGAGAGTAGAGGTGGTATAGCAGAGATGAAAGCAGCGGAGCGTTGATCCAATGCAGACAGGCGAGTTGACACAGGCAGGAACACTGTAGAAGCACGGAGAGCGGATCAACTGGCTGCAGACACGAGGAGTACTGGAGGGTTGCGATGAGCAGGACACTGCAGATACACTGAAGCAGCGGATAGGAATCAGCTGGTGCAGTCACGATGAAACACGGGAGAGTTGAAGTGAGCTGGAAACTGTAGAGCACGGAGGCAGCGGATAGGAATCAGCTGGTGCAGTCACGATGAAACACGGGAGAGTTGAAGTGAGCTGGAAACTGTAGAGCATGAAGGCAGCGGATAGGAATCAGCTGGTGCAGTCACGATGAAACACAGGAGAGTTGAAGTGAGCTGGAAACTGTAGAGCACGGAGGCAGCGGATAGGAATCAGCTGGTGCAGTCACGATGAAACACAGGAGAGATGAAGTGGTCTGGAAACCACAAACGAACAACAGGAATCAGCAGGAGCTGAATACACGAGGAAACACAGGAACACCTTCAGAGGCTCATGGGGAATGAGACTCCAAGATCAGGCAACGAGGTATTGACCACAGGTGCTTTAAATAGGGAGTGTTGCCTGATCAGCCAATTAACTAAAAGGAACATGTACTGAAGGTTTGAAAGGGCTGCACATGCGCAGACCCTCAGGATGGTGGACGGCCACGGTCCTAAACACACGGGAAGTAGCACTCACAGTCCGGTGAGTGACAGTACCCCCCCTTTTAAAGGTGGGCACAGAACACCTGGAACCGGGTTTGTACGGATACTTGGAATAAAACTTCTTAAGAAGAGCTGGAGCGTTGAGATCTTCAGCTTTGATCCATGAACGCTCCTCAGGACCAAAGCCCCTCCAATGAACGAGGAAACGAAGAATTCCTCGCGAAATTTTTGCATCCAATATATGAGTAATCTCAAAGTCTTCCTCCTGATGAATTTGAACTGGCCGAGGTGCTGAAGGAGGGACCGAGAAACGGTTGATGATGAGAGGTTTGAGCAAGGACACATGGAAGGCGTTGGAAATACGAAGATTCTTAGGAAGTAGAAGTTTGAAACAAACTGGATTTATCACTTGAATGATCCTATACGGACCAATAAAACGAGGAGCTAATTTCATAGATGGAACCTTCAAACGAATATTTTTGGAGGATAACCAGACACGATCTCCAATTTTCAGTGGTGGAATAGCCCGCCTCTTCTTATCTGCAAAAGACTTATATTTGGCAGATGTCTTCTTTAAACAGGTTTTGACCTGAGACCAATATTTTTGAAAGTTTGACAAACAGTCTCTACAGCAGCAACTTGGGTGGGAGGGAGGGCAGGAAATTCCGGAAAAGACGGATGGTGACCGTAAACCACAAAGAATGGAGTTTTGGAAGATGACTCATGGTACATGTTGTTATGAGCGAATTCAGCCCAAAGAAGCAATTCTACATAGTTGTCTTGATTGGCTGAAGAGAACATCCTTATAAACGTCTCAAGATCTTGATTGACCCTTTCAGTTTGTCCGTTTGATTGAGGATGGTAGGAAGATGAGAGTGCTAATCGTATGCCCAAGGTCTTACAAAGGGCCCGCCAGAATCTGGAAACGAATTGTACTCTATCTGACACAATCACAGACGGACATCCATGAATACGAAAGATTTCTTTGATGAAATGATCAGCCAGAGTAGAAGAGGAAGGCAAACCAGACAAGGGCACGAAATGCGCCATCTTCGAAAATCTGTCCACCACTACCCAAATAGTATTGCAGTTTTTACTAGGAGGAAGATCAGTAACAAAGTCCATAGTAATATGGGTCCATGGCTTGGACGGAATGGGTAGTGGTTGAAGCAAACCCGCTGGAGTTCTGCGGGAGGTCTTAAACTGAGAACACAATTCACAAGCGGATACAAACTCTTTGATATCTCTCCTCATAGAAGGCCACCAGTAACTTCGAGAGAGAATCTCAAAAGTCTTGCGTTCACCAGAGTGTCCGGAAAAACGAGAAGAGTGGAACCACGAAAGAATTTTTCTCCTAAGAGTAGGAGGCACGAGGGTCTTCCCAAATGGTAGCACCTTAGTGGAAGAAGCAGCCAGCGAAACACATTTGGGGTCTAGTATAGAGTGGTTGGAAACCTCTTCAACGTCAGAGGACGTTACAAAGGCTCGGGATAGAGCGTCAGCTTTTTTGTTCTTTGCAGCTGGTTTGAAGGTTATGATTAATTCAAAACGAGAAAAGAAAAGAGACCATCTTGCTTGACGAGGATTCAAACATTGAGCAGACTGTAGATATGACAAGTTCTTATGATCCGTGAAAATTGTCACAGGATGACGAGCTCCCTCCAACAAGTATCTCCACTCCTCTAATGCTACTTTAATAGCCAGCAACTCCTTGTCCCCGATGGTGTAATTCTTCTCCGCAGGCAGAAGACCCCGAGAGTAAAAGGCACAAGGATGGAATTTTTGTTGCTCCGATCTTTGGGAGAGAATGGCTCCTAAACCAACATTAGAGGTATCTACCTCTAGGAAGAAGGGAAGCGTCACATCAGGCTGTCGAAGAATGGGAGCAGAGGAGAAGAACTCTTTAAGAAACTGAAAGGCTTGAAGAGCCTCAGATGACCAATGCTTAGTATTGGCCCCTTTACGAGTCAGGGCCACAATAGGAGATGCAATTGAAGAGAAGTCTTGAATGAAGCGTCTATAGTAATTGGCAAAACCTAAAAAACGCTGAATGGCACGAAGAGTAGTTGGCTGAGGCCAATGTAACACAGCATTCATCTTTTCTGGATCCATTTGCAGGCCAACTCCGGAGACAATATAACCCAAAAATGGAATCTGGGGCAACTTGAATGAACATTTTTCTAATTTGCAGAATAATGAATTTCTCCGGAGTCTAGAAAGAACTTCTGCCACATGTTGGTGATGGGACGGCAGGTCCTGTGAAAAGATCAATATGTCGTCCAGATAAACAACAAAACATACATATAACAAGTCCCAGGAGATCTCATTAATGAAGCCCTGGAAAACAGCGGGGGCATTACATAACCTGAAAGGCATTACTAAATAATCATAATGCCCATCTCTGGTGTTGAAAGCTGTCTTCCATTCGTCACCGGACTTGATTCTAATTAAATTGTAGGCACCACGAAGATCCAACTTGGTAAAGATCCGAGCTCCCTTAATCCGATCAAATAGCTCAGTAATCAGAGGAATGGGATACCGATTTTTAATAGTAATGGCGTTAAGTCCACGAAAATCTATGCAGGGGCGTAGTGATCCATCCTTCTTTTTTACAAAGAAGAACCCGGCTCCAGCGAGAGAAGCGGAAGGTCGAATAATTCCTCGCTGGAGATTCTCTTGGATGTATTCAGATGTAGCTTGAGTTTCAGGTAACGAAAGTGGATACACACGACCCCTAGGAGGAGTCTTGCCAGGTAGAAGATCAATCGGACAATCCCATGAACGATGAGGAGGAAGACGTTCAGACTGAGTTTTATCAAATACATCGGCAAATGAAGCATACTGAGGAGGAAGTCCCGGTGAGGAAGGTGAAATGGAAGATTGCTGTATTTTAAGAGGAATAACTTGGGAGAGACAACGATGATGACATTCAGCTCCCCAAGACGTAACTTGAGGAGTGCGCCAGTCAATCTGGGGAGAATGACATTGAAGCCATGGAAGGCCTAAAACAATCGGACTTGTAGTAACAGGAAGAATTAAAAACGAAATTTCTTCTTGGTGTAGCACACCAATCTGAAGCGTTACTGGAGACGTACTCTGGGTGATGAGACCATTGATGAGACGTGATCCATCAATAGCAGTCACAGTAATCGGTGTCTTCAGAGTAATCACTGGTAGGGACCATTGATTCACTAGGGATTTAGAAATGAAATTTCCCGCAGCTCCAGAATCAATAAGTGCTTGGGACTCAAAGGATTTGGAAGCGAAGGAAATTGTAACCTCAAAAGCGCAGACTTTTAATTTCGTAGAACATGGAGAGGACTCCAGGGACCCTAACTTCACCTCTCCAGAACTAGTTAGGGCCTGGCATTTCCCGATTTCTTAGGGCATGAATTGAGCATATGTGTGGAATCAGCACAATAGATACAAAGTCTATTCTTTACTCTTCAGTTCCTCTCCTCAGTAGTTAATTTGGAGCGTCCTACCTCCATGGGGATCACAGGAGATGAAGCTGGACGAAGTTGAGAGGTTGAGCGAAGAGGTGCTTTAACTGAAGTTGTTTTTTCAGATTCCCTTTCACGAAACCTCATGTCTACACGTTGGCAAAGAGAAATCAAATCTTCTAAACAAGTAGGTAGTTCTTGAGTAGTCGGTGCATCTTTAATTTTATCGGAGAGCACCTGAAAGAAGGCGGCAATTAGCGCTTCAGTGTTCCACTGAAGTTCAGAGGCTAATATCCTAAATTGAATGACGTACTGGCCTACTGTACGAGAACCCTGACGTAAACGGAGAATGCTGGAAGCAGCGGAGATGACACGACCTGGTTCATCGAATACACTTCGGAACGTGGAAATAAATTTGGCACTATCCTGTAATACTGGATCGTTCCTTTCCCACAGAGGGGAAGCCCATGCAAGAGCTTGTCCAGAAAACAATGAAATAAGATAGGCCACTCTGGAACGATGAGTAGAGAAATTTTGAGGTTGGAGCTCAAAATGAACTGAGCATTGGTTGAGAAAACCCCTACAAGTTTTGGGGTCTCCATCATACTTTGACGGAGTAGGCAGGTGAAGCGTGGAAGCCGTAGACACCTGGGATGGCACTGGGGAAACGGAGGAAAGCACAGGAGCATCAACATTAGCTGTGATATTCTGTCCAGATGTTCCTTGGGAGTCTAACGCCTGGTAACATTGTAGTAACAGCTGTTGGCGAGCATCCTGTTGCTCCATACGGGTAACCAGATGCTGCAGCATCTCTTTAGCTGTAGGTTCCGAATCTGGGTCTGTCATGGCCTGATCTTACTGTCACGGGCACTAGGAGTCTTTACCCAGGTATCACCAGATGATGGACTTACCAGAGCAGTATAGGTGGTAATATGGTACTCTGGTAGCGGAGTGATCACGGAACAGGAGACAGCAGATGGTAAGAGAATGCTCGTGGAAAGTCTATGACTAGCAGCACTGGTAATATATAGATAATTGTACACGAGGAACTGAATGGACAAGGAAACGTGAGGGTAGTCAGTGGTCTGCAGATAGCAAGTTGTACCACTGCTATAGTGAGGAGGAATGTCCAGAAGTAACGAGAAGGTGATGAGAGTCAGCGGTCTGCGTATAGCAAGTTGTACCGCTGTCTAGGTGAGGGAATGGAATCCAGGTGGAGGTATCCGGGAAGTCAGTGGTCTGCGTTAGCAAGTTGTACCACTGCTATGTGAAAGGATACTGGAAACAGGTGACTCAGGAAAGAGGGAACAGTGGTCTGCCTCTAGCAAGTTGTACCACTGAAATATATATGTGAGGAGGAGCACGGGGAGATAAATGCAATGCAGAGTATACACGGGCACACTGAACTTGATCCCACGATGATATGCACAAAATAGTAATAACTGAGCAGCACTGCACAAACATACAAAGTCACAAGAACTATCCAGGCTAAAAGGTAATACAGTCAAATGATGGTAATAGTCTCAGTGGATAGGAAACTCCAGAGGAGAACAACTCAGTCCAGCAAGGTATGCAATACACCAGCGCAGTCAATGATAAGTATGCATACCGTGGTTCAGAAGAGCAGGCTGTCAGAAAGAGGTGCAGGGATACCTGAACGGCTGGAGGCCGGCAGGATACGAAGTCCCAGGAGGAAGGAAGCGGTAACCAAGTAGGTGCAGCGCACAGGTAGGTAGACCAGCAAGGATGGAAACAATACTCAGGAAGCAGTAGTATATAGAACTGGACACCTGGAGATCACTGGAGAGTAGAGGTGGTATAGCAGAGATGAAAGCAGCGGAGCGTTGATCCAATGCAGACAGGCGAGTTGACACAGGCAGGAACACTGTAGAAGCACGGAGAGCGGATCAACTGGCTGCAGACACGAGGAGTACTGGAGGGTTGCGATGAGCAGGACACTGCAGATACACTGAAGCAGCGGATAGGAATCAGCTGGTGCAGTCACGATGAAACACGGGAGAGTTGAAGTGAGCTGGAAACTGTAGAGCACGGAGGCAGCGGATAGGAATCAGCTGGTGCAGTCACGATGAAACACGGGAGAGTTGAGCTGAGCAGGATACTGTAGATACACGGAGGCAGCGGATAGGAATCAGCTGGTGCAGTCACGATGAAACACGGGAGAGTTGAAGTGAGCTGGAAACTGTAGAGCACGGAGGCAGCGGATAGGAATCAGCTGGTGCAGTCACGATGAAACACAGGAGAGTTGAAGTGAGCTGGAAACTGTAGAGCACGGAGGCAGCGGATAGGAATCAGCTGGTGCAGTCACGATGAAACACAGGAGAGATGAAGTGGTCTGGAAACCACAAACGAACAACAGGAATCAGCAGGAGCTGAATACACGAGGAAACACAGGAACACCTTCAGAGGCTCATGGGGAATGAGACTCCAAGATCAGGCAACGAGGTATTGACCACAGGTGCTTTAAATAGGGAGTGTTGTCTGATCAGCCAATTAACTAAAAGGAACATGTACTGAAGGTTTGAAAGGGCTGCACATGCGCAGACCCTCAGGATGGTGGACGGCCACGGTTCCTAAACACACGGGAAGTAGCACTCACATTTCGGTGAGTGACACCCTGTTTGTGGCTGCTGATACCAGACACAGGAACTCTAGAACAGTCTTGATAAGGTCTTCGCCTATAGCTGCCATAGTTTCCATAAAGCATTATGTGCTCACCGGTACTTGGATGCTCCAAAGACTTAATTCCGGATAATTTAGACTTATATATCTATTGGCTCTGTATTGGTATATTAGAGACTCAATAACATTGATAATGGCAGTACCAGAAGCAGACTGGAATGAATACATATAGCTGGAAGTAGCAATACGTGCTGGTGGTTGGAAGGTGGAAACAACCGGTGCTGAGAAGGCTTAAAGAGACTAAAGAGATGCTCACTGAAGCACTTACTGAATGATAGCTTGCACACAATGTAAGAAACTCTTTATTACCAGTTTGGAAGGCAGACAAAAAGGTGTATCAGAGGACAAGCCAAGGGTCACTTCTAGCAGAAAGTATTCAAGCAAACGAGTCAAGGGTCGGTACAGGCAGAGAACAGAGAGCATACAGAAGATTGCAGCAGCTGTACCTGACAGTTCTAGACAAATTCACAATTGGGTCATGTTCTTTCACTTTCTTTATGATGAAATTAACAGTGTTCCAGTAGATATTAAAATTCTTTCAAATTTTCTTAAACGTGTTTCCAAAATAATGCTTTGCATTGTTTGTTACTATGAATGAAGCTCTTGTTTTGGAAATTCATTAGATGTGGTATACAGGTGTATTTATGTTTACATCAATTTAAAACCCACTGTAGTTGTACACAAGTGGACCTTACTGAATGACCAGCATTGTTTCAATTGGTCATCAATGTTTGTGTCCAAATTGCATAGATTCAGCCAATCACCTTTCAGGCCAAACAATCTCTTTGTACAGAGTATTAGTCATTCGCCCATTATGTCATTCATCAGTGTCTGGAGAGTGTCACATATAAGCATTTGTCAGATTCCTGAGGAGATGTCCTAGGCTGTTTCTTATCCCTGAAGAGATGTCCTAGGCTGTTTCTTATCCCTGAGGAGATGTCCTAGTCTGTTTCTTATCCCTGAGGAGATGTCCTAGGCTGTTTCTTATCCCTGAGGAGATGTCCTAGGCTGTTTCTTATCCCTGAGGAGATGTCCTAGGCTGTTTCTTATCCCTGAGGAGATGTCCTAGGCTGTTTCTTATCCCTGAGGAGATGTCCTAGTCTGTTTCTTATCCCTGAGGAGATGTCCTAGGCTGTTTCTTATCCCTGAGGAGATGTCCTAGGCTGTTTTTTATCCCTGAGGAGATGTCCTAGTCTGTTTAACCATTTCAGTCGATCTTAGCTGTTTCATTTGGGTCAAGTCATGCCTTGCGCATCTACTCCAAACCACTTAGCTGTTCCTACTGAAGAGACAATTAACCAACTACACATTCAAAGCTTGTCTCAGACTGGGCTACAGCACGTCCTATTAAAGTATTCATCCATAACACACTAGGTTTGGATTCTTGTTGGAAAATCAGTAGCAAGTATGACACAAACAAGTGAACAGATATATGTAGTGCTCCACTTAAAGTATCCTCTGCAACACCACATCATCATCATCATCACCATTTATTTATATAGCGCCACTAATTCCGCAGCGCTGTACAGAGAACTCACATCAGTCCCTGCCCCATTGGAGCTTACAGTCTAAATTCCTTAACACACACACACACACACACACACACACAGACTAGGGTCAACTTGATAGCAGCCAATTAACCTACTAGTATGTTTTTGGAACGTGGGAAGAAACCGGAGCCCCCGAAGGAAACCCACGGAAACACGGGGAGAACATACAAACTCCACAAAGATAAGGCCATGATCGGGAATTGAACTCATGACCGCAGTGCTGTAAGCTAACCACTAAGCCACTGTGCTGCCCACAGGGCGTAGTGTGTCCTGTTTTGTCTTAAACTAAGGGCTATTGCATGTCCATGTCTCTCTTGCAGGGTGCTTGCAGAATTTTGATAGTAGTAACCCCTTTCACCAAAATATATATCTCAGTATATCCAAATATTATATAGAATATGTGTAGCAAATATTAAGTATATCCTGATCTAGAAAATCATGCAAATCACATGCTCACAAACAAGCCGTCAATGCAATTGCTTGTGCGGTGCTAGAAATGGCAACCTTTTCTATTCGTAATTTAGTCACTAATTGTTTTTTAGAATTGCCCCAGAAAATTGTTCTGTGTCTACTTTTGCGGGATTGTGAGTACAGATGGAAATAAGCCTTATTTAAATCTTAAATTAAATATGAGAGTGAGAGGATATTAACATGGATTTAATTACATGTGTGACTATCGTACTTTGTAATGTTTACATCCCATTGGTAGAAATGCTCTTTTCCATATAAAATGTACCTTAGATAAAAGGATTTTCATATAAAATAGCCTACCAACCTTCCAACTAGCCCCTCATCTCCTCTGCTTGTTCTCCCCTCTCTCCTCTGGTCCCCTTTTCTCTCCCCCTTGCATCACTGCCTCCCTATCGTGCCTGTTTCGTCCACCCTCCTTTAGAATGTAAGCTCGAATGAGCAGCGTCGCTCTCCCATCCTGTCTCCATACCTGTTCTTCTGCTCCGTATTTACTCCATTTGTCTGCCCGGAGCTTCTGAAGCATTGGTACTTTGTGTTTACTGCTCTGTACTGTTCCACCCTGTATGGTTTACTGTTTGTACTATGTACGGCGCTGCAGATACCTTGTGGCGCCTAACAAATAAAGGATAATAATAATAATAAAATATAGATTGCGATCCGAGTTCTGCCTCCTTTTGCAGGGAGGAAAAGGCTCGGTGATCCCCAAGGAACCAGGGAACACCCATGTACCTGCGATCTTTCCAACACTTGTATGGCATTGAAATATTTAATCCACAAATTAAATCTCTTTTTTGATTGTGAACACAATGCGAGGTGTACAAAACCAACATTCAACAAAGACTGCCCTGATCTGCTAGTATGCAGATGTGAAACTTTTCGTGGCTGCACTCAACATCATGTTGCCCGCTAATCTGTGCACTTCCACCTACTAAAGGATTATTGTTATTAATATTGTTGTTGATTTGCATACTACCATGGTGTTCAGCAGATGTAAACAGTAGGGAAACCAGGGCATATATAAAATGGACATTCAAGGCAGACAAAATAAATGCAGACATAAAACCAAAGGGTAATGAAGGCCCTTTCTCATGTGAGAGCATCAAATCTAATGGGAAAAAGGCAGTGTTGAGGCAAGAGAAGAGAGTGTGGCTCAGAGGTGAGATGCACTGATAAAGAGAATTCATTTAGAACAGTGTGTATAACAGTAATAACAGTGTTGACTACAGCAATCCCAACATACACAAATGCTGGCCCTCTAAAAACACAAAACAGCTGCAGGTTGCTCTACCTCCCAGTATGTCTAGTTAGATATTCTACAGATGTGATGCAAAGAAAAACCTGGAACAGATTTGGTTACTAATACATTATTCACTAGGGCTTGTCTAGCAGTCTACGGTAAACCTTGCATTCCATACCAGGTCGAAAGGACATATGGCGGGACATAGTAACTACCTTATTTTAAAGGGGTTAATTGAACATGCTTGCCATGTAGAGCAAATAGGAGATCTCCATTGTTATCTGAAGGCTCTTCCGTCCACCATAATGGTTCAATAGAGCTCTGAAGAAGCTCGTCCTTAGTGCACTATTAAGTAACTGTGGATGGCTTAGAGTGAACTCAAATTCCATGTTTGTTTAAATGTGCCTGTTTTATCCCCACTTTCTTGTTACCTTTGTCTTTTTTGAACTTATTACATAGTTGTCAATGTTCTAAAAACATTTCCAGATATACTTTACTGCCGGGTAGATGAATCTAAGCATGTGTTTCTTGGTGGACCTCAAATGTGAATAATATAAGGTCGGTCCTGATTGGTTGTCCATCTATTCAGTAGGTGGGCTAGCTAAAATTTAACTCATTTGTGCCAGGGCTTAGTATAGAGTAGTCGCGTCATTAATAATGTGTTTTTTTTTACAAGGCAATAGATTATCTTGGATTCAAAATATGGAAGGTAATTATTTTACCCTCACACTACAGAACAAAGGGGAAAAAATATTCATTACTTAAAATAAGCAAGTAAAATTATTTATTTATGGAGAAAATGGGGCACACTACATTTATTTAATGTAAAAACAGAGCACACTACATTTATTAATAGTAGGAATGTGGCCCATTAGATTTAATATTACTAAAAATGGAGTCCCTTTTTCCAACATTTTCCCTGGTACCCACCGGCCAGGGGCACAAGGTGGCTGTTTGCGCTATCCTGTCTGACAGTGTGAAAAAAAAAATGAATGCAGAACAGCCCCTCTCCCCTTAAAGCACAGGGCATGCTACTAAGCATTAGCCTAGGCATCCCTAGGTGCAGGGGCTTTGTTCAGACCTCCTCTAGAGAACTGGGACAGATGCTAAATTGCATGGCCTGTGCTTTAAGGGGAGGGAACATGTTTTACAAACCGCAGCTTAGTATATCTGGCTCTTTGTATTTTGATCATTGTAAAAATTGTGATGGCAATCTGAAAAGTAGTGGATTTTAGCCGTTTTACCAGCAGTAAAGGCTGCGGTTTTGAAACCGCCGGGAGAACCGGCGAATCCAGCGGTTTAATCCGTCCTTTAGTGAATCGAGCCTCAAATCTTAATTTATAGCATACATAATAATATAATATATACTGTATATATATTTGTTTATACACAGTATGGGCCGCATTCTGAGTGAGACATACGCCCATTTGCGTAGCGTATCTGTGAACTTTTTCACAGTGTTTATGCTCAGAAAGTGAATGTACGCAACTACAGATATTCTAGCGTGCTTCTCTTTACCAATTACGACTCCCATATGTGAGTGGTCAGGGGTCGGTGTAAGCAGCAGATGATAATGATGACGAACACGCAAACTAACAAATCGCTTTTTTGTAGAGTTTTTTAAACTATTTACAGACTTTAGAAGTCGCTCGACCATATACTAGGACTTCCTGACCATATTGTAGCAAAGATAAAAATTCTATATAATTTTTTGTATGCGTGTCGGGAAGTTCATAACATAAAAAGAGGTAACATTGCTAAAATGTAGAAGGTACATTCAGCAAGTTGGACTTAAGTGTCTGAGGGCTTTGTCTGTTGTCAAGTGGACGCATCTGTTACTCATTCAGACCTGGATGCATCTCCAACTCTGAATATGGTGTACATATGCATCAAACCTTCAGGCCCTGTGTGTATATGTGTCTGTGCATATAGACCTGTGAGATGTCTGTGGAATTTGGCTTGCTGTAAATGAAAACAGTCTTATATTTTCCACAGGAATTTGATGCTGAGACAGTTTGCACTATGTTAACACCACTGTGGACCATGATTCCCATGTGTCAAATAAGAAATAGAAGCCACATGTCCTTCAGTGTTAAATTTATCAGCGCAGCTCAGATTTACCACAAGAAAGGTAAATAGACCTATTGGCGTCCGATTCATTTTTAAAAATTTTTTTTCAGAAATGCATATAAATCTGGTCTACGTTTGTCTATATTCAGCAATGAACAGATCTGAAGGATCGTCTCTTGTTGAATATGGGTCTAGTTACGCTCTGCTCTGACAGACAACACACTGCAGGAATCGTCTGACAGACAGCACACTGCAGGATACGTCCAATACATATGTCAGATCACAGCGCACAGAAAAAAATAAAGCTTTCAATTAATGTTACCTGTTCATAGTATAGTCATTAATGACAAAACAAATGTTTTTTTTGTAAAAAAAAAAAAGGTATTTTTTCCATATTTTTCTTTTCCATGAAATACATTTATCATGATGTTAGTAATGTCTACAGTACATAAAATGCATTGTTACAATTGCTGCTGCTGGCAAACATTTTCTAGCATGTATACACGACCATCACTGCTGTAACTGGTGCAAGTAATACAGCAGAAAACACCCGTACTGTATATTAACTACGTGAATATGTCCAGTCCCCTCCCCGTTCCGCCCATAAAATTGTAGAGTGTAGCAAGGGTTCTATGTACTCAAAGATAAATTGGACATTGCTGTGGTCACTGGCATATGGTCCAGTTCAGGACATGAGCAGAGTGAAAATATGACATGTATCAGCATTTACATTCCTTAATGAAGCAAATCATAGAGGTTATTGCTCATTACAAGCTATTGAATATATTATAGCAGACCCTCAAATCTCTAGTCACTATGCAATGCACCCCCCAACAAAATAAAACTACTATGGCTATACAGTACAGACCCCAATTCATTTATATATGTATGGCAATATATAGTATATATATAATTTATGGCAATACAATACAAAACCTCAAATCTCTGATGGCTACACAATGCAGTTCCCCCATAGCTTTGATGGCAATTCAATACAATGCAGACCCCAAATCTATGGTGTATACAAGGTTTTGTACTTTCCAGATTTAATACATTTCTGATAACTATACAATGCTGACACTATATGTCAGTTTTAAACACATTGTCCTAGAACATAATGGTTTCCTAACCGCACCTTCGGACCGGCATTGTCCCTCTGCAATGCATTATTCCGACTGCCACAGCCAAACCAAGTAAATCTGATTTGTCCGCCTGTCTCTTGATCTCATGAATCCAGGAGACTGGAGACTAATATTATGAAAGCGAAAGGTGATCAAATTTGGGAGACTCTCAACAAATTCATGAGCCTTGATGGCTTTGCATTTTTACAAACTTACACTATTGTTTCCTACTTTAGTCATACAGTAGGAAAGGTAAGTAATTTCTGGGTCACTTGAAATCGCTTGCAACTTATCTCATTGGTGCCAATTGTTTCTGGAGCTGCAAAAGTTCTTGTAACATTGCTTTTGTGTGTGGTCTGCTGCCAGGTGATGTTTATAAACACAGGAAGCAATTGTGAAATACTGTGTGGCTTACTAAAACGAAAGAACAATGGAAGTCTTCAGGAGTACTTGTATGTGTCTAAATACTTACAGTATGACGAGTATGGAGAGCAACTCTCCCAGGAGCCATCATTCACTTGCCTGTTAGTGAGTAGCTGATAACTCCATTAACCATGTGGAATGAAAAGTATGGAATCACAAGGAATGGTGCAAACAGCATAAAAGCTGCAATGACATTAAAATGCACATTAAACACACATTATCTGAAGAAATATATTAAAATTTACATAAATAATATATATTGTTTGTTGCAGCTCTACAGTTTTACCTTTTGTTGCCTGCACGAAGCTCGTATCAGCTTTCATATATTAGTGAGGATTGTTAATGAGAATGTAAACAACCCCTGTACAGACAGGATCAGGCTCATTTTGTTCATGAGAATAATTTTCATGACATCATCAAAGTGTAAAAAAAGTAACAACGTAAACTGTTCAGAACTTAATTAGCTCTTAATGATGACATGGGATTACTCTGAGAGTACATCAGAAGACAGGGCAGTCCTCATTGGCTGCCAAATGGCATTTAAGGATATTTCCAGTCACATATTAATTTTTGCCCACCACTCCCCTCTTCCCAAGTAGCATAAATGTGATACAAGGCCCCCAGCAGTTCTAGAGTACTCACCCCACAGAGGTTTACTAGATACTCTCCCTGCATCAACAGGGAAAGTTTAGGTGTGAACAGCGCTGTGGTAGACTGTTTCTGAACCACAGTGCGTGCTCCAAATCACCTAATGCAGTGTAAAAGCTTATACTGGAGGCTTTGGACCCTTCCCTAAAGGGAATAGGCCCCATCCCTCCCTATCCCATAGAGCCAGAAGGCTTCTTAGCTTGCTGAAGCCCCTTATCTGACCCCTAGAGCCAAAATGCCTCTTATTGGGCAAAGCACTTCAGACCAGCCTCCACCTCTATGCTCAGTTCCTAGCTCCTCCTTTTATTTTGGGCACTGATCATATAATTATAAATACGGTATATAATAGCTAGCCCTGAACTGTGGTGAAAAGTTATTTTCAACCCTACTTGCTGCATTATGGAATTGGGGAATAACAATGCAAACCTTTAATATATTACAGCTAACAACACATCCAGGGTCCTCCTACCTACCCATATGCCATTGGTGGATTGATGTTCATTGGTCTCTGTGGATTACTCTTCTATATTTGTTTTCGCATACAGCACTATTATTTAAAGGAATTGGTTTCCCCCTCTGAACTACAAAATGTATTGCAATGGGCTGGATGGCTTAGCAGCAGTGGCGCACCTGGCTGAAGAGGGCATCATAGTATTGGATATCTGTGTCACATGATCCCCTCATATCCTTTCAGCTAAGCACAGTTGATCTACACCCTATGAGCTAATTGCTAATAATATTGCGATTTCAGTGGGTATATACATACACATCAAAACTTTATTATTAATAGTTACATTAATCATAATTAATACAACTGAAATAACTGAGATGCTTTATAGAAGCGTCCAATCATCTCTCTCTGTGATCTGCTGCTCCCATGTAATGTTTTGGGTATCTCTTTCCCAGGAGCTGTTTTCTGAAGCTGGGAGCTGCAAGGAATTATACCATGTTACAGCTTACAGTGCACAAGCACTGATTTGTGACATCTCAATATAAATATATAATTTATTGCATTTACATTAGAAAAACACTTAAAAAATAAAATAAAATTCAATTTCTGTTATTGCACATTATGCAATATCTGTGCATCTTCAACCATTTCCTCCAAAATGTAATCTGCTGCTTCCCCTCGTTATTGGCATATCAAATATAAATAGTTTACATGGAGTGTGATGAAATTTTAGAAGCATGAAACAATAGTATTATTTTATTTTTCATTTTTTTATCTTTCCCTTTTAACAAATGGAAATCCTAGTAAGTCAGAATAGGCTGCAGGTTGAACAGGCAACACATTTGATGTTTCTAAACATACAGATGAAGCAGTCTTTATTGCAGCATTTAGCTCAATAGATTCAGCAATAAAAAAACAATTAGATCATTAGCACATGTTTTCCAGGTAAGTGAATTGGATTAGCTGGGACGTGGTGATCGGAATCATGGTACAGGAATTGAACTATTTGTGCATATACTCTATGTATTCACTATCTGGAATTAGAACATGTGGTGAGACTACTCTTACCACTGTCAGCCAGTATCGCCCGGAAGCTGAGTATCACCCAGCTGTTCCTGCAATATTGTAATAATACATTTCATGGATCACTGATATTCTATTGCTGTGATAAGCGTTGCAGGAGAGCCTGTGGCATTGCTTCATATTAGTAAATAGGGACCTTTACCTGAATTGAAGAAATGGTGCTGAATTTATTTTTACTGAATAGAAATCTGTCAGAAACCAGAAGTAGCTATACATACAGCAATATCCGATAGTAGGCACTTTCCTGACAGTGACTACAATGACATTGGAAATCCGAAGACTCATACCCCGACATGACACAAACAGCGACTTACACAGATAGACTAATTTTACAACCGGATCTGTTCCCAACTGTACTAAATGACGTCACTTCAAAAACGCATCCAATCTTAAAGCGGCAATGCACGGACCCACCTGACATTCATCTCATGTAAGTAGTATTTTAGGGGTTAGGGGTTAAGGTTAGGGTTAGGGTTAGCCATACCGTTAAAAGCTGGGTCTATGCATTACCGCTTTAAGATCTGTCACGTTTTTAAGTGACGTCATTTACAACAATCGGTAGCAGATCGGGTCGTGAAATTAGTCCATCTCTCTAATGGTAAGTCACTGTTTCTATCATGTCACAGCACTGGGGTCATGAGTTCAATTCCCGACCATGGCCTTATCTGTGTGGAGTTTGCATGTTATCCCTGTGTTTGCGTGGGTTTCCTCCGGGTGCTCCGGTTTTCTCCCACACTCTAAAAACATACTAGTAGGTTAATTGGCGGCTATCAAATTGACCCTAGTCTCTCTCTGTCTGTCTGTCTGTGTGTGTGTGTGTGTTAGGGAATTTAGACTGTAAGCTCCAATGGGGCAGGGAGTGATGTGAATGAGTTCTCTGTACAGCTCTATGGAATTAGTGGCGCTATATAAATAAATGGTGAAGATGATGATGATGATGATGTCGGGGTATGAGTCTTCGGATTTCCAATGTCGTTGTAGTCACTGCCGGGGTAGTCAGTATCATTAATTCGTACTACACCCGCAATATGAACTGTGATAATGGCAAGTTGACCTGATATCACCACCAAACACAAGGGGCTGAGAATAATCATACATGATCAATATAGAAATGAGCTTTGATACAATGATAAAATAAATCCACTGGATCATTTTGGGCATGCCCGTTTCCAAAATGGAAACAGATCCTATCAGTCTGAGCTTGAAAAATAATGACATGAGATTGCCCATATGTGACTGGTTTTGCTTTATTTCAGCCTCTCTGAGTTCAGAAACATTACATCATGACAATCTAAATTTTGCTGTGGGAAACTAAAGTGGTACAAAGCTAAACATAGAATAAATGTAGTAAATGTAATGGAAACTTTGCTTTTCTGATTAATTAAATTGTTAAAGTTGAAGGATAAGGTTGCATTTGAGACTAGTTTGTATTGACTTGAAAATCAAAAGTAATTTCTGCATATGCTTTGTACTCTTTGTTACATGCATTACATTATGTAGAAAATGATGATAAAATATATACTAAATACATATATATATATATATATATATATATATATATATATATATATATGTATATATATATATATATATATATATATATATATATTTTTTTTTTTTTTAAAGTCACATTGTTTTTCCCTTGGAAAATGCAATGCATATGTTAGAGGCTGTGTAACTAACTATACTTTGTTCAGCATGTACATAAACAGCTTTACCCATTTCCTGAACTTTGATGAAACGCTGTTTAATGACGCAGCTAACAAGACAGAACATGACTCAAGCTTTACTTTCTATTGTATAATTGCTTAAACAAGTCATGTCAGTCAAAACTGTTCAGGAAGGAAGAACAGTGCTCTAGATAGTGAATGGTCTATCAGGCTCCCCAGGTTTCTCAACTTCAAATGTATAAAATGTGTGCCATTACTTTGTTATAATGCCTGAAATACCACACAGTGAAGCTGGATAAAGAATATAAGATAAGGAGAGTAAAGATATATCTTTTGCAGATTGCTTCCTAGCATGAAAATGTGCAGGCCGTCAAATACAATGAAAGAGCGAGTCCTGGGAGGACAAGTTAGCTGCTTATCATTGTCAGAAGACTTTAAACAAAGTTGTGTAGTTCTATTTAAAGAGACATAGAAAGTGGACACATACACCATATGATAAAATCATATATATATATATATATATATATATATATATATATATATATATAATAGTTTATATGCCCTTATATGCTTTTATTTATAACATGTGTAAACAATATGTGTTTAAAAAGTTACATAAAGTTGTTTATTAAATAAAACCGCTAAAATGTAATATTCTTGGCATGCCAGTTTTGGTGATCTATCAATGAGTGTTACATTTCTGTTGCTGTATATCACGTATTGTGCTTTAACTTAAATTCCTGTTTCATATAAGATAGGACTTTCGCACACTTGCAATTGTAACACAAAGTATTAAACATAAAGTAACATAACGTATATAAAAAAATTAAATAAAAAATAATGAGTAGGGCGTGATAAGCATGTAGTGGACTCAAAACATGTACAATTGCCTATAATTGTACACTATCCTCTTATAGCATGTGTGCCCTCTGCAACTTTTACTAAATGCATTGCCTTATCTGTCTAGCTTCCTTATGTGTTTTCAGCTACGTGTTTATATCATCAGGCAGAGTCTATTTATTGGTATAACTGTGGGATATAACATGACTTTTCTGTGTGGTCTGCATTGGAAACAATGGTATCCTTTGAGCAACTTTGTATCCTAGGACACAAAATGTGAAGAGGCCATTAAGCCAAAAGCATTTAAAATCATGTGTTTGTGTTTGACATGTACTTACCATTTCGGGGTTAAGTCTCCAGAAGGAACAGCCAATGGGATCCAGTGGAAGTGTCTGGCACTTTCTATATTGGTAGCTGTGGCAGAGTGTCACTTCCTCTTCTCCTGGATCCGGATACCTTCCCCCCACCCTGCAATTATGCATTGTGTTTTTTCTTCCCACACAGACGTGGCACAGTTTAGTAGGAGAGCATCACAGACAGCTTTCAGGTAACATATGGTACTTACTTGTTTTGGTCACTGGTCACTGTCCCCTTCGAAGTCATCAGACTCTTTGTTTCTCTGATAAGGAGGACCATGGGATGCAGGGTTGGGTACGCTTTAACGATGTCCACTACTCTGACATGGAGAAGGCCTACAAAGAAAATAAAAAATTATGAAAAACCGATTGGAAAAGAAACAGACTTACCTTCAACCCGACGCTGGAGATCTCCGATGGGAGCACGATGCTGACAGCAATTTATTTTGATTGGAGAAGTGTTCGCCACTGCAGGGTGACGTCATGGCGACGTCTGTCAATAGAAATGTAAAGCGGCAATGTCGGGTTAAGTGTTTAAACACTTAACCTTAGGGGTCCCCACATTACTGCTTTAAATTTATATTGACAGACGTAGCAATGACATCAGCCTGCAATGCCAAACACTTCTCCAATCAGAATCACTTGCTGTCAGCTTCGTCGGGAATGCTGTCAGCAACGTCGGGATGAAGGTATTTTCCAATCGTTTTTTCATATTTTTGGATTTTCTTTTAGGGCTTCTCCATGTCGAAATAGTGGTAATCGTAAAAATGATTCCCACCGAAGATGCCTACTAAGGGCATAACATTGTTGAGTGCAGAGGGGGTATAGTCACTTATTACCTCATTATAGTACCAGCCAATAGATAAGGTATAACCTGGGTTGGTGGAAATGTGATCTTCCACCCTATTGGTTCATGCAATGTTAGCTGACTGCCCTGCTCTAGCCACCACCTCACTTGGTTCGCTGATAATTATAAATAAACTGTGACCTTTCTTCCAAACTTAAGTTGGTGTCAGTGTCATTATTTATTGGTTTAGAGTTTCAGTTATGTAGAGTTTAAGGTGTAGTGGTTTGGGTACATGAAAGGAGGATTTAACACTATGCATTTAATATACAGTTGTGTCTGATAATAAAGCATCATACTAGCTTTCTTTCAATATATTCCTATATAGAGGTGGCAAGAATACTGCAATGGGTTAAAGCCATCTAGACAGCTGGAATCACCACATAGGATATGTGTTATTGTCCAAAGACTTAATAAAGGCCCGGGATCCAAAGTTGTGACCAAAAAGTGTTTTGTGCAGTGTAAAATATAAAAGGGAAGTCTAAGGTCTACATGATGAAATAACAGACTCATGTTTTACTCATATTTCATAAATGTCCCCATTATGTTCAGATACAGCAAAGAGCAATAATGTAACCAATAGCAACCAATCAAATATTATCATTCAGCAGTCTAGTGTAATCAGGGTAAGTAATAGGAGGTTAGTTGTTACAGTACATGTAACATCAGTTTATTAATTAAACTATTGTGTGTTTCCAATGGGGAAGCATATGACACTTTCAGTGCATTCCTGTAATGCCACATTACTTAGACATTTCCATCATATAATTAATCAGTTTAATAGCTTATGAATATACATATCCTACCTTCATATTTGAGGATGAAATAACACCTGATTACTCTATAAGTTGACATAGATAATTAAACTTACAGCACTGTAACTATTTGAGTTCTGGCCAAAATTCCCATTCCTTTATATGTATAACATTGTTTCCTACATTTATTTTAATCACTGAAAATTTTGTTGCTAAGAATTCATTTTGGTAATTGAAGCATTCATCGTTTATGCTCATTTGTTAGTAAAATTTGATGTAATTTGAAGCATAGAGATAGAACTAATGAATGTATTTAATTAATTAAAATCGTACCTACTAAATATTTATCTGGTAGATATGTTTCCATTAATAGGAATGAATTTATTAGGTATATTCTGATATAAATTTCCATCATATGATCCATATATTGGTTTAAATCATTATTGATATTCACATCAATTAGCTCAGCCACTAATTTTATTTGTTGTAAATACCTATGCTGCATAGAACCATCTATTTTAAATAGGCCAATGTTTAAGAGGAACATTTAAAAATAAATGGTTATATTGAATTAAATTAATTTTATTCATTTAATTCATATTCATAATGATATAAATTATATTGATGTATAGAGGTATGATTATATAATTGTTCCATAGGTTACACAGAGAAATGTAAATTTCATTTTCTAATGTTAATTTTTTCGAGATCCAATGGCTGCTTCTCCAACTTATTATCTCTCCAAGTGGTTTGTCACATCTTATTGCAGCAATTGATGTAAGCTCTGATTATTTTTTATTACAAAATTGTTTTCTTGCCAGAATATGAGTAGTGGCATGTCGAAAAAAAATCAGGCATTTACACTGCTCCCCTGGCAATATACATAATATAATATAATACAATCTTTACATTACCCAGGAATGTCTGGTAGACTCCTACGTTTCAGGCAATTCCCCCAGAAAAATGGAAGAGTAGTCAAGGGAAGGCTGGGCTGGGGGGCAAGGAGGCATCTGCCCCTTGGGCTGGTCCCATATTATTATTATTATTAATATTTATTTATAAGGCGCTACAAGGCATCCGCAGCGCCGTACAGAGACAAACAAAATCACAATACAATGGGAGACAGCACAGTACAGTAAACACAGCCACTCAGTACGCTCAATGCACAGCTAGAGAGGGCGGGGAAGGGGGAGGGAGGATCCGAAAACGACGGGGCCCAAGAAGGGGGGCGCGGAAGACAGGGAGACCCCCAGGGGGGAGGAGGGAGCGAAAGTGGACATGGGGTGGAGGACCTTTGAGGAGGAGGGCTAAGTAGCTGGAGAGCAGAGTTAGAAGTGGTGGAAACAGGAGGAGAGATGGCCCTGCTCAGAGGAGCGTACAATCTAAGGGATTGTAGTAGGGTAGTAGGGTAGTAGGCTACCTTGGGCTGGGTCACTGGGCACCCTGCATTTTTTTCTTTTAAAGTGTCCCTAATTGGTTGCTGAGTCGAGTCTTTGCAAGCTCTTCCCTGAGACTGGCCACGCTCATGGATCTTGCCTCTCCTTCTTACAAAGAGAGTTGGACCTTGATTTCACAAGTTGCATCCACAGGTCTCTCCAGTTGCGAGAAGATGCAATTTAGACATTATGTGAATTGTATTGTCACAGCCCCCCCTCCCCACACTTGCAATTTTTACCACCCTTCTGGTATCTCCCCATGGGGAGGTCCAAAAAGTAAATATGATATAATATAACATAGGATCAATAATTTAACAGACTACATGTGTGTGTGATTTCCCCTTTCAATAAAAAGGAAATTATTTGGAATTGCATTTCATAATGTGTGTAAATGTTTCCACTCTTCCGTCCTTAGACCAACTCACTTCATTTTCATCTTTATGTGACAGCTTAATAGCCTACATGGTAAAACTGTTGAGAGCATTACTTGTACAGGATGTCAAACTTTGTCAAGATAAAATCTTTCTGCATCTGTTTAGGAGCATTGTTGATACAAATATCAGATAATAAAAGTAGTGGAAAATGCCCATAGAAATGCTTATTGTGTTACATTGACAAATTGTTAAAAGTTTTTCAACAAGTGCATCATTTAATATGAATCCATCATATTATGTTGTATATGTCTATTTCTACTTACTATCACTGCACGGGAAAGAAAACTTTCTTCCTCAGTTAATTTTCTAGTGCCAGTTCCTAATTTATTGCTCTTATTATCTTTCATTTATATGGTGCTATAAGGGGTCCGCAGTGCCATACATTGGAATAACAAATTAATTATTTAAAAAAATAAATATCTTATGCAATATTTTTCTTAAAATATTCTGAAAACAAATGACCTAATTTCAGTTTTTTCAACCCCAAAGAATCATCATCATCATCATCATTTTGCTAAGCAACTGGACGATCTTAGATATACTTGTTGGCAGTCAGTGATGTCGTGACTGCCCAAATTTTGTCTGGCCTATCAGGCCTTTCTACTCCTTATATATAGAAGGCTCTCGCACCACTAGGGTGCCAGAGTATTAGGTATCATCCTTACTCCAGCGTAACTCAGCCTATTCCTCTTACCGGTATCTCACGCCTTTGTTCAAGTGCGTTTTGGCTTCTGACCCAGCTTGTCTCCTGACCTACCCTTGGACTGCGATTTGGCTCATTCAGACTTCTCTGTTTTTTTACTTCTAGCTTTTCCTGACCAGTCTCTGAATACTCCACCTGTACCTTGCATCCCGGCTGGTTCTGATTCGCATCGTCTGACCATTCTCATTTGTCCTACTGCTTCACTGGTGACTGTCTTGGAGAACCTTGACCTGCATACCCCTTGCAGCCAAGTCCATACCTTCTTTTGGGGCTCCTTGGAATACAAGGGGTGCATTAGACTCCGCGCCTCCTTGTTCAGTTGTGATAATACCAGCAGATGGCCCCATCAAATTCTCTGCTTTGTAACAGTTAATTGGCTGCTGACAAAATTTACCCTAGTCTATGTATGTTAGGGAATTTAGACTGTAAGCTCCAATGAGGCAGGGACTGATATGAATGACAAATATCCTCTGTATAGAGATGCAGAATTGGTTGAGCTATATAAATAAATGGTGATGATGATGATGATGATGATGAATGGTTGGTTTAGTAAAATGTTCTTGTTTCTCAAACCTTTGAGGCTCCCCTGAAAATCCCCTTTGACCTTTAAGGAGAGCTCCACCCAAGCATGATATTTATTGACCTCTCTAGTTTATTTTAGTTTAGTCTGTGAGGGCTCCTTGCATTAACCTTTTGACATTGTAAAGTTTGCTCAGACCAATAAAGTCACCACAATTTTGTTCTAAAGGCCAATGCAGTAATTTAGTAAAAACTCCTTCCTATTTGCATTACATTTGTTTATTTGACTCTCTTGTGCCTGATTCCTTCCTTCTTAAATTATAATCTTTTGCATGCATGACCCAAAGACATGTTTGCTTTTAACAGTTTCTACTATAAGCACTGCTTCTATCTCTTAATTCTGTACAAATCACCTTTATATGTGGTCCACACCTAGCTAATCTAGTTGATTATACTATTTTCATATTGCACACATAGCATAAAAAGGCATTTTTCTAAAAATGTATCATTATTATGAGTAATGCTAATATTTTTAGCATAGTAAATGCTTTTGATGAACAGTCTTTAAACATTCACAATGTTTCTGGTTAGATAGTTCTTTAATCAATCTGTTAGACTCCATGTTAATTATTTATGTTTCTTCATTTGTTATTCTTAGCACTGTACAGTAATGAAAAATGACAGTGTTTTTAATTTTTTATAAAAAAAATAATTATTATTAATATGGACTATGGCGGATCAAGGTCGCTACCTTTAACAGTAACACATTGTAGATCAATCTTATCTTATTTTATTTATTTTATCTCAAATCTTATGATTTGAAAGGGGAATTTTATTTTTAATGTTAAGCTAACATCAGAGGGAAACATTGGGTATTGTAAATATCTTGGTGGGGGAATTGTGATGCTTTAAATTAACTCCACCCATACACAAAATTAAGTATACTGCCCACCTTTTCTCCAACTAGTCAAACGTCAGGAATCTGGTGGGGCCTATGCAGGATTTCTAGAGGGGGGTTTCTACACTATGGTGCAAACGTGGGCATGGCCATCATGCAAGGGGCATGGCTATATTTTAGCCAGTGCTAGACCACTCTCCTACCCCTTCCTGTCCACTTAAAATACAAGGGCAATGCCCCGTGCCCTGCTGTTAGGTACATAACAGCATTCTGAAGTGTATAGGGATATACAGTCTCTCTCAGATTTAGCCAAATTCAGCAAAGTTGATTGGACAGTGCTTCACAGTACAGATTGACAATGACCCAAAACATACTACAAAAGCAACCTATGAGATTTTTAAGGCAAATAAATGGAATTCTGCACAGGCCGAGTCAATCATCTGATCTTAACCTGATTGAACATGAACTTGACTTGCTGAAGGCAAAAATAAATTGACAAAGGCCCACAAACAAACAACAACTGTAGACAGCTGCAATAAAGTTGACATTGTGAACACAGGGCATTGCAACAGACGGAGGAAGTCCTAAGTGATCTGTTGTAAAGGCCTATATTTCGTCACTGTCTTGTGAGTCGCCGACCTTGGGGGACAACAAACTGTGGATTTTTATTCCTTTCATGGACATTGAATGTATCATTTATACCACCACCAATTTAGTGTCATGATTGTACAGATTATCTGATTCTCTACAGTATTTACACTATTTTTCATTTTTCTCTTTTATGTGAATGTGACCATATTGAGCGATTTATTCCATCGGATACACATTGGCATCAGACATCTATGAGACGCCACCAGACTAAAATATAAGTATTCCCTTTATGAGATTACAATTGCGCTTAAAGGGGTTCCATAAATATTTCTTCGTGCATTACATGTTTATTGGGGCACTTTAGTTTACTCAAAATGTAGATTGATAGGGCATGATTCATCAAGGAGCTTAAATGATGATACATCACATATAATGCGCACAATTACTCTGCGCATGCCCAGAACCGGACCATACACCACAGAATGCAGCAGTTTCCAATTAATTATTATTATTATTTATTTATAAGGCTCCACAGATTCTGTAGTGTCAGATACAGAAGGAAGCAACAAATAGATGTCAGTAGCACAGATGAGTGTGAGTAATGCTATGGGGACTCACACCGAGTGCAGCAAAAGACGTGACAGGATGTACGAGGGACAGGTGATAGACATGGGACAAAAGGTAGAGAGAACCCTGCCCGCAAAGGCGTACATTCTAAAGGTAGGGGTGGTGAGTAGGACCAACTGGGAGAAAAATTTAGATAGCAGACGAGTAAGAGGAGGTGATGGATAGAATGGCTAGGAGGTCATAGGATAGGTGAGCTTGAAAAGGTGAGTGTTGAGTGAGCGTTTGAAGGACTGAAGGTTGGGGTAGAGTCGAGTGAGATGGAGTATGGAGTTCCAAAGATTAGGGGCAGCACGGCAGAAGTCTTGCAGGCGAGTATGGGAGGAGGTAATGAGAAGTAAGTAGAGGCGGAGGTCAGAGGGTGAGCGGAGTGGCCGGGTAGGTATGCACCTCGAGACAAGGTCAGAGATGTAAGGAGAAGTGTTGGAAAGGGCTTTGTAAGTGAGGGTAAGAAGCTTGAACTGAATTCTGAAATGGACAGGGAGCCAATGATACTGTGAAGCAGTCCCAGTCTGGAGAGGGGATTTCCAGGCAACTGTTAACCCACCCTAAGTGCCCACCTGTCCTGATGATTCAGTAACATAGTCATAGTCATATTTTCCATCGACACGTGGCTTGGAGAATTTAGAATTTTTGTGCTCTCGGTACCAAAATTCATCAACTGATGCTCTCCTTCCATCTAATATGTGCTCTCTACCAAAGAGGTCTTGAGACAGGACATCTTTAATAAGGATAGATAGGATGGATACAGCAATCACCCGAACCCTGTGCTTTGTGGCACAGACAGACCCTGCGGTGCCTCCACTGCGCTGCTTTTCAGGCACTGACGGCCACCACATACAATAGTTGCAGGGTCGAACTACTGCTGAGGTGCTGTGGCTCCTGTTCAGTCCAGGGTTTGTCCCTAATATGACATATTTTTTTCTTGGGAGTGGACCCAGTCCTGTGACTGATCAGGGACAGATCTAACCATAGTACAAGCACTGTACCTGTGTCACGGGCACTAGGAGTTTTACCCAGAATTCACCAGGTGTAGTTACACTTACCAGAAGTGAGGACCTCTGGGTAGTGTGGTGAATCAGTGGAACCATACAGTAGAATAGAGGAAAGGAATGTCAATAGTATAAATGCTGAGTCTTGGCACCGTGGAACTGAGATGGTACAGCAGTTTAGTAAACAGGATAAAATGAGGAAAGAGTCCAAGTACCTTAGCACGCAGGTAGCATATAGCAGGCCAGTACTTGATAACTGGATAACGTTAGGCAAAGACCAATCAACAATATAGTAGAAGAGTCAGCGACTTGCAGCTACAATACAGAGGCACTTGTAGACTTTAGTCCAGCTAATAGGTACCATACAGATTAGTAGCTATATCACAAGGAAACATGAATGGTCTACTGCTGGTAAGTTTCACCACAGATATGTAGAGAAGACTTGTCCAGCGCAGGTGTGTAACAGAATAGCATGAGTGGTCTGCAATTGGCAAGTTGTACCACTGATGGGAAGGGAAGACTTGTCCAGGCACAGGCATGGAACGGAGTAGCGTGAGTGGTCTGCAATAGGCAAGTTTTACCACTGATGTGTAAAGAAGACTTGTCCAGGTGCAGGCGTGGAACGGAGTAACGTGAGTGGTCTGCAATAGGCAAGTTGTACCACTGATGTGAAGGGAAGACTTGTCCAGGTGCAGGCGTGGAATGGAGTAACGTGAGTGGTCTGCAATAGGCTAGTTGTACCACTGATGTGAAGGGAAGACTTGTCCAGGTGCAGGCGTGGAACGGAGTAAAGTGAGTGGTCTGCAATAGGCAAGTTGTGCCACTGATGTATAGAGCAGACTTGTCCAGGAGCAGGCAGGTAACGGAGGTAGCGAGAGTAGTCTGCAGCGGGTAAGTTCTACTACCGATGTGGAGAAAAGACTTGTCCAGAAGCAGGAGGGTAATGGAGTTAGCGAGAGTAGTCTGCAGCGGGTAAGTTCTACTACCGATGTGGAGAGGAGACTTGTCCAGAGCAAACGGATAACACGAGCAGAAACAGGAAACACCTCAGAGTCTCAAGGAATAAGAACCAAGAACAGGCAAAGGTAATAGGGCAACAGGTGCCTTAAGTACTGAGAGGTGATTAATTAACCAATGAGACTAGAGGCAAGGTATTAACAGTTCAGGGTTACTGCACATGCGCAATCTTAGTCATGATGGCGGACGGCCGCGGCTCAGGAGAGGCGCCGGCAGGAGCGAGAGAGACCCATGTCCCAACCTAGAGGCACTAACAGTCTGGTGAGTGACAACCTGTATTATAAATCTACATAACAAACGAGTTAAAATATAACTACATTAGATTATACTGCTAGATTCTATTTGCATTTAATTTGTAGCAGCTGCTCTTGAAATTTGTCCAAGACCTCTCATACGTCTAGGTATAGCTCAGTGTCAAGATCACTGAAATTCAATGAGTGTATCACTTAGGAAGAGTATCACAAGAATGTCAGAAGTCTGGGTTCAGCAAAGTTATACCATATTTTTATGTGTGCCTTAAATATCTGTAAATCATTGGACGTGTAAGCTATGTGTGATGTTGTAAAACATGTGTGATGTTTCTGTTCAGTATGATTGTCTGTTTTCTTTCATCTACATCTAAGCTTATACATTGTGATAGTTATTTAGGATGTCTATTTTTTTATGTGGAATTCTTTGTGTTGATTATTGAATCACTTATGCAGAAAAATGGTTTTCATTACCTATTTAAATTTTGCAATTTCCTTTTAGTTGTGCAACTTTAAATCATTTGCTAAAGTTATCAATGATGACAGTGCCAAATAAATAAGCATAATAATAGGGTAGTGGGGCACTTTATATAAAAATATAGATAAACTTTAGCTGGCGCTTCACTTCCAAATGCAGCCTAATAGGTTTCGAACGTAAACATACACCAGTTTACCAACATACATGTAACGCATAAAGAAGTATTCATGTAACCCAGTGTCGGACTGGGGCATGAAGGGCCCACCGGGGAATGCAACACTAGGGGCCCACCAAAGGGGGTGTGGTCAGCGATCATAGAGGCAGGACCAGACACTAGAGGGGGACTGGTCAGTCCACGAAGGACAGCTAGCACCTTAGTGCAGTATATAAAGAATTCAGTGTGTGTATAAAGAATACACAGTCTTGACCTGCCCCTTAGATTGGGCAGAACAGTCACCAAAAGTCAGGATTGTCCCACTAGACCAGGATTGACTAACCTGTGGCACTCCAGGTGTTGTGAAACTACAAGCTTTGCCAATATATAGCAGCTTATTGCTGGAAGGGTATGCTGGGTTTCACAACACCTGGAGTACCACAGGTTAGCCAAGCCTGCACTAGACTCAGATAATTTGACAGACTGTCCTACCTGTTCTTGTGACTTTTACCACCTGTGGCTGCTGGTTTTTTTAGTTGCGGCTTGTCTGGATCCTGGAATGTTGAGGGCCCTATTTGGAAAAAATAATGGGTACATTTAGAAAATTCCAACCAGCCCCGGCCTTAAATAAATAGGACCCACAATTAATACATAGGCCTTCCTCCAGCCCCAACATAAGAAAGTATTCCCATTTAATAAATAACCCTGATACCCTCCCTCCAAACAGCGCCTGCAATAAATTAATTGCATTTACATTTAATACATCCATTTCCCACAACCATTCCCAGCATTAAATAATATTCACATTTAATAGATAGCACTCCTCCACACACTCAGCCCCACATTCAATTATAGACAAATAACACCTCAGCATTAAATTAAAGGTCCCATCACCCACCCCCTATAGTGTTTTCTGTGCAGCCCTCCTCCCTATAGTTTAGTATAGTCAGCCCCCCTATGCCACACAGGAGTGCCCCCAAACAATATTATGCCACACAGGAGTGCCATGTTATGCCACACAGTAGTACCAAAGATTCCCAAATGCCACGCTATAGTGTCCCCAATTCAAATTATGCCTGCAATAGTGCCGCCCATTTCATATATATATATATTATTTACTATTAAAAAATCTCAATGTGCAGATTCGTGTAAGGTACTTGTAAATTTACAAGTGAAACAAATCTGGCCAACTCTAAATGAGCCCAAATATATTTGAAAGCACATAAAGGACATCCAATAAACATTGTTAAAAAAAAATATTTTTTTTTTTACCTACTGGTTAGAAGTCAGGCTGCAAAATGTTCCATCACTTGACCTGCAGAGAAATATTCTGAATATGCCATATCTCAGAAGTGGACAGTGAAGAGGACAGTCATTCTGGGATTAAATGGTTTTACACAACTTCTTCACATTTTATTATAGTGCACAGTATTTAAAGTCACTTAGGTGAATATATATATTAAAATAGAATATAAAAAAAAACTTGGACCTACCGTTCCGATTTGTAATAGCAATACAAAATTACTGTGTAAAAACATTAATAATGTGTGTATATATGTGTATATATATATATATATATATATATATATATATATATATATATATATATACACATATATATATACATACAGACAGACAGACAGACAGACAGACAAGTGGCTGGAAGCTACTTACCATAAGCTGATTTTAGCAGCCTCTCTGCTCCTCGATGCTCCCAGCAGCCTCTCTCCTTCTGATGCTCCAGGCAATCAGCTGACAGGGGGAGGGGGCAGGTCACATCATCGCAGCTGCGATCGCATATGAAAGATGACTGGCTGTCAGTGACAGCCAGTCATCTTTCAAATGTGATTGCAGCTGGGATCGCATTTGAAGTAGCGGTGACGCCGAGGAGGACAGCGGGCTGCCTAGTGCGGACAACGGGTCCCCAGGGGCAGCTCCGCCCACTTTGAAAAGGGGGTGTGTCCGTAAGGTATCCGGGCCTAGCGGTGATTTTACCGGTAGCCCGCTGGGCCAGTCCGACCCTGATGGAACCCCTTCAAGCGCAATTGTAATCTCATAAAGGGAATACTTATATTTTAGTCTGGTGGCGTCTCATAGATGTCTGATGCCAATGTGTATCCGATGGAATAAATCGCTCAATGCGGTCACATTCACATAAAAGAGAAAAATGAAAAACAGTGTAATACTGTAGAGAATCAGATAATCTGTACAATCTTAACACCAAATTGGTGGTGGTATAAATGATACATTCAATGTCCATGAAAGAATTAAAAATCCCCAATTTGTTGTCCCCCAATGTCGGGGTACTCACAAGACATATATAGGCATAAAAAGAAAGAAAAGTATCTAGCATAATACCGTTTATTTATATAAAAAGTCAATCAAAATCATATGTGAATACTCTCACATTTGACAATGAATGATAAATAGCAGATACGATTAATAATGACATATACACTCTTACCAGCAGTGATGTAGGTGTTCAGCAGTATACAAAGATATAATCACAAGGGCCCCAGGGATAAGTCCAAGTAACTGGAACTTCCTTATATCCTAGATGGTAAAATGGAAGGGTGTATTCTTGTAAAAAATAGAATACATTTTCAACTCTCCTGCTCCAACATGTTTCGACTCATTAGAGCAGGGTTTCCCAAACCCAGTCCTCAGGGCTCCCTAACAGTGCAGGTTTTCTGGATCACATTTGACATAATTAGGACCACCTGTGGATCTGTTACAATGTGTCAGTCAGTAATGAATACACCTGTGCTCCAGCAAGGAGATATGGAAAACCTGCACTGTTAGGGAGCTCTGAGGACTGGGTTTGGGAAACCCTGCATTAGAGTCTTTTTCAAGGTGCATGGAGAGCCTTAAGGACACTTCCTTAAATACTGCCACTAACCAATAAGGTATAGAGTATCCACGATCGGAAAAACAGACTTTCTGTTTTGCCTTTGAATTTGTATTATTGAATTTGTATATATATATTGAATTGAAGGCATAATGAGATTAGTCTAAGTCATTGGATTTTTTTTTTCTCTTTATATTTTTATAGACAAATTTATTTTATTGTGGATACTCCCTACCTTATTGGTGAGTGGCAGTACTTCAAAGGAGGAGAAGGAGAGGGAGGGTTCAGGGGGAATAACGCTGAAGGTGTAGCCAGGAGATAGTAGGACACCTACACCACCTCCTTGGAGGTCCCCAGAACGGGAAGTGTGGGAGAAGGAGACCCTCCATGGTAGAGTGCTGCGGGGAAGCAATATCAGACGGGGAGATCCACGTTTCTGTAAGGAATGAAAGAGGAAGAGGTCATGAATGGCAGTGAGTTTGTTGCACACAGATTTTGCATTCCACAGGGGAAGTTGAGTAAGAGGAATGATGGGAATAAGGTTGGTGGGATTGGATGTTCGGGGGAACAGGGTGATATGCGGTGGAGGGGGGAGCGACAGGGGATAGAGGGGATAGGCTTGGGTCTGTAGTATGAAGTATTGATGTGGGGAGAATTGAGGGGGAATGGGTGGAAGTGTTAAATGGAGAGTAATAAGGTACAGGAGATGTAGTAATTGAGACCTTGCAGAGTCATGAGATAGGAGAGAAAAAAAAATGTGTGGAAAAGACAAATGAGAGTATGGAAGAAGGTAAGGACTGTAACAGGTTACAAGTGAGGTGAGGAAAAGAGTCCAAGACAGGTGAGTAATGTGAGAGACTGTAGAAGTAGTAGGAGAGTGAAGAGGATGAAAAGATGTAAAAGGATCAGCAAGGGAATGGGAAGTAGTTAGGACAGTAGAGATAAGGGATGAGTGAGTAAGACACAGTTAGACAAGACAGTGACATAGGGCAGGAGTAGAGAGAGATTATAAAACATTAGCCACAGTGGAAGGTGCACTGAGGTAGCTGTGTATGTACAGTGTGCAAGGGGGAGCAGGGGCACCACTTAAAGAATCTGGGTAAGTGGAGCAACAAGTGTGTTTTGAAGGTGGGAATACAAGCAACAGCATAGGTGAAACCAACAAATCATAATAAAACAGCAGCTGCAAGAACTAAGGTTGAGAAACAGATCAGCAGGGTGTGTGCAGGCAGTGCACAATGCAGGTGGTGGAGGATTTTAGAGCTCACAGATGATTGTTGAATGATGTCTTCAAGTAGCAGTGTTTCCAGATAGAATATCCTCTTTTTTTTCACCTCTTATTCAACGCTTGTGTAACTGTTACCTACATTTTTAATACACTTGTAAAAAAATCCTCACTTTGAAGAAATCCTCACTAGCTAACACTACCTAACATGCTATCTTTGAGTGCAAAAGACACTTAAAGGTCAATTCAATTCGGCCCCGTTATTCTTGGAATAACGCGGCATTAAAAGTAACAAAAACACGGCAGTTCATAGCACCTCTAGGAAACATTGGCACACAGCAGTGGCAGAAAAGAAAAGTGATGCAAGATGGAATTATCCTTGTATGTTTAGTTACTAAATACTAATTATTTTAAAAAACAAATTCTTGCTACTCTTTATAGGAGACAACGTGTACCCTTGGCTCCACACTCCCATTTTAAATCCACACACGGAGCAAGAAGTCGCATAATGTTCTTTCTGGTGGTCTGTAGTCTGTATCCGTATATATCAATCTCAAATATAAGAGTAATGGTATTAATTCTAGAGATGAGCGCACTCGGATTTATGAAATCCGAGCCCACCCGAACGTTGCCGATCCGAGTCGGATCCGAGACAGATCCGGGTATTGGCGCCAAATTCAAATCTGAAACTGAGGCTCTGACTCATAATCCCGTTGTCGGATCTCGTGATACTCGGATCCTATAAATTCCCCGCTAGTCGCCACCATCTTCACTCGGGCATTGATCAGGGTAGAGGCAGGGTGTGTTAGGTGGTCCTCTGTCCTGCTATATCTCGTGCTGTTCAGTTAAGTTCTGTGCTGTTCAGTTAAGTTCTGTGCTGTGCTGTGCTCAGTCCAGTGGTGCTGGGTCCTGTGCTCTGTCCTTCTAAGGTCAGTGGTGCTGCTGGGTCCTGTGCTGTGTCCTGTTCAGTCCAGTGGTGCTGTGTCCTGTGCGCTGTGCTTCTAAGGGCATAGTTATTTCCCCAATATTCCAAAGTGTTTAAAAAAATAAAAAAAAGTTATTTAAAAAAAATACAAAAAACTGATTACATTTTTTTTTAATTACAACAAAATTTGCACAACCAATCCAGCAGTATAAGCCCATTGGTACTGCAATATTACCAAGTTCACACATTTAGCAGTAAAAGTCCAGTGGTACTGCAATATTACAAAGTTCACACATTCTGCAGTATCAGTCCAGTGGTGCTGTGTCCTGTGCTCTGTCCTGCTGAGTTCAGTAGTGCTGCTGGGTCCTGTGCTGTGTCCTGTTCAGTCCAGTGGTGCTGTGTCCTGTGCTCTGTGCTTCTAAGGGCATAGTTATTTCCCCATTATTCCCAAGTTTTTAAAAAATAAAAAAAAAGTTATAAAAAAAATTAAAATAAAAAATTAAAAAACAAAAATAATTATAACCAAATTTGCAAAACCAATCCAGCAGTATAAGTCCATTGGTACTGCAATATTACCAAGTTCACACATTCTGCAGTATCTTGTGCTACATATAATGGAGACCAAAAATTTGGAGGATAAAGTAGGGAAAGATCAAGACCCACTTCCTCCTAATGCTGAAGCTGCTGCCACTAGTCATGACATAGACGATGAAATGCCATCAACGTCGTCTTCCAAGCCCGATGCCCGATCTCGTAGTACCGGGCATGTAAAATCCAAAAAGCCCAAGTTAAGAAAAAGTTGCAAAAAGAGAAACTTAAAATCATCTGAGGAGAAACGTAAAGTTGCCAATATGCCATCTACGACACGGAGTGGCAAGGAACGGCTTAGGCCCTGGCCCGTGTTCATGACTAGTGGTTCAGCTTCACCCACGGATCTTAGCCCTCCTCCTCCTACTCCCCCCTACAAAAAATTGAAGAGAGTTATGCTGTCTGCAACAAAACAGCAAGCAACTCTGCCTTCTAAAGAGAAATTATCACAAATCCCCAAGGCGAGTCCAAGGGTGTTGGTGGTTGTCAAGCCTGACCTTCCCATCACTGTACGGGAAGAGGTGGCTCGGGAGGAGCCTATTGATGATGTAGCTGGCGCTGTGGAGGAACTTGATGATGAGGATGGTGATGTGGTTATTGTAAATGAGGCACCAGGGGGGGAAACAGCTGATGTCCATGGGATGAAAAAGCCCATCGTCATGCCTGGTCAGAAGACCAAAAAATGCACCTCTTCGGTCTGGAGTTATTTTCATCCAAATCCAGACAACCAATGTATGGCCATATGTAGCTTATGTAAAGCTCAAATAAGCAGGGGTAAGGATCTTGCCCACCTAGGAACATCCTCCCTTATACGTCACCTGAATAACCTTCATAGTTCAGTGGTTAGTTCAGGAACTGGGGCTAGGTCCCTCATCGGTACAGGGACACATAAATCCCGTGGTCCAGTTGGATACACACCAGCAACACCCTCCTCGTCAACTTCCTCCACAATCTCCATCAGATTCAGTCCTGCAGCCCAAGTCAGCAGCCAGACTGAGTCCTCCTCAATACGGGATTCATCCGAGGAATCCTGCAGCGGTACGCCTACTACTGCCACTGCTGCTGTTGCTGCTGTTAGTCGGTCATCTTCCCAGAGGGGAAGTCGTAAGACCACTAAGTCTTTCACAAAACAATTGACCGTCCAACAGTCGTTTGCCATGACCACAAAATACGATAGTAGTCACCCTATTGCAAAGCGTATAACTGCGGCTGTAACTGCAATGTTGGTGTTAGACGTGCGCCCGGTGTCTGCCATCAGTGGAGTGGGATTTAGAGGGTTGATGGAGGTATTGTGTCCCCGGTACCAAATCCCGTCGAGATTCCACTTCACTAGGCAGGCAATACCAAAAATGTACAGAGAAGTACGATCAAGTGTCCTCAGTGCTCTAAAAAATGCGGTTGTACCCACTGTCCACTTAACCACGGACATGTGGACAAGTGGTTCTGGGCAAACGAAGGACTATATGACTGTGACAGCCCACTGGGTAGATGCATCCCCTTCCGCAGCAACAGCTGCATCAGTAGCAGCATCTACAAAATGGCTGCTCGTGCAAAGGCAGGCAACATTGTGTATTACAGGCTTTAATAAGAGGCACAATGCTGATAACATATTAGAGACACTGAGGGAAATTATCTCCCAGTGGCTTACCCCACTTAGACTCTCATGGGGATTTGTGGTGTCAGACAATGCCAGTAACATTGTGCGGGCATTAAATATGGGCAATTTCCAGCACGTCCCATATTTTGCCCACACCATTAATTTGGTGGTGCAGCATTATCTCAAGAGTGACAGGGGTGTGCAGGAGATGCTTGCGGTGGCGCGCAAAATTGCTGGACACTTTCGGCATTCAGCCAGTGCCTACCGCAGACTAGAGGCACATCAAAAAAGCATGAACCTGCCCTGCCATCACCTCAAACAAGAGGTTGTGACGCGCTGGAACTCCACCCTCTATATGCTGCAGAGGATGGAGGAGCAGCAAAAGGCCATTCAGGCTTACACAGCCACCTACGACATAGGCAAAGGAGTGGGGATGCGCCTCAGTCAAGCGCAGTGGAGACTGATTTCCGTGTTGTGCAAGGTTCTGCAGCCATTTGAACTTGCCACACGAGAAGTCAGTTCCGACACTGCCAGCTTGAGTCAGGTCATTCCCCTGATCAGGCTGTTGCAGAAGCAGCTGGAGAAAGTGAGGGAGGAGCTGGTAAGCCATTGCGATTACACCAAGCATGTAGCTCTTGTGGATGTAGCCCTTCGTACGCTTTGCCAGGATCCGAGGGTGGTCACTCTTTTAAAGTCAGAGGAATACATTCTGGCCACCGTGCTCGATCCTCGGTTTAAAGCGTATGTTGTGTCTCTGTTTCCGGCGGACTCAAGTCTACAGTGGTGCAAAGACCTGCTGGTCAGGAGATTGTCCTCTGAAGAGGACCGTGACATGCCAACAGCTCCACCCTCATTTTCTTCCACATCTATGGCTGCGAGGAAAAAGCTTAGTTTTCCTAAAAGAGGCGCTGGCGGGGATGCTGATAACATCTGGTCCGGACTGAAGGACCTGCCAACCATTGCAGACATGTCTACTCTCGCTGCATTGGATGCTGTCACAATAGAAAAAATTGTGGATGATTACTTTGCTGACACCATCCAAGTAGACATGTCAGACAGTCCATATTGTTACTGGCAGGAAAAAAAGGCAGTTTGGAAGCCCCTGTACAAACTGGCTCTATTTTACCTGAGTTGTGTGTACAACCCCCTCCAGTGTGTACTCGGAAAGAGTTTTTAGTGCAGCGGGGAACCTGGTCAGTGAGCGGCGAAGGAGGTTGCTTCCTCATAATGTTGAAAAAATGATGTTTATAAAAATGAATAATCAATTCCTCAATGAAGTACAGCACTGCCCTCCAGATAGTACAGAGGGACCTGTGGTTGTGGAGTCCAGCGGGGACGAATTGATAATGTGTGATGAGGAGGAAGTACACACTGTAGGGGGAGAGGAATCAGAGATTGAGGATGATGACGACATCTTGCCTCAGTAGAGCCTGTTTAGTTTGTACAGGGAGAGATGAATAGCTTTTTTGGTGTGGGGGCCCAAACAAACCAATCATTTCAGCCAAAGTTGTTTGGTAGGCCCTGTCGCTGAAATGATTGGTTTGTTAAAGTGTGCAAGTCCTATTTCAACAACATAAGGGTGGGTGTGAGGGCCCAAGGACAATTCCATCTTGGAACTTTTATTTTTGCATTATATGACCAATCAACAGTCATTTGCCATGTTCGAAAAGTAAAACCAAATTTAAACAAATTCAAGAAATTAAACCAAAAGTAAAATGCCCTGTCATAATTTAAAACAAGAGGTATTGACGTGCTCTAAAACTACTGTATTGTTGTTTATATTTTATAAACACTACACTTGAAAGCTTGAGTCTTTCAATGAAAAAGTAACTCTCCATTGCACGAATATTTGCAACAAGGACAATTTTAGGGTTAAGAAAGTCAACTAATAACACTTCGACGCTGTCTGTCTTTATAAACAATACATTTGGAAGTTGGAGGAGGTATTGTGGCCCCGACACCAAATTTACTACCGGGGCCACTCCACTGTGCAGTCTATATTTAGGTGTATCAGATATTAAACAATGGTGACAGTTGATGCCCAATTTTTTAATTATATTGTGGCCTCGGTACCAAATTGTGTACCGGGGCCACCACACTACGCAGTCCATACCCTTTTTTGGTGGAATTCTGACCCGTGGAGGGTTTTTTAATTATATTGTGGCCTCGGTACCAAATTGTGTACTGGGGCCACCACACTACGCAGTCAAGAAAGATAGATGTGTATCATAGATAAAGTACATTCAGTGTTGTGGGGCAAATTGAAAAATATTCAAAATGCACTGACATTATCAAAAACAAGAGGTTTTCACACGCTGAAACTCCAACATGTATATGATGGAGAGGATGGAGGAGCAGCCATATGTGCAGTGTAATGCAGACCTGTTGAAGGTTTTTTATATATTTTATTGTGGTGGCCAGTGGCCAGTCCTCTACGCAGTCCAGATACTATTTTTGGGTGTAATTCAGACCTGTTGAAGGTTTTCTATATATTATATTGTGGTGGCCAGTCCTCTACGCAGTCCAGATACTATTTTTGGGTGTAATTCAGACCAGTTGCTGGGTTTTTAATTATATTGTGGGGAACACTCCTCTACGCAGTCCAGAAAGATACTTCGTTGCAACGTTTTGTACTAAAAAAAAAAAAATATTGTGAGGTGTTAGGTGTTCAGAATAGCCTTTAAATTAGTGGAAATTATTGTTATTGAATGTTATTGAGGTTAATAATAGCGTAGGAGTGAAAATAAGCCCAAAAACTTGATTTTTACACTTTTTAGTTTTTTTTCAACAAAAATCCGGATCCAAAACCTTAAATCCGAACCAAAACCTTTCGGCAGGTGTTTTGCAAAACAAATCCGAACCCAAAACATCGAGAAAATCCGGATCGAAAACACAAAACACGAGACCTCAAAAGTCGCCGGTGCACATCCCTAAATTAATTCCATTATAGAATCAGTCCAATCATTCAGTCGGTTAGCCATAATTCATTGCCAAACTATATTAAACTGCATTGAGAGGTATTAAATCATATTCAATCTATTTTAATTGTATAAGATCACCAAACCTCTAGGCAAGATACTTTTTAAAAATGTTTTCTCGATCCACAATCTCCATTAATTGCACCACTGCAATATCCAAACTGAAGCTGATTTTGTTTTCATTTCAGTTTATAATATGCTTTATCAAATAGTATTCAATGTACTGAACAATGCTCTAAACAGTGTGTCATATTATGTTTTTTATATGTTCACATCCACATCAAATACTCACTTACTGTGAGCTAAACTCAGGGCAGCTTTAGTAACAGGAAGCCAGCAAAAAAGTCCTCACTTGCTTTATTCCAACAGCTGTTGTGCTGTCTAGCCACCACCACAGGCTTCTCCCTGTGGGCAGTGAAAGATGGCTACATAGCCCCGGTTACATAGCCTCAAGGGGTACCAATCTACTAAGACACAACTTGGCACAGCTCCACACAGTTCACTGTCCCGCTGCTGATAGCTGGTAGCATGTATCCGCGGCTTGTAGCTTGTAGCAATTGTAGCGTGGTTACCCACACAGTTATCCTTCCACAAAGACATCAGTCGCCTAGAATTCTGGGAGCCGCGGTTTCCTTGAGTGTCGGTGGTGTCGGGAGCTTGTAAAAGTGCGCCCATCAATAGGAACTCCTACCCTGATGGATGTTGGAATTACATCAGGTTTGTTACAGATTAAAATTAGTGAGGAGCTAGTTTCTTGACAACTTAGAGAGAACACTTTGATAGACCAAAACTTAAGGAAAATCTCATTCCTGATGTATACTCTTCTGAGGTCTGTGAAATTGGCAGAATTCTTAAATCGGTCTGGAGGAGAGTTCATAAGCTGCTGTCCAAGCCAAAAAAAGATTGACAAACATTATAAAGTCTAGACCATTTAAATTCCGCATTGGGGACCTTATTTGTCTTTCGACAAAAAATAACCTTATTCAACAAAAAACTGCTAGATTGGAGCACAGGTTCATTGGGCCATATAAGAGCATTAAGATAATTAACCAGGTCACAGTACAGCTGGCTTTGAACAGAACTCTTAATATTCCTTTTCATTGTTGAGAAAACTTCTTCAAAGGCACCAACTCTGGTAATTGTTGATGGATCTCCTGAGTATACAATGGAGAAAATATTAGACTTAAGCAGGATTCGGAACCAATTACAATATCTAGTCTATTGAAGGGGTTATTAACCTGAAGAGAGGCTGTGGGTCCTTCCTTGAGATTTCCATGCTGAGAAACTAAAAGCAACATTCCATCACCAATTTCTGAGCTAACCCCTCTAGGGGTCCCTTGACCCCATTTCAAGGTGGGGATACTGTCAGGTTTTCATCTGCCTTTCATTCTGCTTGGTACTCAGATCTGCTATGTAATTCAAGTGTGTCTCCCTCTGAGAGTTGATTGGAAAGCTGCTCTTTATGAGCTCTCATCTGTCCTGCACTTATTGCCAGTCATAGCGGTACATTATAACATCCTATATCAGTGTCCTGTGTGCTTTTGACCTTGCATATAGCACTTTCTGGCTCTGAATTCAGCAGTTCTGATTCATGATCTATGGCTTTGCATCATATTGTCTTCTGGTTCCTGATACCTGGCTTTGTAATTTATAGTCTGCTAGTTCCTGATATCTGGCTTTGCATCTGCACACTATTCATATAGCTCTACACAGTATCCTTAGGCACAGATGGTGGTAATTATCATTGCTCACTCAGCAGGACATTCAAAGTAAGTTGTTTTATATCCCTGCATTGCTACAAATATTGTTATCGTCCTGCATTGCCACAAAGATTGTCTTATATTTTTGAATTGTCACAAGACTGTTATTTTCTTGCATTGCCGCAAAGACTGTAATACATTCCTGCATTGACACAAAAACTGTTATATTCCTGTATTACCTCAGAACTTGTATTTTGATTAGTGCAATATCCAATATGCTTCTGCTCAGACCATTATTATATGCGGTGAACTGCAATAAACTTAGGGGTGTGCACCGGCCACTTTTAGTGTTTTGTGTTTTGGGTTCTGATTAGCTTGAGGTTTTGGGTTCTGATTTGTTTTGCCAAAACACCCGACGAAAGGTTTTGGTTCTGATTTAGGGTTTTGGGTTCTGATTATTTTTAAAAAAGCATAAAAAGTGCTAAAATCCCGTTTTTGTTTTTTTTTTTCACTCCTACGCTATTATTAACCTCAATAGCATTCAATAAGAATCATTTCCACTAATTTCCAGTCTATTCTGAACACCTCACAGCTATCTGGACTGCGTAGTGGAGTGGCCCCGGCAATTTGGTACCGGGGCCACAATACCTCCTCCAACTGGTCTGAATTACACTGCACAGATGGCTTCTCCTACATCCTCTGCAGCATATAGAGGGTGTAGTTCGAGTGCGTCACTACCTCTTGTTTTCGACGATGACAGTGCATACTCATTCATTTTTGATTTGGCAGCAACAGTCAACGTATTTTAATATCTGATACGCATCTATCTGGACTGCGTAGTGAAGTGGCCCCGGTACCCAATTTGGTACCGGGGCCACAATACCTCCTCCAACTGGTCTGAATTCCACTGCACAGATGGCTGCTCCTACATCCTCCAACTGGTCTGAATTCCACTGCACAGATGGCGGACACCGGATGCACGTCTAACACCAACATAGCTGTTAAGGCCGTAGTTATTTTTGGGTACAGCAGCAACAGTGAACGTAGTTTGACTTTTAAATAGCAGTACCTAGTATTTTTGGGTACAGCAGCAACAGAGAACGTAGTTTGACTTTTAAATAGCAGTACCTAGTTTTTTTTGGTACAGCAGCAACAGTGAACGTAGTTTGACTTTGAAATAGCAGTACCTATTATTTTTTGGTACAGCAGCAACAGAGAACGTAGTTTGACTTTTAAATAGCAGTACCTAGTTTTTTTGGGTACAGCAGCAACAGAGAACGTAGTTTGACTTTTAAATAGCAGTACCTAGTTTTTTTTGGTACAGCAGCAACAGTGAACGTAGTTTGACTTTGAAATAGCAGTACCTAGTATTTTTTGGTACAGCAGCAACAGTGAACGTAGTTTGACTTTTAAATAGCAGTACCTATTATTTTTTGCTACAGCAGCAACAGTGAACGTAGTTTGACTTTGAAATATCAGTACCTAGTATTTTTTAACTAATTTTTTTATATTTTTTTTCAATTATTTTTGTATAGGTTTTTTTATAATTTTTTTTATTTTTTTTATAACTTTTGAATAATTTTGAAATAACAATGCCCTTAGCAGAACAGAGCACAGGACACAGGCAGCACCACTGGACTCAGCAGGACAGAGCACAGGACACAGCACCACTGGATTCAGCAGGATAGAGCACAGGACAAAAGCACAACTAAACTCAGCAGAATAGAGCACTGGACAAAGCACAACTTGACTCAGCAGGACAGAGCACTGGACAAAGCACAAAGAACCACTAAACTGATCAAGAGCTCCCTAACTACAACCTCCCTCACGAGTGATCACAGCCAGAATGAAGATGGCGCCCGCAAGGTGAGTATTTATGACATCTGAGTCTCGCGAGATCCGACGCGAGACTTGGATGTCATAGCCTCGGTTTGGCTCCGTTTGGCGCCCGAAAGTTCCCGAACAGTGCTCGGATGCCGTCGGATCCGCACTGTTCGGGTGGGCTCGGATTTGCGGAATCCGAGCCCGCTCATCCTTAAATAAACTCCATATGGTTTTTACTACATCACTTTGTGCTTCCTGTAAAGTCTAACACCTGCCTTTTTATGTTTACATCTATTGCCTTGACATACATGTCTATGCCAGAGATTATTTATTAACTATAATGGTATCAGAAAATATTGGTCACTAGTTAGATAAGAATGAAAAGAGACACAAGAACTTCTGATTCAATTATGGCCTCAGCAGTCTTGGCAGATGATTGAATATGAGGAATCCTTGATTATTATGAGCTGCTGGATTCAGATAATAGTGTAAATGTATAATAATATTAAAGAATATGATGCTCATGTGCACATAAAGTACATTCCCACTTTTGAAAAAGTCTGTTCAAAAATGCAACCATCTTCATTGTACCTGCATAGGGCAAAGGCTTCACTTGGGATCCCTCTTTTTGTGCCTAAGGAATTGTTGATGACACTGTGCTTTCACAAAGAAAAGCCTAATTTGCAGATTAGGACACAGCGGAGCTTTCTACCAGACTTACATCAACAGCTTTATACTACAACTTTAATTCAGCAACACAGTGACATTTGAAAATACCAGCTTCAATAGTTATCATACTGGAACGCTATTTAATTGTTTTTTTCACAAATCTAAAAAGAGTTTTATCTTTATGTGTTTTAAGTAGCCAAAAAGAGCATACAGCAAATCCTAATGTCGGTAATTGAGATTATTCTGCTGATAGCTCTAATCAAACAATTCTTGACATCTCTTTTGTACTCCTGTACTCTAAGCAGTTCAATTTGTTATTATTTCATAATTATTCATTTGTGTTGACTTGTGCTCTTTCACTATAACTGTGTATCCCATTATATTCAATAATCTTATACTCTTAGTCATTATAATACGTCATTACTTTAATTTAATAATTAAATTGATTATATTACCTATATTCTGATAATTACTTTATCTTATTGCACCTTTCTATTGTGGAAATAATATCACACCATCTCTTTTTCATTTGTTACAACTCCTGCACCTCTCACATTGCAATATATTATGCACTTTACACATCTTTCCATCATATACCCCCTATATGCTTATTTACTATCTCTACTTCTTACCACATTTTACTCCCATCTACCATCTAACAATTGCTACCTATTGCTTATGTACCATTATGTTAAAACTAATTTTATAATATGTGTGCTAATATCTATCACTAATTCTATATTTTTCATATTTATTTAATTAGTTTTATCATAATTATTTTTTTTTTCACTTGTACCAGGGCTGGCCAACCAGTCAGGTATGTGTGTGGATATACATATATATATATATATATATATATATATATATATATATATATATATATATATATATAAAAAAGATATCCAAAAAAGGGAGAAATGGCCAACATGCATCTCAGACCTCTCCACATACCCCTTACATGCTCATCAAAATTCCCCATATGCTTTTTACATGCACATCAGCCTCTCTACATAACATTAGAACTATCCATATGCAATCAAATCTCCCCACATGCCCATCAGACATCCCTTGCATGATGGGCATCAGACCTCCCCACATACCCCTTATATGCCATCAGACCTCCCCACATGTCCCTTACATGCCATCAGACTTCCCCATATGCCCCTTAGATCATCATCATCATCAGTTATTTATATTACGCCACTAATTCCGCAGTGCTCATTCACATCAGTCCCTGCCCCATTGGAGCTTACAGTCTAAATTCTCTAACATAGACACACACACACACAGAGAGGCAGACAGACAGACAGACTAGGGTCAATTTTGATAGCAGCCTATTAACCTACCACACAGATAAGGCCATGGTCGGAGTCAAACTCATGACCCCAGTGCTGTGAGGCAGAAGTGCTAACCACTAGGCCACTGTGCTGCCTAATTGCCAATCAATCCACCCCACATGCCATCAGACCTCCTCACATGCCCATCAGCCTGGAGCAAAATGTTAAACAAATAGCTGCATGTGGCTTGGCCACCGCTGACCTATATATTTGACCTTAAAATATAGTTACCCATTTTCATACAGTAAAAACACTACTATACCCTTATCCTTTCTTACCTACTTATACTATCCTACTTGCCCACAAATATCCCCCCCACACCCACCCCCCTACTCCATGCACCCAAACCCCCTTCTGATATCCTGACCCCCCTATTTTTCCCTTAAACTCTCCGCACTCATTCACATCTTTACATAACCCTCCACTGCTTGCAATACCTTCTTCATACTGTTGTTTAAAGTAATTTTAGAAACCTCAGCATTTTAGCAATATTTGTTCACCCACAATTTAAAGGAACATTAATTATCCCCTGTCTTCCAGGACTAGAATTGAATGCAGTTTATTTTATTAACCAGTTCAAACTTTAGTCACTGTGGAAAGGAAATGAACATCTGGAATTAATTTGACTGGTCTGTTCTTTAAATAGAAACAATGGTTCTAGTGTTTTTAACAAATTCTCATAGAGATTAACCATTGTCTCAGATATATACATATACAATAATGAATCAGTTTAAAAAACTGCTTTTCTCATTAAACATTCTAGACCTAAGACTTTTTCATGGTAATTTATTAAGAAGAATCTTAAATTATTTCTGTTGTACAATGGAATCCTGGAAAAAGAACTGTCACATATTAGGCTTTTGTCGTGAAGAAGTCACAGTTCACTATTTGGGTTTAATTTCATCTCATCTCCTGAATATGTTCCTTGTGGAAGGAAAGTTTGTCTGTGATATGTGTGCTTATGAATTACATAATTTATAGTCTAGTAATAGAAATCCCCATTCATCCAACTTCTTCCTTTACCTCACTTTCCTATGGATAAAAATTTGCTCTAGGAAAATTCAGGGCCAAATTAAAAATTACTTACTGTAACTCTGTATGAAGTCATCCTTTGTTCTGGCTTAATCGACACTGGAAATTACAGTATATTGTAATGTGGAACTATTTCAAAGCTAACTCTTTACGTTATGCCTTTTAAGTATATTATGCCATATTTTACATACATAAACGAACACACAAAAGTGAATATAACTTAACCACATTTACATTTAAAGTTCGAGTTCAAGTTAGAAAATTCCTTGGAGACGTGGAAACGCTTGTCTCATGATGTGATGCTATCCAGCCAACACAGTAATGACCAAACTGTTCAGTTTAGTGGAAAGTGTGAGTGAATTGCGGGCTAGACAAATCACTGACCCTATCAATAAATTACTTTTAGGGATATTATGTGGGTTAGTAGCACAGTACTATTTCATCTATTTTGTGGGAGTCGCAATGAAAGCAGCTGATGCCAGTGAGGATTTATACATCTAGGATTACATAATGTATTTATATAAACCCAGCACATCTTTTTACAGGCCTGGGATGAAGTGCAGACAAGGGAATAGTGTAGGATGTATAGACTGAGTGCAACATAAAAGGAAAATGTTACAGCCTGAAAATGCAATGTAGTACAATGGTATGATTGTTACTCTTGAACTGCACATTGACCATACATACAATTCAATCATCTTAATTCCAGTTGCTTTATTATGAAAAAAAAATCCAAAGCAGATGATCCCATTTTATATTTGGCCATCTACATTTTATTTTATTTGATTAAATGTAAATTTTTGTAAAAATATCTTAAAAATGACTTAAATTAAATCATTCAATGATGGTGTTGCATGTATTTTTGTAACTCTTTTGGTATAACAGGTAAGGAGCTTCAAAACCGCTGTATACTGGGACCACTGCTGTGGCAACCTTAGAAAATCTTGTTAATAGCCCAGCCTTAAAGTCCAGGTGGTCAGGAAGAGCCCCGGAGCATTATAGTGTAAGGTTGGTAGCCTCTGGGAAGAGGGGACACTGTTTTTAGGGACCCTGATAGGCACCAACCTTGAGCTAACCAGCCCAGGCTGGTTTTCACTATGGTAGGATGGATCCCATGATCATGGTTCAATTGCTGTAGTGAAATCCGCTCACTGTGTTTAGCACTGTGGTTAGTTCAAGATGTGGTGAGGGTACGTGCTGCCTCTTTTTAAATAATATATTTTTTTTTTTTACAGAATTGATTTGGGTTTTTTGACAACATGAACCCTGTGTAATAAGGACCGAGGCTGAGGTCAGCTGGTTAATTTCCTTCTTTTAAATTTTTGAATACGGTCAAAATTGTCCACAATTCACACATTTTTAGCTGAAGTTCCGCCGAGTTCAGCAGTTTCTGTGTATTCACACAACCCTACTCTCTAGGTGCACGAGTGTCTTTCCACTTGTAATGTATCTCCACTGGCTGCTGTTGCCCTGCGTGTCCGTGTGTATGTGCAGGAACATATTTTATAATGCTGTTCCATTCCTCTATTTTAAAGGCCTATTCCTAATTTTTGGTGCCTGAGCAACAGAAATAATTTGTTAAAGCAAAAGAGTGAACATTATTCCTATTTAATAACTGTATTTGAACTTGGCTATTTATTTGACTGTCTCTATATCATAAATCTGAACAGTCTTTCATAAGCTGCCTTCTCTGGGTATTATGCAATCAATGTCAAGGCTGCTCGTGCAGAGCCAGCAACAAGCACTATAGGCCCTTATGATCTATTTCCATGACTGTCAATATAGATTCTAAGATGTCTGGCCAGCTTAAGGTGCCTCATTTTTATTTATTTGTATACAGGTAGTGGTGGAGAAAATATGAGGTGTTTCAGAAGAATTACACACAGTGGTTGGAATACAGACATTGTACAAAAGTACATATATTCTAAAGGCAAAAAAGACAACTACTGCTAAATTGGGTTAGCTACAAATTGGTTAGGGACCCATCAGTCGTTGCAATACAAAAGGTTAAAACATAAAAAAGCAAAAAATAAAACAGTGCCCCCCCCCCAATCAGATTAACCTTAGTGCCACCAGCCTAGTGCTGGTACTAGCAAAATCGGATGGACAGAAAGCTTGGGGCCTCTCCAATTTTACTAGAACCAGCACTAGGCTGGTGGCATTAAAGAAAAGGAACCCGCAGTGTGTGATCCCCCTGTCATAATAAAAACCAGCCCTACACTGGTCAGCTCAGAGCTGTATTCCCTAGGCAATTGTGCCCCCCCCCCAGGGTTACACAAGCATGTGCTGAAAGCACTAGGGCTCTTCCCAAACCCCAGGGTCGGTGTGGCCTGATAAGATATTTTATTATAGCAAAAGCACCATTATGTGTTGTGCACTACAGGTCCCAGCAAGCCCAGGAAGCTAGGCGGTCATTAACAGTTTATGCATGTAGTACTACAACCACCAGCATAATTATGGTTGCCAGGACATGCTGGCACTTGGGCAACCACAACTGCCAGTATGCCCTGGCACCCTCTTTGGCATGTAGCGCACCAACACAAAATGTAAATATACTGCACGCCTTGTTTCAAAAAAAAAATATTTAAAATAAATAAAACACACCCACCTCTGTAATACTGACCAATATCCAGGTTCTTCATCTGTAATAAATCCAATCTTGTAAGCTTTAAAAAAATGCTGATCAAAATTAATCCAAGCGTGTAAAATAAAAAATTCTGTTCTTGCAGCTTGCAATCTGCAGGAAAGTGCTTGTTAAAAATAAAAAACCTCTTAGACGACGCATACCAGATCCTGTACTCAGGAGCTGCTGCCACATAAGGACTAAAAGACAGCCGCTAGGTCTATTTATAACATGGGACTTTCCCAGGACCCAGTTCAGGGCCTGAGACACAGAAGCTATCACAATGCCTGACTTCAAGGAAGAACCTGCCAAGATGTAAATCTTTTTTTAGAGTTGCCTCCATCTTTCTTTCCATAGGGTCCCTTATAGCACCATTATCCTCAAGGGGAATAGTAGTGTGAGTTGACAACCCAGCCATTGATGCATCAATCATGGGGTTTAGGCACCAATTCAGCAGATATGTATCATTAAAGGGATACATTTTATTCAGTCGACCAGAACTACCAACCTTCTTTTCTGGAACTTGCTATTCTCTAGGGAACAGGCAATTGATCATCTGGTGCACTGGAAAGGTCCTAGTTTTTCTGGACCAATCCTCAAACAGGATTGTTGTTATAATGAAAAGTTTTATATATATATATATATATATAGTGGGTCCACTTGATCAAGTTTAAACAGAGCAAACTTCTCAGTGACCTCACCAGCTTTTAAACTTTCATACTCCTGAGGGTAAATCGGCGACTTTGCAGGGGAAAATTAAAACGGCGATGGCTTGTAAAGGTGAACTTGCTACCCTGATTCAGTTACAGAGCATCAATGCAAGAAGCTGGTGGAGAACTTTGAAGTACTTCCTGCTGTGTTAATCAAAGACAGTAAGACTGTATAGGTTTGCATTGTAACTCAGTACACACATTTCTATTCAGGTCTGCATAGCACGAGAAGCGAGAGGGAGGGGTTGACCGAGTCAATCACATATGAGCTGTGCTTCAACAGAGCCAATGACATAAAGGCACATGCAGAGCTAAAGGGATTGTGGTCAGTTACACTCATGAGGATAGATGAGTGAGTAATGAAGTCTGTGATTAGGACAATGTAACACAACCTAAAGAAAAAAGAAGAAACAAAACAAAAAAGAGTCATACTATATGGAACATAAAATAGATCCAAAAGTGAAAATGGAAGACAGTCTGAAGCAGGGGAGGGCTGGCAAATTGTAGCCCGAGGGGGCTTGGCTTGACTCAGCAGTCTATTAGGAACATTTTAAAGGAAAATTATGCAGATGGCCCAGTGACCAGCCCCAGGTATCCCACTATGGGATCGCCCCGAGGGACAGATGCCCCCCTGCCCCCTCCAGCCCAACCTGCCCCTGGTCTGAAGTGAGCAAATAAATTGGTATAATCGGGAAATCAGGGCAGATAACTGGACTATAAGATAAGGAAGCCTGGTAATAAATCAAGGAAAGGGATACATATATCTGTAATATTAACCATAATATATAGTGTTAACCATAGTGTGTAGCAGAGCAAAGGGTTATTTCACATATTTTCTTGCAACATCAAATAGCAGTACGTAAATACTTCATACCGCTCCTATACATAAGGGCTAGATAGGGTGATCCAATAGTAGCAATATTTTATGACTCATCACATAAATTGCATTTGTGAGGTCTGTTGAGATTTGCTTATACTGTAGCACTAAACAGCATAACATAGATATTTAATATTCTTCCCCTGGGTAAGGGATAGATGTGATTTACTAGCACCTCTGCAAGGGTCAGGATAATTATTTGATGCAGAACAGGAGACAATGTTTTCCTTACAGTGACCACAGTTCATCTCCTATCCAAAATCAATACTGAGGAATAAGTAAAATGAGTACTTCTTTGTGATCTCACCATCTCTCACAAGACGAACCACTAAAAAAATAATTTAATATTGAATGTCATATATACAGTAACATTCTAACCCACATATCAATTATTTTTTAAAGCGGATTTGGTCAAGTACCTTATTTACTTCCAAGACTTCAACTTTGTTTCACTTGTAAAAAGTTATTTTGTTTTTGTTTTTTAAATAATACAGAAATTATTTAAAAATTGCATAACTTATTTGTACGTATTAATATTTATTTATACATAGGCACTTCTAAATGTCCACTTCGACCACTGTGTATAGGAGTACGTAGGAGATAGGGGTAGTAACAGTTTTTAATTGATCAAGGGGCTATTAGTCCTCAGAGGTTGTTTGCAATCATTTTATTTGAACTTACCAATTGAGCATAATGTGAGAGCTGTGATAAAATGTTACCTTGCAGTATTAAATGTCATTTTTAAGTATTTATGATATACATAGATCCTGCCAAGAAAATAAAATTTATATGTAATAAATATTTATTCCTCACTTCTATATATTTCCTTATGTTTCCTCTGGGGCATCCCTGTGGGTGTTCACCTGCCCCACTGTGAGTATGAGGGTAGGAGATAATCCTCTTTTCCCTACAGCAAGGAAAAAGTTAAGTAGAATGAAAGAACAAGGTCCTGAAGAGGTACCAAATCAATAAGGCAAAGAAAGGAAACTCCCCAACTATATCCAGATACATAGCTCACTATTGAGACTTGTAGTCTTTCTATTCTATTTTTTATATAAAATGTCTTTCATAGCTTAACTTTAATGCAGCATTTGTTTGCTATGTACAAACTTTTAATTAATTATTGATCTGAGCAGATGCAAGGGAATAACACAACCTTGCTATAGATCACACTATACTGAGAAGATATGCCAATGTAATCTCACAAAACACAAAAAAGCTCAACATTGAAAATAAAATATTTAAAGGTACAAAGTTTACTTGAAATCCTGCCAATCTCATAGTATTAAAAGATGTGAACATTTTTTTTTACCATACACAGAGTATAAATACAGTTGAGAAAGAGATATTTCTCACCTACTGTGTTATCATTCATACTGTGATTTATGAAGCCACGTGTTCCCATTTAGCCCTTCTCTAGCTTGTTTAGGCTAGATCATAAAGAACAATCAGATAGTGAAATGATAGCACTGAAGTGAATGCTGTCTTGACTGGCCTGACATCATTATACATTCCTACATGTCTAAACAGTATAAATTGAATAGGGAAACACCCTTTTAATAATGATATATATATATATATATATATATATATATATATATAAATATATATTATACACAAATAAAGGATATATCTGGCGCTGATCACCACAGCGTAGCTAACTTACAATAGAAAGATAGAAAATATATAAATATACAATATATGACACTTTAGTCCCGTATCCACAGTATATAAAAAATCACTTGACTCTAGTGAGAGTGGCAGCCTCGATAGCCTGAAGCCAGATGGTTAGTCCGGACGGAATGGATTACTGCAACAGAAAAACAAGCAGGGCGCCTCTCAGTGATATATCAAGTATACAACGTGGAATAGTGCAATACCATGCGTACCGTGAGGTAAACAATGATGTGTCTTGTAGGAGATAGTGGAGTAGTCTTTGCTGCACTTGTAGTCCTCCAGATCTCCATCGATCAGTACATGCTTTGAAAATGCCTCTTTTCACAGCTACAGAGTGTGTAAGTTTAATCAAAACTTTTGGACTACTCCACTATCTCCTATATATATATATATATATATATAAATTTTCTGCACATTACTAAATTATTCTGGAGATTATTGTTGAAAACAAATATTAAAGAACAATTTGTGCTTTGCTAATTTGTGCATTCAAGTGACCAACCTGAAGCCAATCTGAGCAGCAGAACATTCATATAACTAGACCAACCTGAAGCATATCAGATCATTAGAATGTTCACATGACCAGACCAAACTGAAGGCAATCAGAGCATTAGAATGTTCTATGGAACTCAACTAATTTGTAGCAATCAGAGCATTTGAAAGTTTACAATACATACAGTAAGTTATCAGGACCATCTACAATAGAAACACCAACAAATTACATACTTGAAATAATTTTGCATATGCAAAAAGGTGTACATGCCCAATTTGTTATGATTCGGGGTCAGTTGTTGCCTAAACCCTTATATAATAGATCTCCATAATTTTCAAACAGAAAACTAGGACACTCAGGGGACTTGAAATTTGCCCATGCCATAAAAACAATTCCTTTAGTCAAATAAAAGTCGGATAAGAATACATCATAATAACGTAACATCCCTTTACCATCTACCTCTGGGAAATGTTTTTTGTAAATGCACTGATGTTTGGTGCTTCTCACTTCTTTATTTCAAACAGTGCTTCCACCCAAATCCTGACACGTGGTTTGGGGAATGTCCAGGACCACGGACACCAGGAGGAGACTTGGGGAACCCTCTGTCCAGCACTTATTGGGACCTCAAATACTTAGAAACAGTTTACAACACAATTTTGGTGCAATAACCATGCAGGACGTTTATTGACAAATAATAGGACAACCATTACTTTTTATATCTTTGTGTATAAAAATAGACTTTGAATACATTATCACAAAACTCTAACACAAAGAATTGCCGTTCACTGCAATAAAATACCAGTATCATCATCATCATCATCATCATTTATTTATATAGTGCCAACATATTCCGTAGCGCTTTGCAATTGGGGACATATACAGTAAGAAACAACCTGGGTAAAACAGACAAAGAGGGAAGAAAGCACTGCTCGCAAGTTTACAATCTATGGGACAATGGGAGTTTGATACATGAGGTTAAGAATACATTTTGCATTTCGGTCCAGCCAGACTGCAAAAGTAAAAGTGATTTGTAAGCTTAATGATCCCGTCACACAACAATGTTGGTCAGGGGGCAGTTGTCTTGTGTGAAATTGTGTAACGGGTGGTAATAGGGTAATCTAGTGAGGTTAAGAGGGTGGTTGAGGAATATTATAAGCTTGTCTGAAGAGGTGGGTTTTCAGAGAACGCTTGAAAGTTTGTAGACCAGAGGAGAGTCTTATTGTGCGAGGGAGAGAATTACATAGAATGCGTGCAGCCCGAAAAAAGTCCTGTAATCGGAAATGGGAGGATGTAATGGGGGGATGAGAGACGCAGATCTTGTGCAGAACGGAGTTGCACTATTTGGAATACCAGCAGCACAATGGTTCCTGTAAATGAATAACAAGGTAGCTGCTGCTCATAGTGACAGTTACGACACAAAATGGCCACCAAAAAAACTCAGCCCTTCTGTTCCACAAACGTATTTAGAAATAATCATCAGATAACTTGAAAGAAGACACTTTTCACAAGTCTTCAGACTTAGTCCCTTCTATGTATTACACCTTCACCCTAGTGATACTATCTCAGTCCACCAGCACGAGTTTTAAGTATAACCAGCTTTACTTATCTGTAGTTTCTCCGCTCTAAAACTTCTAGCTGGTTCTTTCCTCCTATTTACTCTGCTCCCCTTCACTGTCTCCTGACAGTTAGCTATAGGCTGGGTCAGCCCCTCATCTTTAGTCTCCCCAGCGGTGGTGAAGCCTGCTGGAAGATGTAGTTTAGCCGTCCGATGAACACATGTGTTCCGTTGACCCATATTTATGACATGGTCGCAAAGGCCTAAGGTGGCAGAATCGCTGGGGTAGCAGAATGCATTTTATATCACTATTTTATTATTGTACTTTTTTTTTCTTGTGGTTGTGCTAGCCCAGCATATAATTGCTCCAGGAGCCCAGACAGGCAGTGACAACGCTGGGTTCCTGCCACACTACCTCAAAAATAATCTATAAAAGTATTGCTTTGCTATACTCTAGGATCAGAATGTGTCTATCTGACACCACCATTGTGTATTGTATGCCTGCAATCATGAAACTCAATTACTATTTTAATTACTGGTAGAACACATTTATTTCTTATACACACAATGTGAATAGGGCATGGTGTAAATTGGGGATGTGGAGTATTGCAGTAACAGAGAGGGGCTGAGCAAAAGTGGGCAAAGGGCACAAATAAATCTACTTACATGCGCGTAACGTTATGGGGAACGTCCCTATCTCCACTTCATATTGTATTATATGCCCAGCTATCCCTTAAAAGCAAAATACATGCATATTTCCAACATATTTGAGATGCCATTTGCAAGACTACAAAATAAAAACATATTTTGGAAGAGATCACAATTAATTTTGTACACTCTCAAAAATAAAGTTGTTAATTGCATGCACAAAATTTGGGAGTTACAGATTCTGTTTGTAATACGATTGTCAGGTCAATTATAGAAAATACACATGGCAGGCATGCATAAAAACACAAGCAAGTATGTTTCTTACAGTTTAGGCCCAGAACTATGTAGACTTTCCATAAATCCATGCCTGATTTTGTCTTTTATTGATAAAATATACAGTATATTTGATATATAATATAATGATATACAATTACTTTTTCAAATTCAAAGTTGTATATTGTACCTAAGGAAGTCAATTTGTGTGTTTTATTATTATTATTATCATTTATTTGTTAGGCGCCACAAGGTATCTGCAGCGCCGTACACGGTACAAACAGTAGACTATACAGGGTGAAACAGTACAGAACAATAAACAAAAATACCAAAACTTCAGAAACTCCACACAGGCTAATACAATAAGCACAGAGTAGAAGAACAGGTGAGGAGACAGGAGGGAAGACGGCCCTGCTCATGTGAGCTTACATCCTAAGGGAGGGTAAACAGAACAGGCACAAGGAGAGCCAGAAGAGGCAAAGGGAGAGAAGGAAGAGCGAGTAGAGGAGGTGAGGTGGTTAAGTAGATGGTTGGTAGGCTTTACGGAAGAGGTGAGTTTTCAGTGCACATTTGAAGGAGCACAAAGTAGGAGAGAGACAAATGGAACGAGGGAGGTCATTCCAGTGAAGGGGGGCCGCACGGGAGAAGTCCTGGATTCTGGAGTGGGAAGAGGTGATAAGAGTGGAGAAGAGGCGGCGATCATTGGCTGAGCGCAGTGAGCTGGCAGGAGTGTGAATGGAGAGGAGGTTAGAGATATAAGGGGCAGTAGACTGGGAGAGAGCCTTGTAAGTGGTGGTGAGGAGTTTGAAAAAGATTCTGTAGGGGAAGGGAAGCCAGGTACAAAATTAATTTGCAAATGCTAGTATAAAAACATTTTCGAAAACAAATTTAATTTGCAGCACATCTTTTCAGCAATATTAATTTTGTAATGCATAAAAAAATATTTTCCAACACACAATCATTTCAGTGACACAAAATTATGTTGCCATCAAAATCAATATTATGGTTCAAAATTTGTGTATCAAATGAATTTATTTTGTGTATTCCTATATCTTTTGAAACAATCAAAATTCTTTTACACAAAATCTATTTTATAACATAAAAAGATGGAGTTTGTGCATCTAAACATTTTTTTTTAATTTAACACAGAGGGAGCTTATTTTGTGGCATATCACAGTATAATGTCAGTCCCTGTCCCTTCTCCTTTCTTACCAGTACTCTGAAGTTTATGGTTTTAAAACTCCATGTTATCATTCAAGAACAAAACAGATCTTGTATTAACATTTTTGTGTATATAAAAATCCTTGATTACAACATGACTACCAACCCTCTATTAAATTCTGTATTTTAATATTGTATAACATTGAGTTCTGGCAGAAGCATTCAATGAGTATGAAATCATTGCCAACTCACTTCTAGATAATAAGTGATTTATGTTCCTCTTTGTACAGTTTGCCAGAAAATTTTATTAATATTAATCACTACTGGTAGCTTAAAATATGAATTTACTAGTTTCTTGGGAAAATGTTTCAACATTTGTCAGACTAGTGTAGCTGGTATTTTGACATATCCCACTCCATCGCTGTTCCCAATCCATAACTGTTCACTTAGGATTACAGTCTTGGAAACATTGTACCGATCCTTTCCATATAACTTATGATTGTAAAATGGCTGAATCATGGACTGTGGAGTTTGGACTTCCTGGAATCCAGTTTATAGCACAAAACATTTGAACAGAATGTCATGAACTTCAAATGCTGTAATTTTAACATTTCCTCAAGTCATGAGCAAATCCCTCACACACTTGCCGCCTGACCTCCCTTCCGGGAGATCCCAGAGGGGAAGTACTAAAGCTTGGCAAGTATGAATTATCTATTTTCACAAAATTAATTCAACTCATACAATTTACCTCCTATTATAGTGTGCATCTTCTAGCCTTTGCAATGATACTAACAATGTGTATTTTATTAGAGATTTGGTTTATGAAGTGAGCCGTTATAAACTATAGATATTTATTTTTTCATTATTTCCTAACACTATGATGAATATATAGAAGCAAAAGGAATTAAAACAAAAGACAATCAAATCATATACCAGACAAGTTAACCCGTGCATGATACTCATGCATTCTAGTCAAATAAAGCTACTTAAGGTGTTAAAAAGGTTCTTGTCATGCATTTGGGCCTAGCCCAGGCCACCTCAGGTCCACATGTCACCACCTCATCATTTTTCTCCATCACCTCATCCTTCATCTTCATCGCCACATCTATCCAGATGTCTATCCAGACACAGGGATCTCTCTCAGCGGTCCTGAGTATCACACTCCTCCCGCTCTGTCACCCCCGGCAACCACCAACCACTCCCAACTGTCATCCCCGGCAACCACCAACCACTCCCAACTGTCACCCCCGGCAACCACCAACCACTCCCAACTGTCACTTCTCCTTCAAGAAATATATATATATCTTTTTTTAAAATCTTTATAAACACTTTTAACAATTAACAAATTAAATTAACAAATTAAAAACATCTTAGTATACCAAATTTCAGCCCTTTCTGAGTTTTTTTCCCCACACACACACTAAGAATTTAGTAGGTCAGTGTATAACTCCGCCCAGCAGGTGGCGCTGCAGCTTGTTTTTTTTTTCTTCACACACACACAGACTAACACACGCCACTAGGCTTATATATATTAGATAGTGTACTTGATAATGGCTTATCAAATATCTTCATGTACTGTGATTTTCCCTGAATCCTGATAGTGTTGTAGGCGTTACACAATTCTACAAACCACACAAACTCACAGAGGAACAAGCATAGTTAAGTTCTTTATAACTTATTTCATTTAAAAACCAATTTCAGTATCTCATTTCATTTCACAGGAAACAGGAATTTCTATTTATTTCCACCTACTCTAAAAATAAAAATCAATAGAATTTTTACTAGTGTCAATATGTGAACTGGCTTTCTCATAATCATTGAAATGTGATTGCTCGATAGCCGTGGATTTAGTAAACTGGTTACCAGCCAACCTTCACAAGCTTTTATGGTAGTTAAAGGAGATGTCAATAAACTTTAATGGCTTACACATTCCTTTTTTATTAATTTCTCAAGTCAAAAAACTGCATCAAAACATCAATGGAAACCATAACTTATACTGGACTGATAAATGTAACCCTTGTCATAAAATGTAACGTTGAAGACAATGTTTGAAACATTGAGTGCAATTTTAAGAGCTGAGTAATCTTATCTTTATCTTTGTGTAAACATGTATATTAGTGAGGTAATAGCCTGAGTTGCTATTTAATATATTTATTCCCTTTTTTGTTAATCAACCTAAGATTTTATCATCATGTGCATGATGATGTAATCTTTATTGCATGTTATTGCATATCTGATGTGCCAATGATTTGGGACCTTGATGTACTGGTCTAGTGCTCATATTATTTAGCAACTGAAGACTTTAAAAGTTAATATATTCAGATGTACTTTGGGCTACCAAGTGAGATGTCCAACCATTGCACTTCCTAATAATGGGCAGGAAGAGTAAAGCTTCTAATCCTCACATTCTTCCAATATCCTAAGAAGAAAACAGATCATATGGTTAAGAAAACAGAGCCCATGGGACAAATTACTACTATCCTAATATTCTATTGCTAGTCCAAAACGTAAGCCTTAGTGGTAGATTTATCAAAACCTTCTAAAAAGGAAAAGTGAAAGTGTTGTGCTTAGCATCCAATTTGATTCTATCATTTTTTAGAATGTATTAGATAAATGATATCTAGAATCTGATTGGTTGCTATGGGCAACAACCCTACTCCCCTTATTAGTAGAGATGTTTACTGACCCCTGTGTTTTGGTTTTGGATCTGGATTAACATTGTGTTTTGGTTTTGTTTTTGGATCCCTATTTGTTTCTAAAATCCCTATTTTATAGCAAAAAACACAAATCATTTGGCTCTTTTTTTGTTCCTACATTATTATTAACCTCAATAACATTAATTTCCAGTAATTTCCAGTCAATTTTTGTCAAGTCACAAGAACACTGCTACCCCTCCTGTTTCTGTGTGAGCAATAGCACTGAGCAATGTCACTGGAGAATGGATAACGACAAGAACACTGCTACCCCTCCTGTTTCTGTGTGAGCAATTGTGCTGGATCTGCTGGGTAAGGGAAATACTTATGGAATCCAAAACCTGCGAGATCCGACAATGCAACTATGATGTTTGCCTCGATTCAGATCTGAGTACACGCGAAAGTACAGAGCCGGCTCGCGAGCCTACTCGCATCCCCTAAGTTCGGGTGGGTTTGGTTTTCTGAAAACCGAGCCTGAGCATCTCTACTTATTAGAAGGTTTGATGAATCTGAATCTTACATGAATTTAAAAAGAGTTTAAATATCCTTGATTTTAAATACAACCACAATATTGTCTCATGGTAAAAGTATGAAACTCGGTTTTAACTATTATTGTCTCATGTGCGCAGAACACATAAAGTGATAATCTGATGATTATCATACAGGACACATATAAAGCAGGTTATATACCGTAATATTTATTTTTGGCCTCTTCAACTTCATTTAGTATTATCCTCTTAAACCCATTTTTTTACATGTTAGTATTACATAAAGCAGTACGAAACCAAAATAATATGAAACACAGTGTTTCAGTTGTGATTACTTTAAAAAGTCACCATTATTGCTTTTCTTGGCTTTAACTTCTCTGTGGTTTGGAACAGTTTTAGTTAAAATGTGTGATATTTTCATCCTCTAGCTTTTAAGCCGAGCTTGTGACTTTTGATCAAGTACGTGGAGCAGTCTTACGTAACTATTAATTACTGATTATGAAGAAGCAGAGCAAAATGTGCATCATATTTTGTGGATGCCTACAGATGCACACATTTTCCTGATATCTAAGGTTGAATTGTGCTCTTTAGAGTATATGTGCACTGTCCACACGCTTTAATGCTTCCACCTCCCTTTCATGCAAATTTTGTGAAGAAGTGCCTTGGAGCTGCTCATTTGAACTTCAGTTTGTTATTCAGCTATTTGGAGTAGTTGAGGAAATAATTCATTAAGCTTTCAAGCATCCGCCAATACAAACAAGCCGATTTCTCTTAAATTTTTAGTTTTGTACCAGCTGTACAAGCTGAACTTGTTTGTGTACAAGAAAAGCTCTGTAAGTCTTCCATAAGGAGGGATTAATTTATTAAACAATTACACTATAATACACTATTTGCTATTTGATTCTCCTGACAGAGTGAAGCATATTTACTTCAATCAGTCAATCAATCAAATTATATATGTATACAGATGAACACCATTTAGCAAGCTTATTTACAAGGTGGATATGCATTCAATCAAGTAATAAGGAACAATACACTTGCACACAGACAAATAGACAGTAGATGTAAGAGTACATTAGTACAGGTACACCTGAAACAGACAATAAATACCCAAAATACATCTGGACTCAGATAAACAAGAATACGTAGAATATATATAACAATGGGGTAGTAATTAGTTGTGAGATTTATTGAGACTACAAAGGAAGTGATGTACACAGCCACTTTAATAGGACCCAGATGTATTATGGGGAATATGTATCTGAAAAAGCTGGGTAACCAGTTGGGAAGAGAAGGGGGTGAATAAAATTAGAAAGGAAGCATATGAGATAATCAAATGTTAGTTATCAATGGAGGGAACCCAGTAATCCTTTCCATCCAAAGAGATAAAACTATACCATAGTGTAGTACTATTAAAAAACATAAAAATAATAATAATAGTAATAAGAAATTGCACTTACAACAACAATTGAAAACAGGCTTAACTGGATCAACTGCAAATCCTGGAGTTAAACAGATGAAGTCCAAATGTCCCTCCTGCTACAAAGGAACATAAGGAATGGCAGATATCCTCCTAATATAGTCCATTCAACTGGTAATTACAATGTCACATGATCATAACATTAAATGAAGGCTAAGTTTAGCAGACAATTATCATTTATTGTTTATGTTAAGCTTACTCCTGTGTTATAATCATGTGACTTTGTAATGACCAATTGACAGAACTGTATAAGAAGAATAATTTAGTCTACACTCTTGTTTTTTAACTTTTGACTGAGTTTGATCACAGCAAAAACTAAACGCCATTACTCTCTTCTAATTCTCCTGGATCTCTCTGCTGCATTAGACACGGTTGACCATTCTCTCTACAAACGCTACAATCCCTAGGTCTTGAAGTCACTGTCCTATCCTGGTTCTCATCCTATCTATCTAATCGCTCTTTCAGTGTTAATTTCTCTGAATCCACCTCTGCTCCGCTTCCTTTATCAGTTGGAGAATCACAAGGCTCAGTCCTAGGTCCTCTGCTATTCTCTGTCTACACCACTTTTCTTAGAAAACTAATAAGCTCCTTTAGATTTCAGTATCATATCTATTCCAATGATACAAAATTCTATCTATCCTCTCCTTATCTCTCCCCATCTGTGTTGTCTCACATTACTGACTGACTATCCTTTGTTCCCCACATCGACTCTATATCTAAATCATGTTACATACATCTAAAGAACATTTCTAGAATACGCACATATTTCACACAAGACACTGCAAAAAATTTAATTCATGCACTCATCATCTCCCGCATCGACTATTGCAATTCCCTCCGTACTGGTCTTCCCAAAATCAGGCTCAAACCCTTACAATCTATTTTGCATACAGGGGCTAGATTGATTTTCCTTGCAAACTGTTCTTCCTCTGCTGAGCCACTTTGTCAGTCTCTACATTGGTTTCCTGTTTTTCAACGAATCCCATATATTTTATATAGATACTACTAACATACAAGGCTCGTAGCACTAAAGAAATGGAGACCGTACTAAGTGGCCCATTGCACTTCCTATAATTAATACGCTAAGGAAGCTGGGATAATAGTTACTATCCTCGTGTGGGAAGGGTGCACCCGATCATAATATTGATGACCACAAAGTAGAAGAGAGAAAAAGATGATCCTAAGGGGCACTCGAATGGACCAATCAATATATATCTGAAAATACTGTTAAATATATCTTTATTGATTAAACTAAAATTCTAATAGCGAAATATTAAAAATTGTGTGTGGAGTACAATTGAGAGAAAAAAATATACTGATAAAATAGACAATGCTAATTGTCAAGCCGCGTCACTGCTAACAAAATTATAATTAGATGCCATATATTTGGCCATGAATACAAGTCATTCAAATAATCAAATGATATTTGATTAGAATCCTCATATGTTTGGGATCTACAATCTTAGTATCTTAATCCATTATGGTAGATCCTTCACACCTAGATTCAAATATTACTTATGAGCTAAAGTAATAGTCAATGCTGGTTTCCGGTAATACATAAACAGCATATGACTCATGCAGTTACTCGCTTGCTAGCAATATAAGATTAATCTAGGTAATCATATGTACGTGTGGGAACCTATATACAGTAGTGATGTATCATTTCCTAATAACCCCATTCGTTAAAATAAACTAGTAATACATATTACTGCAGTGAATTAGGGGGAACACTGTTAGCTGTTCACATACGTACAGGCAGCATAGACATCTATAAACAAGCGTGAAATTAGTCTGCCAAACTAATTTGCATGTGTTAATGCATAGAAGGATTTTAGGAAAATGCAAAAGCACTTGTTCGGATCTATTAAAACCCAAAATGAAAGAACGTGAATGGGTCTAGATCATTGGCTTATGAACCACATGGGTATTTAGGTTCTTCTGTATACACACATTCCCCTTCCTAATGTATTGCATTAATTGACTATCGCCAACTTAGCGATCCATACTCATTAGCTTAGTATTAAGTCCCCTTATTGTAAGCATAATAGCTTCCAATGGACACAGCCAATTGAGATTCTCGCTAGTATAGCTGCATAATTGGTAAAGAGCTGTTTAGTCCTAACGGAGATGATGTGTTTTAACTAATGAGTAATAGAATCTGAAGCTGGCTAACCGGATAGAAAGTTCATAATATAATTATTTAATGACAGCACGAGCAGTGAATGTGGCGTACATATGATTACCTAGATTACCTAGATTAATTTTATATTGCTAGCAAGCGAGTAACTGCATGAGTCATATGCTGTTTATGTATTACTGGAAACCAGCATTGACTATTACTTTAGCTCATAAGTAATATTTGAATCTACGTGTGAAGGATCTACCATAATGGATTAAGATACTAAGATTGTAGATCCCAAACATATGAGGATTCTAATCAAATATCATTTGATTATTTGAATGACTTGTATTCATGGCCAAATATATGGCATCTAATTATAATTTTGTTAGCAGTGACGCGGCTTGACAATTAGCATTGTCTATTTTATCAGTATATTTTTTTCTCTCAATTGTACTCCACACACAATTTTTAATATTTCGCTATTAGAATTTTAGTTTAATCAATAAAGATATATTTAACAGTATTTTCAGATATATATTGGTCCATTCGAGTGCCCCTTAGGATCATCTTTTTCTCTAACAAACAAGGCTGTCAACAAAATTTCACCGACATACATCTCCTCACTTGTCTCAAAATATCTCCAAACTCGACACCTCCATTCTGCACAAGATCTGCATCTCTCTTCCACTCTCATCACATCCTCCCATTCCCGGTTACAGGACTTTTTTCGGGCTGCACCCACTTTGTGGAATTCCCTCCCTCGCACAATAACACTTTTCTCTAGTCTTCAAACCTTCAAGCGTTCTCTGAAAACCCACCTCTTCAGACAAGCTTATAATATTCCTCAAAAAGCATCTTAATCTCCGTAGGTTACCCTATTAACACCCTCTACAGAGCTAACACAAGACAACAACCCTTTGACCAACATTGCTGTGTGACTGATCACACAGCCCACTAAATGCTTTTTACCTTTGCATTTTAGCTGGACCAATGTGCAATATGATGTAGCACGTGCCCTTTGTTTCAAACTCCCATTTTCCATAGATTGTAAGCTTACCTCTCTGCATGTATTACCCAGTTATTGTTTTACTAATGTTTGTTCCCAATTGTAAAGCACTACGGAATTTGTTGGCGCTATATAAATAAATGTTGATGATGATGAAGATGAGGTTAGAGGTTCAAAGGAGATGAAACTGCCTTGATTGCATAGCTGGGGAGCAGATTCACAATGGAGGGCACTGAATTTCCCTTTTGCTGCCTCCGAACAATCTACCAGAGTGGTAACCACAACACAGCAATGAAGCCAATTGCAGAAGAGACCAAGTTTGCAATACTTGCACTGGGTACAAGAACAAAGAGTTCTGCAGTGATAAAGAAATAGAAAACATAAAAAACACATATAACAGAAAGAAGAACTCTCTTTTCCCTCCTCCTCCGTTCTTGCCAAAGTGTAACCGAAGCTTTAGATCCTTACCCTCTAATTTTTTGGTCAATAATTTTGGGTAAGATTTCTGTTTTATGCATATATACAAAAAATAAATTTGTGTATTGATAACTTGCACTCCAAAATGCCTGGAGAGGCGGCATCGTGATTGGCAGGGACGGACAAGTGTAGGCTGAGTGCAATAAGGGCGTTTTCACATAATTTTGACAGAATTAGAAGTGTAAGCATCAATAGGTACACCAATTAGGAGGGGTATCTCTTGCAAGTGCTGGAGGGCTGGTGAATGGTACGAAGAGGATGACTATCAGCAGCACTGCCTTGCCTATTCTAATTGGCTGATTGTATATTGCCCCTTCCAGATGAAATCATTAGCATAGCAGCTACATTATATCAAGTCACTGCTCTTTATTCCCTTCACTTAATTGACATTTCTTCTAGACCATAAACTCTCACGATAAGGGCCCTCTCTATCCTCTATCTAAAGTTTGCACCTTCTTCATTGAACTCATTTCATCTTGTTCTCTTTATATGCAATTGTTTTTTTGTGTGGTTTATAAGTTTTTAGAGCTGTGGCTCCTTACAAATAAACAATGATGATGATGATGTTGATGATGAAGATGATGATGAAGATGATAATAAAGATGAAATGATGATTTTTCCATTGGTCTACTGCAGTAAGAGTATTTCTAATTTGAATTTTAAAAGGGGAAACAACAAATGGCATTTACTATTAACTCTGTTAAGTCGTATCTCCATGCTATCGTGGGGTGAAAATATGCACTTTTGTATGCCTGACATATGTTTGGTGTAATATGCTTCTGTTTCTGAACCTCTTGAGATCCGCCTGGCTCAATATATACCTGTACGTACTTTTTCTTTTACAGACATCTTTTTCCATTCAGAGTGCAAATGCTTCTAAATGAGCCTGCAAATCCTTAATTGAGGCTAAGATACCTGGTCTCTGGTATATTTATGTGTCTACCTGGCTAGAATGCAGTTAAATCTTTACTTTTGTTTGTTCTCAAATCTGCTCTATCAATTATTACATAAAAGGAACATATATAACATTATGGGCTAGATTTACTAAGCTGTGGGTTTGAAAAAGTGGGGATGTTGCCTATAGCAACCAATCAGATTCTAGCTTTCATTTATTTAGTACCTTCTACAAAATGATAGCTAAAATCTGATTGGTTGCTATAGGCAACATCCCCACTTTTTCAAACCCGCAGCTTAGTAAATCTAGCCCTATGTGTGCTAGCAAGATGGTCATTTTGTAAATATTTTCCATTGCATGTGAATTGTATGAAAACTTTTCCTATAGATAAATGTAAATCTATACAATCTTGTTTGATGTGATTTATTGTAATACTGCTTGACCTGACAAAGATAGAGGATCTCGGGAAAGGTTGTCGTAAAAAATTAACTGTTAGTCCAAATAAAAAAATCAATATCAAATACTACAGTACTTAACTTTGCACAATAATATAATTGGACTAATACAGCTAAAACTATTTTTTACTATGCTAAATAAAAAGTTAGTAAGAGTTGAACTGAATGAACCTGTGTATTTTTAGATATCAAAATAGATATTCCTGTGATTTTTATAAAAACAAAATCTCCTTTAGGGGAATAAATAACGTTATTATGGGAAAAAATATTTCGTATTTGTATTTGATGTATTATTGTCCCACTGTATGGCACTGCAGAATATGGGTGTGTTCTATATATAAACAATAATACTAAATATATTAACAATAGCAATAATTGTAAACATATTAAATAAGGTATCTTTGTTAAATATTTTGGTAAATGACGTTTACAGTATAACAAATGTATCTAATGGTATATCAATTAAATGCTTATTCTGAAAATAAAATAAACATATTCAGTTGTCAGTAAATTATAGGTTTTATAATATATTTGTTGCCTGATGTTTTTAGTACTGTTTAACAGAGATAAACCGGCATCTTCTCTGTAAAATGAAACTGTAGCCCATTATCCTGGGGTTGGGGAGAGAAGAAAACAAATTCCATTATAATGTTATACATTAATTAATGGCTGAATGTACTTTAAAAAATAAATTCAATTCTCCAGATATTCATAGCACAATATTTAGTTTAAGGAAATACTATCGCCAAATAGTACAAACGTAACTTTTAGTATTTAACACAACATTTACTATTGCTTTCCTACACTTGGTTGTTTGGTTAAGTGTGTTTATTGATTTGGTTCTTGAATAAATTCTGAAATGTCATGACTTAAGCATTAGCTTAATATTTACCTTTGGTATGTTGTCCTGTATTATGTTTAGGGAAAGGTGAAAGCAATGTAAGCTGACCTCAAAAAAGTGATCTATTGATGACTAGGAAGGATTGTTTGTCTATAATCATTGCACATTGGAATGCTCTTGAATGCAGTTTGATGCATTTGAGTCCACCCAGTGTACAGTGTAAATAAATTAATGAATCACAATTCTAAAGACTGCTTAGACTGCATGTCCCACAGAAGAAGAGAACTTGCCAGGGGTAGATTTACAACCACCCATTAGTACATATACTTTGTATGTTTATCTCTTCCGACATTCTCAGTCGTTAAATGTGCTCTTGTATGCTGCAACTTTAATGGTCAGTTAAGTCATTTTAGAGAAAATTGGTACTACAAAATGTGTTAAATCTAGAGAGGACCTATACACAGAGAACATGGAGAACACTACATTGCAAGTCTTCATGGAAAATATTCTCTTTTTTTGGATCCTCTGGATTAATACTAACTCTTTCACCACAACTAAATTGTGATATTGATACTGGATGAGTATAGGAAAGATTGTTAAGTGCAAACTGGTACAACTGTTCCTAATTACTAGTCTTACTATCAGTCTTGACCTATGTGAATTGCAGAAAGATAGTTAGTAATGCAGGACAACAAAGCCTTCTACTGTGTTTTACAATATAAGGACTGTGTCATCTGTGTTGTTGGTGCATTGTTCTAAGGTATTGATTCAGCAACTATTAGAATCTATTTTCACTAGAGATGTGTCGAATGAGACCAGGAGAATTTTTCCTTTCTTATTAATCAGAGTGGGCATATGGTCTATATAAGGGAGATAACCATCTTCATTTAGTCTGCTTTAGCCTAGCTTGAGGCATTGAGGCTCATTTGAATTACAGGAGTCATGTAACCCCATGCCACTGTGTGTAGTTTGGAGTGCAAAGTTTACACAGTGCACCGCCTTCTCAAGCCCTGGCTAGTTGATGGGCATGGGTGTAAATGACCAAGGGGTCCCTGCACATGCAGGTGTTTTTTTGTAAGTAGTGGGATGTGATGTCTCGCTGTGGTGCAGGGCAATGAAAGTCAGAATAATTTGGGTGCCAGACCATCTCTATCACAAATGGTTGCAGCAAATAAGAAATATATCCAGCTCCATACTCTCTCTAGTAGTTCTTATTGAGCAATATGAATGTAGTTGCAAATAAATCTCCTTACTCATCCTGCACAGTTATTAATGTTATCTAGATGTAATATTACATAGTTCACACGTCTCCTACAGTACAGAACTCCATACTTCATTGCAGTTCACCCCTTCTCTGCAGGGGCATTTACATGGATGCTAACAGGCAGGTAGCTTCTCCTCAATGCAGTTCTGACACACGCTGTGTAATTCTAAACTGCAGCTCACCCCTCCTCTGCGGGAATGATTCTCCTTTGACACTTATCTCTGTGTATGCTCAACCCCTGGCTCTGACACATTCCTCTGTGTATGCACAGTCCCTGGCTCTGACACTTTACTCTGTGTGCTCTCAGCCCCTGAAGCTCTGACACTTCAGCTACCATGCCTCTTACAGCCACCCTCACTCCAAGGTCTCTTCCATGCAAAATGTCCTCCTCTCTATTGGGTTCTCTATAGTGATAAATGGGGTTCTCCCCCCTCAATGGAATTAGGGACTCCTCCCCTCTGTATATGCAGCCACACTACTGCATGCAGCAATTTCTGTTTTGGGGTCCTTCCCCTTATGGGTTCCCCCACTCTTGCTTAGGGGACAGTTGTGATTGTCTCTAGGCAGCAGCCGCCACTCACCCTCTACTGGGCAAAGCCGGGGGACCTTGGAACACCCACTTCCACTGTCCAAGGTCCCCAGCTTTCACATCAGTTCTGCTGGTCCTGTTCCTAGCTCTCTCTCTCCCTGTGTCTCTCTCCCCCCTTGCTGACAGCACCTTCTTCTTCTAAGTCACTAGCAGACTGGGCTGGGTTGTCACCATAACAACCAGCTTATGTCACTTTTCACAAACACCTAACTTGCCCTCTAGGTGACCCCTCCAGTATTCACTGGGGTGCAGGGTTTACTAAAATGCCACTAGGGGGGGCGTTACAGTAAGATAAGGGAGGAGAGGGAGGATTTGGTTTGCATTCTGGGAGATTCTAGTTTTTGCAACAATCTAGTAGCTATTGATTTAAAAATCAGTTTGTCCATATCCTGGACTGCCCTCAGCTAGAAAATGTCACCAGCACTTCACCAAAATTATATTTTAGGTAATAAACAAAACAATCAAATGCTTAAATATTATGATTGATATAGCAGTGGGTAAGACAAATTTTAAATTTGCAATAGATATGGACAATATTCTCTCAAATGTTTATTACTCATTTGTTGAGCCTATTAAAGTAATCTTGAAATTTAAAGCAGAAAGAATCTATGCATACTAATTCCTGTTATAATGTGTTGTACCACTATACTTACATTCAAAGCAATCAAGTATAAGTGGCTTATTCATAATGGGCTATATATGCAGACATTGTAGAGCAGTGTCACCGGGGTGGAAAAGAGAAAATGTGTGACCCGTCCATAAATGTTTAGGACAGAGTTTGTGCGCCGCCATAAATGGGGGTGTCGTTACATTACATTGGGAGAATGAGCATACTGGGGGGACTACACCTCATTAGGAGAGTAAATAGCACATGAGAAGCACTAGGAAGCCCCCTACTTCATTTCAAATACAAACCCACATTGCCAAATGCATCATTGGCAAGAGAAGGTGGATCCCATACACCGCTACTCAAGCCTTCCCAGCCACATCATGCCCTCCCCAGTTTCATCATAGCCATCTCACAGCCTCACCATGGCCACCCCCCAGCCAGATTATGCCACCCCCCAGCCACATCATGTACTCCCCAACCACTGTGCATAGATTGGATGGATCCTCTGATTCTCAAGTTATAATTTACCTTTAAAGATTTTGAGCCAGAAAAATAGACATCTTTTGGGACTTATAGGCAAATTAGCACTAATTTGTAAACCAAGAATGGATGCATTAAATATTTTAAAAGTTCATTCTCTTATCCGATTTGTTCTAACTTGAAACTGCCTGATGTTGCTTCTCTACACATGGATATGAATTGTTATATTTACATTTTTTTTACATTTATGTGTTTTTTATTTTATATGATTATTTTTTTAATTAAATTTATGTTTTAAGCCAATATTCCCTATTGTGTTGTAAGCTACTTCATAACAATAGTAAAGAGAAATATGGCTGCACACAAAGAGCTACTGTGCAGCTAGCTGTGTGCTGCCCACAGGACATATTGCACATACGAAATTAAATACAGATTGAAATAAAGTGAATATTCATTTTAAAATTGCATTTAAAAAGTATAGGACATATGCTGCATCTGGTTGTGCTAGTGCGGTATTATTGTGTTGTTCTGTAATATATAAATCTGCCATAGGACTCCCATATGCTTCTTGATGCTCTAAACTGAAACGTTTCTTAAGCAGAAAACAATTATTAAACATTTGCTTCCAGCATTCCGATAAATTCACGATAAAGTCATCATTTCAATATTGTTTACGTCATTCCATCTTTAGCTTCAGGTGTCTTTAACCTCTTGGAACACTGAAGCACAGTTGAAACAGTTCCCTCAATTTTCTATGAAATTCTAACCAACATCAGGACATATTTCAGTTGCAGATGGGCTAATGTTGAATGCCAGATAGAGGGGTCACATGGGACCTATTAGAGGGGTCAGCATACGACCACACACATTGGACAGCAACAGTCATAAATTAACAATTAACAGCTGAATAAAGTCTGTATGCTTATTCATTATTAATAGTACTCAGATACAATACACAGTAAATCACAAAGTGAGGCAACTCCATGAAAGCTTGTAACCAGTGTCAGACTGGGATATACAGTGCTCAACAGTTAACCTAGTTATGAGGCTCTTGAATAATAGAAAAATTGTATTTTAAGTACTTCAATAATAAAAAAAATCTAAACTATAAACACTAATAGTTAATGGTTCTGAGGCATTAGAAGAAGAAATACATTTTTATCATGTCCTAAATTTCATGTACTAAATATACTACTAAGACCTGCTTTAACTTGGGAACAATCCTGTGCCCTGATAACTATGTAATACATGAATTATTGTATTTTCTAAAACAATGTTTAACTAAATGATTCAATGCCTGCATACTCACCGTCTGCTATTACAAATGGAGTATGTGGGCCAAAGTCATTAAGGAAAGTAAAGCATAAAAAAAGGAGTAATTTTGCACCTGGGCAAAACCATGTTGCATTAGAGGGGGAAGTAAATTTAAAATGCGGGGACAGATTTATAGTAGGGGTAGGGCATGTCTTAGATCAACTTTAAATTTCAGTATTTCAAGTATTTGTGTGCTACATGAACAAGCAGTCAGTATTTAACTTAAGTGCAAAATAATAAACTAATTTGCACCCCTTGCATTGTAACATGGTTTGTCCCGGAGAACATTTACTCCTTTTTTTTGCCTTACTTTCCTTAATGACTCAGGTCCTGTGTCTTTTAGAAGAAAGTCACAATCGAGCACTTGTCAATTGCACTTGCATAGTGTAACTATAGAGTGGGTGGGTTAGGATGGCATCATCCAGCAAGCCCTCCATATGATCTGCACTGTATTGTATCACTTAACTAACCAAACTTTGCTCCATCTGTGGTACTCTGGTATATGATGTAGTAATCTATTGCAAAAACATGCTGTAGTGGTAGAAAATGTCTTAGCATTGTTTGCACTTTGCAGTAACATATTTTAATGTTTGAATACATTATAGATTTAATACATATATAAGAAACACACATGGAAGCTATTGAATTGCTTCCAGGTGATTTGATTTATTAGAAAAAATAATTAAATTATAGCATCACTAGAGGTGACTTAGAATCACATTCCATAATGTGGTTCTAAGAGCTTGCTGAAGGGTAAAAAGTAATTGAAATTTTGTAATTATTCTCATGAACATCAAAACTAATTTTATATCATCTAGAATGTTGGCCAAACTTTACTTTAACCCTTTCTTGGCATTAATGTAGAATTTATGCAGATGCCTGCCCCACACTTGCAATATAACAAATAAGTGTTGGCCCTCTGCTACTCCAATAAGATTCATTGCAAGTTACCCCCGGAATAATACAAAAAAAATTGTGACAATAAATGAATAGATGAATATCTGTTGAAGTAAAGATGACCAGGCATTTATTGTAAAATTGCAACTTTTCAATAAAGATCATGTGTTGGTGCACTACAGGTCCCAGTTAGCCCAGACTGCCATTAGCAGTTTGGACATGCTGATAATTGCAGTACTACAAGCACCAGCATCTCCCATGGCTGCCAGGGCATAGTGGTACTTAGGGAACCACAAGTGCCAGCATGCCCTGCCTGTTGTGTTCTGTAGTGCACCAACCCAGAAATTAAATAAACCAAATTCCTTGTTTCTCCACTAAATTTAATGAAAAAAAAAAAAAAACAGCAACCCCAAATACAACATCTGTGTTCTTCATCTGTAAATAATGCAAATCTTGTAAGCTTTAAGGAATCCAAATCTTGTAAGCATTAAACCCCCAAAAATTATCCAAAGGTCCGTTGCTGTCCATGAAAAACATTTTTTTAAATTATTCAAGTGTAGTAACAAAAAAAAAATCTTTTCTTGCAGAGTACAGTAAAGATGTGTTTACGCAAATATGGACTATGCAGACCACCTCATACAAATACTCATATACACCTTTTAGGAGGTGTGTCTTTTGTACCTGCTCTAGGACAGGTGCAAAAACTCACTGATGATGATAAACCAGACGCATATGCTGCTGATGGGGAGGTGAACGCATCTCGAGATAAGTATAGTTCTGCTTGAGGGCATAAGTACGTCTTTTTCCGTGCTCTTTTTTTAGAGCCATTTAATCCCATTTTTTAACCAATTACAACTCAGTATCAACCCCTAAGTCACTAAAAAGTCACTATAAAATACTATTAAAAATAATACTTATTTTTATATTAAAATATATTAGCTTGGGTTAGTCATCTTGTTACACGTTTGAACATAAAAAACTGTACAAATATATCATTGTGCACATTTAAGTCATGAAAGGTTCTCTCATCACATTAAAATATTTCATGTTATGTAGCCCACAAGTTATTGCATGTTTAGTTTTATCGTTAATCAAAGTACATTAAAGAGTGATCCACAAATGACACTTTTAAATGAAAATGCCAAATATTTTTGAAGCACCGAGAGCTGTTTGAATATTAGTGTCTCCTAAGCAAAGATCCTTGTCCAATACAATAAAACATGTATTAGTTTGTTAGTTCCACCTTTATATATTATTCTATGTGAGATGTTTATTAGATTTTTAGAATGATAAGGGGGATATTAAAGCTACTGTAGGTGTAGATTTGGACTACATTCACAGTAATGACTCAAGCTTGGATTACAGTTGGAAACTCTTATACAAGTAATAGATATGGTGTTGATATTACAAATCATTATCCCACTGCTTTGTAGAATATCTATTTATCATTACAAAGATTTCAAGACATCTGTAATTTTTATTTTATAGATCACAGGGCTCACTGCTATCTATGGAGATTTCTAGCCACATTGCACACTTTTACTAGCCAAAGATTGTATGTAGCAGACTGGAAGTACGAAATCATTAAAACTTATACCAATACAGTTTAAAGTTCTATTATGTTTAATTTTACACAGCAGGGATCATTTATGATGACAATACTACTTGTTTCCTACAGGCTTGGTTGTGTGATGTGCACATTCCTCTGCACATGCTTTCAATGTCCGTACATCTGACCAATGTTGCGATTGGGCCGAGATGAGATTTTGTGCCTTTTGCTAGTCCTACTTGTGAACAACCCATATTCTAGATGCAAGCATTGATAGTTGAGTTTAAGCACTAGGATTTAATTGGGTGTTTAATCTTTATTTTATTATTTCCAAACTCAAGGTTGTAACGAGACACATCGGAATTCCAAGCAATTCCTTTGCTGCATGAACCATCCTTGGCTGTCCACAGAGCATTTTACTTTACAAATAAAACGATAAGGCTTAAAAATCCATCCTGGTTATGCTATGAACGTCACAGCCTCTACAAGTTTAAGCCCCTTTAAAAGGAAATGTCCAGTAAATCAGTCAGACTCACAAATTCACTATTTTGTTTAGACTTATTTTTTGGTGTACAAAGGACAGACAATGATGATATGTATATATACCTACAGCAGGCCCCAATCTGACCATTGTCCAACCAAATTTGTTGATTTTCCACCATACTTACTTAGTTTTTATATCACCCCCACCTCCAGGGAGATCCAAGAGTGAAGGTCTAAGGGATAAGTGTGGGAGGTGTGATAACATGATTTGCGTTATCACAGCCTCGCACACTGTACAATTATGCAATTAACACCATCATGCAGTGGACGGGTAATGGAAAATGTATTGTTTGTCAGAGCAAAGAGGTGCAAATGTGCTAATTTATGTGTAATGTATTTAAAAATGTTAGTACACCATGCCAGACAAATGCATATGAACATAGGGTTAGTTTTGTCAGATGCCTATTAACTGACAAAAGGTAACAGGGACACCTAAGAAAACCTACACAAACATGGGGAGAGCATACATATATAAACACAGACAGACCACAGCACATGCAATGGGTACTTTACAAGGAGTCAGTAATGTGTATAATTGCTCTGGTGTTCATCAATGAGCAGCAAGTAATAGAGAGGAACATAAGCTGTTACCCTGATAAATGCAGGGGAAGGCTACTTTTGCCCAATGACCAGTGTACTGCAATGGAAAAATGGGTACCACAGAAAATGGTTTGCCTAAAGTGAGTATGATATTATAGCCAACTAAATATATGAAACATTGCTATGTGAAAGGGCTATAATCATATATAAGCCAATCAATGCAAAGACTATAGCAGTGACCTATCCACAGTACACAGACCAATCTAATGACTGATATACTATACAATACACAGAGCATTCCAATGGCCTTTATACAACACGGAGAGCATACTAGTGGCCTATATGCAATACAGAGAGCATTCTTGTGACAATGCAGAGAGAACCTTACTAAAAAATATATGGAAGAGATAACATACTAGTGACCTCTATTCAATACACAGAACATTCTAGTGACCTTTGCTAGAATGCAGATACTATTTTAATGACTGATATGCAATACAGAGAGCAACTTAATAAACAATATACAGTAGAAACAACAGTCTAATGACCTATAGAGAGAGGACATTTATAATGAATATCCAATAGACATTACAATAAAATCCAAAACCCCAAATCTTTTGGGATTTTACTAAGTAGGTCAACAAATTTCTGGATGCTTTATGATGCAGGTTCCCCAAATCCCTGGTACTGTGTACAACCCAGATCCCTAACATTTCTTGTGGCTTTATAATGCAGAACATGCCAAATCTTGGTGGCTTTACTATACAGACCTCAGACCTATTGTTGATATAACATACAGACCCCAGATCTCTAGTGGATTTATAATGCTGACTCCTCCCATCTCTGTTTGTGAGTGGCCCATGATGTTAAACAATAAGATCAGCTGTTCTGGGATACCATCATAACCAGTAGACAGCTTCCTCCACTCTTATTGGTGCATGGCTCCAGCGATTCTCCAATCAGCATGTTAGGAGCCATGTACTGCCTATCACAGCATACCCAGCAACTGTGGCAGACTTAATCCCTTAAACTTCACCTGCTCCCCCTTCCCCGTCTTCCCCTTTTATTATTGTCTATTACTATTACATTTCATGTATTTATATAATCCAATAAGAGGAACGTCCAGTCTATTGCTATTAGTAGCACTACGTATATTTATCTACGTTCATTGTGCTTCATGGTAAATGCCTCATTATGTTCACCACTGTTTATTTGTACTGGCATTATTATCATAATAAATTACGACATTTAGAAATGCATGCTATATTATTGTGAATAGTTTTTGTGATATTTCTCTATCATAGAGTATCTTTATGTATATTTTTAGAACTTAGAATAAGATCATATCACACTTTTTATTGCACATAAAAATAATGCTGGAATGCAGATAATTCATTGGCTGTCTCTCAGCGTTGAATATATTTCCATGTGGCCTGAAGAATAACTATGACATGAGTTGATGGAGCTATATATCCAGGATTGACAATCTGAGTACTTTTTGTTCTGCTCTTCTACTTTCTGTGAAGTTGCTTTATATGTGCATAGTGCATGAGACTTTTTTTATATGTGCATAGTAATTGACAGATGGATTCAGATTTAACTAAATCCATGTACATGTTATGGGCACACTTGAGGCTTGCTAACCATATTTTTATTTCCTTTGTACAGTTGGAGTGGACTTATAGACAAGCGTCATGCATCGATGGTTGTCTAATGGGCATAAGTGCAGCAGAGTGGGCATTAGTATCCTCCTCATGTCCAATAAACATCCAGACACAAGTGGTGCAAGCAGCATGCACATCATCATCATCAACATCAACATTTATTTATATAGCGCCAGCAAATTCCGTAGCGCTCTACAATTGGGAGCAAACATTAATAAGACAATACTGGTTAATACATACAGACAGAGAGGTAAGAGAACCCTGCTCGCAAGCTTACACTCTATAGGATAATGGGAGTTTGAATCACAAGGGAATGTGCTACATCATATTGCACAATGGACCACCTGATTGTAACACTTGTTAAACACAAATTTGTTTTATTCTAGCTGTATTTTGTTGAATCATTGGTTTCTACCAATGAGTTACTAACTAGACAAACTAAACTCGAGCAGTAAGTAGTAATTCTTTTCGTCTGTTTCGCATTTATGTTATTGCGTCAGGAGAGGAGTCCTGAGGAGTCCAAGGCAAGACAGGAGTCCTAAGCATTGCACATTATAAAACATACCAATTATTCAGAATACAGTATACTCAGGGTCGGTGCTAGGGTTAGATTTTAGTTACCTGGTCTGTAGATGCAGGGGGGCTCTTCAATCCTCTTTTCTTTTCTTCACTTCTCTTCTCTTCTTTTCTTTTCTTTTCTTTCCTATGGCTGCTCCTCGCCTTCTTCACACAGGAGGCGGAGCGATGCATGCTGGGAGTGGAGGGGAGGGGAAAGAACTTTATTCACACTGTCTGTCACAGACAGACAGTGTGATAATACAGCAGGCGCTGCCGGGTAAAGACATGTCACCTGATCACTGACGTCAGCGATCAGGTGTGTGATGCGCTGGGCAGCCCGGGCGCATCTGAATTAATACACAGTGACGGCGGACGTTGAAAAAACCCCGCCGCTGGTGCACCTCTCTCCCACTTCTCTCTGCTGCCTAGATTTTTAAATCTAGTCAGAGGCAGCGGTGCCCTGCAGGTCCCGGCGCCCTAGGCAACTGCCTAAGGTTGCCTAATGGGAGCGAATGAGTATACTATGTTCTTAAAGACCACGTCATACTGCACTGAACTGCCTCCATCCATAAATAGAGTTAATACACATAATACCTCTTGTGTAGCACTTGTGTAAAGTTATAAAAGTTATATAGCAAACTGGGGAGGGCCGTGACATATGAACATGGCTAGATATACTTTTCAGTATAAACATTGTACTTACTCTTTATACTGTTTTTTTATTTTTACTATTTAATCTTTTCCAGGTCCCTGGCAAACCATGTTAAAATACACTTAGCAAAATATGACTTTGCTACTACTCAAAGTCATTCAATTTCTTCTTGGCAGTAACTATCTTTAAATGAGATAAACAAAAATAAATTGTAAATACTATTTTAGTGGTGAAATCTGATTGTTATTTTTTGACAATCACCTGCCAAATGCAAAGTTAAAAGCTTTAATAGCATCGATTTGGAGCAGAAGTGAGCTTATATTACTGCATTAGGCATCACTTGCCATAATTACATCTTATTGTGTCTCCAGTGCATTTTTATAATCATGAAATATAATGAGTGCTGAGGTTACCAATTAAAATAAAGTTTGGATTGATGGCTAAACTTTGAACAGATTTTTAATATTACAAATTTTAGCCTATCTGTATGCCAAAGAATACGTGTTTAACTTTTTTCTCAAATTTTAATACAAGTATGATTGCAATCTGTTATTATACTCCATTATTAAGACAGACCAAAGTGGTCGAAGATGAAATTTAGAAGTGGCGGTATGGAAAATGTAATGGGAATGTGAGTGAATGGAATTTGATAGTTTTACAATGAAGGCAGTAGGAGAAGTGACGGTATGGCATACCACTGTATACACCCCAGCTTCCACCCCAGAGACAGACCATAATAGATTTTGTATTCATAGCAATCTATTTGCATAACTACAGCTGTCATTACTTTTCCTGGACAGTAACAATTTCTGGATTCGGGGTTTAATAAATGTTGAATAGGGGAGGCAGAGTGGATCAGAGCATGGCTTGGATGGATTCAGGGTGTGATTGTCATTAGAACCATTTAGGGGTATATTTACTAAGCTGCCGGTTTAAAAAAGTTCAGATGTAGTGTGACTGGATCACTATTAAATAACTTTTGGTATAAATTTATTTAAAGCAAATAGCATAGGCCGCTGATTTATATAAATTGCCAATGTACTTATTTTTTGATATTGTGTATATTGTGAGATAAGAAATTATCTCTGAGACCAGGGTAGAAATTTTGTTTTTTCTGTTTACCTTTGCTAAAGGAAATATCTTATTTCTGATGTATGTATCTGATACAAGGAGCCTGTGTTTACCAAGCCTTTGGCGTATTGTGATGTAGGGAAGTGGCTTGTTTTGGGTTTCTTTGTTTTTTTTTGTGGGAATGTGTATTTGGCGACTGTCTGAAGTATTCATGCCAGTCAGACCTTTTTACTTGCTAGTGTGTCTCCTGTCTCTGAAATAAGATCCAAGAAAATACATCAAGGTTTTTAAGAATTTTATAGCTAAGTATAAATATTAGTGGCTTTGCAATGCATATAAATCCATGTTTTGGTAAACAGGGTTACATCCTGATTCTAAAAATAGCTGTGTCCAAATCTGTATAAATGCACTGACTTGTACATTGAAATGTATTTTTCTGACTTCAACTGACCTGGGGGTAAATGTACCAAGGTACGATTTTGCAAAATCAGTGATTTTCTCGGGAGAGTTGAAACTCGCAGATGTATGAAGCAAAGATTTCATGCAAAATCGCCAGAGTTGTGCTTCTGTCAAAATCGCTATTTCTAAAATCGCCAGAGATCAAACGCCCGACTGTTTGCCACTGCAGCTATACAAGTCTCAAATGTATGAAGCTGTGATTAAGCAAACTCAGGAGAGTTTGCTTTCAAACATGCCAGATACAACACGCTGCTTGCTAGCAGTGTGTTGTATAAACACATCACTGTTACACTGCCTGTCAGTGTAAAAACTGCAAAGAATAGATGAAAGTATATAAAAAAAAAAGCATGGGGTCCCCCCTCTATTCATGCTTAACCCTAGTGCTGCCTGACTACTGCTGGTTCCGTGAAAATCGGGGAAAATTTAGCGTGGGGTCCCCCCTATTTTCATGGAACCAGCACTAGGCAACCCAGGCTGTTCAGCACTGGGCTGGATTCCCTAGGGAGTGGGGTCCACCAAAAAAAAAATGAGTGGGCCAACCCCCCCTAGCGACACCCAGCCCAGTGCTGATTGCACTAGGGCTTTTCCTACATCCCTGGGCGGTGGGTGTAGGGTAATAAACGGCGATAAATGGTTAAAAAGAAAAAAGAGACGCCATTTTGTTTTGTGGAACTACAAGTCCCAGCAAGCCAGGTTGACCTAAATAGTGTGGGCATGCTGCTGCTTGTATAACTACAAGCACCAGCATACCCACGGCAGCCAGGGCATGTTGGCACTTGGAGAACCACAAGTGCCAACATGCCCTGACACCCAGGGCTGGCTGGGACCTGTAGTTCTACAAAAGAAAATGTTTAAAAATCCACCACACCCTCATTAAAACAACTAGGATTTATTAAAAATAATAAACCCACAGTAAATACAGTAAACACCCTCATTGATACCACATATTTTTATTAAAAAAAAAATTCCCTGATACTCACCAATGAAGTTTTCTCCTTTTGTCAGCAGCTTTCAATCCAAAAATGGCTGTAAACCAAGTCCAAAATAAATTTGTATCTAAAGTCCTGGCTTGCCCCTGTCCCAAAGTTATTTATACTTCCAAATGTCCTGGCTTGTAATCTGTTCAATTCTTCACCCAAGGGGGGCCCATTGTTGAATGAAGTCTTCAGTTCTTCACCCAGGGGGGGCCCATGTTTGTACATCCAACGAATCTTCTTGCTTGATTGCAGAAAAATAAAAAAGGGAGGAGCCGTCGCAAAGCTAGCTAGGAACGTAGCTCATGCGCTATGTCTATTTACAGTATTAGGTGATTTTCCCACGCTAGTGGGGAAATCACCTAATACTATAAATAAACCTACTACGTTCATTGCATAGCGGAGTTCCTACTAGCTAGGAGCTCCGATGCGCATTGAGCTTCGTTCATTGCGGTTGATCTATTTATAGTATTAGGTGATTTCCACACTAGCATGGGAAAATCATGGGTGGGTTTACAACACGCTGCTACAACACAGGAGAGTTTGCCAAACACGGGAGTGTTTGAAATCGCTGCAAATCCCTGGAGATGACCAGCGATTTTGAAGTTCAGGGTAAAAATCGCAGCTTGATACATTTGATGAGTTTGGAACTAAAATCATGGGTTAACACCTGCGATTTGCCGCGATTTTAACACGCTGGCAAAATCGAAACTTGATACATTTACCCCTTGATCACTGGGACCTCTTACCAGTGAGAGCAAATAAATAACTTGCTTCAAGACCTGCTTGAAAACATCTTCAATATTGCTGTTGTCCTGTGACCTGCCGATTAGACCCTAAAATCTAATCCGTTCTCCGGCTGTCTGAGGTTTGGACCAAAGCTTTTCCAGTACCACCGCTCTGCCTGCAACCCATGCAGCCCTGGTTAGTGTGATAGGCCAGGGGGAATCCATCCACAGCAACCCTGATCTATAGCGAGAGGTCAGGAGTACCAGCCCGGGTACACCAGCAACGAGGTACACTAGCAGCATCAGTTACCCAGAAGGAACGTGGTTCTGAGTGCCAAAGAAGGAGCTCAGTGGTGGCAGCATTGTAAGCTCCTCCTACTGCAGCAAGAGGGCACATTTGGGATAACAAAAGGGAACGGTAGCAAAGTAAGCCCAGCTGGTTCCCAGCAACAACAGACAGGGTGGCATAGGCCATCCTGTTACATGTAGCTTATAGGAACCAATCAGATTCTAGCTGTCAATTTGCAGAACGCACAAAATAAATGAAAGCTAGAATCTGATAGTTTGCTATAAGCACTTTCTCCACTTTTTCAAACCGCAGTTTAGTAAATATACCCCTTAGTGTTTTTTTCCTTTGAAGATAATAAGCCCCAGACCTTTCTGTGAGCTTCATGCTGTCTTTGCAATTGTTGAGTCAGTAAAAGTGTGGCAGTTTCAATGAGATTGTTAACACAACCCTAAACTATGTCAAGAAAGACAACTGCCTCATTCACTTACATTTTATAGAAACTGATCTAAGCAGGTCCAGGTGCTGTTTCATGATATCGATTGTACCAGAGTTTCTGCCACTAACCTTCGGCATTCTAAAAGTATGAGTTAGGCTCACTCTGGTTTGTTGCAGGGGCCAATTTTGAAGGACATTGGTGTCAGGATAAAGCATAGATCTGATATGCTGAAATAGAATATTGGATGTCAGGACCCAAATAAATCTTTGCATGAATACCTAAATTAACCTGATGGTCAATTCAGATAAAGGTGTGACCGAATGAGCCCAGGAACAGGTAATTGAGTTAGGTAAACCCTTTGTGCAGAGACCAGCTTTAGATATGCAGATCAGACATCCATTGTATTTGATCATGTATTTCCCTAGCTAATTTACTTCCCTTCAATAGGTAGTATAAACACAAACTAACCCCTAGGTGTAAATTAGAGAGCTTGCAGTTATTTACAAGGGATAATTCATAACTGCAGGGTAAATAGGTTGTATCAAATGAATCCATTGATAAGCTAGTGTAACAGTAAAAGACGCAGAGTCTGATGTAATGGTGTTTGGAGGTTTTTACATCCCAGTGTGAGGAGATAAGCCTGCCACTGTTAGCAGCTTCCAGGACATAGCACTGTTTGCTTGTGACACTTGAATAGACTTGTAGGTACCGCTCAGCATGTGGTCTGGCTCAATGAGGCCAGGGGATTGGTTAATGATAAAATTGGATCGATGTAACGCTGTCCAGGACAAATATATCACATTGTAGAATTGGTTAATAAATCAGTCAACAGGTAAATTTGGTTTGAAAAGGTGTCCCAGGACACAACCCCGATTAGCATTAACCCTGCCCCTGTGAATGCCGCACCCATTTGAGGTTGCTTAAAAATCTGTGTTCTGAGGGAACAAATTGTCAGACTTTTGGGGATCAATCTATTTGAAGGACTGTCCATTATTTCTGCCTGCCCCAGGCATACAGATTATTATATGTAAGTAATGCTCTGTAGGTTATCTCTTTTATTTTAAACTGTTTTGCTTGTTATGTCAAATTTATTATTTGTTTATTCCTTATTTTTCTTTTTATCTGAATGCCCTGTACCTTTTGTATATTAAATCTAAAATTTAATAAGTTGCGTCCTTGATACTCTAAATAATCCATAGCCTTTGTAGAGGAGATTGCTCGTCCAGGTAAACCCTTGGAATGCCAGTGTGTGATTTGTTGATACATTTGATTAACAAGCTGTGTGTGCTTGTATGTACATTTGTGTAACAGTCTGGAGGTGTGAAGAGTTAACCCTGTGTGTGCTGGTGGGAGTCTTGCTAGTTTGTGGAACTAGGAGCCTGTGTGCCAGTGTGAGATAGTATATTGGGGTCCTATTGCCCGTACCCAATAGGTGGTGGCTGTACCTGAAGTGTCTGGGGGTGTGAGAGCGCTGTGTTTGGGGGCGATTCCGTAGGTCTAAGAACCTGTGTGATAGGTGAGAGAGACTGCGGGCTGAAATCGTGTGTGACCTCATACAGCAAACACCCCAACGTCACGGCAGCTGGGAGCGCGTTCGTGACAAATTGGTGGCATAGCGGTGGGATGATTTAATTTCTTAGAGTATTAAGTGCATGGTTTAAGCAATTAACCCTTGCACTTATAAACTGATTGTAACCTTGCGAGGAATACAATAGTTTTACAAGGACGAAACTCAGGGCTATAATTTTTGAAGACATACGTGCAAAGCAGTTCCCTTCCCTTCTCTCTTGTTTTTCTTTTCTATCTTTTATTTTGCAAAGTGACTGCAAGGATGGCAGCTGCTTACAAGAAAAAAGCCAAAGAAGTTTTAATTGCCCTGTGTGAGCAGCGAGGTCTCGACTGGACAGATAAAACTAAAAAGGAGCTGGTTCACGCATTATTGGAGGATGATGCAAAGAAGCAATGTGATATGGAACCTGAGCTGGGGAGCAAGACAGAACCAGAGGATCAAGGTGTGGATAATGTCACTGAACCAGAGGATCCAAGTAGGTACATTTTCATAAATCCAAAGAATCCACTTGTCATGATGAGTATGGCAGAGCTAATTGAAGAAGCTCAGCTGCGAGGTTTCTCCTGCCACAACAAGACACGCAGGGAGATCATCGAACACCTCGACTGGGAAGAGGAAAGCCCGATACATCCTTTCAGCGAGTATCGCATGATGGTCCTTATTCCGGGCTACACGATGAGTCTTATGGAACGGCTGGACTACCTGGAGGAGAGTTTTGAATACGCTCAGGAAGAGGTATCTTTCAGGGGTGGACTTCATACCCCATTCTGGCTAGATCAGTGTCGCCGGGTGGCTGACGAAAGGCAGCACCTGCAGCAGCTTCTTTCACAAGCTGGAGCAGTAATCGCCCAGCCTGTAGGGGTGGCCCACGAGGAAAAGGTATCCCTGCCAGCTACAGATAACATGGAATATGCTACCGAGATTTTGCATCCAGAGGCCCCTTTTAATCTGCTGGGGGAAGCTGATGATGCTAGCAGCATACTACCAGATGCTGCACAGAATTTGCTATTGGAGGAGGCTGATTTTAAAGAGGACATAATTGTTGAGAAGACTATTTCTGGGGGAAAAATGGAAGTGCCTGAAGATATTCCCACAAATGTTTTAGTAGTTACTGATCTTGGATGGTTAAATTCTCAGTATGTTCCCGCAAATGTTGTTCCTACTATCTCCAATTCTGTTACACCATGTGACTCAGCCCAGGTAGTATGGGATAATGCTGAACCTGCCAATGATGTGACTTTGTGTAAAGAACCTGAACTGTTCTGTAATCATTTTGCATCTGGTGCTGTGCGAGTGAAATGTGATGAGAAGCTGATACGTGCCAGTGTTAACTCTGGCAATTATGATGATTTACAGGAAGAACCCGAGGTGCCAGGTTGTGATAAGGAAAGAGAATGTCTTATTGGACCTACTGCCTATAATGAGGATAATGTCAATAACAGTATTGTGTTAGAATCCAAACCTGTTTTTACACTGACATCTTGTCATGGGATAGGGACAGCGGACATTGTTATTGCAGATGTTGGCATTAATACTGGTGTAGATAATATGCTTACTAGAAATGGGACAGATGACAATGTGATTAATTCTGTTGTGCTAGAGAAAGACAATGTTTCTACCCAGGTAATGTGCTCGGAAGATGCTGTACCAGGTAACTGGGAGGGAGGGCAGAGTGAAGATGTGTGTTCTGTGCCTGAACCAGCTGCATACAGAGCGATTGAGCATGTGGGGGAGACACATAGTCCTGACCAACGGGAAGTAGCGAGTGACAGCAATTCTTACTTTGTTGCTGGGACCTGTAGTTCGAATGTTCACCACTCAGATCTACATCTGAGTTCTGACCATTCGTCTGAGTTTTCCATAGAGACAGGGGGGTCAGTTGCTAGCCCACACTCACTTAGCCAGCCGTCTAACGGTTTAGAGGAGATAGATGAGGGGCCCATACTCCCGGCTACTCTACATCCCCAGATAGATGAGTCCAAGGGGGAGGGGAGTGTCCTGTTATGTAGGCCCCAAGATAAGAAGTGCATAGGGTGTCCCGCTGACAGGGAAGGTTGTAACTGGGGAGTAGGGCAGAGTAGAAGTAGGTATTCTGCTGTGCCAGCCTTAAGGGGTTCCCACTTAGAAGTACAGTATCAGGAATTCCTGGCCATTTTTCCCTCAGGCTTTCACTTAGAAGACATGAGGATTAGAGACAAAGTGCACACTGTAACAAGGTTGGTACATGAGAACGTGATGCAGGCCCAGACCAGCCAGAAGCAGTGGTATGATTCCCCTGCCAGGATGATAGAGAGAAATTTTCATGATAATCGGTTGAAGGCTCATAATGACAGTGAGAGCCAGCTAGCAGCTATTACAGTGGACCCAGGGGGAAATTAGATGAGATGATCTTGGGCACTGACCTGTCAGTCAATGCCCATGCCATCTCTTGAAGGGGGGAGATGTCAGGATAAAGCATAGATCTGATATGCTGAAATAGAATATTGGATGTCAGGACCCAAATAAATCTTTGCATGAATACCTAAATTAACCTGATGGTCAATTCAGATAAAGGTGTGACCGAATGAGCCCAGGAACAGGTAATTGAGTTAGGTAAACCCTTTGTGCAGAGACCAGCTTTAGATATGCAGATCAGACATCCATTGTATTTGATCATGTATTTCCCTAGCTAATTTACTTCCCTTCAATAGGTAGTATAAACACAAACTAACCCCTAGGTGTAAATTAGAGAGCTTGCAGTTATTTACAAGGGATAATTCATAACTGCAGGGTAAATAGGTTGTATCAAATGAATCCATTGATAAGCTAGTGTAACAGTAAAAGACGCAGAGTCTGATGTAATGGTGTTTGGAGGTTTTTACATCCCAGTGTGAGGAGATAAGCCTGCCACTGTTAGCAGCTTCCAGGACATAGCACTGTTTGCTTGTGACACTTGAATAGACTTGTAGGTACCGCTCAGCATGTGGTCTGGCTCAATGAGGCCAGGGGATTGGTTAATGATAAAATTGGATCGATGTAACGCTGTCCAGGACAAATATATCACATTGTAGAATTGGTTAATAAATCAGTCAACAGGTAAATTTGGTTTGAAAAGGTGTCCCAGGACACAACCCCGATTAGCATTAACCCTGCCCCTGTGAATGCCGCACCCATTTGAGGTTGCTTAAAAATCTGTGTTCTGAGGGAACAAATTGTCAGACTTTTGGGGATCAATCTATTTGAAGGACTGTCCATTATTTCTGCCTGCCCCAGGCATACAGATTATTATATGTAAGTAATGCTCTGTAGGTTATCTCTTTTATTTTAAACTGTTTTGCTTGTTATGTCAAATTTATTATTTGTTTATTCCTTATTTTTCTTTTTATCTGAATGCCCTGTACCTTTTGTATATTAAATCTAAAATTTAATAAGTTGCGTCCTTGATACTCTAAATAATCCATAGCCTTTGTAGAGGAGATTGCTCGTCCAGGTAAACCCTTGGAATGCCAGTGTGTGATTTGTTGATACATTTGATTAACAAGCTGTGTGTGCTTGTATGTACATTTGTGTAACAGTCTGGAGGTGTGAAGAGTTAACCCTGTGTGTGCTGGTGGGAGTCTTGCTAGTTTGTGGAACTAGGAGCCTGTGTGCCAGTGTGAGATAGTATATTGGGGTCCTATTGCCCGTACCCAATAGGTGGTGGCTGTACCTGAAGTGTCTGGGGGTGTGAGAGCGCTGTGTTTGGGGGCGATTCCGTAGGTCTAAGAACCTGTGTGATAGGTGAGAGAGACTGCGGGCTGAAATCGTGTGTGACCTCATACAGCAAACACCCCAACGTCACGGCAGCTGGGAGCGCGTTCGTGACAATTGGTATCAATTTTTTATCTTGGTAAGTACAATTATAATGACCCAAAATACAGAAAAGTATTGCTTACAGAGAATGAACAAAGTGTACAAAATATCCCTGGTGCATACTTGATGTTTCCAACGGACAATAAATTTAACTGGTTCCACATTTTTTCAAAAACATTTTATTGCAGCCTGTGGCCCTAATCAACAGTGAGTACATTGCCTGTAAAATCTTAGATAAATCTTACATGAGAGATGTCTGGGTCTGAAAGGCCAGATCAATTGAATTTATGAGTGTTATAAAAAATGAACATACTTTAAAAAGATTAATCTAGATTTTTTTTAAATGTGTATATTACTAAATATCATTTATACATTATTGCTATACATACTATTATGCATTAATGTATTAATAAATTAATTATCAAATATCCAATGTACCATTAAAATCCAGATATGCTGAAATGGAATGTGAGCTGTTTTGTCTTCACATTGCTGTTAGGAATGTTTATTAATACCTGTAATCCTCCTAATCAGCCTTATTTAAACAAATGTAAAGCTCAATTTTCTCTATGAATGGCTACCACTTTTGGCAGAATATTGAAAGAACCTTAGAGTTTACCTACTCCTTTGATCACTATCAGCTTGCCATGAGAGAGAACCAGATTACCAAATCCATGGGAGAGGTAAGATCTAATTCCAGCAGGTTGGACACATCTCTGATACACTAACTACCATAATCTTCTCTAGGGAGTGTTTTCCTGGGATACAACCTTGCACTCCAACCATTAGAGAATTGGGATATGATCTTGCATGTCATTGATAATATATCATTGATGGAGAAAAAGAAAATATTTTTTTTAGGAGTCATGGACCTCACTATCAGCCTTTTGTTCCAATATGCTGCTATAGTGACACATGAGTCTTTGTCTCATAAATCCCTTCTAATGTGTTATGCTGTTAAACCCACTAAATATTGCCGCCTTGCCAAGAAATACGATTTCTTGACATTTCCCAGACTAGCATGGAAATAAAGCTTCCTCAGGACTTGATCCCTGGTTGTGTGGGATTGGAGAGCATGGTGCTTTCTGGCAAGCCACAGCTGAAGTTGTTTAACACTTGTTTCATTATAGAAAACTCGCACATTACGAATTTGCATTATCATGCTCAGTTAAGTCATCAGATAATTTCATTTGGGGGTATATAAGTCTGGCAGACAATTGCATAAACTGCTTGATTATTGTGTCTTCGGGGTCTATTTATCAATAATAAACGCAATGATAGAAAATGTTCTTTCACCCCATTTTAACAATACAATTTTGCCGGGGCAGCAGAGCAATGCAAGGTCCCTGGTGATACTGGCTGTCTGATAGTGGCTGGCAACGGTTAGAGGACTATTACCACTTTGCCAGCCAATGCAGGGTCCCTCTGCACATGTATGACCCAACATTGGAAGTTCAAACCCAGACGGGTTTCCAGTTCCACTTTTGACAAAAGAAATAAAAGAGGTAAAAAAAAAGGTAAACAATGCTTTACCTAAATAATAAAAAAAATTTTTTAGTGGAGAGTCTCTGCTATCACCATCCTGGGATGGCGAAAGTTATCTCCGGCAGTACTTGGCGGTAGTCTTCACCAGCCAGGGGGTTTTGTTAAATAAAGAGGTGCCCTAAATCCAGAGAAAACTCGATTTTTTTTCTCCCATTATTAAATAGACCCCTTCATTTTATGTTCCGGCCTTTCTCTCTGACAGACTATTTGAACGCAGTCTCCTGGCTTTGTCTTGTCTTCTGATTCCCTGCAGTGTACAAGTTCCCAATTTGGTTTTGACTCTTTGGCTTCATCCTTGACTCTGGTTGCTCATCGGACTCTAGCTACTGAGATTCATTCCCAAGCAAAGCTTTAATATGTATTTTGGCTTTGTGTGGGTTTCATTTGCTGTGTAGTTATCTTATTATTAATATAATCCTGACCAGTATTCGAAGTTTAGAATGAAGGACATTTAGAAATGGCAGTATAAAGATTATCATGGGAATCTAAGTGAATGGAATCTGATAGTGTTACAATGACGGCAGTAGGAGACGTGGCAGTATGGCATACCACCGTGTTCACCTCACTTCCACCACTGATCACAGCAAAGTGTGCCAAAACTATAATGGTATACAAATCTGCAGGGTGCTTCGGGGGTGGGGTTAAAGGTTTGCATATATCTTTCAACATATTTGTGATTGAGATGTACTCTATAATCAATAACATCCGAAAACCTGTGGAGGAAAGCAATTTGTCTCTAAACACTACATTGGGGACTGTAATGATCTAAAACTGCTAAGTGAACACAGAAGAGGTCCCTTTTACGAAGAGCACCCAATGCACACCACAAAACGCCTTGTTTCTCACCAGAGCATCTGAAAGATCTATCTATGGCGTTTCAAGGTGCAGACGTACTCTACATTCTCAGGAGAGGATTCCTAGTGGTGTGCCTAGGTGTGCAAAGAGGTGCAAAAATCCCCAGACCTGCACTCTGCAAAAGTGTAAACCTCACAACCTCCAATCAACCTTTCAATAAAATAAACTTTCAGTTTTTCTCCTAAAATACTGATCAGTTTATCCTCATCCATGTAGCTTACACCTATCTGCGCCTAGAGAGAAGGGACGGGGGAGAGAAGTGGTGTCCTTATGTTGGCTGAGTAAGGTAAAGGCTATGGTTTATACAAATACGCCTCATACTAACCTGTAGAAACCTGCATATAAGCCTATTAGTAAACGTATCTTTTGCACCTGCTATAGGTCAGATATAATAACTCGGTGCATTTGCTGCAGTTGCAGAGGTGGACACATCTCTAAATGTGTATGGCTCTGTATATCAATGGAAATATGCAATTTTTATGAGCTTCTTTTTTTAGTGCATTTTATGCCCATTTTGCAACCAACTCTGCATCCTCCACTATATCTCTTTAGAAGGGGCTGCAAGCAGTACTTCAGCCCCCCAGCCGACCTTGGATGTGTTCTTTTGTCATTGCAACCTATGTAGACTAATAAAATAATGTACAGTATATTAGCTAGGCTGTTGGTAACAATGCCAGTAATACTGTTTTATCTAAAAAGAGCACTAAATTATTCATAGCATTTGAAACATTACATTTTAGAATTTTGCTGTAATATATTTCTCTTTCTTTCTTCCATACAAAAAAAACGTATTAACTCGTATTAACACGGTGTTTCCTGTGCTCAACAGAAGGTATAATATTAATTAACCCTCTAGAAATAAAATGAAATTTTTAATCTCACTTGGACATGTGTTGTTAGCAACAACTGTTACCCTTGAGTATAATAAAATTCACCAACAGCATAATCTCCTCCAAGTGATAACTGGAACTGAGTAGCATATGAAATTGCTCAATGTCCAGAGGAATAACTCATAACACTTCTCTACAAGGTTTTTGAAAATTCCTGTCAATTAACAAATTAATTCTTAGACTAAATGTGTGGTCCTTTATTTTAAAATGCCCCTGAGACAAGTTATTTATTAGGGAAATATACTGGAAAATATTGAATGAACATAAATGCAGTTTCCCAGGGTAGCAGGAAATCAAAGTTCAGCACATTAAGACAATTTTTTTGCAGCTTGACCAACCATCCGGAGCTTTGTCCACGAGTATAATACGAGAATTGTCAGAGACAGATTCCTTGTATGTACAGCCGTATTAAATGTTCAGACTAAACGCTTGTAAATTGTTCTGACCTAAATATTAACCTTACTTTGCTATCATTCATTGATGTTTTTGACACATGCACATTTTTAGACGTAGAGACTGTTTACCTGTTTTAATTTTAATGATTCTGCTGAAACACATAGAATATTGAAAGTCTATATTCAAGTACTCATCATCATCATTTATTTATATAGCGCCACTAATTCCGCAGCGCTGTACAGAGAACTCGTTCACATCAGTCCCTGCCCCATTGGAGCTTACAGTCTAAATGCCCTAATATAGACACACACAGGGAGAGACTAGGGTCAATTTTTTTGAAAGCAGCCAATTAACCTACCGGTATGTTTTTGGAGTGTGGGAAGAAACCGGAGCACCCGGAGGAAACCCACGCAGACACAGGGAGAACATACAAACTCCACACAGATAAGGCCATGGTCGGGAATCGAACTCATGACCCCAGTGCTGTGAGGCAGAAGTGCTAACCACTAGGCCACTGTGCTGCTCCTTACATTTTCTGAAAAGCAATATGTGTTAAAGAACCAGGATATTGTATAGACAATATAACAATAAGTTAAAGAGCAAGAAAAATCAATATTTGACATAAAACTGCAGTGGCTTGCAGAAGTATTTAAACTCCTAAAAAGTTAGCTATTTTGTCTGTATTGCAAATAACATTTGCACAGATGGTTTCAGGCTGTATTTTGTGAACCAGTAGGCTGCTAAAGTAAGTTTTCATACTCATAATTTATTATTTGTCTGGAGATTTTTTTTTAAAATAAATAAAAAAAACCTGGAGATTTTTTGTTTGCATAAGTATTCAAATCCGTGTGTTGTGGAAGTTCCAGTTTTATACAGACTAAAAGTATTGCCCTAACAATAGGCTTTCAATTAAGCTCTAACTGTGAGTCATTATAAAGGTCAGCTTGTCTGGATAGAAGACCCCCTAATTCAAATAACATTGGTCACACTGTGAACCTGAAGGAAAGCTGTGAAAATGAAGACCAAAGAGCATTCTAAGAAAATGAAAGATAAAGTTGGCATGCACAAGATAGGAAAGGGCTATGTAAGTGCTTTGATATCCCAGTGAGCACTGTTGGAACGATTGTGAGGAAATGAAAGCTGCATCATACCACCCAGGCAATGCCGAGCAAGGTCATCCCTCACCACATAGCGTCAGAGCAAGAAGAAGACTTGTGAGGGAAGCCACAGAGAGGACAGCTATCACTAGAGCTACAGAGTTCAGTGGCTGAAACTGGAGTGAAAGGTCACCAGTCAACCATATAAAGAGATCTGCATACAACTGGTCTGTATGAGAGGGTGGCTAGAAAGAAGCCATTACTGAAGAAAAACCACATCAAAGCACATCTGGGGGTAAATGTATGAAGGATCGGTTTCTGCAAGTCGCTGCAAGTCGGCGACTCTGCAGTGGAACTTTAAAGCAGCGATGGCTTTTAAAGGCAAGTTTGCCTTTTAAAGCCCTTGCACCTTAATTTTCCCCTGGAAAGTCGACTATTTACGGCGACTTGCAGTAACTGATCCTTCATACATTTACCCCCTGGAGATTGCCAGAAAACATCAGAGTGACCCAGCTAAAATGGGTGATAGCTTTTTGGCTCCAATTCTAAACACTATTTCTGAACATTCCTCAGCTAGCACCATCCCAACACTGAAGTATGGGGGTGACAACATCATGTTGTGGGGATGCTTTTCCTGAATGGAGACTGGGTATCTTGTTATTTATTTATAGTATTCCCCTAATACTCACGGTCATGGGAAAATCCCCTAATACTATAAATAGACCTAGTGCAATAAGCTAAGTTCATTGCGTATCGGAGCTTCTAGCTAGTAGAAGCTGTTTGCGTGGTCCAGCTGTTTTTTTAGTTTTCTTCAATCAAAACAGAAGAATCGTGGATGTTACAATATGGAGCCCTCCTGGCCGAAGACAAGAAGACTTCAATCAACAAGGGGCCCTCCTGGCTGAAGACTTCAATCAACAAGGGGCGCTCCTGGCTGAAAACTTCAATCAACAAGGAGGGCTTTGGGCCCAAGAAGAACTGAAGAAATTTCAAGCATGGACTTTTGGATAAAAAATACTTTGTTGACATTACAAGCATGGACTTTGGGAATTATACATTTATTTTGGACTTTGCTGACAGTCATTTTTGGATTAAAAGCTGCTGACAACAGAAGAAAACTTCAGTGGGGAGTATATTGGCAGATTTATTATTTTTAATAAAAATATATGGTGTAAATGAGGGTGTTTACTGTATTTATTGTGGGTTTATTATTTTTAATAAATGTTAGTCGTTTTAATGAGGGAGTTGTGGATTTGTAAACATTTTGGTTTGTGGAACTACAGGTCCCAGCCAGCCGTGGGTGTCAGGGCATGTTGGCAATTATTATTATTATCATTTATTTGTTAGGCGTCACAAGATTTCCGCAGCGCCGTACACAAAGCAAACAGTAGACTATACAGGGTATAACAGTACAGAACAATAAACAAAAATACCAAGGCAATTGTGGTTCTCCAAGTGCCAACATGCCCTGGCTACCATAAGTATGCTGGTTCTTGTAGTTATACAAGTAGCAGCATGCCCACACTATTTATGGCACCCTGGCTGGCTTGAACTTGTAGTTCCACAAAACAAAATGGTGTCTGTTTGTTTTTTTATACATTATTTGCCGTTATTACCCTATACCCACCGACCAGGGGTGTAGGAAGAGCCCTAGTGCTATCAGCGCTGGGCTGGGTGTCCATAGAGGGGGGCCCGCTTTTTTTTTTGGCGGACCCCACTCCCTAGGGAATACAGCCCAATGCTGAACAGCCTGGGGTTGGTTTGTCATTATGGCAGGGAGACCCCTGCCGCGTGCCCCCCTGCTATAGTGCCACCAACCCCGGCTGGTTTGCCTAGTGCTGGTTCCATGAAAATAGGGGGGACCCCACGCTAAATTTTCCCCCGGAACCAGCAGTAGGCTGGCAGCACTAGGGTCAAGACTGAATAGAGGGGGGACCCCATGCTTCTTTTTTTTTTACACTTTGATCTATTTTTAACACTTTTTACAGCTGCCGGAGCTGTGGCAATATTGCAGAACAGTGTAACAGTGATGTGTTTACCTAACACGTTGCTACAACACAGTAGAGTTAGCTAACACGGGAGTGTTTTACATCGCAACAAAGCGCCAGAGATGACCAGCGATTTTGAAGATCAGGGTAAAAATCGCAGCTTGATACATTTGAGAAAATTTTGACTAAAATCACTGGTTATTACCCGCGATTTGCCGCGATTTTAACACGCTGAAAAAATCGGACTTTGATACATTTACCCCCAAATCTCAATCCAATTGAGAATCTGTGGCACTATTTGAAAATTGCCGTCTACAAGCATCATCGTACTGACCACAACAACCTGGAGCAAATCTGCAAGGACACTTGGGCAAAAGTCACTCCCAAAACATGTGCAAACCTTTACAAACTTACCCCAACGGATTTAAAGCTGCTATGGCAACATCTGCATAGCGTTGAATAATTATGCAAGCAACATTTTTCAGGGTTTTTTCTGCAGAGAAATAGTGCATTATGAGTTTGAAAATTTACTTTAAGAGCCTACAGGTTTGCAAACCAAAAAAATACTGTCTGAAACAATCTGTGTAAGTGTAATTTGTAGTACGGATAGATCTGTTGACTTTTTAGGGGGTTGAATACTTTTCCAAGCCACTGTATATCAAAATCTGTGTTTAACCTAGCTAATATTTGTGGAATAAATGAGTATTTGTACTTGTTTAAATATGTTTTTCTTTATCTCTTCACTCCACTGCAACAATTTGCCATGTGAGTCAGTGTGAGTCTATCTTGCAAGACTTTCTTTGTAAAAATGCATGTATACTGGGGCAAAGCTAGTGATATTGCAGGAACGAAATTACTGCAGTGTCAGAGGAGCTTCAGCGGTCCGTAATGGAGCGGAGACGTATAGCGTTTAACACAGCTACAAAGCTGAAGGGGAATGTCAGTTTAGCACTGAATAATGTGTTCTACCTTCATGGTAATTATTTAAAAATGTACATTTTAGGGTCTAGTGGTCATTTATTTTTAATCTTCAAGTGAAACAGTAATTCCTTGTAAAGTTGATCCTTGATCATCCATGTTCATTTCATCTATGTTGCTAAAGTCTGAGCAGCCACAAATTAATTAGTTATTGTCTGTCCATAAGTCTGGTGTATTTAAAGTATCATTATGCAGCATATAATACATGAATAGTGCTTTTATTTTCCATTCAACAGGTCGCGATTGCCAAGGACAGCAAGTGATTTTAATTAGTCCTCCAATGATGGATAATGAGATACGTTTTCATCTCACATTACCTCACTTTATAATAATGTTTTAATTAAGAACTGAAAATGTGTGGTTTAATTGAAGCACAGTGAACAAGAGAAAAATTTTATAGAGCTTAAAATAGCTGATCTATTTAATTCTTGCATGTGAGCATTTTGGGGTAAGCCTGTATAAACTATCGCAACACCAATTTATGGTATTAACCCCTTCAGGACCACACGTGTTTAAGTCTATATGACCAGGCCAATTTTCATATTTTAGTAATGATGCAGAGTTGGTCACAAAATGGATGTAATTTACATTTAAAAACGCTGTATGTAAAGACTTTGAGCATGCTCAATGCAAATCCCCCACTCACAGTCAACTGTGTATGACCTCAATGATTTAGGCAAAATATTATCACAGCACAATAGATCATTTTGTTCATCTTCATGCTATGTTTAAATATAACCATAAACTATACACTATTTTAAAGACATTGGGGTATATTTGCTAAACTGCGGTTTTGAAGAAGTGGAGATGTTGCCTATGGCAACCTATCAGATTCTAGCTGTCATTTTGTATAATGTACTAAATAAATGATAGCTAGAATCTGATTGGTTGCTATAGGCAACATCTACACTTTTTCCAACCGCAGTTTAGTATACATACCCCATTGTCTATTTATGGTCAAAGGCACAAGTAATTTAATGATGGTAACATAATTAAAAGACAAGATAGAAACACCAAGTCAGTTAAATCATTATGCACATCTCATATGAGTTGTATTGTCAGCAATAACTCTAAGCCCATGGGAGATATATCTTCTGTATCACAACAATGTTCCATTTAACGTATCGGATTAAATGGTACTCCATTCGTGAGACAGATCAATGGTACAAGGAATCTATGGTGCCATATTTTTATGAAAAAAAATCATAGAATACTGTAAAATAATTCCAAAGAAATTGCAGGTATATGCAGATATGGCTGATTATCTATTCATGATACACCAACAAACAAGCATGAGATCAATGTCACTGTGATGGACTCATGATCCCAAGGATCAGAAACAGGATGAACTTTCCACAAGAAGGTTGAAAATTTAGTCCCAAATTTGCATACTGATATAAGACAGTAACTCTATTATATCTTAATGCATTTTGAAGTTCACTAGTATTTTCATGATGGTATATTGCAAAACCAAGTCAGCTTTGCAATTATAGTTCATTAGGTACTGATTGAATAACAATCCAATTCATAAAAAGCCAACAACAAATATATATATATATATTGCAACCAATCAATTTTATTAAATAGTTAAATCAAAGCATAACAATTAATGGAAAATATGTTAAAATAACAGTAAATCCTACTTCCAATATAATTCCAAGTTATGATTAATTTCAAAATATTGTTGATTGTCCTCAAGAAAAAAAATGGGAAAGTTCCTGTTAAATGAGACATTATTGATAACATTTTTTATAATGAGATGCGAAAGACATTAGCCATGTTGGTAATTTTGAGTGTGAAGGAAACAGTATTGACACCATGATTTTATATAAGCCAATGAAACATAGACCAATGTTAAAGAAGGCACTTTCGGTTTAATATTTGTGTTAAACAGCCACACTTTGGGCTTGATTCAACAGATGTAAACAGTGATTTTGTTTGTATAATCCGCACAATTACTCTGCGCATGTCCAGAACCAGACAAACCGCCACAGAACGCAGCCATGTTCAGTCAATCTCCAAGCAGAAAGAACAGGGTGGAGAAGGGGTGTTTGCCTGTAGTCAATGTACAGTAAGGGCGTGCCGATCTCAAGTGCATGAGGCAGCGCCCGACCCAAGCTCTGGGCATCTCTTACTGTTTTTTCAGTCGTATCTCTTGCACCAGCTACAGGTCTAGTCTTAGTGCTGATTACTAGTGATGACGGCTGTGCTATTACATGTGGAATACAAGGGAAAAAAATGGCAGCACTAGGTGTATCTTACTAATTATAATAAGCAAATCCAATCATGAAGAAGCCAGCCTACATTAACAAAGTAACAAGTTATTAATTTATTTGTGGGGCGATCAGGCTATTTAATTTAATAGTGGGGCCTATTAATTTAAGATGAGGTGGCGGGACCTTTAATTTAATCTTGGTGATGTTTGGGGCTCTTAACTGAATGTGGGGATTAGATGGAGAGGACAGCTACTTATTAAATGTGAATATCAGTAATTTAATGCCATGGATGGTTGTGGGAAAAGGTTTTATTTATTAAACGTAAATGCTGGTAAATGGAGGTAAAGGAATAGGTTTATTTATTAAATGTAAATATATTATTTTTAAGTTGGGCATGAAGGGAGGTCTAATTATAAATGTGGGTGCTAATGATTTAATGCTGGAGCTGGTTGGAGTTTTCCAAATGTCATGTACCCATTTTTTTTCCAAATAGGGCCCCCAACATTCCGGGATTCACACAAGCGGTAACTGAGCAAAAGACACTCGCAGCCACAGGTAGGGAAAGCAACAAGAACAGGTAGGAGAGAGCAGGACAGTCTACCAACTGTATTTTTCTACATTTGCAGTTTCTCTGCAAACCTAGAAGAGCTCCTAGGTTTATGAAGAGGCGGACAATTCTAAAGAGGTGCAAAAGTATAAAACATCACATTAAATTTCAACTTCCTAACACTACAGTACCACCCCTTTCAACAAAATAAACCTCCTTCCCTTGTTTTGTTAGTCACTTATAGTACTGCTCAGTTTGGCCTCATTTTTTTCTCAGTAATAGTGCAATATGGATGCACAAAATGGGTCTCATTAAAACTATATAACAAGCTCAGAGAAAGTCATCTCTGAGCTAGAGCTGAAATCAATTGTTTTTCTGGAGTGGAAATGGCTGTTCACCCCTCCGCATGTTTATGAATGTCCCTAAATATCCACCCCTTTGGCTCATTAATCTCACTGCACAAAATTAAACCTCATTCCTGCACTGCTATATAAACATCAGTGTGCCAATTCTATACTTCAGAAGGAATGCCTGTATACTGGCCAACTCTTTCCCTGCGCCTATACAAACTGCAGTTTCTCCACAAATGCAGTCATTTTTTCTGTAATCCTGTTAAATCTAGGCACACTTGCAAAAACTAAAGTGCACATTAGGTCCAAAGCTGCTTTATCTCTTGGTGAATGATATCCAGAGAGTTCTATATGTTTTATTAAAGATTTTTTTTAAAAAAAAAACAGTTTCAGAACCATTGAGAAAAACTACTTCTAATGACCTTAACGTTTCATAAACCACATACTGTGCCCTTGTGAATTGGAATTTTACCGTAAGGGAACACACAGGATTCCAGTCTCAATCTCTCCTATTTCTTAGGCTACAGATTTAACTGGTCCCTTTCCCAACACACGGCACACACTTCCACACCTCTCTGAAACTGCCACCAGCTATGCATAAGGCCCATAGCAAACCTATGACTTAATTACCCAAGTGAGCACTGTCTGTACTCTGATAGCGAAAATAGTTAACACTTCCCACACTGGTTTTTAAAGGCTTAACACAGCCAAGCATTCAACCTCTTCTAAACAGGCAATAAATTTGTTTACAGCAATAAAGACAGCACTAATTAAGTTTAAGAGTATAAATTTACATACTTTGTGTAATCTGCGCCAAGGGAAATTGGCTTGGAAGATGGACAGCTTATAAATGTTGATTGATTTCCCAAAATTCTGACAATATCTTGTAAGTGGTTTTATCTTTTTAAAGACACTTTTTCTACCTTCCCCCTCCTATGGGGATGTGGTCTCCAGGGGGTACCTGTGACACAGTTTTACAATTGTGATTTCCATCTCTGCTTAATACCTAATGCTACAATGTAACATATCTTTCCTGAGTGTCACACAAAACCAATTTTATTAGTAATAAATTTACAAATTTATAGATACTAAACAGCATAGGTTCAGTGTATTCGCTGAGCTGATACTGATTTCCTCTCCTTCTCTGCATGACAGACAGCTTTATTCAACGTATGGGATGACCTTCATCATCCTATTTATGAATATGTGTCTGATCACTAATTATATTGATTATACGTGGTATTTTGGAAACCAAATTTTTTTTGCCTATAAACACTATAGCAAGCCATGGTCACAAAGCCCTCGCCTCTTTGTGTACTCTGCTGGGAGATGGTTCCCTTAAGTCTCTTTAGGTGTCAAAAAACACTCTTTAGGTGTCAAAAAACACTCCTTATGCCAGGAAATGACTCACCCCAGGGGGCGTTTGAAGCTGCTCATCTTCCCCTAAAGGTGATGCTGTTATCTAGTAACACCAGGGTGTGGAGAACCACAAAATAAACACAGGTGCTGGCCTCACATTTTATACCTTAGCTTACAGAGAAGCTCAAATTATACATGGATTCATTTGATATATAATATTTATAATGCAGTTATAATTATGCTTTCTTCCCCACAGTTATGTTATTTGTTAATCCTTATAACTGTAATTCCTCCCTGTTCACTACACCTGTGTTTATGGTAAGGGAAAAATGGTAAAAAATGAAAAATGTTCTTGGTAACACTCGAATTGCTATTGCTCAGATTGCCTCAGAGCAGAGTTTTTATGCCACATATAGAGTTAATAGCATATTATGATTTCATTTTCTGTTACTGGTACAGATGAGTCAGTCATTATCTGGGTGAACCAATAAATATACCTTCAAACTGCCCCGATTTCAGCAGGACAGTCCCATTTTCAGCAGTATAGTCCTGATGTAGACATGTTTGTCCTGCATGTGGAAATGTTGGGTGAAGGGTGGTATCTAGTGGGTAGCCTAGCGATTTACATCGCATGGCAGCCCTCTGGGGGTATAGCCAACATTGTACTAACACCGCCTCCTTTTGGCCATGCCTACAGTTGGTTGGGACCCGCCCATATGAGGCCACTTCCAGATTTTTTTCCAGGACCACTTTAAGTTCCCAATCCACCCCTGGACATTAGATATACTGTACTTAAGTTGTGTCAATATATTTTTACTGAGTATTGGTATAGATTCAAAATTACCTTGGGATGTTAAACACTTACTATTTTGTCTCTCACTATTCTATATTCAACATTGGATTAGTTAATACACAATTCTCATTGTCCCTGTCTATGATAAATTCACTATCTCTAATACTAAAATTAACATTGTAACAATGTGCATTGTCCTTGGTTAACCTGTGTACTTGAAACTGATGTCAGCATTAATATCATTTATGAACCTATCTCAAGAGAATAAATTGTACTACACTGACTATTGGAAGGCAGTTTCCCAGAGAAGCTCTTGTGCAGGCTGGCGGCGTGAGCTAGTCATGGTGATATATTTTTGTTCTGTTAACGGGCTCATGTGCATGCTAACACTTGTAGTGTCACAAGTCTGTACTTTTAATGATGTCCCCATCAGGAAGTGTTGACATATAATAAAAATATAAATATTGCCCCACTGGTGATGAAATAGTAAGCCACTGTAATTAAAAAAAAACTAAAAAAAACAAACACTTACATTTGTTATATAATTACATTTGGGCTGCTAATTTATTCTTAAAATAAATTGTCCCCCGTATGAAAATTCATAATCATTTTTGCCCCCCTACAACAAAAAAGATGGTTTATTGAAACTAGCATTGTGCCTCCTGTTATATTGGCATTGTCCAGCAGTGTAACAGTGATGTGTTATCTCGCCTATAGAAAGCAGAGTGTTGTATCTGGTGATTTTGAATTCAAATTCAATTTGCAAAATCACAGCTTCATACATTTGCCGATTTTTATAGCTAGAGTGGCAAACAATCAGGACTGCGATTTGTTGCCATTTTGAAAGAAACACAGCTCTGGCGATTTTACATAAATCCGACAGTTAAAAATTCAGCAATTTTAATGCCAATATAACAGGAGGCACAATGGGAGTTTCAATAAACCATCTTTTTTGTTGTATTCTCTCGCCTGAGAAAATCGCTGGAAATTCAAAATCGCAGCTTGATACATTTACCCCCTGGTGATTAAAAGCTTCTTAATCTGAGACTCTGGATTTTCTTAACTGCTGAATGTGCAGCACATTTTGAATTATAGGGCCAACAAAGCAATGTAACACAAAGATCCTCAACCACCAAGGCTTTTGCTGGAGAATTGTATGATGAACAGATGGAATTGAGGCAACAAATTAAGAAGTACCTATCATATGAGAAAGCTTCTCCTGAATCTCTGAATCATGAAAATCAAACATTGGGAAGAGTATCCATCTTAACATATTTGGAACCTGGACATTAATTTGAGGTTAATGTTTAACTTTTTTGCTGCAACAACTGGCATGATTTTGTTAAGGCCTCGATAGTCAATGCTGGGTCTGAGTGCGGTTTTGCTTAAGCAAGGAGGTAGATTTGTGAATGAATTATCTGTCCAGATTTTCTTACATATATTTGATCATAGCCTTTGCTTCGGGAACAGAAAGAAAATACACTGCCCCACTCAGGGAATGTCACACTTCGCTCCCCGGGTATCTTCACCTGAGCCTCAAATACTGATTATCACTTTAAATCTCTCTTCTTAGTCAGCCACGGTTGCACCTGTGAATACTTCACCTGTGTGGTTCTGCTTTTGGTCAGCTTCCCTTTATAAGGCTCCTCCTTTCAACTTTTCCTTGCTGGTTCTTCAAGTCATACCTGACCTGATTCTTTGCCTGCTCTGTGATGCATATCCTGTTCTACAATCCTTGGTAAGCTGCTGTGTTCATCGCTGCTGTGTGTTCATCAGTGTTGTTTGCTGGATTTCATCAATCTCTGCATACCTGTTCCACTGCTCGTGGTAAACGCTGTGATCTACACCTGTTATCTGCTTGACCTGCATTGCTGACTATTGTTACCTGTTCCACAATCCTTGGTAAGCTGCTGTGTTCATCGCTGCTGTGTGGTCATCGCTGCTGGATGCTGGACTGTCTTGTTCTTTGCATACCTGTTCCAGTGCCTTTGGTAAACCTTATGATCTACATCTATTATCTACGTGACCTGCACTGTTGATTACTATTATCAGTTCCATAATTCGTATCAAGCTGAGTCTACCGTGGCTGTGTATGTTTTGGACTTTGATTCTTGTGCTTCAAGTTTACTACTAATGGAGAATCTCATTATTGCATGTGCAGCTTGTATTATGAATGTTGCTGAAAGTTACTATTCCTGCATGTCTTCGTGATCATCATTTGCATATTACTCAAGCCTGCATTGAACTCATGTATTAAGTTTTTATAACAAAATGGTAATCTCTGCTACCACCATCTGATGTCCGAATTGGATCATTCCTCTGCTTTGTACTTGTTCTCAGCTGTCACATTGGGAGCTTTCCTGAAGATAACCTGCAAGGTGGGAGCCACAGAAGCCCATATTCCCTTGTGGGGAATTCCTGGTGAATACCTCCCATTTTGTTAGATTCCGCGCCTCCAGGGAAGTTTTAGTCAATACTCATTGAGACAGCAGGATCTCACTCTATTTTTCGTGAGCTAACCTGACAGGGCAGAAGGTAATTTAATTTACAAAATAAAAGGGCTGAGGAGGAAGCAAGGTGTCAGACTTTTGTATTACTGAAAGCATCTATGTGCAGGATCTAAGACAAGTAATCTCCAAAGAGGCCAAAGACAAGAACAAATTGTCTTTAATCTTCTCTAAGCAGTGATCAAAGCAAGAAGAAACCCAGGAAAGAAATTATCTTAAAAAGCAAGAAGTATTGTGTGTTTTTGAAGTTTGGATATCACAAAGAAAGAAATATGTTCCTTATGGAAGATGTCACCAAATTAACTGAGAACTAGGCTTTCCAGGTGGACTATGAATAATAGGAATTGATGTTATGTCAATAGAAATAGAAACAGAAATAGTTGCTCATTATTTACTGAGAGGAACTGATCTTTACTAGCATAGCTTCACTAACTAGGCTTTTAAGTGTTCCGGCTTAAGGGAAGCATTGAGTAATTAAGTGACCCTGGGTTTTGCAATTAGACATAAGCTAAGTGTGTTCAAACTGGAGCACTACTCCTTAGAGAAATGAGGTAGAGCCAGTTCATCCTTGTAGCTTTCAGAAAGACTATACAAGAAGACAGCAATTAGAGCCTCCTTGTTGTATACCAATTCAGAGGCTAATGTCTGAAACTGTACTGCATGTCATGGTACATTGATTTAGACATAGCAGACTAGATGAAAAAGAAGAGACCAGAGCAGGTTCATTGAAATCTTTTCCAAATGCAGAGATAAAGGCAGAGTTCATATAGAGGTGTGGATTGTACTTTCACAACAAAGTAAAGACAAAAGAAATAATGAATGTGGCTTTGGTACCTTTGGAAATAAAATTCCCAGTTTAAATCTTACACGGAATGGAGCATTGATTCAGAAAGCCTCTACAGGCCTGTGGATCTCTATTGTAGTTAGGACGTGAAGGAATATGTAGAGTAGATATACTTTTTGCAGGTATATTCATATTCATTGCAGAAACAATAGTAGCACTTAAAAATGAAATGCCAGAAGGGTGAAACCAATGAGGAATGAAGTACATCAATGTGGTTAGAAGGACCTTGTAAATAGTGAATTATTTGGCCTTGTTTATTCTCCTGTATCTGTAGTCACTCAGGAAGATCATGTAAAGCTGATGGTAGAAATAAATGTAAGTGGAGTATATGGTCTAAGCTAATTGTAATGAATAATTCCAGATGTGAGCCCACAGTGCCATTAATGATTTTCACCAGCTGATCTGGGGTTCTACGGTGACATTTTTAATTTTACTGTATTGTTATTTCATACAAACTTTACATGCTGGTATAAACTTAATATTAATATAATATTAAAAAGACACTGTGGTCAACTTTAAATTGTGTTGTGTGCGTTTCCTTTTTCCTTTATGTGAAGTTTGAGGTGTTTTTAGACTTCTCTCACATTTTGCATTTCCTGGTACTGGTTCAAACAAAGTAATTGAAAATACAATTTATGCTGTGAAAGGTGTTTGCTGTTGAGCCACTTATTTCAAGTGCTGGTCTGTGTTCCATCTGGCTTCTTCCCTCCCCTGTTATCCCTGCTGTGGTAACGGCTAATTCAGCTTTGCATTAAGCACGTTCACAAAGCTATCCCACACTCACAATAAGAGCAGGACATGTGCTTATTGTTTTATCATAACTGCTAATTGCAGCGGTATCATTACTTTTGGAGAGATCCCAGGACAGGACCAAAGGCTTCCCCAACCAGAATGAGATTTTCTTCCTGTAAGCAACACTGCTGCAATTAGCACTTTGATATTAATAGAGTGTCAAAGTAGAAATTATTTACCCTTTATTTACACTTCACTTATCAGGCCATGTTTATCAGGCCATTTAAGTTACACAGCCATTTAATAAATATAACAAGTGCATTTTCCCTATTTCCTAGCAAAAGCATATGTGAGTTATCATCACTTATTTACATGAAGCCAGGCATATCCCTGGTAGTCCTTGCCAAGATCTGCAAACCTGAAGAGAGAACATGACTCACCTGGAAGCAATGCATTAGAAAAATATTTGAGATTACCCTTACTGTAAGACCACCCCTCCCCCTGATGGCAAAGGGGCTAGCCCTACATTCTCGATTAACACTTATGTATCTCTATAGTTATAGTCTTGGATCTTAACAGTAAAGGAATTCAGTAAGCAGACTATCCACTGCAGAATATACACAAATGCCGACCATATCAGTGAGATTTAAGTATACAATAGTATTTTCTTTTCACAGGGTGTTCCAAGGTCATCCAAGGTTGCATGAGTAACGGATAAACATTTTTGAATCTAGGAAATGTTCTTTTGTTTTATTGTCCTGGATATTTGCCTGACTGACCTTTGCTTGTTTCTTTCTCTATACAAAGTTACTGCTTGCCAGAAACAACATACAGTAGATTATTTTCAGATCAACTGTTGAAACTCTGTCATAATGTTGATCCCAAATTGTGGTTATGTTTAATTTGTCTAGTTCCTTCAAGATGGGCCGACCTACAGTTCAATTGATGAGTAATATTAATTTTTAGGTGTGTTAAGTTACAGTTTTTTATTTGTAATTTTCTCTGAACATGCACATGGTAATACAGTGTATGAAGATGAAATATCAGTGTAATTTTCCAGTTCTATAGGGAAGTATAATACTGTCACATGCTGGTGCCAGCATTTACTGTTCATTTGCCATACACAGCACTCTGTTCTTCTTAACAACAGAAGTGTAGTAGGTCCATTGTTTTATAACCTGTGGTCAGATGCCTGATGACATCACGGGGTGGTAATTTCAAATGAGGCTCAACTATATAGACCACACTATGAATACTATTTAGTGTTAATCTCTTGTTTTCCAAATTGGCAGTACAGTTGTAATTTCACAAGCCTGCTTTTCCAGCTTGTCTAGCCAGGGGCAGATTGGGAGGAGTCACTGGTAAAGACTAGGGTGTTCGTAAGATTGTGCCTCCTTACTGCCTGTGCAAAACTAAGTAGGCAAAGGGAATCCACTTCTATTAAGTCCAGCTGTGACAGTATACTCTGGCCATGGATTCTGCTAGTTCTACTTTTCTTCAAGGTCTTCTGCAGAACCTGGTGGGCTATGTTGTGAAGCAAGAGGGGAACTGGGATCTATGTCTCCAGGGTCTTTCCCACTGTCTAGATGAACTTCACTATTCTCTAAGTGGACAGGCTTCTTCCACTTCTCCACCAGAGGTCCAATCCATGGCACCTACAGCTTCTTAGCTTCCTATTCCTAATCCTCCTTTTGCAAAGTGGTGGAGCCCAAGGCTTCTAGGCGCTACTTAAACCAGTACCACATGCATTTTGAGATTGTGCCCTGAAGGTAGCAATTGCTTTTACATTACTTTATGGGTAAGCCTTATCCTGGGTGTCATTCTGTTGGTTCTGGAGTATTGTGTATCTTATTTTTCAAGAATGAGCCCTATATAAGGGTTCTAACTCTTTCCTTGTAAATCCCAAGGCTATAAATCCTGTTATTTGGGTCCCACCTTGGTTGCATCTGCACATTCTGTTTCTTGATAGGCATTCTGCCCAAGTTTTATCCTGGGGCAGGGCCATCTTTTCCATTGGGCACGATGGGCAGGTGCCCGGGGGCCCCACAGACAAGGGGGCCCCATATGCAGGGCTCTTAATTAGAATAAATTACCCTGCAAAAGAAAAAACCTGCAAAAAAAAACCTTCAAGGGTCACTGAGCAAGTACATTTATCTATCTCTATCTCTATATATTTGTATCTATATCTGTATCTCTATACATCTATATCCATATATATATATATATATATATATATATATATATATATATATGTAGGGGCCCCGGTGCACTGCTTTGCCCGGGGGCCCACAATGTTGTTAAGATGGCCCTGTCTTGGGGTCCCATTTGTTATCACAGATGTCTCAAGAGAAGTCTTTCTGCCTCCTGCACACCCGTTTTTCTGTGTCAAAATGGAATCTATTTTACCCTCAAAGGATAACTTTGTAGACAACTTTGGTAAGCAAACAGCCAAACTCTTCATAGGGTGTGGCACTGTATAACAGAAATTCTGCCCGATAAGAATCCGCCTCCATGTTTATTCGTTATCTCTTTCTGGCGATGTCTATTCTGAAAGCAACATCTCTGGCAGGGGCTAGCTTCTTTTTTATTCAGAAGAAGGATGGAACCCTGAATCCCTTCATTTATAACTGAGGACAAAATACCAGCACCATCAAGAACTAGTATCCTATTCTGCTAATTTCAGAGCTTTCTGACCGCATTAAAGAGGCAACTCTCTTCACTAAATTAGATCTCCGGAGTGACAACAACCTCATTCTCATCAGAGAGGCAAATGGAAGGCGATGCTTGACACCATTATAGATATCTATTAATGAGATTCAGTTTGCCTGCTGTCTTTTAGAGTTTTGTCAACAAAATATTTTGTAATTTTCTTTATCGCTTTGTGATTGTACATGCAGGGCCGCCATCAGGGGGGTACAGGGGGTACTGTTGTATCGACCCGGGCTCACCAGTGGGCCCGGAGGCACAGACTTACCACAGGGCCCGCTGTCCTCCAGTCCCCAACGTCCCCACTGCTGCCATCAGCCTGCCTGTCACTGTTACAGCAAGGCAGCTGAATGTGGTCGCAGGGGAATGATTGCTCTGCCCCTGCGATCCTGTGATCCTCTCCCTGTAAGGTGATGGACTTCACACTGATGTTCCCGCCGCCGGAAGAAGAAACAGAGAGGCTGCAGCAATCAACATCTGGTAAGTAATTTTCTTTAGTTGCCTACTATCAAATGCATTTGTCATTTCCATATGCCAGCACTAGGATCACCCTCTCCATGTTTTGGCCTCTAATGAAGTAACCAACCCTGTCTGAACCAACCCAGGGACTTGTTACTATGATTGGAAGGGTGCATCAAGCTACAGGTCTCTCCAAAATAAGGCTGGATAATTCAAAGACTGATTATTAAAAGTGAAAATTGTATCATGCTACCTGTTTTCCATGGTTAAAAAGTAATAATTGAAAACAAAAATAAAGAGGGATCTAAGAATTGCCGGATATACAGAGGTTGTGGTGGTAGTTCTAGTCATCTGTCTGTTCCAGTGGTTGGTCAAGGGACAAGGTCATGATGTCCCATAAATGTCCCATAAATGTCTAGTTATGAGTATCAATATATCTGCATATAAAAGTGGACCTATCAAACGGTGCGAAAAATCTTAAATTGACAGCAAAGCAAAAGGCTACTTACCATATACAGTTATTAACACACATACCATTATTGGGAATAATTAACTATAAAAATGTGCCCCGTAAACAGGGGCTGGTTCGTTGGACATCTGCCCCCCCCCCTCAAGGCGATCCCACAGTGGACTACCTTGGGCTGGATCATTGGGCCACCTGCATTTTTTTCCTTTAAAGTAGTCAGGGGGGGCTGCCAGTAGTACAAACTGCACAAATCTATATATACTTGGTAGATCTGCATGTACACATCACACCAATGACTAGACAGAACTGGATGTTCAGAAAATTAGATCAGGCTCCACAATATCAGAGCTAGAGTTGGCCCTATATGTGTGAAGTTTGTATATTCTCCTCCAGTTTTCTCCCACAGTTCAAAAACATACTAGCAGATTAAATGGACCCTAGTGTGAGTGTGTGTGTTTAGTAGGGTATTTAGAAGGTAAGCTCCAATGGGATAGGGACTGATGTGAATGGTTACATATTCTCCATACAGCACTGTGTGATATGGCTGGCATTGTTTAAATAAATAATAATAATAACTTTACTATTGTATAATATATTTAAGAACAGCACTGTTGTTAAATGGAGTTTAGATGCTGCTCCTGCTTACCACCAATTATCCCCCTGCAAACTCTTAGCCAATCCAGACAAATAAATTGTACACCACAGTAGTCCCGCAGGTGGTCCTGAGCCATATATGTCTCTCCAGGGTTAATATAAATAATGTCCCAGCCTCTCTTAATATCGTTATGGAATTCAGAACTGGAATATTTAATCTGCAGTGATGATTATGCCTAAAATGCACTTGCCTGAAGTTACACTAATATATGTGTAAACTCCAGAACTCACCATTTATCTGAATAAACAGTAAGCTCTGAAGTCATTTTTTTCAGTGTACATTATAAAAACATGTGTATTGTAAGGAATGACATACTCAATAATGGAAATTATTATAGATACTACTCCTCTGTGATCTGCGACCTGTATAAAAGCATCCAACCTTTTATGATATCCTTTTCATTTTTAAGTAGGGGTTACATTATCCCTAATAAATACAACCGGACTGTCAATAACTGACACATCATACTTTAAAATACATAAGTATTAATCAATATTATGTCAATATTATATCAATATTAACATATTGCTTAAAACAATCTAATGGTATAATTAGCAATTTAATGATTAACACTTACGTTTGCATTCTAAGAATGCTGTAAAAGTTGAAGTAAAGAAATAGAGACTGTAGGTTGTATCTCTCTTTATACTAATATGTTTCTAGATGTTTTTATATATAATTTTTTAGGGTATTATGATTGTATGTAGGAAGTATTTTAGATCCCAATATACGGATTCAATAATCCGGGGGATAATTTATTATATGAAGATATTAATCACTGATTTAATAAGTATTGGTTTTAAAATAATATATTTTATTATTCAGAGTATGTTTATTATTTACCACTATACAAATATAGGTCTATAATTGAGTAAACGTTCTATGCTATGCTGGTCACACTTAGAAGCAGTTGCTTCGGTCAAAGTAGGGAACGATAGTGTGGTCTGAAATGTTTGCTCCGAGAATCGGAGCATACGCTGAAAAAATCTCTTGATGCTGATGGCTCACGCAGGTGCATTGCGTTTCAATGAGTAAGCATGCGTAAAATGGCGATCCCCAGCTATCTAAAGACACAAATTTCTGTATGTGACTACCCTCCTGTTGAAGTCATTCCCAGACGAAATGCGTTGAGGTTGCAAGCATACGGCAAGCGATATCTGCACTGACTACATCATCAACATCAACATTTATTTATATAGCGCCAGCAAATTCCGTAGCGCTTTACAATTGGGACTACCACTGAATCCGGGAAAGGTTGGCTATATAATTAAGATCTGATCTTTGGCACAGCTGCATTTACAAATTGTTGATTATGGACATTGTAACAGATAAGCGATGAATATATGTTTGTTTGTGAGTGTATTTTTTAACTATTTATTGGATTAAAGTGTTTTTTACATACTACACTATATAGTCATTTTCTATTTGGAGCAATATAGCTGAGGCCATCCAGAATCATTGGGGATATCAGGACCTTGCGGAATTAAGCAGATAAGCTTTTATTCATTATCTATCTGGTACGCACATAAGCCTCTGGTGTTTATCACTGTATTATTTTAACCACAATATACCACACTATCTCTGGTTCTTTCTGTTTATCTCATATGGTTTCCGAAGCTGCACTTATAAATGGGAGATTCTAAGAGCTTAAATTGCTGATGATTAGGTGACAAAAGTGGTCCACTAGTGATGTTCCCATCTTTCACTATTTTTGGGTACGTAGAATACGTACCACGTTTCATTATTGGTGTATGACTCCAGTAATACTGCTTCTCTCCTTTTTTCTTTCTTAAAGAAATATAGGGCCTGATTCATCAAGGCACTCATTCTGAGCTCAACCTAGGCTATATATACTCCCGAATTAAGCAAGGCACGGATCTCAGGATACATGCGCTGTTGAATTCAGGTGTACGTTTGCTGTGCTCTACTACACAAAACACTGCATGGATACGTCCAATACCTATGTGGAATATAAATTCACTAAAAAAGTTTAATTAATGTCACCTGTTAATAATAAAGCATTAAAGATATAACAGTTTAAAGAAAAAAAGTGTCTTTTCCCCCCTTGAAATGCATTTAATGTTGTTAATGTCTACTGAACATAAAATAAATTTTACAGTTGCTCCTGTTTACAAACACATGTTATAGCATGCATACATGACTGTCATCACTAGTACTCAGGACTTAGACTAGCCCTGTAGCTAGAGCAAGAGATACGGCAGAGAAACAAGTACCTTTGAGATGCCTAAAGCTTGAATTGGCCGTGGCTGCATGCGCTTGAGTTTGGCACGCCCTTACTGTACATTGACTAGGGGTGAACGCCCCTTCCCCGCTTCCTTCCCTCCCAGAAATTGTAGGCTGAAGTAAGTGGCCTTTGCAACGATTTGACTGTTGCTGTATTTAGTTGCATATGGTTTGGTTCTGGGCATGCGCAGATTACTTTTGCGCATGGTACTCACAAAAAAACGGCGAATACGTCTTGATGAATCAGGCCTGAAGATGGTAGGGAAATTTTAACTCATGCTGTCACCAAAACAATAAAACTAGCTTCTAGCCTAACACAGGGGCAGGACACGATAGTAGAAAAGCGCTGTATACCTTTGTTTGCGAATGGCGGACAAATAAGTGCAATTGTGCAAAATAAAAATTGAGGCTTCTTATTATTCTTATTATCTAGCAAAACACAAATATACATCAATCTCAAATAGACCTAAAAAGCTAACTCCACTTATGTAAAAGTAATATAATATTAACAGGTGATTTATTATTTATTGCAGGTGACATTAACTGAATAGTTTTTTTTTTTTCTGGGCGTTCTTTTGTGAATAGGCGTTGGACGTATCCAGCAGAGTCTTGCGTAGCAAAGCAGAGCAAACCTACACCTGAATTCATCAGCACACGTATGTTCAGATCCGTTCCTTGTTGAATTCGGGAGAATGCAGTGTCGAAAATACATGCGTTTTATTACAAAATCACGTTGCGCTCAGTATACATGTCTTGATGAATAAATCCCTATTTGTTACATTTTGCTAACTTCCTCTCTAGCCAGTGCCCCAAGGGCTCCTTCAAGTAGCACAATTCCTGTGTTCTTCTCACACTCAGGCTGTAAACCAGCTATTGTGTGGTGTTGACGAGGGTGGTGTGGGCGAGAGAAACTATCAGATGTCGCAAGCAAGATAGTTTAACTTTTTATTAATTTGAACTGCGCTGTTCAAAGTTCGTCACTTCTATCATATCTATCTAATATAAAATTTTGTTTTTGTCTGTGGTCACAATATGAACTGAATAGGGGGAATTTAATTGCAGGTTAAGTCCAGTTGTTGATTTGCATGATGACACTTCAAGAGATGTTCAGTACCTAAAACCATACTTACCAACTTTTGAAAGTTGGCTTCCGGGAGCCTGCCGGGGAACGTGGGCGTGATTGGGGCGGGGCTCCAAAATGTACGTTCTTTTGGACCTGCCCCCGTGACGCAATGACGCAAATGCGTCATTTTACATCAGGGGCGGGGCCAAACGCAGCGATTCCTGGTGAATCGCAATGTTTTGGACCTAATTCTGCCCCCTTCACTAGGAAGTGGGCAGATCCGGGAGATTGCCACACTCTCCCGGGAGTCCGTGACTCTCGCGAAATGCGGGAGTCTCCCAGACATTCCGGGAGAGTTGGCAAGTATGCCTAAAACATGGCTGAATTTTGCTTGCACCTTATAGAGCGTGCAATGTTTTAGCTATCATAATGGCGGAAATTAGGTGCAGCCAGACCTCATGCTGAATTAAATTATCCCAATGTGTCTGGCTCACACTCAGCAAGGTACACCCTGATCCACTCACTTTCAGCCAGCTCCTCCCATCACAAAATGTATACTTTTGCAGACACTGACATCTTGATATGCTAATCCATGCATATAAATGGGCACAATCGTGTGAAAATGGGAAATACCAAATTTGTTCTTTGGCCCATATTTTTGCAGCTTTATACCTTAATGAGTCTAAACAATTTACTGCACACCAATGTCTCTCCCTATTGCTGCTGCTTCTCTTAAAGAATATCAGACACTGCAGAAAACATTGCAGGTATTATATCAGTCTCATCTTTAAGATAGCGGGCATATATTACACAGCACTTTTACAGAGAATATTTAATCCCCCTAGCCCCACTGAAAATTGCCACACAAATACTAGGATCATCTAAGTCAGAAGCCAATTGGACAGCTAGAGGAAAGTGGAGCACCCAGAGGAAACCCACAGGAACAAATGGAGAACACACTGAAGTTACATGGATAGTGCCCTGGTTGGAGGTGAACCCATGGCTCAGTGCTACGAGGCAGCACTACCAAAAATCAATTTGCCTTATTATCTTTAAACTCATATGAACCATTAAAGCCTAAAACCAATTTATAAACAAAGAAAAACAGACCAGGGGGTAAATTTATCAAGTTGCGGGTTTGAAAAACTGGAAATGTTGCCTATAGCAATTAATCAGACTCTAGCTGTCATTTTGTAGAATGTGCTAAATAAATGATAACTAGAATCTGATTGGTTGATATAGGCAACATCTACACTTTTTCAAACACGCAGCTTGATAAATTTACCCCCAGGTCTTTAAAATCCTCAATACATTTTGTGTATGACTGACATTGCCACACATTCACTATGGAAAACAAATTGTAACATAATTTGATATGTACAGCCTAATACATATTGTATATCATCACATTTAATTAATTAAAGTCCCTGCTTAACAGTGTTAACAGAAGGCTAAGATCGATTTCCTAAACGCTATCATAGATCAATAAATCATTATAAAACAAGTTTAACACTTACAAGAGTATGATACTGTACTAAGCTACTTGTCACTATGATACCTTTAAAGCACACCATAAAATATGTGAATCATTACTTAAAACATATTTGCTCATGGAATGATGAGAAAAATGTAAGTACTTTTTTAGAAAAAAAATAAAAAATAGAAAAATTGCAAACACAGCAGATTTTACTAAGCAGGACTCGTAATAATTGAACATGGTGAAAATAACACAGCCATAGTATGACAGCTCTGCTATCTCTAAAAAATTCCGGTGACTGTTTAAATAAGCCAAAAGTCATCTAAACCAATAAGGGAGATTTATTATGTGTGGAATATGATCCAGGTGTTTTGTAGAGGTTCTGCTTTATGACATTTCAAATCATTCTTCATATTATTACAACACTTAATAAATAAATTATTATATAATCTGCTTATTACTGTGTATGAGATTTGCTGAACAAAGAGAAAGAAGAAATGAAGCGCAAATAACCTTCTAGATAGTATAGATAGCACCTTATACGGGTTAATTTAAAACAATTTTATTAAAAACAAAATTTTAAAAAAATATAAATATCTTACAAAGCCAATGTATTCGAGTCAGTCACTTTGGTTAACTCGAATACCTTAGTTTTGTAAGATTCATGGATCTAGGAGAGAAGAGGGTAAGACTACAAACGCAGTAAGAATACAGGGGACTGATTAACATAGACTTGCAGTCAGGGGTGGATCTAGAAAACTACTGTACCCGGGGCGATTTAGGGGGGGGCGATTTAGGCCCCGCCCCTTTCTAACATCTTGGGCTGTCGACGGCTGCACACTATGTGCAGGTCCGTCCAGCCGTGACAGGCGGGGACAGTGTGCTGCCCGGCTGCTCTGATTCGCCCCGATCGCCCCCCCCCCCTGGATCCGCCGCTGTCAGAAGCCGCCGGCACATTTTACAAAAGTCAGACTAATGATTCGGGCTTCATCCCTTACAAGCAATTTTACATCTAACCTCCCCCAAATGTGAATGTGTGCCATAAGAAAAGCCTATCACTATCTTTAACGATCTATGACTTTGTTCAATTGGCATCAGTTTATACACAATTCAGAGTCAATATATTAAATATCAATTACTACAATAGTTTTCCTATATGTGCACAGTAGGTGAATTGAAATTTTAATTGAAAGACTGAACTGTTTTTTGTATTTGGCCTATTAAGTGAGTTTATGCACTTATTGAGTATTTATTATTGGATGCAATGTGTTTGTATATTTTTTTTGAAATTTTACTTTTAATAAAATTGTTTTAAATTAACCTGCAGAAGGTGTTATCTATACTATGGAGAAGGTTCTTTGCGCTTCTTTTTGTAGTTTTGTCTTTGTATAGCCCATTTTATTAGGAATTGATATACAACAATTGTAGGAGCAGCATAGTTTCTCTCCTATTTCGAGAGTGGTATTTATAATTATGTGTGTTTATTACTATTTTGTAATATTTGTATGGTTTGTGAGAATAATTTGGTGTGTCAAAGTGAGCGCCCAGTAATATCCTTTTTGAATGTACTAGTTTTAGTGTATGAGATTCATTGGTATATAAAGTACACAGGAATAACCATGGACCATCTCAACTTCTCTAATGTGTTGATGATTATGTTGCTTGTTACACTAAACATGTTACAGGCAGTCTTCAGTCGAAAATTACTCAAATGAAGTCTCTAGGCGGAATAGACTGTTTCACACAAAGTTCCTATGATACTATCTTTAAGTTGTGTTTTTATTTCGCCCTTCTGCTAAATTACATTTTACATTTATTTGTTAATTTGTTTATAAGTGATGAAATGCAATGAAAAGCGATTCTCAGCTCCACGGCATCCCCTGCTTAATGCTTAATTGATTAAATAAAGATTTTTTCCCATTCAAAATTAGTTTAAAATGGATATTTCTTTTTGTAGAACTGTCTGAGTTCAAATCAAGAGCAGATGCTGGAAAACTGTGAGAACATTTCTTTACTGTGTGGTATATACTGAGAACTGAAGATAGCTGCCAGGTATTTCCTGTCAGCCAGCACTTCCTGAATGGCAAGTGGATGGCAGTGATGTCACTTCCACCAAACACACATAGCATACATCTACATCCTACATTTTTTTAGAACAAAATAACAATTAACAGGTGTGTGGGTGCAAGACAATGTGACATTGTGCAAGTGAAAATACACATGAACTGGTAATACCGAAAGCTACATAACAAAGTCCTGGAATTTAGTATTAGGCCTGGAGATTCTACCAGACCTCGTGATGAAGAAAGTAGGTAGTGATGTGTCCTGTATTGAACAGGGCTCACTATTGGTCTTACATCCTCAGACAGTAATCCATGGGCTGGGATGCTGACTTAGGCACCCCTAAGAGGTGATGCCTGTTGCGCTCATACAAAGCACCGTCAGATTGCACCACGTAACTGTTGGGGCTGTTGGAGGATCCGTGGACAGTCTAGACTCTGTCAAACCCAACTGGGGTCTGGATGCGGACGGTCTGCCCCAGGGACAACGATCTCAGTTGATGAGAGGTTTGTCGTGATTGACTTTGAGTTGTAACCTGGTCTTCTCCAGAGCACTCTGCACATTGGTCTCAATGGTTGGTGTATGCTTGGCTTTGGTGGTAGAAATGATAGTGCTAGTGCGTCTGGACAGAAGGCATTGAGAAGGAGAAGGGAGCTCATTCCTTGGGGTATTTCTTAAATTAAAGTGCCATGAACACGTCTGAACCATCTCTGTAGCATTTGTCTAACTGGTGCTTTGCAGAACATATTGCCCTTTCTGCTAGTCCATTAGATTGTGGATAGTGTGGACTGCTAGTGACATGTGAGATGTCCCATTCATTGGTGAAGGACTGGAACTCAACACTCATGAATTGCATGGCGTTGTCAGTAAGCAGCTTGCGTGGTATGCCATGGGTAGAGAAGTGTCTTTTCATTTTGTTAATGACTGTAGCACTCGTCAGTTTAATGAAATGAGTCCACTAACACAAGGTGCTCTTTTCCCCTCCACACAAACGATCTGTAGCAAAGATGGACCAAGGGAGGTTAGGTACTTCAGGGAGAGTGAGTGGTTCTTTGGCATGATGGGGCCGTAGAGCATTGCAGGGGGCATCAGCAGAGAAAACCTACTCTATGTCAGCAGGCATAGAGGGCCAATACAATTCATCCTTAGCCTGACGCAAAGTGGTCTCCCGCCCGAGGTGCCCTTGAAGGGCCTGCTGGGCATAAAATTCTTATAGATCATATGGGATTACAAACTGCTGACCACGCAAGAGGATGCCCTCTGAGATAGTTAACTCGTCTCGGAAAGCAAAGAATGACTTGAGGTCATGAGGCAATTTCCTGGAGGAAGACGGCCACCCATGCAGGATGACATGTGACAACCGTTGGCAAAGGTCATCCCTGAGTGTGACTTCATGCAGCTCATCCATGCGTCGGAAGGAGAGGACATCAAACTCCATAACATCCATGTCATCATCAACATCAGGGACACCTGAGTCTAGGAGGTGAGCACATCATAAAGCATCAGCTACATGGAGGTCCTTTCCACGCTAGTTCACCACATTGAGATGGTACCTTTGGAGCTTGAGCTTGAACCGTTGGATACATGCCGAAGCAGTGTCCATAGGTTTGTGGAGAATAGTGATCAGTGGTTGGTGATCTGTTTCAACCACCACTGAACGTCTATAGATGAACTCATGGAACTTTTGACAAGCAAAGACAAGGGCAAGCAGTTCCTTTTCTCAGCGTATCATGACTCAGTGTCTGTAAGGGCTCTGGACGCAAAACTGATGGGTTTTTTGCGCTGCAAACAGACAACACCAAGACCATGCTGGGAAGCATCAGCAGAGAAGACCACAGGAACATGTAAATCAAAGAACTGGAGCACTGGACTAGAAGTGATCATAACCTTGAGGAGAGCAATAGCATCAGCATGACAGTCCAACCAACACCATTCATTGTCATTGTGGAAAAGCTGGCGGAGCAGAGCTGTGATGTCACTGTAGTGAGGCAGAAATTTTGAAAGGTAATTTGCCATACCTAGAAATTGCTGCAAACTCAGCTTGTCTGTGGGGTTGGCATTTGCTGGATGTCCCGTGTCTTGGCTGGATCTGGCTTGACACCCTCTGAGTTTAGAAGTTGGCCAACATATGAGACCTCAGTATCTCTGAAACAACACTTGTCAGGGTTTAACCGCATATTGATTTCACGAATCCTGCGAAGGAATTTGGGGATGCACATGTCATGTTCCTCCATTATGCGACCCCACACGAGGATGGGGTTTGTGCGCTGGAGGAGTTCACGTGACATGACATTGCATTTGGCGCCAGTGTCAATTTTAATTTTGATAGCGTTATTTGTCTCAACTATGGTAGTAAATATTTCACTCTTTTCAGCCCTGACACTCTCACAGTGAAGACCGGTGTCAGGATTGTTTTCTGGTGACGTATCTACCGTATGGACACTGTGCGGTGGGCTAGTATAACGTGCACTGTAGTGTTGTCTGTCATCAGTTTTGGGCTTGGACCTGCACCAGCGAGCAAAGTGATTTTATTTACCACAGGCATTGCAGCGTTTATTGAAAGCAGGACGTTTGTGAGGCTCCTAGGAATGGCGACCGCCGCAATTCATACAGCGTATTTCTTGCTGCTCGTGCTGACGGAGGTCACATATATCAGATTATTTTTTCAACTAGATTGCACTTTTGCGGGACTGCTCTTGTAACATGCATATGTGTATAGTAGTGTCCAGTGTCAGAGTCTTCTCCCGCAGGAGATGTGTACAAGTGACATCATTATAAGACCCACACACACACTTCTGTCCCTGATAAGCTCACTTGATAAGTCACCATATTCACATTTCTTTGCTAATAGTTTCAATCTGGCAGCATATGACTGGATGCTTTCAGAGGGGCTCTGCACAGCAGTGTTAAATGCATGACTGTCCATTATGACATTTTTCACTGATATCTCATCAAAATTTTTTATTAGTGAGTCTGGATTCTCATGATCCTCCCCCTCTGAATAAATAAATGTGTCAGCTTTATTAGCAGGGTCAATGCCTGTACCTTTTTTTATTTGTCTGAGAGTCCAGTACAGCAGTATATATGCCATTCCTTCTTGAATTTGAGCCATGTGTCTGTGATGGCGTCATCAAAAACAAGTGGATCTATGCGTCAGAGACCTTCTGCCATCACAGCCAACCTTCTGACACCATGTAGTACTGTCTGAGTTCAGATCGAAAGCAGAGGCTGGAGAACTGTGAGAACATTTCTTTACTGTGTGGTATATACTGAGAACTGAAGATGGCTGCCAGGTATTTAATGTCAGCCAGCACTTCCTGAATGGCAAGTGGATGGCAGTGATGTCACTTCCACCAAACACACATAACATACATCTACGTCTCTTTTTTTATTTCTTTGAATCTGCTACTGGTACTTTTTCTCTATAGCTACTGCAATTCTGGGATGGCGATTGCAATCCTTCGTACATAGGCTATCGCAGCAGATGCTACTAATAGCTTTTGTCAGCTTTGTCACATGGTAATTAGGGAGAACACCCATTTTCTCAGACTTAGGGCTCTATGATAAATAGACCTCATAGTCCATAAATAGAGCTGGGAAATGAGGATCACTTCATTTTGCTGTGTGGTGTGATTGGGGTAATATTGGGAACACATGTTAGAGGGGGAAACACTGTAAATTTTAATGACAAATGCAAGAACAAGGTGAATATTTTGTAGAGCAGTTTTGAAATTTTTGCAGCTATAGCTGTATTTAATAATAACAATATATATATATATATATATATATATATATATATATGTAAATAGAGTGCGTAGAAAATGGAATAAGGAAATGCTGGAAAAAGCGTACAACCTAGAAGCAGGGGCGGATCTAGGCTATTGATATACCCGGGGCGATTTCTGAGGTCTATGGCTGCCGGCTGCTGCACAGTATTTGCAGGTCCGTTCAGCAGTGGCAGTGTGCTGTCCCGCTGCTCTGATTGTGTTTAAAAGCCCAGCAAGCCCCAATCGCCCCCCTCCCCCTGGATCCGCCACTGCCTAGAAGGGCTGAGGAACTTGTGGCATAAGGATGGAAAAGGACTTTTACATTTTTAATAGGTAACCCAAAAATTGGTCGTCATCATCATCATCACAGATTTCATGGTGCCTTACTGTGCAGATAAGACATACATTAATATAATAGATACATGCATAAAATTAAGCATCATAACGTAAACATGAGTAGTCTTGAGCTAACAATATAGGTAGCATGGCTAGAGGTACAATTTCTATTTATGAGAATATGCAAAAAGTACTAAATTCAGTGTAAAACATCAGGGATGTACGAAGTAGACAAACAAGAGAGATAGGGTTGAGAAGACCCTATGGGAGTTTACATTCCAGAGGGAGGGGGTAATGAGGCACAGTAGGAGCAGCTATTAATAAACAAATATTTGGTATTTAAGGAACTAAAATTAACATTATATGACTGTCCAATATTTCCCGCTTGATGAAATTCCAAATCTCTGTATGTTCTGTAGAAATCCAAAATTACTACTGTATCTTTAAATGATATCCACTGTCTCACATTAAACCTAAGATCTGAGAGCAGTCATCAGCCTTCAATCCACTGATATTTTGTCAGTTAGCAGTAATGACTGCAGTAAGAGCTGTTACAGTATATCAAATGAATGACCATGATTATAATTATATTATATTATAAAATCCAGTATTGAAAGCGGTCACAGCTTCAAAGGAAACTAATTCAGTCAGTGGAACAGAGAGGGTGATGACTGCTACAATTGCATGTGTGTTATAATAATCACAGAACTTCACTGTGCAGTCACAAAAGGCTTCATTTTGCACATAAATAAATTCTTCAGTATAGAAGGCTGTGTAGGGGGTCTCCCTTCCCCAATCTCCACAGCAACTGTTTAAGTAAATAATGACTCATGTTTGACTTTGTGATTTGTAATGTCTGGCACAGTGCCCCTATGCATTATGTATTTAAACAAAAAAAAAATTAAAAAATGTTTTAAAGTTAAAGATAGAGTAATAATAAAAAACGTCATTCTCCCTGGTTGTCTATTATCTAGCCCAATGAGTCGGTATTGGTGCTACCTTCCTCACTTCTGCATTCTGGGAACAGGAGAAGACAGCAGTCTGCTGTTAGACTCACAGTAACTCTACGCGTTTCTCGTCCTGCAGGAACAAGTGTGTGAGAAGAGACTGGCAGTAATCAGCCTGCTGCAACACAAATGCTGCAGTGCTGGAGACCCTTCTTGTATCACTGGAAGGCTTTTAATGAACCCTGACGGTGCACTGCCCTGCTGGATTACCAAGGAGAAAAGCACCACAGACTAGCTCAAAGAGCTCTGGTACAGACAGCTCTGAGGACTGGGTAGTATCCTCCTGGCAATCATACAACAGAGACCCACATTCTCAATGTAGTTTGAACAGGAAATTAAAGAAGTAAACTATCCAGCTTGGACTTAATGGAGTTAGCAATGCCTTTTCATACAGAAGCAAACTTGCAATGCATGCTTTCCTTGCATGCTTACATACTCAGCCAAACATGGAGCTCTATAGCATATAAATTAACTCTTTGGGCTAGATTTACTAAGCTGTGGGTTTAAAAAAGTGGGGATGTTGCCTATAGCAACCAATCAGATTCTAGCTGTCATTTTGTAGAATGCACTAAATAAATGGAAGCTAGAATCTGATTGGTTGCTATAGGCAACATCCCCACTTTTTCAAACCCGCAGCTTAGTAAATCTAGCCCTTTGTCTTTTCAGGAATTTCTTCATAGGAATTTTTTGTGTGTAGTTTCAGCCATATTCAAATCAACATGTAACTCAAAATATGTTTCATTTGGAATCTGGGTGGAACTGCGCTCTACCTAAACATGACTTGCAGTATGCAGATACACAGAACAGACTGCAGTATAGGCACCTACATATGTGCAATAAAAATTCACATCAGAACACATGCAAATTAAATTTGTACAAAATGTGAAATAACAACTGTTAAACTGTTAAAGGAATACTTACATAAATATCTATTTTCATTTATAATTTTATTATAGTAATTACATAAATAATCAGCTATTTATATAGTGCTACTAATTTCGCAAAGCTGTACAGAGAACTGACTCACATCAGTCCCTACCCCACTGGAGCTTACAGTCTAAATTCCCTAATACACACACACACACACACGTCAATTTGATAGCAGGCAATTAACCTACTAGTATGTTTTTGGAGTTGAAACTCTTGACCCTAGTGCTGTGAGACATAAGTGCTAACCACTAAGCCACCATGCTGCCCACACATAAAGAGAATGTCAGTTAATGAAAAATAGGATACAAAGTCATGAACAGCAGCAAGAAGAAAAATAAATAAATCTTGAGATAAACTAGATGAAAATAATTAGCTGGTAAAGTGGCTTTACTTTATAACAGTAAGAAATATATAGTTGACATATGTTTAATAAAACACTGTAAAGGGCTAGCTTTGAGAAGTTATATTTTACATATGTTATATTTATAATGACAAAATGCATCAGCAATCTACTCCTTGAAGACAAACTGAGACAGGGCAGCTTTTAGAGTTAAAGTCCCAGTACTAAATGCTGATCTTGGATGAAAATTGGTGGGTGGACACTTATAATTATAAACCCAGGGATGTAGACAGACCTCCCTCCTGATATTTATACCAATGTTATTGAATATCTCTGCTTGGTGTGATTAAGAAATACAGAATAATATATTGGATGCAATATAGAGTGATGAACCGTGGGACTCTAATATATCTCAGTGTGAATTATCACAAAATATAATTTATATGTATATGTATAAATACATTGTATATATTTTTATATATATATATATATATATATATATATATATATATATATATGTCACACACCGCTCTCCGAGTATCTCCACCCAAGCCTCAGCACACCTACCCTCACCTTAATTTTCATCATTGTGCATGCTGTCAGCAGCAGTCTGCACCTGTGCTATGCTTCACCTGTGTTTTCTGGCCTATCTAGCCATTGGTCAGTACTCCTTTATAAGGCTCCTCCCCTCACCTTCTCACTTCTGGTTCTTTGAGTCTTCACCTGGCCTGAAACAGCATCATTCTCTCCGTTGTATCTACCCCTGCTCTCTTCTCTGCATGCACCGCTGATCTCCGCTGATCCGTTCCACATCCATGTGGTAATAGCTGTGGTTCACCGTCTGCTGCATAACCACCTGGATGCCACTGATCTCTCCCTACCGCTTCCAATCATTAGTGGTATTCGCTGTGATCAACGCCTGCTATCTATTCTGCATGCACCACTGACCTCCACTGATCTATTCCACTTCCAAGTGGTAATAGCCATGGTTCATCGTCTGCTGCATACCCTGTACTCCATTGAGCTCTGCCTACATGTTCCACTCCTTAGTGGTAATCACTGTGATCATCGTCTGCTCTCTACTCTACATGTACCTTTGACCTTGCTGATCTGTCCACTCTCCAAGTGGTAATAGCTATGGTTCATCGTCTGCTGTATATATTGTATATCTCTGCTCTCTGCCTAGCCACCTCCTCGTCGACTACCCTGTTCGGGCACATCATCTCCTCCTCTCTGGTGTTCTACTCCACTACTCTGCACATAATCACTAACTATGTGTACTATGAGTTCCTTTAATCGGGGCTCAACACACGCAAACACTCAGTCTCCGTGAGGCATACCTGCAAAGAATGTGTGCTGAGCCCTAATTGCAAGAGTTCAGCACAAGTAGATAGTACCAGAGCGGTACGGTGCATTTACCGCCCCAACTGTACTGCGACTCAGGAGAATACTTTGCTAAGTGAATCCTTTCCGATGCATATGTGCTGCAGATTAGTTAATGGAGATTCAGTAGGACTATTTCTTATAATGTTAGTTTAATTGTTTTGCATGGAAAGTGGTGTAAGGATCAGGGCTGCCACCAGAAATTGTGGGGCCCAGTACAAATGTAACAGGCAGGGCCCCTCTACTTCCTTCTCTCAGCCCCCATTTTTGAGTTATCTTCTCCCGAACATTTGCCTCCTTTTCTCCACGTTCTCTTTAGTCACACACCCGCCCCCCCCCCATCCATTCCCGGTATTATCTAATCCTTCCGGTATTTTACTCACCTTTCTGCTTCTTCTTGCTGGCTCCTCTTCATGGACAGCTTTGTGAAGTTATTACATCAGGGCATCACGGTGGCCTAGTGGTTAGCACTTCTGCCTCACAGCGCTGGGGTCATGAGTTCAATTCCCAATAAATGGTGATGATGATGAAGATGACAGCGATGCTGCAGGAAACCTTTCTGCCTTGACGGGGATCTCTGTCCAGGAGACAGACACCTCTCTCTCTGGAAGATGTGCACCTGGAGGGCTGGGATTGGAGCAATTGGTGGCAACTGTGGAGTCACCTCATCTTGGGAGTGGAAGTGCATGTGCTGCCTAAAAGAGGGCCTGTTGCTGCCTCCTTTAATTCAGTGCGGAGGCCTCTCTCCACCCCTCACATCTCAGGAGCACCTGCCGCCTAGAAATAGAACCTTCTATTTCCCTTAATTCACTGCGGAAGCCCCTCCCATGATAAATCTGTTTGGGTCCAGGGGTGATGTGGCCCCATACTGCTGTACTCCCTGTAGCCCCCTGATGACAACCCTGGTAAGGATGTTACTGTACTTGCTACTAATTAGGATTGATGGCTGGAGAATTGCATGTGAATTGCTATTCCAGTTCAGGCAATATGTGTATTCGGTGAAAGTGTTTGTTTTTTTTCACTTTTTCAAATTGCGTGTCAATTTTATTGCTTTTCAGTGTTTCAGTATTTCATATGATACATTTGTAATGCTCTGCTATTTCAATGTTATTAAAATAGATGTTCACAACCACTTGTTTGTTCAGGTCCTCTGTAACACTGTATTTTATCATCCACTGCAGTATCTTTCTGCCTTTCTCTCTGCATCGAGTGGACCATGACAATAATATTGGTTTACTAATAGTTTTATAGTATAAAGGAAGCAAATAGAAAGATGTTCTGGTGAGTTGCTCAAATGTACTAAAATGACATGTTTTATATCAATAGTGCAGCAAATTAAAGTGACTTGCCAAAATGCACAACCTTTTATTATTCCATAATAGTGAATTAAAATACATGGATGTTCATCTGTTAATAATGTTCTGTAAGAAGAGAACTGAGTCATGTTCTGCTATTCTTTTCTTGCACTTTCAATGTTCTAATGTAAACATTCTTTTCCTTCACCGATGCCCATGGAATGCATATACTATAGTGCTTTCAAAACAAAGATAACTAAGTTATTGTGACAAGGCATTACAAAAAGAACTTGCTACCTTACTTTGCAAGGTCATCTATTGACATTTGAAACAGACAGTCAGAAAAGACTAATGGACCCACCAACTCAGACAAAACTAAAGAAAACATAGACATGTTTCAGAGTGAGCATGTGGGATGTGACTGTATAGTTATAATGTTGTTGATACATTGCTCTCTCACTACCAGTATTCTCTCCTTCAATGCCTGGAACACACGCAAAGTAGACGGCTCCATAACAGACTTTACCTCCTCCACAGGGTACCCAGCAAATCATCATCTACGAACAGCAAGTATCCTCCCCATTGATATTGATTTGCATATTAGCACAATTCATTAGAGTATCATTTATACAGACTTTTTATTTCAGCGCTCAATAGTAGTAGATGGTGTCTGACCATAAATGCATTAGTCAGATCAATGGCAATAGTAAAGTATTACATTGACAAGAGTAAGGGATAGGGAGGAAATGTGATAAAGGAAAAATTACAATTTAATAAGCATGATAAAAACAACCATCACAGGTGCCAATGAAATAAAAAGCCTTAATATCAAAAGTCTCTTGGAATAATCAGAGAGGGAGACAGTCCATACAGATCCCAATAGTTGAAATTAGTCCCTTAATAAACAGTAAAATCAATGTCTATTTGTAAATGAAAGTTCACCAGAAAAAGAGACAGTGATACTAAAAGTCATTGCTGCGGTATAGTGTGAACTCTACTTGAAAATCCCAGCAGCTGGCTCGCGGTGGAAAGTGGCAATCCTAGCGCCGATACGTGTGACAATAATCAGCGATGGATCAACACTGCTTTCCATTTTGTATATTCACAAAGAGCTGGACACCCTTTAGATTGCAGCTGCTCAGCCTAGATTTCAACCCTGTGCGCACAATATCTTTTGTTTCAGACTTTTTTATTTTTTCTTATTTCATCCTGACACTTCAAGTTGGATTGAACACAGCAAAAATATTATCTGCCAATAAGAAAGGTTAATTGGTTGATCACTATCAATCAGAGACAATATTCAGCACCTATATTTAAGATATAGAGCCCATCAATTAAATGGGACTATCACACTTGGTTTATTATTTATTTTTTGATCCTACATTATTATTAACCTCAATAACACTAATTTCAAGTCAATTGCAGTCAATTTTGACCACCTCACAGGTCACAATTTTCATACACTTTCAAACAAAGATTGCAGCAGTTCCTGCCAGTGATAAGAAAAAGGCCATTGTCATGCCTGGGCATAAGACCAAAAATCCACCTCTTATGTGTTCAATTATTTTTGCACAAATCCTGACAACAGTTGTCTAGCCATTTGAAGCATTTGCAAAGCCACACTCAGTAGAGGTAGGGACCTTAACCATCTAGGATCCTCATCCATGTTACGGCATTTGAAGCGAGTTCATGGAAAGCTGTTGGGAAAATCAGAAACTTATGTTAAAAAATAACAACAAGCATTCCAGCATCATCTACCTCTCTTCTCTCATCTAGATCCCAGCACCTGCAATCTACCCCAACACCTTCATCATCAATATCCCCACAAGTGATGGGAGTTAGTCCTGCATCCTAAGTTGCTAAGGCTAGATGACTCCTCCACTAACCATGATTCCTCTGAAGAATTATTGAGCGTTAGTCCCGCTGCTGCTAGGGGTGGATCTTCAACCCAGAAGAAGACTACTAGCAGTTTACAACAATTGACTGTTAAACAATCCTTTGCTAGAGAAAGAAAGTAAGAAAGCTGTCACCCAGTCGCAAAGCAGATCACAGACGCCATGGGGACTATGCTAGTATTAGATCTGCATCCAATATCCACTATTAATGCAGCTGGTGTTAGACAATTACTTGAGGTCTTGTGTCCCCATTACCAAATTCCATCACGACACCATTTTACTAGAAAAGCTATTCCTCACCTCTACCAGAAGGTTCATAAAAATGTAATTATTGGGCTACAAAATGCCATTCTACCCACTGTACACTTAACCACAGATATGGGCACAGCAGAACTGGGCAAACTAAAGATTATATGACTGTGACAGCCCACTGGGTCGGTGATTCGCCTTCACCAGCAGGAACAGCAGCAGCATGAACCCAAGTACATCACATTTTTCTGAGGCAGGCTACTCTGTGTATTATCCGCTTCACTAAGAGGCATATTATTGTTATTATATATATTATAATTAGTGTCAATGGTGTTATGGAGGATAAGGTCACCTCTAAAAAACAGATGGGTTTTCAAAGAGCATCTAAAGATTTGAAAGCTGTGGGAAAGTCTGATTGAACGTGGTAGGGAATTCCATAAGTGGGGAGCAGCACAGGAGAAGTCTTGAAGGCTGGAGTGAGAGGTGGTTATCAGAAACTAGACAAAGCGCAGGTCGGTGGTAATACTATTGACAACCTGTTTTAAAAACTAAAGGATGTCTTTGCAACATGGATTATCCTGCTTGGACTCTCCTGACGATATGTGATTTCTGATAATGCCACCAATATTGTTAGAGCATTACAGCTGGGTGAATTCCATCGAGTAGGTTGTGTGTTGGAGAGTTCCTGCAGATCCAGAATAGTACTTTCGTTTGATCCAGCAAGGATGGATGATCCTGGGGGAGGCGAGGAGGAAAGCCCCCAGGTTTCCAGGCCTACTCCACCTGCAGAAAGTGTGATCTCTGGGGTAAATTCTTCCCTTCTGCAGCCTCAAAATGTCTTAGCCAGCATGGTGGATGACCCCTCTAGTATGGAAAGCCGCAGTCAAGCTTCGAGCCTTATTGCTGATGCTCCCCCCCACCAAGCAATATCACGGGGAAGATCTGGGGGCCTCTGGCTATGACCTTGGGTGAAGAATGCTCCCTCTGCATGGACTTGAATTCAGGGGAGGCTGTATCTGAGGACCCATCCCATGTACAGGCCCTAGTGAGGCAACTAGGTGCCGGCATTGAACTCCCATCTGTGAAATTAAACATGGTGGGGAAAGCGAATGAAGCCAATGTGGTCCCAGTGACTATGCAACTGGGGACCGTGATAGATCCGTCTGTGCCGCTTAACATGTCGGACTCCTCTCCGAGTGGTACAAGTGAATTAGTCCCGGTGTCTACACATCCGAGGACCGTGGGAGGCCCGTCTGTGCCGTTTAACATGTTGGACTCCTCTCCGAGTGGTGCAAGTAAGCAAGTCCCAGTGTCTACACAACCGAGGACCGTGGGAGGCCCGTCTGTGCAGTCTAACAAGTCAGACTCCCCAGCATCCGTGGTACCGCCTGATGAGACCCGTAAAATTACAACTGGTGCGGGCGATCCGAAGTTACCGCAAGCAGAAATCTGGGACAGTCTGTCAGTGGATCACGCAGTGTCCCGACGAGAGAAACCTCTTGTCGTTGATGTGGATCCTGGTAGTATTGATTTACCTGAATCGGAGGGGAAGGTCGAAGAGCCAATTACCAGGGAACGTCATGAGGGGCTGATCGCTGATATAGCGAGGTTGAAAAGACAAATATCTGCACTGAAAAATAAGAGCAAACGGGCTTTTAGCAGGGAAAGAGTGGTTATGCATTTGGAGATAGAGGAACTTTTGGCTAATTTGTTACTGAAAGAACAAAATCTGCAATGCCTGACTGAGCAACTGCAACACATGGAGTCCTGTAATGTTGATGCCTCGGCTAGTGATCAATCATGTTTACTTGCTAACCCGGTGATGGGTACTCCTGTTGATGCGGGGGTAGACTCCCTGTATGATAAAATCAGGAGGCAGGTGGGGGCAGGAGGGGGCTGTAGCTGATGCTGGGGTGGTTGTTGCATCGGCCGTAGTTACTGCGGCTGGTTCGGCGGTCTTACCTCTGGCGTCACTTACGGTCACGGCTGGCAGTCCTGATCCGGGTATCCCGAGGCTGAGAGTAGATGCAGTAGCATCAGGCTCCTTTCTCCAGGAGGCAGGTATGAATGAGATGTGTAATGTAATGCCAGTGAGATCGGTTGATGAAGGCGGGATCTCTGATGCCATATCTGTTGTTGATATTGTCTCCACTAAGTTCAAAACAGGCACTGATATGTTGTCCCCTGCTACTACAGCATTAGAGGTTGGTGCAGGGATTAATAGCGGTGGATTATCTACTCCTGTCTTTGCTAGCAATAGCTCCCCTCTCCCTGATGCTGACGTGCTTGCTGATGTGAGCAGCACGACTATGTGTACAGCTAGCCCCCTTGAGTCCAGTAAGGTTTCTATATCCGCAGTCTGGATCGCCCCTATTAGCAACTGTATTGGAATACTGGTCACCCCTGTTTGCCCCTCAATTAATCTGGTGCACCCGGTGTATGGTCAGGGTCCATTAGGTCCAGTTCTGGGGCCAATTTCTTATGCCCGGGTGGTATCGGGTGCACAAAGACCTGTGGCGCCTCCTTCCGGTGGCCCTCTTCCTATGGGTCCTCAGTCTGGGGGCCCGTCTCTCGCAGGCCAACCCCCCAAGAGAAGGAATGTTGTACAGCTAAGGTACATGGGGAAAGAACCCCCAAATAGAGGTGATTTTCTGAAGGTTTTTTTTTTTCCTCTTGTGGTTTCGTCCCAGCGGATCTTTTTGCCTGCATCCATCCCGTCGGGACCACCGAGTCTGATGTCAGCTTTATGACATATCAGGGGCTGCAGGCGTTTTGGGGCCAATGGGGTGGATGTAGGGGACAGGATCCTTGGGCAAAATTTAAAGCTATTGCTGTCACCAGACAGGAAAGGGTCAAGATTACCATCCTGGTTAGAAACGAGTCTTTCCCCGTAGCTGACTTAGCCTTTTGGGTGGGGCGGTATGCATGCCTGTTGTCCCCACTTGTGAAGGTGCCTGATCCGAGCCATGGTGTCTGGGGTGGTGGGTGGTCCGCCATGGTAGACATGCGGTGCACGGAGGCTGGCCTGGTCCATATCCCAAGTGCTGCCTTCCTGGGGAGGGACAGGATTCAGTGCTTTTATCCGGGTCAGCCGAGGATGTGCCACCGCTGTGGTGACTTCCGCCACCTCAGCGCCAATTGCCCGCATCAAAAGTGTGGGCACTGTGGGGATACCGGGCACGAAACCCGTTCCTGTAGCAGTATTAGATGTAACTTGTGTGGGACAATTGGCCATCTCTTCAGTAGATGCCCCCATGCATTACATAACACAGAAATAGCTGATGAGCTGTTGGTACAGGCCGCTGAGGGGATAGAAGAGGCGCAGAGGGGTGAGGGTGTGGCGAAACCTGTTGATCTAGTCTCCACTGAGCCGCTGAAGTCTATGCCAATCCCCCCCCTTTTCCGACAGTGTTGAGCAGCCTGGTCCTAGTACCAAAACTTCATCCATAGGCAAGGAATGGGTGGAGCCAAAAAAGAGTATTAGGCAGAACAAATCAAGAAGGGAAAAAAAACCTGGTTTTGTCTAATAAGTTCCAGTTCTTATCTAGTGAGGGGGAGGAATCAGAGGAGGGGTAGGTTGTAAGAACAAACGAGGGGGATCTAGTTCTTAGACAAAGTACTAGCAGCAAGAGAAGGAAGCGTTCCGGCCCTGTCCTAGGTGATATAGCAGCCTATAAGAAGCCCAAAGATAAATCAAAGTCCCAGAGGGCCTTTCTTAAATCATTTCCCCCCAAGGGTCCTCCCTCTGTGGAAGAATTAGCCCCAGCTCCTATTCCCGACCTTGACCCTGATCCGGTCCCCCTTCCTGTTTCTCCTGCCTCTACGTCTGCTCTGATCCCTTCTGGGACGGCTCGGGAGGTATCTCCCTTGGTTGCCGGTTCAGGTTCCGTCCCTGCCTCTCCGTCTTGTTTGGTCTTTATCCATAGCCCGACTTCTATTCCTGTCCCTCTTCTCCTTCCTCCTCCTCCCAACCCTGTTCATCCCGTCCCCCTCCTTTTAGCTCCTGTTCGTCAGGTGTTAGTGTTGTCGGGAGTCTTGCCCACTAATATTCCACCTAGTACCCCAACTTTGGTGGCTAAATTGTCAGTCGTGGTGGCCAGTGTTGGGTCTGGTGGGGCCCCCCCCTTCTGGTGAAGAGCTTATTCTTCAGGAAGGGGAGGCCTTGACAGCGGGCCTAAGTTGCAAGAGGTATGGGTCCTCGGATGAGGACTCTGCCAAACAGGTAATAAAGAAGTGAGCTGATTCCTACTTTATAGCTCTGAAGGATGGCTTCCCAGCCCATTAGATTTGCCACCATTAATGTGGCATCTATACGTTCCGAGCGAGCTCGTTATATGGCCTTTGATTTTTTTCAGCACGGTTGAGGCTGATTTTTTATTTTTGCAGGAGACCAGATTGAGTCAGCTGGCTGACCTTCATAAAGCCAAAAGGGAGTGGAGGCGTGGGCCCTCCTACTGGTCTCTTGCGGCCGAGCCGTACGGTGGGGTGGCATGATAACCATCCAGCGAGTTATAGAACTAGAGGTAGGTAGGTGCATGATCTTGGATGTCAATCTGAGAGGGCACGACCTGAGGTTGATTAATGTCTATGGTCCCCAATCCAGGTGGGAAAGGAAGTGCCTTTTCGGTGCGATAAAGCCGTACCTTTTTTCAGCCCGGCAGATAATCTTTGGTGGTAACTTTAACACTGTCATTAGGACTAAAGACAGGGGAGGTTCAAGGACTTCTCTGGGCTATGACTCCCATTTTTTAGCTAGCATAATTAGGCAGGCTGGTCTGGTGGATGTGCATATTCACCATTTTCCGGACCACACGGGATTCACCTACTTTAGAGGTAGCTGTAGGTCTAGGATAGATAGGTTTTTTGTGAAGGAGAGCTCGAAAACCTTGGCTCCTGAGCTGAGGCCAGTAGAGTTCTCCGATCACGTTTACCTCTCTGCATCTTTGAATGCTTAGGAGACTCTTCGGAAAGGTAGGGGCCTCTGGCGCCTGAACTCTAAGCTCCTGGAGGAGGAGGTGATAAGACAGTCCTTTAGGGACTTCTTTGAATCCCAGAAAACACTTTTGGAGGCGGGTTGGAGTAGCTCTGAATGGTGGGAGATGCTTAAAAAGAGGACCCGGGGTTTTTTCCATGGACTGGTAGCCCGAAATAACTTGTTAAAAGAGAGTACATACCTAGCACTGAGAAGGAAACTAGGATTCTTGATCTCTGGCCAGGGAGATGGTGGGGAAATCTCCCGAGTGAAGGCTCAGATGAGTGAGATACAATATGATCGGTACGCTTCCTTGATTCTGGAGAGGGACTATGGGAAGTACCATTCGCCTGACTCCTTCCAGAGCTGTAGGAACTCGGTAGATGTTAAGGAGGTGAGGGGCTTGCGCGATGCTGGGGGTGTGCTCAGGGAGGATAAGGAGGGCATCCTTGGTGTCGTGCGGTCCTTCTACTCTGATCTCTTGTCGGAGAAGTCACTTGACAGAGAAAAGATGGACCATTTCCTGAGGGAAACCCCTGGCCTTGGGGACCTAAGCGGCTCGCTTGAGTCCTTGGGCAGTAAGGTAATGGTGGACGAGGTCAGGATGGCGATAGATGGTTTATCTATCAAGAAAGCCCCGGGCCCGGATGGTCTGACATCTGAGTTTTTTAAAACCTTTAGGGACATCCTGGCCCCGTGCCTTGTGGAAGTCTTTAATAAGAGCCTGGGTAGAGGTTTATTGCCTCCTTCCATGAGGGTTTCCGCCTTTATTTTGTTGTCCAAGGGGAAGGTTCAATCGTGTGTTGAGAACTGGAGCCCCGTCGCTCTTCTCAATACCGATAGGAAGATTTTGGCAAAGGTACTTTTTAATAGACTGATGCAGGTTTCCGGCCAGTTGCTTTCTCCCTCTCAGCATTGCACTGTGAAGGGTCGAAGCACCTTTAGTGCTGTCCTGGCTGTGCGGGAGGCCATCGAGCGGTGTCGTGCTGGAAGTACCTTTTAGCATTAGACCAGTCAAAGGCCTTTGACAGGGTAAACCATCAGTACCTTTGGGCTCTGCTTCTGTGGTATGGTGTTCCAGTCCAGGTGGTGAATTGGCTTCGTACTATTTACAAGCAGGCCGAGAGCTTCCCTCTTGTGAATGGTTGGGTGGGTCCATCCTTTGGGGTCAGCTCTGGAGTAAGGCAGGGTTTCCCCCCTGAGTCCCCTCCTGTATGTGTTTGCAATAGATCCCTTCGTCCGAAGGATTTAAGGCGGCTTGATAGGAGGGGTGCTGTTGGGTCCGGAGTGTCCTCTGAAGGTCGTGGCCTACGCTGATGATGTTACTGTTGTCTTGTCGAGTCCCGCGGAAGCAATAGAGGTTGCAACTCTGGTCTGCGGGTATTCCGAGTCCAGTGGCTCATTGGTAAACCAGGAAAAGAGTGACGTTTTCTGGATGGGGGAGGAGGGTTGTGAATTCAGCCTTCCAGACAGTCTCCCCCGGGCTAGTAACAAGATCAAGAACTTAGGCTGGAGGAATTTTCCCGGAAGGTAGAGAGCTGGAAAAGGTGGAAACACTCTCTCAGGGAAAGGGTGGACCTTGTCAAGACCTTTCTGATCCCGGATTTCTTGTATATCAGCTATGTGTGCCTTTTGCCAGAGTCTTTATGGTCTAGGGTTTACGCAGTTTTCTTCCAGTTACTCTGGGGGAATAGGCTGAACCTGGTCAGGCGGGCTGTGACCTATCGGCCAAGGAGGGATTGTGGCCTGGGCATGATTAACCCAGTGCTTTTCTTCATCACAACCTTTTTAAAGTTGCACCTGAGCAGTCTCCTAGTTGAGACCCCTCCTCGGTGGGTGGATGGCTTCAGGGTTTGGGTGGATCCCTTCCTTAGTGCATGGTAGGGGGGGGCATGGTGAAAAGCTTCCGGGTCCGGCATGGGTATCTCCCGGCCTACATATCCTTGGGATTGAAGGTGACAAGGCGTTGGGGCCTGGGGGCAGGGGAAGTCAGGAGCTCTTCTAGAAGGGAGCTGGAGAAGAGAGTCCTGCACTCCCATTTCTGGGTCCCGCTGTCACTGAGGGCATGCCCGTGTGATGTGAGTTCGGCAGGGCTTTCTCTGATCAATTCAGGGAGAATCCAGATGAAGCTTTGGGATATTGCCTGGCTCTCATTTCAAAGGAGACTCTACATGAGACGGAATCTCAAGTATAGAAATACTGATGATTGTGGCTGCCCACAGGAGGAGTGTCTAGGGGTGAAGGAGACTATGGACCATTTCTTGCTTCAGTGTCCCTTTAACGTAGAGGTTTATAAAAGAGTCTCCAGGTCCTTGGGGATCCCCTGCCTTTCGGGGCTTAGTTACCCTGAATGGGTCTACGGGGCATTCAAGGCCTGGTGGAGGGCTTTTGATTTCTGTACCCTTTTTTTAGTTAGTTTAGTGGTTAGATATTTCACAAGGAATGCACGGTGTCAGGTGTCCATCAGACACAAAATCCTTCCTTGTGAAGTGGTGGTGGGTGACATTCTCCACGAGGTTTGGAAGTTGAGGGATATGGAGGGACGTCAGATGAACAATGCAAACTGGCTCAGACTCTGGCGGGGTCTGAGGCCTCCGTAGGCAGGTCAAAGTCCGGCGCTTTCACCTTTCTTACTTTGTGGTTTGTCATTTTATAAAAAAGTGGTGCCACCTTTTCGTAATATTACTGTATGCTTATGTTGCAAGACTTAATAAAAATATCTCCATCACATTTCCTGTTTTGCTCACACAATCAACTTGGTGGTACAGAACTTTTTAAAAAATTACACTGACATGCAGTCTGTGTCCCCACAACTTTAGGGTCATTTTCAGGATTGTGCATCAGCATGTAGGAGAATGCAGCAGCTGCAAGAAAAATAGAATTTGAGTGGGAATGTAATTTAGTCCAGCAAAGTAGTCACCTGTGAAGAAAGTGCAGACACGGTTAGCTTGGGTCAAGTGATTGCCTTAATTATACTTTTTGAGCAGCAGCTAGAGAAATTGAAGAAGGAAATTAAACGAAACAAATCCACTAACTATATGTAATTGTAGATTAAGTACTTAATTTGCTTCACCAGGATCAAAGAGCTATCAACATCTTGTAATGACGTCTCCTCCTTAGCTTTCCCAAGACACCCAGTGGTGATGCAGATGAGTCAGCACAACATTTTGACATTTGCTCTGCTCTAAAAGAATTGCCCAAAAATCATGACAGCTCTGCCATAAAATAAACTACAAATTCCATGAGGAAGGCCATAATCGGCAATTACATCAAAGTACACAGACTTCTGTGATGGTGGATTCCAGCGGGGATGAATTAGTATTGTTTGAGGAACATGTTCACAATGATGAGGGTGAATGTGATGACAATGTTCATTGCAGGTGCTGAAATCTAGCTAAGAGAAGAGAGCTACCTGATGCCGGTATGCCTGGTAATATTTTGGGTAGAATGGCATCTTGGCAATTTTATGTTTTTCTACAGTAAACTTTCAACTTTTTTTTAGAAAGGTTTTTTTTCTTTAAAATGGTACAAGCTTTTTATTTACATTTTGGGTTACCTGACTTAAAACCACTATGCATTTGAACATAAGCTTTAGCACATGAGGTAGAGGGATTAGTATCATCATGACTGAGACTGGAGAGTGACAACAACAATGTCACCCCTCCTGTTTCTGTATGAACTATGGCACAATACAATGTCACTGGAGACTTTGAAGAACACTGACAGCCCTATTATTACAATTTCTGTTTCAGCACTGAACCCTGCCACCTCTCATGTTTCTGAGTGAGCTATGGTACTGTAAAATGTAACTGCAGATTTAGACCAAGCCAGCCAGCCCTATAATTTTAATTTCAGCAATGACCCATAGCAATGGAGCACTCCTCTTTGTCTTTTACCTATATAACGCAGTAAAATTTGCCTGCAAATTCAGAAGACAAGCCAGCTAGCCCTATAATTTCTATTTCAGCAATAACCCTTAGCAATGGAGCACTCCTCTTTGTCTGTTACCTATATAATGCAGTAGAATTTGCCTGCAAATTCAGAAGACAAGCCTGTAAGGATTAGTATTTGTATTTCAGCAATGACAATTAGCAATGGAGCTCTTGTCTTTGGGTGTATATAACACCGTACACTTTTTTGGTGCAAATTCAGAAGAAAAGCCTGCAAGGACTAGTATTTGTATTTCAGGATTGACAATTAGCAATGGAGCAACGCAGCTCTCCTTTTTTTGTTATCTATATAACACAGTAGAATTGGACTGCAGAATTACACAATCCCAGCCAGCACTAGTATTTGTATTTTTCTGCAATGAGATTTAACACTGGAGCTAAGGAGCTCTCCTGAATGTTACTGATTACTTTCTTTAACACTGCTACCACCCTCTTCTTTCAATTCTCTAACTTTATCTACCCAACTGCTCTACAATCTATGCTACCTCTTCTGTGTCCCTCTCTCAAATGGCGCTAGATCGCTGAGGAGGGCGGTATTTATAGATTCCTAAACTCGCGAGATCCAACAACATCACAAAGACATTTTGCCTCGTTTACGAATCTGAAAAAGCGCAAAAGTACTGGGATCACCTAAGTTCGGATGTGTTTCCAAGGAACTGAGCCTGAGCATCTCTAATATTAACCCGGGGAGCAAGTATTGATTCAGCAGCCTATTAAGAACATTTTAAAGGAGAAAAAATGCAGGTGTCCAGTGACCCAGCCCAAGGTAGCCCACTATGGGACTGGCCCAGCCTGCCTCTGCCCTGAGGTTAGATTCCTCCATGGATAGTGCTAATTATGGGCTCACTTATCTGGACCTATTTCCTTGTCCTGCAATTGTCACTTGAAGAGATGTAGGAGTCTACGAGGTATATTTACTAAACTGCAGGTTTGGAAAAGTGGAGAAGTTGACTATAGCAACCAATCAGATTCTAGCTGTCATTTATTTAGTACATTCTACAAAATGACAGCTAGAATCTGATTGGTTGCTATAGGCAACACATCCACTTTTTCAAATCCGCTGATTAGTAAATATACCCCCTATATTTTCTAACCCCATAGGTGCTAGATATTTGGAATCACAATGTAAAATTCAATGGGTAGTATGCAGTGGAAGCACCATCTAATTGGATGAATAATTAATATGTTAAAAAAAATATACATTTTGCTTCAAGGATATTTGCTTACAGTGTATCTATTACATTGTGGAAGGTAAAAAATAAAACTTGAAATTAAATATTCTGCAGCGATTTTGCTGGGGCTTTGTTTTGCCTTCCCTGGAATTAACTCTGTAATTGTGTTACTATGGATGTAACTGTATATAAGTGCCCATGAAGGGCCATATTTTAATTGACTATGTGAGTTGTATACAATACAATATTTTGTTCCTAAAATGTAAGGTCTTATCTTTGCTAATCTTTAATATATGGGAATGGCCACACACAGCATTGACATATGTTACTATTAAAATGCATTAATTACAATATGCTGTAGATCAGTAATACACAGCAATTGTTCGATTTCACAAGTACATGTCTTGGCTTCCTTCTACATTTCAGATCCTTAAGGGAGGCCACAAAAGCAAAAAACTCTATTTTGCCAGCAGCATTTCAATAGACCACATGATGGTTTTGTATTATGGCAATCAACATAAAAATGTCTCAGAAGTATCAGACAAAACATTTCCATTAAAACAATATGTCACTGGCTTCAATTCGGTTATGAACACGGCGTAAAAAATAAATTAGTGAAACGAACTTGTTTTGTAGCAGTTTATTTCACAATAATGTGAGATTGAATGTAAATGTTTTATAAAATAGTTGCATGGCTTATCTGACAGACTTTGTGGTTAAACATCTGGCATCATTCTTCTTATTATTTATGAACTTTAAATTATAAAGTGCTAAAATATTACACAACGCTTTACAGGGAATTTTTAACAAAAGACCTTACAGTGGATTTTTAATCATGTTTAATCATTCTCTGTCCCTGCCCCGATGGACTTACAGTCTAAACTCTCTATCACACACTAACATTAATCTACCAGTGTTTTTTTGGACTATTTGGACTGAAATCGGAGCCCCTGAGAAAACCCACACAGATATAACACTGGTAGGAGTAGAAACCACACAGTATTATCTTAGCATACTGTAAGTCATATGTCACAGGATGAACGGCATAAATGAGATTGTGATCTTTAGCAGCCTTGCTCTCTTATGAACTTATTAATTGACTCATGCTCACTTCCGTTCAACTAATCAGTACAATTATTCTACACAAACTCCTTGTTTGTTGCTATTATTAAGTGAACAGTTTTTCTAAACTTGGCTACTTTTTCCTATATAGTACCCACAATAATTAAAATCATGCAGGAATGCATAAATAAATAATAGCATATTATTAATATATGATGACACTAAAAGAAAACCAAATCTATCATAAGATGATCTATTTAAAATATATTTAAGTACTCTAATAAAAATAAAAGGTATTCTCAGTTTTGCTGAAACAGCAAGAACATTGAAATGTTCTGTAAATTGTTGTATTGGTGACTCTGCTAATACTACTGTACTACTGTTTTAAAGAGACAGCATATTGATTAACACTTTGCGATGGGAGTACCATGTTAAAGATTGTATGGGCTAGAATTACAAACGGTTGAAACTGCCTTCCATCGCCGGCGGTTTAGTGGTCCAAACCGATTTGGATGAAACCACCATCAAAACCGCCATCCAAAAGACAGTAAAGGACAATTTTAAATCCTGCTTCAGAATGTCTTGATAGCTTAAACATGCTGTTGAGAGCAGAGCATTTTGTATTAGGTGGTGTTATGTTGGTGTATGGCTCCCACGGATACCTTGACAAACTTTTAGAACAGTATGAGAGAGAGAAATCTTCACCTATTGCAAGCTGTCTTTCAAGTAGAGAGATGTCACGGTACCTCACAGGTATTCAGACTCAAAGTGGTAAAAGTCTATCACAGGTACCAGGTAGTAAAGATATATAGAGACTGGGGGTACAGCACATCACACAGTATACAGCGGGTACACCAGTAACAATGCAAATGGTAGGGCAGCACGGTGGCTTAGTGGTTAGCACTTCTGTTTTACAGCACTGGGATCATGAGTTCAATTCCTGACCATGGCCTTATCTGTGAGGAGTTTGTATGTTCTCTCCATGTTTGCATGGGTTACCTCCGGGTGCTCCGGTTTGCTCCCACACTCCAAAGACATACTGGTAGGTTAATTGGCTGCTAACAATTTGACCCTAGTCTGGCTGTCTGTCTGTGTTTGTCTGTCTGTGTGTGTGTTAGTGAATTTGGACTGTAATCCCCAATGAGGCAGGGACTGATGTGAGTAAGTTCTCTGCATAGCGCTGTGGAATTAGTGGCGCTATATAAATAAATGGTGATAATGATGTTGATGATGAAATGGTCGTGGGCAGGAAGATAACCATAGACAAGCCAAAGCAGGGATGGTGCAGAAACAAGCCAAGGGTGAAGACAGACAGCGGGCAGAGAATATTCAATAACAGCCAGGAGGTCTGAAGCCATTTTTACTTTTAGGAGTGCTAGTCTACTGGGAATAAGTTTTTTTTATTTCACAGTCTACCTGGGTAAATGTTATATTATTTGTTAGGAATATATAGGACTTTGTTGAATAGTGGAGAAAATATGTTGTGGCCATTACAAAAGTACAAAATTATTTTCCCATAGTTGCTTTCATGCAGTTAGAGCTCTCCAGAATAAATGGTTACCAAATATGTGTCCTGACTAATTATTGAGCCAGGAACAAAGGTACACAGTTTAATATAAAATAAATATTTAGCAATGAATTATGCTGTTATTGTTCAAGGGTGTTTGGCACCTGTGTGCAAATATATTTATGGTTGTATTAGAAGTTAACATCGGTAGTGGGCAAACAATATTTATTCTGTGTGACATTCACACATTTTTGCTTCGGTGTGTACCATAAGTAGTACTTTTATCTATAATCTTTATCAAACATTTCCTGGGCACACTACTCAAAGCAGAAGCTTTCAGTGACAGCTTGGTTCCAGTCTGGGGACAATGTTAAGTGCTTCATTTAAGAGCCAGTGGTCTCCCTGAACAATATATGCATTGAAACTAGCAGTGCATTGCTCAAAGAACTGAATGTTTCACTGGTAAGATGTTACAACTGGAGACAAGCTAAACCACTGCAATTTGAACAGTGAACTAATAGACCAAATTGGCATCATAAGTAAATTATACTGTTTTATGTGGAACATTCTAATCTACTGATGCCATTTCCTTTTAGGTCACCATTTACTGTACCATGCAATAGAAAGTGACCATGTAATTTCACAGGATTTTAATGATTCCAATCGAGTCAGTCTGAGCCACATTTTGCGCCACAAAATTATTTGGGCTGTGCAAGTCAGGAATATTTAAGGGAAACGAAAATATGCCAGAGCACAGAAAAAAGGAAAGCCATAAATGGATCTTATAAATTAAGAGGAGTACTATTCACAGGGGCGAATGGAGGATTGTCGGGGGGGGGGGGGGGGGGGTTCCCCCCCGACCCCCCCAAAAAAAACCCACGAGATCAGCTCCGTTTCTTCAGCGCTGTCCTATACAGCAGCCACAGCGCTGTCTAAGAAGCATCCGCGGCAGTGCTGTATACACTACAGCACCGCCGCGGATGCTTCTTTGACAGCGCCGCGGCTGCTGTATAGGACAGTGCAGCTATAGCGGCCACTTAGTTAGCGCATGGGGGGTTTCTGGAGACTCAGAAACCCCCCCTGCGTGTGCCACTGATTCAAATCAGGTATATTTGATGCAATAGCATGAAGTAAAACATTATTAGGGTCCTCTTAACATTTTCAATCCGAGGGGCCATTTTTCAAGGGTAATGCATAAAGCGATGTTTAATTGAAGAGGTAGCGAAACAGTCAGATGTAACAGCGTGCTGGCTCTAATTGGCTTCCCCTGGTTGTATTAAAGTAATTCTATCGATTTAAAATAAGCATTGCTCAATCAATTGTATGTGTGTCCAAAGCACATGGTGGTTTATTTTAGCAGATGTAAATAGTCAACAATTCAATACATTATTATATTATGATGAAGTACAGTACAGCACAGCCAATACCAAAAGATAAATACATACATACCACTGCAATCGCTGCGCTTCCATGGGTCCCAATGGAACAGTGTATCTGTTAGATAACTGTGGTCAGAGTAGACTGAGAGCCAAAGGAAGCGCAGCTATATTATATACAGTACAGTGTTACACTTGTACAATAGAGATGACGTAGATTGTTTCTATAGGTCCAGGCACAGGGTGGCTTCAGGGTAAACAGTTCATAGGCTGATTCAGTCTAAGGAATCCAAAGGAGGGGGTCGTCTCTCCAAGGGTCTGCTCCTTTCATAGCCAGCATCATACAAAGGATTATTCCCTAATATCAATAACTAAAGTATGCAATGTGCGATCTCTTCGCCGACTGCACCGGACAGCTGCTGATGATTAGGGGATCAATATGATATCAGGCATGACACCTTTCCTATAACCTAAACCTTTAATAACACTACAATGTACATATAATCACTATATATATATATATATATATATATATATATAGACTAATAATAAACCAAATACTATCTGCTCCTGAATTACAGTGTAACAGAACCAATATGAAATTATATAAATAACTAAATGTTGTAATGCGAGTGTGTGCATGCGTATTTTACCGTGCGAACGCACCACGCCACGTAACACATGGCGTACGGATCGCATTTGCATGGCTAAACAATATTAAACCAATATACTTTCATTCATCCAATTATACGACAACAGTTGCCAGGGAGAACTGTACTAACATCAAGAATTCTTACGGAACCAGGTAGGGATTTAAAAAAAAAATACCATTGTTGACTTTTGTAAACGGTACATGAAGCAATAAGGCTCATTTACAAATGTGCAATAATAAAATCATCTTGCATCAATGGACTTTTTGATTCGCAGCTTACTTTTGCATGCATATATTCATTTCTATAGTTAGCTGCATGGATTTTGAGACCAAGAAGGTGGCATCTGTAGGGGTGCAAAAGTTTAAACAGACCAATGCAATGAGACATGAGACAGTTTAAACAGACCAATGCTGAAACATGCAAGTAGTTTTTCATTATTATGGCGTACGGATCGCATTTGCATGGCTAAACAATATTAAACCAATATACTTTCGTTCATCCAATTATACGACTTCAACAGTCCACCCTTTGATAGTATAATAAACTATCACCTTAAAGATGTTATATGCAGGATCTCAGTACCACGTTTCATTGTTATGTAATACAAATCCCCCTTGGTGTATGACCATGCTGTTTGTAGATCTAAACAAGTTATCGTAAGAGAGAGTCTCAATCCTCTAAACGATTTCTTCTTTTACTATAAACCGTACACTTCTGGAGCTTGGAGATAACCTTTTGTATGCCCTTCAAGGGTGCAATAAAACACTTAATACATTATTTGGAAAGGTACATGGTACAGTAGAACATGTATCAGCTATACAGAATTCTCTACTACAGTTCTTCAAGTTTAACAGGTTCTTCTGTCCAACGCATGTCTTTAAGCTCAGAATACGTTTAAACACTTCATGTTCATCAATAGCATCATCCTATGTCTATCAATAATGTCATATACAATCTACTTCAGCCTGCGTTAATATACACACTTCTAATAATGTCATCAGTTCTTTTCATCAACACTTGTGGGCGGGCTATTGTCTGTTCGTTCTTCCCAGTCTCCCAATACTCAGATTAAACAGTGATCGGTTTGCAAAGCATTGGGAGACTTCAGACTAAGGGACCTAGGTGTCCTACTTTTTTCCCTAGTGACCTCCCACCCATAGTTCGGGTACCTCAAGAATATTTAGTGGGAAGAGAACTAGTCCTACTTGATATAATCACTGAGGCACGTGTGAGCACACCCAGCACTTTGTTTGGTCTAATACCTTACCCTCCCAAGAATGATAATCATTCTCAAGGATGCCTGCTCAAGTCCGAATATTACTGGACTGGCATCGCTGGGTGTGTCTCTTTTCTAACCATGGGGTCGCCATACTTACGGACGTAATGCTACTCAGACAATAGCCCCTCGCACTTTCTCCAAGCTCCGGGGTTTCCAAATTTTCCTTTACCCCTGAATTGAATAGAGTAATTGGCTGGACTGATTATGCTACTAACTTCTTCCTCCCCAATACCTCCTTATCATTACCTGAACCAGTCTCTGTCACCTGCTAATAATCAAAAGAATTAACCGCCCTGAGAAGAGAATGAAATGAGAGAACACAAAACAGGAAAAACTACAACTTCATGCTGGACAACAGTCTTAGCCTTTGGCTCAGGTGCTACTAACTGCATTCGAGGCCTTCCAGTACAGACTCATGAGTGCCCTTGGACCCTTCTCTGAGTGTTGGCCCCTCTGCAGTGGGTGGAATGGGCACCAGTGTGTCTCTGCTACCCTTGAAGCCGTGATGCTGGTAGCCTACACCTGGTTTCTGTCTGTCAAATAACCTAAGCTTAAGAAATTTCTGCTCCACAACTTACTCTCCCGATCCAACATCCTGAACAGGAAACAGTGTTTTGGACTTTCTTGGTTGCTGTCTCACTATTTACCTTCTCTCAAGATCTAACCTAGCCTCCCAGTTACAATCTCATCTCACTAGGGGTCAAGAACATTTCAAAAACTGACAGGTTAGGAGTCTGCCCAGGAGTGATCTTTTGGTAGCGGGAAAGGACTAGTGGCCGAAGCTATCAGTCATTTCAATCAAGTTCCAACTCTTATTCTATTCAATTCGTTCTACCGAGTACCACTACTTTATGTTCACACTGGTTTATGGTTAATTGAAAGTATGTGATTTGTTACCACTACTCATACATTATACCTCTATTATCAATAACATGAATACCCCTATCATCTATTATAACTCTAGGACTATGACATTGAATAACAAAAGCTTTGAGTATGATACAGTAATACATTAGACACATTTCAATACACCTCTACCCAGACATATTTCATTGGTACACCAGTGTATACTTGAGGATCCTGCATTGTGGTAATTGGATGACGTGTATTTGTTTTACCTGGAGGAAAACCCATCAGCAGGAGGGATATGGGATGGCTCTATTGGTCTACCTTGTCCATCTCTCCAGAGTCCACCAGACTCCTCACCACATCTCTTCACCTTCCAGACAGTTTATTCCTCAGGTAACACAAATCTTTATATATTAACCAATATGTGTATGCGTGCATGCGTGCGTGCGTGCGTGTGTGTGTATGTGTGTGTGTGTGTGTATTCACATTTCAGAACTAAAACAATACAACGAAGAACAAAACAAAACATAGATTTGTTAACTGTCACATAAAACCCTGCCGTCTATTTGACAGCTATGTTCGCCCTGGTGTGACAGCCATGTATGGTCGTGTGTGTAAGTGTGGACCTTACTAGCAGCTACTTCAGTTGGTAACTGTGTCACTGTATAAAGTCCTCTATGTAGTGTCCTAATCATGTGCTGGTATTGCTATAAAACAATTTCTCAGTCACCTCAACATCGCCCCCTTGACTAGAAAAATGCTGAAGACCAATGTATATCAATCGATTTTCCCTCTGCCAACTCACATGTCATTCTCAATACCTCACATTCAGCTACTTGACTAAGTGGGAAAGGCAAAGGGGTCTATTTCTATAACACTTTCTTCAAATATAACAGTATCCAGTACATGCCTGTCTAACAGTGAAAAAAATATAAAACATGAAAATTCTACATTTTCTAGGGTTTCACATTATGTCGTATCTTGTGGTATAAATCCTACTCCAATGTTCTATACAGAGATGCATATCTGTATGCCTAACCTCCAGCAATCTCCTATCCACCCTTTGTGCATCCATATAAAGGCACAATTTTGTACAGGAGGCATGATTCAAAACAAAACAGATATGCAATCTATAAAACATGAATCGTATTTCCACAACAGAACCTTTCTGCTTAAAATCAGCAGTTTCTATACACATGAAAACAAAACCCCTGACTGTTTCTGTAACTCATGTCAATCTAGTGTGTGTATCTCTGAATTTGTCTTATGTAACAAAATTAAAATATGTTTTAGCCCCATTGTTGAGACTGTGTCTGATTTTATCTCTACCAGAGGAGAGAGAGAGAGGGAGAGAGAGAGAGAGAGAGAGAGAGAGGGAGAGAGAGGGGGAGAGGGAGGGAGAGAGAGAGACTAGCGTTTGTGTAAAAAAAATGAGAAATAGGAAAGCAATGAATGATGGGAATATAAAGATTTGAATACAAACATACATGCAGAAAGGGAGATTTTTTTTACAACAAAATGACAGCTGGATTGGACTCTGACTCTATGGGGAAATGGCTGTATTCATTCCACTGCTCCCCTTAGCTATTTGCTAACTATGACCCCTCCCCATACTTGACTAGGGGGTCTTAACAGTGCAATCCAGCGTTGTCCATCATTTGTTCATTAAGAACTCGGTATCTCATTGACTATATACCTTTTCAACAGACTTTCCTAACTTATAATAGAGAAATGTAAAAATTAACTGTTGATGACTCATCTGAGATACATAAACGATATTTTGGAGCAAAGTACGTATATAATTCATTGTTGGATAATGATTCTCAGCCAAACAAATTATCATGAGACACTGCAGCCTAACAAAGAGTGTTCCATTTGTCTATTGTTAGTTAGTCTTTCAAGAGTAATTCTTCTGTTTCTCTATCTCACCCCTTTTAAACACTAGTCTATACTTCTTTTGTCTGCCTTTATCTGTGAAGAAAAGACAAGATAATTATCTTTAAACAACAAACAAACCAAGCATTCTCATTCTTTACCATCGGCCAGCGATTAGGAAAACAAGCATTTGACAACATAAAACAAACAAACAAAATCAACAAAGATTACTTTTTAAACTCAGTTTCTTCCTAAAAGTACACACTAATACCTACCATAGATTAAACCTAGAGTCGGCTATATTTCTCCTCCAAAATATTAGTTGTTACAGAGTGTGCAATCAATCGTAGGGGAACCTCTGAGAGAAGTGTACGCCTCTTTTGTGATTGTCTATGTGATTTCAAACCCAGGTATCCGTTCTTCTCTCTACACAGTTCTTACTCATGTGTCCCTTCTTACGGCAGTAGAAACACGTCCCTGTCATGTCTGCACAATATTTTGCTAGGTGTCCTATTTTATTGCATTGAAAACACTTCCTCAACTCATGTTGTTTCTCTTCCTTTTTACAATCTCTCCTAATGTGTACTTCTTCTCTGCAAATGTAACATCTCACTATTCTGGGTTTCCTGTTATGTGGGTTGTATGCTGGTGGTCGTGTGTGCAGTCCCTCTATTGCTGGGATACTTACCATCAATACCCTATCACTTAGTGTCTCTTTCTGTTTATTCATACTTCTATCATGTTCTATAGCTGACTCCCTGAGAGCACATACAGTGGTTCCTTTCCAGTATGGTAATGAAGTTTGCACCCTTCTTTTCAAGTTTTCCCTGAGGCCATCCATTAGAACTTTAACAGCAACCTCTCTGTAGCGTACATTATCTTTTATGTCTGGTACCCCAGTATATTTGCCCATTGCTATCAGAGCTCTGCAAAAATAGTCTGTTGCATTTCCACTATCTTTTTGCTGGATAGTAAAAATTTTACTCCAGTCCACTATCACTGGGAAATATATGGCCAACTGTGTGATTATATGTCTAATATTGTCCTGATTATCATCCTCGGTTAAGGATTCATCCTCCTCCAACATACAATCCTTAATGAACTTTTGTATATCAGTATTGAGAGGAAGGCAGGTCTTCAATAATACTCGCCAATCGTTATTGGTTGGCTCATACATATTACCATAATATCTAATAAACTGCTGACATTTGGTCAAATCTTTCCTAGGATCAGGGAAATCAGACAAAATTGAAAATGTTTCAGACTTAGTGCATGTATCATGCTTTGCTACATGTTTTAAGGGAATGTCACCATCTCTGTCCGCTTTCCCATTGGGAACTGTTGTAGTGCAGACAGGATGTAAGTGTACCAAATGACTATGTTCTGAACTAGTTGCTGAAATTGCTGCTGCAGTACAATGGATGTCTCCCCCTGTGTTAACCTTTTCATTATTCTCACCACTTTCAGCCGCTGCCCCTGCTGGTGGGACCGTCCCTCTTCTTTGTCCTGAAACATTACTTTTAACATTACTTAAAACAACATACAAGTTACTAGTTACAGTTTTTACATTTTTGGTATTGGCTGTACTTCCCGCCCCGACCGAATTTTGTCGGGGGCGTGTTTGCGCTCAGTTCGCCACGCTTAGCAACGCACACTTCCGGAATGCTTGTTTCCGGTACGCTTACTTCCGCTGAACACGCGTTTTTCGCTACACTCACTTCCGCTGTGCGTTCGCTGCTCTGCCACGTGTTACCTTCCATTTGCCACGATTTTAAACAATGATTTTGTGCATTTCTCACTTTCGTTGACTTAATCAACCGTACTTTATCTTTTACGGTATTTAGTACCTCTGCATTAAAACTCCCTATTGTTGGGAAAGGCCTATCACAATCTTTGGTCATTTCGACCCACGTGTCACAATACACAGTTGCGTATGCACCATATTTTTCACACATGAGAAATCTCGCTGACTCAATAGGATCTTCCTTAGGCAGCGTATAAAAATAGTCAGGTTCTGGGCGCTTGTAAAGGAAAGATATATCAATTTAATATGGATAGGTCCACAATACGCTCCGGCCGGAACGAGACAGCTTAGATGTGTTAAACAATTAACATGCATCAATTGACACTGCCGAAAACAATGATAATGGTAAAAAACACTATAAACTCAGTGTGATTGAAAATATGGTTAGAGTGCACTTGCAAGCTACTAAAATATGAAATGACAATGGTATGAACCGCAAAAAGGGAATGTAAGGAAATATAATGTCCAGGCAGTACAATGGCCATCTCTAGCGTATGCTTAGCACCCATGTTGAACAATATACCTTCTACCCGGAACACAGACACACCGCAATGCTCTGTTCCTTCCGGCCAACAATACCCTTTTATGTGGAATACAGAAACACCACAATGCTCTGTTCTTTCCACCCAACAATTTCAACTCTTTTGCTATAATCACCGCTAGAGATCTATAATGCTCGGTGAACGTATTTCCTTTAGCCGCGTTCACTCGCTTTTCTCGCACCAGGCGAGGATCCCTAATACAGAAATATCACTGTGGGCCCCAAGGGCTATCAGTTCCTCGATACCCTGGCTCAACCACAAAAATCTGCTGAGTTTATTATAACTGGTAGCACAAAGTCGATACAATCAACCAGCCTTTCCAACATAATTCCTCCTAGCTGCTTCACCAATTCGCACTAATCGGTGCGGTTAGATCGCACTGCCTACCAATACTAATTATTAGCAAACCTTGCGATCTATTGGTAGTGCTTTGCGAAAACACGGTTTTCGCATTCGGTATACCTGCCCTGTATACCGTCCTTCAGTTGGGCAATCCGCCTCGTCAGACAGCAACTGAGTACAATGAATAATAACAGTGTATCTACACTATACACCTTTTCTGCGCAGAAAATTAAAAGTTCCCAACAATAGTAATAATGTCTCAGAGGCTTTCACAAGTAATTATACTATGCATATAATAACTATCAAAACGATTGTTCAACCACGTGGCAAATCTACCGGAAGTTCCCGTACGCACAGCAGGAAATACACATACGCTCAGCAATGCAATACACTTTAAAACGTAAAACAACAATGAAAAGAAACATTTTTCTTTCTTGTCCCTAGATTCCAATTAGCGTTCCTTCAGTCTATGCAACAACGGACATTCGGCTTCGCAACACACAGTGAACCACAGGTCTTAAACACATTACGTTCTTTCCTGTTATGCGACACGTCCGTCAATCCACCCTTTGTTGAGGAACCGAATATCGTAAGCGTTGCATACCTGCCGATAACGTAACTCACCTTCGAGCCCACAAATTATTAAAGTAATTCTATTGATTTAAAATAAGCATTGCTCAATCAATTGTATGTGTGTCCAAAGCACATGGTGGTTTATTTTAGCAGATGTAAATAGTCAACAATTCAATACATTATTATATTATGATGAAGTACAGTACAGCACAGCCAATACCAAAAGATAAATACATACATACCGCTGCAATCGCTGCGCTTCCATGGGTCCCAATGAAACAGTGTATGTGTTAGATAACTGTGGTCAGAGTAGACTGAGAGCCAAAGGAAGCGCAGTTATATTATATACAGTACAGTGTTACACTTGAACAATAGAGATGACGTAGATTGTTTCTATAGGTCCAGGCACAGGGTGGCTTCAGGGTAAACAGTTCATAGGCTGATTCAGTCTAAGGAATCCAAAGGAGGGGGTCGTCTCTCCAAGGGTCTGCTCCTTTCATAGCCAGCATCATACAAAGGATTATTCCCTAATATCAATAACTAAAGTATGCAATGTGCGATCTCTTCGCCGACTGCACCGGACAGCTGCTGATGATTAGGGGATCAATATGATATCAGGCATGACACCTTTCCTATAACCTAAACCTTTAATAACACTACAATGTACATATAATCACTATATATATATATATATATATATATATATATATATATATATAGACTAATAATAAACCAAATACTATCTGCTCCTGAATTACAGTGTAACAGAACCAATATGAAATTATATAAATAGCTAAATGTTGTAATGCGAGTGTGTGCATGCGTATTTTACCGTGCGAACGCACCACGCCACGTAACACGTGGCGTACGGATCGCATTTGCATGGCTAAACAACATTAAACCAATATACTTTCGTTCATCCAATTATACGACTTCAACAGTTGCCAGGGAGAACTGTACTAACATCAAGAATTCTTACGGAACCAGGTAGGGATTTTAAAAAAAAAATACCATTGTTGACTTTTGTAAACGGTACATGAAGCAATAAGGCTCATTTACAAATGTGCAATAATAAAATCATCTTGCATCAATGGACTTTTTGATTCGCAGCTTACTTTTGCATGCATATATTCATTTCTATAGTTAGCTGCATGGATTTTGAGACCAAGAAGGTGGCATCTGTAGGGGTGTAAAAGTTTAAACAGACCAATGCAATGAGACATGAGACAGTTTAAACAGACCAATGCTGAGACATGCAAGTAGTTTTTCATTATTATGAAAAAAGAATTTGAAAAAAAAACTTGAATTCTCTGGGTTAAAGGTGCCAGAAACCCAGATCTGCTCCTATTCTTTTAATAGGGCATATTTTACTCCTTACAGTGGCACTTTTGCAGGAAAGCATACCTTTTAAGCAATATTGTAAAAACATAAAAATATATAAACACACAAAAGTGTAACATAAAAAATCCCAAACTGGGATGTAATGTAGTTTAGGAGAAAAACATAAAAGTTTTAATTAAATAAGGAGTAAAAGTAGAGTTAGGTTTCCCTTTGATGTGATTTTATTATTGTTTTTACCATGTGCATTTTCCCCAAACTCTGACAACTCGCCTATGTAGATTGATTTGTACAGAGGTATAAAAATAGGAATACACCTTGAAATGCTCTATGCACACAAGTAGGTGAATTTGCACAATAAAGAAGCAGTAATTGGCCTCATTTATTGCAATAAATAATAAATCATAATAATATGCATTAATGTGTCTGAAACAGACTTCTAACATATATTTGAACTGTATTGTATGAAGGCCACAGACGTCAAAGCCAAATGGCAAATGTCCAAAATGACCCAAGCCTTTTTTCTTTTTTTTTAGTTTCAATGACAAGGGAAATTATTATACTGTCTGGACAACAAAAGACTAATTATGATATGTAGCATAATCTGATGTCCAAAAGAGAAGTTAACTATGTCAACCTATTTCATTTTCTAAAAAAATACTTGTCATTGATGAAATATAACATAAAATAAAGTAGAATTGTTTCCCTAAATACTTATGTTTTTGAATGCATAGGTTCCGATCCAGTAATTTGTTCTATAATTTATAGGTACATCTATATATTTATTATATCATCCAGTAATTTGATCTATAATTTATAGGTACCTCTATTTCAAGAGTATCATCCCTGAGTACTACATAATAATGGCAAACCTCTGGAGTACTTATCCACTGTTCCCATGATTCTCTCTATACACTAAGTAGTACATAGCAGTGCATCGTATGTCAGTTCTGCAATGTTGCCAATGACAGATTTATATAAAAAGTATTAGGTAGAGCATTAGAGAACCACCACACCACAACAGTGACATTTTCAGATATAAACCATGGAGGCACAATACATTGTTCATTGTTTTGGAAGGTGAAATTCCAGTAACATTCTTTTAAAAAAGTAAAGTATTAGATGACTTTGGGTGTTTATTTTATGGGATTTCACATGATTCCAGCACTGAATCTTTTACTCACCTATCACACGGCTTATAGACTTGCTGAATCGCCCCCAAACCGTGCTCTCACATCCATACACACCTATGATCTGCCACCACTTATTGAATAAGGGCAATAGGACCCCAATATACTATCACATACTGGCCCAAATGATGCACACTGGTTAGCAATGCACACATCAGCATTCAAAGTGTTAACACATCAAACCTCTGTTACACAAACTTAGCTTCTGGAACACTATGCTTGTTAGTCAATTGGGTTAACAACACACCAGCATTCAAAGAGTTAACATGGTCAAGCAATACTCTTTATTAAAGGCTGATGGATTCATTACAATACAAAGGACAAGACTTTAGATTTAATATACAAAGGTACAGGGCTTTTGGATATAATAAAATAAGTAACATATATTTGTTGGTATACAACAAAAAATGCAATACAGTTATAAAAACAAAAGGGATCAAATTACAGAGAATAGAATTTATGCATCATAATCTGTATGCTGAGGACAAGGCAGAAAGAAATTGAGAGCCCTTCAGTTAGACTAAGACACCAGAAACCGTATAGTTGGTATCTATACTTCACAACTCTTGTGTGGTTTCTGTCCCTAAGTACAGAGTGACACACTGATATCCAAATTGTGAAAGATGAAGGCATGTTCCTTGAAGTTAATATTTTCTATATATTGTATTGGTCTAAAAGGGTGCTCTGCCATATGACTTTCCCTAATTTACACCTAGTGCTTTACTTATTTTTACAATACCTTAATTAGACAGTCTACTCTAAATCGAAAGGACATACCTGATCAAAGGGAATGCATGGCTTTGATCTGCATATATAAAGTTAGCTTCTGAAAGAATGTATGAGTTTAAACTAATCACCTCCCGCAGAGCTTACTGACCAAATGTTTTTAAACACTTTTATCTGAGAGGAAATCATGTATATTCCTATTTGTCAGTTTACTATTTATTTGGGCCCTCACCATGACATTTAATATTTTATTTGGGCCCTCATCCTGACATGGAGCTTAGAGTAGAGATTGGTGCAGTAGCAGTTTGAAACCAGTGAGAGTAGTATCAGTAGCAGGTTGTACCAATTGAGCATAGTATTAGGTGGTAATGGGATAGGATATATTAAAGAGGTATGATTTAAAAGAGCATTTGAAGGATTGAAGGTTGGGGGAGGGACTGGTCAGGTGATGTAGGAAATTTAATATGTGGGTAGCAGCACTGGAGAAGTCTTAGATGTGGGAGTAAGAGGTTGCAATCAATGAGGAGGTGATATGTAAGTTGGAGACAGATCTAAAAGTATGTGAGGGAGATTATAGCAAGACAAGCCTTGAGACCTACGAAGGTGAGGTGTTGTTGAGAGATTTGTATGTGAGGATGAGTAGTTTGAATTGTATTCTGGAGAGTATGGGGTGCTAGTGTAGGGATTGACAAAGTGGTGTTGTGGATGTGGAGCATGGAAATTAGAAAGCCATTCTCATGGTGGCATTTAGAACAGACTAAATCAGGAAGAGACATGTGACAGGAAGGTCAGGGAAGAGATAGTTGCAGTAGCCAAGAGGAGAATACGAGTTTTGGTTGTTGATAGTGTGGGAAATTTGAGGGGGGTAACACTTATAGGAAGGAGAGTTTAGCTTTGGACATGTTTAGCTATAGGTAGCATTGGGATTTCCATGGTAGAGGGACAATTGGACACATGAGGTAGTAGGGAAGGGGTGAGGTCAGGGATGGAGGGGCATATTTGGGTATCATCAGTTTAGAGATGGTGGTGGAGGCTGAAAGAGTTCTGGGAAGTGACACAATAGCTTAGCTGTAAGAAGATCATTGATCACTTTATTGAGGGCAGTCTCAGTTAAGTGTTGAGGGCCAGAGGCAGGATTGCAAAGGGTCCAACTAGTGAAGATGAAGCTTGGTTGCAGAGAGTCAAGGTCAGAGTGAGAGGAGAGAATCTATATGAATACATTAGCTACTCAAATAGTTTGGAAGTAAGGTTGATGAGGGAAGTAGGGTAATTAGAGAGAGGGCCTAGTTCAAGACATGGTTTCTTGAGGATACATGAGAGGTATTTATGTTTAAAGGCAGAATGGATTGTGTCTGTGGATAGGGACAGGCGAAAGAGAAGAACTAGTTACAGGCAAATCATTGAGGGAGCACAGAGGAGTTGAGATGTGAGAGTTATGAAGGTGGCAAGGTGAGGCTAAAGGAATGGAAGTTGTGGTAAGAGACCAGGGGGTAAATGTATCAAGCTGCGGTTTGCATTTTTCAGCAATTTTCTCAGATGAGTTTCAGCCCCTCAATGTATAAAAGTGCAAGTTAATAGTAAATCACCAGTAAACTGATATAACCAAAATTGACATGCTATAAATCGCCTTCCTGACTCTTGGGCATTCTGACAATACAAGTCGCCATATGTGTGAAACTACGATTTAGCAAATCAGTGCAAATCTTGCTGCGAAAAATGCCACAATCAGCACACTGCTCTGGATAGGCGAGATTAGCAACCACATCAGCCATTGGTCTATGTAGGCTAATGATGTCTATAAATAAGACCCCCAAATGTTTATTAATCTGAGGGTGTATGAACGTTGAGTAGCTAGGAGATGTTTTGTTGGTTGTTTAGGAGGAAAATTAGCATTTGGAGACTGCACAGAGAAGTAGAGAAGAACATCACCAGTACCAGGGTCTGCTTAGGCTATGCAGACCATGTGATTTTAGAATGTTGCAAACTTCCTGCAGCTGTATCTTCAGTTAAGAGATGATAAGAGAACATTTTGGTCCAATGCATTATCTGGGTTGCAAACATTATTGCGTTCTCTACTTTTTTTACAACTAGCTTATTTCAGTCTGTCTGCTCACAGGTTGTAGAGCTTGCACAGGCAACATTCTCCAGGCACTTATCTGTAGGGTTAAGTGCTCTTAACAAACTGTCAACTACATACATGTACTTCCCCCACCAGGTTTCTGAATGGCATGAGTTGAAGTTAGCACTCTATAGGCTTTTAAGATTACCTAATATCTTGGAGGCCATAGATTGCACATCAAGCGCTGCAGTCTATACCAACAGACACCATTCAGCCAGTCAGACCTGTTACACAAATTTCAGAATGGTGAAATGTCGGAGGGATGGATACTGGGCATGTGATATAATAATCATGCAGATTCATGCAATATATATATATATATATATATATATATATATATATATATATATATATATAAAGATGAAAGAGGAGGCGCACAATAGTGTAGTACAGTATATTGTTGGAGCCAAACAAGAATCCAAGAAAGGAACCAAATCACGAGAGTAGAGTGAGCCAAAACTTCCCACCATGTGGAGAACTACAATATCAGAGGTGGATAAAAAACATATATGGTGAGGAATCACAGAGCCACATGGCATTCAAGATAGTCCCATTAAGCAAGGTGCAAAAAATAGGGACAAACAAGTCACACTGGTGTAGATATATGCGTACCAGAAGCCAAAAACTTTATGGCTTATCTGTAGGGTACTCGGTGCAGGAGCGCCTTAATTTCTCTCAGTTCCTGGCTGCATTCGTGTAGAAAAAGGGTGAAGGTAACAAAGGTTTCAAAGTTGAGGAGGAAAAAGAGGTCTATGTGAAAATTAAGGAGGAGGAAGATCCTACAGATATCAGCACAGGTAACCAATCGTTTAACCCTGGTGGCTGAAGATTGACTACATCCTTACAGTCTACAGGATATCCCTACAGAGAAGCCATAAAGTTTTTGGCTTCTGGTACGCATATATCTACACCAGTGTGACTTGTTTGTCCCTATATTTTGCACCTTGCTTAATGGGACTATCTTGAATGCCATGTGGCTCTGTGATTCCTCACCATATATGTTTTTTATCCACCTCTGATATTGTGGTTCTCCACATGGTGGGAAGTTTTGGCTCACTCTACTCTGGTGATTTGGTTCCTTTCTTGGATTCTTGTTTGGCACCAATAATATACTGTATTCCATTATTGTGCGCCTCATCTTTCATCTTTTTCTAGATTTTTTCCTGCTACATCGCTTGGTTCAGAGGATTGGCAGCCGCCCGCACAGGGGAGGTGTGACATAAGAAGGAACCAGTTCAAGTCATTGGACTTTATTAACATTGTACTGGTGTAGTATCTTAGCGCCATTTGTATCTATTTTGTATATATATATATATATATATATATATATATATATATATATATATATATATATATATATATACATATATATATATGTGTGTGTGTTTGTGTGTTTTATCATTTTTTGGGTGCAATTAATTGTTTGAAATTATGTCTCATTCTAGGTGACTCAGGATATGAGTGTCAATCATGGTTAATGACACCTCTGTTGAATCTACAGACTCCTGGACAACATAGATGCAATGACCCATTAGAGGAGTGATAGAATGTTCCTTTGGACTATAGAAGACTAGATTCAGGTGCCTTGATAAATCTGGTGGTGTTCTTCTCTATGTCCCAGCTAAGTTGGCTGATATCGTATTGTCGTGGAATCTGCTGTATAATTTGGTACCTAACCAAAATATACTTCTACCACCGGCTGTAAATAGTGACAAAGGAGGGAAGCTCATAACATCAGCTGATGTGGAGAATATAGAGGGCGGGAGGCAGGTCAGATAAAGGATAATACAGACATATTTTTTTACATGCATATGGTTTATCATTCACTCAATACGGTGGTTTCTTTTTATTACACTGTATTTACTGTTTGGTATATATTCTTGTAGAAATTTCAGCATAAACACATGCAAGTTTGACTTCAACCTCTGTCACCAATTAAAATATTTTTAACACTTATATCATAATTACCCAAATAAGCATCTTAACATAAACCACAACGGCTAATACCAGTTTGCATAAAATTTAAACTGTATTTTTGAATAATTAGTTATAAGAACTGTAAGAAAACAATGTTTCAAAGTTTTACACTTCTATAATATTTAGCAATGTATTTGTGGGGAAAAAAGGCACAAAGGTTTTCATAAACAGCACTAACAAATATCTCTTATTTCTTTCTTTTAGGTGTGGGCTCTGGATCTTTGAGACTGCTGGTTGAAGGTTGTCTTCCTCCCTGATATGTTCACTAGAATGTTGTGGAGTAGGTGGCATTGATGCTGGTGGCGTGGTGTTCTGGCTGCTGTCACCTAAGGATGATGACACAGGTAGGCTGGCCATGAGTAGATTCTGCATTTGGGCACAGGGCAAAAGTAGATTTACAGGGAGTTCTCTCACAGCCCCAGTTAGACAATTAATTGCCGTATTCATGTGCAGTTCTGTCTGACGGATCTTATGCAAATGTTTCATCCTTTTAGTCAGCTGTTTTTGGATTCCTCTCATATTATATTGATGGAATTTATGTAAATTGATTTACCCTTCCCTAAAGTGTTCTATGAAACTTGCCAAATTTGGACCAGTTGCTGGTTCCGCTGGTTTGGTGGGGCAATTTGAGGAAGGCTCTGTGTTGCAGGATCTGCAGTCTCCACAATTTCAGAAACATGATCAACAGATTCCAAAATAATGTATGGTTCAGCTGAATCCATCGCAGACTCTTGAGACATATACACTTGTAATGTTCCTTTGTTAATTAAACCAACCAAAATATTAATCAACATTACCTGTGCCAAACCATTTACAGTGGTTTATGTGTATTGACAGTGACACTAAATATGTAACGTTTTTTTTTTCCTAGGTGGATTTACCTTCTAATGAGTCGTCATCATCATGCCTAGCGATTGGTGGCGTTTGAGATGAACTTGTGTATTTAAAATTGGTGGATGATTGATATTCATCATCATCATCATCATGGTGCATGGAATTCAGTGTCAAAGAGGGTAGGTCAAGTTTTCTGTAATAACAAGGAGGTTGAGGGAATTCAAGCTTGTTGAACACTAATCTAGCATTTCAAAGTGCACAAGAAAATCGGAGGGAGTGTAGGGTCTGTGGATGAGGTTGGAAGTATTGGGGATTTATGGTGAGTGGAAAGTTATGGGATTGATGGAGGAAAAAGGGCAAAGATTTGGGATTGCGTGGGCCCAGGGTTGGATGAGTTGTCACCAGCAGTCAAGAGCAGTAGTTTTTGAGTAACAGCTGTCTGTAATAGACTAGGAAAATAAGAATTTGCTTTTTAACAGAGCTACAGTGATTTTCAGGGGCGGGCTAGGTAGGGGGGCAGCGCCCCCCCGGGCCGCTCGGTCAGACCCCCCGGATGCAAAAGTCAACACTTTCCCCCGCGGCCGCATCTGATGACATCAGATACGACCGCGTCAGCGCACAGGCGGCCGCATCGTGCATAATTCAACACTTTCCCCCGCGGCCGCATCTGATGACATCAGATGCGGCTGCATCACATGACAGGGGATGCGGCCGCATCATCAAATGACGCGGCCGCATCCCCTGTCATGTGATGCGTCCGCCTGTGTGCCCCCCGGGCTTCCCTCTCCCAGCCCGCCCCTGGTGATTTTCTTCATAATTTATATCTGAAAATCACAAAGGTTGGGGTTTTAGTTATTTTTTAATGAAAACATAAATCCTATTACAGACACGTAATATATATTTAATGACAATCAATATAAATAGAATATAAGTCTTATACAGTAACAAAACATTGGCATTCAAAGTACAACATTAACGCTAACACCCTCCCCCCCTGCGTAATTCTTCTCCCCCTTTCCCATCCCATTTTACTTTTTGCTTTCTGTACCCTTTACTAAAAAACCCATAAAAAAAACCCTTGTTGGAAAAAAAAAAAACAGCACTAAATTAATTCTGCTGATACCTTACGTTTGGGGACGCTATACATGTGGTACTGTGAAACTTTCATGTTCTCCTTAATGTAAATGTGAAATAGTATGAGATAATTTGGTTGCACATTTTATTATCAATTTTTCTGTGGTCATAAATCTGCAGTTTTTGGAATATCTGCTCAGCCAGACAGCTCGCTATCATTGCCAGAAAACACAGAAGCGCTGTAAGGTCAGAGTGACAGAAACCCCTAAAATACTCTACATAATAAGGAAAAGGTCGGCAAAATAAATCTTGTTTGGAGCTGCGTCTGGGTCTTAAAGATCAGATGTTGTTCATTTGATATGTAGAGTCTATATAAAGAGCTGATGGAACAGGGCTCTGCGGAGCAGTTGAGAGGTCCATAAATTAATAACGCTGAAAATTATTCTAAATTTTATTTTATAGACTCGCGAGCAGGGCCTTTTCCCATCTTTGTCTGTTTTACCCAGTTTGTTTATTAGTTTACTGTGTTTGTCCCCAATTGTAAAGCGCTATAAAATATGTTGGCGCTATATAAATAAATGATAATGATAATGATAGACCACACTGCAGTGAAACTATATGATTTTTTTCCAGTGGGAAATCTTCTAAAACACTTTGGAAAATGACTGATGTCTTTCTTAGACAGCTCCCAATCATTACCATTCTAGAGGCAAACCATGACCCTCCATCCCCACCTTTTCTATAATTTGCTTTTCTTAACTAAAATATGAAACTGGGGGCCCCAACAAAAATATCCCCTGAGATATAGAACCTACTATATTTGTTCTTTGGGAAGGATTGCCATCTAGTAATAGCTGATTGGTATAGGATCAAGCATTCCTGGAAAAGCACTGAAAGACATAAAAGAAAGTCTTCCTGTAGCAGAAAAACCCAGGATTCCCATGGTTGGCACAATAATTATAGTTATCCGCTCTCTAATAGAGAATCACTAGCAGGCCATAATAGCTCACTGCCACAGACAGTGGACTGGGAATCGAAGGATTGAAGGTGCTAGTCAGTCATCTGCACCAAAAAGGTATTCAATCTTGAATAATATAAACATTTGTAAGCTTATCCCCTAATTTCCTCCTCACACTTCTCCTATTAAGGGAATCCCAAAGTATTCCAGAAATATTTGTTGGACAGCATACATTCCTTTAATAAAGACTATCATTCATGAGCTCAGAAATTTGTACACTATGCCCTCTCACCCTCCACATCTCCTTATAAATGTCATTCAATCTAAGGGTCACAGCACAATTTTCACTAGAGGGTTGGGGAGGATTATTTAAGGAAAAAGCAATAAGGGGCAAATGAGAAGAAGCAAAAACTATCATTAACCTACTAAAACTGAGATCAGTAAAATTAGCTCAGGAATTTTCAGTTGTAATAAAATTAGACAATCGAACCACAGTCTCAATATGATTGATGGTATTTGGAAATTGTATTTTTTATGACAGTCTGCTGATTGCTTTATTTTTATTTTGTTTTACTATTGGCTGATTTTACAATAATAGATTAATTAGATCTGTGTGAAACATCAGAGTTTATATTTTTTTCCTGTGATCCATGGATTTGAATCCAAGTGCTCAATTTTTGGCTATTTCTTATCCAAATAAAATGGGAGGCAATGAAGGGAGTGTTTAGAAATTTGGATTTGAGCATTTCAAAAACAAATTCATCACATTGCTTCATACTTACCAGAAGAGGTAATTGAGTTTGCCGATTCAATTACCCACCAAAATCTCTTTAATTTCCACATCCCTCAAAGATTTCTTAATTTAAGAGGATGTACAAGCTGGCATATTTTAGCCTGGGAGAAAAAACTTGACTCAGCAGCCTATTATAGACATTTTAAAGTAAAAAGAATGCAGGTGGCCCAATGACCCAGCCCAATGTAGTCAACTTTGGGACTGGTCCAGGGGGCAGATGCCCCCCTGCACCCCAGCCCAGCCAGCCCCTGATGTACTCCATGTTGTTCTAATAGAGTCTCTGACATGGCTTTATGCATTTTTTCTTCCAGCTATTAGTTGGAGTCTGACACAAGGGAAACGCTCATGGATTCAAAATAGGGGCTTACCAGACCTTCTACAGACACATCCTCAGTGCATGTGACTGGCATTTTAGTTGATATTTGGGAGATTCCTCTTTAGTAGAATGGACATGTAAGTAAATATAATGCATGAAGTTAAAAATGGGTAGAATTCTAATAATAATTATTCTAATAATAAATCACAAACCCTGTAAGAGCTTAATGTTTCTTGGGATTTCCTAGTGGGATAATTCCAAGAAGATCAAGCAATCTCTACACTAAAATCATATGGCTCAGCCCATGTATCAGTAATTACCGATCTAACAGAAGCAAAATATATTTTATATTAACAAGAGGGGCATCCCCATTTTATTACTTGCCATATTGACCCTTACTCTCTGATTGAAACCGTATGCTAAAGTCTTTCACTTGCTGTCATTGGCCTTAACAGCCAAGTCAACAGACTTAAATTCATCCATGCAAGGACCCCAGGCTTATTAAAACATCAGGCAGCTGCCCCATCATTTTGAATGAAGGAACTTCTTCTTTTGAAAACAAACCTGTAATTGAATTAGACCTTATAACAAACTCCCACTATCCTTCTTTGTGAATAGTGTTAATCTTAAAAGTTTCAAAGCCATCTAAAACAGAACATCTCTCAATTACCCATCATGTCCAGAAAAGGGAAGCCAAAGTAAGCATAATATTTGGATACTAAGAGACAGAAAAATGCGGGTATCAGTATCAACACTTCATAATTTAAATCCCATGCAGGTACAGGGACGGCTATAAATAACGCACTTTCACAAGGTTTTTTCTTTTACCTGCTATAATGTGAGCAGTTCAATGGTCTTCATTTTAAAACACTATTGGAGACCATAAGAATTGCAAAGATTACAATTCCCCATAAGAATTCAATTTCTGCAGCCCGCATTTTAAGTGCACATTCAGGCTGCAAAACTATACCCCACTCTAAACCAGATCATAAATGTTATTTTGTGTTATATTTAACAGACTAAAGTACCCTCTTCAGTCTATCTGGAGTACAGTATCCCCGGAGGATACACCTTCCACAGGTTGATAACCTGGGCTTTAAAAAAAAACAAAACAGTGGCCTCCTGCTCCAGGAGATGCAGACATAGCATAGTTATTATCCAATAAGTATTCAGGTCTGGTGCTATCACTAGATGAACCTAAGCAGTTGCCTAGGGTGACAGGGTTAAGGGGATGTCTAAAACCTGAAAGAGTGACATAATGTCACTTATTCAATGTCTTGATTGTCATGGCAGTGCAGCTACACGGTACTATCTATCAGCATTATGAAGTATTGGGAACAGGCTAATTAAATAGCAACTGGCAAAATGTTATATGAGACTTGTACATTTATTGTTAACAAACAGTAAGGTAACCTAAATCATTCAATGTGAACAACATCATCATCATCATCGTCACCATTTATTTATATAGCGCCACTGATTCCGCAGCGCTGTACAGAGAACTCATTCCCATCAGTCCCTGCCCCATTGGAGCTTACAGTCTAAATTCCCTAACATACACACACACATACAGACAGACTAGGGTCAATTTTGATAGCAGCCAATTAACCTACTAGTGTGATTTTTTTGGAGTGTGGGAGGAAACCGGAGCACCCGGAGGAAACCCAGGCAAACACGGGGAGAACGTACAAACTCCACACAGATAAGGCCATGGTCGGGAATTGAACTCAAGACCGCAGCGCTGTCAGGCAGAAGTGCTAACCACTTAGCCACCATAATTATATCATCTATAAAGTACAGATTGCTGTTTTGTGAGCTGACCTCAGTTATGTTTCTAGTGTCTAGTAGATTGATAGGCTGCTTTCCATCTCTTGAATATTAGTTCAGCAACAAAATAGCTACCTGTGTGCATTTGTAAATAAGATAAAATTGTACCTATTGTTCTAGGGAAATTCCTTATAACAAAATCTGTATTTTGTAGATAATAGAGCAAATCACTATATCCCAGGATACAACTTTACAAGTGCAATGTAAACTTCAAACTGTGACTGAGAATGGTGTGACTGGTGCACTGTATTTATGTGCTCATAATTTTAATATATTTGCATATATATATTTTTTTTGTAATGAAAATGCATTATGCTGTTTTGACTTGGTAAAGGAATGAAGCAATGAGGATGTCTACTAAAGGACTGTTTCTAGACATTCCAAAAACTGTAAGTACAGTGGTTTCACTCATAGGATATTACTCAGAGGATGTCTCAAGCAGCCAGACATACAGCTGATTGAATATGAAGAATAACGTGCAGTGCACGAGGAAGTGATGATGAGGTGTTCTAGGCAGAAGTCAAGTAAGGATAAGTAATGAAACATATTGTATAATATTGTGAAAGGGAAAATATGTTTTGCTTAAAAATTGTGGTCAAATCTTCCATATAAAATCTGCAACATCCAATTAAGATGAGCTATATTTCATTGACATGCATTCTCAATTCTGCATTTCAAGCTGACGTTGCATATTTTACTATTTTAAAATGGGTATGACTAAAGAAAAAGTAAAGAAAAGGCATTTTCAGCAGAACTAGAACAATCAGTCTTTGTGCAATAAGTTTACTAAGCACTTCTGTATGTAATGTAAATCTATTCACAATAAGAGGAGCCAGAGAATTTTTATTTTACTGTCATTAATATACTAAGCAAATTCCAGCAAATATGTTGTAGGCAACTATAGCATTATTTCTGTTTTATATTTCAAATTTCGTTTCATTCTACCAAGATTTTATTCCAGAAATATTCCAAATTCTAATGACAGAACAGTTTCTTAATGCAAAATAGTTACATAGATAGAATTAGAACTACAAACACCAGCATGCACATGGCCACCTATGCATACTTGTACTTGTAGTGCTACCAGTGTGCACTACAAATGTTGTCCCCACAAGTATATTGCACAGGTAAAAAAAAAAAAAAGGCAAAATGGCTTAAGTTCCGTTATGGTGTCTTATCTGGATAAAGGGTTATCCACCCCCTTTTATGATTTTTTTTTTAGAATATTAGAGTTCTCTTCAGAGTTCAGTGCCATGTCTAAAAACATTTGGCCTCTGGCATTGGTCTTTTATATGGTACTCCTCAGTGACTTCTAACCATCTTAAATTTTACAGTGGGCGGGTGAATTATTCCACACGATCTTGCTGAATGTGAAATTTACATGTGAAATAAGTATGACAAATTAATTGGCATACTTGGAATATTGTATTATTAATTTGGACTATGATGGATCAAAACTTATAAAACGTTTTGTGAAGTACTTTATTCACTTAAACTTTATTTGAAAAATGTGGGTCATGGATTGTCTAGTCAATGAGGCTGGTTGAAGATTTGGGTGGTCCCACTGCTCATATGTAAAATGTTTAAATATTTATATTACATGGCAGAATGGCAGAGCACAGGCATAACTGTAAGATTATAATGCAGGAAATTTACACCTCTGTTTAGCAATCTGTTCTGTCACAAAACATGATTCACGGAAAATATTGAAACATTGATTTGGTGTAGCCCTAAAAAAAATGAAAACAAATTACATATTTTTACACTTCTACCTCCTTTAATGAAATTAGTGTAACACCCCCTTTCCTTGGCTAGGATGTGTATACTAATCTGTGTGTGTCCTGTTTGCAAATGGACTCTTTACTAAGTACTATAGGCTCTTTGTGGGATAGTGTCCTGGAGTTATCAACACCGAAGAGACCAAGGAACCCTCCATCACTGGACCACAGACAAGCACAAAGGAAATTTTATCACACCAGGTTGGTCTTTAGAAGCCACACCAGCACATTTATTAATGGACACAAGCTTTGTATCAAAATAGATTTCTTTGACTTGGATCAAAACGGTCACATATAACTTATGAGCAACACTGTTCCACAACCTCTATGTATCAAGTATAACTAATACCAGAAATACACACAGTTCTATTACAGCTACTTTAATTTTATAAACATAGAGCATAGACAAATATTTGGAAGTCAGGCAAATACAGGTAATTACGCAGTCTCTGCCATTAGGCAGTGTCAACACAATTCTCTCTTTCTCTTTCTTAATTTGACCAGGCATTTAGCAACCAATTAGAACAAAGCACTGTCCCGGTCTCCTTAGGCTCCTCGTTATATCACTCTCCTCAAACAACTCTTGGTTCCTGTAGACTGTCATTACTCTACAATAAATATACTTTACACTTTTGTTACATCCTCTCTCCCTTGTACACAATCATGTAGTCACTTTGACTCCTCACTACGCGGATACATGGGCCTTTTCACATACAGTAGATAGTAGAAAAACAATTTATGCAGCTCCTCACCAGTATAATTCAGTCTCTTCCCTAGCTGACTGTCCCGGCAATTCATCCTTGCTATTGGAGATGCTCAGATTCGATTCCCCGAGAACCAAATACACCCAAACTTAGCAGATCCGAGTACCAAGCCGGCTCAGTACTTTCTCGCGCCTTCGGAATTGAAAATGAGGCAAAACTTCATTGTTACTGTTGAAATATGTACAACAGACTATGGGTTTGTTTATATGCATGTAGTTACCATGGAGGGTCAGCAGATGACGCTGTATTCATACAGAGGTGTATTGTTTGTCTGATGTATATGCATGTACTTGTTTGTATTTTTCCTGTCTCAACTCTCTGTGTTCTAGAAGAGACTCTCCGGAAAAAGGAGGTGAGCTGAGCAGCTCATGTTACTGATATGTTATGTTAAGAAGCTATTACTGAAAGCTGTTGTTATACTGATCCTGGTACTTAGTACTATATAAAGAAGATATACATCTCAAGACTCGTTCTGTCTGAATATAAGGTAACTCCTGAGGTGATTCTTTATCTATGAGACCTCCTGCTGCACACCTATGGTATCATCTATCGCAGAATGCCAATAGTTACGTTGTTGGATCTCACGAGTTTTAAATTCTATAAGTAATGCCCTCCACGGCGATCCAGCGAAATTTCACAGAGGGACACAGAAGGGATAGCACAGTTCTTGGCAGTCTCTAGTGCAGTTGGGCAGTGTATAGGTAGAAAAGAAAGAGGAGGGGTAGCAGTGTTCTTCAAAGTCTTCAGTGACATTCAGGAGAGCTCCATTGCTCCATTGCTAATTGCCATTGCTGAAATAGAAATAATAGGTCTGGCAGGCTTAGTCTTCTAAATCTGCAGTCTTATTGTACTGTGTTATATAGGTAACACACAAAGAGGAGATCTCCATTGCTCCATTGCTAATTGTCATTGCTGAAATACAAATAATAGGGCTGGTAGACTTGGTCTTCTAAATCTGCAGTCACATTGTACTGTGTTGTATAGGTAACACACAAAGAGGAGAGCTCCATTGCTAATTGCCATTGATGAAATATAAATAATAGGGCTAGCAGGCTTGATCTTGTAAATCTGCAGTCACATTGTACTGTGTTAAATAGGTAACACGCAAAGAGGAGAGCTCCATTGCTCCATTGCTAATTGTTATTGCTGTGATAGAAATCATAGGGCTGGCAGGCTTGGTCTTGTAAATCTGAAGTCACATTGTACTGTGTTATATAGGTAACACACAAAGAAGAGAGCTTCATTGCCCCCATGCTATTTGTCAATGCTGAACTAGAAATAATAGGGCTGGCAGTCTTGCTCTAAAATCTGCAATTACATTTTACTGTACCATAGCTCACTCAGAAACAGGAAAGGTGGCAGGGTTCAGTGATGAAACAGAAATTGCAATAAAAGGGCTGTCAGTGTTCTTAAAAGTCTCCAGTGACATTCTACTGTGCCATAGCTCATACAGAAACAGGAGGGGTGGCATTGTTATTGTCACTCTCCAGTCTCAGTCATGATGATACTAATACCTCTACCTCATGTGCTAAAGCTTATGTTCAAGTGCATAGTGGTTTTAAGTCAGGGAAACAAAAATGTAATTTAAAAGCTTGTACCTTTTTAAAGAAAAAACACCTCTTTAATAAAGGTGAAAGTTTACTGTAGAAAAACATAAAATTGACAACATGCCATTCTACCCAAAATATTACCAAGCATACCAGCATCAGCTAACTACCTTCTCTCAGCTAGATCTCAGCACCTGCAATCTACACTGTAATCATATTCACCCTCATAAGTGTGTACATCATCCTCAAACAAAGCTAATTCATCCCCGCTGGAATCCACCATCACAGAAGTCTGTGTACTTTGATGTAATTGCCGGTAATGGCCTTTCTCATGGAAATTGTAGTTCATTTTACAGAAGAGCTGTCACGATTTTTGGGTAATTCTTTTACACCAGACCAAATGTCAAAATGTTGTGCAAACTAATCTACATCACCACTGGGTGTCTTGGGAAAGCTAATTTGTTTCCTAGCAGCAATTTCCAGAGAAACTGAAGGAGAAGACATCATTGTGTCATGTATCACTTGAGCTGTCAGCTTACTGACCAGGAGTTCATTGCATCTCTTGAGATCTGGGTCAGTTTGAAAGAAAGAGAAGACAAAGCTCTTAAACCTAGGATCAAGCACAATTGCCAAAATGTAATGATCCGATTTCAAGATGTTGATAACTCTTGGATCCTGGCGAAGTGAATAAGTACTTAATCTACAAGTCCAACATAATTAGCGGAACTGCTTTGTTTCATTTCCTCCTTCAATTTTTAATGCTGAATTTCAAAATTAGGTGAATCACTTGACTGCTTCGAGTGGTTTAAGCACCTTGCACAACACGGAAAGTATTCTCCACTGTGCTAGCCCAAAGTATATTCCCCCTATATTCTATTCTTCTTGCAGCTGCTGCATTCTCCTACGTATTGTTGCAGAATCCAGAAAATGACCCTATATATTTCGGGACACAGACAGCATCTCCTGCATGTCATTGTCATTTTTTAAAAATTTCTGTATCACCAAGTTGATTCTGCGAGCAAAACAGGGAATGTGATGGAATTTCCCACGCTGTAATGCTCTAACAATATTGGTGCGTGCCATTAACAGAAATCACATATCCTCAGGAGAGTCCAAGCAGGATAAGCCATGTTGCAATGACATTCCTTAGTTTTTCAAACAGGTTGTCAGCGGTATTACCTCTGACTTGCGCCTTGTCTTGTCTCTGATAAGCAGCTCTCACTCCCGCCTTCAAGACTTCTCCCATGCTGCTCCCCACTTATGGAATTCCCTACCACGCTAAGTCAGACTTTCCCACAGCATTCAAATCTTTAGATGCTCTTTAAAAAAAAATCTCTTTTTTTAAAGGTGACCTTATCCTCGATAACACTATTCACACTAATGCACCATCACAACTATCCCAATCTCCACTCTGAGCCACACTCGCTCTTCTTGTTTCGTCTGTGACCTCTTCCCTTTAGAATGTAAGCTCTCTAATGAGCAGGGTCCTCCATACCCTTTGTTTTCATGTCTCCATTCATTTTGTCTGTTCTTGTTTTACTTATGTCTTGTCTTATGTATGTACTTGTCTTCCCTACTGTACAGCGCTGTGGAGCACTGCAGTGCCTTACAAATCTATGATAATAATACTAATAATAATATGCCTCTTAGTGAAGCAGATGATACACAGAGTAGCCTGCCTCTGAAAAATGTGACGTTCTTGGGTACATGCTGCTTCTTTCCCTGCTGGTGAAGGTGAATCACCAACCCAGTGGGCTGTCACAATCATATAATCTTTAGTTTGCTTAGTTCTGCTTGTCCACATATCTGTGGTTAAGTGTACAGTGGGTAGAATGGAATTTTGTAGCCCAATAATTACATTTTTACGAACCTTCTGGTAGAGGTGAGATATAGCTTTACTAGTAAAATGGTGTTGTGATGGAATTTGGTATCGGGGACAGAGGACCTGAAGTAACTGTTTAAAACCAGCTGCATTAATAGTGAATATTGGATGCAGATCTAATACTAGCATAGTCGCCATGACGTCTGTGATCCGCTTTGCGACTGGGTGACAGTTTTCATACTTGCTTCCTCTTGCAAAGGATTGTTTAACAGTCAATTGTTGTAAACTACTAGTAGTCTTCTTCTTGGTCTGCTTCTGGATTGAAGATCCACCCTCAGCAGCAGGAGCAGCAGCAGTGGGCCTAACTCTCAAGGATTTTTCTAAGGAGTCCTGGATAGGGGAGGAGTCATCTCAACCACTTGTGAGGATATTGATGATGAAGGTGTTGGGGGTGTAGATTGCAGGTGCTGGGATCTAGGTGAGAGAAGGGAGGTAGCTGATGCTGGTCTGCTTGTTGTTGTTTTTTAGCATAAGTTTCTGATTTTCACAAAAGCTTTCCATGAACTCGCTTCAAATGGCGTAACATGGATGAGGTTCCTAAATGGCTACCTCTATTGATTGTGGCTTTACAATGCTACAAATGGCTAGACAACTGTTGTCAGGATTTGGGTAAAAATAATTGCACACATAAGAAGTGGGTTTTTGGTTTTAGGCTCAGGCATGACAATGGCCTTCCTCTTATCACTGGCAAGAACTGCTGCAGACTTTGCTTGAAAGTGTATGAAAATAATATTGTGACCTGTGAGGTGGTCAAAATGGACTGAAAATGACTTGAAATTAGTGTTATTGAGGTTAATAATAATTTAGGAGAAAAAAAAAAGCAAAATTATGATTATGTGATTTTAGCAAAAAAATAGGGATTTTAGTGAAAAATAGGGATCTAAAACCAAAACCAAAACACGCAAAGCCAGTTTTGCCAAGACCAAAACACAAAGTTGTTCCAGATCCAAAACCAAAGCCAAAACCAGAACACGGGGGGTCCGTGAACATCTCTACTTGTTATTATATCTCAGTCCAGCAAAAGGGCAGAACACAGTATTCTTTAGGTCTCCATGCCTGTTTCCTACCTTACTAATAAGGAGTGGTTCAATCCAGTCACAACAAAAGTGAAATAAACATGGGTTACTTATCAGTATTGCTCCCAGCCTCTTGATTCCAAAATGGCCCCTCTATGTGCACACATCCATTAAAGCCTTATCTCTCTCTTCCTGTCTTTCCTCTGCTCTCCTTCAGACCTCCAGACCTTTCAGACTTCCCCAAGGTCTGCGTTCTTGCTGACATACAGGGGGTCTCTCCGGGCCTGCTTGCTTCAATCCTCATCTCTGCTAGCTCTGCGGCCTTGTCTGGCCAGCACACACTCGCCACTCCTTCCTTCTTCTTCCCTCTCTCAGGATGTCTGTCCCTCTCTGTACTCCTCAAAATTCCAACTGCCATTTGTAACTGCTCCTTCACAAGCTCCTCCTCCTCACTGCATTCTGGAATATGTAGCTATCTGCCCACAGGGAAGGCATGCTAAACGCATGAGCAACCCGCTTGGGTTACTGGTGCCACATTAGTATTAACAGCAGCTTACTATTAAAAAGGAGCCTACAGAAAGTATTACTATGCTCATTATTAGATATATATAAATATTCAATGCATGTTGTTATATTTAGCATAACTAATTTAAGATGATCTGAAAGTCCATTTTAGAATATTAAAACCAAAAGATAGAAATAGCTATACGTCATGTTGGAAAAAAGTTTTGGACATATGAATATTCTATGAGGCTCACGTTTCAAACCTTTTCAGAATATCAGAATACGATAATCATAACGTCCACCATCAAGCCCCCTTAATCCATACATAATCTTTGGACATGCCTCTGGATTTTAGTAATGCCTCTGTACACTTGCTAATTATGATTTACATTGTGTACATATGCAATCCTCTTGTGGCTCCTTTATGGTTCTGGTACCTAAAATGACAACACATACAAGCCAAGAATTCTGGAGTTATGAAAGGATTATCTCTTCTCACGTATCGATAGAAAAAGATAAAGGAACATCATTTACTAAAGAAACTGACTTCCTGAATATGATATATGATTTATATTTCAATTCAAACTTCCAAAGCTACTTTTATGAGCAAACTGTTGAAACAAATTTAGAAATATATTGTGTAGGAATGTAAAAATATTGATTCAAGATGGCAAATAAAGACCTGTGGCCCCTATAAGTCTGTACATTTCACTTATTCAGGGGTTATTTCCCACATAGATCTCTAAGCTTTCCCCACCAATGCTTGAGAGTAACCCTTTGTTTTAGAACTATATTCTGGAAAATATCCTAAATAGTGATGGAATCCTTCATGTATTTAAATGTTTCAATCAGCATTGAATTGCATCCAAATTTTCAAACCATTTCTAGTCTCTGGGGAACAAACGATCTTCAAAAGATAACGCAGAATTTTAGATATGGTTTTAAAAGTCCAAAATAAATCTATATAAACACAAGCACAGAAATCTGTTTATAATTAACATTGTTGTTGCTTTTTATTTTGATTAAGAGTATGATAAACAGAATATTGCCTGTATAGCTAAATCTATTATACATTTCAAATAAAATCAGTTATTATTCTGTCCAACATAATTTTACTAAATTGTTTCCCTGTGCCATTATTATTTAGTTCATATGATGACCGTCAGCAGTCGCGGCGGCCGCAGGCACCGCTGCGAGTCCCTGTACCCTGCTTGTGGCATCCCGGCCGTCTCCATGATGACCGGGGCGTCACTTCCGGCTCCTGCGTCCCTAGGCAAAAAACCGGGACGCATCAGGCTCTCTGCCACCGCGCCGGGCCAGCTGTCAAACAGCCGGGCTAGCGTGTGCAGGGCTGTTCAAGTGAGGCTATTATGGCTCATTAATTAGGGTAACGCAACTGGGTGCTCTGCTTTATCATTAGCAGCAGTACCAGTAATTTATTATACCAAGCCTGGAACACTTGCAGGGCTCTGCCCTGATTGGCCCTTAGCTCTATTTAGGGCAGTGAGGACTGTTATTTCATGAGGCACACAAATATCAACTTTAAATTTCAGTGTACAAATAAGCTATCCTAGAATCTGATTGGCAACTATAGGCAACATCTCCAGTTTTTCAAACCCGCAGTTTTGTAAATATACCCCTTGGGGTCCAAGCAATGAAGAGGTTGAACCCAAATGCTTTGTTGTATGCATTGTCATTGTTATGGCTACCAGTGCGGCATAAACTTGTAGAACTTTAGCAGAAGAGGTCTTCACCTATAGCAGTCGCCTTTCCCGTAGAGACTGGTTATGCTCACATGTACTCGGATGCCCCCAAGACTTAAACTCAGTGTAAGCACAAGTTTATGTTCACACGGCAGCACACAGGTACAGGAGGTAATACACGGAGTAGGGACAGGCCAGAGATCTGGACAGAGCACAGGTGGAGATGTCGGGGACAAGCAGGGTCTGGGTCACAGGCAATGGTTCAGAGTCTGGGTACAGGCTATAGATCAGGGTCACAGGCAATGGTTCGGAGTCCGGGTACAGGCAAAAGATCAGGGTCACAGGCAATGGTTTAGGGTCCAGGAACAGGCAGAGGTCATACACAGAGATATCAATCCAAGGTTCAACACCAAAATAGCACAGGAGCAGGCAGCAGTACTGAGACAGGACGCTATAACCGGCAGTCAGTATTTAACTTATGTGCAAAACAGAATACTAATTTGCACCCCTTGCATTGTAACATGGTTTTGTCCAGGAGACTGAAATAAGAAGTTTCTTAAGTTAAGATCCTTAATGAATCAGGCCCCTAGTTATCATTTATTTAGTATATTCTACAAAATGACAGCTAGAATCTGATTGGTTGCTATGGGCAACATCTCCACTTTTTCAAAATCGCAGTTTAGTAAATATACCCCCAAGTGTTGGTATCCCATTGTTCTTGGTGAGGTGACAGTATCATTGTGCCATTATTCTGGGGGAGAAAAAAATGCAGTTCACAAAATAATGTGTTGCACATATGACAACCAGTAGACCCCAAAAACAGATTCTGGGACCCCACTGCTTTGATTCAACAGTTGGGCACCTCTCTAACAAACGATATGCCGTAAGTTTGCTATCACTTACTCACATTTTTCATCATAAGTATTTGATAACCGAACAAATAGTACTTTTACCAACTATGTTGCATATGGGTTACAATTTTGGTCACCACCTATAACAAGAGAGTAGATGATTCAAAAATTCAACCTAATTAATAACACAAATAAGGGTTAAAATGATAGAAAACAAATTGGAAAAAGGAAAAGGTAACAGGCAGCTTGATTAGTATATATCAATATATCCAAAAGAATGAAATGTGCAGGTGATGTAGGATTATTCATTGTGAGCCTGATTCATTAAGGATCTTAAATGAAGAGGTATCTTATTTCAGTCTCCTGGACAAAACCATGTTACAATGCAAGGGGTGCAAACTACTTTTCTGTTTTGCACATAAGTAAAATACTGTTTTTTCATGTAGCACACAAATATCAACTTTAAATTTCAGTGTACAAATAAGCTATCAAGTATTTGTGTGCTACATGAAAAAACAGTCAGTATTTAACTTATGTGCAAAACAAAAAAGTAGTTTGCACCCCTTGCATTGTAACATGGTTTTGTCCAGGAGACTGAAATAAGATACCTCTTCATTTAAAATCCTTAATGAATCAAGCCCTGTGATTGGAGCAAACATGGTTACCTTGAGCACTGCATTTCCTAGAAGGAGTTGTATCTATAGCTGTAATTCTTCACTAACTATACAACTGTATGTTATGGGATATGTACTCTCATCTGTTTTGCCTGACATTACTGAAATGGAATAGCTATCCTCCATAAATCCACACTGGTATTTTTAAAACATTAAGGGGCCGATTCAATTCGGCCACGTTAGTCTATGATTAACCCAGCACAAGTACTATTACCTTTAATATGGTCATTTTAACCCAGATTTTTTCTTGCGGCCCTGAGAGCTGCGACCAAAAATCAGCGTTAAAATTACCGTACTAACAGTAATACTGCCCACTTTTACTGTAGTAACGGTAATAGAGCACAAACCGCGTTATTCCTAGAATTGAATCGGCCCCTAAGAGGTCTAGTTATGACCCCAGTGCAGTAGTCCTCAATATGTAGTGTTGCAAATTGCAGCAGTACATAAAGACACTCTGCTGCAATTCACTATGCCGGGGCTGCTCTGTGAGCCCTGGTGTTGAACCCCATCCTCCACAAAGTATATTGCCTCATCACCGACAGCCTAATGCTGCTGGTGAATGGAGAAAGTGCTCTGTACATGCGGAGAGTACTTTCCAGGTGAAAGTAACCAGTAAAGCAATCCTGAGCATTAAATTAGCTTAAAAATTAACAAATACTGCTGTCCCCATAAAGGGCTATGGATGCAGCGATAAGCTATGGTAATTAGGTTAATGGAGAAATATATGATTTTTGTATGTTGCCTCTCTGCTATTAAATTGCCCTTAGTCTCTCTCGGCCTATGTGTGTGTGCATGTTAGGGGATTTAGATTGTAAACTCCAAAGGGGCAGGAACTGATGTGAATGAGTTCTCTGTACAGCGCTGCGGAATTAGTGGCGCTATATAAATAGATGATGACGATACATAAAACAAATGCGTTGATAGAGCTTTTTGCCCACGTCTACATTTATGGCTGCTTAAATAGAGCCCTAAATTAGGATGTGTCTAGTTGACCGTGTGCTAAAAACTTTTGTGATGATCTTCTATTTCCTTTCCTGAGAGTACAGTTGTTTTGGTTCAATTTGCTTTGATGTACTAGTATCTCACAAGCCTATTCTCTCTAATTTCCATATTAGAGCCACTGGCAATGTGCAAGATATTTCAGCAGAATCAGGTGGAAATAAATCTCTAATGAGAAATAAATAATAATGAATACAATTCTGAAAAAAGTGCAGACCCTGATATGAACAAACTGAAATAAGGGGATTTGGAAGGAAAATTTTGTATATTTAGATGGAAATCCCTAAAAAAAATTAGAAAAATAAAATTACAAGACTTTAAATGAAATGTGGATCTTGTCCTAGCAAGATACAGTTTGGATGCAGTTTTTGTTTCATCATGCATTGTTTGCTTTTACTTGTCCAAAAACAACAAGTAGGAAATGCAAGCTGACAGGGATGTAGGGATCACAGTTATTGTAGCCACAATGATGGCAAAATATAATAAAACATGTATCAGTGTTTAGTTCGGTAAAGAGTAAAGTTTGGTAAAATATAATTTTCTTTATTACAAAGTTCTGTATAATGTTGCTTAGTGTTGACTATTACACATTATTGTCCAATTTGATGATGTCCCAGGAAACAGGTAATAATGGAGTATTTTTATTATAACAATTCCTCATTGTGTCATTGTTAACAAATTGCATCATTAAGTAGTCCAATAAAGTGAGTTATTTCTCTGGTTTCCTGTTGTTGATGTTTTTACCACATTATATAAACCATTCCAAATGTTAGAAGAATTCATGATTGAGCTTTTGCTTTAAGTATAATGACTGCTGCTACTACTACTCTGATCATTATTCTGTGAATTTCATCCCTGCAATCTGTGTTTAAGTATGTTCATCCATGCTGCTACTACTACTCTGATCATTATTCTGTGAATTTCATCCCTGCAATCTGTGTTTAAGTATGTTCATCCATGCTGCTACTACTACTCTGATCATTATTCTGTGAATTTCATCCCTGCAATCTGTGTTTAAGTATGTTCATCCATGCTGCTACTACTACTCTGATCATTATTCTGTGAATTTCATCCCTGCAATCTGTGTTTAAGTATGTTCATCCATGCTGCTACTACTACTCTGATCATTATTCTGTGAATTTCATCCCTGCAATCTGTGTTTAAGTATGTTCATCCATGCTGCTACTACTACTCTGATCATTATTCTGTGAATTTCATCCCTGCAATCTGTGTTTAAGTATGTTCATCCATGCTGCTACTACTACTCTGATCATTATTCTGTGAATTTCATCCCTGCAATCTGTGTTTAAGTATGTTCATCCATGCTGCTACTACTACTCTGATCATTATTCTGTGAATTTCATCCCTGCAATCTGTGTTTAAGTATGTTCATCCATGCTGCTACTACTACTCTGATCATTATTCTGTGAATTTCATCCCTGCAATCTGTGTTTAAGTATGTTCATCCATGCTGCTACTACTACTCTGATCATTATTCTGTGAATTTCATCCCTGCAATCTGTGTTTAAGTATGTTCATCCATGCTGCTACTACTACTCTGATCATTATTCTGTGAATTTCATCCCTGCAATCTGTGTTTAAGTATGTTCATCCATGCTGCTACTACTACTCTGATCATTATTCTGTGAATTTCATCCCTGCAATCTGTGTTTAAGTATGTTCATCCATGCTGCTACTACTACTCTGATCATTATTCTGTGAATTTCATCCCTGCAATCTGTGTTTAAGTATGTTCATCCATGCTGCTACTACTACTCTGATCATTATTCTGTGAATTTCATCCCTGCAATCTGTGTTTAAGTATGTTCATCCATGCTGCTACTACTACTCTGATCATTATTCTGTGAATTTCATCCCTGCAATCTGTGTTTAAGTATGTTCATCCATGCTGCTACTACTACTCTGATCATTATTCTGTGAATTTCATCCCTGCAATCTGTGTTTAAGTATGTTCATCCATGCTGCTACTACTACTCTGATCATTATTCTGTGAATTTCATCCCTGCAATCTGTGTTTAAGTATGTTCATCCATGCTGCTACTACTACTCTGATCATTATTCTGTGAATTTCATCCCTGCAATCTGTGTTTAAGTATGTTCATCCATGCTGCTACTACTACTCTGATCATTATTCTGTGAATTTCATCCCTGCAATCTGTGTTTAAGTATGTTCATCCATGCTGCTACTACTACTCTGATCATTATTCTGTGAATTTCATCCCTGCAATCTGTGTTTAAGTATGTTCATCCATGCTGCTACTACTACTCTGATCATTATTCTGTGAATTTCATCCCTGCAATCTGTGTTTAAGTATGTTCATCCATGCTGCTACTACTACTCTGATCATTATTCTGTGAATTTCATCCCTGCAATCTGTGTTTAAGTATGTTCATCCATGCTGCTACTACTACTCTGATCATTATTCTGTGAATTTCATCCCTGCAATCTGTGTTTAAGTATGTTATAGGAGACTGTTATCTGTTTAAACTTAGGTTGGCACAGTCTTTTATTGCTGCCTAATTTATGATAGGTATCTGGCCTCCTCTATCCTTTCCCACAAATGTTTTCTTTTCCTTTGATTAGCTGACCAATTAGCACATCTGTAGTGTATTCCTAAATTAGACTGACTACATCTTAGTTTCATTCTATGGGGAGACATATGTGGGGTTAGACGTGTGTGATTTCTGCACTAAGTGGGATTTTCTCACAAAGTGGACGAAAATGCACAGTTAGACAACACAGTTGGACAAACATTGGACTACATTTGCCTTGATTTAACTCCCAGCAATAAGCAACATCTGCCACAGCCTATTTCTGCACTACTTGTCTATTTATATGGAATACTGCTAAGAGGTAATTCTTAAAATATCCTTGCTTTTTGCTTTTACCCCTTTTTTCACAATGTTTCACAAATTGCTTTTCTTAGTCTCATTTCATGGCATGATCTTTAGGACTGTGTCATCTTTCACCCCTCCACCAACACACAAATTTGTTCATATTGCACCTGCATTACTCCACTCACCTCTATTTAACACCCATGAACTGTTGTCCTATTTATTATCTCTAACAAGTACAGCCTCCACCTGTCGCCAGAAAATAAAAGGCCACACATCTTACAATCCCCTTGCCTATCTTTCGCTCACTCTGCTTCTATTAGCTGGTGATATATCACCTAATCCAGGTCCCCCACACTCCTCACACACACATACATCAGAACACTACCGTTCTATAGCAAACCTCAAACACATCACCTGTCTACCCTCTCTTCCCAAGTCCTTTAAATGTGCCCTTTGGAATGCACGATCTGTTTGTAACAAACTTACCTCCGTTCATGATCTCTTCCTCTCAAAAAACCTCAACCTTCTGGCAATAACAGAAACATGGCTCATGCAATCAGACACTGCCTCACCTGCAGCACTTTCACATGGTGGCCTCCATCTCACCCACACCTCCAGACCTGAAGGCAGACAAGGAGGTGGGGTTGGACTACTTCTCTCCCCACAGTGCACATACACAGTTCTACCAAATGTCCCATCACTCACGTTCACATCTTTTGAAGTACATGCTATTCGCATTTTTAATCCATTCTCCCTACGTGTTGCGGTGATCTATCGTCCCCCTGGAGCACACCAACAATTTATTGAGGATTTCTCTGCATGGCTCCCTCACTTCTTATCTTCAGACATCCCCACCATCATCATGGGTGACTTCAACATCCCCATTGATAACCCACCTTCCAAAGCTGCTTCCAAACTACTCTCTCTAACATCCTCACTTGACCTCTCCCAGTGGATTGAATCATCTACTCATAAGGATGGCCACTGCCTTGATCTTGTTTTCTCTAGACTATGCTCAGTTTCTAACTTTATTAATACACCCTTCCCCCTCTCGGATCATCACCTTATCAGCTACACTCTCACCCCCACTGCTCTAACCTCTCTACTGTCTAACTCAACCAAGCCTCCTCATACTCGTAGAAATCTGAATTCTATTAATCTTCAACAATTTTCCACCTCTCTCCAACACCTTCTCTCCCCTATCTCTACATTCTCATCCCCTGAGATGGCAGTACCTCATTTTCACCTAACCTTAGCAACGGCCCTTGATCAAGTGGCTCCAGCGACACTTCATACTACACGTCGACTTCGATGTCAACCGTGGCACACCAAAGCAACACGAAATCTTCAAAAACTGTCCCGTAAAGCAGAACGTCACTGGCGTAAATCTCGAAGCTCTAATGACTTCTTCACATATACTTCTGTCTACCACTCCTATCGAAATGCTCTGGACACTGCAAAACAAACATACTTTCAATCTCTTATCTATGCTCAGGCTTCTAACCCCAAACGCCTTTTCAATACATTTAATCATCTTCTCAATCCTCCCACCCCGAACCCTCCATCTACTATCAGTGCTCAGGATCTTGCTACCTACTTCAAGGACAAGATTGATAAGATCAGACTAGAAATGGTATCCTCTTCCTCAACAAGCCATCAGCTCATTTCCTTCCCACTACCCTCTGACACCCTCTCTTCATTTGACCCCACAAATGAAGAGGAAATTTCTACGCTCTTCTTATCTTCCTACTCTACCTCCTGTCCTCTTGATCCTATTCCCTCGCAAATTGGTAGATCCCTGTCTTCTGTGCTCATTTCACCTCTAACTCAAATCTGTAATCTCTCACTCTCTACTGGCATCTTTCCATCACTATACAAGCATGCAGTGATTACTCCTATTCTAAAAAAACAAAACTCCGACCCAAACTCTCTCTCAAATTACCGTCCCATCTCTCAGCTCCCTTGCCCCTCCAAGCTTCTAGAGAGACTTGCCTACACTCGCCTCACACGCTTTCTTTCCGCAAACAACCTGTTGGATCCTCTTCAGTCAGGCTTTCGTTCTCAACACTCCACAGAGACTGCGCTGACCAAGGTTGTTAATGATCTGATCACTGCTAAGACTGAACGCCATTACTCTCTCCTAATTCTCCTTGATCTCTCGGCTGCATTTGACACAGTTGACCACTCTCTTCTCATACAAACGCTGCAATCCCTAGGTCTTCAAGACACAGTTCTATCCTGGTTCTCATCTTACCTCTCTAATTGCTCTTTCACTGTTAATTTCTCTGGAGCCACATCTGCTCCGCTTCCCCTATCAGTTGGAGTACCACAAGGCTCGGTGCTAGGTCCTCTGCTGTTCTCTATCTATACCGCTTCTCTTGGAAATCTAATAAGTTCCTTTGGCTTTCAGTATCATCTCTATGCGGATGATACCCAAATCTATCTATCCTCTCCTGATATCTCGACATCTGTGTTGTCCCGTGTAACTGACTGTCTTTCTGCCATTTCATCTTGGATGTCCTCTCGTCAACTCAAACTTAATCTTTCTAAAACAGAGTTAATAATATTCCCACCCGCCAACAAGAGCATACCTGACATTTCTATCTCTGTTGATAACATGACCATAAATCCCACCCCACAAGCTCGCTGCCTAGGTGTAATCCTTGATTCACGCCTATCCTTTGTTCCCCACATTGACTCTATATCTAAATCATGTTACATACATCTAAAGAACATTTCCAGAATCCGCACATATCTCACACAAGACACTGCTAAAACCTTAATTCATGCACTAATCATCTCCCGCATTGACTATTGCAATTCCCTCCTTACTGGTCTTCCCAAAAACAGACTCAAACCCCTAAAATCTATTTTGCATGCTTCGGCAAGACTGATTTTCCTTGCAAATAGCTATTCCTCTGTTGAATCACTCTGTATGTCTCTACACTGGCTGCCTGTCTTCTACCGAATCCAATATAAAATACTTTTACTAACCTACAAGGCCATCAACAAAGCTGCACCAACATACATCTCCTCTCTTGTCTCAAAATATCTCCCAACTCGGCAACTCCGTTCTGCAAAAGATCTGCGTCTCTCATCCACCCTCATTACATCCTCCCATTCCCGGTTACAGGACTTTTTTCGGGCTGCACCCACTCTATGGAACTCTCTCCCTCGCACAATAAGACTCTCCTCTGTTCTACAAACTTTCAAGCGTTCTCTGAAAACCTACCTATTCAGACAAGCGTATAATATTCCTCAACCACCATCTTAACCTCACTACCTTTAGCCTGTTACACAATTTTACACAAGACAACTACCCCCGGACCAACATTATTGTGTGACAGGATCATTTAGCTTATGAGTCACCCTACCTTTGCAGTCTGGCTGGGCCAAGATGCAAAATGTAAACTTAACCTCATGTGTCAATCTCCCATTGTCCCATAGATTGTAAGCTTGCGAGCAGGGCCTTCTCACCTCTTTGTCTGTTTTACCCAGTTTGTTTATTAGTTTATTACGTTTGTCCCCAATTGTAAAGCGCTACGGAATATGTTGGCGCTATATAAATAACTGATGATGATGATGATGATGCCTTCAGCTGACTCAATGTATTAGTTAGGTAAAATAGTAGTTATCTATACACAGCAAAATAAAAATAGGGAGGCAAACATAAACATTAATGAAAGGCTTTCTTGGGGGTACATAAACTGTATTTAAATATATAAGATAAGTATCTCGAGGAGATAGCAAGACACTGAATCTGTGCTTGATTTTAATTATTATTTTATTATTATCTTTTATTTATAAGGCAACACAAGGGTTCCACAGTGCCATACATAGGGGGTTAGATCATACAACACAATGGCAAAAAGCATAAGTACAAAAGTGACAATACTTTATAAAAATTAGGTAATGATAACTCTAGAAGGGGCCCTATTTGTGAGAGCATACATTCTAGAGGGGTTGGGTGGACACAGAGAGAGTGAAACAGATTGGGTGAGAATGGTGGTGGGTGCGGAGGTGGGAAAGATAAGAGGAGGGCTGGTAGGCTTGAATGAAAAAAGTTTTAAGGGCAGAGTTGAAGGCTTGGAGAATAGTGGTTGAGTTTTAATTGGATTCTAAAGCAGTCAGGGAGCCAGTGTATCGACTGTTAGAGTGGAGTAGCAGAGGTAGAGCGGTGAAGTAAAAATATGAGTCAAGCAACAGCATTGGGAACAGACTGAAGTGTGGAGGAATGGGAGAAATGAAGACCAGAGAAGAGAAGGTTTCAGTTATAAATGGGAGAGATAAACAAGTAAGTGGATGATAATTTTAATTTCATCCAGGGTGAGAAATGTCCTGATGCTATATTGTCAATGGAGAGGGAGAAGAGGGGAGGTATGAGAACCTTGGAATTGGGGAAAGCAATGATTTCCAACTTAGACATGTTCAGCTCACCAAAATCTCTTGGACATCCAAGAGGAGATGGCTGATAGACAATTGGAGACAAGATAGAGGATGAAACAGGAGAGATCAGGGGAGAAGAGATAGCTTTGTGTGTCATCGGTGTAGAAGTGATATTGGAGGTCAAAAGAGTTGATGAGATCACTGAAGGAAGAAGTACAGAGAGAGAAGAGCAGGGGGCCAATAATGGACTTTTGGGGAATGCAGAGAGGTGGAGGCAGGGGTAGAGACCAAGAATTAGCAGTTTGAGAGGTAGGAGGCAAACCATGCGAAGGCAGTGTTGTGAATATCAATGGAGTGGAGGGTTTCCAAGAGAAGTGGATGGTCAACAGAATGTCACCGAGAGGGCGAGAAGGATGGAGAAATGAACCTAAGATTTGGCACTGAGGTCATTGGTGACTTTGGGGAGGGCAGTTTTAGTGGAGTGGAATGTTCTAAAATCAGTTTGAGACAGGTCTAAGGGGGATTAGGAGAAGAGGAAAGTACTGAAGCAATTGTAGACAAACTGCTCAGGTAGATTGAAGGTGAAAGGGAGGAGGGAGATTAGGCGGTAGTTAGAGAAACATGCAGGGCTGAGGGAAGGTTGTTTGAATATGGGGGAGACGTGTTTAAATGAGGAGGGAAAGGCATCAGAAAAAAGACATAGTTTGAGGAGGTGATTGATGTGGGAGCTGGCAATTGGATAGAGTGAATGTTGGAGGTGAAAGGGGATAGGATCAAGATGGCAAGTGGACGGGATTGGAGGATGAAAAAAGGCACAGACTTCATCCACAGAGATGAAGGGCAGGATAACAAGGTTGATAGGTCAAAGGGGGAGGAAGCGGGTGGGAATGGATGAGTGAAATTGGGAGCCTGAAGGAAGCAGTTGTCACAAAGAATTAGCTGTTGAACCAGGAATGTATCCATTTCTGTTTGATCTCCCCCCTCCCATCCGCCCTCCCTGTAGGAGTTCCTCAGTGCTTGGTTCTTGACCCTCTACTCTTCTCGCTGTACACTACCTCACTGGGTGATCTCATCACCTGCTTCGGTCTCCAATACTATCTATATGTTGACATTCAACTCTATCGATCCCTCTCCCTCCCTTCTCTCTTGGGTATCTGACTGCCTTTCCGCTATATCCTCTTGGATGTCTTCACGTTTTTTCAAAATCAACATTGCCAAAACTGAACCCTCCTTCTAGATCTTCCTCCCATCTCGATCTCTCTATCACTGTCAACAACACCACCCTCTCATCTGTTCACCAACTCCGCTGCCTGGGTGTCACCACTCAACTCCTCTCTCTCTTTTGTCCCCCACATTCAACCTCTTGCCCAATCGTGTCGTTTCCAACTCTGTAATATCGCCCGCACCCGGCCCTTTCTTTCCCAGGATGCCACCAAAATCATCATCCATGCTGTCATATCCCGTATTGACTATTGTAACCCTCTTCTCACTGACCTTCCCCTCTCCCACCTCGCCCCCTCAGATCTATACTCAACATGGCTGTGAGACTCATTTTTCTCTCCTGCTGCTCCTCTTCTGCTTTCCCTCTCTGCCTTGCCATTCACAGCCTCCCCTCTCTGCCTCGCCCTTCACTGGCTTCCCTTCCCATACAGATTACTTTTCAAACTCCTCACACTTACCTACAAGACCCTCTCCCACTCCACTGCCCCTTACATTTCTAACCTCCTTTCAATTTACACTCCATCCCGTTCTCTGTGGTCGGCCAATGACCGTTGCTTCTCCTCCATCCTGATCACCTCATCCCACTCCATAATCCAAAATTTCTCCCAGACTGCTCCTCTTCATTGCAACGACCTCCTTTGCTCCATCCGACTGTCCCCCAATTTGGGCTCCTTCAAACAGGCACTCAAAACTTATTTTTTCCTCAAAGCCTACCAGCCATCCATTGGACAGTTGGGAGGAAATTAGAGATTCAAAGTAGGACTGTTTAGAGAAAGCTTAATATAGGCTATAACTTTAATGTTTTTTGGCTCAATTAGTAATATGAGACATCTATGTCAAAATAACCAAATAAATTTTTCCATCAAAATTTTCATTAAAAATGATTTGCAGTATCATCAGAGAGCACTGAAATATAAAAGATTGGTATCATGCATAAAGACTCAGCTAAAGGGTACAAAATAGTACACATTTGCAGTTACATAAACCATGTTACAATGCAAGAGGTGTAAATGCATTTTTACCTTTCATGCAAGGAAAATACTGCCCGCTTCTCCATAGTGACCACAAATTCTGGACATCTTTATTTTAACATTGTTATTTGTTGGGTGTGAGATGGGACATGCCCACCAGTCAATTCTCAATCTATATGTACATTTTAAAAATGCCCTCTCTGCTGCACAACATGATTTTGCAAGATGCAAAATTACATCTTGTAGCTGGATTTGCACCTAACTCTAAAAAAGGTCCACAGTGCCCAATGACCCAATTTAGAGCATTTTAGAGCATTAGAACATTAACGTATTTTTCAACCCAGATGTATACATAACAATTTGGTAGCAAAAAATGCTGTTGCATGTATATTTTGAGTTGCAAGATCAACCTCAAAACACAGCAGTGTTTCTAGTTAGGCATACGTCAGGAGTACAAATGCATATATTTATGACCAACTATAATAAAGAGATGCAACTTGACAGTGTTATAAATGCAAAAGTTGCATCAACCTATTCGAACACAATATAATGTAGTGAAATTTCCTACAAACAAGAGAGAATAGTGCCTTGTAAATCACAGTTTCATATAAAATGTAATGAAATACAAACAAACTCCTTATCTGTTGTGTACTCCTTTATGAATCCAATGGGAATCTTCTTTTCTACAGTAGTCCAAATAGACGTGACAAATAAAAATCCTAACAGATGGATGTGACTTGACATAATATTGTTGTGACACTAATTATTGAAGTATTGGGCAGCACAGTGGCCTAGTGGTTAGCACTTCTGCCTCACAGCACTGGGGTCATGAGTTCGATACCCAACCATGGCCTTATCTGTGTGGAGTTTGTATGTTCTCCCTGTGTTTGCGTGGGTTTCCTCCGGGTGCTCCGATTTCCTCCCACACTCCAAATACATACTGGTAGGTTAAGTGGCTGCTATCAAAATTGACCCTAGTCTGTCTGTCTGTCTATGTCTGTGTGTGAAAATTTAGACTGTAAGCTCCAATGGGGCAGGGACTGATGTGAATGAGTGCTCTGTACAGCGCTGCGTAATTAGTGGCGCTATATAAATAAATGGTGATGATGATGATGATTATGAAGTACTATCAGCTGGAGAGGTCAATAGCCGATCAGAAGTTGCAGGTGTTAGTACATCACACATCTTTACACTGGGCCTCCAGTACATGTAAAAATATTCCTCCTAAGAAATCTATCTAGAAGCCAAGTCTCAATAAGTCAAATATGTAGGTGCTTACTGTGCTCAACTAATGCTTGTCTGCCATGTTTCACGTCTCAAGGCGCAATGGGCCACAAGTTTAAGATGCACTCAAATCTAAACATGGACCCATTTTGGTACGCAGGAGCAGTAAGTAAATTACTATTTACATCCTACAAATGGACTTCATCCATCCAACTATAAATGAGGCCTCAAGTGAGCAGGAAATTTTAATGTATCCTAATAGGGAACATCAATTCATACATCCCAACTTTGGAGCAGATTGTGATGAGGATGTGACCAAATAGAGATCATCATTATTATCATTTATTAATTTATAAAGCACCACTTATTCCACAGCGCTGTACAGAGAAATCATTCACGTCAGTCCCTGCCCCAAATGAGCTTACAGTCTAAATTCCCGAATACACACACAGACAGACTAGAGTCAATTTGATAGCAGCCAATTAAAAAACTAGTATGGTTTTGGGACGTGGGAGGAAACCAGAGCGCCTGGAGGAAAGCCATGTAAAAAATGGGGAGAACATACAATCTCCACACAGATAAGGCCATGGTTGGGCATTGAACTCATGACCCCAGTGCTGTGAGGTAGGAGTGCTAACCACTAAGCCACCATGTGTGTGGCACGGACACATTCCGTGAGGCATACCTAGAGCTTTTGAAGTGTGAGGCTGCCAACTACCCACCCTCCCCTCCAAACAACCATCCATATCAGCGTGCAACACTGGACGGTGCTCTGCTATGCGGGGCAGCAGTAAACGGGACATACCATCCAACTTTCTGACCCACAGGATATAGTCAATTGTATTATGTTTGGCTCACAGATTTTTTTTGCAGTATAACAACATATAACAATATAACATATAACAATAAAGAAACCAAATGAAATTCAAAGGAAGGATGCAAAGAGCTAGGAAACGACAACAATGGGCAGTACATTATGGTTCAATTGCAGTTATATTTCATAGTATATAGCTCAAACCTACTGCACTTATTAATTTAAAATTGGAGTAGGAAATTTATCTGCTTGCTCATCAAATTCATTCCACTTCCACAGAATAAAAAGATCTTGATTCAAATTCTAGTAAAGTCAATGTGTAATTAATCCAAAACTAACATCTTGTACAGTACACTGAGTAAATGGAAATAAAACATGTTCAGGTAGATGGGGGTGTTTCGATTTTGCTCATGGTCTGGAAAGTTGGCAACAGTAATGTTGAGTCTTTTTAACTCGCGACCCTGGAGTTTCCTGGCAAACAATGAAAGAGGAAAAATGTAAGACAATATTTTCCAACTGAGCAGGGAAGTCCCAAAACCCTGCAGCAAAATCTGCTAAGAAACTTATCTGTCTCCTAAAGTAGACTTACACTTAGATTGCCAAAATAAATCTCTGTATAGGTATATAACCGAATCTTGATTTCTGTTTAAATATAGTATAGTTGCTATATTTTTGTGTATCCTTCTGATGTACAACACAGTGGTCTCAAGACACTTATCCCTGGTCAATGCATTTAGGATACTAAGCACATTTACAGTAATTTCGTTTACAGGAGTTGACTGCCAAGTTACTTTAGACATACGAGTCTACAGAGTGACATTTTAAACAAAACTGCGCTGTAAATTTCAGTTTAAATCTCATATTCCATTAACACGTTCTAGGATATTGGAAACAGGCAAAATGTTTTATTCCAGGTTTGTGGTCGACCCATGGAACATGTCTAAGGAAATATTCATCTAAGCCATTTCTACCACATTATAGTACTGTGTGCCTCAGCTGAAAATGAAATAAAATAACTTTCTAGTTCCATATATTTGTATCACACTGTAATATAATTGCAGAAAAGGTACTAACTAAAAGGTTATGGAAAGCTGGGAAAACCCAGTTCACACAGCAAATTTATTTGCTCATTCTTTTTCAATGTAAAAGCAGGGAACACTGGGATTAATTAATATCTGGAGATATGCAAATATGATACACAAATAAATCAAGACACACACACACTGCAATATTGAGTGAGTGACCTAATGGATGAGAGAATTTTGACTGATAATAATGTGGTCAAAACTTATTTTTGTGTGTGTAAATGTGCCTCTAACTCTGAGCTGTATGTCGGTCCACACTTTGATTTACTCTGAATAAAAGGAGATAAAAGGCTACATTGCAGACTGTGCTCTGGAATTTGAAGAGTATTCTATTTGAGAATTTTCATAGAGATTAAAAATCCTGCAGGTATAAACTTTTTACGAATTCTGTGCATATGTTCTAAGTTTCTCTTTGTCTTTCTATATGAAATAATTTTTTAATTATTAAAATGAACTGATAAACTGTTTTTTTTACATGGTGTTCTTTTTTTTATCAGGCATCATACAAGCACTGTCTCTTTCTTATTGTAAATTTGCTGAGAAGATGACTACTATCAGCCTGTGTGACTGGTCATTCTCGGACAGCACTAACAGGTCCTAGAAAAAAAAATCTTTGGCTGCTTGCCCTGTGGGTTGAATGACTGGATATTGTCCAATTTGACCTCCTGCTTGTGTTTGCCAAATTGAGCAGTAGGCGTGTCCCTTTGTGCTAGGGCAGAGTGGCAAAATTGGCTAATGTGCGCCCAGCATGAAAACTATGCTGCTACATCATTAGGTCTAGATTAGAGATGTTCACTGACCCTGTTTTTGTTTGTTTTTTGTTTTGGATCTGCATTAACTTCGTGTTTTGGTTTTGGTTTTGATTTTGGCAAAACCGCCCTCGCGTGTTTTGGATTTGGTTTTGGATATGTATTTTTTTAGAAAAATAGCTAAAATATGTTAAAATCACATAATTTTGCTCTTTTTTTTTGTTCTTACATTATTATTAACCCCAAGAACACTAATTTCAAGTTATTTGCAGTCAATTTTGACCACCGCACAGATCACAATAATTTTTTCATACACTTTAAGACAAATACTGCAGCGACCTGGCTGGATGCTAAGCGACAGAGCAAACACATTGCACACAGCAGTGGCATAAAAGAAAAGTGGTGCAAGATGGAATTGTCCTTGCACCCTCCCACCCACCCTTATGTAAGGTATTGAAAAGGACATGTACAGTTTAAGAAACCAAGCACTCCAGCGACAAGGAGTGACACTTTTGTGGCTGAACTGCTTGGTTTGTTTGGGCCCCCACAAAACAAGCTACCAATAGCTTAGCTGCTTTAAGCCCAACAGTGCTGTTAATGAACTCTACATTATTAAACCATGTCTGCTCGTACTGCATCGTTAATCTCCTTCTCCTCTCTGGATACCTCCCTCTCATCCCTGAAGAACTGCCAAACTTATATAGACACAGGAATGGATATTACAACTGTAGTGGCATTAGATTTGCTGCAGACAGACTGTGAGACGGAACATGTGGGCAGCATGGAATCCGTCATCTTGGAATATGCTGCATTGAACTGAGATTTAAACCATTATATAGATGCAGTTGAGGAGACCGTACTTAATTTAAACTGGATGAGATCCCAGATTTAAGAAAGCTTGTACACAAGAGATATGCTACACTTCAGAAGAATAATACAGAGGAAGCCTTGATGATAAATATGTCCAGTTTAAAGAACAGCTAAGAGACCTGAGAAAACAAATGGGTGTGTCACCGGCCCCTGCAGATGAAGATTTGGAAGATGAAGATGAGGAGATCGCCGTCACGCAGAGCACTCCTATGACACAGTTGGAGATGGTGAACCTAGTAAAAAACAGAGTATGTGGTCACACGTACGAGAGAGAAGCAATTGAAAGACTGATTGAAAACAAACTTCAGCACTTATAGCACATGTAGGTAACATTGGCACACAGCGGTAGCTGAAAGGAAAAATGGTGCAAGATGGAACTGTCCTTGGGAGCCTCCCGCCCACCCTTATAATGGATCTTAAAAAGGACATGCACACTTTAACAAACCAAGCACTCCAGCGACAAGGAGTGCCACTTTTGTGGCTGAAGTGCTTGGTTTGTTTATGCTCCCACAAAACAAGGTAACAATAGGCTTAAGTCAGCTAAGGTAACAGTGCTGTCAATGAACTCTACAGTGGCAAGATGTTGTTGTCATCTTCAGCCTCATCCTCACTGTCAGGAAACAGGGTACTACTGGACTGAGAACTTTTAATTCATCACCCGTTTCTCACAGTTTAATGTACTTTTTAATCCTTGGCTCACTCTAAATATATACATCACAGCATCGGTGTATTATGTGTATTATTATTATTTCATGTTATTAGGTACATTTTGCCATTGTTATTACCTGTAACATTGTATTATTAGAAATATAAAGAATATTGCCATATTGTGTGAAAGTAACAGGACAACAGAAGTCATTTTGCTTGTGTTAGCTAAGGTAATTACCATTTGTCTCAAATGTCCATGGTTATGAGGTTTATGAGGCTTAAATCTGGTTTGTAATCAAAACAATGGCTGAGTGACTTGACATAGCTAGCTGGCAGTCACGTTAATTAGCTAGGTCAACAGGTAATCTGAGAGGTAATTAGGTTAGAATTTCTAGATGATATGCAATGTGCCTCCACAGTAATATACTGGCTGAAATAGCATTGGGAAATGTATTAATATGTATCAATATAAATGTTATTGGATCAAAATGTATCACAGACTCAGATTGTGTAACACTGCTGATAAAATGTATCAAAAGCCTTATTGTTTTATGTAAGCATGAAGTGTCATTCCCAGATATAATATTGTAACCCCATGTTTAGTGTATTCAGCCAAACAGCTAGTTGAGTCATGCCATTCCATTGTATAATCAGGGTATGTCTAACAGTTAAAGTGTCCACTGATAGACTCATCATCATTTATTGATAAAGCGCCACTAATTCAGCAGAGAACTCACTCACATCAGTCCCTGCCCCATTGGGGCTCACAGTCTAAGTTGCCTAACACACACACTGACAGACAAAGAATAGGAACAATTTGTTAGCAGCCAATTAACGTAACAGTATGTTTTTGGAGTGTGGGAGGAAACCGGAGCACCCGGAGGAAACCCACGCAAACACTGGGAGAACATACGAACTCCTAACAGATAAGGCCATGGTTGGGAATTGAACTCATGACCCCAGTGCTGTAAGGCAGAAGTGCTAACCACTTGGCCACTGTGCTGCCTGCTGAAAGGAGAGGATTAAGACATTTGATCCTACTCCTTGTGTATACAACCAATAAAATAAGGAGAGCAGAATGCCAAGAGAGCTATTCAAGCTTGGAGGATCCTGGCGTACAAGACATCAGCGAAAAGGACTATGGGCCAGGCATCGTGGTGCCGCTGGAGGAAACCCTACCAGGACAGGGTCTGTGTGAGCTAGTAACCCAGGCTGGCTGACACTGTAACTGTCTAGCTAATCGGTAGTGGTAATATTGTGGGAGGATAAGACTCTGAAAGAGAGTGAGATTATTATTTTGGATTGCTGACTTGTGAACATCTTGTGGTGTTGTGCTGTCATAATAAAGCCTATCCGAGTGAGTTGAATCCCACAGAGGATAACTGCCATCACAGCTTATGGTGGTATCCTCATACTCACCCTCATCAGTGTGTACAGCATCTTAACACAATATTAATTCAGTCCTGCAGGAAACTACCATTACAGAAGTCTCTGTAACAGTAATGTCAAAAACAAAAATGTAAAAAAAAAAGCTTTACCTTTTTTAAAAAAAGCACATCTTTGGTAAAAGTGAAACTTTATTGTAAAAAAACATAAAATTGCCAAATGTCATTTTACCCAAATATTAATTAGTTAATCAGCTAGCTTCCTTCTTTCAGGTGCTGGGATCTAGCTGAGAGAAGGGAGCTAGCTGATGCTGGTATGCTTGTTATTATTTTGAGTAGAATGGCATGTTGGCAAATTTATGTTTTTCTACAGTAAACTTTCACCTTTATTAGAGAGATGTTTTTTTCTTTAAAAAGGTACAAGCTTTTTTTTTACATTTTTGTTTCCCTGACTTAAAACCAGTTAATACCCCTAGGTCTTTTTCTGTTGGTACATGGCCACATCTACCTAACAGGTGTTCCAACATGATTGATCTGGCCCAGCACAGTGAGCACAAAGCTTGGCCATTGGGGAGGCAGATGCAGGCAGGCACAGTCCAAGACAGGAGAGAGAGAGAGAGGGAGAGAGGGAGAAAGAGAGAGAGAACGTGTGGGAACATTTATGGAAAAATATTTTAATAATGAATGTGTTCGATTTGATTTACATACTAATAATATAGTAACAATAGGGATTAATCTAATGATGTGTTGTATATTTGTCATTTATACTATACATGATAACAATGCTGATGCAATTGCTAGTTATATATAGAAAAGAGGCAGGGCCGGTGCAAACATTCTCAACAAACTTACCGCCCCACCACCCCCAAAAAATACCCACTTTGCACACCCTCACACACTTGATTTTTGTAAAATAAAAATAATACCTCTTACCTCCTCCTGGTTGGTAGTTAAGGCTGTAGTCCAGATGCACTGATGTCTGGTGCAGAACACTGTTTCAGGGGCAAAACAGGATTTCTAGAAGGGGGTTTCGAAATGTTAGATTTAAAGAAAAGAAAAAAAAATGTGACAGTAAGCCAGCAACAGTATCTTTCCTCTCCCCATACATTAAACCAATACCACCCTACCACTCTCCCCACACATTTTCTGGATCACATGTGACATAATGAGGAACACCTGTGGCTCTGTTACAATGTGTCAGTCAGTAATGAATACACCTGTGCTCCAGCAAGGAAATATGGAAAACCTGCACTGTTAGGGAGCCCTGAGGACTGGGTTTGGGAAACCCTGCAGTACAGCCATACCACCGCCAGAGGCACAGATAAGGAGACAAAGGGAGAGAGACTGGCATGGAAAAAGTCAGGGGAGAAACTGGCACAGACAGGAGAAAGAGAGACAGATGGGGCACATGCAGTAGAACGAGAGAGACTGACACAGAAAGGGGAAGGAGGGGCTTGTGCAGACAGGGGAAAGGCAGAGAGTCTGGCACAGATGGGGGTAGGGCAAAGAGTCTTGCACAGATGGAGGAAGGGCAGAGAGGTTAGTGCAGAAAGGGTGAGGGCAGAGGGGCTGGTGCAGAAAGAGATAGGGCAGAGAGTCTGGTGCACATGAGGGATCAGCAGAGAGGTTGGCATATATGGGGGAAGGGCAGAGAGGCTGCCGCACATAAGGGAAGTGCAGAGAAGCTGCCTAACACGAGGGAAGGACAGAGAGATTGGCATAGATGAGGAAAGGGTAGAGAGGCTAGTCTAGATGAGGGAAGGGCAGTCTGGCGTAAGGGGAAGGGGAAAGAGGCTTGCACAGGTGGAAACGACAAAGAGTCAGGCACAAACAAGAAGAGCAGGGATGATGGCACAAATGGCAGTGCAGAAAGGATAGGAGAAGGGCAGATATAATGTCACAGACAGTAGTGAAGGTAAGAAAGACTGTACATACAGAAAAGCATGATACTCCATAGAAAACTAGAATGTGTTTATCAAGACATACTTACCTTCAGTCCCAGGTTGTCAGCTGCATGTGTAGGGGCAAGGTAGGGAGGTGCTCAGCGCCATTGTCCAGCAGAGGAGAACAGGTGGGATTCAGGGTACAACCCTGTAACAGCTGATAATGCCTCCCCTAATTAAATCAATGCAATCCATTTTAATCACACAGGTGCTGCTTAGGTGCCCAGCCAAAAATCTGAACTGGCTTCATAGTTTTGTATAATTGGACTTGTCATTGTTTCAAGATGCTTATTAATGTTAAACAGCACTTAGTCTACCGTTTCTGGATGCAGTTTTGCAATTATAAAGATTTTTGCACACAGACTCAGATATTAAAATAGTGTAGTATATAGTACAATAGTGTCCAAGGCATTAGACCATCAGGGCCCTGTGAGTTACAGAGTTTACTGCATGCACTGTTTGATGCCACTTTTATCACTTCAAAAAATGAATGGGTAACACATAGACAAAGAAATGAATATGACTTACTAGCAACTTCCACATGTTCCCTTCATCCTAGGTAAACTTACAGGTGTTGTCATTAGAAATATAGCTCACAATAGTTGTTCAGATGTTAATGCGGCACCTCCTGAATCCAGCATTTCTGCTAACTGACCGGCCGCACCAAGCGCCAAAGGGGTCCTGAGCGGCAAGTGGACCAATCACAGGACAGCAATGTCCTGACACTGTGAGCTCCAACCAATCACAGCGAGAATCGCTTGACAAACTGATAAACACAGCCTGGGATTGGTCCGCTTGCCGCTCTGGGCTTCCTATGCTCTTGGTGCGGCGGATCTTTCAGCCAACAGCAAGATCTTTTTCATAGGGAGACCATTTTCCAAAAGTGCGCTGGTAAAATGGCGCCTATGTAACTGAAAATATTTTTCATTTATACTTGTATTAATATTGCTTGGGGGTGGGCGACGCACCCAAAAGCCGGTGCCTTAGGCAGCTACTTAAAGCTGCCTAATGGTAGCACTGGGCCTGGAAATAGGTAGGGTTAAAATAACAAAAGCAAAAATTTGTTCTTGTGATTCACAAACAATATATTTTTGGTTTGTGAGAAGAAACATATAACTCAAATAGAATATCCTCCAAATTCCAGCACACTCTCTGTAAAATAGCCTGTTCCCTCTTTTATTCAGAGTAAAGCAAAGTGTGGACCGATATATTTACAGCTCAGAGTTAGATGCATATTTACAGACACAAAAACAAGTTTTGATCCCATTGTTATTAGTCAAAATTCACATATTTTACTAATGTTCTGGTTCTGCCCTGTTCCTGACCTGGTTTGTAATTGGAAATATATATTCATAATGAGCATTTGCCGCTTCTGTTTAATACACCGATAGTTTCATTTCTTTAATTCAAATTTAAAAGACCTATAGGTCTTTTTGTCTGAGTAATACACCATTCCTTTACATACTTTTACTATCCTGATGTGCAAAAGGAATACATTTGTGCACTATAATGTATCGTCTGTGCACAGCACAACACAATACCCTCTTAGCCTTCAATGTAGTTTGTTATTCAATTGCTATCAGGATTAACAGCACCTCCTGTGGTTATGTATACTGTGTAAAGAATAGTTGTGTTAGGACATAAGGTTGCAGCAAACAAAATCTTAGAATATTATCCTAATAGTAACAGTATGCATAACATCACTACTAATTATAGACATTTTACCATCTCAGTTATTGCACTAGCCAACTAATAACTAAACTCAAAGTCTGCCATTTAATTTACACAGAACAGTAATTGAATCTGCATCGCCAATTTGTTACGTCACCCTCAATATACAATAATTCACAGATAACAACACAACATACGGAGTATGACAGAAACATGATGATCTTTATTGGTGCGTGAGCTTTACACAGCATAATGTCCTTGGCATCCTGCTTTCCTCACAATTGTTATCCAGTTCGTTTGTGTTGCTCTTATAAGAACTCTCAGATTTCAAAGTCAGTTGCTATAAGGCATGCTACCATATCTAACAAGATCAGAAAAGCTGTCAACACATTAACATGATGGCTTTGCAACTGTGGAATTGTGTTTCAAACACTGTGTAATGCAATTAACGTAGCACGTTTATCAAATTTCTCTAAAAAAAAAAAGGATTTCCTTGTAGTTCCTCTTTAAACCCTTCATGACCTGGACCGGCCCATATTCACAGTTGCGTTATAAGTAATTTAAGCCAAGATATTTTTTTAAATTGTTCTGTGTACCCTAATAAATTCCACACCGTTTTGTGGAAATAGATCAGGTTATCTTTTGGCAGCATAGTGAAATAAATATATACTTTTTAAGGCAGTTTAGAGAGAGGTAAATGAAGCAGTTACATATACACTTTTTTGACATCCGTATAAATGATTATAAATGCATTTTTCATAGTGAAAATATCAGCATGGATCATCATTTGGAACATACACTCCCCTTTAACTTAAAAATCTAATTCATGTATGATGTGTTAAATTACAGTATAATGTTTTGCCTAGTGTACTTGTGTTTTTGTAAATTGGACCGGCAACTTCTCCCGGTGATACGGCCTAGTGGCAGGATTGGCTAATGGGCAATAAGCATAAGACTAATGTAGCTGCCTCATTGGGTCTAGATAAATGCGTTATACATGGACACAAGGGTTTTAATGCACTGCCACAGTATGTGCCACACATTTCCCTTCTTCTTCTAATATGTGGCCATAGACACAGTATACCTATTCACCATTTCAACCTGGTAGACATTACCCTTGTTAATTGTGTCTTCCCATTATAAATTACATATGTAAACAGTAAGGAATATAGGAATGTATAATGTGTAAAAGTACAGCATCAAGTTTTAACGATCATTCTGATCTCTTGGGTGGTGTCATGTCTGGGGATTTGTCTGTACCCGGACTTGGTTGTGACTCTGGATCTTAACTGGTGGCTACGTGTCCAAAGCTGGCTGGCCTTATTATGTCCATTTGCATGAGAGGGATAGAACAAGTGCAGGTGGTGGTTGTTGAGAGTTCAGGAGATCACTAAATATAAGTGGCACAGGAGACTGGCAATAAATCAAGGGTAGCAAGATGGTGATAAGATTAGCAAAGAGTCTGGACTGAACTGGAACCGGAATTCCAGAACCAGAACAGAACCAGAATACTGCAACTGGAACAGAGCTGGAATGTTGAACCGGACTTCTGGAATCAGAATGGAACTGGTATGCAACCAAAATGCAGACTGTACTGTCTGGGCAGAAGTAACTGAGTAGACTGCAGACTGCTAGAAACCAGGTTGGCTTCTGAGTAATCAACATTGCAATGGCAACAGGTTTGGGATCTAGGAAGTTCTTTAATGGTAACTGCTATCTACTGATTGGAGGCTGTAGTCAGCTGTGCTGCAGCAGCATTCTGATTGGCTGATAAAGAGAGCAGGTGACTGAATCCAAGATGGAAACACCAATGCACTGGTTTTGGAGGGATTACTGGGGTGGAGAAAGACTGGACAACATTCTGCAGAGCGATCTAAGATCAGCAGAGCCTACGGACTGCAGGGACAGCTTAGAAAGACAGCAGAGGGATAAGTAACAGAACCTGAAATCCTGATGCGTGACAGTACCTCCCTTTTGTGGGTGGACTCTGGACACCTCTTGGCTTCAAACTTAATTTTGCATGGAAGATACGGACCAAGCGTAGAGCATATACATCAGTAGCTTTAATCCAGGCTCGTTCTTCTGGACCGTAACTTCACCATACTGAAGATGACCATGACAAATCCGTGAATTGAGTATCCTTTCTACTTTATATACTCCTTATTGAGTTTTGATTTTAGAAGTCTTAGGGAGTGTAGAATGAAACCTATTCAAGATTAAAGGCTTCAACAGGAATATGTGGAAGGAGTTTGGGATTTGCAGGAATGGATTGAGATTGAGTTTATAAGATACTGAGTTGATGACTCGCTCTATGGGAAATGGACCAATGTAGCAAGGAGCAAACTTCATGGAGGGTACTTTAAGCTTCAGCTTTGCGGGTGGAAAGTCATTGATCAGTGAATTTCTTGTAATTAAAGGATGCCTTTAACAAGGAAGAATGAACATACTTCCATATTTTTTCAAGTCCTGAATCACCCTTTCAGTTTGTCCATTTGTTTGGGGATGATAGGCAGATAAAAGCTTAAGATTCACATGGAGGGCTGAACACGAAGATTGCCAAAAATTGGCCACGAACTGGACCCTACGATCAGAGATTATTTCTAAAGGCAAGCCTATGAGTCTGAAAATGTCCAGAATTAACAACTGAATTAGTTTTGGAGCAGGGGGTAGTCCAGAGCCGTAACTTAGAATTCTAGTGCCCTGGGCGAGAAAGACAAATGCCGCCCCCCTAGCCCTCAATTTTAACCAAATTAACCTAAAATATTCCTAAGTTGCGCCCCCCTTCAGCGTTGCGCCCTGGGCGGCCGCCCCTGTCGCATGGCCCTAGTTACGGCCCTAGGGTAGTCCAGTGAGGGGAATAAAATGGGCCATCTTGGATAAGATGGTATTGAACCCATCAGAAACAGGTAGATTGGTAATGAAGTCAATAGACAGATGAGTCCAGGGTTAGTGAGGAATAGACAGTGGTTGAAGTTAGCCGACTGGTGTCTGGCGAGGTATTTTCTGCTGGGGACATTTGGAACAGGAAGCTATGAACTGTTGGATGTTCTACATGAAAGTTGACCACCAATATTATCTTTGGATGAATTTGTGAGTTTTTGGAACTCCAGAATGTCCAGAAAAACAGGAAGCATGAGTCCATTGAAGTAATTTTTTGCGTAGTGCTGGAGCTGCGAAAACTTTCCCTGGAGGTGGAGTAGGTATAATATCGGTAGTGGAAAAGGACACAGGAAATGGGACTTCTTTGGGTGAGGTAAAGATCGTCATCTAGAACCATAGAACAAGAAAGGGCATCAGCTTACAATTCTGGGATCCTGGACGATATGTTACCTTTAAGTCAAACCTGGAAAGAACAAGGCCCATCTAGCTTGTCTTTGATTGACACACTGGACTCACTTTAGATACAGAAGGTTTTTATGATCTGTAATAACATAGATAGGATATTTTGCACCATCCAACAAATGTCTCCATTCCTCAAACCCAATTTGATGGCAAATAATTCTTGATGTCCTATGGAGTAGTGTCTCTCTGCCGGCAGAAAGATAACCAAAAGGATGAAGACTCCTACTGCTGAAGCATCCACTTCCAGGATGAAAGGTCGGGACACATCTGGCTAACGAAGAACTGGGGCAGAGAGTGAAAAGATGGTTTGATGCAATGGGAGGTCGCTTTGGCCTCTTCAGATCACTTGGAGGGATCATATACTTTTCTGGTAAAGGCTGTGATGGGTGCCACATGAATGGAGAAATTTGTAACAAATTTTCTGTAATAGATTGCAAACCCCAAAAATCATATGCGTGCCTTGAGAGTGCTTGAAAGGGACCAATTGAGAATCGCCTTAAGCTTCTCCAGGTCCATCTGTAGATCAGCAACAGATACATTGTAACCTAGGAATGGAGAATGATGATACTTCAAAGCTACATTTCTTCAATTTGCAAAAAAGCAGATTGGTACGGAGTCGTGAAAGAACATTTATGATGTGGCACGATGAGATTCTAGATTGTTGGAGAAGATAAGAGTGTTGTCCAAGTAAACAACTAATGTTTTGTAGAGGAGGTCACAGAAAATGTAATTGACATAGTGCTGGAAAACCACTGGGGCATTGCTCAGTTTAATCTCATAAAAAGGTACTCGTAATGCTCGTCATTAATGTAAAGAGCTGTCTTACATTTGTACCTTTCACAAATTCAAATTAAATTGAAAGCCCTTCTCAAATCTAGCTTGGGGAAGATGCTGACACCTCTAACACAATCAAAGAGTTCTGTGATAAGCGGCAAAGGGTAACAGTTTTTAATAGTGACATCATTCAAACATCTATTGTCAATGCAGGGTTGGAGCCCTCCATCTTTTTTCTTGATGAAAAAGAAGCCAGCTCCGGCAAGTGAGGAATGCAGACAGATGAACTCCTTTTCAAGGTGTTCCTGTATATACTCCGACATGGACTTGGTCTCAGGGAGAGAAAGTGGGTAGGTACGCCCCCTAGAAGGCGTCTCACTGGCATCAAATCTATAGGATAATCCCACTCCTGATGTAGTGGTAAGGAATCAGCACCAGCTTTAGTGAAGACATCGGAGAAGTCTCTGTAAGGTAAGTGTCACGGGCACTAGGAGTCTTTACCCAGGGATCACCAGGTGATAGGCTTACCAGAGCAGTATAGGTGGTAATATGGTACTCTGGTAGCAGGGTGATCACGGAACAGGAAATAGCAGATGATGAGATGCTCAGGAAAGTCTATGACTAGCAGCACTGGCAATATGGAGGTAGTAATACACGAGGAACTGTATGGACAAAGGACACGTGAAGGTAGTCAGTGGTCTGCGGTAGCAAGTTGTACCACTGCTATAGTGAGGAGGAATGTCCAACAGAAACGAGGAGGTGATGAGAGTCAGCGGTCTGCGGATAGCAAGTTGTACCGCTGTCTGAGTGAAGGAATGGAATCCAAGTGGAGGTATCCGGGGAGTCAGTGGTCTGCGTTAGCAAGTTGTACCACTGCTATGTGAGAGGATACTGGAGCAGGTGAAACTGGAAACAGGGGTCAGTGGTCTGCCACTAGCAAGTTGTACCACTGAATATATATGTGAGGAGGTGCACGGGGAGAGACTGCAACACAATATATACACGGGCACCTTGACTTTGATCCACAGTAATATGCACAATATAAATGTATAAATGACTGAACAACACTGCCAATATAGAAAGTCTCTTGAAGTAATCCAGCATGAGATAACACAGTCAATGATGGCAATAGACTCAGCGGATAGCAAACTCCAGAGGAGAACCAACACAGTCCAGCAAGGTATGCAATACACAGCACAGTCAATGAGAAGTATGCATACCGTGGTTCAGGAGAAGGCAGTCAGACAGGAGTGCAGAGATACCTGAACGGCAGGAGGCCGGCAGGATGCAAAGTCCCTGGATGGGTGAAGCGGTGGTCTAGTAGGTGCCGCGCACAGGTAGGTAGACCAGCAGGGAACACAGGAAAGCGTGGAGAGCGGATCAGCAGTAGATGGATGAGTAGCGCTGAGGAGTAGCAGCAGCGGGTCTCTGCGGGAACACGGAGGTAGCCAATAGCAACCAGCAGGTGCAGTAACGATGGAACACGGGAGAGCAGAGTTGAACTGGAACTGTTGATCACGGAGAGTAGCGGGTGGCAATAGTGGCAGCAGACTCAAGGACACACGGGAGAGTAGACAAGAACTGAAGACTGAAGCGCACAGAGGCAGCGGATAGAAATCAGCCAAACAGTCACGATGAAACACAGACGGTTGCAGGTTGAAGACTGTAGTGCACGGAGGCAGCGGATAGGAATCAGCTAACAGTCACGATGATGAAACACAGACGAGTTGCAGGTTGAAGACTGTAGTGCACGGAGGCAGCGGATAGGCATCAGCTAACAGTCCCAATAATACATGGTAGAGTTGAAGTGGTTAGAAGACTGTAGTGCACGGAGGCAGCGGATAGGAATCAGCTCACAGTCACGATGATACAGTAGATGGTAGAAGTGGTATGGGAACCACAGTAGTAGAAGTGGTTTGGAAACCACAGAGGTAGAAGTGGTTTGGAAACCACAGGAATCAGCTGGGCTGAATAAACGAGGAAACACAGGAACACCTTCAGAGACTCATGGGAAATGAGACTCCAAGATCAGGCAACGTGGTGTTGACCACAGGTGCTTAATATAGGGAGGTTGCCTGATCTGCCAATTAAGTTAAAGGAACATACACTGAAGGTTTAGAAAGGGCTGCGCATGCGCAGTCCCTCAGGATGGAGGACGGCCACGGTTCCTAAATGTCCGGGAAGAAGCACTCACAGTCCGGTGAGTGACAGTACCCCCCCTTTTAAAGGTGGGCACAGAACGCCTGGAACCGGGCTTGTCCGGATTTTTGGAATAAAACTTCTTCAGAAGGGCAGGAGCATTAAGATCTTCAGCTTTGATCCATGAACGCTCTTCAGGACCGAAGCCCTTCCAATGAACGAGGAAACGGAGGACTCCTCGCGAAATTTTTGCATCCAATACCTCAGTAATCTCGAAATCCTCCTCCTGATGAACTTGAACTGGCTGCGGTGCTGAGGGAGGAGTCGAGAAACGGTTGATGATGAGAGGTTTGAGCAAGGACACATGGAAGGCATTGGAAATCCGAAGATTCTTAGGAAGAAGAAGTTTAACACATACTGGATTGATAACTTGAATGATCCTATATGGACCAATAAAACGAGGGGCGAATTTCATAGATGGAACCTTCAAACGAATATTTTTGGTAGATAACCAGACACGATCTCCAATTTTTAGTGGTGGAATAGCCCGCCTCTTCTTATCTGCGAAAGACTTATATTTGTTAGATGTCTTCTTTAAACAGGTTTTGACCTGAGACCAGATATTTTTGAAGGTCTGACAAGCAGTCTCCACAGCAGGAACTTGGGTGGGCGGGAGGGCAGGAAATTCCGGAAAAGACGGATGGTGACCGTAGACCACAAAGAATGGAGTTTTGGATGATGACTCATGGTACATGTTGTTATGGGCGAATTCAGCCCAAGGAAGCAATTCTACCCAGTTGTCTTGGTTGGCTGAAGAGAACATCCTAATAAAAGTCTCAAGATCTTGATTGACTCGTTCCGTTTGTCCGTTAGATTGCGGATGGTAAGACGATGAGAGTGCTAATCGTATGCCCAAGGTTTTACAAAGGGCCCGCCAGAATCTGGAAACGAATTGTACTCCTCTATCCGACACAATCTCAGACGGACATCCATGGATGCGGAAGATTTCTTTAATGAAATGTTCAGCCAGAGTAGACGAGGAAGGTAAACCGGACAGAGGGACGAAATGGGCCATCTTCGAAAATCTGTCTACCACTACCCAAATAGTATTGTGATTCTTACTTGGTGGCAAATCAGTAACGAAATCCATACTAATATGGGTCCAAGGCTTGGACGGAATGGGTAGTGGTCGCAGCAACCCTGCTGGAGTTCTGCGGGAGGATTTAAACTGAGAACATAAATCACAGGAAGCAATAAACTCTTTGACGTCTCTCCTCATTGAAGGCCACCAGTAACTACGAGAGAGAATCTCAAAGGTCTTGTGTTCACCGGCGTGTCCAGAAAAACGAGAGGCATGGAACCACGAAAGGATTTTCCTCCTCAGAGTAGGAGGCACAAGGGTCTTCCCAAATGGTAGCATTTTGGTGGATGAAGCAGCCAGAGAAATACATTTGGGGTCTAGAATAGCATGGTTGGGAACCTCTTCTACATCAGAGGACGTCACAAAAGCTCGAGATAGAGCGTCAGCTTTCTTGTTCTTAGCGGCTGGTTTGAAGGTTATAATTAATTCAAAACGGGAAAAGAAAAGAGACCATCTTGCTTGACGAGGGTTCAAGCATTGAGCAGATTGCAAATATGACAAGTTCTTATGATCCGTGAAGATCGTCACCGGATGGCGAGCTCCTTCCAACAAGTATCTCCATTCCTCTAATGCAGCTTTGATGGCCAGCAACTCCTTGTCCCCGATAGTATAATTTTTCTCTGCGGGCAGAAGACCCCGAGAGTAGAAGGCACAAGGATGTAATTTTTGTTGCTCCGAGCGTTGGGAGAGAATAGCTCCTAAGCCCACATTAGAGGCATCTACTTCTAGGAAGAAGGGGAGTGTCACATCAGGCTGTCGCAGAATGGGAGCAGACGAGAAGGACTCTTTGAGGATTTGAAAGGCTTGGAGAGCCTCAGATGACCATTGCTTAGTATTAGCCCCTTTCCGAGTTAGGGCCACAATGGGAGATGCAATGGATGAAAAGTTTTGAATGAAGCGTCTATAGTAATTGGCAAAACCTAAAAAACGCTGGATGGCACGAAGAGTAGTTGGCTGGGGCCAATGTAGTACAGCATTTACTTTGTCTGGATCCATCTTCAGGCCAACTCCGGAAACTATATACCCCAAGAATGGAATCTGGGGTAACTCGAATGAACATTTTTCCAATTTACAGAACAATGAGTTTTTCCGTAGTCTGGAGAGGACCTCTGCCACATGTTGGTGATGAGAAGGCAGGTCCTGTGAGAAGATCAATATGTCGTCCAGGTAGACAACGACACATACATATAATAAGTCCCGAAAGATCTCATTGATGAAACCCTGGAAAACAGCGGGGGCATTACACAGCCCGAAGGGCATTACTAAATATTCGTAATGCCCATCTCTGGTGTTAAACGCGGTCTTCCATTCGTCACCGGAACGGATTCTAATTAAATTGTAGGCACCACGAAGATCCAACTTAGTAAATATCCGAGCTCCCTTGATGCGATCAAATAGCTCAGTGATCAGCGGAATGGGATACCGATTCTTGATAGTAATGGCGTTGAGTCCACGAAAATCTATACAAGGGCGTAATGATCCATCCTTCTTTTTGACGAAGAAGAACCCAGCTCCAGCGGGAGAGGTGGAAGGTCGAATGAACCCACGCTGGAGATTCTCCTGTATGTACTCAGATGTGGCTTGAGTTTCAGGTAACGAGAGAGGATAGACCCGACCCCTGGGAGGAGTCTTGCCAGGTAGAAGGTCGATCGGACAATCCCAAGAACGATGAGGAGGAAGACGTTCAGACTGAGCTTTATCAAACACATCGGCAAATGAAGCATACTGAGGAGGGAGTCCCGGGGAGGAAGATGAGATGAACGATTGCTGTACTTTAATAGGAATAACTTGAGAGAGACAACGATGGTGACATTCAGACCCCCAAGACGTAACTTGAGGGGTGCGCCAGTCAATCTGGGGAGAGTGACACTGAAGCCATGGAAGGCCTAAGACAATCGGACTTGTCGTAACTGGAAGAATTAAAAACGAAATTTCTTCATGGTGTAGTACACCAATCTGAAGGGTTACTGGAGACGTACTCTGGGTGATGAGACCATTGATGAGGCGTGATCCATCTATAGCCGTCACAGTAATGGGTGTTTTTAAAGTGATCACTGGTAGGGACCATTGATTCACTAGTGATTTAGAAATGAAATTTCCTGCTGCTCCGGAATCAATCAATGCCTGTGACTCAAAGGATTTGGTAGCAAAGGAAATCGTAACATCAAAAGCGCAGACTTTAGATTTCATAGACAATGGAGAGGACTCCAGGGACCCTAACTTCACCTCTCCAGAACTAGTTAGGGCCTGGCATTTCCCGATCTCTTAGGGCAAGAGCTGAGCATATGCGTGGAATCAGCACAATAGATACAGAGTCTATTCTTTACTCTTCGTTTCCTTTCCTCTGAAGATAATTTGGAACGTCCTATCTCCATGGGAATCACAGAGGATGGAGCTGGACGAAATTGAGGGTTTAAACGAAGAGGTGCTTTGACAGCTGTTGTTTTCTCAGACTCTCTTTCACAAAATCTCATATCTACACGATGGCAAAGAGAGATCAAATCTTCTAGTGACGAAGGAAGCTCTTGGGTAGTCAGTGCATCTTTAATTTTATCGGAGAGCCCCTGCCAGAAGGCGGCAACTAATGCTTCAGTGTTCCACTGAAGTTCAGAGGCTAAGATCCTAAATTGAATGACATACTGTCCTACTGTATGGGAGCCTTGTCGCAAACGAAGAATGCTGGAAGCAGCGGAGGTCACACGACCTGGTTCATCGAACACACTTCGGAACGTGGAAATGAATTTGGCACTATCTTGTAGAATTGGATCGTTTCTTTCCCACAGGGGGGAGGCCCAAGCCAGGGCTTGTCCCGAAAACAATGAGATAAGATAGGCCACTCTGGAACGATGGGTAGAAAAATTTTGAGGTTGGAGTTCAAAATGGACTGAACATTGGTTAAGGAAACCTCTACAAGTTTTGGGGTCCCCGTCATATTTTGACGGAGTAGGCAGGTGAAGCGTAGGAGCTGTAGACACCTGGGATGGCACTGGGGAAACGGAGGAAAGCACAGGAGCTTCAATATTAGCTGTAACAGTCTGTCCAGATGTTCCTTGGGAGGTTAATGATTGGTAACATTGAAGTAACAGCTGTTGGCGAGCATCCTGTTGCTCCACACGGCTGACCAGATGCTGCAGCATCTCTTTAGCGGTAGGTTCCGTATCTGGGTCTGTCATGGCCTGATCTTACTGTCACGGGCACTAGGAGTCTTTACCCAGGGATCACCAGGTGATAGGCTTACCAGAGCAGTATAGGTGGTAATATGGTACTCTGGTAGCAGGGTGATCACGGAACAGGAAATAGCAGATGATGAGATGCTCAGGAAAGTCTATGACTAGCAGCACTGGCAATATGGAGGTAGTAATACACGAGGAACTGTATGGACAAAGGACACGTGAAGGTAGTCAGTGGTCTGCGGTAGCAAGTTGTACCACTGCTATAGTGAGGAGGAATGTCCAACAGAAACGAGGAGGTGATGAGAGTCAGCGGTCTGCGGATAGCAAGTTGTACCGCTGTCTGAGTGAAGGAATGGAATCCAAGTGGAGGTATCCGGGGAGTCAGTGGTCTGCGTTAGCAAGTTGTACCACTGCTATGTGAGAGGATACTGGAGCAGGTGAAACTGGAAACAGGGGTCAGTGGTCTGCCACTAGCAAGTTGTACCACTGAATATATATGTGAGGAGGTGCACGGGGAGAGACTGCAACACAATATATACACGGGCACCTTGACTTTGATCCACAGTAATATGCACAATATAAATGTATAAATGACTGAACAACACTGCCAATATAGAAAGTCTCTTGAAGTAATCCAGCATGAGATAACACAGTCAATGATGGCAATAGACTCAGCGGATAGCAAACTCCAGAGGAGAACCAACACAGTCCAGCAAGGTATGCAATACACAGCACAGTCAATGAGAAGTATGCATACCGTGGTTCAGGAGAAGGCAGTCAGACAGGAGTGCAGAGATACCTGAACGGCAGGAGGCCGGCAGGATGCAAAGTCCCTGGATGGGTGAAGCGGTGGTCTAGTAGGTGCCGCGCACAGGTAGGTAGACCAGCAGGGAACACAGGAAAGCGTGGAGAGCGGATCAGCAGTAGATGGATGAGTAGCGCTGAGGAGTAGCAGCAGCGGGTCTCTGCGGGAACACGGAGGTAGCCAATAGCAACCAGCAGGTGCAGTAACGATGGAACACGGGAGAGCAGAGTTGAACTGGAACTGTTGATCACGGAGAGTAGCGGGTGGCAATAGTGGCAGCAGACTCAAGGACACACGGGAGAGTAGACAAGAACTGAAGACTGAAGCGCACAGAGGCAGCGGATAGAAATCAGCCAAACAGTCACGATGAAACACAGACGGTTGCAGGTTGAAGACTGTAGTGCACGGAGGCAGCGGATAGGAATCAGCTAACAGTCACGATGATGAAACACAGACGAGTTGCAGGTTGAAGACTGTAGTGCACGGAGGCAGCGGATAGGCATCAGCTAACAGTCCCAATAATACATGGTAGAGTTGAAGTGGTTAGAAGACTGTAGTGCACGGAGGCAGCGGATAGGAATCAGCTCACAGTCACGATGATACAGTAGATGGTAGAAGTGGTATGGGAACCACAGTAGTAGAAGTGGTTTGGAAACCACAGAGGTAGAAGTGGTTTGGAAACCACAGGAATCAGCTGGGCTGAATAAACGAGGAAACACAGGAACACCTTCAGAGACTCATGGGAAATGAGACTCCAAGATCAGGCAACGTGGTGTTGACCACAGGTGCTTAATATAGGGAGGTTGCCTGATCTGCCAATTAAGTTAAAGGAACATACACTGAAGGTTTAGAAAGGGCTGCGCATGCGCAGTCCCTCAGGATGGAGGACGGCCACGGTTCCTAAATGTCCGGGAAGAAGCACTCACAGTCCGGTGAGTGACAGTAAGGGTGGAATTTCTTGACCAAGGGAAACTATGGATCTAAGTGGTATGTCACGCTGAAGGCAGGAGTCCATACAAGACGCACCCCAGGATGCAATCTGAGACTTGGTCCAGTCAATCTGGGGGTTATGGAACAACCAAGGCAGACCTAAAACTAAGGAATGTGAGGCTTTAAGAATGATTAGAAGCTCTGAAAATTCTGAATGCAAAGCCCCCACTCTGATCTTGAGAAGGAGTTTTTGATGAGTGATAATAGTATCAGTGATGCGACTTTCATAAACTGCCATGATGTAGAAATGTCAGGGTAATGGCTCTGTGGGTAGCTGCAAATCTTGAACCTCTGTGTCAGTAATGAATTTTCCAGTGACACCAAAATCAAGAAGAGCTGAGAGGTTTTTGGTTTGCTGACCCTGTATAAGAGTGATTGGTAAAACTCTATCAGATTTTTGTGTAGAAGTATTGATTCCTCCTAACCTGGCTTCTCTGTCACAGATTAGGAGCAGGAGTTTACCAAACACTTTGGGTAGAAATCAAGTAAGTGTCCTGGAGCAATACAGTAGAAACAAAAATTCACCAGTCAGTGTCTCTGAAGTTTCTACTGGGTTAAGTTAGAATGATTCACCTGCATGGGCTCATTGCTCGTCGGTGAGCTTTGCCAGAGCCGAAGGTGGTGATGTGGGTGGGGTACAGCATATCGATGCCGAGTACCCCGACAAGACTTACCTCGAGATAGGGACTCTGAAGTGCTCATTCACGACGATCATCGATGAAGACTAGTCTTCAAAGCGACTTCAACCGATCACGATCAAGTAAGAAGCCGGCTCCACTTCATGATGCAATGCAGCATGGGGACGGTATTATCGCTGTTGCAAAGGGGGTAATGTAAGGAAGCGCCCATGTACAATGTAGTTTACCAAGCCTTACACTCTCACCTGTGTTAGCAAGAGAATTACTGACCTGATGGCAGCTGGTCCTTAGTGGCAGGGCTGAAATGCAGTGGATAAAGTTCATTGTCAGGCCAAAGAGGGACTTTGAAATTAATTTCAATTCATCTGATCACTCTTCATGATATTCTGGAGTATATGCAAATTACCATCATAAAAACTGAGGCAGCGGACTTTGTGAAAAATTCTATTTGTGTCATTGTCAAAACTTTTGACCATGAACTTTTGGCCAGTCAGTTCAAACTCGATGGTGCCAGGTATAGAATGGGGTGGTGAGGGTCGAATATATGCAAAGGACGTTATATACCTGGATCCCTGAAGAGGTAAATAAGGAAAGAGAGGTAAGTGTAACACTCATTAGCAGAGTGCATCTTTTGAAGGTTAGATAAAACATTGGGTGGGGTAGGAGTTTGCAAAGACGATTATATCGACACCACTTACAGTGATGGTAAGAATCTGAATGCTGTAATTCTGGCCTGTATTAAATTCAGACTTGCTAAAAAAAATGACTGAAAAGAATTCCAGCATTACAGTATACTGGCAATGACATTCACGGCACTTCCAATGGCGACTGTTATATTTATGGTATTAAGCGGGGGAATGCGAGGACCCAGCCGGTTTCTACTGTCCAGACCTTCCTAAAACACATTACACACCTGCCGGGTCTTCGCATTGCCCCCTTAATAGCATAAACGTAACAGTTGCCATTGGATGTGACGTGAATGTCACTGCCGGTCGGTATATTGTAATGCCGGAATTTTTCTCAGTCATTATTTTAGGAAGTCGGATTGTTCCTGTCACTGACTACCACCGATAAGATTTTGGTCTATTATTAAATGTAACAAAGAGTCCACAAAGATGGACATTTGACTCATTTATATTTGCTTTATTTTACTTAAATGTACATGTATGTATTTTGCAGCAGTACTTGTATTTTACTAAAAAAAATCCATATCATAAAGTGCTAAATATAGTTGGTAAGCAAAGAAATTTCTGGTTTCCATGTAACTTTCAGCATGTAGTATGTAAAATAATATTTTCCATAGTTATGGTTCCATAATTATTTTTTTCCTATATAATTAGATTAAACCATCCTATATAATTTGTATTGGAACCCTATGTGCTTTGGAAAGCAAAAATTAATAACACCATGAACATAATACAGTACAATCCACCACATGCACAAAATGCAGTAAAAAAATAAATGCTGTTATTGCTGAATATTCTAAATAAGGATATACAAATTATTTCTTAAACACAAACACAGAGCCAGCTCATACTCATATAATTTATTAAAGAGGTTGAGGTAACAGTAGCTACAACTGTGTGCTCTTCTTCAGGTGAAATCTTACTCTTATACTATGTTTCGGCTCACAAATTATGTTTTATGTGTATGTGTAGCTATCATATATCCCCAGTGTGCTGTGTACTTTTAGCTGGCATTTCTCCCACTCTGTATTTTGTGGAAGTATATACAGTAACTTTAAGGAAGGAAACAAAATACTCAAAAATGATATAAACAGTCATCATAAAGGCTCTGACTGGGCCATTGCAAGATCTTTTCTGAAGACACTCCTTGGATGACTTGGATGTGTGCTTTGGATCTTTATCATGTTGGAAAGCTGTCATTTTAGATAACTTAGAAAGGGTATATTTAGAGGTTTACAATGAGAGCAGGGTAATTCTTCTGATGAAGTTATGAAGTTGCCCTGAATGGTGATGAAACGCGTAAGTACAAGCACCCTGTTTGGACCTAGACTAAGTTGGTTTCATATCTTTTTTTCACAACTTTATCCCTTAAACAAATGTGCTTGGGTGAGCGCTGAACAGATGGAATGAGACCTAACCATAAGAAAAGCAATTGGCTGAGATTTCAAACTGCAAATATTTGCTTATTTGTGCTGCTTGTGATCTAGAAGATTGTTTTAATTCATGCCCACATAAGATTTGGTTTAAACACAAAGTTTATGTGCCAGAATCTTTCTGTTGAACTAAAGTCATGAAACTTTTGTGATAAATTGTCACTATTCCAAGTGTGTGGGGCTATGGAGAATTGTGTTGTTTGTTCTATTGGACATTTTAAAATCTGCACCAATACTATTAAATTAGCGTTTGTGGGGTGAGATATGCACATCAGATCTGACCAATATATGAATATTACTATGAGTCACTTCTGTCTACATTTCCAAGGGACAACTGCCTTATTCTGTGCACAGTGCACATGTACATCACCTGACCTCTGCTCTTCCTTCACAGGGTCCCAAGCACCTCTGCTCCTCCCCCTGCAGCCTGTATTGACGTGGCTGTATGTATTTCTCCCTCCCCCAGTATGTATGTCTGTACCCTTGTGTTTTCCTCTCTGTATGTGTACCTATCTGCCCCATGTGTGCACTGCCTTCCTTTTGTGTGTATGCATCTGTGTGTCCACTTTGTGTGTGTGCCAATGCTTCTATTTCCCCCTCTTTATGTGTCTGTCTCTAACTCTGTATGTTCACTTATGTCTCCCTACCTGTTTCTCATTGTTGTTCACCCTTTTTGTTTGTGTGTCTCTCTCTTGTGGTGTCTGTTCTTTCTTTCTCCCCCTTTGTGTCTGTCTCCCTTCACCCATCTTCCCGTATCTATCCTCACCCATTTTCTACCATGTGTACTCACCACCCTTTTACCCCCTGCCCTGACAACCCACTTTTCCTCTTGCCCAAAACCTTCCCAGCTCACCTCTCTTCACCTCTTACCTTCCTCCTCCTCTTCTTCTGAGGTCACTAAAGTCCTGCTGGCTATCTATCAGAAGAGCTGTGGATGAACCTGAGGATGGCAGGCAAGCACATTTTTCTGATTTTAATAATTTTTGCCCTATAACACTGCTATCGCCGGTGTAAGAGTTGCAGGTTTTTCGCCAATGAATGCTTAGCCAAGCAATTTGCATTAGTGTTATGGTGGTAATTGTACCACTGATTCCTATTTTGTTAATAGATAACAGATTAAAATCATTTAATCATATAACAAATGCTTTATTTTTTCAATAAAACATTTTTTATCATGTACATCTCTGCATACAGGTCCAAACAACGAATTCATGAATTTTTTTTAGAAGGTGTTTTAGAGAGCAAATAAAATTTGCAGTGTTTTTTTTTATAGAGGTGATCCACAAACTTACTTTGCATCTTTTGCATATTTTGTATGATATTTGTATAGCTGTATCCAGGAATTGAGCGCTGTACCTACTAATTTATCATTTTTTATGTTCATATTATAGAGGGTGGTTACCTATGAGATACAACTGCCAGAACTGTTGTTTTCATTATACAAAAATGTATAACACCTATAGGGGATCACTTTTGTTTCTTTACATACACGGAGTGACCAGTTCCTGCCAGAAACTTCTGCATCTCTATTAACATTGCTGTGGGCTTATCAAGTTTGGAGAGAAGTCCTAATCTTGGCAATGTCTCTGTTGAGACACAGTGTTCATGGGACATGTAATGCCTTTGAAATTCTTTCATACTCGTCTCCTGATTGGCACCTTTCAACAAAATGATCCCGTAGATATTTTGAAAGCTCCTTGCGGCCCATGGCAATCCCAGTAGGATGCAATCAAGAAAACCGCAAGGAAATCTTACAGTAACAGCTGATCTTTATTTGGGGTTAATCATAATCACTTAATTGCTGGCAGGTGTATGCTAATTACCTTTGAACATGATTTTGATTGTGACTCTGAAGATAGCTACTGTCCCATTATGAACGAATGTGAATACTTATGCATAACTGAGTTTTGTAGATTTTTTCTTTTCACTTCTATTTCCTAAAAAATGTCTATTTATTTTTTACTTGAATTTTGTTGGTAGCGAGGTCACATAAAAGATGGAAAAAAAACATCTGACATGATTTATCTCGATTTTAGGCTTTACTGCACAGACACATGCAATTTCAATAAGGGTGTGTAGACTTTTATTCCCACTGTATATCGGGGCATGCTGCAGAGAGTATAGGAATTTAGCCTGGATTAGTAAAGTGAGACATCCGCCCCGGCCAAAAAGAGGAGCATATCATCAGCATTTAAGGCAATGGTTTCGGTACTATTGCCTGCTGAGTGCTTATGAATGTTATGGCGAGATCTTATAAGACAAGCAAGGGGTTCAATGACATGTACAAATGATGCAGGTTACAGGGGACAACCCTGTGAGTGCTCCTCTCCAAATTAAAATGGTTAGCAACATATCCAGCAAGACAAATTATTGCTGCCTGGACAGAATATCACATCCTGACCCATTGGATAAAGGGTCTCATTCCGAAATACATCACAAGATTCCACAGATATGTCCTTTGTTGCTTTGAGTGATACCACCACTGTCTCCTCATCTGTATCATGTGACATCTGAACATAGGTATATAGACAAGGTTAGAGGTCTTAGATTTACTGTTCATAAATCCCATCTGATCTGGCTGGATGATCTGGGCGATCTAAGGTCTAACACTTTTGCCAGTATTTTGACAACTGTGGCTAAAAGAAAAATTAGACAGTAGTCCAGGCTTTGGAATTACAATAATTAATGCTTCTGACACGGAGAAGGGCATGGTCCCTGTTGGAAATAATTGAACAAAATTGTTGAGAAGTTGGGGATATAAATGTTCATAAATACTTATATAATTTCAGTGGCATGCAATCCAAACCCAGAGCTCTGTTAGTAGGGAGTGATGTAATCACAATATCTATTTCCTCTTCTATAATGGGGCATCGAGGTATTCCGCAGAGTCTGTGGGCAATCTGGCTAGATTTATTGGATTTAAATATTCTTATAACTGATGGTCTGTGTAATTGTACTGAGATGTTTAAAAGTTGTTTTTTTATCGAAATAATAAAAGACCTCAGCAATTTTGTCTCCAGAGTATTGTTTGGTGTTTTGATTGTCCATTATGGCTGAGAAAGTCCTATTTGTTAGCCACAAAACTACCATAGAGAATAGAACTCCATCTGCATTGGGTATATAGTTATCTAAGGGAAATTGTATTTTTATTTATTTTGTACAGTTTATCAAGGTTATCAGATTTCTGTCTCAGCAAAAGACGTGTTGGCGTTTTACCAGTGTCTTGTGCCTAAATAACCCTCAATAATACTACTAATTCTATTCATGGGAATGAATGCATGAATGTATATTTTACCAGTGAAAACATTAACTAGGACATAGAATCTGTCGATGGAGACAGGAGTAATAGAGCTGTATGTGTGTATGACAGCTACTGCTGAATGGTAAATCCCCCATATAAACTGATAATCACAGCTAATACAAGCAGGTACATGTGGAAACCTGCTAGCTTTAAATTGCTCACAGATATTACATACCCAAGACCTTTATTTATGGATTATTCCATCAAGTTTGACAACTAAACTATAAAATGCCAGATTACTTATAAAGTGAGAATCTCTCATAGTCAGTTGAGGTTATTATAAGATGGTAAGCTATATAAGATGAAAGAACAGTATTTATAAGTACGCTGTGACAATACATACACAGTGGGCCTGATTCATTCAGGCATGCAAAACTAACGTAATGTTTTTTTAAAAAAATGCACATGAAACTGGTATACGCACATCTGTATTCATCAAGGAGCGGATGTGAAGCGCATGAGAAGATACGTGTGGCGTTGGGGTGTAGGTTTGCTCTGCTGTACTAGGCAGGACAGTGCAGGATACGTCCATAAATATTGCTTAAAATAAATATTCTCCAATACGATCGCTCTGGTTTCAAAGCACATAGGTTTTATTCGCAAATAACATACAAGACAAAGCTTGCTATGCATAAGCATGTGCCTGCTGGAACTAGCACAAGCTCCTATCAGATCGCTTTAGTTTCCAAAGCCAGAGCTTAACAATTTGTACAGTTTAAAAAAGAAGTGACATCACAGAGATACACAGTTACCGTATTCAGGTCGTCATTCATAGGTTGACGTGGCATTGGTGGATTCCTTTGGTCATTGTTCCTTGAAACCACCAGCTGTCCTTCTTCAGTTTTCCGCTGTTAGACCCGTACAAACTGCTTTTTATTATCCCTGTGATCTGGCTTTTTAGTGTAAGAAAAAGTGATGTTACTTATAACTAGCGTTCGCACAGTGCGCACGATACACAAATAATACCGCAAACGTTCTCATGCAATTGCGAAGAGATTGACATGAAACACAAAGTAATTTGTAAGTTGGAAACATATTTTAGTTCTTTACTACTTTAATTTATATAAAAAGATTAGTAAATGTTAAGCTTAATAAAAGGTTGTTGTGAAAATAATTATGTTAAGTATAGATTGCAGCGCTACTGATTGTAGTGTACAGAAAATATCGATTACCACCTTCATCCAATTATTTAACTTGAACAGTCCAATACATATGAGGAATATAAACTCACAAAAGAACGCATAGAAAAAAAACTCTATTCAATTAATATCGGCATTAATGAGAAAACCTTAAAAAAATTTATCATGAGGTTATTAATGCCTACTGTACATAAATTACATTTTTACAGTTGCTCCTGATTGTAGATACATCTTCTAGCATCCATATCACTAGTAATTGGCAATTGGACTAGCCGTGTAGCTGGAGCAAGAGATACGGCTGAAAAACAACTACCTTAGAGGTATCGCAAGCTTGAATCGGATGCTGCTGCGTGCACTCAAGCTTGGCACACCCTTACTGTACATTGACTATGGGCATATGCTCCTTCCTCACCCCATTCCCTCTAAGAAATTGTTGGCTGTCATAAGTGTCTTTTGCACTCAAAGGTGAAATGAACACTGCTGTGTTCTGTGCCGTATGGGCAACACCCAGCATTTCAGTCTAAACACAGAGGGCCTGATTCATCAAGGTGCGCAAATGCATACACATCTGCTAAACGGGACTTGAGCTACCTAAAACACCACATACGCAGCGCAAACAGAGCAGATACGGCACTCAAAGTCAACTCAATCTCAAACTCCAACGCAAATATAACGGTTTGCGTTACTCAAAGTATGAAACACAGATGCGTATGCGTTTGCGTACCTTGATGAATCAGGCCCAATATTAATAAAGATTTATTTTTTTAAAGAAATGTCAGAGTAAAGATTTAATATCTTAAAGATGTTGCAACACAGTCATAGGGGCATATTTAATTAGAATTTGCGTCGCGATTACGCGCGGCTGCACGTGTCCCGGTACCACAACATCGTGATTTCTGTGCGCAGCCCTATGGGGTGCACACAGAAATCCACGATACTGTGGTACCGTAATGGCACTTTATAGGCGCAGCTGCGCATCATCGCGGCAGCGCATTCTAATTAAATATACCCCATGGAGTGCCCCTTTAAAGCAGGTGACCCCTTTAAAACACATTTATTTTCTTTACTTCTCCCCTTACACAAAGCTGCCACTCTTGTCTGCTTGGCCATACTGAACATGAGGTAATCAGTCCATTCTTTCTGTATTTTCAACTATGTTCTTAGCATTTTCTAGCTCAACCTTAAATACACACATTCCATATCATAGCACGTTTCTTTAAGTTGTGACTCTTTCTTTCAGGAAAATGTTACAAGCCCTGCTACTCTGGTGATGAGGGTGCCCCTAAGAAATGCTTTAAAAGTATCCTAAAAGCTACATGGATTGAAGGTTTAAGCATTTGTACTAAAATATCCATCCCACATACCTACTAGCACTATTACATTATATTTATTATCCTTCTTAACTCAAACACCTACTAACCCCAAACATTTAGCCCCCTGTAAGTACTTTTCTCCCATTTCAGTCTGAAGGTCCAATATGAACTTATGTATCATTATCCTATTACCTCTTTATCTTTATCTGTTTGATAATACCTAGTCTTTTTTATTATTATGTTTGTTCCCAATTGTAAATCTTTATTGAGTATGCCTGTTCTATATAAATAAATATGAATGAATAAATAAAAACATAAAAGGCTATCAATAAAACTACAACAGCATGGTGGGGCGTGGCCATGGGCCCCCGAATGCTGCCTAGTGCTGTAAAATGCAAGGCTGCCCATAAATTATCTCCCTTCCCTCAAAATTTGGGATATTTTAAGGTATAGGTTTTTAATGGGGAAGCATTTTGCATACCAGCAGACACTTCCTCTCTTGCACTAAATGTAGTACAAGGTGTAACACAGGAATGTCGCTTAGAAAGACATATTTTAGAATAACCGTGTAGTATTGTCAGGTTGCTTATTGTGGCTTTGGTTGGCAATAGTAATGACGTAAAGGATTTAAAAACTAACTACAAAACCAAATAAATCCTATTATATTTGTGTATAACCTTATCCAGTTTGCAGACCTTCACAGTAGCCTCTTGCCTTGATCTGCACCTGTCACATTCTTACATTTCTAGGTGTATATCTCCATACATTGCTTAATTTTGTTTATGTAGCAGGATTCTTGTTGTTAATCTGATTCCATGGAACTTCAATCGTGACAACAATTGAAATGAAATAAGGCTGCACATTGAGGCTATCAGAACTGTCTGTCTAATGCTTTGATTATCCCCATGTGTTGTTGTGTACATCTAGATGTATAGAACTGCACCTTGTCTCTTTTTAACCCAGCAACCAAGAGTCAAGACTTGAACTCAAGATGAAAGGAGTTATTGGTAAGTACAAAATTATCTATCCAACTGTGGATATACCATAGGATCAAACAATAGAAACTAGTTCCAAACCCTAAATCCTAATGGTAATTGTTTGGTATTTGTTTAAATTGGTTTGTGATACTTGAGATGTGGGCCTCTTGGTTTGTGAGGTTGGGACTCTGACTCTATACTCTGTATGAGTCCTTAGCAACACTCATGCCTCTTGCAAGACATTTGGAGGTAATTAGTGCAAATACACCGGCTAACAATTAACTGATAAAACATGAGTAATCCTGGAGTATCATTTTAAATATGCAAGTAGTTGTTATTTTTTGCATAATTTTAAAAATGGCACTGCATTTTCTGTAAAACAGATATTATTGATGAAACATCCATGATCTCTTTTACTTATGTGAGTAACTGAAAAGTCACATTAGCTTAAGTAATAAGGAATAATTGTCAACATATCTTATACTTGTCCATTGCCAGCATGATACTTTCTTATAAAATATTCCTGTCCATTGGCACATTACACACATAGCTTGTGGAAGAAAATAATAGCATTACATATTTTGCAATCTATTGAAATGCTACAAAGTCTACAGAAGCCAAAACCACATTATAGTTTAAGAACAGCGTATGCACAATAAGCCAATACCAATGAGATATTTTTTGATGAAACTGGACGAAAATCTAACAGCTAAAACAATGTTGGGAAAGATGATCTACGCCAGAAGAAAAAGACCCGGCTACACACAAAACAGCGAGATGGAGAGATATCAGCGGGCATCCTCATTTACTGGTTCACCACACTGCAAAATTATATGCTAGAGCCTCATTCCTTTGAGATGATGTGTATTAAAATGTATAATTACCCTTTATAGGTGAAAATGTGAAAATATGACTTCAGCTAGAACAGTTTGTACATTATCTATAACCTGGAATTTAATAATATACAGTGCTCTTTGGAGCTACTCCAGTGTATACTTCATTCTCCTCATTGATAGGACAATGATAACCTAAATCAACTCATCTACTCTCTTGCTGAACTACAGGCAATGACATATCCAGGGTGCTTCCCAGAACTGCACGTGGCACTGACCTGTAGTGCTGACCCACACAATGTGCATGAAGCTGATTGTAGAAGAACCCTATATGTAAGGGCTATACATATATAATGCTGCTGAATATTTTTTATATACAATGGAAACAATATTCTTAATTCACAATTTGGTATCTGCATCTGTGTTGTGACATAGGAGATCACAGAGGAGTTACAGTGAGTAATGTAAGTCTGGCTCAAGAGTCTCTGTCCTGAGAATTTCGCAATGAAAGAGTGAGATGGAGACATGGGGGTAAATGTATCAAGCTGAGAATTCTCCGTCGGGTTCGAAAAGTGGAGCTGTTGCCTATAGCAACCAATCAGATTCTAGTTATGATTTTGTAGAATGTACTACATAAATAATAGCTAGAATCTGATTGGTTTTTCAAACCCGCCGGAAAACTCTCAGCTTGATACATTTACCCCATGGAGTGTTGGAGAGAGAGAGAGAGAGAGAGAGAGGTGTAGATGGAAGTAGAGATACTGTTGCTCTGTTGATCTATTGCTTAAAGTAAGTTACATATCAGACACTTATCCACAAATTAATAAAGACATATTCTTACTTTATATATGAGTCAAACTATAAAAATATAAGCACATGGGTTTGTGCCTAGTTGTTGCTATGTTTAAAACAGCCATAGTAGATGTAGGGCATTTAGATAGTGCCTAAGCTTAAATTATAGATAGCATATCACAGAGCTATATCTCAGCCAGGTCCCTTCAGGGCAGACATCTAGTATGAAAGAGTGTCAGATAGGAGAGGAGATTTTGTAATAACAAACCTGTTGGCTGTGCTGGGTAGCCGTCATACCCAACTATACGTTACCAGCCCTCTTATTGATAGGTAGTGCCAGCAATTCACCAATCAGAGTGGCAGATACTCACTAGATGACTCCTGTTACTCTGATTGGTGAGTCATCAGTGCTATCCACTACTCAGAGTGCTGGGGTCATGTAGTTGATATCCAGCACACTGATTTTTCAATGGCCAGCTCTATCCAGACATTAATGTCCAGGACAGTCTAGTGGGTGTTCAGCACTCTGATTGGTGGGATGGCCAACTCTATCCACCAATCAGAGTGAGCTGTGTTATGGGTCTAGTGAGATTTCCAGGGTTCCACAGAAAGGCAGCACAGGAATCTTGGAGTAGTAAGTATACTATTGTGGTCTGCAGTGTGTTTCCACCAGAGATCTGGGCTCTGCGTATATTAAATTGCTTCCTGAAATACAGGATCTGCATTAAATCACCACAAGAGATCTGGAATCTGCATTGCAAAAGTCACAATGTATCTGCATTACGTTGTATGTCTATTAAATTGATGGCAGTAAAAAAAGTCCATAATGATGCTTCCTCTATAAAGATGAGAAAATCCAAGAATGTAAAAAAGAAAACAAAAGGCACAAACATCTGTTGTAATTAGAGATGTGCACTGACCCCTGTGTTTCGGTTTTGGTTTTAGTTTTGGATCTGTATTAACTTCGTGTTTTGGTTTTGATTTTGGCAAAACTGCCCTTGCGTGTTTTGGTTTTGGTTATGGATCTGTATTTTTCTAAAAAATTGCTAAAATATGCTAAAATCACATAATTTTGCTCTTTTTTGTTTCAACATCATTATTAACCTCAATAAAACTAATTTCAAGTTATTTGCAGTCAATTTTGGTTACCTCACAGATCACAATATTATTTCCATACACTTACGGACAAATACTGCAGCGACCTGGCTGGATGGTAAGCTACAGAGCAGGGAGCAGTTCCTAGCACATCAAATGGGGTCCACCCTCCCTCCCACCCACCGTGATCTTGGATCTTAAAAATTAATTCAAAACTCCCCGAGATCCGACGACGTAACAATGAGGTTTTCAATTCTGAGGGCGCGCAAAAGTACCGAGCTGGCTTGGCTCGGTACTCAGATCCCCTAAGTTCGAGTGTGTTCGGTTCTCGAGGAACCGAGCCTGAGCATCTCTGCTCTTCACAGGTGACTATTTCGAATGGTTTCAGCACCTTGCACAACGCGGAAAGTATTCTCCACTGCGCTGGACTAAAATACATTCTCCCTCCTTTCCCAATGTCATGGCTTGTGGGGTAAGCATGTTCCTCCATCCTCAGAAGCATATAAAGGGAGGAATTCCACCTTGCTACAACCTCTTGCTTCAGTTGGTAGCAAGGCAAATTAAATTGTTCTTGTAGTTGCTGCAATCTCCTACATACTGTTGCCGAATGCCGGAAATGTCCAGAAATTTTACAGGCCACAGACAGCATCTCCTGCACATCCCTGTAATTTTTCAAAAAGCTCTGCACCACTTAGTTGATTTTGTGAGCAAAACAGGGAATGTGATGGAATTCACCCAGCTGTTATGCTCTCAAAATATTGGTGGCTTTATCAGAAATTACATATCCTAAGGAGAGTCCGAGTGGGATAAGCCATGTAGTAATGACATCCCTTAGTTTTTCTAAAGGATTGTCAGCTGTATGCCTCTTAGTGAAGCCGCTGATACACAGAGTAGCCTACTTCTGAAAAATGTGCCGTAGTTGGGTACATACTGCTGCTGTTCCTGCTGGTGAAGGCGAATGACCAACCCAGTGGGCTGTCACAGCCATATAATCTTTAGTTTGCCCAGTTCCGCTTGTCCACATATCTTTAGTTAAGTTTATAGTGGGTAGAATGGCATTTTGTTGGCCAATAATTACACTTTTACGAACCTTCTGGTAGAGGTGAGGAATAGCTTTTCTAGTTAATTGGTATTGTGATGGAATTTAGTAATGGGGACATAAGACTTCAATTAACTGTCTAAAACCAGCTGCATTAAAAGTGTATATTGGACACAGATCTAATACTAGCATAGTCGCCATGGTGTCTGTGATCCGCTTTGAGACTGGGTGACAGCTTTCATACTTGCTTCCTTTTGCAAAGGATTGTTTAACAGTCAATTGTTGGAAACTACTAGTAGTCTTCTTGGTCTGTTTCTGGGATGACAATCCACTGCCAACAGCAGCAACGTGACTAACACTCAAGAATTCTTCAGAGTGGATAGTGGATGAGTAATCTAGCCTTAGCAACCTGGATGCTTGACTAACTCCAATTACTAGTGAGAATATTGTTGAGGAAGGTGTTGTGGGTGTAGATTGCAGGTGCTGGGATCTAGATGAGAGAATTGAGCTAGCTGATGCTGGACTGCTTGTTGTTATTTTTCTGACATAAGTTTCTGATTTTCCCAAAAGCTTCCCATGAACTCTTTTCAAATAGCGTAATATGGATAAGGTTCCTAGATGGTTAAGGTCCCTACCTCTACTGACTGTGGCTATACAAATGCTACAAATGGCTAGACAACTGTTATCAGAATTTGGGTAAAAATAATTCCACACATAAGAGGTGGATTTTTTTGGACTTATGCCCAGACATGACAATGCCCTTCTTCTTATCACTGGCAAGAACTGCTTCCACTGGTGCAGAAGTTCTGGACAAACAACATTATCGTCATCAACATCCTTATTAGTGCCGTTGTCAGTTACACAAATATCCCCCTCATCCTGTTGCAAATCCAAAATGTCATCCTCAATTTGTGTATCACCAGCTACACTTGGGCTGCTCATCCACACATCTGCAGAAATGCTGAAAGGAGGTCTGGCTTACACTTAGCACGCGTAGATAGAATCTGCTCAGGGATTTGTGTCATTTCTGAATCTGAACATACAGTTTCTTCTACTGCCTTACTGGTTTTTTTTTAGCTTGGCTTCTACACTTAAAAGTATTTGGGCACCTCTCTTTGAGTCAGAATGACAAGGTCTTGCATCCTCATAACTGACCTTACAAGAAGATGCCTCACTGTCAGTTGTCATTGCGTGTGTAGAATGGCATGTTGACAAATTTATGTTTTACTGCAGTTAACTTTGCCTTGATAACAGTTGTTGTTTTTTTTACCATGGTAAAAGCTTTTTTTTTTTCATTTTTGTTTCCCTGACTTAAAACCACTATACACTTGAACATAGGCTTTTGTATATGACATAGTGGGATTGCTATCATCATCACTGGTGCCAACAGCTGCTTGGTGCTCCAGGTCTTCTGTGGACTGATGTGAATCCATATCGATGGCACAGAGCAATGTCACTGAAGAGTGATAAGAACACTGCTACCACTGTTTCTGTGTAACCAATGGCACTGAGACTGGAGAGTAACAAGAGCAATGTGACTGGAGAGTGACAAGAAAACTTCTACACCTGTTTCTGTATGAGCAAAGGCACTGAGACTGGAGAGTGACAAGAACAATGTGACTGGAGACTGGAGAGTGACAAGAACACCACTATCCCTGTTTCTGTGACCAATGGCACTGAGACTGGAGATTAACAAAAACAATGGGATTGGAGACTGGAAAGTGACAACACCGCTACCCCTGTTTCTGTGTGACCAATGGCACTGACACTGGAGAGTGACAAGAACAATGTGATTGGAAAATGACAATATCACTGCTACCCCTGTTTCTGTGTAACCAATGGCACATAGCAATGTCACTGGAGACTTATTAGAATGCTACCACCCCTCCTGTTTCTGTATGAGCAATAGCACAGAGCAATGTCAATGGAGACTGATAAGAAGAACACTCCCTGTTTCAGTGTGAGCTGTGGCACAGTATAATGTCACTGTAGACTACTAAAAACACTGTTTTTTTACAGTGTTTGTTCCCAATTGTAAAGCGTTACAGAATTTTTTACTAGCACTATACAAATAAATGTTGATGATGATGATGATGATAACGTTCGGTAACAGATACACAGCCATATGGGTTGGGTACTAAATTGCGACACTGGAAATGTCGGCAGTTAACCTACTGACATGAAAATGTTGGCAGACTTCCATTCTAGGGACAGTTTGAAAATGTAGACAGTGTGATTGTCGAGATTCACAATGTCGACATTTTCAAGCTGTCCCCAGAATGGAAGTGTCGGCAGTTAGCCAGCTGACATTTTCATATCGGCAGATTAACTGCTGACATTTCCAGTGTCGGAACTGTGACCGCATCCAAGCCATATAAGGTGGCAGTAGGGATAGTAGATATCAGTAGTAGAGACAGATATAGCTAGGAATGGTTGCACAACATGGTCAAATTTGGACATTTGGATTTACAGTCACTCTAAGGATGTTAATTAATTTAGTCTGTGCTTGCAATTAGAATTTGGTAAATTGTTTCATGAATTTCCATCATTTTGATATAAAAAAGGGGAGAACTATTAAAGACAACGGGCCTGATTCATTAGTGATCTTATCTTGTGCAAAAGTTAAGATGCTTATTTTTAAGAAGAAACGGGGAGATAAGAGTGAAGTTAAGATGGATTTTCATCTTAACTTAAGAAATTCTTCACTTAGGCAGTGGATTTTGCTTCTTATCTCCCTTTTCTGAGCATGCACAGAGTGGATTTGCTTAAGATAAGCAAAAAAATGGCAGATAAGATCACTAATGAATCAGGCCCAACATTTGTAGATCAGAAATTACAAACCAAAGATAAAGAATGTGGGTAAGCCCAGTGAGGCACACATCCATCTCTAAGCTGTGGTTGCTACAATGCAATCATAACAAATTAATCGTTTAATTATCCCAGCAGGGGGACTGATATTAAAGTCATATTTTTTTCACATGTGTTTCTAACTTTGTGGATTATTGCTGAAATGTCCCTGTGGCCTCCCCATTGTGGTCAAAACAATTAGACAGGCTGAAGTACAGGTTAGAAAGAATAAGTGTTACATCAACAATTTCATATTATGGTTACATAACTGACACTTTGATATCACGTGATTTCATAGAAATGTATCATTCTGTCTGATTCAGATGGAGAACAGGCGAAACAAATTGGATGACTGAACCTAATACTGTGAAACCATTTAATTTAAATTATGGGATTAATATGAAATATGTTCTTATAACTTTTCTGCAAAGAAAGTTTTTCATTACACATGGACTGATAAATGCATTTAAGATACCATTATACAAGCTGACTAATGCCTTTTAATTAAATACTGTGGTTTTTGTTGCAATCTTGCATATTCTAATGTGTACTTTGTTTTAATAGCTATTTCTAATGAGCATAAACTTTACAGTGTTTACTCTGTTTAAGGTCATTTACTCTTTGGATTAAATTTTTGGATTGAATCTAATCAAATTGTCTTATCTATTGATTAACTTCAGGGTCAACTGTTGTTGTTTTCTATTTATTGCGCTGATTTTGCTATACACAAGTGCCTGGCAAAAAACCTTGAGTACAAAACATGTTATAACAGTAACACCCTGGGGTATATTTACTAAACTGTGGGTTTGAAAAAAGTGGAGATGTTGCACATAGCAACCAATCAGATTCTAGGGCCTGATTCATTTAGGGTCGTAACTTAAGAAACTTCTTATTTAAGTCTCCTGGAGAAAACCATGTTACAATGCAAGGGGTGAAAATTAGTATTCTGTTTTGCACATAAGTTAAATACTGACTGTTTTTTCATGTAGCACACAAATATAATTTTTAAATTTCAGTGTACAAATAAGCTATCAAGTATTTGTGTGATACATGAAAAAACAGTCAGTATTTAACTTATGTGCAAAACAGAATACTAATTTGCATCAAATGACTCAGACCCCTAGTTATCATTTATTTAGTACCTTCTACAAAATGACAGCTTTAATCTGATTAATTGCTATATGCAACATCTCCACTTTTTTAAACCCGCAGTTTAGTAAATCTAGCCGCCCTGTCTCAGTTCAAAAAGGTATAAATTTTCAAGGAAAATAATATTACTACATACAAAAAGTGGTCGTCTGATAACAGTACTGACATAGCAAAGACCTAATTTAGTGGAAAAATATAATTCATTGTAACAACAAAAAACATCCCTCTGAAATAAAAGTAGAGACATATCAGCCTTTAGAAGTGTGAACAGTAATTGCAACACAGAGACTATGAGAATTATCTCTTACTAGAAACTGCATGCCACAGTCAGAAATGGTAAATAATTACATAGCCTCACTGTTAAACTATGTGCCGGTGAACAAGTTTAAAGCAATTTCCTAAGTTTACACAGTATACATCTGTCAATGTGCTCTACACCATGTTCTGGCTGCTCATGCAAATTCCTATGTGCGAACATACAGCATTACTCACCTGTGATAACATATACAGGACCATAAATCTACATTGGGCGGTAATACCTTGTCTGTGCTGTTATGTCAGTGGGGTTTTGTGGACTAATTAACTTGTTGACAACCTTGTCTGTTCCTGATTCATTGGTGCCAACATTGCGTCAATTTCTTGCTTTTCCTGTGGTTTTAGCCTGATTATTTTTTTGCTCCAACCAGGGATAAATCATGTCAGAGGCTCATTAATGTTTACAAACAGATCTACTGGATATTATGCTGTATCATATCAATATCATACTTGTCTGAAAGTCTCCCTGAATTCCGGGTAGGTCTCCCAAATTCTCCCAAATTCCTAGGGGGCGTCATTTTTGGCCATGCCCCCACAGTGAAATGACGCAAATGCATCATTGTGTTGTGGGACAACATGACACAATTTGAGACCTAGTGAATGCAAGTTGAAATTTTTGCTGTGTTTTTAAATGCAAATCAAATGCCAGTTGGTACCGAGCTTGTTGAAAATATGTTAATAGATTCAATCTGTTTTCTATGAGGAAAACGCTCAATTTCTCCTATTAAGAAAAAAGAAAAGCAACTTAAGGTAGCTGGGGAGAAAAAAAAATTTTTTGTTGTTCTTTTTAGGCATTTTACATTTTGATGTTACTTAACAATCTATGGTGTAAATAAGCATCTATCTCTTGAAATACTTAACAGCAGTATTTATGTTTTAATGTTTTTCTTTCCTCTGTAAACCAACCACATATTTGACAGTGCTTAGTACAGAATAAACTGTTTTAAATCCATGTTGATAAGTTTTGCCTCATAAGAACTTTATGTGACCTTTTAACACAGCCCTGGGCCATATAGTAAAAATCTTGTGGTGTGTCATTTAATTGCATGAGTTGTATACATGTCTGAGTTGTCATTTTTTTAGTTCTTTCAGTTATAAATGGTATGTATCCAAAATCTGCCTGAATTTATGTTACAGTTCAAGAGGTCTCTATTCCAGAGTAACTCAAAAGTAGAGCTACTAGCTAAACACATTCTTGCTTACTGTTCCGAAATGTATAGGGGTGATATTTAAACACTGTAAATGCATTGTAAATGCCGGGTTGTAATGAAACTCCAATGAATGGGACTGATGAGTTGCAACAGAAATGTCACAAAATATCCTTAAAACTATGGTCAGGGGCGCACGCAGGGGGGTTTCTGGTTCTCCAGAAACCCCTCACCTCTGCGAAGATCAGGGGCTAAACCATGGTTGTCCAGCCCGCGGCCCGCGGGCCGCATGCGACCCAGCATGCCTGTAAATGTGGCCCAGCAGGAGTTTTGGTTGTGGCAAGGGGGCAGTGCTGAAAAAACATCCTGCAAAAAAAAGAAAAAGAAAATACTTACCTTGCGGTCACGTCAGCTGGCGCTCCGGCTCCCTCCCTGGCTTCCTCCTCCGTGCGGTGCTCGCAGTGAATGTCGGGGGTGACGTCATCACACCCGACATCCATTGCATAGCGCAGCACAGAGGAGTCACCCGCGCGATTTATCAGCAGTAGTGAAAGATTATCCAGTATCTTATTGTTGTTACTCTGAATTTTTACTTTCTGCACCATGCAATTATGAACTATCTGTGTTCTCTGTATGTATCTAATATAAATATTAAGAGATGATTGTATTTTTAATATTTTACACCATTTTAAATGTGCAGTGCTGAGTAGGGTGAAAATATCACCCACTGTTACCCTCATCGGAGGCTGCTCCATGAGCCATTTTTCCTGCCACCCTATCTTTAAATCTCTGTAGATTTCTATTAGTCCTCCTGATGCTACCTATATCGGTGACCATTTCAAACTGATCAATAAAAAAAATGATTCATGGGTGCAGAAAGAGAGGAAAAAAAAGTTTTTGGCATTTAATTCCCCGAACCCCACTAAGGGGCAGATGCAGGTAAGTTAAATTGTAGCTGGTAATGGGACTACTGCTTTAATCATGATTCAGCAACAGGTTTCCTAACTCTTACTAACTTCATTTCCAAGTAATTTTAATATGTTAACTATGTTTTCTATGGTTTTTTCGATGATCAACTATCGTTAGTGTTAGTGTATTTTATGTGCGGCCCAAACCAACTCGTCGTCTTCCAATGTGGCCCAGGGAAGTTAAAAGGTTGGACACCCCTGGGCTAAACAGTGCCCCTACATAGCGGCACTGTACTGTACAGCAGTATTGTAGTACAGTACAGCATCGTCGTGGATGCTTTTTTGACAGCGTCGCGGCTGCTGTACAATACAGTGCCGCCGATGTAGAGCGTGTGCAGCAGCACTCTCTATATTTTTTTTTCCCCCCCCTTAAAAATCCTCTGTGCGCCCCTGATGGTTACCCCCTAATATAGCAATGGATGGGGTACAATATCCTAGTTAAACACTACAAGGCAATGTTGAATCGGAAATACAATTACAAATGATAAATAGTTAAATGTGAAAAGGAGGATGATAATCCATAGGAAACTGCAACCTGCCTTTAAATTAATCATATAATAATAGGTAGGATGGAATACTATATATAATATATTGTAAGGAAGAGCAGATATCCTGAAAATGACATCCTAGAATATGTGAGACGTACATGTTGGCAAGGAAAAGGGCATGTAAAATATACTAATAATGAATAAAAAAGTATTTAAGAGGACTGACACAAATGTTGAAATTCCTCATTGGACAGTAATAATTTATAAAGTAATAATAAGAAATGGATGTTGCATGTCTCAGAGCTGTGGCAGTGAGCTAGGAGAGAGTGTATATAGTTTAAATACCTATAAAGACCTCATGGATCTTTCTTGAAGGAAAAATAAATCTCTCTATTAGTTTTAGGAATGCAAAAGAATGCAGCCAACTTAAGAGAACATAATAAGAGACAATAATACTATATATATTGACTCGTATAATTCTTTATATACACTAGGTAGTCAAGAAACACTATAACACTGAAATTATGATTTGAATGAGAGGACAGTTGGTTTAACCACAATAAAGAATTTAAGGAGTCTATAACCTTAAGATGTAAACCACTCTTGATAACCTATGTACGGAGAGAGAAAAAGAAAATCTATCAAGCCAATTTTCAAAAAGAATCATGTATGCCACTCAAAAAGTGTACACGTATAAAGAATACATGCTAGAATAAAGGTATAAATCAGAATATAGAAGAGACCTATCATAAAAAGACAATGCTGTTGAGAATATATCTCCGTCAAAAGTGACAAAGATCAAGGAATGACCCCAGATATAAGAAATAAAATGAATGCTAAATATTACATTTACAAAAGGAAAATAATATACCAACTAAACATTAACCACCTAAAGGGGAAGCTTTACTTTTCCCCCCTGTTTTAATTTATAATACAAATGTTCTCACACTTTGAACACAGATCTTTTGCATGGGAAATTTGTCTGGCACTATAATTAAAATCTCCAAATAAATAAAGATATATATATTTTATAATATATATAACAGAATAATAGAGTGAGTGCCTCTGCAAACAGAAGCATTTTAATATTTTTTTATGTTTATATTATCCCAAAAGAGTTGGTATCCTCCTAGATCCCAGATAGAGGCGGGGCAATTTGCAGTGAATAATGGCTTATCGCAGCAGGGCGTGGCCACAGTGACGCGATCACATTACAACATCACCTACCGCTTTTGCCACCTGACTTCCACTCCAGTCAAAGGTCCTAAACGTTGACAAGTATGGCTAAACAGACACTATACTACAGCTGTATGCACAGATGGGATGTCAAATTGCATGTTTCACTGAATCTATAAATGAAAAGAAGTTAACTCAGCTTCTGCTGGTACAACACGTTATTTTTGTACACTTACCATAATATAGTTCGATAAAATAGCAAATGTAGCATGTACAAACATCTGAGCACCTTTTTGATGATTTATTAAGGCTTTAAAATTCGATTGACTCATTAGACCTTAATCCGTGAAGACAATCCTAGAGGTCAAAAAATACTCTGACCCTTCTAATCTCTCAGAATGTTGTTCTTACTAATTAACTGTTATTGTCTCGGACATGCTCTACCCTAACTATACATCTGTCACCACATTTTAAAGTTACCTTCCCATCGAATTACAAACGATTTAGCCAAGGTGCAAATTTACTCCTTTTTTATGCTTGGCTTGCCTTTAATGAATCAGGGCTGTAGACTCAAATGTCAAATATTATACAATAACAATAACAACATATCATGTTAGAAGATCTCCATAACTGATTGTATGTTCATTACTCATTACTAATAATTTTTATTTTGTCTTTCTTGTGACCCTTTAGAGGTGACAACTCATACCCTGTCTGCCCTTGGCTCCTCACTCCTCTTTTAAACACACACACAGAGCAGGAAGTTGCGTACAGCTCGGTGCATATATCCAACAGATCACCTAGCAACACTACACACATGCGCAGTGCGGGCGGCACTCCAGCCGGAAGAAGAGTGTCTATTTGCTTGGAGACCAGACTCGTCAGAGCAGGAAACAAGCGGCCAATGGAGAGAAGCAGGGACGGTGTTTGACAGATGGCTAGGGGGCAGAGGTGGCAGAGGTGTCTAGTGGGCAGAGGTGGCAGAGGTGTCTAGAGGGCAGAGGTGGCAGAGGTGTCTAGGGTGCAGAGGTGGCAGACGTGTCTAGGGTGCTGAGGTGGCAGAGGTGTCTAGAGGGCAGAGGTGGCAGAGGTGTCTAGGGGCAGAGGTGGCAGAGGTGTCTAGGGAGCAGAGGTGTCTAGGGGCAGAGGTGGCAGAGGTTGTTAGGGAGGCAGAGGTGGGGGCATAGCTTTGTTGGAGAAAGAGGTTGGTTGGTTAAAAGTGTGGTTGGGCGTATAAGGGGTTTTGACCAAAAGAAGGTTGTTGGGAAAAAGTGTGTTGTGGGACCAAAAAGGGGTTTTGGGAGCAAGAATGTATTTGGGCTGGAGAGGGTAGTGGGGCAGCATAGTATAGTTGGCAATGATAAGCAAGTTTAAATGGGCCAGGATTATGTGTCTTGTATGAGTAAGTTTGGACGATTGTCAGGAATGAGGAAATGTGCTAATGGGGAAGGAGAGGAAATGTGACATTTGGGTAGGAGAGTTGTTAGTTACATATTGGACACCCAAGTCACTTATATGGGACAGGATATTTTTAATGTCAGTGACAGTGTGATTCATTGTGGTGAGGGAAGTGTCCAACTTGTGTTCAATACGGGTGAGGGTAGTGCTCATCTCCCGGGTTATGTTCTCTAGTGTTGTGTTGGATTCATAAAGTTTGCGTTAAAATTCGTGTTGTCCCTGTTGCTGACTGACTCCTGCTTCCTCTTCTATCTGAGGCTCTTCTATATAACAGGCCTCCTAGTTCCTCCTGAGCATCACCTGTATTTGCATCATCATCTAAAAAAAAGTTTTAAAAAAAACAAAACAGAAAGGTTAGTCAATAACATCCAAATATTTTCATCATCTTAATCAATGTTATAAAAATTAAAAATATTTTCTTTGCAGCCAATTTGGTGTGCATACGTGTTGAAATGTTACCTCAAGATTTTGTTAAAAGTTTAAATAGCACTGAATCATCCAGCATATAGGATGTGTGTTGGGAGGAGTGTTAACTATGCATCATTTTTAAATTGCAAAGTGATCTTAGCAGAAAAAAATCATTAATCTTGAACACCATGGTCTGATTGTACACTAGGATGACTAGATTGCAGGATAAGTGCCAAGATTTTTTTTTGTGCATTACAATTAGCAATTGCTAAGTATAACTAAATTAAAAAAATGTTAAAATAAACCAGCTATTGTTGTTGTTTTTAAGTTATGTAAATCAAAAAGTTGTAATTTTTTAAATCAATGTATTGTCCTTTACAATGTACCAGTGTGGGAGAGAGGTATCAACAAGGATGGGCTTGCTCCGGTGTCAATTCCTGTCCACCCCTTGCACAAGCTGTTCATCTATCCAGGCCAATGCCATGGTCTCCAAGGGCCGGAGCAGGGCCGCAACTAGGGCTGTGCGATAGGGGGCGACCACCCAGGGTGCAACGCTGAAGGGGGGCGCAGTTTAGGAATGTTTTAGGTTCATTTGGTTAAAATTGAGGGCTAGGGGGCGGCATTTGTCTTTCTCGCCCCAGGAGCTAGAATTCTAAGTTGCGGCTCTGGGCCGGAGGTCTAAATGGTCAGGAGAAACACCGCCTGTCGTCTGAGCATGCTTGTGTTGGTCTCTTATTTTGATGTTCAGGTGATGCTTAAAGTCTTTCCACTTGTGTGAAATGTTGAAATATATGAATGTTACAATGTATATAATCCTAAATGATTTCAGAATATTTGTATATATATATATATATATATATATATATATATATATATATATATATATATATATTTTATATGCCTTGGCTCTTGAGGTGAAACACTAGTAGCAGAAAGCTAGCCAGTGCTAACACTTAATTTCAATACTTCCACCCGAGTTGGACATTTTCTAACGTGCAGACTTATATAGTTAATAAAGACACTGCTCATTTATAGCTTGGACAGTGATTTTAATTCACTTGAAAACTAACATGACATGTACTAGGATGGATGCAGAGCTCAATATATAAATAAGCGGTCCACACTGAATACATTGCCATTTTTTGTACCTTAGTGACGGTGATATCATCCCATATCCAGCCTTTAGATGGGGTGGAGAATTGTTGGGTGGTAGAGTGTTGGCTCTCCACCACCAGCTTGACCAACATCTCCACCTCTCTTTGTGTAAAGTTTGGCTGCCTCCACTTCGAGGCTGAAGTAGAGGAGCCAGAGGCCTGGCTTGGGCCGGCTTGTTCTTGTTCTGCCATGTTCTCTAAAGAGGTGTAAAAAGACAGTCATGATTTACAATACTTTAAACCTTTAAAGTGGCTCATGTAGGGCCTTCTACTCACCAAGAAGTAGGTAGATAGGTAGGTAGACTTTGTTGTTTGTCTCAAGAGAAATAAAATAACAGACATTATTAACAGTACTTAAATGGGCTGTATTGGTGATAATACACTGCAGCAGGATAATGCAGAAACAATGGAGAGCTGAAAGTAGGTATTGGTGGTAATACACTGCAGCAGGATAAAGCTGAAACATTGGAGGGCTGCAAGCAGGTACAGAGTTACAGACAAATCGAGTCAGGGGTCACAGGAAGAGGTGCAAAAACAGAAGGACGAGCAGAGGTCAATAGTCAATACCAAGAGATCAATCAGGATAGGACACAGGAACAGATGATCTGGCAAAGGCTGCTGGGACGAGCAGGCTTTTGTAGCCCAAGGACAGGTGTTAATCATCCTGGAGTGACGAGCCTAGCTTCGGCAGGTATGAGAGGAGTCTAAGTACCACAGTGGCCCCTTTGGTAGAACAGCGGTACTATGGCCAGGATATATATATACATATATATATATATATATATATATATATATATATATATACAAAGGTCCAACTTAGTTTCTGGCAAGCAGTAGCTGCGGGATGCAGATTGTGACACCATTTCTGGATCCAGCCTCTCTCTCCAACTACCGTCCTATTTCTTTCCTTCACTTTGCCTCCAAACTACTTGAGCGATTAGTGTACAAAGGCCTGTCTCACTTTCTCTCTCTGCAATCAGGGTTCCGCCCCCAACATTCCACTAAAACTGATCTGCAAAATCTAGTGGTAATTTCTCCTTACTCATTCTCCTTGACCTTTCTGCTGCTTTTGATACTGTTGATCACTCTCTTCTCCTACACACCCTTTACTCCATTGGCCTTCGTGACACAGTTCTTTCCTGGTTCACTTCCTACCTATCGAACAGCTCCTTTAGTGTTTCTACCTGTGGCACATCCTCCCCTCCACTTCCACTCTCTGTTGGGGTTCCACAATGCTCTGTTCTTGGCCCTTTACATTTTTCATTGTACACCTCTTCTCATGGGGCACTGATTCGCTCATTCGGCCTCCAATACCACCTCTACGCTGATGATACCCAAATCTATATCTCTTCCCCTGACCTCTCTCCTTCTGTACTATCTTGTGTAACCAACTGTCTTTCTGCTATCTCCACATGGATATCCCAACACTACCTAAAGCTCAATATGTCCAAAACAGAGCTTATTATCTTCTCTCCTGCCAGAGTCACCACCTGCCCTCATATCTCCCTCACTGTCATTAACACCACAATTTCCTCAGTCTCCCAAGCTCATTGCCCTTGTGTCAAACTTGACTCTGCCCTCTGCTTCATTCCTCACATCCAGTCTCTCTCCCAGTCCTGTCGATTCCTGCTTAAAAAAACTGCCAGAATACGCCCTTTTCTTACTCAACATGCTACCAAAACTCTTATCCATTCTCTTATCCATTCTCTCATCATCTCCCATCTTAACTATTGCAACCTTCTGCTATCTGGCATTCCTGACACCCATATATCCACACTTTAAATCATTCTAAATGTTGCTGCAAGACTGATCTTCCCCTCTCACCGCTCCACATCTGCTGCAGCACTTTGCAAATCCCTATACTAATTCCCTGTGTCCTCCAGAATCAAATCTAAATTACTCACCCTTACCTACAAAGCCCTCAACAACACTACCCCTGCATACATCTCAAATCTCATATCAAAATACTCTTCCTCCCGCCCGCTTAGATCTACCTCTGACCTGCGCCTTGTCTAGTCTCTGCTTAGCACCTCTCACTCCCACCTACAAGACTTCTCCCCTGCTGCTCCCCACTTGGAATTCCCTACCACGCTCTTTCAGACTTTCCCACAGTCTTCAAATCTTTAGATGCTCTTTGAAAACCCATCTCTTTTATAGAGGTGACCTTATTCTCTATAACACTATTCACACTAATGCACCCTCACAACTATCCCAATCTCCACTCTGAAACACATTTACTCCTCTTGTTTCAGCTGTGCCCTCTTCATCATCATCATCATCATCAACATTTATTTATATAGCGCTAGTAAATTCCGTAGCGCTTAACACTTAGAAGGTAAGTTCTTCTTCCACTTAGAAGGTAAGCTCTCTAATAAGCAGGGTCCTTCATACCCTTTGTTTTCATGTCTGCATTTATTTTGTTTACCTTGAATGTCTCTGTTTTATGTATGTACTGTTTTCCCTACTGTATGGCGCCTTACAAATCTACGATAATAAAGGGTAGCTGAGGTCAGAAGAGTATTAGATGCTCTCATATGTACTAGAGCAGGCCTGGTCAACCTGAGGCTTTCCAGGTGTTGTGAAACTACAAGTCCCAGCATGTCCTTCCAGTTATGGGCTGAATATTTACTGGCAAAGCATGCTGGGGTTTGTAGTTTCACAACACCTGGTGAGCTGCAGGTTGGCCAGGCCTATGCTAAAGGCCAAATTAAACTATCACAGGTATATGCTCAACTATGACACCAAACAATAGACTATGGCTATAGAAAGAGGTCCAATTATTAATCCTTTTGGCTAACAAAGAGCATAGTGTATGCCAGTGTGTATATTTGTGTAGCAGAGTATTGCTTGGCCTTGTTAACCCTTTGAATGTTGGGGTGTGAATTGCTAACCCTTTTGACTTACAAATTATAGCTATAGCATAGTGCGTGACTGAGGGTACATTTGTGTAACAGCATTTGGGGTCCTATTGCAATAAGGCAATAAGTAGTGCCAGCGATTAACTGTGCATGGATGTGAAAGAACTGTTTAGGCGGTGATTCATCTAGATCTGTAACCTGTGTAAAAGGTGAGGACAAGATTGAGTGCTGAAATTCTTTTTAACACTTTGCAATAACATTCATGTCATGGACGTGGTGAGCCATTCATGCCAATACATTTGGAGAAAAACAGATGAAGCATTTGAAGAAAAGAGCACCTTGCCAGCTGTTAAGCATGTGGTGAATCAATTATGTTTGGGTTGGGTAGGAGTCAATTAGAAACTAATATACCGTATTAAATGAAGACATTGGAGATTAAAATAGATTGTATATTCCAGCAAGACAATGATCCCAACATACCGTAAAATCAACCATGAAACATTTAAAAAAAAAAAATGTTAATGTTCGGTCCCTGCCTAGGGATCATACCTAACGCTTCCCTCTTCTTCAAACCTCACATTCAGTCCCTCTCAAAATGCTGCCGCCTCCGGAATATATATAAGATCCTGCCCTTTCTCACCTTGAAAGCCACCAAAACTCTTATTCATTCCCTTGTAGTCTCTCGCCTTGATTAATGTAAGCTCCTCTCTGGCCTACCCAACTCCTGCCTTTACTCTCTTAAGTCTATCCTTAATACTGTGGTCCATCTATTTTTTCTCTGCCACCTCTCTGTCTCTGCTGTCGCTCTCTGCCAGTCACTACATTGACTCCCTGTGGCCTACAGAATTAAATTTAAACTCCTCACCTACAAAGCCCTCAACCAATTCCCTCCTACATCTCCACCCTCATCTCTGCTCACGCTCAAGGTCCAAAAAGTAGGAAAGTATAGCAATGGGAAATTTCACTGTCTTACTGACATTGCACTACTAGTTTTTTGTATTTTATATTTTACAAATTTTTGTCAACTTTTATAACATTCATGTTGCTTGTTTTCAAACAAATAGAAACCACCTGTGTGGGAGCTACAGTATGGTTTTCAAGTGTATTATTTATTAATAACTATTTCTCAACCAAGACTATAGAAATATCCATAAAGTATTATATGGCGACCCATATTTTTATACCTGCATAGGCACCCACGTTTCTATAAAGAAAAAGGAACTCTTGAAAAGCTTCAAAATGTGATATTTTAAGGATCTCTCCAGTTAAATGAATATGTTTATCCCTCCTACCTATCCCTTTGCAAATTCTTCTTAATAATGATTTTTTTTTTACTGTATCACTGGAATCAGTAGCTTTTTACAGTTCTTTTATTCCATAATAAAGTGATTTTTACCATACACAGTTCAGTTTTCCCCTTCTCTAATAAGGGAAAGCAGAAAATCCAATATTACACTGTGCTCTGGGTATCATTAAGGGGCTCATTCAACGGCGAGTGGGGGGAGGTTAGTTCTTTAAAACTAAAGAAAGTGCAGAATACTAATAAAAAAAATTTGTTTCTTTAATATTTCTTCAGCTAAAAGTTTCTTTAAGAAATACAATTTGTGTGGAGACTGTGTTTTAAGATAAGTTATGTATATAATAATCATTTAAACAAAGATATAAAAAATGAGAATAAATCATCATCATTAACATTTATTTATATAGCGCCAGCAGATTCTGTAGCGCTTTACAATTAGGATATCAAATAACTGGGAAATCAAATAAAGCATGTTTTCTGTTTTATTAGAATATAACATGAATAATGAAATAAATATGTGTTTATGTTTTCAATTTAAATATATGCAAAAAAAAAGGTTATCAGGTTTTAATCCTGCATTATGTAATAGGTGTCTTAGAATTTGTATGTTTTTAAAAACAATATTGTTATGCATTGTATACTATATGACTAAGAGATTGAATATACCATCATTTCTTGTCATTGATTTATTATTTTGCAAGATTGACTTGAAAATGTACTTAATCTCATTTATGGTGCTGTCAGTTAAATGTCCGTATTGGGTTATTATTCTGCCATGGTTTGGTTGCTTAGTAATGACATACATTTTGTGTTATTTAACGTGTCTTGTTTTGGTATAGGTGAAAAATTTCTGCAGCTGTTTTAGTCTAAGTAACATTGTACAGCTGTTGCTTAACAAGTCAGGAGAAATACATGATAAACGAGGGCTGCCTGGCTGCAAGGGGCTTGATGGAATGCAAGTCAAATAATTTAAGCATTCTAATCAGTATTCAAAGATGGTATTTTCCTACTACAAATTGTGTATTTTATTTATGCACAGGTAGTGCACAAAAAGCAAGGTAAATTAGGGACACTATGCTTATGGAAGTCAAGGGCTTCCACATAGGTGTGGTTCATGTGTTAGTTAAGGAAGAAACATCCCAGTATGGTCGAGCCATGTATAAAATGCTGAAATGAGCTGATTGCCTATCATTATGGCTAGCATGGCTGTAAGAATAGACAACAACCACTTTAAAAAAAAAAAAACGATTGTTGGGGCACCTTTGACAGGATATTTAGTGACGAAGGCAGCTCAACTTACCAATGAGCAATTGTATGAAAGACGATGTCAGCATTAAAAATATCAGCAGCAAAGAGCGACATTTAGCAGAAGTGCATTCTTTACAGTCATGACATCAGTGCAATAATTTGAAGTGGGTGAGCAATTGCAGATCAATTAACTGCAAATTTGAACCTGTGGTGCAAGCAGATTTATAAAAAAAACAATGGGCTTGATTCATAAAGGCACCTATCTGCCATTTGTGAGCGTATTGTATGCAAAATCACTCTGTACATGCTCGGCACCAGGACATAAGCCATTAAATGCAGCCTCTGTCTTTGAACATAAAGGACATTTAATACAAGCTGCGATTTCGGTGAATGAATGGGGCAGGAAAAGGGTGTTTAGATATAGTCAATGTACAGGGGGGCTTGCCAAACTGAAGAGCACGTACTCACCCACGTCTAAAGCTCTGAGCCTCTCAAAGTGACCTTATTTTCTGCTGTATTTCCTGCTTCAGCTACAAGGCTAGTCTAAGTCCTGATCAGTAGTGATGACAGTCTCAAATGCATGCTATAACATGTGTTTGCAATCAGGAGTAACTGTAAACATGTATTTTATGTTAAGAACATTCTAATAGCTGTATTTCATGAAAAAAAATGTATAAAAAACACCTTTTTTTTTACTGTTTTATCACTAATGCCTATATTATTAACTGGTGATATTCATTTAACTTTTTGTTTCCTGTGCATTCTTTTGAGATTTTTTTTTATCCCACATGGGTGTTGGATGAATCCTGTAGTGTAATAGAGCAGAGCAGGTATACCTGTATTCATCATTGCACATATCTCCAGGTCCAGTTAAGTTATTTGCTGTATTTCATTATTATTTACCTGTTGTTTGGCAAGATCTGGAAGTCCATTGTTTCATTCAGCCTGAACTGTTTACTGTTTATTTTGCCTTCCCTGGACTATACTTTTTCTGCAATAAACAGTTTAAACGCTTATATCACGTGTCTGGCTCCATGGCTGTAATTAAGGAATTGGTATTGAACAGAACCATAACAATATCTCATATCGTTCTCAGTCACCAGATCTGGACTCAGTAAAGCATTTAGGGGAAAAGTCTCAAACAGGCATCAGTTGAGTTAATTTATTGAGGAAGAATGACGCTGCATCCGTCCTGCCCAATTCCAGACATTGGTAGACTCAATGCCAGGGCACGTTCAGGTCACACTTGCTGCACGGGGTGACCCAGTGCACTATTAAGTGACTTTAAATTGGTGTTTCCATTTTTTGTCCACTACCTGTTCCTGTTTTATTATTAGTAAAACTTTAAGTGTATTGGGGGGGAGCTGAGGAAGCGGTTTGATCCAATTTCTCTTAAGGACACTTGATTGGACATTAGTTTATAGTAATCAACTTTTGAAGAGGAGCCACCAAGAGGTTCTTAACTGAGCTCTCAAAAGCTTTGATCTACTGACCTCTTCTATGAGCCAATATGTAGGTGGTAAATAAAACTTATCATTGGTAATAACCATGGGCCTCTACGGAAGCAAAACATGATTCCAGGTAGGTTCCCATCTGCTGTGTGATCATTACCTCTGGCCATTTATTTTGTAATTTAGTTACGTTCTGATTCAATCATCTCATGGTTGAAGCCTGTAAACTGTCCACTGAATATTCCTTTAATTGATATCTACCCATTGTGAGGATCCACCACAATACCAGCTATAGATAACAGGTGGCAACCTGTCAACTTCAGCTTTGTCCCTCACAAAATGTCCTCTCAGGACAAGGCAGCTTGGTCATGTTGTGTTTATGGTAGCTACCCCAGCCAAGTTAATCTCTCCTGAAAGCAACCAGCACTGTAACACTCATCTACCTCTACCATGGGCCACAGCCCATTAGGGAACCAGAAAATGATGCACTGGGATTTGCAACCATGACCAGGAACGCAAGATTCATAAATCCTTGGGATACTACTGCTAAACATATAATATAATCTTACAATTCAACTTGTGTTATCCTAGAAAAGGGCAATCAACCATAAACCTATTCTACTTATATCTAAACTACTAATTCCTCTGTTTGCTTTGTTTATATACAGAATATTATTTCTCATTGCATGATGTCTTTGAAGTGTTAAATTCATGAAACAGCTGTGCTTTCTTATTTTCCCATAGAGCTTTTCATAACAATATTAACATACTATATTCTTCAGTACTATATGGTATTACAGACAGACAATGATAGAAAAGAATAGCATAATGCTGTCATACATTAACAAAGCAGTAGGAGCAGATGTTCCTATCCCATTGGTGACCACATGGTTTCATTTAAACATAGATAATAAAACAAATTTTTCCTCAAGTTATGGATACTTACTGAACTTTCCAGCATGTAAATTGGGACTGAACTACTGGCCGCATACAAAGTATTTTTTAAAATGACTGTGAAAGTTATGCAATTATATTATACAATGCATACATTTTCCAATAAATTAAATTCTGGGAAATGGGTCCTGGAAAGAAATAGCTTGTATTATTGCGAATGTTTTCATAGTCCCAACTGAGTAGTTCAGTTCTCTTACTGTAGCATTATATTTTTCCTTGAGCCGTTGTTGAGCTAGTGGTATAATATGGCATAGTGCAACTCTTTCTTACAAGACTGCAATATCCAGACTGTAAAATCCCCATTATAAGAGCACTACAATGATTTTTAAATAAACAGCAGGGCAGTATCCAGTAATCAGTGTTACAAAATACAAAAGGTCTTGATGATTTTAATGTTTTAATCATTTTAAATAGCTGTGTACTGAATGCAGGATTTCTGTTTTTATACAAGACACTGGTCACATTTTGTCTGGTAATATCTTTTCAGTAGTCACTAGTGTAACCTGCCTCAGGCTATGTAAGCTAGAGTGCAGGCAACACTTTTATTTAGGAAGTTCTTACACAGTTAGTTATTGAGGCTGACAGAAAATGTACTAATATATTAACTGCTGAATCCTCTTGAGTGAGTGGAACTAAGTAAGATTAGACCTTGGTGGAGCTAATCTGTGACAAATGATTTAGCAGTCAGGCTCACACTTGTGAAAAGGCCACCTAGTCCCTTGGGTGCAGAGGTGCTGGGGAGGCATTCTGCTGTATTATCAGTTTTATGAAGAATGATAAGATGAAAAACCCTCATTTTATCATTTTATTACAAGGTAAAATAATCAAGCAAAGCTTCTGAGGAAGCTTTTGTCTTCTTAAAGCCTCATTAGCCCCTCTTGCTTGTTCATATTGAGCTGCATTCACAGGAGGGAAAGATTATCAGTGGAGGGAGTAACCCAAGGATCTGTACTTGGACCAGCGCTTTTAGATATCTTTATTGGTGACATTGCAAATGGTATTGAAGGGAAAGTATCACTTTTGCGGATTATACAAAGATATGCAACACAGTAGATACACCAGAAGGGGTTAAACAAATGATTAATGATCTAAGTAGACTAGAGGAATGGTCAAGAGAGTGGAAACTACAGTTTAACACCAAATAATGCAAAATCATGCACTTCGGTTTTAAAAATCCAAAGGCTAAATATAGTATTAATGGCACTATAATGGAAACTACTGAGGAGGAAAGGGATCTAGGAGTCACTATTTCAGGTGACTTAAAGGCAGGTAAGCAATGTAACAAATCAATGAGAAAGGCAAGTCAGAAAGAAAGAAGTAATAATGCCACTGTTTAGGTCATTGGTACGGCCTCATCTAGTATACTGTGTTCAGTTCTGGAGGCCATATCTCCAGAAGGATATAAATACATTAGAGACTATACAAAGAAGAGCAACTAAAATTGTGCATGGCCTACAGCACAAAACTTAGACTAAAAGATCTTAATATGTGTTTGTGTTTGTTCCTGTCAGGATAACCCCACCCTTTCAAGCACCTGCTATAGCCTATATATTGATTGAGCAACTTCCACTTCTTTATATGTATAGTTTAGAGCAGAGAAGGGAAAGGGGGGCATGATAGAAATGTTCAAATATATCACAGGTTTTAACAAGGTACATGAGGGAAACGTTCTTCAAAGGAAGAGAAGTATTAGAACATGAGGACATGCACTGAAACTGGGGGGAAGTAGGTTCAGAGGATATTTGAGGAAAAACTACTTCACAGTAAGGGTAGTGGATAAGTGGAATAGCCTCCCATCAGAAGTGATAGAGGCTAATACAGTAGAGCAATTTAAACATGCTTGGGATAGACATAAGGATATCCTTACAAAGATTAATATAGCGCTTGGGGATACCATAAGTTAATAAAAAAATAGGCAGACTAGATGGGCCAAGCGGTTCTTATCTGCCGTTAAATTCTATGTTTCTATGTGTTCGAGTGTGCCAGTGTAACTGTGAAGAATATTCTGACATAAATAGAGAATAATATATATATTGTTATGTTCGTATGTATCATTTGCAATAAAGATTCTACAATACGATCGCTGTGGTTCCAAAGCACAAAGGTTTTATTCTCAAAATATTACAATGCAAAGTTTGCCATGCATACGCTTGCGCCGTTGGCATCAACACAAGCTTCTATCAGAACGCTCTGGTTTTCAAAGCCAGAGATGAACAATTTATACACTATATAGTTGTAAAAGGCAGTGACATCAGAAAGATACAGTTACAGTATTAAGGTCTACATTCATAGCTCAATGGGTCATGACCTCCCAAAAACTCGACGTCCCATTGGTTGATTCCTCTGGTCATTGTTCTTTGAGGTGGCCAGGTGTCCTTCCTCAGGCTCCCACCTCTAGATCTATAGAAACTGGTGCTTTAATGACATTTCTGGACTTGCTGTTTGGTGTATGAAAGTGATGTTATATCTAACTAGCGTTTCCAATGTGCGAATGCTACATACATAATACCGAAAACGTTTTCATGCAATTGCGAACAGAATGATACCAAACTCAATGTAATGTATATGTTGTAAACATTAATTAGCCTCTAAATAATAGATATATGCTAAAATTATTTAAATGTTGCTATGATAATAATTATGTTGTGTATGAATCGCGTTGCAAATAATTGTAGTGTGCAGAAATTATTATTTATCACCTTCGTCCAATCATTAAACTTCAACTATATATATATATATATATATATATATATATATGATCAATCAGATATCATTGCGCAAGGCTTTATATTGTTAAAGAGTCTCAGTATCAGCTTGCTTAAGTCTATACCGGTCATGAGGTGACCTTAAATTAAAAGTCTGCACCTAGCTCCCATTTGACCAAGGACAACATGCTAAAATATGACATTTTGTCATTCATACCAGTCAGGGACTGGTATGAATGACGAAAATATTCTTTGCACAGCGCTGCAGATTTGGTGGTGCTATATAAATAAATAATGATGATGATGATGATAAATTGACCATCCAATATCACAAATTACTAATCAATTAAGTACATGTTGCAGGTTGTGTGTTTTTATGGCATAAAATATGGTTTATTATACAGTGGGCCCTTGTAACTGTATTAACTGGTGAGATCTTCAAGCCCCAGTCCAACACTGGCGCTGCCTATAGTTAGGTCTGGAAAATTTACAGAGCCCCTACTAGGAATATAGCTACATTGGCTCAGATATACATTTTTTCTGATTTTCAATAAGTTCTTCAGTTCAAACAGCAGTGAAAGACATAGTTAAAATGAAATTCCAGATCTATTTATTTTTGTCCATAAATCAAATTTATTACCTGCATGGCATGCAGTGAATAGAATTACCTTAGAGCTTCAACCCAACGATTTGCAGAAGAACTGAACATCCATATTTTTCAAAAGACACATCAGCAATTGGGTGTCTACATTTTTGAAAACTGGATATTTATTACGTCAATTGAAGACTTCTGCATTTCCAGCAGGATGTCCGCAACAAGCATATACTTTCATATACATCCACACTCATTGCTTAGAACATCAAATGCTGACATGCATTTAAGTGAGCACTTATTATAAGACATGGTATTATATAATATATACTATAGGGAGAAGGCATTTATCATGCTATGTGAAAGTTGTTCAGTTGTGATGGAGGAATTTAATTTGAAAGTAAATATTTAGCTTTCTTGTGTAACTATTTGGTAGTAAAACGCCAGTGTTTATGAAAAAAATAATAAATTAAATTACATGTTTCCCTTTATTTTGAAGCTGCCATTGGACTTCAAATCCTGGAATTTTCACTATTTATTTCACTATTTATTACCAGCGTCTCCCCATCCACTCTTAGTGCTCCTGATAGAAATCTCAGCACCATGGACTGGCTGGCAGACTCTAGCCTGGAGGGCAAGCAGACCCCACTTATCCATAAGTAGCAGCCCATCCTTAAAGGGTGGTTTTCAGTACACTATATATTTATCAATAAAAAAGTGTTGCTTAACCTAGCGATACTTTATTATTATATAATTATTATATATGATACATCTTAAATAATGAAAACAAATAATGCAACAAAAATCAACCCTCACTTTATATTCCATTTTATTTTATATGCTCCTTCTCCCTACAGCACCTTTTATTTACATACCTGGCTGATTATAACGGGGTATATACCTTATTATAGCAATAGATTATATAATAATGTTCTATTACCTGAATTATTTTTCATTTAAAATAGGCTGCTGAGTCGAGTCTTGCCCCCCAGGCTAAAGCTTGCCAGCCCTCCCCTGATACTAGGTGACCCAGAAATAACCATGCAGGATGAGACTTTTCACATGGGAATTTTGAACTGTTTAGAAAGGATCTACAGGGAAATTCTTGAGGTTCTACTGAGCCTGGTATTAGAGTCTCATCTTTTACCAGCTCATTTGTGGTTCCTGCTCCAAATCTTGCTACAGAGAAACTCTGCTCCATCGGGAGGTGCTCATGGATCTGTTCATTTAGTGTGCTTATTGGAGTAGGGTGACTGGGGTGCAGATCCCTACTGCCTCGAAGGAGATAACTGTGCTTTCCAAGCTGGAATTCAATCCAAGAAAGCATTCACATGCTGCCGCTTGAACTACTACTGGATGCTATACACTGTATAGCTTGGTATGTGCGATTTTGAAGTGCAGAATAATAAAGAATTTGATTTTGATTTTATCCTAGACTCCCAGTTCTTATTTCCACCATCCTGAAGGAGGAAACAGTATTAAAGTAATTTTATCGTTTTCAAATAAGCATTACCCAAGCGATTGTGTTGTGTTTCCAAGGCACAAAGGGATTTATTTAAGCAGATGTAAAATTTAACATATCAATACATAATTATAATACAGTACAGCCAATACAAAAGATAAATACATACCGCTGCGCTCGCTTGCGCTAGCTGCAATCCCACTGGTACCAGCGAACAGTATTTCACTCCAGAATACTGTGGTCAGAAGAGACTGAAGCCAGTGGGAGTACAGCTATATTATATACACTCAGTGTTACAGAGAGAACAATGCAGATGACGTGGCTTGCTTCTATAGGTCCAGACTTCAGGTGGGTCCAGTGTAATCAGGTCATAGGCTAGTTCAAACAACCCCCTCTAAGGCTGAGGGTCAACATTCCAGATGATTCTCCCGCCCAGAAAACAGTTTAAGCTATTCTATTTACACATTACAGTCAGTATAACTTTAAGTATTTATTCCTAACATCACTAACTAGAGTATGCAATGTGCGATCTCTTCGGCGAAAGAACCGGACAACTGCTGATGAATAGGGGATTAAAATGATACCAGACATGACACATTTCCTATAACTTGAACCTGAAATAACACTAAAGTGTACATATAATCATAATATATAAACTAATAATAAACTAAATACTATCTGCTCATAAATCACTGTGGATTGGAATCACTATAAATATGAAATATATAAATAACTAAATGTTGTAGTGCGAGTGTGTGCGTGCGTATTTTACCGCGTGATCGCACCATGCCACGTAAAGCGTGGCATACTGAGTGCAATCGCACGATAAAACAATATTAACCAATATACTTTCGTTCATTCAATTATATGACTTCGACAACAGAGATCTGGATTCCCAATGGATGGAAATAAGAACTTAAGGTATTCCATTAATTTAAGAATTACTAAAGAAGTGAGAAACTTTTTTTCATAAGCAGCAAAAATAAATTTTACTGATTCACCACACATGGTCTACTAATGTCCCAAGTGAAGATCATGGAAAATATAACCCACATGTTGCATTTCTGGAGTGTCCTGGGGGGAATTGAAAAATCTTCGCAAAGTCCTAGCAGTTTCTGGCCCCTGTTACCCATCTCTCCTTTTTTCTTCTGCACCCCCATATCATTGCCTGCAAAATCTCCTAAACTGACAATATGCAATATAGTTTTCATGTTTTATTAAATAATCAAATACAAGATTCTCATTTTTTTTACACACAATCTGTTTCTAACGTAATCCATGTGCCAGCTGCGCTACATACAATACTAATACACACAGTTTTAAATCATTGTTTTGCCATAGTACCAATGCTGATAATACAGAATGAAATGTAAGTGGCATCTTCTGTATACAATGTTTACAATGCCTTATGAACTCCTCCATGCCTGGTCCCATGTATACGTTCTGCCTCCAGGCTGGATCCAGTCCTGGCATTCCTTCACTGCCCTTTTCAGATCTCACATTACTGAACTTGAGTGTGCTGTACCAACTTCTGATATATCCTGACTACGATTAAGTTCTGCCTATCCTGTCTCTTGCCTGTTATCTTCTGTTTACTGGTTTAATACCTCTGCTACCCATTTTATATGTGAACTGGATTATTTGAGACAAGATTCTACTTTACTACATTTGTTGTCTGTTTCTCTGTCTGCAGCGTTGGAAGACTGGGACTTTTGGCATCAAACCTGAAGTCAGGAAAGTGGATCTGATTCCTCAATGAAAAAGGGGACAGCTATAAGTGACGACCTCGCAGGGAAACATCTTCAAATAAAATTGCTATACAGGTCCCTTTTTTGAACATTTTACAGCAAGTGACTTCATGCAGAATTAATTTTGCTTATTGTAAGTTTGATCCTAAAAGTTCATAAAATACAGTTGGATTAGTGTGTCATTTGCAGAATGATTTATGTTGTAGTGGTTCATTTTATAATAAAAGTAAATATTAGAACTCATTGGTAAATTGGTTTGTTGGTGTTTTAGCAAACAGTTGCTAATGTATGTTAAAACGTATGTTAAAACAATATGTTTTAAACAAGGTATGCGCTTACGGACCAAGGCACTGACTAAGAGGTTGCTCGTTCATTCAGCAGTTATAGCTTGTTAATGCAAAGCAAGTGTTCTACAAGTTTCCATAATAATTTAACCAGATGATGACAATATTACTGCTGTCTGCATACATTATGCAGCTGGCCATACATAAACTATGCAGACTGTATTTGTTATTTGGATGTTGACAAGGAAACTTAAATATATGAAGACATGAGATCATTGTAGAGTTCTGTTCACTCCAGGTACATGTGTAGTACATAAGAATGTCATTACATATAAATCAGCTGTCATATATGTTTCAGGATAACCATAGGTCTAGATTCTGTCTTTGAGATTCTCTGTTGTATGCTCTGTAACGGTCACTTGATTTAAGGAAGAATTGCATTGATAGTGGAGTTCCCCATTAGTTAAAAATGTGGATGGGACCCTTCTCTCCAAGAACACTTACCCTTACTGTACAATCCTGACTTGATCAGCAGGGGGGGCGCAGCCAAATGTTTTTCTTTCTTTCTGAAGTAACAATTTAACAATATAATATCAGGACATTTAGCGCTCACTAGTTCTCACGGAAAACAAGCCAAGTTAACATTCTCGAAAATATATATACACTTGATGTTGAAATCAGTTCATATAGCAATCTTCATCTTGTAAATGGTGAAAGATAATTATTGTTCCATAGTGCAGATGGTTTACTTCAACATTTAGTGCAACTCCCCATCACCTTTGTGATATTAATACAAGATGGACTCCTACCAGATGACTTGATAATATAGGCTTGTAGAATATTTCAGGAATTTCTTCCAACTGCTGGACTTTCAAGGCGAAAGATACACTTTTCTCTTCCTCTCCGGCATCAATGTCCACATGTATCAGTATTCAAAAAAGAAATAAACAGGATCTAGCGTGATATAGTTTCAAATTCTAAACATTTATTAAAAATTGCACATAAAATCAAAAAGCAGTGTGTAAATACTCCTACCAGAGCTCGAGTACTCAGCGCATTAAGTGTAAGGGTCAGATGTTAAAAGTCCCGGGATGACTCTTTCCACTTCTATGTCCTGGACTGATATCTAGCAAGGCTCTCCACACACTCTCAGGGATCAGTCCTATCGCTCTAACGCGTTTCAACCATCTGGCGGCCTTTGTCAAGGAGACAATCTATCTATTGAGTGTTTCTTTCTGAAGTAGTTGTCTGCATATAAAAGGATGGAATTCTTGTATCATCCTTAATGATAGCATACAGCCTTCTAAAGGCAGACACATAATTTCAGGTGATCCCCACAATAGTGTGCAGGGTTTAGTTTTTCTTACTTTGACGGCTAATTTTTAAATTCATCTTAGCCTTTTAACGCATCATCATCGTCAGTTATTTATATAGCGCCACTAATTCCGCAGCGCTGTACAGAGATCTCGCTCACATCAGTCCCTGCCCCATTACAGTCTAAATTCCCGAACACACACACACACACACACACACACACACACACACACACACACACACACACAGAGACTAGGGTCAATTTTGAACGCAGCCAATTAACCTACTAGTATGTTTTTGGAGTGTGGGAGGAAACCGGAGCACCCGGAGGAACCCAACGCAAACACGGGGAGAGCATACAAACTTCACACAGATAAGGCCATGGTCGGGAATTGAACTCAAGTCACAGAATGCTCCTATTACTAATAGGTCCTAGGCTAGGTAATCCACTTCTGTTCCACCTTTAGTTTTGGCTTTATATAATTTTTTGTATCAATAATTTAGCAAAATATGATACTTTCAGCTCTTAGTCAATTTGGAATATACCTGGACTGTTCCACAAAACTTGGCCTTGGTTTGCCTACACCACACTTAGCAAGGAATTCTTTTGTTCAACCCAACTCCTCCCATTGGGCAGTGCAAACTTCTGCTCCTGCACAGATGCGGCCATCTTTTTTCTATAAACCTAGGCACTTTGGCAGAAATCCAGATGCATTTGCAAATTGAAGCACATTATATTACCAAAGAGTGTTTTGTGCTAAATCTTAAAATGAAGCACACACATTACAATATACTGTAAATTCAGACTGGGAAGTTAGAGTACTTTACAAATGATTCACTTCTGACAGACCCATATTGTTTCATTTTAATAGATACGATTACACTGAAGTATCTGTGTTGTACTTTGGGATCTTTAGCTTTTTGGTATCTTTTTCTAGAATAAAGCCTTCTTTATTACTAAATATTGTGGGTCTGGAAAAAGAAATGCATTCCCTTAGTAATTATACATGATATCATCTAAAAAAAAGAGCTGCTTCTTCATAATAATGTTTGCATGTTAAACCAATTACTTTTGTGGGCCAAGGGTATGTTACATTTTGCAATGTTACTCAGTTTTTCTGCTTAACATGATGTCATTCTGAGTTTACCTGATATGTTCTGATACTTTAAATATATATAATTATGTAGAAAATTATATATAATTGAAATATTGTATTTAAACATTTTAGCTCATCAGGTTAACAATGTAACTTGAAGATATTTAATAAAGATTTGAATGCTAATTTACTATACGTCTTGTCATACAATTTAATTTGGTAGTTTTTCCATTATAACAGCAGCACGGTTGTTATATTGTTTGGAGCTCATTAAGCATCAACATTGTTACAGAGATACTGATATGGGCAACTGTAGACCCATAAATCCATCATACTGCAGTATACAAGATTTGTGATGACAAGAAGACCCACAAATTGGAACTTGGGAGTTTTTTTTTAGAAAGGAGTAAAAATGAATTATAGAATGGAAAGTGGGGCTTTGGAATGCAGCTAATACATTAAAAGATAATTAAACAACAAACCCATTGTTGTATGACTTTCATGTGCCTACAAGAGTAAGAGAAGATACAGTAATCTAGGCTCCCTGTCATGACAATACAGACAGCTACTGTTGAATGTCAGGTATAGATAATAGGCTTCTCAATTTACATAAACCTGCTATAAATAATACTCCCATCACGGGGATACTTTAGACGTTTATGACCAGATCACTACTTTTATTGTGTGCTGGTTACACTGAGAATTACCTTTTTCATTTATTTATTTTTCATTAGTATTTACAAATGTATTTTCCATGATAAATATACCATTCAGTTTGGTGATACTTTTTATTTATTTTTAAAAGGAACTCTTTCATTTTCTAATATAAGTAAAGAATTGGAAGGGTATGGATATGGGTCTAACATAGGGGTGAAATTAAAGTACAAAATAAAATTATTATTGCATTGGTTCACAGCATAAAATACAAAGGCGATCTAAATGGTAGAAGAAATGATCTTCTGTAGATCCAAGTGAAAGGCAACAGAGTTCACATTCTTAAAGGTTTTTAAGGGACCGATAAACCTAGGTCTGAATTTATTGGAATAATGTGTGTGGACAACTACACCCTTCTGCCTACTTTTAGTGTACACTTCCTGCCGTACTGATCAGCAAAACACATGGAAAGAAATGAGGCCCCTAATAACACTGCATGAACTTTCTACCATACGGATCTACTCCAGGAGGCTCTTGCCCTGATCTCCAGGGGCTTGGAAGGCAGAAGACTAGACAAAGAACTGGCCTTAGAATGTACATTATATACACAAAAGAAAGACTAGGGGGTATATTTACTAAACTGCGGGTTTGAAAAAGTGGAGATGTTACCTATAGCAACCAATCAGATTCTAGGGCCTGATTCATTAAGGATCTGACTGTTTTTTTTCATGTAACACACAAATATCAACTTTAAATTTCAGTGTACAAATAAGCTATCAAGTATTTGTGTGCTTCATGAAAAAACAGTCAGTATTTAACTTATGTGCAAAACATATAAATAATTTGCACCCCTTGCATTGAAACATGGTTTTGTCCAGGAGACTGAAATAAGATACCTCTTCATTTAAGATCCTTAATGAATCAGGTCCCTAGTTATCATTTATTTAGTACATTCTACAAAATGACAGCTAGAATCTGATTGGTTGCTATAGGCAACATCTCCACCTTTTCAAACCCGCAGTTTAGTAAATATACCCCTAGGTATTAGAAGAGACATGACAGGACTTATTTTAGGCATATTGAGCAAGAAATTTTGCTGTAGGATGTGTCATGTAAGGAACAAACTGAGCCAATTTGCAATAGACTTAGGACTTCAATATCCAATAATTTAAAATAAATTCATTAATATCCAATTTTTTTTATTACATTTTTGGGAAATGGTGCATCTACGAACTAAATTTCATGAGTTTCAGAATCAAAGAAGAAAGAGAATACTGTTTTTTAACAGGTCACTCTGAAGTCCTACAAAGGACAGTGAGCCAATCAGCAAGCAGCTCCATGACACATTCCCGGCCTGCCTCGGCACAATCATGTTATCACCTAATTCTGGAGGACAGTGAACCTGGCTGCGTAGCTAAGATCTGCCAGAGAGAGGATGAACATGACGGCAGCCCTCAACACCGCTGCAAGGAAGATCATGGCGGATCATCATCATCACCATTTATTTATAAGCCTCACTAATTCCGCAGTGCTGTACAGAGAACTCAATCACATCAGTCCCTGCTCCATTGGGGATTACAGTCTAAATTCCCTAACACACACACACACAGACAGAGAGACACACACAGACTAGGGTCAATTTGCTAGCGGCCAATTTACCTACCAGTATGTTTTTGGAGCACTTGGAGAAAACCCACGTATACACGGGGAGAACATACAAACTCCTCACTAAAAAGGCCATGTTCGGGAATTGAACTTATGACCCCAGTGCTGCAAGGCAGAAGCGCTAACCACTACGCCACCGTACATAGATGCACTAAGCCACAGCAATTGCTCTTCATAAGTATTGGCATACTGTGCATCAACGCAATTAACTATGTATTGTGAAACCAATAAATCATTCTACTCATCTGTCTTTTTGCACCTTTGTAATTAGGAGAAGTGACACTGCTGTGATATTCAATTTGGGGAATGTTACAATGGTTTCTAAAATATACTGCAAACAAGTTTTATTATAGAAAAAATACAATTGCTGCTATGTAAAATTTGACAAACATACTTTTGAATCAAGGGCTATTTTATCATTAATGCTAGTTGCATAGTATTTTCCTTTAAGGCAGTGAATGATGTATACTGAGTTGAAGTTAAATGGAAAGGCTTTGTCCTATACAGGTTCCAAAAAATTATAAAAACTCTAGTGATATATAATGTGCTACTTTATTATAGACTAGCTGGAGTCATGAGGAGAGAAGGCTTAGTGAGCGAACCCCTCCAGACAGTTTCCATGTACAAACATACAAACGTTGTTGGAATCCTCTTTTATTGAGTGCTGATCTTGGTGCAAGGGAGAAAAAAAATATTTCTACAAGTATTATTCTTCATCATGGTTTTCCTTACTTACTAAAATAAATGTTCCCTAAACCTTAGTTAAAAAGACCCTATTCAAGAAAAAAATACTACCAAACAGTATGATAACACCATTCATAATACACTTTCAGAAATGTGAAACATGGTTCCATTCAGAGAAGGAAGTCTGTATGAACAAACTGTGGTCATGTTTGTAGGTTACTTCAAATTAAGCATTCTTTGTGTATTTGAGGTATGGAAAATCATTATAAGATACATTGGGGTAGGTACCGATGCATGTGTATAAATTTTCAGTAAAGTGTTAATCATACATTAGCCATTTACATTCAAATCTTTTACAAAGGACAAATAAGATCCATTTTTTTAATTGAGATGATTAATATTATTAAAACTGTTCTGCAAAATCCTAATGTTATTGACAGATATTTTAAATACAAGGTTCCCCTTTTTCCTGAAAATTCATAGCACATGAAGGTCCCGATTTAGAGTTAAATATAAAATTGCAACTTTTATGTACATGCAAATGCCCCTGAACACGTTTCTGCAGCTGTATATTGAGTTGCACATATTTTAAATCTAGTGCATCAGTAGCAGCTATTTATATAGCGCTACTAATTCTGCAGCGCTGTACAGAGCACTCATTCACATCACTCCCTGCCCCATAGGAGCTTACAATCTAAATTCCCTAACATACACACACACAGCCAGAGAGAGACTAGGGCCAATTTGATAGCAGCCAATTAACCTACTAGTATGTTTTTGGAATGTGGGAGGAAACCGGAGCACCCGGGGGAAACCCACGCAAACATGGGGAGAACATACAAACTCCACACAGATAAGGCCATGGGTGGGAATTGAACTCATGACCCCAGTATTGTGAGGCAGAAGTGCTCACCACTAAGCCAAAAAGGCAGCACTCTTCATTGCCAACTTAGAATCTTGTACCAGGCCTATGGGATTCGCAAAGATACACCTCCTAGAAAGCATATCTTAAACATAAATGTAAGTCTAAGTCTAACACACCTCTAAGGGGTGTGATTGACTTGCGTCTCCATGTCCCTACTATCTTGCACTCACACATGAATGCCTCTGACCTGCCTCTCCGATTGCAAATGAAAATATGAGCGCAACTTGTGCACATGCTCAGTGTGATTATTATAGGTCGCATTTTTACGCAGTGCATATGGATTAAGGCCGACTCTAAATCCCCATATGTGAACCGATCCTTACTTTACCCAGTTATAAATGCATAGCCTTGATAAAGTCCTTCGTAGGACAACATACTTGGCGATTTGTAATATGAACCAGATGAACATTTGAATGTCCCAGCACTTTGGTTTAGAATTCTTTGAGGACAAAGCCTCATATAAACAGTTCAGAACTGGTGACATGAAGCATATTTGATACAAGACTAGTAATACATCAAAGTTTAAACAATTTATGTTTCTGCTTTTCATCGAGGTTGATGGGACACAAAATACTTTTTTAAGACACTGTTTCTTCAGTACTTTAAATTGGTGTACATTCTACAATTTTATTTTATATTTTTATGTGAAAATTATTAGCTTTAAATACTTTATTTTATTTTATGTATTATTTGTTCTTTTGTTTATTTCTATCTATTTTACTTTTGCTCTTTTGTATTTATCACTGGGTAAAATAAGTGAGAATAGCGGTCGTCCATTTCTTTTGTGATCTAGTTCTTTACATGCAAGCTCCATTTGGGGATTTAGACTCCCATTTCCAAGGCAGTGAAAGATGTACACATATAGGGATAAACATATCGATTTGTATACATATACCAAACTACAACATTGGTTTAATTTCCTTTTGGTTTAATTTCCTAAACAATTGTAAAAGATGACATATATTATTTTGGGATAATACTTTTTGTCTATGGTGAAAGTAAAATTCTTGAGGAAGTAATGCAGTAAGATAATCTATTTTTTTTCCACTAAGAGAAGTATGATGTTTCTACTAAATTACAATGTTCCAGAAATCATTTCTGCTAGTGTTCTTGCATAAACTGCTTCCAAGTGTTAGGTTTAGGTTCCAGCAGAGTGTGTACCGAACTTCTGGACCGAATTACCAATCCATGAAGTTACCAGATGCTCCCAAAAGAAAGCCAAAAGTCTGTACACGTTTTGAATTAGGAAAACCTTTTAGACACATACTGCCATAAATGTGTTACTCAACCTCCCTAATAAGTGAACGAGGTGTGGAATCTACCTCAGGCCTATCAGCGTTTTTTAAAAAAGTTTTTTTGTTTTTTTCTGTGTGGCTTTTCTTTTGTAACTGTTATTTATAGATTATTTCTGCGTTACATCTACATTTTTTTAATGTGCGTCTCCAAGATCGTTCAATACCTTATATTAAATGGAATTAACTTAGGAGATTTTATAATGGAAAAGGATTTGGGAGTGCTCGTAGACAGTAGACTTAGCAATAGTGCTCAATGTCAAGCAGCAGATGCAAGGGCAAATAAAGTATTGGCATGCATAAAAAGGGGCATAGATGGAAGGGAAGAAAGTGTAATTTTGCCACTGTATAAATCATTGGTAAGACCTCATCTTGAATATGCAGTACAGTTCTGGGCACCACTCTATAAAAAAGATAATTTGGAACAAGAAAGGGTTCAGAGAAGGGCGAGAAAATTTATAAAGGGTATGGAGTCATTAAGTTATGAGGAAAGGTTAGCCAGTTTAGGCATGTTTACTTTAGAAAAGAGGCGTCTAAGAGGAGATATGCTTACTATGTACAAATGCATTAAGGGTCAATACAGAGAACTTTCATGGGAACTTTTTACCCCAAGGACCATACACAGGACACGTGGTCATCCCCTAAGGTTAGAGGAGAGGACATTTCACAACCAGCAAAGGAAGGGGTTCTTTACAGTAAGGGCAGTCAAGATATGGAATTCCCTGCCAGGGAAGGTTGTGATGGCAGATTCAATAGATATGTTTAAGAAAGGGTTAGACAAATTTTTAGCGGAAAGGTGCATCCAGGGATACGAACGTTAATCAAAATGAAGGATAGTAGTGGATATAGGGTAAAAATAGGACTGCATTATTGGGTATGGGGGATCTTCACAATTGAAACAGTTTGGCGGTTGGATCAATTTCAAATATAAGTGAGAGATCGCAGGAGATCCAAAATAGGTTGGACATCATGGACTGGTGTCTTTTTTCAACCTTATCAACTATGTTACTATGTTACTATGTTTATTGTGTCTTTAGATGAAGCTACTGAAAAGCAGACAAAAAAAATAAAAAAAAATTCCCACCAATATGGGGAGAACAGTGCAGCTATCAGTGAATAAAACCTGTGGTTTAAAAAATGCAACACAAGCCAAAGCGTGGTGGAGAAAAACATACTTCTGTGGCCTGCAATGTTTATATTTATAAAATGTCTCTGATATTAGGAGCATGGTAGATGAAAGGTCTGTATAGGCGTTGCTTTGCATTACTGGATATATAAACTAAAAAATTTAAGTTATCTTGAAAATTCTGGTATGGTCTGGCCTAAACGTAAATGTTGATGTGATAGAAAATAGAACCTAATAGCCACCTGTCATCATGTGTCCTTGCACCTCCTTGCCTCTATTGCAATCTGCTCCACATGCCTGATTGCCTGAAGGTAATGAAGTCATGGGTGCTCCCTGGTCACCTAGCAATGAGGCATCAAATCTGGAGAGATGAATCACATATAGCTTGGACATGTGTACCATCTACTGCCCCTATAACCTGCGTTATTGAATTCCCCCTATGTATGCAGCTTTATCAATTATTCACTTTGTCCTTCATTCCTCAGCTATGTCACTGGTTACTAATGAATTGACAGACTAAATTTGGGTGTGGCCAATAAAAATTGCTTCCTCCAATGGCGTGCAGGCAAGAGGCATATTTACACCATAGCACCATTGGGCAGCATAGTGGTGTAGTGGTTAGCACTTTTGCCTCACAGCACTGGGGCCATAAGTTCAATTAACAACCATGACTTTTTCTTTGTGTGCAGTTTGTATGTTCTCCCCGTGTTTGCGTGGGTTTCCTCCAAGTGCTCTGGTTTTCTCCCATACTCCTAAAAGCATACTAGAAGGTTAATTACCGTATATACTCGTGTATAAGTTTTTGTGTGCTGAAAAAGGCCCCCTCGGCTTATACACGGGTGAACTTCCTGGTGTCCGGTCCCTAAGCTGTTTAGTTCCGCAGTGGAACGCATGTTTTGCATTTGGAACGCAAACTTGCGTTCCAAATGCCGAACTTCCTGTTGGTGGAACGCACATGCGTTCCACTGCGGGGTAAGTAAAAGGCTGAAAAACTCTCTCTCTCTTTTTTTTTTTTGTCACGGAGCGATCTTCATTTTCAGCAGCAACGAGTATGGCGCCCTGAGAAACACAAATGTGCTGGAGAACTTCAAAATGGGGATAGACAGGGGAAGATGAAGTTACAGGATCTGGAGCCTGAAATCTCTCTAGCACGTTACAACAACAAAAACGTGTGAGAGTGACCCTGGAACTCAAGTCCTGACAACTGACAACCCCACCAAACTGTAAGTAATAGATTTGAAAATTTCACAACTTACACAGTTAATCATTTATTTGTATTTTATGTGTATACACATTTTTATTTTCCACAACAATGAAAGCATACATCAAAATGACAAAATAGCATTAAACTGAAAAACACACGTTATAAAAATGTGTACAATAAAAATGCATATACAGATGTAAATAAAAAATATAATAATGAATACATCTAAAAAAATTACCAGTAGCTGCTGCATTTCCCACCCTAGGCTTATACTCGAGTCAACAAGTTTTACCTGTTTTTGGTGGTAAAATTAGGTGCCTCGGCTTATATTCGGGTCGACTTATACTCGAGTATATACGGTAGCTGTTATTAAATTGAAAATCGTCATAAGCGAAACGTAGGTCAGGCCAGACATCACGTTATGGGATGTAAGACCCGGAAGTGGTAAGGACTGATCGCGGCTTATGGCCGCTAGTTAGTTTTTTGGATCACCTGCTTAGATACACCTAGTGAAGATAATTACGTCTCTCTTTTTACATTATATAGAGGAGTGTATGTGTATAGTTACAAATGTCTTACCTCTCTGTCTGTATGTATTACCCAGTATTGTTTTATTAATTATTGTTCCCAATTGTAAAGCCTTACGGAATTTGCTAGCGCTATATAAATAAATGTTGATGATGATGATGATGATGAAATGTGTGCCTGACGCGACTGCTTAGAATTTTACCAGGCAATATGCGCATAATTGTCCTTCCAGCATAGGGGATGCGTCATTAAGCAATATAGTCATACATTCCTGACCTCGACTGGATTGCATAGATAACCAATGTGACCAATAAAGGCTTAAGCAAACATAAAGGGTAACAAAGAAATAAATAACCCGGAACACAGCATTTGGGAATACAATGTCTATATATGTAACTTTTAATATGCAGAACACAAACAAATTGAGAGATCTAAATAAGAGATTATTTAACAATAAATATGAGAAAGAACATCTAATATATAATATCTGCCTTTAGCAAATGAACTGGGACATCCTTGTGGCTCCTGCTTATGTTTGCATAAACATCATAAATATATATAGGGGTGCCATATATGACAACTAAAGATTGGATAATAACCATATATCCCCTGATATGAATAATAGTCCTATGATGTAATAAAATAATGACACAAAGCTATTGAACTGACTGAAGTCACATAATGAGAGTGATTTAATTGATGAAAGAAATTGACTCTCATCTGAGAATAATATAGTAATAAAATGAATCCATTCTAGTGTCACCATATGAGATCCTAGGTTTGAGGCATATAATATTTGTGATCAGTCCCACCCTAGGGTCTATTTATTCATTTTAATCACTTTATTTTCCTACTTTATCACTATATTTTTAGATATATTCCCCTATCCTCTTCTGATCAATTATTATATTTTAATAATACCTAATAAAGTTTTGGTTTTAACTATTATAGTATCTCTTTAAGACTGGAGTGCTTCAAGAATCAGTTCTTGCCCGTATTCTTTTCGTTTTTATATTAAAATTATATGTTGAATCAAGCACCCCCTCACAATACAGTAATACATAAATACTAATAGTGAGGAAAGTCATAATCTGGTGCAGGGCCAACTTCCCATCCCATTTTCTATGAAATTGACCCTACTCTGTGTGTAGGGAATTTAGACTGTAAGTTCCAATGGGGCAGGGACTGATGTGACTGAGTTCTCTGTACAGGGCTGCGGAATTAGTGGTGCCATATAAATAAATGATGATGATGATGATGATGGTGGAAAACTGCCACTATATGGGAACAAGGTTCTTCTCAATGAGTGGCAGATGGATGATGTGCTTGATGTGCAACAGGAAAGCTTGCAGCAAAACCTTCAGCACACGACTGAAGGTAGCTTGGGACAATGCTGCCGCGACACCCACTGTGATCTGTATAGATCCAGATGCACAGAAGGGCAATACCGCCAAGAGTTTGGTCAGTGGTGGTATTGCTGTCAGGATGATGTGCAAAGGCTCTATGTCACTCTGTACAATGCACAGGGTATCTATGATGACATGAGGTGGAAGCCAATAGTGACGGGCCACCTCAGCATCAGACATCCCAAAGAGGCTGACATATGGCTGAAGACACGCTTGCTGGGCCATCCACGGTGTACCAGTTGCTGGTTTTGGAGCTGTCTGTCGTCCTCCAGATTCTGTGCTTGACCAGTGCCCATGATTGGCAATTTGTGAGGAAGATGGATGGATAAAAAAATATATATATACACCTAATGCCTCGCATATTTTCTGGTCTCCTTGCACATTATACATTATAGACATACTTACAACTAACATGAATCTATTCATGATAATGAATCACAGCTGTCAGGATGGGGGCCTAAATAGAATATTAAATGTCAGTGTCCCAAATAAAATATTAAATTGATAAATAGAAATGAACATGGTTTCCCCTCAGATAAAAAAAAAATTCCTTAAAATATTTGGTCAATTAGCCCAGTGGGAGGTAGTTAGGTTAAGTAGACATTCTGTCAGGAAGTTAACTAAAGATATGTAAATCACGGACATGTAACCCCTAGAGACAAGGTGTAACTTAGGGAAAGCTATATTCTAGTGAAGCTTGCAAAACATGAACACTAGCTATATAGGGATATAGAAATATTAACTTCCAAAAAACATGAATTCATATTTCATATTTTCGGGAATCAGTGTGTTACTCTGTACACGGGGCAAAAACTGCACAAGGGTTATGAAGTATAAATACCAACTGTACAGGGAAACAACAATAGTCACATGTCTTTCGGAATGAGATCAGATATTGTTCTAATTCCATCATATTTGGTATGTAAATGTGCGGGAGATTATGACAGATTTATTGAAGGGGGAGTTATGTCTCTGGGGTATATCTGAGAAAAGTTAAGAAAGGACAAAACTTTTGGAATATTTTTGAGCAAACCATAGTTGACACCTAGGGGACATTTCCGCCTCTCTGAATGGTGTCCTATTTCAGTTGGCTTAAAAAGCCTGTGTGGGAAGGAACAAATTGTCAGCACTTGGGGCTCAATCTAATTGTAGGGCTTTTCACCTCTTCTGCATGCCCCAGACATACATATTATCAAACATAAGTTTATTCTCTGTAAATTCATCTCATTTGTTTTTATAACTGTTATGCATCTATTATTTGTATGTCAATTGTTATGCTTGTTTTTATATCCAACTGTCCTGTACCTTGTATATTAAATCTAAAATTAAATAAGCCTTGCCCTTGATACTCTAATGAATCCATTAGCCGGTTATGAAGAATATTGTTTGACCATGCTAACTCTTTGAATTCTGGTGTGTGAATTGTTGCATTTGACTAACAAGCCTACTGTGTGTTAGCGAGTCTCGAGGTGTTAAGTGGTAACCCTTTGATTGCTGGTGTATTGCTAACCTGTGTGTAGCAAGGAGCATTGTGTGCCCGTGTGGGACAGTATTTAGTCCTATTTCCCTTTTTCAATAGTTGGTGGCAGAACCTAGATGTGTGTGGGTGTGTGAGCACTGTTTGGGGGGAGATTTGGCAAATCTATGTGTGATAGGTGAGAGAAAGATTGATGCTGGAATCGTGTCTAAACCCATACAGTAAATACCCAAAGTCACAGAAGTGGAGAGCACGTTCGTTACAACAACATATCTGTAAAAAAGGCATGAAATTTATTGAACATGAAAATTTCTTAAAAATGAAGAAACAAACTCTTAAAAAACAGAGAGCCGCATGACAAATATATGCTACTACATAGGTATACAGAGTAGACAACATAGGCAAGAGGTTCACAAGCTTTTAAAACACACAAACACAATGTGAATGTATGCAACCATGTAGAAAACACACAGATAATATTTTAAAATAGCTAAGATTTGTGACATTACTACGTTGCAAATGTATAAAAATTATTTGAAAACCAGAAACAATTTCAAACCATTCACAGACACTTAAAGTATGCACTGCTTGTAAACTATAACAGAATGCACATACCTCTTTTGTAGAAGAATCTATATTAAACCCTACAATATCTGAAAAATCGGAATGGCACTATAGTAATTTTCCTCCGTTGGTCTTTGTGACGATTATGTAGTATATCTAATGACTGATTGTTATGTTCTGTTAAATTCATGTATGACAATGTGAATATTTTATGTAACCTCTCACAGTATGCTTTGCTGACTGACCTAAGTGACCTGTACAATTGACCAAGAGTATTTTGAAACTATCCAGGCCCTGGATAGATAAGCATCTCGGAGGAGTTTGAAGACCCAGAGTTGTAAACCAAGCAGAGCAGAAGTGAGAGATTCTCTGAGCTGCCAGCATATATCTTAGTGATAGATAATTTACTTTGAAAGCTCAGTGTCATTTTGAGAATCAATATGAGTTAATTGAAAATGTAATTCCTGAGGTGGGGGTGAAGAGCCTGTAAGAAGGGTTAATTTAGTACATTCTACAAAATGACAGGTAGAATCTGATTGGTTTCTATAGGCAACATCTTAACTTTTTCCAACCTGCACTTTAGTAAATATACCCCATCTTAACTAGTAAGTAGTGACTCTGGTTTTATTTCCTATTTTATTTCTGAAACTTATTTGTGCAACTTATTGTATGACCTGTAATTAACTTTTTTGCAACTAAGCCTTGGAAACATTTTGCAGATTAATTACATTTAATGTAGTGTATTCTCCGTGATTCTTTGTGAAGTTACGAAGCCCAAGGAGGCTAATGCTACATGTGTATGTGATTTAAGTGTGAAACATTAATAAGTGGTTTTGGTGAATGCAAGGACACCATAGTAAATCCTTTGTGGTGGCAGAAAAGGTGTATTCATTGCTAAGTGACTGAGGTAGTGCCTGTCACGGCCAACTGTTCAGATTGCTGTATCTGAGACAGGCTGAGCGTTTGTGACAGTCTTATATAGTGTTGAATAATGAGATGTATGTGTGTGCAGATATACAAGTGAATAGTCTATCATCCGATTAGATGACGAGTTTGTGAATGCTGTGTTTGGTCACCACTATCTTCCATCAGTTACACTTGACCTTGAGTAGGTGCAAACTTTACGTCTGAAAAGCAGAGTAGTTTTGGGTTCATTCGAGCTTGAATTGCTCCTATCTGCTTGGGAACACCTGTACTGCACATTGCCTATGTGCATCCACCCCTTCCTTCCCCCAAAATGGTAGGCTGTCATAATTATTGTCCTTTGCGTTCGAAGATGAGTTGGATGTTCTTGCGTTCACTGGCATATGGTCCATTTCTGTGTATGCCCAGAGCGATCTTATGTAAAATATGGCACATATCTGCATTTACTTTTCTTAATGAATCAGATCCACAATATTGTATTGCAGGAAGTGCATGCAGGGCAACTGTCACATGCTCTAGCATGCTGCACACACATACTGGCTATCTCTCTTTCTACACTTCGCTTTAGAGTTGGACTAGGCCATGCCTCACTGCCCCCCCTCCCCCCTCGACACAAAACCTCAACTCTATATCAGGTTATACATTTTACATTTCTCCCATGCAGCATAAAAAGATTTTTCCAAGTACAAATACTGTTTAATTTTAAGCAATCTGAATAATTGTCTCGCTACAGCCACAGTTACTTCTGCCAGTATTAATAAGAATGTCAACAGTTTTTTTATATTTGTTTTTTTAATAGATAGATTTTTTTTTCTTTTATTGCTGAAAAACCTATTTGACAAATTGAACAGAAACTTCCTAATGTATTTTTACTAGCACAACATGATAAAAGAAGAAGGAAATCATTTTGTTTCAGAAAGAAAGCCGTGTGACTTTAAGTAATGAGCATCTATTCATTCAATGAATATCTGCCAGATTTGGATTAAACTAACTACATCTCAGGAGATTGCTGCATCTCTGTCTACAGCCATGTGATGTGCCTCAGTATTATCATTCTTTTTCAATGTAATATTTGTAAATTGTTGGCTGTGAATAATTAAGCAAAATTTTATTGAATTTCACGCAAATCAAAGACGTAATACCATTATACACTGTTGGCCGCAGTTAGAGTTGGACACTTTTGTGCTCTAAACGTACATGTAAAAATGTTGCCTATGTGTATATTGAATAGCATATATCTCAAGATACATCCAACTCAGAACACATCAATATTTCTGCATCATGGGTGCATCAAGTGTTAAAATGCGTATACTAATACCCCAGCATAAGGTACAGTTGCAGCTTGACAGTGTTAATAGTAAATACAAAAGTTGCATTACCATATTATTACACAACATGATGTAATGAAGTATAATATATACACAATATATACATGAAAGTTGTATTTTATGTATAAAATGTTAAAAACACCCCCACATCTGTTGTTTACCGCTTTGTGAATGATTATTATGGTTCATTTGTAAGGCGCCACAAAAATATGCTGCACCGTACAGTGGGGAAGTAACGCATATTACAAAGATGTAGAGGACCAACAGGCAAAGTACTGGACAAGTATGGAGGCATAAACTTGTACATACTGTAAAACATAAGAGGCAAGAGATACATCAAGTGTCGTAAAAAACATACAGGAAGCTAAATACTAGGATGCACAGGTGGACAAGGTGGGAACCGACCAGAAGAGACTAGGAGAGAGGGCCAGGTTCAGCTTACAATCTAACAGGAATTTTTTCCCTGCAATTGTCCAAATGAAAATGACACATAAGAAATCCAGACAGATGTCCGCTACTTGATATAATATGGTCGAGTTGTTATTGAATGAAGTAAAATTAGCTGAAGGGATCAATATGCAAGCGGAAAATACACAGTGACTAGATAATGCGGCTGGTGTCGTCTTCATCATCGTCATCATGATCATCATCTTTACTCCAAGACTCCAGTATGTGCAAAACATATACCTAGTAAGAAGCGTATCTGGGGATACGTCTCCAGGGGGTGTCCTATAGTTATGTGAACACATCTGTGGTGGCCGAGTACTTGATGGGAGTTCCTTCCCTTACCTTGTCCTCCAGACACGAGTCAGGTTCTTTTTTGGTCGGATATCTGGTGGTCAGGAGATAAATTCTTCAATGAAAGGGACAAGGATTGGTCAAATAACTTGGGTTTATTAATAATGCGATAAAGATTATTTTTGGTAAGCAACCGCGCCACTGACCCCTTCAACTCAATGGTAATGACAAAATATTAATTTGATCAACATAGAGCACAATAGCATTTAACATATAATAACAATAAATCAATTTTCAGGTAAATCACTTAACATTAATATTCAACTAAAACATTTGGTGCACCAATATTATCCCTGGTAACGTTACCATATTTTACACTCAGTCCTGGGTTGAACTGTGCACAGGAATTTAGTAGAAGTGCTGCACGTGGTTGGGGCCCATAAATTACTTTTTCACGCCAAATAAACTGATGATCTTTTGTATTACACAGTCTCTTTTGTGTGTATTCACAGACCTCTCTATTTTCTCTCCTCTCACACTGTTCTCAGTACATAGCTCAGTCTGTTTAATGTGATGTCACAGATCTCTATACTGCTTATTTGTTTTCAGCACTTTCCTTTTTCCTCACACCTCTCTTTGGCTCACTTCTTATTTTCTTCTCTTCTTACACTTACTTCACTTTTAATCTGCTTATAGATCACTTTGTCCGATTTTCATTCTGTCCCTATTTTTCTCTCTCAGTCTATGCAGACACAGGGATCTCTCTCCCTCAGAAGTCTAGAACTTTCCTCTCCCCGCTGCCTTCTGGGAGTTCACAGTTATGACCAAAGTTAGTGGACTTGTTGCTATGCCACACACTCCTCCTTCCTGTTACTCCCGGCAACCACCAACCACACCCAACTGTCACTTCTCCCTCAAGAAAATATATATATATATTTTTTTTAAATCTTTATAAACACTTTTAACAATTAACAAATTAAATTAACAAATTAAAAACATATAGATACACCCCAAGGTACTCAGATTTTGGGGCACCACACATCCTTACTGTACTCAACTTACTGTGCAAGTCAAAGATATGTTCAATTCTACATATGAACACATATTGGTATGCATGTGCAAAAGTGAATGAGTATATTTATGCCGCATAAAGTACGCTGAGGCCCTGCATTTATAAGTTGTCGATTCAGTGAATTGATAGTCATGGGGGTATATTTACTAAACTACGGGTTTAAAAAAGTGGAGATGTTGCCTATAGCAACCAATCATATTCTAGTTATCATTTATTTAGTACATTCTACAACATGACTTTTAGAATCTGATTAGTTGCTATAGACAACATTTTCACTTTTTCCAAGCCGCAGTTTAGTAAATACACCCCTGCGACTTAAGACAAAATTCAAAGGGTGAAATGTACAAAAGTTGAAGGTCAAAAGCAAAATTAAACTTTAGAGTCATATAATTTTAAGAATTAAAAAATGTATTGAATTCCTTCACCCACCTCTAATTGTGGCATGATGCTTCAATGTTTTTCAAATGTAATGAGCAATTGACGAATTTTGTAGCCGTATTCTAGAATATCTAGTATTAGTCTATTGTCACCATTGTAGCTTCTCATGTGGAACATAGCCTTAAAATATAAATGCACTCCGTTGATAAGTATAACTTACTGAAGTAAGATACCGTTTCCTAAATGATAATGCAGACCTGTGGCTGAAAATTTTCAAATTATTACTTTGTGCCTTGTTTTTGGGAATTCCTTGGGATCACACCACTATGACCTCTGTGTGTATCATACCGTATAAGAATGCCTTTATCATTACTAATTTACAAATTGTATTTGTAAAGCTGGGTACACACTACACTGTTTTCGTCCAATAATCGGCTCAAACTGCCGACATACCACCACTCGTTCAAAAGTCTGGTCAGTGTGTGCAGTGACATGATGGTCGAAAGTCTGCCCAAGTGGATGATTCTTGCCTCATTTGGTTGGTAGTACCGTTTAATATTTTCGTTCCAATCTCGTTTCCGCTGTGTAGTGTGTATAAACTTCCGACCGATCCACAACAGTGAGTATGAAATTACAGTCATTGCTCAAGACAACATGGCTGTAAAAAGTCACTAAAGGGACGTCCGCTCTTCCCTTTATCGTCCTAAACAAGGCTAGTGTGTATGCAGTCCATGGACCGAGTGATCGGACCATCGGTCGCATGTAAAATCGCACGGCATAAAAAGTTGGTCGAAATTTCTGTAGTGTGTACCCAGCTTTAGTTTTCTGTTTTCTGTACAGCGCTGCGGAACTAGTTGCGCTATATATATAAATAAATAGATGATGATGATAACTGGTCGTAAATTATACCTAGCCATAAGAGGAAATCCTCTTTCACGCTGGCTTCACTCATAAGATATACTATAAATGTTGAGATGCCCAAATGGAAGGTCGCAGTCAACACATTATTATGTTATAATGTTCTGCAGATACACTAGGCTAAGCTTGTGTTAGGTTCTTTAATGCAATTTATTTGTTTATTTGAGCGGATCATGCCATCCACCTTACCCATAGTAACACTAAATATCCCTTTTTCAGAAAAAATCCATGGGAGCAGGCACTTTAAAAGTTATTACACTAGTCCATTTATCTTCTTCTGATTACTAAAGTATGGAAAAGCCAGTGATTAGCTAATGATTATCATTATGTTTCTAGTGCCCTGTAAATTATCCAGAATATATTATGCTTTATTGGGAGGTTTACTTGTCTATTTTAAGCTTCTCAGTCACACCACCATCAACATCCTTCCTAAATATTGGAGGGTTGAGAGGGTTACAGTATTAAGTGATGCAGAATTCCCATATTTGATTTGTTAAGCCATAGTATACAAGTTATGAATTTACCAGAGTTACAGCCCATGTATATGTTCAAAGATATCACATATCTGCAGTAGGAGCTAATTCTCTTTATTTATATGGTCTTCCTTGGAGACTGTTTCTACTGCAGGTCAGAAAAAAAATCAGATTCAGTGTCTCCTTTTTTCCAATGCTGATGTGTTTACTATTGTACTCATTGGCTACCTTGTGCTATCATAATAATAATGTTCTGCAGATTCACCTACCTGAATATATGTCAGTATTTTATTTGGGTATTCCTTGCTTTATGTCCATATTCCTATTATCATAGATGTGGCCTATTTATTGAACTATAAAATGTTATGCATCTCCCAATTCTTGTCCCTGGCAATTTAACTGCAAGACCTGGAGTGCCAACATAAGCTGTCACCGGATCTGGCCACATTGGGTAAACTTCCTATGATCTGGTCAGACCTCAATCTCCTTCACTCTAAGTCTACTCCTGCAGCTTTGGAACGACTGAAGCAGACATTCTATGAGAAGGGGGATAAAACGGACAAACTCTTGGCATCTCGGCTATGGGTGAATAGGTCCCAAAACAATATACTGTCTTTTAAAACTGCTACTGGTACCCTCACATATAGTCCAGCAGAGACTGGGCAGGAATTTCACTAGTTTTATTCTAAACTGTACAATCTAGATAGCTAATCTACGGACCCTGGCCCGCCAGCAGATGCCGTAGCTGACTTCATTACACGTGCCAAACTTCCCACACTTTCCCAGTTCTCCGTACAATATCTCAATGAGGAAATTTCTGAGGAGATCATTGCTGTAATCAAAGCTCAAATGATCTCTAAGGCCCCCGGCCCTGATGGTTTCTCAACAGCACATTATAAAATAAATTCAACTCTCCTGGATCACCGCCTCCGCTCTTTGTTCAATGTCGTTCTGCAGGATGCTCTCTTCCCCAAAACTATCTCATAAGCTCATATTGTGGTTATACACAAGAAGGGGAAGGATCCCTGCGACTGTGTCAGCTATAGACCTATCTCCCTCCTCAACACTGACATTAAGCTGTATGCAAAGATCTTGGCTACACAGTTGAACAGGGTCATTTTCACTCTGGTTCTTTGCGACCAAGTGGGCTTTATCCCAGGGCACCAGTCCAGGGATAATACCCATAGGATTATAGACCTTATTCAGATTATCCAGCGATATTGCTTTCACTATATGCTGAAAAGGTGCTTGATCGGCTATCATGGCACTTCATGTTTCAAACCCTGCAGGCCTATGGCATCACGGCATAATTTCTGATGAGTATCGCTGCCCTGTATGCATCCCATTCAGCCAGGGTTCTAATCAACAGTTCCCTCTCCGACTCTTTTTTCCTCTATAATAGGACTAGACAGGGCTGACCTCTATTCCCCCTGGTCTTTGCCCTTGTCATTGAGCCAGTTAGACAGACTAGTGCTGTGCAAGGAGTACAGGTGGTTTCAAGAATGCAAAATATCTTTATTTGCCGATGATGTCCTCCTCTCCCTCACTCACTCACCCTCAGACCGCCCTACCACCAATTTATCAGCTTATGGATGCGTATGGTGCTCTATCTGGCTATAAAATTAATTTTTCAAAACCCGAGCCCATATTGCTACATGTCCCCTTCCCACTGGAGGCCACTATCCAATCATCACCGGATTAAATACCTTAGGGTGAACATCACTTCTCACTATGACCGTCTCTACTCACACAATTTCCCCTGACTCCTTACTGGAATCAAACAAGTCCTCCTTACCTTGAAGGGATATATCATTTTGTGGCTGAGGAGGATTATCGCTATAAAGATGAATTTGATCCCCAAATTTCTATACTTGTTCCAAACTCTCCGCTTTAAGGTTCATGATTCAATATTTAAGGAGTTGCAATCCTCCTTTCTGAAATCTTTCTGGAATGGTAAGGCTCCCTGAATCTCTCTAGTGGTCCTTAAGAAACCTAGAATCCAAGGGGGGGGGGAGGATTCCCTGATGTGTGGCATATCACAGGCATGGAAGCTATTACTTACTACCTACATGGAAAAACGCCATAACTTCAACCTCGTTTGGGCCTCCCTTGTACCTTTGGGAGAACCGTGACTCTCTGTCCACCTCCGCCCCTCCTAATGTTTCTTGACTGCTAGCTCCGCTCACGACTTGAGCCCTAAGTCGCCTCGGGTTTCTCCAGCCTGGACGTTCTCCATCTAGTTCCCAAGAAACAAAATGTGCTCTATATGGTTGTCTGCTTGTCTTTCCTTGTTTATACTGATGTATACATGTTTTATATAGACTAACATTTATCATTCTTCTGTAGGTGTCATTTAAAATTTACTTCATATCTCTCCACCCCACCATTCCCACACGCCATGCAGGGCCGCCATCAGAGGGATATGGCCAGTACAGCTGTGAGGGTCCCAGACAGACTAGGGGGCCCAGACAGACCCCTCCATCAGTCCAGTTCCCTGGACTGTCCTGGCCCACTAGCCCTCCTCCCTGATGATTGTAAGCTTGCGAGCAGGGCCTTCTCACCTCTTTGTCTGTTTTACCCAGTTTGTTTATTAGTTTATTATGTTTGTCCCCAATTGTAAAGCGCTATGGAATATGCTGGCACTATATTAATAAATTATAATGATGATGATGAAGTTCTCTTTGGCAGTATGAAACATGCGGGTCCCCCAGAACTGGAAGACGCTCTGCCACTGCTACATACAGAAACACAACTGACCACCACTGAAGCCTGAAGTTAAGCCTTATCTACTTTTAAACTCTTTCCTCTCCTTTTTTCCTTTTTTTCATATTTTCTCTAGCCTAATTCATCCCCATATTTACAGTTTCTCTACCTTATATTTATTTTAATTTTCTTCATAACTGAAACATATTCTATATTTTTATAGTTTAAATTATTATACATATTTATATTTCCTCTGTACACATTTTTATATAGATTTTCTTTTTTTTTTATATCCCAAATATATCATATATTTAGTTTATTATATTTAATTTTACATGTATATTGATTTTTATTACTATTCTACTTTTTTATCAATTTTATTTTTATTAAAAAAAAAATCTAACATTTTTAAGGTAGATCTATTTTTATTTTTATTTATTTTTCTTAATAATATTTATATTTTTTAAGAATACTGTAATGAGGGGGGACATGTACGGTGAAGAGTAGGGGGGCATGTACGGCAAAGAGGGAGGTGGGGGAGGGCCTGCCAGATTAGTTTGTATTGGGCCCCACAGATTCTGATGGCAGCCCTGCTCCTATGTATACAGAAAAGTTAAAGGCTATCAACCTATATGTTTGTATATTGATGCTCACTGTTTTTGTTTTTATTTGTCACCTTTCTAAATAAAGAGTTTTTTTTAAAAAAAACTCTAGCCAGTTATCAACAGAGCTACTTTTCGCAGCTTGACACGATTAACACTATTAAAATGAATATTCTTCTTGCTTTCTGTATTTTCTGTAATTTTCTGTGTCACTTTCAGAACCTGTGTTCCAAATTCACTTAAGGGAACTGTCATGCAACCCAACCCACAAGCGGTGGTACTCATAATCACGGCTTACTGAAAAACTACAGTACTTGCCACGACTCGAAGACCCCGAAACTCTGATGGCAGACATGCTGACATTGACGACTGTTTGAAAAACTGAAGTGCAACCATTTCGATGCATGAAGATCCTGGCTTCCAGAATGGCGTCAGATTCCACAGGGAGAGTGTGATTGCGTCCGTTAAAGGGGCAATACAAGAACTTGCGTGCTGTAAAATGCTTTTAACTAAGTCATGGACATTGTATAGCATGACTAGTGGGGTCATGGAAACTCCAGCAAAGTGATCACTATGATTTACTGAAAATTATCCTGTATTATTTAATACTTTAAATAAACACTACCATAGAAAAATCAATCATTATAATTCCCTGTCTGTACAAGATCAAATTCTGAAGCAAAATGTCTGAATCAGTCCAGATGGTTTCTCTAGAAAAAGTGCAACATTTGTTATCTTACACCCACTACAATAGGGGAATAATTAAAACTTACATGGAAAATATAGTTGTATATTATTTTGACTGACTGGGGTCCTGAGTTGAGGTAGCAAATGATGTACAAAGAGGATATTATTGGACTTCTTCATAATAAACTGTAACAAATAGATTCAAATATGTTGGATGGACTCAATTGCAATCTTGCTACATTGCATTTGTGGTACAGCAGCTAGAGCCTCACAAAACTATCTAAGACAAGTTCAGTATTTTTGTGAGAATTCGAAAAATGTAAGATATAATTGCCACAGATACAGCCGATAAAATATATATAATTGTGATCATAGCTCTAAAAAATGGACCATATTCTTAAGATATTCTTAAATTCGAAGGTTTGTCCTCCCTAAATTTCATACCAATCCTAATCTTCTATGGTTGCCGATATCACTAACTAATGTTGACGCCTACCGCAAAAATATTTATCTGTGAGATGAGAGTAATCGCCTTCCTCTTCTCTTACTTGAGCAGTTTTAGTTATGTTCCATTGTTCTTACATGTGTGTTTTATATTCTATGCCTTTTTCTCTCACTTTCCTTACTTCTTCCCTCATCTTACAAAAATCCCCCCTTGTTTCCTAGAGTTACTTATCATTTGGTTTTGGTCTTTGGCTGTAAGCTCACCTCTGAAATAGCAGCAGCCTACCATTCATATTATTTCCACCTCTACAAAATCTCAGGTAAAACCCCCTGGTCGGACCTAGCTAATAGTAGCTCAATAATACTCTCTTACCTGAAAGAGATCGACTTCCCTGCTATTTCAGACACCGAATGGACCTTTTTGGAACAACTTTTCACACAAGAAGAATTAGCAGATGCGATAAAATTCACCCCCTCTGGTAAAAGCCCGGCCCTGTTGGCTTTCAATTTTTTATTATAAAGCTTTCAAAAATAAGCTGATTCCTGTCATGGTGCAGGCCTTCAATATTGTATCTGAAGATCTTTTTTTCTCCACCCAGTCTCTAGAGGCCCACATTACAGCACTACATAAAGAAGGCAAGGATCCATCACAATGTCCTAGTTACAGGCCGTTAACTCAATGTAGATATTAAATTATGCGCAAAACTTATCGCTAACCGAATAAAATTTATGTTACTTGGTGTGATCCACTCCAACCAAGTGGGGCTTATCCCAGGCCATGAGTCAAGGGAGAACACTACTAATGTGATCGATTTAATTCATTTGGCTTTGCGCTCAACTACATCCATAATGTTATCCAGAGATGGCAAAAAAGGCTTTGACCATATTGACTGGTCATTTATGCGATGTATGCTATTCCATATGAGTTTAGGTCCAGGGGCCTCCATAAGATTCTTGCCCTCTGTCGCACACCCATAGCCCTCATTAAAATTAATGGCAGTCCTCCAGTCCGCCCCCCCACCCCCGTACACATATTCGTCCTCTACCTGGGGGTCCCACTCTCATTGACATAACCTGACCCTACCCTGACATAAACAACTACCATTCCTTCACTATCTCTTGTTTACATCCCCTTATCCCCTATTACCCCATTGGACTCTTTTTTCTTGTTTATGGATGATTCCTATGCACTCCATTATAATATCATTATTGTTCAGCGTTATGCACATGTGATGTCTGTTTTGACTGATAGACTTAACCAATTTTTATTCTGGTGAGTTAAGCTGATGTTATCATTTGTACTGTGATGTCTTAATTTATGAAATCGTTTATATATTCAATGTCATTATTGTTGTTGCTTTCTCTTCTTTAAAACCAAAAAAGAGATTTTCAAATAAAAATAAAATTAATGGGAAACTTTCTGAACCAGCGTTGATTGGTAATAGCGCCAAACAGAGATGTCCACTTTCCCTCCTCTTTTTTGTGCTATGCATGGAGGCCCTGACCAGATCCATCAGTACTATCCCTGATATTTCTGGGGTACGAGTGGGGAAAGTGGAATATAAACTAGCACTTTATGCTGACGACCTATTGCTATAGTCACTAATCCGGTCATTTCAATTCCCAATTTGAATGAAGAATTTCATTGTTTCGGTTCTATTTCCAACTTTGAAATCAACTATTCAAAATCGGTAGCCCTGTGTCACAGCAAGCAGGTAACTGAGGCCTACTTACTGGTATTTGCAATGCTAAACACGGAGGCACAGAGTCTAAACGTGCCCCAGGTCTTCGCCAGGGACCCCCACAAGGGAGTTTGGAGTTAGCTGTAGCGACACACAGGTCGCGGCCCTCCTGGTTAGCCACCAGTGAAGTAGTAGGTGAAAGAGCAATTTGAGGTCAAGCCGTGTGGGCAGAGAGGTACAACAGTGTCAGGCAGAAGTGTAGTCAGGAAGCTGAAGGTCAAACCAGGAAATCAGTAATGCCTCAAGGAGAACTAGGCAGAGAGGTCAGAGGAAGCCAAGTCTGGACTGAAGAGTCAGTCAGAATGCGAGGAAACACACAAGAACGCTGGAGCATAAGGGACCTTGATACTCTGGCACCAGAATGGAGCCAGAGTCTCCTTTAAATAGATAGAGCTGCATTCCCATTGCTGGCAGTCGGAACAGCTGATGCCAACAGTCAGCGCCCCATTGGCTAGCAACGAGAATGCGCGCCTACCACGCATGCGCCATCCTTCCGGAACCAGGAAGGAGCGATACGTCTCTTTGCTAGGCAATGGGATACTTCAGAGACGTCAGAGGAGAAGACGTCTGTCCATGGCACCGAGTAAATGTGCGGGGACGACGCCTGACACCCTAACCTCTCCTCATCCCCTCATGTAGTGGAAGGACTCAAACAGGCGTTTTCATGACACCCCTCTCATATTAAATACTTAGAAATACTCATCACTAAATATCTAACCAACTTGTTTGAACTCAACTTTAGAACTCTGTTCCGCTTGGACTTGGGAGAATGGCGGAACAAAAGGTTCTCCTGGGTCGGTAGGATTAACATAGTAAAGATTAACATCCTCCCACAAATTCTATATCTCCTACAAACTCTCCCAATTCACATATCTGACAGGTGGTTCCTAGAGCTACAGAGATTACTGAGAGACTTTGTGGGGGGAAGGAAGCCCCATTTCAAACACAACATCCTATACAGGTGGAGACACTTGGGAGGTTTAAAACTTCCACACTTCTCTTCGTACCATAATGCCATAGTGTTGAGAAGGATTCTGGAGCAATGATAAACAATGAGTTATGTTATGTTATGAAGGATTGCACCTCGACCAGATACGCCCTTTGGCTGTGTAAATTCCTTCTGTTAAACACCCCACAATGGGACCCACCATCACTAGGTGGTACAAACTCTGAATACTTACCCGTATCTCCTCACCCATGTCATCCATGAACCCTAACTTTGATAACCCCTTATTCCCTCTGGGTTGCCTGGACAGTGCATTCAAGGCATGGGTTCGGACAGGAATCACACGTGTTGGCCAGCTGATTGGATCCTCAGATGTGTCTCCATTGGATAAATGGGACTTACCAAACTAAAAATATGGAGATACCTTCAAATTAGACACTTCCTGGTCTTGGGTCTTCCACATACAGCTACAACCAGAAGCCTCACAAAATTTTAAATGTTGTGCAAAACTATGAGCTCCACACTTACTCTTTAATATTTCTAAACTTCTTATAGAAAACTTATTTAGCTCCATGCCCAAGTTTACCACAGCTTGGGGACAGGATCTGGGTGATCTCGTAGGGAGACTGGCCAGCTATTTTCGAGAACACCCATGCAAGTTCTGCCGGCATCTCTGTGTTAGAAACCCATTATAAAGTACTCACTAGATGGTATAGCTGTACTGCCCGTTTGTCAAAAATCTACCAGGGGATCTCTTGACTCATGTTGTAGGTGCAAGTCTGGTGGTATTGTGCAGTATTTCAACAATTCTGGATTCAGATTATTGAGATTTCTATCACAATTTTAAGTGAAAAGGTACCTGATAACCCTGTTTTCTGACCACTCAACAAAACTAACATTCCAATATCCACATTCAAAAAAATACATTTTGAAACATGTTATTTCATCAGCCAAATCCATAATACCATTCTACTGGAAATAATCCAACCCCTGTCTATATGAGACTGCTATCGGAGACTGGAATTCTATAGACCCGTGGACAAAATAACACTCTCCACAACAGATAAATTTACAAAACAATATTTGTTACCTTGCATCTATAAGAGGGAGAGGAAAATATCTTGAAACAGCAATATAAAAAGTGCAAGACAGTACATTGCTATGAAATAAAAATGTTCAGGCTTACCTTAGGTTTACCCGCTGTGGAAAGATCCAGATGGATCTATAAAGGTAGAATGACCAGGGTCACATTTATTTAATCAGATATGTATCGGGGAGAGTATGCACATTAGCAAATACTAACAATTTTATAGAAGTACTTTTATAACACTGAAAGAAAAAATATGTGCAGTAAACAATGAGATTATGTTGAGAAACGAGTAACAGAACACATTATTTTATTTTCAATAATTACAGAAGATTCATGTATATCAGGAGTTGAATTATCTTGACGATCTTGAATATAATAGGCCTGTTCTCTATTATCTACACATAACATATAACATAACATATAACATGATACATAATGCATCCGTTTAAGCATAACTATTGCCATTTACAGAAATCGCTTTAACTCCACAAGGTCTGGCTATTAAGACAAGCTTCTACATTCACTCTGTTGTAGCCTTTTCCAGATCTATTTCATCCTTAATATTAATACTCATGAGACATCTATACATTTGTCACTTTATTTTTCCTCATTCTTTAAAACAAAGTGCATAGTTTGAACTTGTATTCTTTGCATGGAACTGTTAAATGTTACATGGTCTTCAATCATTTTGCTACACATACGAATAAGGCAGCATTTTACATACATAACAAGCAAATATGTGACAAGGCAAAGACAATCAACTATGAAGACACCATAAAATATTTGTATCCCTAGAGCTCTTGACCAAACAAACTCCATGATTCATCTTAATGCAATTTTTTTTACTTCTGTTCTAATGTACATGATCAAACATCCCTAGTGAGTTATCAGGAATATAGATCGAGCATGCCGTTCCAATTAGAGCGCATACCTCCCCCCCTTCCCCTTCATTTACTAGCCAGCATTTACATAGGTCCCTACAGTAATATTATATTGACTATTCCCACTAAGTGTTCTCCAGTATCTTCATAGTAAATTAAATCAAAAGCAGAAGTAGCTAGTTGAAATGATACTGTTTTTCCTTCGGTCCAGAATATCTTTTTCACAGTTCCTTACAAACAATAAGCACAAAACATGCTGAAACATACTGGCAATAGTCTGTCAGTGTGAAGGGAATACGTGTCATTGGCAACTTTAGCAAGCTTGGGTCCATGAGCACAACCCCAACAACCAGTTTGTTTAAAGACTTGTGCATATTGAAATATATATGATAGTCATAAAGCTGTTAAGAGCATAACTTCTGGTGAGAGTAGCGGAAGAATGGAAAAAAGATGCTTGGTTGTCCCTTTCATGCTTCCTGACACCAGTTGGGGGTAAATGTAGCAAGCTGAGAGTTTTCCAGCGGGTTTGAAAAACCAATCAGATTCTAGCTATCATTTAGTACATTCTACAAAATGATAGCTAGAATCTGATTGGTTGCTATAGGCAACATCTCCACTTTTCAAACCTGCCAGAAAACTCTTAGCTTAATACATTTACCCCCAAGACTCAGGCAGAGGTACAGAGTGGATTTTATAGGGTTCCCACATGAAATGTGCCTTTTTCACAAAACACACTATCCTAGCAATACCATTGGATTACCAAGGGTAGACCCTTGTGAAGGAGTCAAACCTGCTGTACTCAATTCATCAGTTTTGAATGTGATACTTCACACTCCTGATGCAGCAACCTTGTCTTGCTGAAAGCTGTCTTTTTTTTCAATGTGATGCATTTCATTGCTTCTTAAAAGCAGTATGAGTAGTCCACAGTAACAGATCATTTTGATTAGGGTTTTACAATAAATCAGAATCAGGTCATCAGTTGGTTGAAGGTACATGGGGAAAAGATCATTGATCTTCCCACTAATATTTTATATGGGCTAAATCTATCATTTTAGTTGGTGGTGGATTCCATTGGTCATGAGTGTAACAGGCCACTTAAGTCATTTCTGTACACATTTTAGCAACCTTGTTTTTCCAAATGCCATTACTTTCTTTATCTTTTCCTCTCATTCTGGCTGCTCTGAATTGAGCATGCGCACACCTGGGGGTAAATGTATCAATCTGCGGGTTCTTCAACACCCGTAAAGGGTTAACTTCCCTTTACAATGCAGCGCCGCTTGAAATTTAATCGCGAAAGAGGCTGAACACGTTGGTGTTGAAGAACCCGCAGATTGATACATTTACCCCCTGGTCTTTTCAGAACTCCCTTCATTCACTTGATTGGCTAAGTACCCTTCAGCCTGTCTATTTAAAGTACCTACTTACTATGGTTGTCAGATCTTCAGGTCTTCTTACCTGTTGGACGACTCCTCCTCTGGCACCTGTTTATTGCTCTCCTGTGTATACCTGTATCACCTCGGCAGTCAAGTCGCTGCCACTCCTCTGATCCTGATCCAGCTCATCAGGACCTCAGTGCTTCATTACCCTGCAGTCTATTGCTCTTCTGTGTATACCTGTATCACCTCGCAGTCAAGTCTCTGCTGCTACTCTGCAGATCGTTGCCCATCTACTCTAAACCTGATCCAGGGCTTCCAGCTCATCAGGACCCAGCGCTTCATTACCCTGAAGTCTATTGCTCTTCTGTGCATACCTACATCACCTCCACAGTCTAGACACTACTCAGCAGATTGATGTGCATCTCTGCTAATCCTGCTTCTAGCTCATCAGGACCCTGGTGCATCAACATCCTACAGACTGTTACTCTCTCCTACTATCCTGAACTTCCACTTACCTGTTAGACCTGCCACCAGCACTCTGACATATCCTTACTGCAACCAATATCTCCTGACCCTCCATCTAGGCTCGCTCCTCGCCTCCTAGAGGACCGCGACCTGCGGTTAGAGAGCTGCTCAGCCCATATTCCCTTGCGGTTATCCCTGGTGAAAACCTCTCTTTCCTTTAGACTCTGCACCTCTCTGGGGGTAGTATCCACCTAAGCAGACCTCGGGGCCCATCCTGACTCTGATTTTGTGACAGCAGACTTTCGCTTGAGAAATGTGATTTTGCTAAGCTGAAGCCATCTTGTTGCCATATAGCCATTTTGTTCTCTTATAGCTTAAAGACAGATTAGATACAGCTAGCTTGTAGGAGTTAATTATTGTTTGCAAGAAACTATGCCCATGACCTTGGATATAGCAGAAAGAGATAAAACAACTCCCCCCTGGGGAGTATTCCTGTGTGAAAATGAGAGAATGTAGCAAGATCTGTTTAAAGAAAGTATGAGTGGTTAAAACCTTTTGGGGCGTAGTTTTCTGCAATACGTGATTTTTGCTATATAGATATGGACTTGTAAGTAATAAAGCAGAGCTAATTGTACACGCAAAACATGCAGTGGATTTAATTCTCTCCAGCTGATGAGCTCATAACTGATAAACTGACACTTACAGGTGAGCAATCTGATTTAGATTCGACACGCTATATACCAATTGCTGAGAATGATGGCTGTTTGTATTTACGTCACTTCTCATAGCGACAGTGATATTTTTGTATTTATGAAAAGCATCTGCACAGTGTTGTTAATAAATCAGTAAGTTAATTTACCATGTTAAATATAACTAATACAAGCAGAAATACAAAATACATATACAAATCCAATTCCATTCAACTATGAGATATTAAATTAAATACAAAATACCCATAATCTTCCCCTTTAAAAATCTTTTCCCGACACACTCCAAATGGAAATATAATATAGGAGCCAAAGTAGTGAACTAAGAACTGTAAGCTGGAGAGGTGAATCCACAAATATTCAATCACTTTTTAGCAATTAGTAGTGCCGACCATCATCATTATCATTACAGTTCATTGTCCCAGACTTTCAGCATCCACATGTGACAGTGTCCTACAATATATAAGATAAGATCGATACAACTGAACTGTGATGCGTACAGTAAAACACACCAGGGGGTAAATGTATGAACCTCCGATTTTTTTCATCGGCGACTTTGCAGGTAAAATTTAAAGCGGCGATGGCTTGTAAAGGATAGTTTTCCTAGTAGTAGTAGAGATTCCAAACCTATTTTTCGCAATGACTCTCCAGAGAATTTATAATCTGCAGAAATCAAGGGCACCTTCTGGGAAAAACCATTGATTCTCCTTTCACTACAAATATTTGTGTGTCTCTGAACGGTACTCTGTACATATCATCATTTATTTATATAGCACCACTAATTCCGCAGCGCTGTACAGAGCGAACACTCACATTGGTCCCTGTCCCAATAGAGCTTACATTCTAAATTCCCCAACACACACACAGACAGACAGAATAGAGTCAATTCGATATCAGCCAATTAATCTACTAGTATGTTTTTGGAGTGTGGGAGGAAACCGGAGCACCAGGAGGAAACCCACGCAGACACGGGGAGAACATATAGAGTCCACACATATAAGGCCAGGAATTGAACTTATGACCCCAGTGCTGTGAGACAGAAGTTGACAATGTCATTTGTGAACTCAGCCTATTGCAGTAAAGACATGTTTGCTTTTTCATTTTAAAAATGCTGGGTTAAGAGTTTAGCAGTTGTTAGTTTCTTTGAACGTTTGATAGGCTGTAATGTTTTCTGTTTCTAGCATAGAAAGAAGGGAAATCACTCAGTCTGGTAAGAAAAATAAATGTCATAGCTCTAGCACATGTCGATATTCACAAAAGACAAGTCGAAACAGGACAAAAGAAGTTAGGAAAGGAACAGTGTGTTAAAGGAGTCAGAAAGAAGTCAAGGTTTTCCAGGTTAAGAATCTGTGTTCATAAGTGCATCATAGTTCTACTCTTGCAGTTAGCCTGGAGCCCAGCTTTAAGCAACATGCAATACAGGTTAAGAGGCTCAGTGTCTGTAAACATACAAGTTACTGGCATGGTTATCCAAATGAGCTTCATGTTCAAGTCTGTTCAAGTTGTAAATATCAAAGTAATCTAATTTTTCCATCTGAAAACACTAAAGTGGCATGTCGGATGAATTAATGTCATGATGTTATTACTGTTTTCTCCACCCTTTAATAATGTACATTTTACATATTTCAATATATCATCCATGATATCAATTTACCATATTTAACTGAGATAAAAGCTGATGTTTAATTGCTGTACATTGCATAGATATGTCCGTCATTATAATCTTTGCGTGGAATGTGTGGGTCACAAATAAGTTTGCATTCTATATATATATTTTCAGCAATGTACATTCTTTCTGTCTTTCCTATTGGCCCCAAGGGAGCAGGTGGGGAGAATATATTCTAGATGCTCTCCTTTAGTGGTAGCAGACTGTTGTGGATTGAAGTGTATTTCATTCACATCAAAGAATTCAAGAATATTTAGAATGAAAATAATAGAGAATTGTGCAGTTGTATAGACCAGGTGGTAAATACACTACATACGTAAATACATACATATATACATAAATACATGATACATATAAGATATTTAGTTCTTGGGTTTGTTTGGAGAGGACTAAAAAGTATGTGGAAGGTTGATCAAATTTATTACAAACATAAGTCATTGACGTATATAACTTTATATCAGAACACAAACTAATGAATTTTTATTTTTTAATAAGCTTTTATTTAATGTAACCTCTGTATGTTTTAGATTTCTCCAATTAAAGACTAAAAACACCCTCCAGGCCATCTAATTAGAGCAGGTGACCTAGGTGGTGGTGGTGTTACACTTATTATGTAATTGTACACGCACATATACATATATATATGTGTATGTTTGCCCTTGTATGTGTGCCACTTCCTCTCCAGTTCACTACTTGAATTATGCACCCCACTCTCTGCCATGTCTCACCTGTGGCCTGTATCTTTCCTATTAGGTCTGTACCACAATCGCATAACCAGTCACAGAGATACAGACATTTTTATTCTCTTCTCATGTCATCACTGACATTATCACACATAACCCACTAGAAAAGGGAATAAAAAAATCTGTATGCTTGCTACAGACAACCCTGGAAGGTGACAGTCAAATTTGAATGTAAAAGGAAAGCTGGGCAGGTATGGGAAATGAGTAGAGAGAGGGCATCACTTAAATGATCCTGCCATCTTTATATGTGTCATCTTTTTATTATTATTATTATTAATATTTATTTATAAGGCGCCACAAGGCATCCGCAGCGCCGTACAGAGACAAACAAAATCACAATACAATGGGAGACAGCACAGTACAGTAAACACAGCAACTCAGTACGCTCAATGCACAGCTAGAAAGGGCGGGGAAGGGGGAGGGAGGATCTGCAAACGACGGGGCCCAAGAAGGAGGGCGCGGAAGACAGGGAGACCCCCAGGGGGGAGGAGGGAGCGAGAGTGGATGTGGGGTGGAGGACCCTCTAGGAGGAGGGCTAAGTAGCTGGAGAGCAGAGTTAGAAGTGGTGGAAACAGGAGGAGAGATGGCCCTGCTCAGAGGAGCGTACAATCTAAGGAGAGGGGTGGACAGACAGAGAGACGCAGGGGAGAGAGGGAGAGTAGAGGGACAGAGGCAGAAGATAAGGTAGGAAGTTAAGTGGGAGACAGAAAGGCTTTAAGAAAAAGGTGGGTTTTTAGGGCCCGTTTGAAACTGGACAGATTAGGGGAAGTTCTGATGGAGGGAGGGAGCTTGTTCCAGTGGAGGGGGGCAGCGCGGGCGAAGTCTTGGATACGCGCGTGGGAGGAGGTTATAAGGGGGGAAGAGAGGCGACGGTCAGAGGCAGAACGGGGAGGGCGGGATGGAGCATGAATAGAGAGGAGGGTGGAGATGTAGGGCGCAGTGGAGTTGGCGAGGGCCTTGTAGGTGAGTGTGAGGAGCTTAAAGAGAATTCTGAAGGGGAATGGGAGCCAGTGAAGGGCTAGGTAGAGGGGGGAGAAAAAAGAGGAGCGGCGAGAGAGGAAAATAAGCCTAGCTGCAGCTTTAAGGACGGATCGAAGGGGATCGAGATGAGAGTGGGGGAGGCCAGTGAGGAGGAGGTTGCAGTAGTCCAGGCGGGAGATGATCAGAGAGTGGATAAGGCATTTGGTGGCATCTTGGGAGAGGAAGGGCCGGATGCGAGCGATGTTGCGCAGCTGGAAGCGGCAGGATTTAGCAAGAGAGAGGATGTGGGGGCCAAAGGAGAGAGAGGAGTCGAGGATGATACCAAGGCAGCGAAGTTGGGGGACAGGGGAGATAGAGGTGTTGTCGACAGTGATGGAGAGGTCAGAAGGGGATGGGGTATGAGAGGGAGGAAAAACTATGAGCTCAGTTTTGGCAAGGTTAAGTTTGAGGAATCGAGAGGACATCCAGGAGGAGATGGCAGAGAGGCAGGCGGACACCCTAGAGAGGAGGGAGGGAGAGAGATCAGGAGAGGAGAGGTATAGTTGAGTGTCGTCAGCGTAAAGGTGGTAGCTGAAGCCGAAGGAGCTGATGAGTTCACCCAGGGAGGAGGTGTGTAGAGAGAAGAGTAAGGGTCCCAGAACAGAGCCCTGAGGGACCCCGACTGGAAGGGTGGATGGGGGGGAGAGAGACCCAGAGGTGGTGACAGAGAAGGAACGGTGAGTAAGGTATGAGGTGAACCAGGACAGGACTGGGCCGGAGAGGCCGAAAGACTGGAGGGTGTGAAGGAGGAGGGGGTGGTCAACGGTGTCAAAGGCTGCAGAGAGGTCAAGGAGGATGAGAAGGGAGAAGTGGCCCCTGGCTTTTGCAGAGAGGAGGTCATTGGTGACTTTAGCCAGGGCAGTTTCAGTGGAGTGGAGGAGGCGGAAACCAGACTGGAGAGAATCAAGGAGGGAGTATTCAGAAAGGTAGGAGGTGAGACGGCTGCAGACGAGTCTCTTGAGAATTTTGGAGGCAAAAGGGAGAAGAGATATGGGGCGATAGTTCGAGAGAGAAGTGGGGTCGAGATTAGGTTTCTTAAGAATGGGGGATACGAGAGCATGTTTGAAGGAGGAGGGGAAGATGCCAGTGGAGAGGGAGAGATTAAAGAGGTGAGTGAGGTGGGAGCAGGTGGTGGGGGAAAGGGAGCGAAGAAGGTGGGAGGGGATGGGATCCAGGGGGCAGGTAGTGGGGGGGGAGGATAAAATGAGAGAGTGGACTTCCTCGCCGGTGGTGGGATGGAAGGAGTGGAGGGGAAGGTGGTTGGGGGGGGAGGACAGAAGAGTGGGAGGGGTGGAAGAGAGAGTGGAGGAGGAGATTTCAAGTCGGATGGCCTCGATTTTAGAGGAGAAGAAGGAGGCAAAATCAGAGGCAGTCAGGGAGGAGGGGGTGGGGGAAGGGGAGGGGGCCAAGAGAGTGCTGAAGGTGGCAAAAAGGCGGCGGGGGTTAGAGAACTGGGAAGAGATGAGGGATTTAAAGAAAGATTGTTTAGCGAGTGAGAGGGCAGAGCTGTAGGATGAAAGGATGAATTTAAAGTGGAGGAAGTCAGCCAGGGAGCGGGATTTTCTCCAGTGAAGTTCGGCGGAACGGGAGCATTTTTGGAGGAAGCGGGTAAATTTGGAGTGCCAGGGTTGGGGTTTGGAGCAGCGGGGGTGGACGGAGTGGGCAGGGGCGACCGCGTCCAGAGCGGAGGTGAGGGTGTGATTGTAGAGGGAGACCGCCTGGTTGGGGCAGGCCTGGGAGGAAAGGGGAGAAAGGAGGGTATCGAGAGAGGAGGACAGAGAGGCAGGGTCAAGAGCATCGAGGTTGCGTATGGACAGAGTAGGTTTGGGCAGGGGGAGGGGAGCAGGAGAAGAGGAGAGAGAGAAGGAGAGAAGATGGTGGTCGGATAGAGGAAAGGGAGAGATGGAGAAGTCGGAGAGATTACATAGGTAGGAGAAGACAAGATCAAGGGAGTGACCAAGGCAGCAGTGGGTAGAGGAGGAGGTCCATTGGGTGAGACCAAGGGAGGAAGAGAGGGTGAGCAGTTTGCTGGAAGCAGGGTAGGTGGGGTTGTCGATGGGGATATTAAAGTCACCAAGAATGATCGAGGGGAGATCGGAGGAGAGGTAGTGAGGAAGCCAGCTAGCAAAGTTGTCAAGGAAGAGGGAGGTGGGGCCAGGGGGGCGGTAGATGACAGTGACGCGGAGATGGATGGGGTAGAAGAGGCGGATGGAGTGAGCTTCAAAAGAGGAGAAGGAGAGGGAGGGTTCAGGGGGAATGACACGAAAAGTACAGGTGGAGGAGAGGAGGAGGCCAACTCCACCGCCAGGGCGGGCACCAGGCCTGGCGGAGTGGGTGAAGGAGAGTCCACCATAGGAGAGGGCAGCGGGGGAAGTAGTATCAGAATCGGAGAGCCAGGTTTCAGTAACGGCAAGAAGGTTAAAGGAGTTGGATAGAAAGAGGTCATGGATAGCAGTCAGCTTGTTGCGGACGGATCTGGCATTCCAGAGGGCACAGAAGAAAGGGGGAGAGGAGAGGAGGGAAATGGGGATGAGGTTAGCAAGATGAGCAGCGCGCGGGGGATGGCGGGGAGGAACGGGAGAGGTAGGGCGGGGGGAGAGTATGGGTATGGAGTGAGAGCGGGGAGGCATAGTAGGGAGAGAGAGTAACAGAACAGTGAGATAGTGGGGACAGTGAAAAACAGGTAAGAACAAAGGCAGGAAGACAATGAAAAGGTGGAAGATAATAACGAATTAGGGCGTGGAGGGCATGGAACAACAGTACAGTGAGATAATAAGGACAATGAAGACAGGTAAGAATGATAGCAGAACAGTAAGATAGTAAGGACAGCGGATAACAGTCATCTGTGGCTTTGTCACGAGCCGCGGCGGTACGCCACATCCTGGCATGATGTAGCAGCCGGGCATGTGCATTAGTTACAATTCACTGTTATTATTCTTCGGGATTATCTTTATGGCATAGAGTAGGAGGGTGTAGGGACATCCTCCAACTCTAGGGGGAGCTCTCGTATGTTTTTATTTTGTTTATTTATATTTGTATATATGTTCCTGCTTTATGATATTACCTAAGCTAGTGCTAAGCTAGTAATTAATTAGCAGCCTCCTGAGACTGATTGTCAGCCCTGTCCTCCTCCTTTCTGATTTGTCCATCAAAGTATTTAAGGCAGGGAGGGCTTAGCCTCTCTGCTGGTTATAGCGTCCAGTTTCCTGTTAGCTAACCTGCTCCTGTGTTGTGCTGTGCTTGGTGAAAACCTTTTGGATTGATTTACCTGTGTATGACCTCTGCCTGTCCCTGGACCCTGAACCATTGCCTGTGACCCTGACCTTTTGCCTGTACCCGAACTCTGAATCATTGCCTGTGACCCAGACCCAGTCTGTACCTGACTTCTCCACCCGTGCTCTGTCCGGTCCGCAGATCTCTGGCCTTTTCCTACTCCGTGTATTACCTCCTGTACCTGTGCGCTGCCGTGTGAACATAAACTTGTACTACACTGAGTATAAGTCCTGGGAGCATCCGAGTACCTGTGAGCATAAACAGTCTCTACGGGAAAGGTGGCTGCTTTAGGTAAAGACCTCTTCCGCTAGTTCTACAAGTTTATGCTGCACTGGTAGTCATAACAGGCTTGCCCCTTTCTTGGCTTGTGTCTTTGGGAGCAGAGCCAGTAAATACCAGCCCTACTTATCTGACCTATGGGCCACCTTTGGTACTAGAACACTACCATAGTATATTACCACAAGGGAATCATTCAGCAATGTAGCAACTACTATAAGCCTGTATTTGGAATAATAATCAGACTATGTTTATTTCTCCATTGGTGAGCTTGTGCTTCAATTGAAGCAATTACAACATGTATATTTTCCAATAAGAGTGCAAGCTGCTAATATCTGATACATTAACTGGAGCAACCAACTTAATTCTACTAATAAAGAGTGAAAGTATGGGGAGGAGGGGGCAACCTAGGGGAGAAATGTTGGCCCCAGATCTGTTTAATATGCTGGACAATTGGGTCTACATAATATGTTATTCAATTGCAGGCTGTGTAATGTGTTGGCCATCGGCTTGTATTATTTTCTTAATATATTCTGGACTAATGGACGCGATATAATATGCCATCTAATGGGACTGTAATATACAGTATTCTGAATAATAAAGCCTTTCTCACATGATGAACAGTTGAGGCTGTAATAGTGTATCACTAGAAGCTGCTCACTATTCATCCTGTTAGAACTGGTAGGAGATTTGCTCTCAGAAAAGGTAAGCCCTGTGGGAGTTTGTGTTATTACCGTCTGCGCTTACCATTATTTGCATAACAGCATCCACTATTGTGTATAGATACAGCTCCGTTCAAAAATTAATTCAAGCTTCCCCCTGGAACTAGTTTGTCTAGAAATTGTTCTTATTTGCTTAGATTGGGCTAGCATAATATTGGTGGATGTGCACTGCTCATTAGCTTATATGAACAGATGACGTATAACAGTATATGTCATCCAAAAGGTTAGTTGGCTGAGGATGGTCTGTTACAATGACAACAATAAACAAAGCAGGGGAATACAGAGTTCTTTCTAGTATTAAACCCCCCCTCCTCCTCCCTTACCTTTAGCTGCAAAATGTTGCTAATTTGGAAGGCGAAATTTGGCCTTTGTCAGAATTACTCAGCTGTCAGGTCTATTATAATCTTTATAGTCTATTTATAGACTAAAAATTCCTCTACATTTTAATTCACAGATACAATGCTAAATGGCACTGGATTGAAGATTTTATTGCTGTGTGAAGGGAGTGCCTGTGGGTTGGGGGTTCTGATGGGTTTCTCTGACCCCATGGTGCCACTCCCTTCTTGGTCGGGGTGGTGAGTCAAATCAGAGCTCACCTCCTGGCCATTTAAACGTTTGGTACCATGGCGACACAATAAGTGCATGTCGCCTCCCTTTTTTAGTTAGACAACGGAGTCCTGCAGAGTGGCTGATTTCTAGCGGTCCCGGGTAATGTGTGAACAGGCGTGGGGGGTGGTTCCTGTTCGTGGAAAAGAAGGGACGGTGCATCGCATTGTGGTCCCACCGAATCGGGTGAGTACTTGGGGTGTTAGGAAAGGAATTGCAGATTGTGTGACTTTGCCTCCCTTAGCACCCGTTACATTTTGGCGTACTCGGCAGGATACCGCATACGACAATGATGGACCCCAACAGCAGTACGCCCCTCTCCCCGAGCACGTAGCCTATGATGATGGCAGTGGGAGCCTTGTTGACCTATCTTCCCAAGTTTGATGAAAGAAATCTTTCATTAGCCGTCTGGCAGGAACAGTTACATGGCACCACCCGTTTATACCAGATTACCGGCACCGTGAAAGTGGAGCTCATGCTGAATGCCCTAGAAGGTGACGCCAGGGGGACTGTTCTCCTCCGGCTGGAAGGAAACAGGGATACTCTGGAGGAAATCTCCAAGATCCTGGTTGAATTGTATGGTGATACTTTATCGGTAGTGGTGCTGAGGAAGAAGTTTTTCGCCCGAGTACAGAGGGATGAAAGTTTGACGCAGTTTGGTAATGTCCTCCTGAAACTGGTGAAAGAACTATGGAAGAAAGATCCACGGGGATTGGGTGCCTTGGAGGACGCTGATCACTTGATCAGGGATCAGTTTACTATGGGACTCCAGAACGTAGAATAATGAAGACATGACATTTCATGAAGTACAGGTGAAGGCAGTGTCCAGGGATCAGAGCAATCATTATGGACCTTATGCTGTAGCCCCTCAGCACGTCCCTCTGGTTGGTAACCCGTCTGGAGAGGAGGCACACCCGCTGGAGAGCTGTGTGAGAAAGCTTAAAGAAGCCCTGCTGTCGATGAAGGAAGAAGTTTCACAGTTATGGCAGGAGGTCTATTGCCCTGGGACCGTCGGAGCGAGGGAAAACACAGTGGAGGCTGAAGGGGTGCACCCGGATCACGAAGAGGCCAAGTGTTCACTGATGGAGATGTCTATGTTTGGGACATTATGCATGTAATTGTCCTGAACCAGTTGCTCCGAATCTGTTAGAATCTCTCACAGTGATGCGGCCACCAGCGGGGGATGAGGGAGCAAATCCTCAGATTACCAACTCTGCTGACTTGATTGCTGAGTGCCCCATGGTGGTGGCTACATTGGGGGGAAAACGATGTGTCTGCTGGACATCGTTTCTCAGTAGACTAACATGTCAGAATGATGTTTCCTGTAAAACTATGCTCACTTGTAGGAGGCTCATGCCCAGACGTGGATCAAACTGACGGCGGCCAATAATCTTCCTATATCTGACGTTGGAGTGGTCTGGATAGATGTCAAAGCCTGTGGGTAAGCATTTGGAAAAAAAAGGCTTTCTGTTGGTGGGTGGAACAGAGCTCTGACATGGCCCAGTAATATTGGGGATGAATGCCCTCCAGAATCTGGATCGTGCTCTTTTTCGTGCAAAGGACCCTCGATACTGAAGAGGTGCGAACCAGAGGTGTGTTGGCCGGAGGTGGAGCTCCTAGGTTACCTACGTACGAATTAACAACAGGCGGTGGAGATGCTTCCTCACCAGAAAATACTGAAGTACATGGAGGTGTAGACCAAATGGAGGTTAGAAGGAAAGGTGGTGTTGGTGGAGCCAGGTGAATATGAGCTCCTGACAGAAATTCCCTTTGTGGCCCGCGTCTTGGCTGTGGTGATTAAGGGAAGAGTACCAGTGCAACTGTGTAATGTACCAGAAGATTGGAACAAGGCTCCACTGTTGCCCGTGTTATCCCCATTGAAGCAGACAACATTGGAGGGACTCAACAAATACTTCTGAAACCAGATCCGAAACAGCCGGGGGTCATGGCGGGCCAGGTGAAGATGGACAATCGCCCTTCTTGGAAGTGGAGTGGGCTCATCATTCTAGAACAGATGCATGCCTCCCTGGAATGAATTACATCCCAAGATGTTGTCCGTTTAGAACAAATGTTATGGGCTAGACAGAAGGTTTTTTCTCATAATGAGGAATATTTCGGGTATACTTATCAGATGGAACATGAAATCCTTACAGAGACAGTCCACACATCCAAGAGAGGTACCAGCCGATCCCGCCAAAGTTATATCAATAGCTTAAGCTGATGTTGAAGCAGATGCTGGATAATCATGTGGTTACCGAAAGCAAGAGTCCGTGGGCAGCACCCATTTTGTTGGTACGAAAAAAATATGGTACCATTTGGTTCTGTGTGGATTATTGGCTGCTCTACAGTTGCACTGTCCTTGATGCTTAGCCTCTACCGTGGATTGAGGAATCGCTGGCTGCACTGGGAAAATCAAAGTGCTTCTCTACGCTGGACTTAGCCAGTGGATATTAGCAAGTACCAGAAGCGGAAGAAAACCGGTACACTGGTACACCAATGTACCTATTTGAGTTTTGATAGGTGCCTTGCGGCCTTATCAATGCTCCCACAATCTTCCAAAGGCTCATGGAGAGATGTCTGGGACGGTGGTTTTCACCATCACGATGTATACCCCCTTAACTACTGTTAAGGGGGTATACAACCAAGCGGCGTCTGTACAATGAATAAGTCATTAAAAAAAAACCATAGTATACCCTCTTAACAGTAGTCATAGTAGCGGTGCGTTTTCCACGGACTTAATTGACTAGCACCGGAATGTCACATACCAAATGTAATTTTTGGATTCTTCAAGTCGCCCATACCAGTGTCAGAGTTTTTTGCATCGTAAAATAGCTCCCAACCCCTCTGGGAAACCTGAACTTTGATGCTCTCCTGATTACTTGGACGACATCATCGTTTTCGCCTCCACAGTGGAAGAGCATCTCAATCGACTAGACATGGTACTGCAGCACCTTGAGAAGTTTGGATTGAAACTAAAGACACGCAAATGTCATCTCTTGAAACCCAGTCTAGAGTATCTGGGGTATGTGGTGTCCCAGAATGGAGTAAGCCCCGCTCAGGATAAAGTGTCCTCTGTGTTAGAGTGGAATACACCTCACACTGTGACAAAGTTTAAGGTGTTTCTGGGTCTGGTCAGATATTACAGATGGTTCTTCAAGGATTTTGCGAAATTGGTTGGTCCACTGCACAAGCTGATGCAAGGAGTTGCCACTACTGCTAAGAATCAAGCCGTGGCCTGGGGTACTGCTCAAGAAACGGCATTCGCCCAGCTCTAGGAGGATCTGACCACGGCTCCGGTGTTGGCTTATGCCGACTTTGAGAAGCCGTTCAGTGTGTATACTGATGGAATTTAGAAGGTACTAGGAGCCGTACTAGCCTAAGTCTAAGAGGACCGGGAAAGGGTCATCGCTTACAGCAGTCGTAGTCTATGTGACTCTGAGATGAACCCTGAGAATTATAGTTCCTTCAAGCTGGAGTTATTGGTTATTGGTTGTCGTCTGGGCAGTCACTGAGAAGTTTGCTGAGTACTTGACTGCTGCTGAATATGAGATAGTTACAGAAAATACAGAAAATAACCCATTGACCTACCTAAGCACAGCCAAGCTCGGGGTGCTGGAACAGTGGTGGATGGCTCGGCTGGCCAAATTCCACTTCAAGATTTGCTAGCGGCCGGGTAGGGCTAACGGTAAGGCTGATTCCTTGTCCCGATATCCGTTGGAAGCACCTGGAGGACCCAGTGACGAGGAGAGAGAGGAAGTGGAGATTTCAGATTTCTCCTGGGTTGTGTCTCAGTTGTGTACATTGACAGTGGTCAGGTCAGCTGAAGACTGGGCGGTGAGTGAAGATCGGGATTCTCCACTACAGCGTATAGAGACAATGGAGACAACGCAGGCACTGGCTCTCTTTGTGGGAGCTGCGGCGTCTCCCGGTGACAGCTCGGAAGTTGTTGCACAGTTTGGATCAGATGATGGTGCGGGAAGGAGTTATTTTCCGTCAGGCATACAAGAGCTCCGACCTGTGTGGCAAGTCATGGTGCCTGAGTTGATGGAACGAGTGGTGTTGGTAGAAGCCCATGTCCAAAGAGCCCACCTGGGTGCTGCAAAAACTCATCTATGACTTCGCATGCAGTGCTTCATCCCAGGCATGAGGGCATTGACGGAGGAAGTTTGCCGAGCCTGTCCCCTCTGTGTGGTGTCTAAGGCCGGTGAGCAACATGCCCTTGTTCAAACTATCCCAACAGGACGACCACTGGAGATCCTCATGATTGATTATATCTTGATTGGAGAGTCGGTTAGCGGTCACAATTATGCTTTGGTATTGACAGATCATTTTACCAAATACACTGTGGTTGTGTCCACCAGGGATCAAACTGCTGAGGCGGTCACTATCGCCATTGTGGAACACTTCATTCAGAGATATGGGTGACCGAAACGGATTAATTAGGATTATAGAGGGTTTGTGCCGCATCTATGGGGTTCAGAAGTCCTATACCACACCCAGAGGCGGATTGGAAACTTAAAGTGGCCCTGGAAAAAATTATTGAAGTGGCCTCATGTTGGCGGGACCAAAATAACTGTAGGTGGGGCCAACACAAAAGTAGGCGGGATTTAGAACTACAGGAATTTGGTTGTAGTAACATTTAGGAAAACCTAGATGTGATGACTTTACACACAGTGGGTCATCTTTAAAGCCATGCAGGGCAAATGTATAGTATACTATAGGCAGCCCCCTCTTAGTATAGTATAGTATAGTATAGGTAGCCCCCCAATAGTATAGTATAGGTAGCCCCCCTTAGTATAGTATAGTATACTAAGCCCCCCTCACTTACCTTCAGTTGCTCTGAGCAGCGTCTCTTCTCACATCAGGTAGACAGGAAGTGAAGTCAGACTTCCTGTCTGCCGAACAGCACCATGGGAGCCTAGCAATTGGCTGCCTGTTGCTGCCCACTGAACACCAATATTTTTGATTGCTTTCCTGTACGTGCCTCCCCCCGCCGCATCTAAACGCACCCCCCGGGTAAATCTGAGGTGGCCTCCAGGTGGCCTCGTTAGGCATCGGCCTACCGGGAAAGTTCCCTGTAAAGTCTATGGCCAATCCACCCCTGACCACACCCTAACAGCCTCAGGGTAATGGAGCATGTGAGAGGTTCAATAGAAATTTGCTGCAGATGCTGAGGGCTTTGGAAGAAGAACAGAAGAGGCGTTGGCCGGAGTTTGTGCAAGATGTGTGGATAACATCCGGGTACAAAGTAAAACTGGTTACACTCCATATTTCTTGTTGTTTGGGCGACCTGGAAGAGAGTGGCATGATTTAGAGGTATCTGCTCCCGAAGATGAGGAGTGTTAGACCTCAAACGGCTTGGTGACAGAGCAAAGAATACGACTGAAGGTTGCTGGAGAAGTAGCCCAGGGGCAGATACAGTCCAAGGTTTATCATGGGCCCTACAAACAGTACTGCTACTCCCCTCACTGTGGGATGGAGAGTACTGGTCAGGGTGAAGCGGCCGGGTAATAAACTCAGCGATCACTGTAAAGCCTTACCCTATGTGGTATGGAGACAAGTGGTTCCTGAGGTTTCTGTGTATGAAGGGGTTAGGTACTAATTTACGATGCTGTAGCTGCCGACAAGAGTTACAGCGACAAATTTACTCCGAATGTTTATGCCACCTCCAAACTATTAATTCCGAATGTTTAAAAAATGTACTTGCAGTAAACTCGATTGATTAAACATGCCGGCAGCACATAAAGACACGGCTGTGTATAGCGACAGTTATAATATTAAAAATATTGAATAATGTCATTGGTAAATGATATAAGCATTAATGACAAAACATTAAAAAAAATTAAAAAAGTTTTTTTTTTCATGAAATACATTTATTAGGATGTCATTAATGTCTAACATATATAAAATACATTTTTTTAGTTGCTACTGATTGCAAACACTAGTCCTAGCATGCATGCACAGCTGTCATGACTAGTAATCGCACTTAGACTGACCCTGTAGCTGCAGCAAGAGATACGGCTGAAAAACAAATACTTTTGAGATGCCCAGAGTTTGGATTGGACACTGCTGTGCACGCTCGAGATTGACATGCCCTAACTGTACATTGACTACAGTCAAATGCCCTTTCCCCACCCCATACCCTCCCTGAAAACGTAAGCTGTAGAAAGTCTAATTTGCGTTCGAAGATGAATTGAACGTGGCTACGTTCTGTGGCGTATTGTCCAGTTTTGGGTATGTGCAGAGTGATTTTGCAGATGATAAGCACAAAATCGCTGTTTATGTCCCTTGATGAATCATGCCCATTGTGTTTATTTGACTGGCTTAAGCTTTCCTGTAGCTCCATAGAACTAATCACGAACATCTAAGATTTAGTCCAAGGAGTTAAATACCAGTTTACTGCCATGAAATATACAAGTTTTAGTACTACAGCAATAAATTAAAATTATATAATTGTCATATTCATTTTGATTTGCCAGATTCAGAAGTATGTTCTGGCTTATACTGAGTCAGGAGGGTCAATGAGATCAACATTGGCTCACACGAAAGTGGTTTTTGCTTCCAAATGGACATATTAAAAATATGTTTTCTGCCAGAGGATTTAGTCAGTTTATTAGAAATTTGGTAAAAATCAAATCATACCACGAAAAATTAATACAGAGTATTGTGCAATGTGACTTTTTCAATGAAAAAAAAAAATTGGATAATAAATCATTATAACAATATATAATGTACATTTCTACTTCTTTTAAAAGAAAACAATTTAGAAGTATATATTGTAGGAGTGCAAAAAAGATTTTAAATCAACTAAGGGTAGTCAATGGAACTGCCATCACAAATCACAACAACTGAATATTCCGAGCTGTTATTGCCTTTCCAGACTCTCATGTTAATAGGCTGGATAGGCAGATTTGTGCCCCGCTGCTCCGCCCCACCGCCCAATGATTCCTACTGACCGAGAGTGCTGAAACAGAAGAGGAGAGGAGAGAAGTGATAGCTCTGTTCATATAGCTGTTTAGTATATCTGGCATGCTAATTTTTTTTCATTTTTAAAGTTTTTTTTAAAACACTCCTTTGTAAAGTAATTTTGATTGATCACTATTAACAAAGACTTTAGACTTGTTACTAGGGAGACAAGGGGGTAAATGCATCAAGCTGATAGTTTTCTGGTGGGTTTGAAAAGGGGAAATGTTGCCAATAGCAACCAATCAGATTCTAGCTGTCATTGTGTAGAATGTACTAAATAAATGATAGCTATAATCTGATTGGTTTTTCAAACCAGCCGGAAATTCTCAGCTTGATACATTTACCCCAAGGTGTTTATATTCATATGTGTCTTTATTAGTACCATGTTCCCTTTCGTGAATTAAGCACAAATTTTGTTTTTTAAAATAATTATAATAGGCCTTATACTGCACTCTTTTCCCTCATTACTCCAATCGCTTTACATATTTCTATTAGTAATAAAATTATTTCATTTTCTAATAATAATGAATGACCTCTGCTTTAGAGAGCATACTTAGAATGGTGTGTAAGTAACAGAGACAAGGCTTAGAAGAAGCGTGAAAGTCCTTTCAATGACAGCTGTTGCAGAAGTTTGAAGTATGGATTCTAAATGCTGAGTAACAACCACAGGATTGTTTAGAGTGGTTGGACTCCAATATTGAAAATGCATCTTTATCCCAGTATGATGGTTAACAGCTTTGAAGTAAGGGTGTCCAGTACAGTGAAGTAGACTGAAGCAGAGCTTGGTGGAACTTTGCATGTGAATCATAGGTCAGTCACCTTCAATGTCACCTTGCCTTTACATGTTGAGATACTCAATCTTTGTACACATCAGCAATCCATTTTTCTGGGCAAATGGGAAAACGAGCCAGGTTACATTTCTGTCACATTCACTACAGATTTTGAATATAGTAGTCTTTTGAAGATAACGAGCAGGTCATAATTTACATGTGGTAAAGTCATGTCCTACTAACCTAGATCTTGGTTACATCGTGTCGGGAAATGTAAGTTATGGCCAAGTCAATTTAAAGTAATGCACAATTTTAAAAAGTAACAAGAGTGACATGTAAACTTTAGGTGATGAAATGGAAAGCGGAGGATTGAGCAGATGTTTATTTTAGAAGGAGGTTGAAAGGTGTGTTCTACATAAGTTAATTGATACCAACATTGAGAAAAAGTGTTCCAAAGTTCTAAAGCAAGACAAGTTTATGACCTAGTATTTAGGTTGATTATGAAGTTGGTTAAAAATATAACAAAATAACAATACGCTGTTCTTAAAAATAATCTTACATTTTAATATAGTTCTACAAAAATGGAGTTTATAACAGAAATAATGCAAATCTTGATCCAAGGGGCATCCAGTTAATTCTCTGCTTGAAAATGGTTCGAGGTCAGGAGAAAGATAAAATATATATAAAATGGTGACAAGTTAAAAAGAACAACCCATAGACTAGTTCAGTGTTGGCTAACCTGTGACACTCCAGGTGTTGTGAAACTACAAGTCCCAGCATGCTTTGCCAATATATAGCAGCTTATTGCTGGAAGGGCATGCTGGGACTTGTAGTTTCACAACACCTGGAGTGTCACAGGTTAGCCAACACTGGACTAGTTGAAAGTGAGGGTGGCTTAGAAATGTCCATTGTCTACTTTCAATATATTTCTGCTGCAGCCAAAAAAAAGTAATCATTTTTTACCATACAATTTCTTCTTTCTCAGGAAAGATATAATGTTTAACAGAACACAAGCATCACTACATCAAACATGTGGAATTGGACAGTATAACTGCCTGGTGTCCTTATTGCGGTTTTCTGAGTTAAACTGAAAACATGTTCAGGAGATGTCCTGGGATTGCGCAGAGGAGACATACATTTATTGTTTAGCTGGAGGAGATATAAGTTGCACAATATTTTAGAAACTCCTAGTAGTGCATCTGTGGGACATAAATATTTGCAACAGCTCCTTCTCATGAGTCATGATATTTTTAAAGTTCATGTCCTGTTAGCAATAATACAATAACAGATATAATAGTTTAAGGTACGAAAGAGGATGAGTATACGTTTGAAGTATACAGCCGAGAGATTTTTACAGAAATCTCCCTCTGATTTTTCCTCGCGCCTCATAGAGTGCAAGGATAAATGGGCGGATAATTTACAGTAGTGACGGTATAATTGCGCAGCCACGATGTTACCCAGAACATCGCGGCTAATTGAATCCTCCCTTACATGTGTGTGTGCTTTATTCACTTGCTGGACACATGACAGCATGACTTGTTCTAGACCATGTAGATTCCAGGACAAAAAGCACTTATGGTGACCTTCAAAAATAGTAACTATCTCAGGAATGGTTGCTTCAGCATTCCAGTTATTACTTCTATTTTGTATTAAAGACCTCGAACCATTTAATGGCATCAAAATCCATTATTCAAAGTTATTACTTAATCCATGAACATTGCTGATTTTATCCGCTTTTCTAATAAAGTCCTGCTTGTATGTCTAACTTTTACAATTCCATGGGTAGAACATCATCATCATCATCATCATCATCACCATTTATTTATATAGCGCCACTAATTCCGCAGCCATCAATTAACCTCACTCATATCAGTCCCTGCCCCATCGGAGCTTACAATCTAAATTCCCGAACACACACACACACACACACACACACACACACAGACAAACACACATACTAGGGTCAATTTGTTAGCAGCCAATTAACCTACTAGTATGTTTTTGGAGAGAACATTTCCTGTTTTATTAGACCCAGCCTGACATGACACTTCATAAGCATATATATCCATTGAAATATATAAAAAAGTTATTTAAAAGAATTATAATGAAATAGAATACCTACCAGTGCAGTCTAGTGAGTTATATACAATACAGAAAACATTCTAGTGACCAATATAATGTACAATACACATAGCATTCTTGTAACATCAATTCAGTACAGGTAGGATTCTGCGAACCTATATAAAATACAGAGAACAATCTAGTAACCGCTAGACAATACAGAGAGCATTCTAGTGACCACTGCATAAAGCACAAATATTTCTAGTGACCTCTATATAATGCAGAGAGATTCTGTTTACTGATTTACAGTACAGATAGCACCGTAGAGACCATTAGACATAACAGAAAGAATTCTATTAACTTTTATATAATACAGAAAGCATTCAAATGACCTATACACAACATAGACAGAGAGCATTCTAGTGACCTATATATAATAGAGAGAGTTTTCTAGTGATCTCTATACAACACAAAGAGCATTCTAGAGATTGCTATAAAAGAGAAGATTCTAGTGAAAATTATTCAAAGCCAATGCTGCTCTGAAAGCCACTACAAAAATGCGGCCTGCACATTTTTGGTTGCTTTAAATGCAGGCCCTTTAGATCTCTGGTAGTGTTACAGTGGTGGCCATCACAAATCTCTGGTGTCTTTACTATATAGATGCTAGACCTATGGTGGATTTACTATACAGACCTCTTTACTACAGGGCTCCCACCCTCCCACTGCTGTTTACTTTAGCAGGTGGCAGGTGAGGGCTTCATCCTCTGGGAATGTGTGCTGGACTGTGATATCATAGCCAAGTGTCACACTCCACAGAGTGGCTGGTGCTCCGTATAGGGGTCACGTGGTGGCATTAAAAACACTGTATGAGTGGCATTGTATAAACAGTGTTTGATTTTGAAAACATTTTATACAGATCGTGGGGGCAGGAAATGGGCAAACTCATTCCATTGCTGCACTCCATCTCCTTGATATGATTATAAACATCAATCTGTAGAATGGTACTGGCAAAGTTATATGTTTGTCATAACTGGGTTAAAAATAGTGACTGTTTGCTTTACTTACAAATTCCCAGCTCTGCCCTATTACTGATCCAGCTTCAGGGAATGTTGTGCTGGTTTTGCTTACCAGTAGACATGAACGAAATTTTGAGCAACTTTTGCGGTGGAACATGCTATTTTGCAGTCGCATGAAGATCTACGTCTGCTTTGCCGTTCTGTGAAATGTAATTACACAGTGTGGGCCTCAAATAGAATTTGTGTCCAAAATGTACACATAAATGCGTGCTGGAAAAATGCATTTATTCTGAGTTGCAGCTAATATACTATAGGTAATACTCAACATAGTGGCTATCTTGATGCGTCCTTATACTGGACGCCAGTCATCATTGTCAACTTGAAGACAGTGATGACTGACATTTTAATGTATGTTTTAAACTTAAATGAAACGTGCCCCCTTCCCCAAAAGTGATCTAAACACCAGCAAGCAAAGCCTTTCAGGACGGGGCTCGTTATTCCTATGGGGGGGGGATCACAAAGGAATAAGGGAAGCAGCATTTTTTTGTAGGCTCAATCTCCCCAGAGATTTCAGCCTTGTACTGATTAGGATGAGCAACCGTAAGCGATGCATCTGCTTAAAGTTGTATTTGCACATGTGTCCACCTGTGATTTAGTCAGAATTTTGTGAATATTCTGTTACTGTACTTGACCTACGCTTGACGACCAGTTCCTTCCCAGCTCCTCTAAGCATAAGGAGTCATAAGTGTAAGATGCGGATAAATCTTCCCTTTTGGTGCATATACTATGGAAATGCGGATTTGACACAAAAAAAGTTCTTATATCCAACTCTCCATGAAGCACTGTATTTGTACATTCACTTTCTGCAAAATTTATATTCTATTAAGACAGCTGGGGCAATGATGGTCATTCTGCTGTGTGGTGAGGTGAAGGTGAGGTTAGATAGGGGACAGTTAAGGCCAAATATGGAAAAATTTATGCCAACATGAAGAATGAGGTGAATATTTAGCGGAACAGTTTTGAAAATGTTGCACATTTCTACTTAACAACATTGTAGTGCTAAATGATGCCACAATCTAATTCTGTGTTCTGATATCTTTGCAGAATGGGCATCATATGTTCAGTGGTAAAAGAAAAAAAAAATGTTTAGAAGCTAAACATCTCTGATTACCATCGCTGGCAGAAGCACCGACTGTGCATGTGCAATGCTCTGACTTAATGTGAGACGTTAGACAGACTTAATTCAGAGCTAGAAAGGAGCTTTGTAAAAATAATATTAGAAATTGAGAGGATATTAAAGTATATTGGTACCTGTCACAAACATTGATTGGGTCAGCTGAATGGGTGACAGTAATTGGTAATGCTGTTTTTTAATTACCTATTGGCACTGCATCAAAAGTATGCAGCATTTTCTTTTAATATAAACTATCATGAAGCAACTCCTTATTAGGAAGATATATCTAATAAACTGCTCACTTACTATGCCTTTATGTTTCTCTATTTAATGGAGCATAAAAATAAATGTAGTAATAAAGACAATAGATAAATAGTTATCTCTGGGACTATTTTACTATTTGAAAAAAATCTACTTTTTGGGTTAATATATGCTGTTTTATGTTTTTATATCTATTGTTCTATTAGTGCTTATTATTAACTTCACAGGCCTATTGGAGAAATCCACTTATAATCTCTATTTTCCATTAATGGATGTTGTGTTTGTAGAAGTACTTCCGCATAAAGTACAAACAGCCATTCTGCACAAATATTGCTGTCATAATAATTGCCGTTTCAGGATCATTAGGAAAATTTTATATTACTGTGGTCATGTTTACTTCTAAAATCTGAAGTTTCTTTAGATAACATGGATTGCAGCAAAAACTGGTTGTAAGTAAAATAAAGGTTTAATACATTTTGATACATGCTTCAGCAGCTTGCCTTATGCCGCCTGGATTTGATTGTTCTTTCCAAAATGCCTGGTATGGGCACTCAACCCTTTTGTTTATTGGCCTGTCCACAGATCCTAAAAGCTTTAAAATCATTTCACTAGAAATTACCTTATTTGGAGACACTCCAAGTTCAGTGTATAATCCTTATGGAAAATAAGGGATCAAAGCAATTCAATAATTCATGTTTGAGAACACTTCCATATAAATTTATATGCATTGGAATGGACCGGATAAAATAGTATACAACAATCAGCCACAACATTAAAACCACTGGAAGTGAAGTAAATGACATTGATTATCTCAGAAAGTGAACAGTCAGTCCTTGAAGTTGCTTTGAGAAAGTCCTGGTTGTAGCAGGATGAAAACCCGTCAGCAATCACTCATAGGATTTCAGATCTCGTCCCTATTCCAACAGCACTAACGGAACTAATCGGCTTCTCTCTGTTCCTGGTCAGACAAGTGTGAAGGTGGCACACAGCGTGCACATCGAAATGAGTGCTGAATAAGTGGTGGTGTCCGTGGATGCCGAATATACGCTAGATGCCATAGAATTTATTTCTGTAAGAATGCCGGAGAAGGATTCCTGAGGAGAGATATATTGAGTTTTAAAGTGGACTGGTGGTTAGATTATTGATACCTATTAACCCACAGTGTGCTGGGGACCAATATATGAGCTAATATGGAAAAATATATTCTCCATATTTGTTGGTGAAGTTTATTGTTCTCAATTTTGAGGTACTACATGAAAAAGCAGCCAGTATTTTCCTTACGTGCAAAATAATAAACTAAGTTGCACCCCTTGCATAGTAACACGGTTTGTCCAGGAGCAAATGTAATCCTTTTTTTTGCTTTATTCTCCTTAACGAATCAGGCCCGTAGAGTTGAACACATCTACACCCCAAAGTACACAAAGGAGAGATGTATGAAGGAATAAACACATTTACGTGCATATGTCCAGTTAAACACATCTCAACAGTAGCATTTGTACCAGATGTACATCAGGCATACAAGTGTATATACATACACAACACACCTAAGTAATAAATGTGGATGCTATTTATTTAATGTTTGATCTTGTTGGGGGAGGGAGGTTTAGAATGTTCACTTGTTGCTCAGCTTTCCAGGAGGTGAATACTACCGATTTCTTTCCCAAACAGAGTAGCAACAGACAGGGATGGAACTCTGGGCCCCAGAGCAAAATTTAGGTAGGGTCCCGGCAATATACTTCCAACATCCCATGCCAACTACTTTTCTCTAAAAAGAGCAGAGACTCTCCTGAGCAAAAGAGCACTCCGCTCTGTTGTTTTGAGAACAGATCAGTAAGCTTGGGGGTGATGTGGAGGCCTCCCTCACCTGAGGGCCCCACTACCTGAACTCATGTTAGTACTATCACTGGCAACAGATCTAAGACACCAGCAGCAGGTAATCAAAGCTGAAACAACAGATAGGAGAGAGCAGTATACTCTGTCAACTGACCTGACTCTGGTGGGACAGTCCAGATTACTCTCCCATTCCACCCCCGCAAGCAGCTCTTACCCTGATACAGTGCACATATGTTCCACGCACTCTCTCCCCACATGTGATGGGGGCCCAAGCACTACTCATGCACAAAAGCCCACTTAATTCACAAAATTCCATGGGGTTGGCCTTGCCTTCTTAGGCAGTATACTACCTACTATCTCTCTTAACAAATTAAAGAGTGCCAGTGCACTCTCTTGCAAGGGCACTAAAATAGTTTAGTTCCGGCTTTACAGAAAAGGTTAGAGATATGCATATGTGATATATTAATTGTGTATCTGACCATTAAAATGTTGTAAGAAAACTGTATTTATTATTGGAACACTACAATGTTCGAGGAAGAAGTTATGTCGTATTTAATATATGAACTAGTGAACAGAGTTTACAGCTACAATAAAATCTCTCCAGCTAAGATTGCTATCTCCTTGCATCCATAATACGATGGGGAGTATTTAGAAACCTGACTCCGAAAGGAGATATTTAAAATGTAGAATTTCAGAAACATATGTTGTTGTTTTACATTAGGGCATAATTTCTGATTAGAAGTAAAAAAAACAATTTATTTTCCTGACTCGAATACTGTACTAGAAATGCATTTCTGTTACTTCTTGTGGAGCTGTTTACATGCTTATAAGTATGTTATTTCTATAATAATGCTTTAGTATAAGCACTATACAATTTAAATTAAAGTTATGAACTTTTAAAAATGATGTGCTTGATGTTCTAAACAAATTTACAAGCATACTTGCTTACTCTCCAGGAACACCATAGTGAAGTCGAGTGTACAGGGGCCTTAATAACGGGATTTGTTGCGAATCATATGATTTTGTCCCATCACCAGGGCAGGATGAAGCGTTTGTACCACAAGGGACAGGGCCAAAATGCCACAATGAATCTGTGATCTCCCATAGGGGGATGTGTACAAGTATGTGTACAAGCTGTTCTTGATGGTGTTATCCTTTTGATTGCTGGATTGCAGTGTGCTACATTGTATGTGTGTGCTAAATTTAGTGGTGTGAATCCATACTTACCTACTTTCCTATAGCTGTTTCCAGGAGAGGGGCGTGACTGCAGGGCGGGAGAGGGCGGGGCACAGCCAATCGCATAATTTTGGTCCTGCCCCCCTCGATGGAAATGCCATTTTGTCGCGGGGGGCGGGTCCATAATGACACGATTCACTGCGAATCGCGTCATTTTGGGGTGCCAGCAGCGGAATGCGGGAGATTTGCCAGCTCTCCCGGGAGTCCATGAGACTGACCCGAATTTCGGGAGTCTCCTGGACATTCCGGGAGAGTTGGCAAGTATGTGTGAACCTAAAGACACAAAATAGGTATTTAGGTGGTAGCAACATACAGTATGTTAGATCTTTTAGGGGGTGACTGATTGACAGTTTAAAATCATTAACTCCTTACAGCAGCATCCAAATTTTGTGTGTATATCATAAGTCAGAATTCAAAGAGCTTGTTACATTTGGTGTTTAGAATGCGATTTATACAGCTTAGTTTAAAATATGTTGTCGAAATGTTGACATCTTTCAGACACTGTATTTAAATAAATGTGCTTACTCCAATCCATACTTCCTGTGGTTTTTGAAGATGAAAGGAAACAATGCGTTGTTAATGAGGCAGGAATATGCCTTTAGAAGTTTATTTCTGTTACTGGATAGCAGATTTACTTTGTTTGTCTGCACTGGAGGAAAATTATATTGTCACATGAAAGTGAATCTGTGTTAATAGGTTCCAGTTAAAAAATATTCTACTGTTTGGCGAAGAGCATGTGATCTATTGTTTCCTGCACAATGACCACACACACAAAAGGGAAGGTCAACTTATAAGCAAGGAATGCAAGATTACTAGATCAGTGCATATAAAACAACATTTACTTAAACTTTTGTGATACCTCATTAATTATGGTATTTACATAAATCAAGTAATTCTATTGAAAGTACCGGTATATCTGGAGAAGCACTTTCAGTCATCCTTTAGATCTTAAAAATATTGTAAAATGCAAACACACTTTCTTCTCCCTTGTGAACAACTGTGGAACAGACTATCAGTTCTTCATACAGCTGTAATGTACAATACTATGTATACATCTGTGGGCTTCAGTTTTTCTCAACACACAGCCCTTTGGGTTCTAAATTGAGCACCAAAGGCCTCATGTAGAGTCGTACGCAATTTACATTTACTTACGCATTTACTGCGTAAGTGTAAATTGCATCCGGCAATTTAAACAGGATTTTGAGTCTCACGTATCTTTAGATAAGTGCGACTCAGAATGCTATGCAAATTGCACGCACATCGTAAGACACACCTCTTTGTCTGTCTTAAGGGGCCGCTGCGCCTGATACACTTTGAGTGAGTGTAAGGCAGATAAAAAAATTAATAAATAAGTTTAATAAAAAAAGTTTTATGTCCCCCTTCAACAGCTTAACCAACCCTAGTGCTGCCAGCCTAGGCTGGTGCTAGCAAAATCAGGGGGACAAAAGACGTGCGGTTCTCCCAAATTTGCTATTACCAGCACTAGGTTTTGCCACCCTGGATGGGTGGCACTTGGACAAGGAAACCCACATTGGGTTTATAGGTCACACTGCCATAATACACTAGGCCAGTAGGCAAGGGCTGGATTCACTAGGGAGATCTGGCCGGCAAAAAAAATGTGGGCCTTCCCCTCTAGGTTTAACCAGCCCCAGGCTGATAGCACTAAAGCTCTCCCCACACCCCTGGGACGGTGGGTGTGCGGTAATATTAATTAAATAAATGAAATAAACCATTTTGTCCATGGTGCACTACAAATTCAAGCATGCCCGGGCTGCCATTAAGTGTTTGGGCATGTTGGCACTTGGGGAACGACAAGTTCCAGCATGCCCTGGCACCCAAGGCCCACCAAAACCTGCAGTGCACCAGAGAAATAAAGCACATACAGATGCTACGTAACTATAAACTCCTAGCACTAGGTGTCATGTACTGCCCTGATGCAAACACCATGGTTCACAAACACAAATCACAATATGCGGACACAGGCAATTTGAATACCAAAAGCCTACCTTTAATGGGGTCCTGACTTCTGGATCCTAAAATTAAAATTACTACAAAAGAATACAATATAAGTACAGTAAAATGGAGCACCACACAATGGCCACCTGAATATAATGCAATGGGGACAGACTGGGTGCAGTCTCAAAATGGCAGGGTACCTCTGAATTGTGACCACAGGCTAATCCTATATTTTGTTTCTAATTCACTGTCACCAGCACTGGAACCTGGCAGAGAAAAGAAGAAGAACTTACCTGCATCCAGTCAATGATTAGGTCTTTCCTTTCTTTCTTCACCCTCCTCTCGGACTCATATTGCCACAGTATATACAATTAGATAAGAAAGACTTAAAACTAATACTCTCAATGAACATAGACATAATAAGATGACAGTTTGGAAGAGGGCAATAAAAAAAAATAAGAAAATATTACCACTTACTCATCCATCCATTCTTGTAATAATCAGTCATACACCTGTTTACCCGTCTTATGTACAGTACACTGTATCTATATGCAGTGATGTATGCAATACAATTAAATTATACTGTGAGAATGGGTGCCAAGGAGGGCTGCTCTGAAACTCGAAAAGTTTGAGTTTAGGCGTATTTGGATTCCAGAGGGAACATTCTTTTAATGCTTCAGGTAATGTAAAAAAGCATATGCATATTCTATTTGTTTGAACCTTGATATACATCATGCATGAGCCAAGAAAGCATTGCTCCAAAGTGGCACACATCAGCCGGTGTTCAGTCTGAAGGAAACTGTCTTGCGAGATAATGATGACATAATCTTGTGAGGTCAAGAGCTCTGCAGCAGAAGGAGAACATATCCTGTCAGCGGCAGCACCGCCAGCCATACCAGGGCCCTTATACTTAGTACCTGTCCCCCAACACATACCTCTTGCTGTCCCTGGATAAGACCACATGGTCTTTCAATATTTCTGCTTAAATTTACTAGCAAATACTGCCAACATTCTAGGTTGTGGTCACATCAGGTTTTGGGAGTGCCATATAGCCCATGGGCCTATCATTTCTGAAGTGCTAGGCCACCCCTCTCCTCTCCTAACTACACACCTCCATTACCATGGGCAGTAGCCGTTTGTGTGGACATACCTTCCAACATTTCGTCAGTTGGGTCAAAAATGAGTAATAGGGCAGTCCAGTAGAATCAGGACTGTCCACCTATGTCCCACCTTTGTTGGGTGCCGCATGCATGAGCTGGGGCAGATATGAAGGGAGATTTTTGTCCAATATAGATACTGCACAGTATGAGCTATGGGAGTTCAGGACAGCGGTTTCCACAAAAGATAATTTAATCAAATTTAAGTGATACTTTATCAAACTGTTCTACCACTGAACTAACCATCCACAGATGTTTGCTTGCCTAAAACAGTTTTCCTTAACACGTCAAGCTGATACATTTTTACTGTGCAAGGAATACAGAATTTCACAGTAATGCACATATTATATTGTCATATTCTTGACAAATCTGAATTTTTTAAGCCAGAACTTTCCACAGGGCAATGTTCAGGTCACTTTTCTTAAATATTATTATTGTTATTGTAGAAGCAAAACCAAATACAGCCCTACAGCCCTGCATTAATCATTCAGATTTAGTTTAAGATTATTGAAAAGTGAAGGGGAACAGTGATATTGAGTAATATGACAACTGGGGTGATGCAGTAACATAGACCTAGGAAGACAGACTTAGGTTAATGCGGTCTTGCTTCAAAGCAAACAAAACTCAATATAGGTTTGTGAAATTTGTCATTGGAAGATGAAAGAAATCTATTGACTATCATTCTTTGTCATCTTGAAATAACTAGAAGCAAAACATATTGAAAGTCAATGAAACCTTACCTATCCAGGCACCAACAGAGACAATGATATGATACAATGTTAAATCAATAGGATTCAGTGAAGCAGAAGGTGAGGGAACTTCTCACAAGTTACAATGTAAAGGAAATGCCAGCAATCAAACAAAAGGCAGAATTTGTCTCTACATGTAATAAAGCAGTGGCAAAACATAGTGAGCTTGGGGGGGCATCCCAACAGGAAGCAATACAGAGCCAGCTCCAATAGCCCCAAACTCTGGCTATTACAGTTAGATCCCTAACTGGTCACTGGTCACTTTTTGGCAGCAGTCTCCCACACACATATCAAACCCAGCTTTTTAAGCTTTCTGTCAGGCATTGCTCTCGCTGACTTCTCAATTGATTAGACCTGGTCTCCTGGTGTGTTTGTGTGAATGTCCCAACTCTACCTAAAGCTCAACATGTGCAAAACAGAGCTTATTATCTTCCCTCCTGCCATAGTCACCACCTGCCCTCAAATCTCCCTCACTGTCAATAACACCACAATAATTTTCTCAGTTTCCCAAGCCCTCTGCCTTGGTGTTATACTTGACTCCTCTCTCAGCTTTATTCCTCACATCCAGACTCTCCCAGTCATGTCGACTCCACCTTAAAAACATTGCCAGAATTCGCCCTTTTCTTACTCAACATGCTACCAAAACTCTTATCCATTCTCTCATCATCTCCTGTCTTGACTATTGCAACCTCCTGCTATCTGGCATTCCTGACACCCATATATCCACACTTCAATCCATCCTAAATGTTGCTGCAAGACTGATCTTCCTCTCTCATCGCTCCACATCTGCTGCACACTTTGCAAATCCCTACACTGGCTACCTGTGTACTCCAGTATCAAATTCAAATTACTCACCCTTACTTACAAACCTATCCACAACACTAGACCTGCATACATCCCAAATCTCATATCAAAATACTCTTCCTTCCGCCTTTTTAAATCTACCTCTAACCTTCACCTTGGCTCTTCTGTGGTAACCATTTCTCACTCCCGCCTCGTGTTCTTCTCCCTACTTATGGAATTCACTACCACACTCAATCAGACCCTCCCACAGCCTTCAAATCTTTACACGTTCTTTGAAAACCCATCTCTTTTTTTAAAGGCGACCTTATCTCCAATAATACTATTCACTATTCACACTAATGCACCGACAACTGTCCCAATCTGCACTCTGAGTTGCTCTTCTTGTTTCAGCTGTGCCCTCTTCCACCTAGAATGTAAGCTCTCTAATGAGTAGGGTCCTCCATACCCTTTGTTTTCATGTCTCCATTTATTTTGTCTACCTTGTATGTTTTATGTATGTCCTGTTTTCCCTACTTTACGGCACCTTACAAATTGATGATAATAATAATAACAACACTCTGAGGCAAATATTCTCTTCAGCCCTGCTAGCTATATATTTCTCTGAGGTAAATATTATTTTAGCCCGTAATACTGAAATGTCACCAATAGTTAATCACAATAGCACAGGTTTTCTTTTATAAATCCTCTCACAGCTTACTCACAGATAAGTTTCAATCACCGACTTCCTCGTCACACTGATGAGGATCCTCCCCCCTTGAAGGAATTATCAGGAAACTTCCTTAAGTTCTCCGCTGGCTTTTCTCTGCCACTCTCTCTTTCAGTCTTCGGCACAATACCCGACGCTAAGTCACACACATGCATGATTGCGCAATCTATTATTGGCCGCCTGGGACACTGTGAAGTGTTGTCCCTGCTGGCGTTTCTGTGTTTACTTAATCTCCGCTCAATGGCAGATGTTACATGTGAAAAAAAAATATATTCAATTATGTTTCGAACAAATTTGGATACTGCTTTTTTTTAAAAAAAAAAACATAAGAATAGTATGAAACCACTAATTCAGATTTCAAGTTAATGCCAGCACATTGGCACATTGGTTAGCATTGCCATATCACAGCGCTGGGGTCATAAGTTCCATTTCTACCAGGGCTATATCTGTGTGGATTTTGTTCACTCTCTCCACATTTGTTTGGGTTTCCTCTGGATGTAGACAAAATAGACCCTAGTTTGTGTATATATAAATAAACCATAATACAAAATAAATAGATAAAGTAATACAGTCATGAAAACATTTGCTGGCTCAGTGGGGCTCTGATACTAGATATGTATCAGTTTAAACATACAGTATGCCAATGCTGGTCCCCGGAATAACAGGGGTATTAAGGCCTTTCAAAACAAAATATATTTGTTTTGAACGCAGAATTATTGTTTAATTTCTAGCAACACACGGTATCTATAAAACATTAAATAAATAAATATATATGTCTTGTGGATAATATGTCTGTTGCCACAAACATTCCCGGACACAATCTAATTGAAAGCAGTGTAAGTATATGAGAACATTATTAAAAATGCAAATTTTATGCTGCAATCTATTTTCTCATTCAAGGCCATTCTAGGTCATGATGGAAAATACTGCTAATGATCTCCAGAATGGATTTATAAAATATACGGTGTTACGCAATTTGGAATTAAAATGTAGTTGCATATTAATTGATAGTATAATGATTCAAAAAATATTCTAAAGCATATTGTATTCCTAAGCACTTCTTACTAATATCTCAAGCTGCGTTCAATTAAAAAACAGTAGTATTAGCATCAGGTGTATGTCAGTTGTACATGTGTGTATATTTATGTCTAACAAAAGTTTGAAGATCCAGCTATACAGGGTTAGTTATAAATGCCAAAGTACCATTACCATATTTATGTACAATATAATAAATGTAAAAAGTATTGTACCAAAAGCGCCCTTCTTGTAGCATTTTTGACACCTTCTGACACCACTTGTTGCAGGAGCACCCTGCAGACATCAGTAAGATGGACAACTTCTTGCTGTAAATCAAATATGCATTTATTGTTTGCATCACAATAAATGGTAACACTTCTTGTCAGGACGACACCAGCAAGCAATAAGCTTTGCTTACACCTCCTGGTGACCCTAATGCTAACTAAACATAGGTCAGTTCTCTCATAACTGGCCAACTGGTTCAGCACCAGTCACACGTAACAAGTGCACAATTCAGGATTAAATACACAAGTCTCCTCTCTTTGGTCTAATTTCCTCATTATACCACCTGTATGTAGGCAGGCTAGGAGCCTGACTCTGCAAGGATTTAACCCTGTATGCAGCCTGTCTCTGAAGATTGCCCGGAACCTCACCTGTCCCTATGCAGGAAAGGAGTGGCCTCTTTGCCACAGTATCTTATAAAAAAGAGAGACTATTATTATTATTATTATTATTATTATTACCTTTTATTAATAAGGCGCTACACAATGTCCACATTACCTGACATAGAGGGAAGAACAGAGTACATTTTAACAAAATAATAAAAGAATATACAATACATAGTTATGAACAAATAGCTACAAATAGCAGAGTACATAACAAATTATGCAAGAGAAAAGTATATAAATGAGAATAAAAAGCGTACATGGACATAAAAATAAGCAGAATAATAAATATAAGGAAGCAAGACAACAAAATGCATTGCAAAGATAATCAGTTCAGCATAAGGCATGATATGGACAAGCAAGGAAGATGGAGAGTGGAACGACAAGAGAGATAGGGTAGAGGCCCCTTCCTGTGAACATCTACATTTTAAAGGGAGGGCTAATGAGAGACAATAGTAGCAAATGGTGCCAAAGACTTTAAGATGTTGAGGCCAGGATGGTGCAGACCTGGGATAGGGTCATGAACGTGCAGGGGCCTAGATGGTACAAAGTATTGGAAGATCCAGCAGATGCAGAGGCCTGGAGGGTACAGGGGTCAAGATGGTAACTGGTAGAAGTGGTGCAGAAGGCTGGATTGTACATGGGCTTGTTTGACTTGTTTGGTGCAGACCTGGAGTCTGAAGTCAATATAGCAAAAAGGAACCAACTGAGCTGGCAGAGAGGTCATGATGTGCCTTAAGGAAAGTGTGGAAATCAGAGGTGGACGGTTGCAGTGGGATGCTGCTTTAGTTTAGTTTGTAGCTCCAGAAGTAGGCCTAAGATGGAAGTTACAGAGATTTCAGGTATTTTTTTGTGCTGTATCGTGTTCCCAATCCAGATGTCAGATCAGATCATTGCAGGAGCAACCAGGATCTGCATTAACAACTACAGCTTCCTGGGTCTGATTAATGCCAGGACTGGTATTAGGAGTGGAGGGCACAGCTGGGCTGGTTCTCTTCTTCCTCCTCACCATCTCTACATCCCGGGTCAGTAACAGATCTTTACACAGAACACGTATGTAGTATATGAGGGCAGAGGAGAAATTGCATGTGAACATAGACACACTGTATATTCCTACCAAATAGCACATTAAGATGTGTCTGCATCCAGCAATTTTGAGCCCTTTTAGCACCAATACGCTCTCAATGTCCCATCCTGAAGAAGCACTGTAGTCTCTTTTACAATACACTTTTGAATTAGAGTTTACATTTAAAAGGAAGAGCGAGGTGAAAGACTTCGGAAATTACAAAGACTAAGGGCTAGATTTACTAAAATGCGGGTTTGAAAAAGTGGAGATGTTGCCTATAGCAACCAATCAGATTCTAGCTCTCATTTATTCTACAAAATGACAGCTAGAATCTGATTGGTTGCTATAGGCAACATCCCCACTTTTTCAAACCCGCAGCTTAGTAAATCTAGCCCTAAAATTGCAGATGTATGGTGCAAATTCTTTTTGGTGGCAGTCTGTTTCTTAATTTGCCCTGGTGCACACACTTTTTCACCAAAGTGCATGGATTTATGGGACAAGAAGGCTGTGTTTGCAGAAGTACAAAAGTTTGCCCCAGACTTACCCATTCTGTCTCCAAAAACACTAAAGCAGACGTGCACCTGGAGGTGGGTGGGCTGAACAGTTTTGCAAACCAAACAATCCATCATAGTTTCTCTGCACGGTGGCTTAGTGGTTAGCACTTATGCCTCACAGCGCTGGGGTCATGAGTTCAATTCCAGACCATGGTCTTATCTGTGTGGAGTTTGTATGTTCTCCCCGTGTTTGTATGGGTTTCCTCCGGGTGCTCCGGTTTCCTCCGACACTACAAAAAAATACTAGTAGTTTAATTGGCTGCAATCAAAATTGACCCTAGTCTCTCGCTGTCTGTCTGTGTGTGTGTATGTTAGGGAATTTAGACTGTAAGCTCCAATGGGGCAGGGACTGTTGTGAATGAGTTCTCTGTACAGTGCTGCAGAATCAGTGGCAGTATATAAATAAATGATGATGATGATGATGATACATTAGGGAGGCATTAGGGAGGGATGAATTGATTCCAGGATTATGTTTCAAATTTGACCAAACATTATGATTTCTCTTGATACAGGTTTCAACAAATTCGACCAAATTCAAATCATATTCTGCCCCATATACAAGTTGATGACGAATGACGTCTTATACACATTGTACAGCCACCTTTACCAGAAATCAGCTTTTTGTTGATCACATTTGATGATATAAGTGGGAATGGAGCAGTATAATACATTTGGATTAAACAAAGGTCAATCCAGACCACAGCTTTCCACAAAACCACAAGTATGTTTGGTCTTCATATAGCATATACACTATAAACCTTCCAGGCGCTTCCAAATCAAATTTCCCTGATATTCTTGATTTCATTTTATATAATTTTTAACCTTATGGTGAAATGATTATAGGATAATGTCATCATCTGCTTTATATATTCAGCAATATAAAATGTACTGCTGTGGAGGACATCTAGAGTTACACAACATTCTAAATCATCCTACCCACGGCATTTAATTTCATGCATTTTACTAGTGTTTTTAATGTTTCCTATTGCACCATATCCACTCGTGTATCAAAATTCAGGAACGTTTCTTGGCATACAGTCTGTGCCAAACAACATGAATTTGGCATCAAACTCAAAGTTACTGGTGGGCTTTAAATGAGACAGAATAGCTCCCATGCACAGTGCATTATAAATGATTAAAAAAATAGGCAAAAACAGTCCTTTTCCCCAAAATCCTCAACCAGTGCCAGGCAGTATGGGTTGGTTTCCACTATAACAGGGAGGCCACAAGCATAGAGTCCCCTGGAACGAAAACCAGCCCCAGGCCTCTGCAGGGAGTGTCTCTTTGTGCATGACCTCTACCATAAGAACTTTAAAAAAATAAACATGCACAATTTTCATATACATTGTAATTGAATAAAAGATTGTGAGACGGTGAGTTGGAAGTACATCCATTTTGTGGCATAATTGATGCATCTCTATACTGTGCATACGCACCAGCATCTGTCTGTATCTAGGTTTGTGCATAAGGGCAAACATAAGTTGAGCACAAGAAGTGCAGCAGGGTCGGCGCTACTACTAGAGAAGCCTGGGTGGTTGCTTAGGGCACCAATTGTTAGGGGGCACCTAAAACACTGGATGAGTGACACATAGGGCTATATTTACTAAAGGGCTGTTTGATGAAACCACCAGTTTTTGGATTTTTTTTTTTTTATTCTCTAAAGGCCAATGAGCATTTTTAAAACCAACCACTTTACAGACTGCCATCCGAATTTTAACAATGATGAACATACGAATGGCTGGATTTACTAAGCTAGGTTTGCAAAACCGCCGTCCAAACGGCCAAAACAAAGAGGTGGTTGTGATAGGCGAGATGGATAAAACTGCTGCTGCTTCTGCTATCTGGCCATTCAGAACATAAGAGGGCAATATTAATTTATAATTAACTTATGAAGGTAAATTTTAATTTTCATTTTATTATGGGATCAATATTATTGTGTTATATTATGTGAGCAAATTTATTACTGTCAAGATGCATCTCATTGCTATTGTGGGGCATATGTATATGCATTTTCATGCAGAAATACTGCTATTTTTCAGTTAGATGTATTTTGCATCCAACTTACAAATAGGCCCAATATGTTGATACATAGGCATTACTAACAATATGTATTGGCAAAAAAACAATATGTATTGTGTTAAGACATGTGCAAACCTCTGCTCTTTTGCAAATGCAGCCAAATCTATACACAAGTCAAAGAGCACAGTGGGTCCATCATCATCATTTATTTATATAGTGCCACTAATTCCACAGTGCTGTACAGAGAATGCACTCACATCAGTCCCTGCCCCAATAGAGCTTACAGTCTAAATTCCCTAACACATACACACAGAGATTAGGGTCAAATTGATAGCAGCCAATTAACCTACTAGTATGTTTTTGGATCGTGTGAGGAAACTGGAACGCCCGGAGGTCAGAAATCGAACTCATGACCCCAGTGCTGGAAGGCAGAAGTGCTAACCACTGAGCCACCGTGCTGTCCAAAGTGGCCTCTGCTGTGTTTTATGTTAATTTGGCATTAACTATTTGATGTGTTCAAAGCCTTTATTGATAAAGCTTCTCATTCATATTTAGTAAATTATCAGGATAACCAGTAGGCTAAGTCAGAAACCATTCAAAGAACCACTTATGGTGAAATGCAAATATTTTTGTTACAATTGAACTGTTTTGTTTTTGTGGACAATTATTTTATCATCCCATCAGGTTTCATTTACTTTTTCCACAGCTATTCAATGGCATATTTACCACTTTTACCACTAGGAAAGTGGTTTCCATTTGCTCATCACAATATACCAAACATAAGCACTGCTAAACTAGCAACATGTTCTGTACTATAAGAGATTGTAATCTGAAAATGTAATGATAACCAATCTCCAGTACGGAATACATCATTGCATGCAATAGAACTACATCATATACAGGGAAATTACGTATGTTTAAATGTGTCTGATGATTTGGGTTCTTCAAAGGTCACATAGATACTTCCTTTGTAAGTCTCTACAAAAACATCACAATCTTCCTTTCAGTAACAATAAAGTACACAAATCTAGAATAGCACGTTCATGCGCTTGTTCTTGGCAGAAGTGGAGGATTTTCCAAGAAGAGCATAAATTATTCAATAGTTTCAACGTTAGCTCACATAAAAGAAACGCAAGACGCTGGTTTGTTCTCGTGAGCAGAAGCGTGGGATGAAAGGTTATTTTGTGGGAGAACAATTTCTGCGTCATGTACTTGTACTAAAACCTTGTATTTAGAAACTGAGATATATGCAACAGTGTAAATATATCAAAATAAAAGGTATTTTTTTTAGTTTAGCTCGATTACAGATAGATTTTCTTGCATGTGCTAGATAGCAAATTAAAATGTGAGAGATTGAGGGGTCTATTTAACATGACCCTGGCATAGTGAGGATTTCCTATCGCTGCCTACAGGAAACCTTCGGCTGCACAATTTGTGAATTTGTCTGGGCAGCTTAGTGAGCCTCAGCTCCCTGGTGATACCGGCTGACAGTAGTAAGAGGAGTCTTATCACTTACCAGGCTAGTGCGGGGTCAATCTGTGCATGTGTGTGCTGGCCTGCCAGCTAGCACATGTGCACTAGAACTGCAAGACCGGACTTGGGCTTCCAGTCTCTCAGAAGTTGTCGGGACACGGAGCTGAACAAGAGAGCGTCCTGTTACGGCAACAGCCGGGACTATAGCAACCGAGGAAGCAGGCGAGCAATGCTGGTGGCCCCTGCAATACTCTTCTCTCACCAGGGGGCTTTAATTAATTGGGAGAAACCCTAAAGTTAGGGTTTTTCTCCCTTTAATAAATAGACCCCTGTATGAACTTTGTTCTTTAGATAATTCAAAAATGAAGTATTATTTTTTTTTAAATGTTTACTAATACATGCTGGTCCCCTGATGATCAAGATGTTTTCACTTACTGACATCAGTGGTTTTGCATTTCACAAGTCCACCTTTTTCTGCTTGTGTGTGTGTCTGACTCTTTATTTCCACATGTCCAAAAGTTGCTGAATCTCTAATTGAAATAGAACAAACAAGTGGTAGCGCTGGTAGTACTAGAAAAATAAACTTGTTTATACTAAAATGAAGAAAATATAAAATAATAATTAATATCCACATATAACGAGCTGGTAAAAAAGCACCACATATATCATAATTTTCTTAACAGCATCAATAATCAGCTAGAATTCCACATTTCCTAATAGCATAAAATAATACATATTGACTAATAGCATAAGAAACGGAATGCCCAGCAATAAGTCCCACATATATAGTATCCAAAAAACACAGTTGATAGTCTCACAATTATGTATGGAGCTCTAGCACTCTTTAGGGCTAGAAAGTAAGTCTCCTAATAAACAGCTGGATATTGGTAGGGCCAGAGAAATGTGTCAGCCGGACGTAGATGAGATTGGTTGCACATTTTTTTTCGCATTTTTCGTGCATACACGCTTCTTTATTGGTGCCTACAGCGATCAAGACTCTTGAATCCTGGTACAGCGGATAAACAGCTACCTAATTCTACAGGAATCATTTTCGAGGATTTGCCATAAGGAGACCGGACATTGATATCTGTCCCAGCAAGGTATGTCAATATCCAGTTGTATACCTTACATACTGGTTGGTTAATTGGCTGTGTTTCTGTCTGTCTGTGTGTATGTTAGGGAATTTAGATTGTAAGTTCCAATGGGGCAGAGACTGATGTGAGTGAGTTCTCTGTACAGAGCTGCGGAATCAGTGGCACTATACAAATAAATGATGATGATGATTAGGAGACTTTCTTTTCTGCACTAAAGAGTGCTAGAGCCCCATACATAAGTGGATTGGAGTGAAGTTTAAGTGGAGTTTTGCGCTGGGTTATTTAAGGGGTGTGCTCTATGTGGTATCCTACTGCCGTTTAAGGCTAGCTATGTGGAGTATACTTATTTGAGGGGTGAGTACTTGGGATTTTGTATCTACGGGGGAAGACACCAGAACTGAATGGATGCGATACAGAGAGAGGTTGTCCTACCGGGATACACTGGGGTGTTTGACTCTGTAGGCAAAATGCTGAGGGTACAGCTGAGTACACGAAGTGTGGGGGTTTTGGTAACATGCAACAGAGTACATGAGTTTGCAGGCAGTGTTTGAACAGCGCGTAGTGTGTAATAATGTTCATGTAGGCATTGGCCTCCTCTGAACAAGGATGTAGCATGCAGTAAGGTACATGGATGTGTTGGCACTGTTTAAACAGCGTGTAGTGAGCAATAGGGTATATGGGGGTGCTGGCATTGGTTGAACAGCGTGTAGCATGTAACGAAGTACACATCGGTGTTGGCACAATGGAGGTTATCGCAGTCACCCTGTAGAACAGAGATAGACAGCGGAGTACACATACAGATGATAATAACTAGCAGGCTGGATTGCCACATACAAATTGTCTGGTGCTGAGTCTAAGACCCCCACCGGACTTCACAAGAGATCCCTGCAAGAGGATATGGACCTCGCTCAGTGAGGATCGCGGCCCAGTGTAGTTGGTTCCCTCTGTGAAGGCAGCAGAGTACTAAGCTGGTATGAGTACTCTGTCAAAAACAGAGCAGATGGAAATGTGGGTATTTGTTTGATGCAGCCGAGGAGAATTCACAATGGAGTTGATACTCAGGCACTGGGGAGTGCATTGAGAATGTTCTTAGAGTGGGTGTTTACATTAAGGTAAGGTCATGATTCCTTTGACATATTTTTAAACATAAGTTGCTCCATCTTGCTAAATTCTGAAAGTTTTCAGCTGCTGTTTTCAGGAATGGTTAGCCCATTTTTTGATTGACTTTGATTTGCAGGTTTTTTTTTTTATCTTTAAGTAGGTCTGGTGGAAGTGATTGATGCCATTTTCTGGTTGACACCTTTTTTAAGTCACATGCATTTTTGGACAGAGAGATAATGTAAATATATTGTCAAAGTTTTTTCATTTACACTTGTATAAGGATTTAAGAAACTGACACATAGGGTGAAATGTTGTTATAAGGTAAACTTAAAAGTGTTGAAATAACTGACATTTGCTTTTCCTTGCAAAATCATGCTGATGTGCCAAGTCTTTTATTGCAGGTTGACTATTGAGTGTCATACATTATCAATTCGTCCCCGCTGGACTCCACAAACACAGGTCCCTCTGTACTGTCTGGAGGGCAGTGCTGTACTTCATTGAGGAATTGATTATTCATTTTTATAAACATCATTTTTTCAACGTTGTGAGGAAGCAACCTCCTTCGCCACTCACTGACCAGGTTCCCAGCTGCACTAAAAACTTTTTCCGAGTACACACTGGAGGGGGGACAACGCAGTTTAAAAATAGAGCCAGTTTGTACAGGGGCTTCCAAACTGCCTTTTGGAGTTCTACCATGTCACTACCTCTAGTTAATTTAGATTGCAAGGCTTGTAAATATAAATACTTTGAAGATAAAAAAAAAGCAGGCTGCACAGACTGTGGAGCTAGAAAGTGTAATTAAATGGACCACGTTAGTTTGGTGGCTATCTATGCCCCCCCCCCCCCCCCGCCCTACACTTGTAGTTGAATATAAATAAAGCAGCCTGCATAGACTGTAGAACTAGAAATTCAAATATACAAAGAAATGGACAAAGGCAGTTTGGTATCTGTCTGCATCAGATCCCCTCTCCACTAGGAGTAAAACAGAAAACTATTCAGCCGGTATATAATCTAGAATATAAATAGAAATTGAGAAAGGCAATTTGGTATCTGTCTGCATCATAATCATCAACATCCTCCTCAGCGCCAGCTACATCAATATCCTCCTCCCGATGTACAACATTCACACCTTCATTAGCCAAATCTGTAACTGGACTGTGGGTGATCCTTCCAGCATATGCAGAGGGCGTGCTGCAAATGCTGGATGGAGTCACCTCTTCCCGTACAGTGATGGGAAGGTCAGGGTTCAGAACCAACAACACCCTTGGACTCGCCTTGGGGATTTGAGATGTCATCTGTTTAGAAGGCAGAGTTCTTTGCTGTTTTGTTGTTGTTGCTGACAGCATAACTCTCTTAATTTTTTTGTAGGGGGGGGAGGAGGAGGGCTTAGATCCTTGGGTGAAGCTGGACCACTAGTCATGAACACGGGCCAGGGCCTAAGCAGTTCCTTACCACTACGTGTTGTAAATGGCATATTGCCAACTTTTCATTTCTCCTCAGCTGATTTTAAGTTTCTCTTTTTGCTATTTTTTGAGAACTTGGGCTTTTTGGATTTTACATGCCCTGTACTAGGAGATTGGGCATCGGGCTTGCCAGACGACGTTGATGGCATTTCATTGTCTATGTCATGACTAGTGGCAGCAGCTTCAGCATTAGGAGGAAGTGGGTCTTGATCTTTCCCTACTTTATCCTCCAAATTTTTGGTCTCCATTATATGTAGCACAAGATACTGCAGAATGTGTGAACTTGGTAATATTGCAGTACCAATGGACTTATACTGCTGGATTGGTTTTGCAAATTTGGTTATAATTACTTTTTTTTTTATAACTTTTTTTTTTTTAAAAAAAAACTTGGGAATAATGGGGAAATAACTATGCCCTTAGAAGCACAGAGCACAGGACACAGCACCACTGGACTGAACAGGACACAGCACAGGACCCAGCAGCACCACTGAACTCAGCAGGACAGAGCACAGGACACAGCACCACTGGACTGATACTGCAGAATGTGTGAACTTTGTAATATTGCAGTACCACTGGACTATTACTGCTGAATGTGTGAACTTGGTAATATTGCAGTACCAATGGGCTTATACTGCTGGATTGGTTTTGCAAATTTGGTTATAATTATATTTTTTTTAAAAAAAAAATATTTTTATTTTTTTCATAACTTTTTTTTTATTTTTTAAAAACCTGGGAATAATGGGGAAATAACTATGCCCTTAGAAGCACAGAGCACAGGACACAGCACCACTGGACTGATACTGTAGAATGTGTGAACTTTGTAATATTGCAGTACCACTGGACTTTTACTGCTGAATGTGTGAACTTGGTAATATTGCAGTACCAATGGGCTTATACTGCAGGATTGGTTGTGCAAATTTTGTGGTAATTAAAAAAAAATTAAATTAGTTTTTGGTATTTTTTTTAAAATAACTTTTTTTTATTTTTTTAAACACAGCGGAATATTGGGGAAATAACTATGCCCTTAGAAGCACAGAGCACAGGACACAGCACCACTGGACTGAACAGGACACAGCACAGGATCCAGCAGCACCACTGACCTCAGAAGGACAGAGCACAGGACACAGCACCACTGGACTGAGCACAGCACAGCACAGCACAGCACTGAACTGAACAGCACAAGATATAGCAGGACAGAGGACCACCTAACACACCCTCCCTCTACCCTGATCAATGCCCGAGTGAAGATGGCGGCGACTAGCGGGGAATTTATAGGATCCGAGTATCGCGAGATCCGACAACGGGATTATGAGTCAGAGCCTCAGTTTCAGATTTGAATTTGGCGCCAATACCAGGATCTGTCTCGGATCCGACTCGGATCGGCAACGTTCGGGTGGGCTCGGATTTCATAAATCCGAGTGCGTTCATCTCTAACATTGACTACAGGAAAAACACCCCTTCGGTGCCCCGTTCACTCCCCAAAATCGTAGTCTGTAGTAAGTGTCCTTTGCGTTCGATAATGCAGCAGACATGGCTGCGTTTATGGCCGTATATCCTGGATCTGAAAATGCGCAGAGGGATTTTCCATACAGTACGCTCAAAATCGGCAGATACGTGCCTTGATGAATTAGCCCTTAAAACTCCTGGGGGTAAATTTATCAAGCTGCAAATTTGAAAAAGGGCAGATGTTGCCTATAGCAACCATCAGATTCTAGTTTTTTAAAACCCGCAGCTTGATAAATTTACCCCCTGCTGTTCCTGTGATGGCAGCCATGAGCAGCAGCTGACCTTAGGTACTTACATAACCAATGGTTTCTAGTTACTGAAGTGCAAGTGAAGTATTTGTGCTAAAACTAATACCATTTTCACTGGTAAGGAGTCATTAAACCTGTGGCCAATTTACACCCAAGAAAGTTGAGTCTCTTCGCTTACTAGGTTCTTTGTATCTGGGGATAGAGTAAGGGATTGTTGGATTGCATTCCTTATACTTCACAAATGAAACCAGCATATACTGGCAAGAAGACTTTTTCCCTAAGAACTAGTGTACAGTAATTTAACCCAATGGCTACCCGGTCATTGCACTTAGACAACGAGCTTAGACTGCACTGCACCCATATTGCCCTTATTGTCTGCAACAAAACATGTCATTGCCTTAATTTGGACTTTACGTTGCACCCAGTAACACTGGTCACATAGATTTTAGAGCAACACAAGAGGCAAATACTGCATGTTCCCTAATATTACTACTGCGGTTTCTTCTGGGCATCTACAGCTAATGAAAGTGGTCATCTAATCACATCACCTAATCACAAACATTAGACCTGGACTAAACAATAATGTATTAATTGTGCGATTAAGCCTTGCTGATTATATTGCCTGCAATTTAAACAGTGTTTTCTATACTAATTATTTTATTTTATTTGCTTATCTATTTACTTTTATAGATATCAGATACGGTAAACAGACCCAGTTTGGCAATGAGGCAGAAATGGAAAAACATTTTGTTGACAGATCTTTGAGAAGTTACAGCTTCCCCCCTGCAATGGTGTAGGCTGCCAAAACAGCTAACTTATTGTAATCTTGGGCTCCTTGTGACAGAAACAGAGTAGCATATTCTGCAAGAAATCTTTTTGATCTGTGCCATATAGATGTTACACGATTTTCCTATTGCATGATTTACTCTTCTATCATGATACAGCCAAGCTAAATGCCATATGAGTCATAAATTAGGCCCATTGCGTCTGCCATTGGAATGTTGGCCAAAATCAATACTTCTAGTCATTCACTACTACCGCTTTGGACCACCTCCTTAATTCATTACCACTTTTCATTTTTTTTTTCTAAAATTCTGATGTGGGATCCTCTGTATGGGCCTGATTCATCAAGGCACACATCAATGCAAGCTTTGGGCCTTTCAAAGTTACTTTTGCAAGGAACGCTTGAAGTTGTCGGGCTTCCCTCTTGGGGAAGGGGAGGGGGATATTACTTACAAGCAGTTACTACCGCCTTGAAGCGCTAATAAAATGCTAATGCTAAATGGGTGCAAGTGTGTACAAATAGATTCTGCTCCTTTATTTTTTACGCAAAGCTGAAGAAATTTTTTTCCTGTGCATAAGACACATTTTCCAAGGTCATTATTTCTACATATCCATGTTCATATTTCAGATTTTGTTATACTTACCAAACTAAAACCTATGGATGGAAGTAGCTGATTGGAGATCCCACTCTACTTGCTTCTGGATAATCTCAGAGATATTGCCCACAACCTGAGAGCAAAAGGACTGTACTGTAGAATTAATATTACTATTTAATACTATATTGTGCTCTACCACAAATATGAAATGAGTATAAAAACTGAGGCGCAAGAGGGATGTGGCGGCATTGTCCAAACAAAAAGACATAGAGTACTCTGCACTCATAAAAGACACTATTAATGCTATTCATGCTGTACACTGTATTAAAGCAATATTCTGCATTACAAACAGTAAATGTTACTTCCACATATTACAATACATGTTAAGCTGATCAACTCATTCCATAGTCTTTCCCTTCTGGTCAGACCTACACGGTTCCTCGGAAACCGAACACAGACGAACTTAGGGGATCCGAGTACCGAGTCGGCTTGGTACTTTCACGCTTTTTCGAATTCCAAAATGAGGCAAAAGGTCATTGTGATGTCGTCGGATCTCGGATCTCGCGAATTTTGGAATCTATAAATACCGTCCTCCACAACGATTTAGCGCCATTTGAGAGGGACACAGAAGGGGTAGCATAGAGTGTAGAGCAGTTGGGCAGGCAAAGTTAGAGAAAGGGGAGGCTGGTAGCAGTGTTAAACAAAGTAATCAGTGACATTCAGGAGAGCTCCATAGCTCCAGTGTTAAATCTCATTGCAGAAAAATACAAATAATAGTGCTTACAGGGTTGATTTAATTCTGCAGTCCAATTCTACAGTGTTATATAGGTAACACACAGAAAGGAGAGCTCCATTGGTAATTCGCATTGCAGAAATACAACTACTAGTCCTTGCAGGCTTTTCTTCTGACTTCTCTTTTCTGCCACTGCTGTGTGGCAATGTGTCCTAGATGTGCTAGGAGCTACCGTGTGTCGCTTACCATCCAGCCAGGTTGCTGCAGTATTTGTCCGAAAGTGTATGAAAATAATATTGTGACCTGTGAGGTAGTCAAAATTTACTGGAAATGACTTAAATTAGTGTTATTGAGGTTAATAATAATAATGTAGGATCAAAAAAAGAGCAAAATTATGTGATTTTAGCATATTTTAGCAATTTTTCTAAAAAAATACAAAACCAAAACACGATGCTAATCCAGATCCAAAACCAAAACCAAAACTACTTCACGGGGTCAGTGAGCATCTCTAATATTAACCCATACCTACCGCTCCAGAGGTGTGAGAATAGCCCTAGTGCATTTGTTTTGCAGGCCTGATCCCCCTAGGGCAGTGTTGGCTAACCTGTGACACTCCAGGTGTTGTGAAATTAAAAGTCCCAGCATGACCTTTCAGCAATAAGCTGCTATATATTGGCAAAGCATGCTGGGACTTGTAAAATCACAACACCTGGAAGACGAGGCACTTGCTGATCATACCAGTCTGTATGACACAATCAATGAGCAGAAGCAATTACAGGATATAGATATGTACTTGCTTGTGGAAACTTACTGCATACTTGCCTACTTTTCTTTTTTAACTCCGGGAGAAGTGGAGCGTGGCTGGAGGGTGGAAAGGGACGGGTCACAGGCAATTGCGTTACTTTGGCCCCACCCCCATGACAAAATCAATATTTTGTCGCGGGGACAAGTCCAAAATGGCGCAATTCTTCACTAATCGCATCATTGATGCTTACATCCTGCCCACTTCACTGCCCTCCCAGGAGTGTGGGAGACCTACCCGGAATTCGTGAGTCTCCCGAAGAGTTGGTAAGTATGACTTACTGTATATGGGTTTCTATATAATATACACCCTTTTCCTTTATATAGTGGAATATAGTACACTGTATATTTGTTAACCAGATTTTCTTTCAATTTAGCAAGGTATAATTGTCAGATAATAAATGTGCAGAAGTCATCAACCAGTTCTAAAACGATGTAGGAAATGCCCACTCACCAGACACATTCACAAATATCTTTCCAAACTGTCTATGTTTCTTTATGTTTCTTCCTGATGCTGCACACAGCCATAGTCCTTTGTCTTTGACTGGAAATTCTCAATGGATCTCGAAAAATAAAAATAACTGTAATATCTACGTTTGCTCCTCAAGACATCACCCTGTCTAAACATTTGCAGATTTTGAGACAGTGGCCTTTCCTTAGCACAAGAAAAGGGAAAGATAGATTCATCCACTGCAGGCTTCACCAGTCCAGGGGGTAAATGTATCATCTTGCAAAATCGGCGACTTTGCAGGAAATATTTAAAGAGGCGATGGATTGTAAAGGCAAGATTACCTTTACAATCCATCAGCCGCTTTAAATTTTTACTGCAAAGGTGCCGATTTCCAGCGACTTGCATAAATCGCAAGATGATACATTTACCCCCCCAGGTCATGAAGGTAAGCTAAATATATATACCCTTTTTCTTAAGAAGGAAAAAAATGTATTTAAAGTTAAAATGATCAAACTTTTTTAATCTAAGGATATATACACATTGCAGTAGTGCTAGGATACATAAGTATATTTTCAAAGTAAATTTAAAGATTGTCTCATCGCTTTCATGTCAGTACTAAATTTGCTGAAGAAGATCAGGAGAACCAGGGGGTATATTTACACTACTGCAGGTTTGAATAAGTGGAGATGTTGCCTATAGCAACCAATCAGATTCTAACTATAATGTTGTAGAATGCACTAAATAAATGATAACTAGAATCTGATTGGTTGCTATAGGCAACATCTACACTTTTTCAAACCTGTAGTTTGGTAAATATACCACTTGGATTTCTTGAATTATCATTATAATTGCTATTCTCATCTTCAAAGCCATGCCTGAAATCTAGAGGGATACGTTGTTGTTTATTATATTTTTTTTAAAAACATGCAGGAACACCCTTCTGTCCAATACAGTCAGCACAAACATTTCCATCTAGCTAAAGGTTACAATACAGGCAGCCATTATAGAAGTGGGACTATTACAGAAGCTGCACCTACAATACTCCCGTGACCACGCACTATTTTTCTGTGGTAGCTTAAGGCCTTCCTCCCATGGTTCCTAGCAACGCTCTTCCTGTGGGTGCATCCAATCTTGCCACAATTTATTTTTGCCAGTTATATGCATATGGTTAATATGGAATAGAAAGTTGCTATTAACAATCCAGTAAGCCATTACAGAAGCGGAAGTATATGACAAGCAAAAAAGCACAAATATGTAAACATTATACACTTAATTATATCAGCAATTTGCCTACATACAACTACCCTTATTTTTCCAAAAGGCAATGCAATATGCCTGACATGCCTGGCTGACATACACATCTGTGTTTTTAATGGAATTCATATTTCTTTCGTTGTTATATTGTCGGACAAAATAAAAAATATTTTTATACTTTTTTATTTTTAAGGATGTGTTTTTTTGATGTTCTGTAATATATATCCTACCTTTCCAGATAAAAAAATAGTCATTTAAAAACTAGAGCTGCTCAGGCTCGGTTCCTCGTGAACCGAACACACCTGAACTTAGGGGATCCAAGTACCGAGCAGAGTCGGCTTGGTACTTTCGCAACTACGTCATCGTTACATCGTCGGATCTCGGATCTCGCGAGTTTTGGGATCTATAAGTACCGCTCTCCATGGCGATCTTGCGCTATTTGAGAGAGGGACAGAAGGGGTAGTACAGAGTGTAGAGCAGTTGGGCAAGCAAAGTTATAGAATTGAAAGAGGAGGGTGGTAGCAGAGTTCAACAAAGTAATCAGTGACATTCTGGAGAGCTCCATTGCTCCATTGCTAATTCACATTGCAAAAAATACAAACAATATTGCGTACAGGTTTTATGCAATTCTGCAGTCCAATTCTACTGTGTTATATAGGTAACACACAGAAAGGAGAGCTCCAGTGTTAAATCTCATTGCAGAAAAATCCAAATAATAGTGCTTACAGGATTGATGTAATTCTGCAGTCCAATTCTACTGTGTTATATAGGTAACACAAAGATAGGAGAGCTGGGTTTGTAATTCTCATTGCAGAAAAATACAAATATTAGTGCTGTCAGGGTTGGTGTAATTCTGCAGTCAAATTCTACTGTGTTATATAGGCAACACACAAAAAGGAGAGCTGCGTTGCTAATTGTCATTGCTGATATACAAATACTAGTCCTTGCAGGCTTTTCTTCTGAATTTGCACCAAAAAGTGTATGGTGTTATATACACCCAAAGAGAAGAGCTCCATTGCTCCATTGCTATGCACCAACTCGCTTTGCACTGCCTAAGCTGCCCACCCTCCAATGTGTACTCGGTAAGAGCTTTCAGTACAGCCGGGAACCTTGTCAACGATCGGCGTATGAGGCTACTTCCTCAAAATGTGGAAAAGATGATGTTCATAAAAATGAACTTCAGTTTCCACAAGGAAGACCTTTCCCACCAATTACATCAAAATACTGAGACTTCTGTAATGGTGGATTCCAGCGGTGATGAATTAATAATGTGTGAGGATGATGTACACACTGATGAGTGTGAGGATGAGGCTGAGGATGATGAAAACAACATCTTGACACCGTAAAGTTAATTACCAGCACTGTTACCTTAGGTGGTTTAAGGCCATTGTTACCTTCTTTTGTGGAGGCCCAAACAAACCAAGCACTTCATCCACAAGGAGTGGCACTTTTGTGGCTGAAGTGCTTTGTTTGTTAAAGTGTGCATATCCTTTTTGAGATCCAACATAAAGGTGGGTGGGAGTTCCCAAGGACAATTCCATCTTGCACCCTGTTTCCTTTCTGCTATTGCTGTGTGCCAATGTTACCTACATGTGCTATATATTGTTGTGTGCTTAGCAAAAATCTTAGACACCCATTGATAATGCAGATGACTCAGCACAACATTTTGACATCTGGGGGTAAATGTATCAAAGTCCAGTTTTTTCATCTCGCGGGAGATCGGCATCTTTGCAGTTCAAATTTAAAGGGGCGATGGCTTGTAAAGGCAAACTTGCCTTTACAAGCCATCGCCCCTTTAAATTTTAGCTGCAAAGACGCCGATCTCCCGCGAGATGAAAAAACTGGACTTTGAAACATTTACCCCCTGGTCTTGTCTACTGTAAACGTAGTGACCAGAATTAGTGACACTTCTGCTGTAACTCCACCTGATCCTACGATCAACTATCAACATCCATAGAATGGTGGAGGATTATTTTTAATTTTTTTGAACCGTATAAAGACAACAGTTTTATTAACAAAGAACAACATTGCTTGCAGAAGTAATGTAAGCATGGATATCTAAATAGACGTGTATATGTATTACCTTCCACTTTGCTGCTGCTTCATCAAGTGTTTGTAATCTGTACTTTACATAAAAGGTACCTGACTAGATTATAATTTTGTGGAAATTGGGGCTGATTCGAAGCTCAGTGATAAAATTCCTTTTTGCTGGGAATTACAATGGCTCTTTTTAGTGCATTGTCTGGCACCCTGGATTGGTGTGTGTCTGATAAAAGCACGCATCACGGGGGGTCAGCGCTCGTTGCCATGTATTAGCTGTAGAATTACCTCACTTATCCAAGAAACAGGTGGAGCGATCAAATGAACCATAACTGGTTTCTTGCCCCACTTTTCTTTTCTGCCACTGTTGTGTGCCAATGTGTCCTAAATGTGGTAGGAACTGCCGTGTGTTTGATTCATTGTTTTGTCGCTTACCATCCAGCCAGATCGCTGCAGTATTTGTTTTAAATTGTAGGAAAATAACATTGTGACCTGTGAGGTGGTCAAAATTGACTGCAAATGACTTGAAATTAGTGTTATTGAGGTTAATAATTATGTAGGATCAAAAAAGAGCAACATTATGTGATTTTAGCATATTTTAGCAATTTTTAAAAAAAAAATACAGATCCAAAACCAAAACCAAAACCAAAAAACACAAGGGCGGTTTTGCCATAACCAAAACCAAACTACGAAGCTAATCTATATTCAAAACCAAAACCACTTCACGTGGGTCATTGAGCATCTCTATTAAAAACGTTTCAACGTTCTTACCCCCCTTAGGAGTGGAGAACAAAAATGAGTGAATAAAGCATTTTTTCACATGTGGTAATTACAGCATGTTGTGTAATTGAATAGTTTTTTCCGCGTCCACCTATACTTTCCTGTGGTAAAAAGAGGTTGAAAGGTTCTAACTTATATCACGTGATCCCGTCTTAAAAATGTTTTTAAAAAAAATCGTCATCATCATTTATTTATTTATATAGCACCACGTATTCTACAGCGCTAAACAGAGAACTCACTGTAACGGACTTACCTGATCCCCGCCGCTCCGTCCAGAAGCCGCACTTCCGCATCCAGGACCACGTGACCGCACCCGGAGGCGGTCACATGACCACAACCCAGAGGCGGGGATTTTGAATCCCCTTCAGCATAAAAACCTCACTCTGGCACTCGCTGAGTGTCAGAGCAACACTTACCTGTTCCTGGCTCCTGTTCTTCGTGGATTGCAGTGTCTTCCAGTTTCCAGTGTCTACCTGTGTGCTGATCTCTGCCTGTTTGACTTCCCTGGTTCTCCTATCCCTGTGTACCGACCCGGCTTGCTGACCATTCTCCTATTCTTGTGACCCGTGTACCGAACCTGGCTTGTTGACTCCGAGTTGCCTTCTGATTCTGCCTGACTCCATTCCTGTGTACCGAACCGACTTGTTTGACTCCGCTACCTCCGCTTCACTCCGCTGTACTACATCTTGGGGTGAACCTGGGGACCGCGACCTGCGACTCCTGGCAGCGAAGCCCACCCCGCCTTGCGGCGGTTCTTGGTGAACACCAGGGAGATCGTTAGACTCCGCACCTCAGGTAAGCCAGCGCTAATCAAGATTAGTAATAGAAGTATCCAGAATCTGTTACACTCACTCACATCAGCCCCTGTCCCATTGGAGCTTACAGTCTAAATTCATAAACATACACAGGCCGAGATTAAAGTCAATTTAATGGCAGCCAATTAACCAACCAGTATCAATTGTGGGAGGAAACCGGAGCACCTGGAAGAAACCCACGCAAACACGGGGAGAACATACACACTCCACACAGATAAGGCCATGGTTGGGAAGCAAATTCATGACCGCAGTGCTGTGAGTCAGAAGTGCTAACCACTAGGCCACCGAGCTGCCCAACATCGTAAAATGAACACATGAGCGAGAAAAAAAATGCATCACTCAAATCTTTACATTTCCAGCTCATTTGAAATACATTTCCACACATAGATTAGTGCAGCTTTGTTAATGTATCATTGATTTCGAACACTGGAACAAACTTTATAGATTATCTTAGATACATTCCATTTGTTGGAAACCTGGGACTTCTTTATTGCCTCCAACACAGTGACATGACAACACTTTGCAACCTTTATTCTTCTGAGATAGTGACAACAGGCACATATGGAGTATAATATAGGTTGGTCTAATTCTCTACCTTTTTTCTGACACTAACAACTATCTCTGTATTTGTACAATTTCAGTAATATTTGAGCTAATACAAAATAAGATGTCAGCCACCTTACATGACACATAACTTCTTACTAAAAGGGTAAATTCAACATAAACATATAATTAAAGTAATTCTTAAAATATCATGAAATGTTTTTTTTCTCACACATGAATGTTCAATATCATCATCCTCATCAATATTTATTTATATAGCGCCAGAAAATTCCGTAGCGCTTTACAATTGGGAACAAACATTAATAAAACAATACTGGGTAATACATACAGACAGAGAGGTAAGAGAACCCTGCTCACAAGCTTACGATCTATGGAACAATGGGAGTTTGAACACAAGGGTATGTGCTACATCATATTGCACATTGGCCCAGCTAAAATGCAAAGGTAAAAAGTATTGAGTTGAGTATTGAGCTGTGTGATCAGTCACACAACAATGTTGGTCAGAGGGCTGTTGTCTTGCGTTAGCAGTGTAGAGGATGATAATAGGGTAACCTAGGGAGATTAAGATGGTGGTTGAGGAATATCATAAGCTTGTCTGAAGAGGTGGGTTTTCAGAGAACGCTTGAAGGTTTGAAGACTTGAGGAAAGTCTTATTGTGTGAGGTAGGGAATTCCACAAAGTGGGTGCAGCCCGAAAAAAGTCCTGTAACTGGGAATGGGAGGAAGTGATGAGAGTGGAAGAGAGACGTAGATCTTGTGCAGAATGGAGGTGTCGAGTTGGGGGACATTTTGAGACAAGTGAGGAGATGTATGTCGGTGCAGTTTTGTTGACGGCCTTGTATGTTAGTAGAAGAATTTTATATTGGATTCTGTAAAAAACAGGCAACCAATGTGGAGACTGACAGAGTAGCTCAGCAGAGGAAGAACGGTTTGCAAGGAAAGTCAATCTAACCGCTGCATGTAAAATATATTGTAGGGGTTCAAGTCTGATTCTGGGAAAACTAGCAAGGAGGGAATTGCAATAGTCGATACCGGAGATGATGAGTGCATGAATTAAGGTTTTTGCAGTGTCTTGTGTGAGATATTTGCATATTCTGGAAATGTTCTTTTAGATGTATGTAACATGATTTAGATATAGAATCGATGTGGGGAACAGAGGATACTTGTGAGTCAAGGATCATACCTAGGCAGCGAGCTTGCAGGGTGGGATTTATGGTCATGTTATCAACAGAAATAGAAATGTTAGGCAGGAAGCTTCCGTTTTTGGGTTTAAATATTATTAATTCAGTTTTGGAAAGATTGAGTTTGAGTTGGCGAGAAGACATCCAAGATGAAATGGCAGGAAGACAGTCAGTAACACGAGACAGCACAGATGGTGAGAGATCAGGAGAACAAAGATAAATTTGTGCATCATCCGCATAGAGATGATATTGAAATCCAAAGGAGCTTATTAGTTTTCCAAGCGAATTGGTATAGATAGAGAACAGCAGTGAAACTAGTACTGGGCCTTGTGGGATTTCCACTGGTAAAGGAAGCAGAGCAGAGGTGGGTCCAGAGAAACTAACACTGAAAGCGAAATTAGAAAGGTAGTATGAGAACCAGGATAGGACAGTGCCTTCAAGACCTAGGGATTGCAGCGTTTGTATGAGGAGAGACTGGTCAACAGTGTCAAATGTAGCAGAGAGATCCAGGAGAATTAGAAGAGAGTAATGGCCTTCAGTTTTTGCTGAGATCAAATCATTGACAACCTTGGTCAGTGCAGTCTCTGTGGAGTGTTGAGCCTGACTAAAGGGAATCCAGTAGGTTGTCTGCTGTAAGAAAGTATGTGAGATGATTGTAGGCTATTCTCTCGAGAAGTTTGGTGGGGCCTGGGAGCTGAGAGATGGGGCGGTAATTTGAGAGAGAGTTTGGGTCAGAATTTAGTTTTTTCATAATAGGAGTATCACTGCATGCTTGAATGGTGATGGAAAAATACCAGTAGAAAGTGATCGATTACAGATTTTAGTTAGAGATTAAATGAGCAGCGGAGACAGGGACCTACCAATTTGTGAGGCTATGGGATCAAGAGGACAGAAGGTAGAGTAGGAAGATGAGAAGAGAGTAAATATAAGAGCTGAAGGCTGAAGTAAGCATGAAGGGAATTAAAAGCTGAGGCTCCGTCACTAAACCCAGTAATTCCAATGAAATGGACAGACCTACCCATTAAACCAAAAGACAAAAAATATTCGACACACACAATTTTCAAATAAACTTTATTTGAGCAAAACCCTTGATCCCCACATTATTAACATCTTGACTGCTAAGGCATTTTTTTCTTTCCAATTTCAAAATCAGCACATTCTCCGTGAAGTACTCACACAAATCATATCTTGCTTTTTTGACTTTGCATTTTCAGAAACACTATTGGTTCCTTTATAACTAAAGAATAAACAATTGTTGTTTTGCTAGTTGGGCAAACAGTTAAAAAAGTTGGGTAAAAGGTTAAAAATAAGAAATTGTCATTCCTTCATGAATAACTTTAGTTTTCTCCTTTGGTTACATCTTTGTACAGATTGATTTGTATATTTTTTCTATTGGCACCCCCTACCTATTACCTGTGTCACGACAAGACTCACCTGGGTATGCGTGAAGTATGGGTGTGAAAGGGTTAATGAAAAAAACACCATCTGGTTTGTCTAAAATGATTAAAATCTCCCAAAATGATATCTCACATTATTAACCACACAGTTTTAACACCAGTATGAATTTGTTCAAGAGTTTGCTTTAGAGCAGTGCTCCCATATAGAGCAGATGTGCCCTGGCGAGCTGTTCACTGGGGCCCAATATCTACCATCATCTGTGCCACTAAATAATCTGGAGTTGCCAGGCCCTCATCTGCCATCCACTTACCGCCACTGACCATTTGCTCTCCCTATCCTTGTATGAGTCCTTCGCTCCATATCCCAAACCAGTCTGCCACAGCAAATTTAGGCATTGGCTTCGGCCTACTCTTCCCGACTGAACTTTCTGTCCATCCACAAAGTATTGTCCACATTTTCCTGACTGTCCTAATGCTGACCGATGTTCTTGCGCCCTGGTCTTACTGTCCATTATTTTGACATTGTCCTGATGTCTGTGGATCTTCCAGGGCTTTTGAAACACCACGCACCCTTGTGGGCCAAATAAATCCTGGTATCCCCCTCTCTTCCTTATGTCTTATGTCTGTCCAATTTCCATCTACTACATATGTCCCTTCTCATGTCTGATTCTGGTTCTTTCTGTGCACCATGTGATATATTCTGCTAATTGAATACTTACATTTATTATTCTGCTCAATTGTACCCATGCATCTGTTATTATGCTTACTGTTTTCAAATTTCTCATATATGTCAGGCATATAAAAAAAAGACAATGATGATAATGATGATCTGATACGCTTAGGAAGTCTTCAGTTACTCCCTAACATTCACAAACAGAACTAACCAGATATGCTGTAAACCACAACATTCTCTCTATTTATTTATGTAGCATTTATGAAAACCAAGCCTATTTGGGACATGGATTTTTTAAGAATGCAAAGACAGAACATTATTAAGCGGAGTTTGCATTTGACAATGTTTATTGAATTAAAATGATGATAACAGATTAACATACAGAACAAACAAGTGCAAAAGTTTCTTCAAATAAAATAGGAATAAAAACAGAAGCAGAAAGCTCACACTCACATACTTTCATGTAATCTACTGCTAGTAGCTGAACAGTTCCTCAGTAGCAGATCCCAAAAAACCGACAATCGCTAACATTATGTTAGCACTTTTAAACCATTTTTTTTTGCACCCAATCCTCTAATCCCCCATCATTTCTGAGGGCACTGAGAGAATTGTGTTGGTATGGTAATTATATTTACAATTGGTTTAATGTTTCTTTTTGTTCAGACACATTTTTAGTCATGAATTCTATAAATAGTGTAACACTCTTGTGGGACATTACAGAGATATAATAATAAGCCCAATATACAGAATATGAGTTTCTGCACATATGGATAGGTTATTATTTTTTATGCATAGGATATGTTATTTCCATAGCTGCCTTATAAAGCTTGTATTAATAGATGACACATGTCACGTGGCTGGTTCCACTATTTGGATACCCTGATGAAGCGTGATTGAAACGCTCATGGGTTCAGCGTCGCAGGACGCTGGTTTTAATCAATGCTATCACTAGAAAACTTCTGTCTCTTACAATGAATAAACAGGTAAATTTGCAACAAATCCAAACCATGAGATAGTTGAGATAGTCAGCAGCATGAATGAGAAGGTGAGACACTGATTCTTACTGGATCGATACCTTAGATCAGTCATTGTATACTAATAGTGGTGCAGGACACTGACTCTAGTTTATGTCAACATTAGCAGACATCGGTCTTTAACATTGACTAAATAAACATCATCTATAATAAATCTAAACTCTGAGACAGACCGAATTTGTCAGCAGTACTAACATTGAATCAGTGTTGGACAATGATTTCCTGCAGCACTGAAAAGAAGACATGCTGAATTTCGAAGGAGCGTGATTCTCATTCATTCATAGCTTACTTTGAGTCTAATCACAATCTGAAAAATCAATGTGATATAGTGATTTGCTGTAGATACTTAAAATATAGACAGATATTATAGAATGAGTTTAAGTTAATGCTGGAAGACGATTCTTGGTGGTGTCAATGTGAACATGATATACTGTCTCCCTAGGGAGCGTTGTAAGGTCCCTTTATAACTTGGAGAATACATAGGAGGCATCAGACTGCTACAGAGATTGAATCAGTGATGTAGATGGGGAACAAACAGTATACACAGAACATGGCCACGAGCATAGTGTTTGTCTTTGAAAGACCAGTGGATACAGTATCCAGCATAGTAATTGCCTTAAATGAATGTACAGTAATAGGAGGAATATAGACAACACTCCTGTTAAATGTACACGTAATAGGATAAGTGTTATTTATACACAGAAAAACAATGACAGAATTTTGCTTTGTCGTGTAACATATACCATATATAAATCACATTATTTTTTTTGTCTTCTTCACTTCATCTTTTCTACATTTTAACATTTCACTCAAGAAACTCTACAGTATTAGTAACATTTATGAATTTATGATAAATTAAATAAAGTATTGAATTATTTTATTAATTAGTAGTGAACCTTAATGTGCACCCTTTATGAAAGACCTTTTTTTCTTTTTCTTCGTTGGTTCCACTATTTACAAGTATGTGCAGAGATCTCCAGAAACAGGGATTATGGAAAGTATTGTTTTCACGTATGTAGTTTTCCTATATAATTTATATAATGTCCTTAGAGTGACCCCATCTGGTCCTTCTGGTCGAAGGAATTTCTGAAATCTTTCAGCTTGTGAGGGAGGTGCCTGATTCATTAATGAATGTAAATGCCGATACATGCCATGTTTTACATAATTGTCACGGGCACTAGCAGTCTTTACCCAGGGATCACCAGGTGATAGGCTTACCAGAGCAGTATAGATGGTAATATGGTACTCTGGTAGCAGGGTGATCACGGAACAGGAAATAGCAGATGATGGAGATGCTCAGGAAAATCTATGACTAGCAGCACTGGTAATATGGATGTAGAAATACACGAGGAACTGTATGGACAAAGGACACGTGAAGGTAGTCAGTGGTCTGCGGTAGCAAGTTGTACCACTGCTATAGTGAGGAGGAATGTCCAACAGAAACGAGGAGGTGATGAGAGTCAGCGGTCTGCGGATAGCAAGTTGTACCGCTGTCTGAGTGAAGGAATGGAATCCACGTGGAGGTATCCGGGGAGTCAGTGGTCTGCGTTAGCAAGTTGTACCACTGAATATATATGTGAGAGGATACTGGAACAGGTGACACAGGAAACAGGGATCAGTGGTCTGCCTCTAGCAAGTTGTACCACTGAATATATATGTGAGGAGGAGCACGGGGAGAGACTGCAATACAGGGGATACACGGGCACCTTAAACTTGATCCACAATAACATGCACAATATATTAATGACTGAACAGCACTGCAATAATAGAAAGTCACTTGAGGTAATCCGGCACAAGATAACACAGTCAATGATGGCAATAGTCTCAGCGGATAGTAAACTCCAGAGGAGAACAAACTCAGTCCAGCAAGATATGCAATACACCAGCACAGTCAATGAGAAGTATGCATACCGTGGTTCAGAAGCAGGCTGTCAGACAGGAGTGCAGAGATACCTGAACGGCTGGAGGCCGGCAGGATGCGAAGTCCCTGGAGGGGTGAAGCGGTAATCAAGTAGGTGCAGCGCACAGGTAGGTAGACCAGCAGGGGAACAAATACTCAGGAAGCAGTAATATGTAGGACTGGACTCCTGGAGGACCCTGAAGAGTAGCGATGATCTGGATGAGATGAAAACAGTGAGGCGCAGATCCGATGCAGACTGGCGAGTAGAGACCAGCGGGAAAACGGAGAAGCAGGGAGAGCGGGTCAGCTGTTGTAGGACGAGTAGAACTGAGAAGTAGCAGCAACAGGACTCTGCAGATACACGGAGGTAGCGGATGGCAACCAGCAGGTGCAGCAACGATGAAACACGGGAGAGCAGAGCTGAGCTGGAACTGTTGAGCACGGAGAGTAGCGGATAGGAATCAGTTGTAGCAATCTCGAGGAAACACGGGAGAGATGAGATGAGCTGAAGACTGAAGCGCACGGAGGCAGCGGATAGGAATCAGCCAAAACAGTCACGATGAAACACAGGCGAGTTGAAGTAGATTGAAGACTGTAGTGCACGGAGGCAGCGGATAGGAATCAGCTAACAGTCATGATGGCACACAGGTGAGTTGAAGTAGATTGAAGACTGTAGTGCACGGAGGCAGCGGATAGGAATCAGCTAACAGTCACGATGATACATAGCAGAGTTGAAGTGGCTTGAAGACTGTAGTGCACGGAGGCAGCGGATAGGAATCAGCTAACAGTCACGATGATACACAGGAGGGTTGAAGTGGCTTGAAGACTGTAGTGCACGGAGGCAGCGGATAGGAATCAGCTAACAGTCACGATGATACACAGGAGGGTTGAAGTGGTTAGGAAACCACAGGAGTAGAAGTGGTCTGGAAACCACAGGGGTAGAAGTGGTTTGGAAACCACAGGAATCAGCAGCGCTGAATACACGAGGAAAACACCTTCAGAGGCTCATGGGAATGAGACTCCAAGATCAGGCAACGTGGTATTGACCACAGGTGCTTAATATAGGGAGTGTTGCCTGATCTGCCAATTAAGTTAAAGGAACAGGTACTGAAGGGTTTGAAAGGGCTGCGCATGCGCAGACCCTCAGGATGGAGGACGGCCACGGTTCCTAAATATACGGGAAGAAGCACTCACAGTCCGGTGAGTGACAGTACCCCCCCTTTTAAAGGTGGGCACAGAACGCCTGGAACCGGGCTTGTCCGGATTTTTGGAATAAAACTTCTTAAGAAGAGCTGGGGCGTTGAGATCTTCAGCTTTGATCCATGAACGCTCCTCAGGACCAAAGCCCTTCCAATGAACGAGGAAACGGAGAACTCCTCGCGAAATTTTTGCGTCCAATACCTGAGTAATCTCGAAATCTTCCTCCTGATGAACTTGAACTGGCTGAGGTGCTGAAGGAGGAGTCGAGAAACGGTTGATGATGAGAGGTTTGAGCAAGGACACATGGAAGGCATTGGAAATACGAAGATTCTTAGGAAGTAGAAGTTTGACACAAACTGGATTTATTACTTGAATGATCCTATATGGACCAATAAAACGAGGAGCGAATTTCATAGATGGGACCTTCAAACGAATATTTTTGGTAGATAACCAGACACGATCTCCAATTTTTAGTGGTGGAATAGCCCGCCTCTTCTTATCTGCGAAAGACTTATATTTGTCAGATGTCTTCTTTAAACAGGTTTTGACCTGAGACCAGATGTTTTTGAAGGTCTGACAAACAGTCTCTACAGCAGGAACTTGGGTGGGAGGGAGGGCAGCAAATTCCGGAAAAGACGGATGGTGACCGTAAACCACAAAGAATGGAGTTTTGGACGATGACTCATGGTACATGTTGTTATGGGCGAATTCAGCCCAAGGAAGCAATTCTACCCAGTTGTCTTGATTGGCTGATGAGAACATCCTTATAAAGGTCTCGAGATCTTGATTGACCCGTTCAGTTTGTCCGTTTGATTGCGGATGGTAAGAAGATGAGAGTGCTAATCGTATGCCCAAGGTTTTACAAAGGGCCCGCCAGAATCTGGAAACGAACTGTACTCCTCTATCTGACACAATCTCAGACGGACATCCATGGATACGAAAGATTTCTTTAACGAAATGTTCAGCCAGAGTAGACGAAGAAGGCAAACCAGACAAAGGGACAAAATGAGCCATCTTCGAAAATCTGTCTACCACTACCCAAATAGTATTACAATTTTTACTAGATGGCAGATCAGTAACAAAGTCCATACTAATATGGGTCCAGGGCTTGGCCGGAATGGGTAGTGGTTGCAGCAACCCCGCTGGAGTTCTGCGGGAGGATTTGAACTGAGAACACAATTTACAGGAAGCAACAAACTCTTTGATGTCTCTCCTCATCGAGGGCCACCAGTAACTTCGAGAGAGAATCTCAAAGGTCTTGCGTTCACCAGCATGTCCAGAAAAACGAGAAGAATGGAACCACGAAAGGATTTTCCTCCTCAGAGTAGGAGGCACGAAGGTCTTCCCAAATGGTAGCACTTTGGTGGACGAAGCAGCCAGCGAGATACATTTGGGGTCTAATATAGAATGGTTGGAAACCTCTTCAACGTCAGAGGACGTCACAAAAGCTCGAGATAGAGCGTCAGCTTTCTTGTTCTTGGCAGCTGGTTTGAAGGTTATGATTAATTCGAAACGGGAAAAGAAAAGAGACCATCTTGCTTGACGAGGATTCAAGCATTGGGCAGACTGTAGATATGACAGGTTCTTATGATCTGTGAAAATCGTCACCGGGTGACGAGCTCCTTCCAATAAGTATCTCCACTCCTCTAATGCAACTTTGATAGCCAGCAACTCCTTGTCCCCGATCGTGTAATTTTTCTCTGCAGGCAGGAGACCCCGAGAGTAAAAGGCACAAGGATGGAATTTTTGTTGCTCCAAGCGTTGGGAGAGAATGGCTCCTAAGCCCACATTAGAGGCATCTACTTCTAGGAAGAAGGGAAGTGTCACATCAGGCTGTCGAAGAATGGGAGCAGAGGAGAAGGACTCTTTAAGAATTTGAAAGGCTTGGAGGGCCTCGGATGACCATTGCTTAGTATTGGCCCCTTTACGAGTCAGGGCCACAATAAGAGATGCAATGGACGAGAAGTCTTGAATGAAGCGTCTATAGTAATTGGCGAAACCTAAAAAACGCTGAATAGCACGAAGAGCAGTTGGCAGGGGCCAATGTAATACAGCATTCACCTTGTCTGGATCCATCTTCAGGCCAACTCCGGAAACAATATACCCCAAAAATGGAATCTGGGGCAACTCGAATGAACATTTTTCTAGTTTACAGAATAATGAATTTTCCCGGAGTCTGGAAAGGACCTCTGCCACATGTTGGTGATGAGAAGGCAGGTCCTGTGAGAAGATCAATATGTCGTCCAGGTAGACAACGACACATACATATAATAAGTCCCGAAAGATCTCATTAACGAAGCCTTGGAAAACAGCGAGGGCATTGCACAACCCGAAAGGCATTACTAGATATTCATAATGCCCATCTCTGGTGTTGAACGCTGTCTTCCATTCGTCACCGGGACGGATTCTAATTAAATTATAGGCACCACGAAGATCCAACTTGGTAAAGATCCGAGCTCCCTTGATGCGATCAAATAACTCAGTGATCAACGGAATGGGATACCGATTCTTAATAGTAATGGCATTGAGTCCACGAAAATCTATGCAGGGGCGTAGTGATCCATCCTTCTTTTTTACGAAGAAGAATCCGGCTCCAGCGGGAGAGGTGGAAGGTCGAATAAACCCTCGCTGGAGATTCTCCTGGATGTACTCAGATGTGGCTTGAGTTTCAGGTAACGAAAGTGGATAGACCCGACCCCTAGGAGGAGTCTTGCCAGGTAGAAGATCGATCGGACAATCCCAAGAACGATGAGGAGGAAGACGTTCAGACTGAGCTTTATCAAAAACATCGGCAAATGAAGCATACTGAGGAGGGAGTCCCGGTGAGGAAGATGAGATGGAAGATTGCTGTACTTTAAGAGGAATGACTTGAGAAAGACAACGATGATGACATTCAGCTCCCCAAGACGTAACTTGAGGAGTGCGCCAGTCAATCTGGGGAGAATGACATTGAAGCCATGGAAGGCCTAAGACAATCGGACTTGTCGTAACTGGAAGAATTAAAAACGAGATCTCTTCATGGTGTAGCACACCAATCTGAAGTGTTACTGGAGACGTACTCTGAGTGATGAGACCATTGATGAGACGTGATCCATCTATAGCAGTCACAGTAATGGGTGTTTTCAAAGTAATCACTGGTAGGGACCATTGATTCACTAGGGATTTAGAAATGAAATTTCCTGCTGCTCCAGAATCAATCAGTGCCTGAGACTCAAAGGATTTGGTAGCAAAGGAAATCGTAACATCAAAAGCGCAGACTTTTAATTTCATAGAAGATGGAGAGGACTCCAGGGACCCTAACTTCACCTCTCCAGAACTAGTTAGGGCCTGGCATTTCCCGATTTCTTAGGGCAAGAACTGAGCATATGTGTGGAATCAGCACAATAGATACAAAGTCTATTCTTTACTCTTCGTTTCCTCTCTTCTAAAGATAATTTGGAACGTCCTATCTCCATGGGAATCACGGAAGGTGAAGCTGGACGAAACTGAGGGGATGAGCGAAGAGGTGCTTTAACTGAAGTTGTTTTCTCAGATTCTCTTTCACGAAACCTCATGTCTACACGATGGCAAAGAGAGATCAAATCTTCTAGTGACGAAGGAAGCTCTTGGGTAGTCAGTGCATCTTTAATTTTATCGGAGAGCCCCTGCCAGAAGGCGGCAATTAATGCTTCAGTGTTCCACTGAAGTTCAGAGGCTAATATCCTAAATTGAATGACGTACTGGCCTACTGTATGAGAACCTTGACGTAAACGAAGAATGCTGGAAGCAGCGGAAGTCACACGACCTGGTTCATCGAACACACTTCGGAACATAGAAATGAATTTGGCACTATCTTGTAATACAGGATCGTTTCTCTCCCACAGAGGGGAGGCCCAAGCCAGAGCTTGTCCAGAAAACAATGAGATAAGATAGGCCACTCTGGAACGGTGGGTAGAAAAATTTTGAGGTTGGAGCTCAAAATAAACTGAGCATTGGTTAAGGAAACCCCTACAAGTTTTGGGGTCTCCATCGTACTTTGACGGAGTAGGCAGGTGAAGCGTGGGAGCTGTAGACACCTGGGATGGCACTGGGGAAACGGAGGAAAGCACAGGAGCTTCAACATTAGCTGTAACAGGCTGTCCAGATGGTCCTTGGGAGGCTAACGACTGGTAGCATTGAAGTAACAGCTGTTGGCGAGCATCCTGTTGCTCCACACGGGTGACCAGATGCTGCAGCATCTCTTTGGCTGTAGGTTCCGTATCTGGGTCTGTCATGGCCTGATCTTACTGTCACGGGCACTAGGAGTCTTTACCCAGGGATCACCAGGTGATAGGCTTACCAGAGCAGTATAGATGGTAATATGGTACTCTGGTAGCAGGGTGATCACGGAACAGGAAATAGCAGATGATGGAGATGCTCAGGAAAGTCTATGACTAGCAGCACTGGTAATATGGATGTAGAAATACACGAGGAACTGTATGGACAAAGGACACGTGAAGGTAGTCAGTGGTCTGCGGTAGCAAGTTGTACCACTGCTATAGTGAGGAGGAATGTCCAACAGAAACGAGGAGGTGATGAGAGTCAGCGGTCTGCGGATAGCAAGTTGTACCGCTGTCTGAGTGAAGGAATGGAATCCACGTGGAGGTATCCGGGGAGTCAGTGGTCTGCGTTAGCAAGTTGTACCACTGAATATATATGTGAGAGGATACTGGAACAGGTGACACAGGAAACAGGGATCAGTGGTCTGCCTCTAGCAAGTTGTACCACTGAATATATATGTGAGGAGGAGCACGGGGAGAGACTGCAATACAGGGGATACACGGGCACCTTAAACTTGATCCACAATAACATGCACAATATATTAATGACTGAACAGCACTGCAATAATAGAAAGTCACTTGAGGTAATCCGGCACAAGATAACACAGTCAATGATGGCAATAGTCTCAGCGGATAGCAAACTCCAGAGGAGAACAAACTCAGTCCAGCAAGATATGCAATACACCAGCACAGTCAATGAGAAGTATGCATACCGTGGTTCAGAAGCAGGCTGTCAGACAGGAGTGCAGAGATACCTGAACGGCTGGAGGCCGGCAGGATGCGAAGTCCCTGGAGGGGTGAAGCGGTAATCAAGTAGGTGCAGCGCACAGGTAGGTAGACCAGCAGGGGAACAAATACTCAGGAAGCAGTAGTATGTAGGACTGGACTCCTGGAGGACCCTGAAGAGTAGCGATGATCTGGATGAGATGAAAACAGTGAGGCGCAGATCCGATGCAGACTGGCGAGTAGAGACCAGCGGGAAAACGGAGAAGCAGGGAGAGCGGGTCAGCTGTTGTAGGACGAGTAGAACTGAGAAGTAGCAGCAACAGGACTCTGCAGATACACGGAGGTAGCGGATGGCAACCAGCAGGTGCAGCAACGATGAAACAAGGGAGAGCAGAGCTGAGCTGGAACTGTTGAGCACGGAGAGTAGCGGATAGGAATCAGTTGTAGCAGTCTCGAGGAAACACGGGAGAGATGAGATGAGCTGAAGACTGAAGCGCACGGAGGCAGCGGATAGGAATCAGCCAAAACAGTCACGATGAAACACAGGCGAGTTGAAGTAGATTGAAGACTGTAGTGCACGGAGGCAGCGGATAGGAATCAGCTAACAGTCATGATGGCACACAGGTGAGTTGAAGTAGATTGAAGACTGTAGTGCACGGAGGCAGCGGATAGGAATCAGCTAACAGTCACGATGATACATAGCAGAGTTGAAGTGGCTTAAAGACTGTAGTGCACGGAGGCAGCGGATAGGAATCAGCTAACAGTCACGATGATACACAGGAGGGTTGAAGTGGCTTGAAGACTGTAGTGCACGGAGGCAGCGGATAGGAATCAGCTAACAGTCACGATGATACACAGGAGGGTTGAAGTGGTTAGGAAACCACAGGAGTAGAAGTGGTCTGGAAACCACAGGGGTAGAAGTGGTTTGGAAACCACAGGAATCAGCAGCGCTGAATACACGAGGAAAACACCTTCAGAGGCTCATGGGAATGAGACTCCAAGATCAGGCAACGTGGTATTGACCACAGGTGCTTAATATAGGGAGTGTTGCCTGATCTGCCAATTAAGTTAAAGGAACAGGTACTGAAGGGTTTGAAAGGGCTGCGCATGCGCAGACCCTCAGGATGGAGGACGGCCACGGTTCCTAAATATACGGGAAGAAGCACTCACAGTCCGGTGAGTGACAATAATATTGCAGTGCGCATGCTCAGAAAAGAACTATACGGAAGCAATAACAAAGAGAGGGAGCACTGATATAATACTGTATATTTATTAATAACAATATAAACCATCCATCCATCAATCACTAAAAAGGTTGTCACACATTGCACCAGCTAACCTGCATGTTGGTCACTGTACTTACCTGTTTCCCCTGGTTCTCACTCCCTGCATTCACTTGCTGGTCTGAACTGAGCATGCGCTCACCTGGTCTTTTCAAAACTTCCTGCATTCTCTTGATTGGCTAATTTCCTGTCAGCTCAGTCTATTTAAAGCACCTGCTTCTCTACTAAGTTGCCAGATCTTCAGGTCTTACCGGTTAGGATGCTGTTCTCTCTGGCTCCCATCTGCACATCGGTATCCTGTGTTACCTGTTCCATGATCAAGACCTGTGGTATTATTGCAAGAACCTCGTGCCTCATCATCGGACCCATCCTCAACCTATTCGCTTTCCAGGGATCTCAGTTCATCAGTTCTCTGCAGTTCACCACCTCTCAGTTGGTATCCTGTGTTACCTGTTCCACGATCAAGACCCAGTGGCGCACGCAGGGGGGGTTTCTGGGTCTCCAGAAACCCCCCCCCCTGCTAAAAAGTGCCCTACAAGTGCCCTACTGTAGTATACAGCAGCCGCGGCGCTGTCTAAGAAGCGTCCGCGGCAGTGCTGTATTGTATACAGCACCGCTGCGGATGCTTCTTTGACAGCGCCGCGGCTGCTGTATACTACAGTGCAGCTGAAACGGCGCTGCCGCGCATGCGCGGCAGCTCTCTAAAAAAAAAAAAAAATTACGGGGGCGGAGGAAACTCCCCCCTGACATATCCTCCGTGCGCCCCTGAGACCTGCGGTATAGTTGCAGAAACCTCATGCCCCATAATGAGTCCTGTTCTCATTATTCGCTTTCAGTGGGTAGTCGCTGCAGATGAAAATGCTGGAGAGACTTAGAACTAAAAGCCAGGTTAAAGGCAATTTAAATTGGTAAATTGTATTGCTAGTTGCATGCCAAAGCATTTTAATACTTTAAGGATCTGTCTGCATTATTATTTAGAATATGAATTAATGTGTTAAACTGCACTGACATTACTGCAGAGACAGGGAAAAAAGGTATGAAGAAAATGAAAGGCAGACGAAGTGGGATGTGGAACTTGAACTGGAGTTGATTACGATAAAGTAAATAATATGGGTATGAGAATAAATGGACACCGACTAGATCCAGATGCAATGAAATGACTAGTTCTACAGGCAACAGTAAAAAGCTGAAAAATATTTGTCATAAGTGTGATTTCCTTTGGAAGAATCGTAAATTAGTTGAACGTGTGCAGTAAGTTCAAAACGTGGTGTTGATAATACAAAGCATAAAATGTCCTGGCTGATAAAATCCACTTGGTAGAGGAATGGAAAAATATAACTACAAAAGAATTTGATGAAGTCGTGTAAAGTTTTTAAAATACACTGCAGCAAGTCTGTCATTTTTATTGGATTTAGTTTAAGAGTTTAAAAACAAGAACCTACGCATATATCTAATCCATATGTCTTATTTACATAAGAAATAAATAGACTCAATCACTTCTTTCACATCCATTGTAGAATCTGTTCTATGGAAGATAAAACACCTGGGTATGAGTATCACTGCATACAAGCCACATGTTAGATGTTATGCCATTTTTATTCATATAGGGCCTGATTCATTAAGGAACGTAAGTCCCGATACGTGCCGTATTTTGCATAATATTGCTAATAATGCAGAAAAGAACTATACGGCAGTAAATGCAAGTGCATGCAATTCATATTTGGATATTTCCAACAGCCTACGATTTCTTGGGCGGAAGGGGGCACGGTTGAGCCCACACATATCCATCTTATTCAAGCTCTGGGCATCTTTCAGGTACGTGATTTTTGGCCTTATCAGGTGACAATATCTGAATATTTTTTTTTCCTGTGCGTCCTGCTGGGACTTTACAGTGCATATAAATGCCCCCATCTACAAAGCTCCTCCCCAGAAAATGCAGAGATGTGCATCACCAATTAGGTGCAAGGCATCACAGAACAGCACATGCGCTGTGTATTTTTGCATGTATGCAACTTTCGCTTACTTATGTGGAGTCATAGAACTTTATTTAGATTTTCTTCCTGCATCTTTGTTAATAACCGTAGAGAATCACCACCAAGCGGGATGACAAGTTTAGAGGACTGTTCATATACCTCAGTGTCTATGCATCATTCTCTGCTAACTTTAACCTATTATGAATTGCTAACTTATTATAACAAATAATAAAATGTCATTATATTGCGGTATACTATTATTTCACTATCATAATATGGAACATTATAATCAGCCTAGGTGGCAACAGAGTGCAAGGAGAAAGCAATGGAGGAACTACATAAAATGCTGTGATAAAACATCCTACGGACAGGACCATGGGTGATGTCCAGGGTGACCGACAGTAGTGGTCAGCACTGCGCTGTGGTTAAAAGACAAGTACGAAGTAGTATTTTGTTGTATCATAAGTGTTAATTGTGACCGCCTAAAGTTCTATCTTTAACAAGTTCTATTTTCAGTGCATTGAAGTTCAGCTCACAATGCTATGATGAGGTGAGTTTGCCCTAAGAACAATATTCTCTAAGACTGCTCAATTTGTCTGTGGTTTGTTAGCTATCTATTCATTGCTATCATGTGCATATCCAGCGCAAATGCATGATCCGAGGCTATATGTTTGAAATAGGAATGTATTACACTGCAGAAAGATTACCATTCCTCAATGAAATCCACGAAGAGCAATGGCTAAGTAGTGATGAGCTACAGCTTTCCAATACAAAGGGTAAAATAGTTGGTCATTTTTTCTTTATTGCTTCAAGAATCCAAAAGCAACTGGAGCATTTTAAAACACTGGATTTGGTGAGTTACCATTAAAGGTTTGCATTGCAAATCAACTTTGTTATTCATTTTGAAGAATCAATAAAAAGTGATTCTGTTAAAGAAAGGGGTTGCATGTACACCCTAATGGCAAATCACACAATGTTGCTGTAGCCCTGAATATATTTAATTACACACTCTTTTTTTATGTATTTTGCCAGTTCAGAATGATAAGTTGGAGCTCAAGTCTTTCTTGGTCACACAAGGTCAACTGGATTGAGTCCTTTAAAAATCTAGCTACTTAAAGGATTGCATAATGATTGCATAATATCATGTTGTTTGCCAGGTCTAACACATACAATAGAAGTAATTCTATCATAGCCTGGAAAAGTTAAGCTGTGGTGATACTGTGTGTTACTGTGCCAGAAAGGTTTCTATCTTTGTTTTTCTCATAAAATACTCTGAGATTAGTCCAAATGGGTGGGAGAAAACTATCTTTGAAAAATTACAAATACATATGTAATAGGTGAAAATTTGCTGCTGTTGTCATATTTAATGCAGACATATAAATCCCAGAGCAAATTCGCTCTTCTTACTTCTCACCTCTGTGCATGTAGATGTTTTTTATTCTGTCGAGAACTGAATGTACAAGTCTGTACCATCCAAAATCTCATAGTTCCTCTTATGCAGAGCAGTCATGTTAATTTGATATTAATACTTTTCAGAATATTAGATTACTAACCTCTATCTACAGAACAATGTGTAAATATTTACAGATATAGTGTTAGCTAAATACTATCTAAACAGTAAATTTTCATACTGTAATCTGGCTGGGAGAATGTGCAATCTGTAGCATTTAAGATCATGTATCAAACTCCTATTTTCCTATAGACTGAAAGGTTGCGAGCAGGGTCTCATTACTTCTCTGTCTGTTAATAATCTGGGGCCTGATTCATTAAGGATCTTAACTTAAGAAACTTCTTATTTAAGTCTCCTGGGAAAAACCATGTTACAATGCAAGGGGTGCAAATGAGTTTTCTGTTTTGTACATAGGTTAAATAATGTCTGTTTTTTCATGTAGCACACAAATATTTGACAGCTTATTTGTACACTGAAATTGAAAGTTGATATTTGTGTGCTACATGAAAAAACAATTAGTACTCTCCAAGTATAAGGTTATATTGTAAAAGAGTGACCTCACTACTATATGGGGGCATTCAATTCCTGGTGTTGTCAACGCGATGCCCAACTGCACACATTGCCAGCCATTACAGTAGGAATTCCCATCTATTTTTCTTCGCACCTCAATGGTGTTCAAGATAAAATGGGCAGAGATTCCTACCACAAAATCACCGCAATGTGTCTCCGGAACGATCACAGAAATTGAACCTTCCTGGGCGGTGGATGTAAGGTAATAATAATTTTATTATATATAAAACCATTTTGTCCCTATTGTCCCTATTACGTGCTCAGGCTGCCATTAAGTGTGCATGCTTGCGCTTGTACAAGTAACACATTCCCATGGCTGCCAGGGCATACTGACACTTGGGGAACCCAGAGCAAGAAGGGATCTGTAGTGCACCAAGCAAAAATGTAAGTAAAATACACACACAAGTGTAAAAATTATTTTAATCAAAATAAAAACATCCCTCAGTCACCCTCTTTATTTCTCACATAGATCCAGAGTCTTCATCTGAATTAAATCCAATGAATTTGGATGGCAAGATGCAAAAAAAAACATGAAACACAACGCAAGACTAGCTCCTAAGAGGTCAGCCACAAAATGAGCTCTTAGTGGTCATATTTATAGTATGGGAGTTTCCCATAGACCTGAATAGCTGGTAAATGAAAACACTGTTCCAGAGGAGACATATACGGTGGCTGCTCAGAGCTCACCTGCTCAATCAAACTGATTCAGAATACAGCGATTCCACAGCGATATGCTCTGCATGATGTCTCCACTCTCTTGGGCACAATCTATTTGGGATTGCAGCTTTAATTTTTATTACAGTAATAGAACTCAAAGCAAAATGCTGGTTTTCACATTTGCAGAACAGTAGTAAGACTCTCAGCAAGAGCCTCACCACTTTTTTTAAAAAAAATCTTGCAAGGGTAGCTGAAAACAGATGAAAGATTTATTTTTGCTGCAGTGGTGAATGAATCATTATCCCACTGCAAATACCACTTTGATAAATAGGCCCCTATATACCACATCTGTCCAGAGCAGCTGGCCCTGTGTGCTTTCAGTACATATTCAGTATATATTTTGTATGATTCAGGACACATAGGTCTCTCGTTCAAGCAAGGTTTACAATCTTGTTGTTCTCTACTACAAAAATGATCTTGCAACTTTGCTAGTGTTGAAATGTAGGATTTCAATTTTTCTGTAAATGTTTGGTAAAACATATATATTATGCCACTCAATAAATGCAGATACACAAGGACACATGATATTTTATCATGCAAGAATTACCACACTTAGAGCCCCCATATGTTCCAGTTGTTGTCAGATTTTGGAAATATTTAATTTGGAATATTTATTTTCCAAGAATTTACACTCTTGGTGTACATGGATTAACAAGATACATGGGAATAGTGTTTTACTATGTTTGGCACCAATAGTCTATATTTTATGTACTGAACAAACCTTATGTCATAGGATTATAATTTTTTTTCAAAATAATAGTAACCCTATGTATGGTAAAATCAAATAACAGCCATGGATGGTTATTTATTATTTAGGTCATGTTGCGAATATGCATTAAAACCATAGCAACCAGTCAGCTATTAGCTTTTATCCATCTGCTTTAGGTGTTAGATTTCAATTTAGACATAAAGGAGCATATTTAATTAGCAGGAACATCGCGACTATGCGCGGCTGCACATTTTTTATGTTAATACAGTACTGCAACATCGCGGAGGGAAATCTGTGACGGGTCAATACAAACGTGCTAAGCTGAGTTTCCTCATCTTAAGATAAAACCTGAAATCTAGATGGCAGTATTTCAAACAGTCAATTACTCATGGGCACAGTTTCCCCATATAATTTGCGAAAATTACTTTGACGGAGACTCGCTGTGGAGGAGGACCAAATGGAGACGTATCTTGAGATACGCTTTGATTTGAATACAGTCAGAACTATATTCAAGTTCCATCCTCCTATTTAAAACGCAACTTAAGTTGTGTTCTGACTTGAATCGGCAGAGAGGTTATATTAGCACATTTTCTGAAATGGCTGAAACCAGACCTTGTGCCTTTTTTTACAGGAAAGTGAATTTCTAGGCACATTTTTTTTTGAAAATTCTTTTTCATCATCATCATCATCATCATCATCATCATCATTTATTTATATAGCGCCACTAATTCCGCAGCGATATACAGAGAACTCATTCACATCAGTCCCTGCTCCATTGGAGCTTACAGTCTAAATTCCCTAATATAGACACACACTCACAGACATAGACATATACATACAGACAGAGAGGTAGAGACTAGGGTCAATTTTTGATAGCAGCCAATTAACCTACCAGTATGATTTTAGAGTGTGGGAGGAAACCGGAGCACCCGGAGGAAACCCATGCAAACACAGGGAGAACATACAAACTCCACACAGATAAGGCCATGGTCGGGAATTGAACTCATGACCCCAGTGCTGTAAAGCAGAAGTGCTAACCACTGAGCCACTGTGCTGCCAAAGTGAATTTCTAGGCACATTTTTTTTGAAAATTCTTTTTTTTTATTGTACATAGAAATAAACAAGTTTACATCGTGTCAGATAATTATAACACATTTTCTCCATGTACAAATAACATTTTTCCTTTTTCTGTCATACATGTAACATAAATAAGAAGAAAATAAAAGAGGGCAAGAAAGGGGGCAGGAGGGGGAAGGGAGACTGAGACTGACCAAGTCACTGAATTATGTGGTCTCCTAGTGTTTCTCATGATACCTTCTACGACATCCCATTAATACCAGTTAACTGGCTATTTGCCGATCTTTCTCATTCTAGCTAACACTTTCTAGGCACATTTTAACCAATAATAAATACTTACTCTCTCAATTAATATGACATGTAACTGAGAGATAACTGAGCAGTATTTTAGGAGAAAGTTAGAAAATGTGGAATTAATAAAAGTCATGGGTGACTATAGAGTGGCAGTAAGCTGATCTTGAGTTTAGTTCCAACTGTATTCAAATCCAAGGTTATCTTACAATATATTTTCATTGGAATCTGGGTGTAAGTACGCTATGCCTACACAGTGTTTGCCGTACGTGTACAGAAAGAACAGATTGTAGTATACTCACATGCGTATGTGCAATACAAGCTCACATCAGAATGCATAAAAAAAGATTTTATAAAATAAATGACCAAGTGGATAATAACAGTCTTAATAAATATGGATTTTAAAAAAACCATATACTGTATATATTTTTTACAATTAAATACATAAAGATATTTTTAATGCGTACTGGACATCATGGGGACATATGGGTGTCGGGAATGCCAGATAGTAGAAAGTTGCAGTAGTCATGACGGGAGATGATGAGAGAATGGATAAGAATTTTGGTAGCATGCTGAGTAAGAAAAGGGTGTATTTAATATTTTTAAGGTGGAATCGACTAGACTGGGAGAGAGTCTGTGTCATGGCAATAAGGTTTCTGGGATCTGCCTCAGGACCCTTGGGACTAGCTGTGACAGGGATGTAGTGGAAACTGGGAGGCCTGATGAATGTCTTGCTCATAGTGGTTACTCTATTCCTGTATACCGGATGTTAGGAGAATGCTGGACCTGACTCTGTACTGAAATAGATGACTGGAATCTGGACCTAATGGACTGGAACCTGGACGTGGGAACAGGGAGGACCTGAACCCACGGCCAGAGATTCAGTACCTCCAAGAACTCAGAAACTCAGACAAATGTAGTACCACAACTGGGACTGCGAAGACTCAAATCCAGGCAGTGGATATACAGGGGTGGCAACCTCCTAGACAGAATTACCCTGGAACTAGTACTAGTAGGTTAACTGGCTGCTATTAAATTGACCTTAATCTGTGTGTGTGTGTGTGTGTGTGTGTGTGTGTGTGTGTGTGTGTGTGTGGCGTGTGTGCGTGTGTGTGTGTGTTAGGGAATTTAGACTGTAAACTCCATTGGAGCAGGGACTGATGTGAGTGAGTTCTCTGTATAGCGTTGCAGGACTGGTGCAAGGTTGCTTGGCGCCCTAGGCAAAGTTTAAGCTTGCCACCCCCCCCCCCCCCCCAAAAAAAAAAAATAATATCTAATTTCCCAGCCCCTAACACACTTGACATTTCTAAAATAAAAGTAATAATTCTTACCTCTTCTTGGCTGGCTAGGATGCAGTCCAGATGTCTGACGCAGCATTGATGTCTGAAGCAGAATGCTGTCCAGGCTTCACTGCTGCCCAGGCGCAAACACAGGATATCTAGAGGGGAGGCTCTAAATGCTAGATTTCAGAACAAAAAAACAAAAAAAAAAAAACTTGACGTCACTCACCTGTTACAGACTGACATGTACCCCGCTGCCCACCAACTTCTCTCACACATGCCCATCTGCCCACTAGCTATTTTCACATATGTCACCCCTTGCCCATCAGCTTGTGTCACATATGCTAGCCGCATAACACCAGCTTTACTCACATGCCCCCCTGCCCACTACTTGGCTTTTTTTTTAGTATTTGCCCACTACTTGGCTCTCCTCTGTTGCTGTCTATTAATGTATTCTGTAGATGATATATTTAATATACTAACACATGCAAATAAATAGAGAAAGGTAATCTAAATGACAGATAATCTAGACCGTTCTATTTTATTTGCATTTGAATTCTGCAAATGTAAAATGAATTATACAAATAGAAAGCAACAAAGGAGAGCCAAATAGAAGGCAAAAACTAAAACACATAAATGGTTCCTTAACTATCCTAGAGTAGCCGCAGCAAGGTGAATTAAAGCAGTGCTTCATTATGCATAGCTGCAATTTGTCACGGCACTATTTTAGTACATAGACCCCATAGTCTCTAACTCAAGGACATTTCTAAGTGTAATACCCCGTCTCCCTATTTTCTCCAGCCTCATCCCCCTCCCCAATATTTTGTAGCCTCCAGTCTCTACCCCTTTGTATAGCATCCATTCTCTCCCCCTTTGTATAGCCTCCACCTCCCCTTTGTATAGCCTCCATTCTACCCCCTTTCTGTAGCCTCCATTCTCCCCCCTTTCTGCAGCCTCCATTCTCCCCCCTATGTATAGCATCCATCCCCCGTCCCCCCTGTTTTCTGTAGCCTCCTCTTTCCTGTACTCACCTTAGCTTCTTCATTTTCCTTCCTTTGTCTTCTTGCTCGCCTCTAGCTTCTTTCTTCTTTCTCTGTCAGCTCCTCTACACTGGCAGCGTCGTGACATTATGACGCTGCCAGAAGCCGGAAGCCGGGAGCCAGGTAGATTTTAAAATGCAGTGCTGCACTGTAGCAGCACCCCATTCATTTAACAATTAGTACTGGGTCTCCGGCCTTAGTGCCGCAACCCCCAGAGGTCGGCGCCCTAGGCAGCTGTCTAAGGCTGCCTAATGGTATCGCCAGCCCTGAGTGCTGTGGAATTAGTAGCGCTATATAAATAGCTGATGATCCTAATGATGAACTGGCCTTGGACAACTCAGAACCTGTGGTAGGCTTGGAACTGGAAGTTGATACCGCTTTAAATCTAATGCATTATGTCAACATTGTGACTGTCAACTATACAACACAGCCTGTCGACATTCTCAATGTTGACATTTTAACTCTGTTGACCTAATTAACATGTCGACATTCTGAATTTCAATCTTTTAACTGTGTCAACATTATGGTGTAAATATTATGAATGTCAACATGTTCATTGTCCACACTTCATACCCAACCCCTCCAACTGGCTGTGCTTTTTTACTTTGTAGCTTTATATCCGTGTGTTCTAATTTTTTACATGTCATCTGTACAACCATTGTATTCATAGACTAATGAGACACCAGATGGTACATTTCTGTGTGTCTGGGTCATTCCGGATCACAGTAGCTGTAACAGCAGGGATGTCACAGACAGCTTTTAAACAGGTACTAAAGCAGGTCATACAGGCATTTTTGACACGCATGAGCCAGTTTATTAAATTGCCATTGGATAAGGACTCCGTTTTGTTGCTAAAGCAGCAATTTTATAACATTGCTCATTTTTCGCATATCATAGGGGCAGTGGATGCAACACATGTAGCCCTTATAACTCTGGTAAGAAATGAGTCAAATATTACAATCCCATCAATGTGCAGGCTAAATGTGATGCATCTCTCCTCATCTGTAGCCTGGTTGACAATGGCTCTTAGGCAAGTGTGTGATGTACTGACATAGTCCGTGCTGTATGATATCATGTTTTTGGCTAGGATTAAGACCTGTAGGTATTAAAGTAAATAGAGACCCATTGCTGTAACATAGCACCCTATATAAAATAAAAGCATTACATTTCTCTCCACGTGTGGCTGAGATGGTGCTCTTAGTCTATTAGAGTGCAGGGGAGAACAATAATGGTCAACACTGGATAATGAGAGTCCTAATCCCAGTTGATGAAGACCAACTCCTCCATTTAACCCCCTCCAAGCATTTGTGATATTGTAGGGCCTGAAGGAGCTGCTAACTTTCTGTGTGTTGGAAGAGAGGGGAATAGATGCCATTTTGTTCTCCAAAGGGGACACTAAAACCCATGTGGTATTAATGCAACAGGCCTGCCATCATTTAAGAATCAGGTGGTGGTAAAGTCTGTGTCATATCCCAAAGACAAATAGTAAACATAACAGTCCATAAATATATAAGAGGTTAAGTCACTATTTATAGACAATTACCTTCAGCTCAGCTCTCTTGCTCTGCAGATTGTGGCCTATTAGTGTCCATTCCGACCAGTTCCTCAATCTGCTGTGGATAAATGCAGGCCATGGCTATATGTTCCAATGGTGCCAACTCTAATTAGGTCACAGTGAAGCCTTCATGTTTTACCTGCATACAGTGGACTTAACTGCACATTTCTTACAAGAGGACCGGTGTTTATCTATTTTTTTTCCATCCAGTTGTGCCTGCAGACACCTCTGCATTGCAAGAGGTGGTCACCAAAACCCAGCACACAGAGTTGCGAGTACTGAGAGTGCCTGGTTACACTTATTCAAAGCTTATTCTGTCTTAATGGGAGAAATTAACTACTAACCTGTAATTAACATCAGATATACAGAGGCGTGTATGAGCACAGCTGCTTATCGGAGGACTGTTTAATCCACTAACAGCTGGATTCCGTTTTATGTTCTGTTATGGGGACAACCATCTCCTAAAGTATTACAGAGCTGAAGATTAGAAATGCCTGCCATTGACGAAGTGTGAACACCTGTACGAGAACACTTTCTACATACTAACATCTGGGACTACATGCATTGTTTAATCCATATGTTTTATAAAGACCAGGGGCCTGATTCATTAAGGAACTTAAATGAAGAAGTTTCTTATTTAAGTCTCCTGGACAAAACCATGTTACAATGCAAGGGGTGCAAATTAGTTTTCTGTTTTGCACATAAGTTAAATACTGACTGTTTTTTCATGTAGCACACAAATACTTTATTTGTACACTGAAATTTAAAGTTGATATTTGTGTGCTACATGAAAAAACAGTCAGTATTTAACTTATGTGCAAAACAGAAAACTAATTTTCACCCCTTGCATTGTAACATGGTTTTGTCCAGGAGACTTAAATAAGAAACTTTTTCATTTAAGTTCCTTAATGAATCAGGCCCCAGATGATTACATTTGTCCACGGGTATTACCGGTTGTTCTTATAATTTATAAGCTGAAGCTTATAAATTGTTTTTTTAAATGGATTATTTATTTATTTTTTTGCTAAAATAAATATTATTGTTTTTAATGATATTCTATTCTTTTTGACGGTTCATTCTGCTATTATAATTATTGTATTATATTTGATCATGTAAGAAATCCTTTTTTCCAGCCCTCTCCATGTTTTATCATTTCCTTTAGGAGCTGGTTGGCTGGGAAGATCTTGTTGGCTGGCAGTAGCTGGGTTGTTGCCAGGAGCTGTCTGGCGTGGCGTGTGGTTGTTGGCTGGTAAGAACTGTTTGGCTGGCAGGAGCTGGTTGGCCTTCTTCTTGTCTTTTTATTTTTATTGTTCATTGTTGTATTGTTAATTCTCTCCAATGTAATCAAGCATTTTTTTTTACCTCCCGAATTTGAGTGTTTATATATCAGTATTTTTTCTGCATTTGTTTAGCATTTCTATCCACAAAGGGTGTGAAGCTAAACAAGTGTCAGCGGTTTTCACATGTTTTTTCACACTATTTTCAGGGTTAAACAAACATCAGAAAGTTTTTTGTGCACTTTTTTCATGCTGAATACAGAGACAGGGTTAAACAAGGGTAAGATGATTTTCCACATTTTTTTTTTGCTGTCATTTGCACAAATAGCATGGAAGAATGGGACAGATGGTTTTGGCCCCTTCTTGATGCTGTTTTTGTAGTTCTTTATACAACGGGATGTAATGTCATTGCTGTCATTCGAATGTGTTTTTTTTTTACATTGGTATTTTTTTAGCAGTGGCAATGTCAACATTATTGAAGATGGCAGTTATTGGGTTCTAATCTGCTTTATGCCATCTTAAGGTAAGGTAAACCCCCTCTTGACGCATCTCAGCCAATCAGTATTTGATGAGATTTATGAAAAACACCTTCATTTGCAAGCATGCGTGCCACTAATTTTAGTACTGCAGAGCTACGAAATGTAGTGAAGTACATGCGCCTGTCAGCAATAGGAGGAAAAGTAGAGTCCACACGGTTGTGTGCCATAAAATAAGAGCAGCCCCTGGACGAACCACTTCATACTTCTACTTCATAGGCAGTGGAATGATCTAAATCACAGTCAGCCACAGTAGTTTAGGTGCAAAGGAAGGATGATTAAAAGAGATATGTGGGATATTCTTAAGTTCGATTTAAAAAAAATAATTTTATATATATATATATATATATATATATATATATATATATATATACACATACATACAGTATATTAATAAATTATAAATAGATTTAGGTCTATAGATTGTAAAAGAACCCACAGGCTTTATACCCTGGCCAGCTGGTGGAGAGTGTATCCAGGATTAACTGGCAAACATTCCCACACCAGATTAGCGCTTAGCCTACCACCCGCCCTCAGTATATATGGGAATACATTTTTACATCCAGGCAAATATTCAAATTCCATACAACAAATGTGCAAAATCTTGTGCTGGACAGTATTGATGAATATGGCTCATTTATAGTCAGAAATTAACCCCAATACCAGAAGTTTACCCACCACAGGATCTGATGGGTCACACCATGTCTAGAATGCCCGTACCTGCTTGCTTGCTCTCCATGTCAGAAGACCTAAACGATGCACATTTCATGCGCATAGCAATATTACTTTAGTTGTGCATCTACTTGGCTGCACTGTGCACATCATAGCGCATGTCTACTCTCTGCTCTTAGGACAAACCTCCGTTATATAAAGTGCATAGAGGAGGAAAAATCCAAAGAGACACTGCGCAAAAGTGTAAATGTCACATGAAAAGTCCACCCTCCTATCTCTTTAGAACCGCCCTTTCATTAAATAAAACATTTCCATTTCTATTCTCTAATACTGTCCGGCATATTCTCATTTATGTCCTACATTAATAAGAGTGAGGAGACATTGGGACTGTCTTTGTTGCATGTGGTAATTTTGTATGGATGAAGATTTATTTTTTAGCAATTCTCAGCAGAAGTGCAAATGGATGAGCAAAGCTCTTCCCATTATACGTTACTGAACTCTAGCTCTGAGCTGGTCCAAAAATCAAGTTTTTTTGGCATGGAAATGGCTGTGCACCATTATGCAAGACAAGAATTACCCACAAATATGTGCCCTTTTTATTCCTTTATTAATCCTACTGCGAAAAACTGAAATCTCCCTAAAGCTATGGGTAACTGTGCACTTCTACATACATACTAGGAAAGCTCTTGTTCCACCAAACTTCTGCTCCTCCACAAATTCCCATGCTCATCCTCAAACCCATGAGGAAATGTAGATGCCCAAGTACAAATCAAGACATTTGCATTGCCCACGACCATTCTGTGCATTTTAAGTGACCTGCATTGTGTCACTGGTGGTCAGTCATCTCCTCCTATTGACCCTCTTCCTTTTTCATTGATGACTGACAAGACGCCGACAGTGTGAACAAGCAAACCGAGCAAGGCATGAGCGCATCAGATGTTGTGGGATTCACAGGATCGCATGGATGTTAGATCCCAGGTCTACTCTTATTGCATAATGATTGAGCATCCTGAGAGGTGTTGCTTAGCAACAGTTTTAGTGCTGACGAATACCTATCCCTGAAATATCCCCTTGATAAAGAAAGATGTTTTGTATGATTTATACATACTGAAACAACATTTGGCAGACATTAAAACTACATTCCAATATCATGGAACACGTGCATAGTTCACCATCCAAGTGAGCAATAGCACTCAATAGTGTTATTTAAGACCTGCCAGGAACATATTATTTTGTGGCTGCATTTCTCATGAAAACATATATATGAAATTCTAGGATACATTGAGACTAAACGCAATAGAGAAACTGAGCATTGGGGAAATTAATCTAATCTTTAAGTTATTCAATGTTAAAATTATGCATTTTCCACTTAGTATTACATACATGCTGATTCAATAGTTATTTCTGTTTTCCACAAGTGGCTGTCAAAAACAATACAATTCTTATTGCATATTTTCATTCTGCTTCACTGTTTTGTACTCATCTGGCGTGCTCACTGTTGTTGGGTCTTTTCAATAAGAACTGGTTTCTGTTTAGGGACAAAATGTATCTGGAAATGTTTAATCAAGTTTAGCAACAGTGTTGGTTTACAAAGGTTAAAAGGGTAATACATACATGATATATAATTCTAGGGTGGTCACACAGGCTCGTTGGGTGCTAGACCTTTTCCAGCTACCAAAGCACTCTGTTAGAGCATATTAAACACTTCAGGAAATGCATAGAGCTCTTACAGCTCACAAGCTGCAAAGAGTGCTGCAAAGAGTGCTTTAGTGGCTGGACAACCAAACAACTCCTGAGTTGATTTCTGTGACAGCCATAGAGTTTTCTGAGGTCATTACACTGCTTCTGCTAATTTGACTCCTGCAAATTAGGCGGTTAAAATAAAAGACTATGCACCCCAAAGAAAATACTGGATATATCCCTTAACTGGTTATTGATCTGCTAGACAGTGTATAGGGAATTATGGAATTGTTCCAAAAAATCTTCACAGACAAGACACACAAGACAAGGCCTGAGATAAATAATCTATTACAGGTAGTTACATACGCAAACATACTTCTATTTTACTATGTTTAGTTGTATACTGAATGCCCACCATATATAAATTTATAAAAGGCAATAAAGAGATGTTTACCAATCATGAGCCCATCCTTATACCACCTTGCAAACATACCTATAACATTGGCTTTTGACATGACGTAGTAGAGAGCACTGATTGGATAGACTGCTGTTCCTTCCAAATAATATTCTCAATGTACATAACAATTCTCACAGGGGCCTTCAAAAGTACTGTTTTGCCATTTTTGGAATACACATCATTTACCACTGCAGGAGTCCATACCTGGAAAGGACTTTACACCAGTATTCCAGATAAGCCTATTATTATGTCTTATGTATGTATGTACATTTTTTATTGTTTCTTAAATTTATTGATTTTACTGCACTATATGCTGCTATATTTGTAATTCTGTTTGTACTTTGCATCTACTGAGCTGATGTAAGAAGGGGCCCATATTGGAAGCCTATAGACACAGTTATCCAACAGATACACTCTTATATATTTTTACACCTTTGTACACAGCCACTGATTAGACATACTTTTACTTTTACTAGCATACTTCAATAATAGATATTTTTGTATTACTTGTTTTCAGAATCAGTTCTTGCCAACAACAGGTGCATTCAATGGAAGGCTGCCATCTCTAATCCAAGAGGAAGTGACTGTATATTATTTATATTATTATCATTTTCATTGTGGAGACCTGTGCCAATATATCTTTGCACTTTATTCCGGTTTGCATTTTACTGGCTAATGTTTCAGGCATTTATCATCTAGCACTATATTTCTCACTTTATGTGGAATGTTGGAGATATACTGTATTTGAGGATACAATGACCCAGCCCTTGTCTGAAATCAATTGTCCTGTTATTAGTTGGACCAATTAATCGTCTCTAATGAAGGAGAGATTTGCCAATTACTTTATGTCTTCTGATGGTGTACTCCCTTGGCAACTATCCAAAATTTAAATAAATACAGTGAGCATATGCTGTATGTAAGTTGTAAGCTTTAAGTAAATGTGAAAGATTTCTGTCTATAATTTTGCTATATTATTACTTAGAAGGATTTTGTGATAACATTATAAACTTTACAATGTAACATAGAGTCAGAATATTCTTTAATTCACATTTTTTTTTATTCAATTGTCAATTAAACATTTCCCAAGTGCAGAGCTTTTTTTTCCAGATGTATACACATATCAAGCATGTGTGTTAGGGGTTAGACTTCATCATCATCATCATCACCATTTATTTATATAGTGCCACTGATTCCGCAGCGCTGTACAGAGAACTCATTCACATCTGTCCCTGCCCCATTGGAGCTTACAGTCTAAATTCCCTAATATAGACACACACTCACAGACAGACTCATACAGACAGACAGAGAGGGAGACAGACAGGTAGAGACTAGGGTCAATTTTAATAGCAGCCAATTAACCTACCAGTATGTTTTTTGGAGTGTGGGAGAAAACCGGAGCACCTGGAGGAAACCCACGCAAACACAGGGAGAACATACAAACTCCTCACAGATAAGGCCATGGTCGGGAATTGAACTAATGACCCCAGTGCTGTGAGGCAGAAGTGCTACCACTGAGCCACCGTGCTGCCCACTTTTAATATAACACCAGAGATCAACTCTCTGAAGACTAATTGAGTGCTACCATCAGGTTAAGGGTCTCTGAAAGCCCTGAAATTACCAAAAACATAAATTCAAATGCAGAAAACTAAAAGTTTAAACTGCATAAATTTGTTCCAGAATGAACACTGAAGGAAATGTTCAGGCTCCAATGCATAATATTTAATGGAGACTTGACAAAGGGGGCTCTGCCCCCAAACATTGCCTTCTGTGTTCTTTTAGGAGTAAACCATTTTTGTATCCAGTAATTGCAGCTATGGTCATGTTATGCAGGGGTTACAGTCAGTATTGAGGACTGATTAACATTTACCAAAGCTTTTCTACTATCTTTTGCTTGCGAACTGGTGGCAAAGATATATATCACAAATATATTGGGCCTGATTCATTGAGGAAAGTAAAGCACAAAAAAAAGAGTAACTTTGCACCTTGGCAAAACCATGTTTCATCGGAGGGAGGAGGGGGGGGTAAATTTAAAATGTGGGGACAAATTTATAGTTGGGGGTAGGGCATACCCTAGATCAACTTTAAATTTCAGTGTAAAAATATAGCTATAAGCTATTTGTGTGCTACATGAAAAAACAGCTAGTATTTAACCTATGTGCTAAATAATAAACTCATTTGCATCCCTTGCATTGTAGCATGGTTTAGTAAAAAGAGGAAACTCATTTCTTTTGTCTTACTTTCCTTAATGAATCAGGCCCATTGTCGTCCTACTCTGTAATTTATAGCCATAAACATAAATATACATTGTCTGAAATCTATCATTAATATGTGCTTAAACATTCATTTACAAACCTGACTTTTTTTTTATTTTTTTTACAAAAACAAATATTTAAACAAATACCACTGTTCACAATTGTAATATGGATGACATGTTTATATAATCGTGTTTGGATTCTATGGAAGCACTCTGACTGATAGTATTCCAAGGTTGAAAACAATGAATCTGGGACATAAATTGTGTGTTGCTGGGTGGATGACATTGTGGAATAGTGTCATTTGGAAAGTTGGAAGAGAGTTGTACCATGTGTGTGAGTTTAATAGGGAGTTCGACATGTAGATGAAATGATGTTTTCTTGAGGTGATAGAATTCAATAAATTCTTCTACACCTCAGAGATGGATACAGAGAATCAGCATTTACAGCACAGTTCTTCTTGCACATTCTTTTGTTCTTGCTTATTGTCTGACCTGCATTAAGTTTAGTAGTAGCTCTGTAATAAGTAAAAAAAATATAAATAGTCATGATTCTTAAAAAAGATCTGTGGAAGTAATATTTGTTGGGTGAGGGTCTCATTAACCACTGAAAGATAAAAAGATATTACACCCACATGGTTCAATATAATTCTATTGAAAATTGAGCTCTAGGCAGGATTCACAACATGATTATATAATAGATATAAATAGATAAAATGCTGCACTTCTGCCATCACTTTTAGTGCATTAAATAATAAGTCGATATAAGCAAATATATATGGTTGTTGTTACTCTTGTATAGAGATGTTCACTGACCCCCGTGTTCTAGTTTTGGTTTTGGTTTTGGATCTGGATTAACTTTGTGTTTTGGTTTTGGCAAAACCGCTTTTGCGTCTTTTGGTTTTGGACTTAAACCCCAGTACTACAGCACTGATGCTGTAATACGTTGGGTCTTTGAATATTAAGGTGTAATAGAATATTGCATACTTTTATAAATTGATAGTGCTCTCATCTGGTTTAAACCCTTCTTAGGGATTTCTTCTTCAAACCTTGGTATGGTTGATATTCCTGTCTGGTCTCTCATCCAAGGCCTAGGTGCCTTGTAATTGGAGTATTAAATACCCATATCATATAGATAATACATGTTTTTACCTACAGAATCAATAAACATATTAAAGCCACAAAGCCACACATGTGCAATAAATGTTGGTACTTTATTAAATCACAGAATTAAAAACTTGAAGCCTACCTGGAAGGAAACACATTGATTGTATAGTGTACTGGTTATGTCAGAGCCTCTCTACTTCTTGGTCTAGAGATCTGCCCTTGTGAATCATATATTTGCCACTAACCATGTATATCTATATCCAGATTGAGATTAAAATGTCAATCTCGACTCGTCCTTTTAGCTAAATTGAAGTATAGTATCTGATCTAGTACGGTTGGTTCGGGACACCCTGAATGGACGGGTCTCCTATGTCTGATGTCAGAAGGCCGGTGATGATTGGAGCCTAAGGTGCCTGTGACTCCGGGGACAGGGCCTGTAGGTGACCTTTTTGCTTAGTTCAGTGGGATAAAGCGATAGCTGAGGAGGCTGAACAGAAATGAAATAATAATAATTCCGAGCTAAATTTTTGATTTATTGTGAGGTTGATGGTAAAATAGTTGTGGAGGCTGAATGAAATAAAATGTTGGATGTTATTATGAACATATGGTGGAATTACACACAAATAACTCAGTGGGACAATGTGAACCAAGGAATATTACGTGGTCACATGACGTTATTCATACTAAAAAATCATAGCCGTAAAAGTGGCATAGTCAATGAAATATAAAACATCGCTATGAAACAAACTCAACTAGGTTGAAATCAGTAAAGAGAGTCAATTTAAAAGTTAAAAATGCAATCATGTGAAACTACTGGATTTGCATATTTTGAAAGCTATATAGTATTGCATTTTAGTAAGAGGACTATTGAGACTTTTATTGCAATACACAATATCCTCAGCATTGCAGCATAACAGGACAGTGATCTTTGAGTTACATCTTCATGTTCTGTGATGCGATTTTTGTGATAAATGAATGGCTAATTTATCATACACTTCTTTTAAGCAAAGCTGTAGGAAAAAAATATAAGAATATTTTGACTATAGGGCAATTCATGTTTGCTATTATCGTTAGTCACTTTGTAACATGTTAAACTTTTCCCAGTTTGTATCAGTAAGAAGTTAGAATCTGATTGGTTGCTATAGGCATCATCTCCTCTTTTCCAAACCTGCAGTTTAGTAAATATACCCCTAAATGTTAGAGATAAGCAAAATTTTCAAAATTATTTTGCGGAATACTTGTCTATTCCACACGTAGGCACAGAATTTTGTATATTTGGCAGGTGGAATTTGACTTTAAGTGTTCCCCATATTAATTTTCTTTCTGCCTGATAGCAAGCCCCACCAGAGTGCAGAATTAATTGATCATCATTGTCCCAACCCTATTTTATAGACTATAAATTCTGTAAATTCAATTTCTGTATTTTTAAGTTTGCATTTCAGAGAAACAGCAATGAAAAAAATGTAAACAAATCTGGACATTAAGAACTCTAGATTTTGAATACACATATGTCAATTAGTGTCTGACAATACATTAAAGGCCTCATTCAGAGTAGGTTACGTGACGCATATTAATGAATAGGGGTACGTGACTAGCCAATCTTGCATTTGTAAGACCCCGATCTACCTTTTCACAGATATGGAGCCACATGTTGCACTTTACTTAAAATTACACATTGTTTTACTGTACACATGCAATAAAATAAAGTGCATTCTTGCATTCGGTATTTAGACTTAAGCCAACTCTAAATCAGGCTCTAAACGAGGAACTAATTCATTAATAATTAAGCTAACAGATAGGCTTGTGTTTTAGCAGCTTTATATTTCACTGATCCTTGACTATTTAAACTTAGAATTTTAACATATAATTTAGTAGGACCCTAGGGTCAGTTTATATATCAGTGACCTTATGGGTAATAAATTCCTGACTCAAAATACAATTTTATTATTTGCACAGGTGTTTATTTATTTCGCACATGTGGCTTTCCTCATCTGAGTTTTAATATATTTAGTCTGGGGCATTGTGCAAATAGGACATATTTCCTCCAGCTCTCAACGTTGTTAAAGGGAGAAAATGCAAATGAAATGAAAAGGCTAAAAAAAGAAGGAAGAAAGAGACCTCTTTAAACAGACTGCTTTTATTTTACATGTACGTTAGATGGCTGTGATCCAGGCACTGCCAGCCGTCTATAACTAATCCTTCCACTGTTTCCTAAAATATATTTTCACACACTATAGAAGTAGGGATATTGTTACCAATTTCTGCAAATTGATTTGGTATCACCCTGTTTGTGCCCAAAGAAAGATCACCATGTATGATAATAATCCGATTGGAGTGCTCTCCTTAACCCTAATATTACACCCCTGCCCTCCCCCATGCAATGAAATGTCCATGGAATTTGTATTACAATTTTTTATTTGTAAATGAAGTGAACAAAAGAAGAAAATACAATTCCAAATCCAATAAATCTTATATGATTAATTCAATTCACTCAGAAATAGAAATAGTGTCACAGAAAATGTGACTATTACTGAAGGTTTATGTATGATTTATCCCTAAGTGCAATTGGTCAAATGTGGAGAAACTGTCATTGGAATTCAAAGGTGGAACTAGCAAGCTGTGGGCCCCGGTGCAGGGAAGGGGGGAGGAGAGAACTAGGGACCACAGTTCGCTAGTTCCCCACTATCTCCATGGGCCCTGGTGCACCACACCTGCTGCACCAATGGTAGTTCTGACACTGTTAGACTCTATAGATAAAGTCCCTCCCTCCTCCCAGTCTTAACTCAAATCTCCCGGAAAGCAATATACCTGTAACCTGCAGCCCCTGAAAGGGAGTAACCAACTGAAGCAGCTAAGGAACGAGAAGGCTGGTACTTATGAACAATTGTTTGTGAGAAATCAAGTAGGCATTTGCCCTGTTGAGCAATTCATTTACTTTTTTCAAGCAACTGTTAACAGTCTATTTTCTGCATTCAATGACTGAGAATTACAATGTTACGTCATAAACAGGGAATATTTTATTTTAACGGCTTACAGTGTAACTATTCATTTATCAATGCATCAGGTTAGACCAATGGTATGCAACATTGTATCTATTAAAGGCTTCATATGAGGTCATTGTTATCTCAAGAAGTCTCTCATATTGGCAGTGAATGCTATATTGTAGCTAATGACACAATATCTGTCGAGACTAGTGTGCAAATTACATCAGAACACCATTGCAAGATGCTTACCCAGCTAAAGCTATAGTCTATGTGAAAGCATTATGTTGGCGCTAGAATCACAGAGGATCCAAGGCTGGAATTACATCATAGTCAGAACGGCTACACGTGATCTTCAAAAGGGTCTCATGAAGACGCCAGGCTGTCTGTTGCCCACTACTAGTTTAGACATTCAAGTGGATTAATTGGGTAATATACACCCCTTTTAACACAGTTTCTGACAGTGTGGAATATGATACATTATCATCTGAAATAAAAGAATCACATTTAAATTCATAGGAAAAAGTTTTGTCCTCATAGAAATTGTATCTGAGATATAAACAGTCTTGATCGCTATAACATGGCAACGTTTGAAACAAGATCACATTCTAGAAAAACTGTAACACACAGTCTCCACCTGCGTTCTCTCAGATTTTCTTAACACTTGTAAATAAACTTCGCAAATCGAGCAAGGAGGCATTCGCCAAGTGCTGAGATTTCTGATTTGGCAGGAAACTACCTCCTCTGACTTATTTATACAGCGTTTTAAACCTTTAGAAAAACATAAATTAAACTTTTCAGGCTCAAGTATTTCTGTTTATTTTTGCTCTTGATCGTTATTATTTTTGGAATAGTCATTCAACAAATAGTTATTTCAACTGTATAATTACTCCATATGATTTTGAGGTCTCGTTCATATCTATCTGGTTTTTATTTTTTGCACTTATTAATTTTTTTTTTAAAAAAAAACCACATTAAAATACATTAAAAATAGATCAAATGAGTTAATGGTGCCATTCACAAGATTGCATTTTAATATAGTAATGCCACATTTAAAAATGCAGAACACAGCATGACTTATTTCTCATGTGTTAATTGTGCCACCAGTACAAATAACATAAAAGTGTAAGGAAAATATGTTAAAAAAAAAGCAGCCCTAAAACATATCTAAAGCTTGCATTAGGTTCCAATGCATGTTTACTCATTTTCCCAGTGCATATGTGTGAACGAGCAATCAGAGCCGTAACTAGACATTTTAGTGCCCTGGGCAAAACAGAACACTGGTGCCCCTCCCCCTTCCCCACAACGTACCTTTATGGGAGTAGATGCTGCCTCTCAGCGGTTAAGCATCGCCGGTGTCTTCCGCCTGCTGGTGTCTTATGCTCTGTTGCTGCTTAGACGGATCAAGGAATATTGAGGTCCTGTTTGGAAAAGAGATTGTTATTACTCACCTCCTGGAAAGTTAAGCAGTGAGTGAAGAATCTAGGTCTCCCTCCCCACAACCAGACTGACATTAAATCAGTAGCTTTTTCTGTTTAAAAAAGACCTCCTTCCACTCAATCAGCTCCAGAATCGAATTAATAGTATTTACAGTTAATGTCTATTTCCCTCCATATAGCCCTGACATCAAATTAACAGCACTGTGAGAGATATCCATTTAATCAGTTTCTGAAGAATAATACATTTTGTATAATTAATGTTTGAGCAATAGTCTGCAGGCTCTGCAGACTATTACCATGTAACCGATACTTGACTTCTTGTTCTTCTGCTTGTTTCACATGTTCTCAAGAAGTCTGCACATCTAGCAGTTTCCTGTGAAAACCCCACACCTTTGAAACCGCAGCCATTTCCGCCTCAGGTTTGCGCGACTGAAACAAGAACATCTGCTGATCCTAAATGTCAAACTGCTGTTTTGTTGTGTAACCATACATCTTTTTATGCCATCTTCTGTGTATAAATAAAGCTACTCTGACTGGGGGCTGGTCAGAACCAGATTGAGTTTTCAGCCTTACAACTGAACTTTGTCTGTCTCTCTATCGATCGATACCCACTTAAGACAGGTGCCAGGGCTCGAGAGAAAGGACCCAATAGAGGCTATCTCTGACAGTTTCAGTGGGGGCTCATTTGCCGGGATCTCCAATACATCAGACCTCTCGACGCCTTTGGGACCTCTTCTTTGTACACAGACAGACATCAACAAAATCCAGCTGGTGAGTAAAAAGCTTTATTTTTACTCTTTTACAGTGCTGTCTCTGTATAAGGAGGTAGTGTCTTAGTTCGAGGGTACCTCAGTCTGATTGACGGGGATCTCTGAGCTCTGGCAACAGATACTATTAAGGGTATCAAGGTAGATTAAAAGGTTGAATTTTTGTTTAAACAAAATTACTGCATTACATCTATATGATAAATGTCTAATGTGACCACATCTGAAATAGGAGAAGTGAGTGAAATCACTTTAGAAATTGTTACAGTATTGTTTATAATTGTCTTTTTCTGTTGGATTTTATTGAAAGTTGTGAGAAATATTAAAAAAGGCAGAAGTCCTGCAAATTTGTTATAAAAATCCTCATTCAAATAAAGGGACCATAAGGTAATTCCTAATGGGAAATAAAGGGTCCATAAAGGGACCATAAGGTAATTCCTAATGGGAAATAAAGGGTCCATAAAGGGACCATAAGGTAATTCCTAATGGGAAATAAAGGGTCCATAAAGGGACAACAAAGACCCGAAATATATGACGGTCTGAGTCCAATACAGTACGTGTCTAAACGTGGAGGTAAAGACCTCACTAAGGGAATGAGGAAATTATTTAAAGTAGTAGGACTGTCTGAAGAGGGCACATTAAAAGTTGCATTCTGGAAACAGTTTGTGAAAGACAATGAGAAAGTTTTAAAGGAAAAAGGATATTTTAAAAGGTGTCAGATGTGGTGCAAATTGGCAGAACAGTTAGAAGATGATGATATCCCCAGTAATATGTTACAACTGACAAATTTAAGTGATACAGAAGAAGAAACACCAGTGGTGGGGGTCCCTGGTGTTCCAAATAATAATAATAATCCATTTCTACCCCCATATCCACCCTCCCCATCAGGACCCATCATGTACCCTGATTTAAGACCCCTCTCTAATAACCAATCAGGCTTGAATTTAAGACAAAGACCCACGAAACAGCCCTATTTCTATGGACAATGGGCGTTTCCTCTGGTCACCGGACCACCGCCATATAATCCTAATACTAAACCTTTCAACAATAAAGTCAAAAGTGATCTCCCTTACGGAACCACTTGTAAAAAATGTTTTAGATGTGTCCCCCCATATTCAGAAGTCTGTCCATTCTGTGGCCGTCCCCAGGAATCCACTGATGAGAAGTGTGATCCCCCACAGTTAACCACGGATATGTTCCCCTTGGGAACTTCCACCACATTAGATAATGCAGACCCCCCTGCAGTAATACGCAGAACTGTCCAACATAGACCATGGACCCCGAGTGAATCAAGAGATATTTGTGACAAAAGTCCCGATCCCAGAAAACATCCCACCCAGTGTCTTGCCTACTTTAGAAGAATGAATAGAATTTACACTTGTACATGGTCAGACTTGGAAGAATTAGCCAATATTATAATCGGCCCGAGTGGAACTGCAGTCCTTAAAAACTCAGATAATGTAGAATGTCCCGTAGATAATATCTGAATCTGCAACTAGCTTTTTAGCCAAAATGAATGTATGGGCAGCTGCAGAACAACGTAAAGTCCCGGTAGGCACTCCCTTAAAGCAAGATAACGGGGAAGACTGCCGTAAGTGGTATGATCGGTGCCTAATCAATCACACGGACGGAGGATTCGGCACTGCTGAACTCCGTGAAGTACAATTACTAAAAAATACCTTTCTCATGGGTCTTAAACAAGAAATGAGAGAATCTCTATTCAGAAACAGACCAGAGGCAGGTAGTATGGACATGGAAGTCCTACTTGATATATTACGGGTAATGGAAGATAGGGAAGAGCAGAAAAAGAAAAAAATCCCTATTTATATTATCCAAACTACCAGTGATAAAAGAGGGGCAAGAGACCCTAGTGGCACAACCCTCGGAGCATGTTTCTTTTGCAAACAGACAGGACACATGAAAAGAGATTGTCCCAAATCCCCATGTATTACTCAATGACATTCCAGCATCATCTACCAGGTTTTCTGTAATTGATTTAGCAAATGCATTTTTCTCTGTACCACTACACCCAGATAGTCAGAAATGCCCTGCGTTTACAGTAGATGATGCACAATATTGTTGGACTAGATTGCCCCAGGGAGCGGCCATTTCTCCATCGGCCTTCTCTGAAGCCCTGCATACAGTCCTAACTGCATGGGCACCAGAACATGAAAATACACGTCTAATACAGCATGTAGATGATTTGCTGCTCTGTGCAGACACTGAAACAATTTGCTTAAAGGAAACAAAAAGTTTGCTAAAATTTCTAGCACAAGAAAAATGTAAAGTCTCAAAAGAAAAATTACAGTGTGCTTTACCTCAAGTACAATTTTTGGGTCACTGCATATCAGCAGGCGCTAAACACCTGTTGAGTTCTAGAGTAACTGCCATACAAAAGTTCCCGCCCCCCACCACAGTGAGACAGTTACGTGCCTTTTTAGGACTTGCTGGCTACTGCCGGGAGTGGTTAATGAATGCTTCAGAACTCCTAGACCCTCTTTACACTGTAACCAAGGGTAACGCCACAGGCCCAATCACTCTAACAAGTGAACAACTAATAGCCTTTGAAATAATAAAGGAATTGATTGCAAGTGCCCCGGCTCTTGGCCTCCCTAACTATGAACTACCGTTCAATATGTTTTGCCACGAACAAAATGGTCATGCACACGGGGTACTGACACAAGAACATGGGGGCAAACAGAGACCACTAGCATACTACTCTCAAAAGCTAGACCCTGTTATAACAGCAGCTCCCACATGTATAAAAGCAGTAGCTGCGGCTGCGTTACTGCTACAAAAAGTTGCAGACATAGTGTTGGACCACCCACTCACCATTCAGGTTCCACACTCAGTAATGGAAATACTTAATCAAGCCAGAACAAAACACATTTCTGCAGCCAGACTAACCAAATATGAAGTGGCACTTCTCACACCCTCGAATGTCACACTAAAAAGATGTACAGTTTTAAATCCAGCAACATTGCTCCCAAGTTGCATGGATATAAAAGAGGGGAGTAGCAGTAAGAAAGACGGTGACATCCGCCCGGGCACTAATGACAGTGGCATCTGCCTAAGCACTGATGTAAGCGCAAACAGCGCACACAGTGACAGCGCAGAGAGTGCACAATCTGTGACAGGGAAGGAAATGCAACTCAAAAATTTTCACAGTTTTAATGATCATGACTGCTTAGCCCTAATGGACTTGGAAACCACACCTCCAGGCAATGTAAAAGAAACTACTGTCAGAAGTAGTATGCAGATATGGTGTCCCAGAAGTAATAGAATCAGACAGGGGCACCACCTTTACGGGTGAAGTAATGACAACTATCATGTCAGATTTGGGGATCAGTCAGGCATTCCATACCCCCTACCATCCACAGAGTAGTGGCAAGGTGGAAAGATTAAACGGCACACTGAAACTTAAGATACAAAAAGCCATGAAAAGCACAGGAATGCCCTGGTTACAGTGCCTCCCCCTTGCCCTATACTCAGTCAGGACGACACCAAACAAAAAACACAGGCTAAGCCCCTATGAGATATTATTTGGGGGGCCGCCAAAAACAGGGTGTTATTTTCCTCAATCTATGGTAAAACACCAAGGTGAACTGACTAATTATGTGAAAGAATTGCAGAAGTCCCTCACTAATACACATTCTCGAGTTTTCTCTTCTATCCCAGATCCAGAGGATTGTGTTGGAACACATGTCTTAGTACCGGGAGACTACGTTGTTGTGAAGAGACACGTCAGGAGGGCTCTGGAACCACGATTTGAAGGACCATACCAAGTCCAGCTGACCACACCCACTTCAGTGAAACTAGAGGGGAAAGATCCTTGGATCCACGCCAGCCACTGTAAAAAGGCCACGGTGGCTCAGGATCAATCATGAAGGGTGTGTTCATTCTGTGTTTTGCAATAACTATAAATGTATGTTTCAATATGGATAGCCAAGATATGCATTTCAATATTGATACTATATGTTGCTTTTAAACTAAGCTTATGTTTTTTCCAATGCTGTTTGAAAAGATGCAAAAAAGACATCAAGATAAAAAGGTCACTTAAGAAACATCTAAAGTCCGATCCAGAAACCCAGGTGTACATAAACTATAGACCTGGCTGAATGTACATTTACCATCCTCTAAGGGCCTGCTAGGGGTTCCATTGAATTGAATGAAGTAGGTCAGGTGCAGGAATACTTTGTGCACACCAAAAGGATAGGCAGGATAATTATAAAAATGATAAAAAGAGGGGTTTATGTGAGAGATATCCATTTAATCAGTTTCTGAAGAATAATACATTTTGTATAATTAATGTTTAAGCAATAGTCTGCAGGCTCTGCAGACTATTACCATGTAACCGATACTTGACTTCTTGTTCTTCTGCTTGTTTCACATGTTCTCAAGAAGTCTGCACATCTAGCAGTTTCCTGTGAAAACCCCACACCTTTGAAACCGCAGCCATTTCCGCCTCAGGTTTGCGCGACTGAAACAAGAACATCTGCTGATCCTAAATGTCAAACTGCTGTTTTGTTGTGTAACCATACATCTTTTTATGCCATCTTCTGTGTATAAATAAAGCTACTCTGACTGGGGGCTGGTCAGAACCAGATTGAGTTTTCAGCCTTACAACTGAACTTTGTCTGTCTCTCTATCGATCGATACCCACTTAAGACAGGTGCCAGGGCTCGAGAGAAAGGACCCAATAGAGGCTATCTCTGACAGCACCCACGTTTTATAAATAAGCCCCCCCAGTCCCGACGTTAAATTAATAACATTCCCATTTAATAAACAGACATACCCCATGCAACAGCCCATACATTAAATTAGTATCATTCCCATATAATTAATAGACATACTTCACCCCTCACCAGCTCTCACCATTAAATTAATGACATCCCCATTTAATGAACCAAATTATTCCTCACCATACCCAACTTTCAATTAAAAGCCTCCATATTTAACAAACAGACTCTCACCAGCCCTGACATAAAATTATTAGCATTTCCATTTAATACAAATCCCTATTTCCTGCACCAGCCCCAAAATCAAATTATGGCTTACAAATTTCCCCATATTTAATAGTAATTATTATTATATAATTAATATTTTACTCCTTCTCTCCAGACACCCTCCTCACCAGACCCCTCACTTATTCTCTCCAGACACTCTCCTCACCAGACCCCTCACTCCTTCTCTCCAGACACCCTCCTCACCAAACCCCTCACTCCTTCTCTCCATACACCCATTCACTCCAGACCTCTCTCCAGCCCTTTCTCACAGCCTTCTCTCACAGATCTCTCTCACAGCCCCCTCTCACAGCTCCCTCTCTCCAGACCTCTCTCATAGCCCCCTCTCTCCAGACCTCTCTCACAGCCCCCTCTCACAGCCCCCTCTCACAGCCCTCTCTCACAGCCCCCTCTCACAGCCCCCTCTCACAGCCCCCTCTCTCCAGACCTCTCTCTCCAGACCTCTCTCTCAGACCTCTCTCTCAGACCTCTCTCACAGCCCCCTCGCTTCTCTCCTCTCCTGCCTCCTCTTCTCAACAGCACAGCAGTGTTTTACTTACCGTACTTCTTCTGTCATCTTCTTCCTTCAGTGCCGGCTCCTTGTCGCCTGTGTTCTGACAGCGTCCTGACATCATTATTTGTACGTCAGGGCGCTGCAGGAGCAGGAAGCTGACACCCTGCTCCTTGCGCTGCTGTCTTCAATGGGCAAAGAAGTCCTGCGGTGCTGCCACCGCAGGACTAGATTGCCACTCCATCGGGGATGTAATGGGCGGGCGTGCAGGTGTTGCGCCCCTACTAGGCTTTGCGCCCTGGGCAGCCGCACCGCCCTCGTTACGGCAGTGCGAGCAATGAGACTGTTCTATCTTAGGGTTTGTTCACACATATGTGCTTGGAAAAGAAGTATGAAAACTGACGCACACTTTAGATTCATTCTTTTTGTGACTTTTTAATGAATCTTGCATGCTTTGTGCTATTTGTGCAATCTATTGTATTGTTAGCATGAATAATTTATACATTAGATGCAATGATGAAAATGAGGCCATAAGTAACCATTCAACCAAATTTCGATGTGCTTTTTGGGTGTCAGTTTACGACTAAAAAGAGCATTAACAGCATATAGGTGTGAATAATTCTTTAATATTTTCAATCTGGCAAGCTTCCAATCCATCACTATTTCATTAAGTTCACTTTAAAACATTTTTGTTCTATGAAAATTTTTTAGTGTATGATTGTCATAATTACTATTTGCATCATAAACTTAGGCAACGAGCGTAATGTAACATTTTTTGGAAAAATAAACCCTAAAACCATAATATTTAATTTAGTTGCTTAAATTATTCATATTACATTCATTTATATTACAAAAAATACAATAGGTAATTGGAATACTGACGTCAGTGATATCATAACAAGACATATTACTACAGTAGGTGGGATAGATCCCATCAGGTCTCCAGTTGCTCCTCTACGCTTTCACCTGATAGACTGGCATTTGGGTCACACTCTAGATAAGTTCTCACTGGCATGGTCCTCTCTACCCTATGTCTCATGTCTGTGCTGAACCTTCTGCTGTTTATTCACTCGTACACATGGAAATTTTACTTGTAGCCATACTTGTTGTTAGTGCTAGCTTATGACTATCCATGAGCTAGCAATACAAAATGAAGGAAGAAATAAATATATATTTGAAAATCAAAGTGAAATAACTAATTTCTCTCTATATTGCTCAAGAACTCTCTAAAGCCATCTAAATAACATCTTAGATAAAATAAATAAATAAATATAAATAAATATATATATATTTATTTATATATTAGAGATAAGCGGTTCGGATTTGGAGAAATCCGACAGATCTGAGATCTGGGGCTCCAAGTAGATACAAAACACGACTCGATTGTTCTCGCCAAAATCGGATCTGAAGACGAGGCAAAACGTAATTTCCAGGTAAATATGTAACCAAAATGCTTGTTATACAGAAGTGCGTCATTGCCTTGGTACTTTGGCATGTCTTAGGTACTCATGGGGAATATGCATCTGCTAGATAGGTATCCCAGTGACTCACCTAGGTATCGCTGAGTTAGGTTACATAATAACATAGTTGATGAGGTTGAAAAAAGACACCAGTCCATCAAGTTCAACCTATTTTGGATTTCCTGCGATCCTGCACTTATATTTGAAATAAATCCAGAGTAAGCAACCGCCAATCTGTTTCAATTGTGAAAATCCCCCCAGACTCAAAATTGCAGTCCTATTTTTACCCTATATCCACTACTATCCTTCATTTTAAATTAACGGTCGTATCCCTGGATACACCTTTCCGCTAAAAATTTGTCTAACCCTTTCTTAAACATATCTATTTAATCTGCCATCACAACATTCCCTGGCAATGAATTCCATATCTTGACTGCCCTTACTGTAAAGAACCCCTTCCTTTGCTGGTTGTGAAATTTCCTCCCCTCTAACCTTAGAGGATGACCACGTGTCCTGTGTATGGTCCTTGGAGTAAAAAGTTCCCATGAAAGCTCTCTGTATTGACCCCTAATGTATTTGTACATAGTAATCATATCTCCCCTTAGATGCCTCTTTTCTAAAGTAAACATGCCTAAACTGGCTAACCTTTCCTCATAACTTAATGACTCCATACCCTTTATCAATTTTGTCGCCCTTCTCGGAACCCTTTCTAGTTCCAAATTATCTTTTTTATAGAGTGGTGCCCAGAACTGTACTGCATATTCAAGATGAGGTCTTACCAACGATTCATACAGTGGCAAAATTACACTGTCTTCCCTTGCATCTATGCCCCTTTTTATGCATGCCAATACTTTGTTTGCCCTTGCAGCTGCTGCTTGACATTGAGCACTATTGCTAAGTCTACTGTCTACGAGCACTCCCAAATCCTTTTCCATTATAGATTCTCCTAAAGGTTGTTATAGTGAAAACTCATTTGTGTATTTCTGGTTTTGGCACTTCCGGTTTATGCATTACAGGATGCAATGCATACTGTTTGGAATGCCTCATAGAGAATACAAGGGAGCCATTGCCTCATTTATTTAGCAGTGATATGCAGACTATCACCTTTTGATGAATCATGAGCTGCAGCTGAAGACAATCTGGGATTGCATAAAAAGTCAGGTTAACTACATGTGTTTTTATAAATTCATTATTTATACCCCATTCATACTGCACCAAAATCCCGGGTTTTTCCCGGGCCAAGCTCAAACGACCCGGGTCTGAGAGAGAGAGAGAAAGAGAGAGAGAGGGAGAGAGAGAGAGAGAGAGAGATTTTTTTATTTTTTTTTCCATATTCCAGCTTTCAGCCAATGAAAAGTGCTCTGGTGATGACTCCCACAAATTGCCAGGGCACAGACTTGTGCAGTATGAATGGGGTCAACCCGGGAAATTCCCGGGTCCAAGGTGCAGTATGAATGGTGAGACCCTGCAAAAACCCGGCTTCAAAAACCCGGGATATTGCAGGGGCGGCAGTATGAAAGTGGTATTAGAGAGAAAATTTTTACAAATTGAACAAAAGGGATACAAAGCTACATTGAAAGCATGAAAGGCATATGAAAAAGATATCATCTAACATGATACCTTAGAGTAGCTTAGTTAGACAATGACCATATCAGAACAATTGCAAAACATGTACAAAACATTTTTTAATATCTGTTTCTTCTGGTGTTATATGAGGTTGTCTTGACAAAGGTCCAAATGCAGGACCGAAACGTCGACTTGTAATGTGGGATATGGAATTGATTTAAGAGAAAATTAAAGCAAAATTTTAGCCGGCCAGCTCGCTGAAGACGTTGGCCAAAATTAGTGAACATTTGGACAGTTGTGAAGAGATCATTAGAAAATAGACTGTAAATGACTGTTAATGAATGTTAATGTTATAAATAGTAATATAGGAGCAAAAACAACTCAAAATCACATAATTATACCTATTTTTCACAATTTTTCATTAAATCCAGATCCAAAACCAAAACCTTTCATGTTTTGGGGCAACACCAGTAACAAAACCAAAACATAAAGACGTATTAGAACCAAAACCACATCCAAAACCAAAACATGAGGGTCAGCGCACATCTTATATATGTAAAGAATCCACAAAATATAGAAATCCACTATTCAATCATTGTATCTTTATAAAGTGGAACGCGGTAACCACTAAAACAGAGAGATTTGACACAAAAGAGACTGGAGGTTCTCTATGTCCCACTGAGCTTAAATGAAATACCTATTCCTAGCAACATTAGTAGCAACACTGCAATATCACAAATAAACGTGTAAATGTTTTATAACCTCTGTGAGGTGAAAGAAGAAGCGTATTCTCTGAAAGTCTAATAAGAAAAGTACTGGAAACCACAAAACATTTATTGGGTAGTTACTTGAAATAAATAAAGCAATCAATCAACGTAGGTTACTGGTGTGACCTGTTTTGATTTTGCTACAAGCTGTCTTTCTGATTTTATTATAGTTGCGCCTGTTTGACTTAGTGGTTATTTGTCTTTTAGAACTTGAAATAAATACTCCATATTTCCAATATATTCAGCTCTGTTATGTTGTATTTCTAAATGTAACAATGTTTTTCATATTGGATAAACTTGTATTTTTGGTTTAGTGACCCTTAAAGTTCTTTAATCCTAGTTGTGATCCAAAAAAATGGTAATCCAGAAAGAACATAAAGAAAAGGTGCAGGCACAAAGTTACACCACAATTAGATCTCAGCGGCCTATGAATTACGTTATGCTTAGTAAGTATATGATCTCCTGTGAATGTTTATTTACTCATAATATAAATATACAGCAATATGACAAGTATTAGCCTGCAAAATGGTTGAAATATTATGAATGGTTAGTATCCCATCATAGCAGAAAATAGGGGACATGTAAAAGAAATAAATAACTGAATAAACCATATATAGTTTAATATATAAAACTATATAACTGTATTGTTAGTAAAATATATAGGTGAACACATTGTGCAAAGCATAGCTAAGGTCTCAACACGTTGCTGGAGTGCCCCCAGTCCCTGCAGTGATAAGGAATATACTGTACCACAAACAAGGCCTATTGCAGATAGAGCTGGTCTTGGATAAAGGCAATGAAATCATTTGTGTGAGTTCTGTCACATGGTTAATAAACTGTGTTGTGATTGGGTGATTGGGTTCTCATCTCCATGTAGGACAGTGGATCTCAAACTGTAAGGTTTGGCTTTATATTAGGTGAGGCTTATTTGCTTCAAATAAACATAGACAAGTTGAAAAGAAATGTAACTGGGACAGGCACCTGCTGTACAGATGTATGGGGAAAGTCAAAATAGATGTACATGGACTGAAAAAGAAGGACATAAGTATGTAGGGCCTGAGTCATTAAGGAAGGTAAGGCAAAAAAAGGAGTAAATGTTCTCTGGGACAAACCATTTTAATCAATGCCAGGGGTGCAAATTAGTTTATTATTTTGCACATCAGTTAAATACTGGCTGTTTTTCCATCTAGCACACAAATATGTAATAGATTTATTTGTACACTGAAATTTAAAGTTGATCTAGGACATGCCCCACCCCAACTATAAATATGTCCACACATTTTACATTTACCTCCCCCTCCAATGCAACATGATTTTGCCCAGATACAAAGTTACTCCTTTTTTATGCTTTACTGTCCTTAATGACTCAGGCCCTTAATATGTAAACAGGTATTAAATGGTATAAATGTTAGAAGTTACAGAATCGATTTAGTAGTATTATTCTTGAGTCACGATGATTGCATGAAAATTATAACGGTTAGAATCATTGTTCATTTTTTTAATAGTTCATTTTTTCCTATTTTATTTTTTAATTGTTCCTCATATTTCAGGTAATATTTTTCCTACCCAAAAAAAATCACCTGTTCCAGTACTACCACTTTCAATAATAGATTCACAATGGACAACGATAAGGCCCTTTTGCTCGTATGATATATTTCTTATGCCTTGTGCGTACATTTGGAGTGCAAACAAATGTAAAAATATATTCAATTGGTAAGTTCTACCAAATTTATAGTTACAGACTAATATACTTACCATAGGAAAAATTATAGCATTTGCACACAGCGGAGACGTGTTCATTTTAATAATCTCTAGCAGAGACTTCATTCCTGGTGGTAATGAGTCTAGGAGGCCCAGAGAAAAAGTTTGAGAACTATTGATTTAGACTGTTACACAACATTGACTTACTCAACATGATGTACGTAGTGAATACTAAACTTGTGAGATTGGCGAAGAAAGTGAAATACTAAGTCTTACCATTAACCCTTTTTATTTTACCTTTTTGTTAAATTTGCAAAATAGGCCAAAAGGTGAATAGATGTATATATTATATATTTATATATATGATCAGTGTCTTATTGAATTCTACTCTAGCAAAATACGGTGCAGACCCTCCCTAAATTTCTGGTGGCTTTACAACGAAGAGCCCCCAACTTTTTGGTGGTGTTGGGATCATAAATGATCTCTGACAGAGGACATCATAATCAGCAGATGGTTCCCAACACTTTGGCTGTTGCAATTTATTGCTGGTCATTCACTAAGCAGCATGTCAAGACCTCCAGACACTTTGAATGGCGAATGGTCAACACTATCCACCAATTTAGAGTTCAATTCCAGACCTGATGGACAAGGAGACACAAGGCCAGGAGAAAATACCCCCATGAGATCGTTGACTGTCTAACTCTGTTATAAAGCTGTTTGCTTTTTGAGTTACATTTGTTAGAAATAGCATATTACACATCTACTGTTTGTAAACAGTAATTTCATTTAGTACCAAATGCAGGTATTTAGTTTGTAGCAAATCATTATCTTATGGTATGTTTTTTTTGTTTCCTGTTTTGGATTGTTAAAATACCAACTTCAAAACATGCCTCAGCGGAATCATTTTAGTTTCATCAAACGGTTTCTTTTTTGATCCTCAACATGGATATGTTTAAATCCCATTAAAAGAACAAGTGTGCAAGCTATCATTTGCCTGGTCTATCCACAATCCATTAGCAGATGCTTATCAATATATGCCTTTTCTCTTTGAAGGCCACTTTTTAACTTTTCTACTTTGGCTTATGAATAAGGTTTTAGATTTAATAGGGATGAAGACTTGAAGTTTATTTAAAACATTTGCAGACACAGAGGCAAGGATTAATGTGTCTATTTAGATCACCACATGACTTAAAAGCATATCACATTCTTTAAAGGCTTAAAGGTATGTAATTATGCCAACTCAGCAAAAAACAGACTTGTATCTTATTGCCCACAAAGATTTTAGTAAAGAAAGTAATCTACTTTACAACTATATAGCATGACATAAAATCAATACATTAGCTATAGATTCTTTCATATCCATAACATGTTTTATATGAACATTATCTTCTTATCAAATTAAGCTGCTAAAACTCCATACTGTGCTTATTAATTCTGTATAACTATTATAGCTTACCTTATTCTTGTTGAAAAATGCTTCTGTAGAAAATCTTACAAAAACGTAGCAATATAGTTCACATATTTGCTATAGCAGAACACCTTTCAGTTCTGGTGTAGGAGATATTGGTTGTGTTCATGCAGCCAAGATAAGTAACGTAAATGTAGTTTGCTTGGATTGTTTTTACCCAGTCTTCCAATGTATACTACCCGAATATGGCACAAAGCAGCGGAATAAGCCTAGTGCTTTTAGGAGACATTTGAAAATTGTAGTGAAACAATTTGATATTCTAAAGCATTAAAAAACTTGATGACATCTACCGAATGTATAAACAACGAATGGGAGAGTTTGGAGTTACAATAATTAATAATTAATAAAATGCGTTGTTATGGATATTATTATTATTATTATTATTATTATTATTATGATTTTGTGATAGAACTAATACTTTACAACCTATATAGTCAGAACTCTCTATTCATTGACTGGGTCGGCCAGAAGCAATGATACAATAACTGCAGCCAATAAATTCTATGTGAACCTACTCCACAGCCCTTGTGTGGAAACAGTTTCCACTTCCCACATTCACTCCTCATTTTTAACAGGTTACAAACATAATAGTGCAATAATTGGGTTTTCCTTTTCAAATATTAACTATACTAAATCACCTGCCTTGTTTTCTTGGATGAAGATTTTCTTTATAGATGCTGCGTCGGCTCACTCCTGCGATGGAGAGAGGTAAACAGTGCCAAAAGTGATGTCTATTATTTTCTTTTGCTGCATTTTGTCCAAACAAAATTTCACCTAAAAGATGTTATAGAGTCAGCACTACAGAAGTCCAGTATAGTCCAAAACACTTGCAGTAAAGTAACCTAAGTTCCAGCTGCACTGTCCCAAAGAACCAAGTGTCAACACCGTCAATGCATCTGATGCCCGATGAAGAAGTATTTACTTTGAAATGTGTTGCAGGGCGCAGCCTGGATAAGGTCACCTGCGTTAGTACCGTAAGTCCAAACTGCTCAAAATCCCAAAAGTGCCTAAGATTTGTATTGTAAAGTACAATAAAGTGTTCCCACTTGATCTATTGCATCCCTAATGATTTTATAAAGTGATCAATTACCTAGCAAAGGGGGCATGATGCCCAAGACTGGAGGGGACTGCGAAAGTGCTGGAAGTTTGCTAAATATTAGCACAATTGTAAGTGCCTATATTTTATGTTTAGATTACTTACTCTTCAATACATTTGATCTACTGTCTTCTTCTCCTAGTACCCAGTCATCCTCTTTATATCTAAATATAGTCACCTTAAGGGGGAGTCGTGCCTAGCCCTCTACAAGTGCAAGATCATTTTCAAACCCTCTGCTGCACTCTCCTACCTGTTCTTGTAGCTTAGACTACCTGGTGCTGTTGGTCTTAAGATCAATTGCTGCTTGGCCAGATCCTGGAATGTTGTGGTCCAGTTGGGAAAAGAGTTAGATATTATTCACCTCATGGAAAGCTGAGCAGTGAGAGAACAATCTAAGCCTCCCCTACCCCCCCAATTCAGCTGAATACTTAATCAGTAGTTCAGTAGTTTTTTTTGTTTACTAGACAGGCCTCCTATCACCCAATCAGACCCAGGATTTAAATGGTAGCATTCACATTTTAAAAATATGCCTATTAATAGCACCCATGTTTAATAATTAGGCCTTCTGCCAAACAGCCTTCCCATAATAGCATTCCCATTTATTATGTGGATCTATTTCTCCCCCACAAGCTCTAACTTTAAATTAATAGCATTCACATAAACCAACATATTCCCCCAGCACCAGTAGTCCCAACATTAAATGAATAACATTCCCATTTAAAAAAAAAAGGCTTATTTCTCACAAGTCCCAACCAAATTAATAGCTTGCAAGTTTCTCCCACACTTAATAGAGAAAATTGTTGCTCATAAAGACATCACTGCCTTTTGAATATATTATATGTATTTTCTATAATTATATTTAATAACTTACTATGATCTATAGTATTTATATAGCATATTTATGTACCACAAAGGAAATTTCTCCACCTCCAGGCCCCTGAATCCCCCTGTGTAAGCACCACATTCATGTACACCTAGGGTCTGAATCACAGCACATAGTGGGCATTGCACTCTGGGCAGTCACACCGTCCTCGTTATCGCCCTGGCCTAGCGCTCCAATGCTAGCAGCAATGCAAGAGACTTGTAGGGAGATTGGGAGTAGCCAAGTGCTTATGAAGTGCTAGGAATGCCCCCAACTTGCAGTGATAACCTATTCTTTTGTGTGCCATTTTACACTGGGACAATGTTTGGTGGTATGCATTTCCCCTAACACATTCTCCCTGAGAACATGATTGTTTTAAATATAAAAAAATAATTTCTCAACACACACACACACACACACACACACACAAACACATGCACACTTCTTTTTCTAATGTCCTGTCTACAGAACAATCATATGTATATGTGTAGGAGCGGTTTGTCACCAGAGTCACCACAAAATATCACAAGTACTTACACAAACTGCAAGATGGGGAAAGTATCATGTATTTTGACTGTCTGAGAACATCCACATTCCCTCATACATAAATTAATAAATAATAACAATGATAGGGAAAGTTTTGTGTATTCTGGCCGTCTGAGGACATCTACATACCCGCTTACACCGACACCTAGCCACAAAGGCTACAGCCCTGTTCAACTACTGCGCATTATTTTTAACAAGTTAAACCCTCTTTAAAGTTGTTATGCGGTTCTTTATGCAGAATTTCACCCCCGACCAGTTCCGATCTTTCAGTATGGATGGTTTAGCCATGAGGCACGCAACACAGTCTCGTTTTCCGGCCTCCGGCATGTCTGTATAAAACTCATCAGGTGTTTCTCCACAGCCTGGACCTCCTCTCTTTCCCAGGATTTCCTCTGCACTTCTTTACAACTTGAAAGGAAGTAGAGTGGTCCATTATGGCTCTGCAAAATACAGAGAAGGCAAAGTTCATCTGCCTTGCAAAGCTGTGTGCTACACCTACCTGTGGAGGTCATGGGTGGGCATTGTCCCTCTGTCACAGGGGATTGCTCATCATCCGACATGTCACTCAGTAGCTGGACTGGTTTTGAAAGGAAACAGATATGTAAATGACCGAGGTAAAAGTCAAAAGCATACATCAGACACCAGATTTCCACTTACCGTCCGGATCAATGTACATCTAGCCAAAATTCTTGGCTTTGAATTTGACCAGTCCGCACATTCGAGAGTTATTAGCAGCTTGCTGATCTTAGCGATTTGGAGAGTACCTTCTGGGAGGTGGTAATACTGCCAGTGCATCCCGATGTCATGCCCAATGAAGTCTGCCAACTGATCCAATTCTGTGTCATTTAGGTTGAGGACCTTCAAGAGAGTGGCAACGTGCTTTTGATGCTTCATGGAAAACAACGTGTGGGGGATGCTTGGCCCCACACACTCAGGCAGTCATATGCAATCGGAGCCTTTGAAGTGTGACAAGGTAGCTGGTCTGGCAAACATGTAGACATTTTGGCTATCCACTCCACATTTGTCACACTTTTCTGCGAGAAGTTCCATTGCAGCTTGCATGGCAGGATGGAGTCTTTTCTCTCTCATTCTCCTCGGATTTCAATGCGAGTGAAGTGCCGGCAGAGCTTCTTCCCAACCTCGGAAAGCACTAGGGACACATCTTCATAGAGATCCAAAGTATGTCTTGAGGAGAAGGTAGTCAGCAACATTTTTGAAACTTCCCCTTCCCTTCATCACCCTGTGCCAGGGTGACTTTTGCAAGTAGTGCCCAGTGGTTAACCATAGGCTCGGTGGATAGACCACTTTGATAGGCTTGCTGCTTCTCATCAAGGTACAAATGCATCTTTTTCACATCTTCTGTGAAAGGTGTTCTATCTCACCTCATATAGCTTCCTGAAATTTTGTGTATTTTCAATTGCAGCAGTGCAAACCATCATCATGGCTCGGCACTTCACAATGCTCGCTATCTTTTGCCCGACCTTGAGTGCCAGCAAGGGTGTCTTAAATGCACCTGTTGCCTCGCCATAGCCAGCTACCAGCTTCACAGTGTCTACTAGGTGCAGAGAGTTTCATGGGGTGGTAAAGTCTTCCATCCTCTCCAAAAGGGTAGCTCTTCTGGCCTATAGCAGTAGCCTGCCCATTTCTATAGCTTATGATGGATGTACTCATGTCTGCCAACATCTGATCCGACCTGGTTGAAGAGATGCTGTCCCATCTACATGATGCATCGGTTATTTTTGACTGCTAGTAAGACTTCATCCTGGGTCATGTCACTTAAGAGCTTCCAAAAGCCACCACTGTTGTCAAGTAGAACAGGCTGAGCAAAGACGCACAGTGACTGGACTTTGTTCTTGCCAGGTGTGAGCTTGTTGCCCCTTCGGTTTAGCTTAAATCTCTTCATGTGTCGCCACAGGTATTTCTTGCAAACAAGCCCTGGCCTGCCCTCATTGCCTCAACGTTGTGTGCAAAGTTGCCCCTGTTGCGAAGATGTGCCATTTGCATGCACCTTTCTTTCAAGTGCTTGGGGAATTTCAAGACCCAGGCTACTTCAGTCTCATTGCGGTGAACATGCCCCATGTGCCAGGAAATTTTTAAGAGGGGCTTCTCACATTACAGGCAGTACTGCTTTTTGTTATACGCCCTGGAGCCATCACTGTTTCTGCATAGTGTTTGGACAGACACTGCGTCGTCTCTCCAACCCTCTGTGTTTAAAACACGGCTAGCAGAAGGTTGAGAATGGTCATACATAGAACTCATCTCTGGGTACCTGCACTCTGCTGCGCTGGTGGGCCATGGGGCATCAACTCTGGTGTCTGAACCACTCTCCTCCGAACTGTCAGGGGCATACTCATCTCCACTGCTCTCCAGGCTATAGTCGGAGTTACCGGTGGGCCTGTCCTTCCCTGTCCCCGCTTTACCTTCAGCAGCAGACAGATTCGACTGTGTCTTTACGCACTTTGTGTATAAAGTGCCGGCAGGATGCAGTCACTTCATCTTCCTGCTATACATTTGGATGGTGTACTGGCCTCTGATGATGGGATGGTCACAAACTCTCCCCTCCACATTGTATATACGCACACATTTGTTCCAACAAATGTGACTCGAGGGGACATGCCAGATTTTTATGCTGAGCATATCTGCAAGGTCCTCTGCATTGATTAGCCTTGGGAAGCTTTGTGGGGACCTCAATTTTTGGCCCCACTATGACTCAGGTCCCCACAGTGTTGGGTGTAAACAGGTCAATGTCCCCACAAGCATATGAATGCAAGTACACATGCACACACACACACACACACACACACACACACTCTCTACTTATGTGTCACCTGTGTTTCAAGACAATGTGGTTCTCAGGCAGCGACAACTAAGCTTGGCTTCATGAGATGACACTTTTATTATGTTTCACTTGTGATACTAATTGCTCAGCAGCACAGCGACAGATTGGCAGTGAAACAAGGTGTAGCTGATTCGCTGCCTCTGCCAGACTGTCTGGCCTCATGGATGAAATGTTAACTGCTAACTTATGTAAATGTGGTGACATTTCATTGTGCAATTCTTCTTCAAAAAAGGCACAAATATTTGTGGAAAATAGATCAGTTGCATTGTTTTGTTACACTTCTATCATCAAAATGTCTCCATTACCTGTACATCCCAGCACTACTAACATTTACCAAGTACCCAGTGGGTAACATCTGTATAAAGAATTGCAATATCTTGCCGTGGAATATATCTGCAAAAGTGTGCCAAAGTATGGCAAAAAAAACAATTTTCAGAAGTGTTGTATAGCAAAATGTCTCTAAATTCATATAAGTTAGAGGAGTATCTGCTAATTGTTTGCAGGACTGGGATGTGTGGGGGATGTGTTGAATTTGTTACAAGAAATTTAAGAGAACAATGCATATTGTAAACAATTTTTAAAATTTTGAAAAAGCAACAAGATTATACAGTAAAATGACATGATATGTACAGTAGTTTTATACAATGGTACATGGTTTGTGTTAGTGGTGTTAGTGGTGTTGGAGAGCACAGGGAATGGGGGAAGTCTTCCTCAATTTTTCAAAATTTATAGAAGATGATCATTAGTGTTCTTGAAAAATGTTATCTGTGCTATGACGTATGATGAAATAGAAACCTTCCTAAAGAAGTGTAGTAAAACAATGAGGTTCATAAGTCATTTTCACTAAACTTTTGATTAGTTTTGATGAAAATTTCCAGAGTGAAATGATGTTACATTCACAGAGCTTACTCACTCTGGTGCTTCATACATTTTAGTGGTGCTGAGAAAATGGGATAGTTCATTGCTACAAAAATAAGAAGTTGATAATTATAATAAGTCTCCATAAATTGATAACATTTTGATGATAAATTCCAGAGTATAATTCCTAGCTCACTATTACAAAAGGTTTATCTTCTAGTTACGATACCTAGCCTAATCAGAACTAGTGGACCTATGTTATTATCTAGAGGAAGTTATTAATTCCATTAGTTATACACTATGGGATTATACAGATAGCATATGTAAGCCCTTCCTGTGGAGCTAAAATATATAGAAACAAATGGATTACACATAACATAACAGAATAGTGTGGGGTCTGTTTTACTTTAAATCTGCAGCTGTCCAATTGAAATTTTGTTGGGTTGCAAAATTGCATTAAGTATCAATATAAACATAACATAAACCTTGTCTTGTAAACACAAAAATAATGAAATAGTTAAATCAAATTGCAAAGAAAATGAAAGTTGCAATACAATATAAATAGTTGAATAATATTATTAAATCAAATTGCAAAAATCCAAAATTATGTTTTGTTTGTTTTATGAAAATGATACAGGAATGTCGACCTTCTACTTTGCAATAATATAACACATACTCTCCATGGTAAAAAATATTATTGTACATGTCATGGTATGCATTGCCCTGTGACACTTATGTTGTTACATACCACTGTTACATTCTAATGGTAGATTAAGATCGACATTATAAAATGCCAGCAGGCTTTCAAAGCAAGCCCCTAACCGGTGTATTAAGTGTATTAATAATATACCAGCCAACATTCCTGATTTGAAAATGGAGACAAATTCAGCACCATGCTCCAATCTGTTCAAACTATCCTCAATTCAGGAAAGCCCACATTACTGTAGGGGAGGGTTGTGTAAAAATTAGGACAGTCCCTTGAGAATTGTTATAATTGTCATATATAGTATAATGTATCCCTAATGTATGTTATAGGGATATTAGAAGTCACTAAGATGTTCATTGTTTAATAGACAATGCCCATAGCTTCTTACATATAGTTATAACATTTCCAAGAATACATTAACATCATATGTACATACTTAATAAAATACTTTCAAATCCATTGGCACAAACAACATAACTTTCACACTAAACTCTACTGTATCTCTTTCAACTTCACTTCACATTCCCTGCTGTAAATTATTACATTTATTAGAAGTCACTTCAGGTTTCAGGGAACTGTATAAAAGCCCCTCTATTTTCTGTACCCTTCTGGGTATAAAGACAGCAACCCCCTCCTCTCCTCCATCCTCATATACCCCTATAACATGTGTTGTTTTATATGATACTTGAACTTACTGATATTATGGGGACTCCTGTTCTTTGTCTTTTTTTCTTCTTTGTTGTGTTTATATTCTGTTCATTTGAGTAATGTTAAATAAACATTTTTTTTTATTTAAAAAAAAAAAGCCCCTTGGCCAATAATTTTATGCTTTTACTTCATTACTGAGCTTGGTGACCTTTACTATTCATTTAATTTGCAGTAGGGAATGCAGCCACATATGGTCAATTGCAATAAATATTACTTTGTAAGTGAGGGCTTCCATCCCCTTTAAATTTTTGATGGAATATATATATTTCTTTTATACAAAAGGGACATGCTTGACATTCGACAATGATTCTCTCTGTGATGGAGGTTTAGCCAGGTATAGCCAAATTTTAGGAGGTGAATTGGAAACCCAGGTGTGCTGGGCTGTAGGCTACCACCTTAATTGTCTTTATTATAATCTCTCACTTAGAAGTCTCCATAGATTTTCACCAGGTCTTCCACATGCCATTGATTACTGTTATTACTTGGTCAGATTCACACATTCCAAAGCAGAATCTCATTTAACTGATCAAATTCTCCTAGTGAAAATCACTAAAATAAACAACAAATGCGGTGAGGAATTTATGTCGGCAGATGTGAGAACACTGCACAAAATTGTTCTGTTTATGCTGATATGGAAGATTCCCTGTTTGCTTGACATATGTCAGTTTTCCAGCTGCCTCCATTACATTATGCCTGTGCAGGAATTTAAAATAGTTTTTTTTACTTAAAGTTGTATTTAAAGTATTATGTGAAAATTCAGTGCAATGCACATAGATTTAAAAATAACAGATTATGAAACAAAATAATATGTACATAGTAAAATGGTAAAAACATAGGGATGATTAAAGGCAGATACTTTTAAAGGAACCTTCCACACAAAGGTAGCTGATGATTTTAAGATAACCTGGTGGCAGGCGCTGTATTGAAGACCAAAAGACAAAGCGCATGTACTTCCATTTAGTGTCCTGCACTTGTGTCATCAAAATGTTACGCATCCTCATTAGTGTAAATAAGCAAGCGCAAGTCCCATTCTATTATGAGTAGGATTACCAGATCAACCATGTCAATATGAAGACATTTGAAATACCATTATGTGCAAAACAGAAAACTAATTTTCACCCCTTGCATTGTAACATGGTTTTGTCCAGGAGACTTAAATAAGATATTTCTTAATTTAAGATCCTTAATGAATCAGGCCCCTGGTGATTAAAGTAATCGTGGGGTAAAATGGAGCAACAAAAAGTGCTTTTAATGACGTTGCTTTAAGAATTTAGAAGACAGTTCTTTTTTAAGTAGAATCTGTGGTCAAATACCATTACTTCTCCTACTGCTTTATTTGTAAAACTATTTCCATTCACTTACATTTCCATTACATTTTCCATACCACCACTTTTAAATTCCCATACTGCAACTTCTAAATTTCAACCACCGAGTACAATAATATAAAGGTGCTATTTAATTTCTTTATTAAATATCTTTTCTTTTTTATTTTTCATTAGGAAGTAAAATTTAGATTTTTAAATTTTGCATATTTTAGGAAATACTTAGTATGCAAAGTAAAGTAAAAGTATTAGATAAAACAGTACACAGAATTAGCTACCGTGTACAAAGGTTGCTACTGAATGGTATGAATACATTTCAGACTCATGTGGCTGCAAAATGATCAGATGGAAAGAGATTAAAGACAAACTTTAGCCCTTTAAACTCATCCAATGTTCCTATTAAGTAGAATGACATCAAGGCATATGAAAGTGTCTTTGAACATGTTGCTGTTTCCTGTAGAAAAGATGTGTCGAATGTAAGACACACTCTTTTACATCTGCTGCAGAAGTGAAGAAACTCCATGAATTCCAAAGTTAAAAGAAATGGCAAAGACATTGTCATCTGCAAGCAAATTAATAGTCATATAAAACCTCAAATATGTGTATGTGAAATAATTCATAGTATTAGATTGGTGTGGCTCAGTTGAACTCTGTGTCCAGCCAGGGGTTAAAATTGAGTATGAGAGACTAAATTACTTTATCTCTTTGATTTAGTTTGTAAACTCTTCTGCTCTACCCATTAAGTATTTATGGATAGAGAGTTCCAGACACCTAGTTACAGATGAGTGACCAATACCAATTTATGGCACAAGTCTTAAAAGCTCTTGAAAGAAATATCATTAGTAATATTCAACAAACAGACCCCTCACATTCTTGGTGGTTCTGTGATATCTCAGGAGTCATGTCTGGTATGTAAACAAATATAGACCTGGTGTGTGGAGGTAATATCATCTATTAAGACATTCTGATAAGAACTTAGGTCAGTGTAAATAAATCCTGACTTGAAAGGTGTTCAAAAAGAGGTCATAAACAACTAATTTGCATTTATACAGACTTTCTGGTCCTGAAGCTTGTCTAAAATGTCCTGTAAATCTAACAGATTTGTTCACTTTTGGGAGTCATTTTCATATTGAGAAGAGTCCCATTGTTTCTGTTCTCTCAGCAAGCAGAAAATTTAGTCATTAGTGAGTTTATCATTTTTGCTGATGATTCCTTTTTATTTTACCAGAAACTATTGTATTATATTGTCGTATGACATTTTGTTAGTTGTTTTTCATTTTAAGCATTGTGGATTTATATTCCATGTTAAATTACACTTAATAATTTAATGTCTCTGTGTTCTTACGAATTCATGTGTCAGACTTAGCTTGGTTTTAGAATGCTACATAGTTGAAACAGAGGAAATCATTGGGTTTATGATAACTCTACTGAAAATAAATTGTGATAGATTAGCTTAAAGGGAGAAATGAAGGCTTGCTGAGTAAGAGTGTCAGGTCTTTACATAACAACTTGGTGGTGGTATAATTGGTAAGGCAAAGCTAATGTGTGGGACAGACAGGAAGAGTTTTAATCATTTTTAAACAGACCATGTGGATGTTTTTTGATTAACCCTTTGTCACACACACGTCACGCAGGCTCTGGATCGAGAAATACGTTCTTCCTCACACACAGCAATCGGCACATTTTTGACTGTTAAGGAACTATGTCCTATGATTTCTTCATAATATTTATTGGCCACAGGTTGACTAAGTTGCTAGTCAAAAAAATTCTATGAATCATGAATTAAAATGCAAATAATGACTTTGGTTTATATTTAGATCAAAATAATAAAATAAAAAATCCATGCTAGTAATAGAACTCTAGCTTTGTCTAACATGTAGTATAGTCCCCAAACCCTAATTAGGATGTTTTCTAATAGAACATCCCACCTACTCTTCTACTTTTCACTTAAAGTAACAAATAGGTACCTGTAACAGACTAGATGAATTATTGATTTCTTGCTGGTTGTCATAGACCGCAACACTCATACACCAGACAAATAATACAACCAGCCAAACAGTCTTGCCACTTTAAAGTATATTAATAATTGTGTGTGTATGTTATGAGGATGTAAGAATTTGTATTTTACTATCACTCTTATGATATATAGCAGATGAATGGCTTAAGTATGAACAATTAATGTCCATTAGAATGTAAACTCTCATGAGTAAGGTCCTCTTAACCCTTTGCTCCTGTCAGTCCTATTTGTATTTACTATGTTAGATACGTGTGGTTTACTGTATTTGTTTAAATTTCATAGTGCTTATTTATTATTACTGTATGTATTTGTTTTCTATTAATGTACCCTTGCTGTACAGCGCTGTGGAATCTGTGGCGCCTCACACATAAATGATGCTGATGATGATGATAGATAACATAGATAACTCCCATATACCTTTGTAGGTTTTCAAGTTACAGGTTCCAAAATGTACCTAAAACTGGCACAGCCTTCTAAACAACTTTCACCTGAATGTTTTTGGAACCTCTGTTCCTCCTGTGTTTAACCAGAAAATACAGGAACGCCCCCTAGGCCGTCATACAAATGCAATCTGTGAGCCCATTGTAGATTGCTTTTTTTTATGTGGACTTTGATTTCATTTTCGGATTTCTCCACAAACCATTTAAGCTGCTGATTTAATTAGAGGTTTCCCACGGTATCTATAAGTATAAAAAGATAGGTGGAAGTTTGAATTTGTGTTGGTTAAAAAAATTTTTTAAAGATTAAATTAGTTCTTAGTTTGAGTTAATCTTTAAGCAGCAACTGATTTTTCAAGCTGAAATTTCAGCTTTTTGACCCAAAATGATACGATCTAAATAACATGATAGTCATGTGCGAGGGTGAATTTCTAATACACAATGTACCAGATCATTTCAATATGAATTTCCTAATAAATAACCTACTAATTGTAAGTGTAATAAACACACATTTTTTGTAATAAGGTCAATCTCAGCATAACCCCTGTGAATATTCCCCCTGGCAATAATAATACAATCACATTTTCTGTTTGTGGCAATATGTTTCCAGTTAAGATGGTTTATTTTATGTTTGTGTATATTTTTACCCTTTCATTTTTCCACAGTTTTTTTCCGCGTGAATTTTTAGTTCTACTCAAGGCCAATGAGCTACAGGAAACAAACTAAAAACTATAGTGATTTATTCCTTGAAAAGTGATTCACCCTTGTGTTGTAGGACAAGTTGTACATACTATTTGGATATTTTGTTTGTTTTTTCTGAAATATTGTTTAGAAAGCTTCAGGGGGGATTTGGGCAGAACACAAACAAGTGCACACTTAGCCAGTAAATAAGTATTTCTCAAATTGACTTAATTGATGTATTTAAAAGAGAATTTGCAGTACAAACTTATGCTTCAGTTACTTTGTGAAATAAAAAAATCACTTACCTTCTACTAAGGCTCTGCTGGGTAAAGGTGCTGATCACTGTTAAGACCTGCCTTTTCTATTATCTTTCCTATGGTTGTTAGGTGCAACTGTACATTGGTATCAGGGTGACTTACAATGCATTAAGTTATATCTTGTGGGTTAAATTAAATTCTTGAAAGTAGTTAAGAAAATAATTACAAAGAAGTGCAGTATGTTTTAATTGTTCACTTATTATCCCCATATAATGTACATAAATTAAAAAAGATATTTTCTTGAATATGGTACCAAAAGAAAGCTGCATCTGTTTAAAGAAATTAATTATTATTATCTTTTACTTCTAAGGCGCTACAAAAGGTCTGCAGCGCCACACATGAAATTTACAGTAGTATACAATAAATAGTACATAGTACACAAAAAACAAAATCATCATCATCATCATCATCATTTATTTATATAGCGCCAACATATTCCGTAGCTCTTTACAATTGGGGACAAACATAGTAAACTAATAAACAAACTGGGTAAAACAGACAAAGAGGTGAGAAGGCTGTGCTCACAAGCTTACAATCTATTGGACAATGGGAGTTTGACACATGAGGTTAAGTCTATATTTGCAGTCGGCCCAGCCAGACTGCAAAGGTATAAGTGACTCATAATCTAAATGATCCTGTCACACAACAATGTTGGTTAAGGGGTAGTTGTATAATGGGTGGTAATAGGGTAATGTAGTGAGGTTAAGAAGGTGGTTGAGGAATATTATAAGCTTGTCTGAAGAGGTGGGTTTTCAGAGAACCCTTGAAAGCTTGTAGACCAGAGGAGAGTCTTAATGTACGAGGGGGAGAATTCCATAGAGTGGGTGCAGCCCGAAAAAAGTCCTGTAACCGGGAATGGGAGGATGTAATGAGTGTGGATGAGAGACGCAGATCTTGTGCAGAAAGGAGACCATATAAAGACCAGTCCCTTTAAAACAGGTTATGCTGTGCTTACTGTACAATTACAAATTCAAACAATATTTTTCTAGTGGAAGCAGCACAAATTATAAATTCAGGATTGGATACAAAATCAAACTTATTGCACAACAATAGTCATGTTCTTTGAATCCTTCAACATTTTAATTGCAATGTGTTGTATAAGTAAGATAAGAGAACAAATGAATTCTTGCCTTTATAGTATGGCCTTTATAGTATTGCTTGTTTGCTTGAGACATCAAATATATACATTTTTTGTCCTGATACTTGGAATTTACTTACTTTAGATCAGCAAATAAGTAAAGCATTTGCTCTTTGTGAAATCAATGGATTAGAATAAAGAACATAAAGAGAAAAAGTCCAACAATAGCGAAAATGTATTTTTCCTAGTACCAATAAAGAAAAGAGTTAAACAGTGACATCACACGGGATACAGCAGACATTCCAAAGGGAATACTTACATTGTCTTTTACTTTTTCATGAAAACAACTCAACAATAATAATCGTGTGACCTGTGTTTCAGAGCTATTGACTCTTGTGAATGCAAAGAATTCAGAATTATAATGTAACCTAGGAAAACAAACGGCATGGGACAAGCATGGAACTGGATTGGAATGTGTGCTTGTTTAAATATGGTAATCAAGTGACCAAAAAAACGAATTTATTAGCTTCATTTTTCAACTGAATGTAAAAAATATAGAAGAGTTCAGTTATGCTACAATTTCGTTGATTGGTAAATAGACATCAGAAATATAAATAACAATAAAATGCAATTGTAGCCATATTTGTTGTAATAATATACAATTTTGAGTACTGTAATAATTACATGAATAAAAATTCCTTCTAAATGGAGAAGTCTGAAAACTCCAAAAAGACTGTAGACTTTTTGGGTCTTGGCAAGCTAGGTGTCCTGGGGGCCACAGAACAATTTCATAATTAGCATCTGCTATAAACATGCATTTAAAGCATACTTGCCTAATTTTTTAAGCCTCCCCTCTGGGAAAGGGAGGTCCAAGGGGCAAGTACAGGTAGGCTGACGACAAGATTTGTGTCATCATGAATCCAACCCCTGCTTTACAATGCCACAATTTGCATCATCACTCAGCAGGGATGACACGGTTTGCAACAATCCCACTTTGCAAGAAGATCAAGCAGGATCCAGAAGGGTGGCGCTACTGTTTCAGGCGTCCAAGAGAACGCTCCGAAATTTGTGAACCTCCCAAACATTTCTGGAGAGTAGGCAATTATGATTTATAGTTCAAGGAAACCGTGTCAGTTTGGTAAAAATATGTTCAGTGTAGTACAGAGTTGGGCTTGGTTTGAAACAGATAATGCTAGGTGGATGTAAGTATGGCAATGGACAGGAACTATGGAGAGGCTCACAAAGTGGAGGTCTGAAATATTTTTTTATTGGGCATGGTACATTAGATCCCTGGTTTCAGGAAGATTTAGCTGGTAAAGGCTCTTCACAATGTCATTCAATTTAACAAATAAATTAATACCAATATCAATATTGTGTTCCAATATTTGAGGGATGAAAGTAAAGTATATTCAAATTATTAAAAAAAAAATATATATTTTTTAGTTTATTATTCTCTAAATATGAATGAAATTACATGAGTATAAAAAACCTTATTTATCTGCATAACGCTATTCATTAGTATGAGTCATTTACATCTTTTTATTGTACATTAATGTAAAATTAAATAAATTATTTATCAATTATAGGTATTCTATAAACTCCAATGCAACACAGCAAGCTAGTGGATACATTCTCATGAAAAACTGAGTTAATGCTTACTTACTATTTAATAACAAAAGATACCCCAGACTTCAGCAAGTCAGTGTTCTGTTCAGTCATCAAGTACAGCTTTCTAAATTATATTTTCCCTTTAATTTAATTTAATCATGCACATATTGTATAAAATATAAATATTGGATTCTGACCTAAAGCATCCTCAATAGAGTAACTTTTTCTCTGGCTAGAGGGGACTAGCAAATGCTCCCAGATTTATGATGCCCTTTAGCTAGCATGGCTAGCTCATTTTTATTAACCATTTTGGAAATATGTTAATATTTTTAAACATTCCTGTAGAAAAAGTTATTGTGTGAAAAGATGAGCTGTGGGATCACCTTTGACATATCTCTTGGGGCTAGTCTGCTACGGGTCTGTGGTAGAACAAATGCAGAAGATGTGTTAGTCCTACGAGCCTGTAAATATGTGGTTATGTTGCATTATTCCGCCAGCTGTAGCCACAGTTTATCCCATGAACTTCATTTAAACTTATGATGGTCTTTTCATTCTAGAAGAGAAACTCTCTGGTAGTATAGACAATTGGGCAAATAAAAACTTGTAAGGGTCATGGGACTGTGAAGTGTACAATTTAATATCTTGACTATAGTCCCCATGCCCACTGGATTAGAAAAGACAGTACAAGCACATTGGGTTGACATACATTACTTCTGCACAAACTCGAAGGCATGCACACTATGAGATAATAACAATAATAATAATAATAATGACTATAATAATAATAATAATTGTTGATGGATTTTATGAATGTAGCAGTGTTGTATGGGTATAATGATGGGGGGAAAATACCCCTTCACACCACCAAGTATTATTTGCCTGGACAAAGGACTCCCTGTGGTCTGAAACAACTATTGGCATTAGGGTCCTTCCCCCATTTGAATATACCTGCTTCAAGAACAAGCTCCATTGTGAATTATGCAGGCATTTCCACTGTGTTTTACAGAACATATTTAATCCTACCCAATTGGAGTTACAGACTAAACGCTCTACCACACAAAAATAAACACTAGGGCTGGGGTCCGTAACCCCCAGCATGCTTGCCAGACTTGGCACATGGACCACTTCCAATGAAACGCATGCACAGAAGCACCTTTTCGGCCGACATGGGCTGCTTTCCTGAAGCAGTTCCAAGGTTTCTGGAACAGAAAATGTGTTTTCAACAGTAAGTAAGAGGAGCACTAAAAATTGAGGTGCACATCGAATTGCCATACTATTACTAGGGGGGACAACTATGTGGCATAGTATGAGAAATCGTGGTTATTGGTTCTATTAGGCGCCTCACTAAGGCATTCAGCTGTATATGTAACTTGGAATCTCCACTAATATTCAAAAACTTCAATACTGTAAACAAAAATGATACATACACTTGCGCTTCCGTCTCTGTAAACTGGAGTAATTGTATACACAGACCCCTTCTCCATAGAGAAATTATCTGCTACATGGATCTAGTTTCACCTTCAAGCAGGGTTCATGTGTACATACAAAAAAATATATGATGGCAAACATAGCGTAATATGTAACAACAAGGGTAAATAACAATGTCCACTACCACTATATAGAACTTGATTGTGATGACTAAACAGCAAACTTTGAAAATTCACCCATGTCCTTCTCACTTCCAGCCCCTTAGGGTATATGCCTATGAGTAAATGCTCCAACAAACGCTTCTCAAAATATAGTTTTATATAGTGGTGGTGGACATTGTTATTTACCCTTGTTGTTACATATTACGCTATGTTTGCCATCATATATTTTTTTGTATGTACACATGAACCCTGCTTGCAGGTGAATCTAGATCCATGTAGAAGAAAATCTCTCTGTAGAGAAGGGGTCTGTGTATATGATTACTCCAGTTTGCAGAGATGGAAGCGCAAGTGTATGTATCATTATTGTTTACATGTGTCATAGTATGATTAGTGGGGACAACTATGTGGCATAGTATGACTAGGGGGGACAACTATGTGACATAGTATGACTAGGGGGGACAACTATGTGAAATAGTATGAATAGGGTGGACAACTATGTGGCATAGTATGAATAAGGGGGACAACTATATGGCATACTATGAATAGTGGGGGCAACTATGTGGCATAGTATAAATAAGGGTGACAACTATGTGGCATAGTATGAATAAGGGGGACAACTATGTGGCATAGTATAAATAAGGGGGACAACTATGTGGCATACTATGAATAGTGGAGACAACTATGTGGCATAGTTATGAATAGGGGGGACAACTATGTGGCATAGTATGAATAAGGGGGACAACTATATGGCATACTATGAATAGTGGGGGCAACTATGTGGCATAGTATAAATAAGGGTGACAACTATGTGGCATAGTATGAATAAGGGGGACAACTATGTGGCATAGTATAAATAAGGGGGACAACTATATGGCATACTATGAATAGTGGAGACAACTATGTGGCATAGTTATGAATAGGGGGGACAACTATGTGGCATAGTATGAATAAGGGGGACAACTATATGGCATACTATGAATAGTGGGGGCAACTATGTGGCATAGTATGAATAAGGGGGACAACTATATGGCATACTATGAATAATGGGGGCAACTATGTGGCATAGTATAAATAAGGGTGACAACTATGTGGCATAGTATAAATAAGGGTGACAACTATGTGGCATACTATGAATAGGGTGGACAACTATGTGGCATAGTTATGAATAGGGGGGATAACTATATGGCATACTATAAATAGTGGGGGCAACTATGTGGCATAGTATGAATAGGGTGGACAACTATGTGGCATAGTTATGAATAGGGGGGACAACTATGTGGCATAGTATGAATAAGGGGGACAACTATATGGCATACTATGAATAGTGGGGGCAACTATGTGGCATAGTATGAATAAGGGGGACAACTATATGGCATACTATGAATAATGGGGGCAACTATGTGGCATAGTATAAATAAGGGTGACAACTATGTGGCATAGTATAAATAAGGGTGACAACTATGTGGCATACTATGAATAGGGTGGACAACTATGTGGCATAGTTATGAATAGGGGGGATAACTATATGGCATACTATAAATAGTGGGGGCAACTATGTGGCATAGTATGAATAGGGTGGACAACTATGTGGCATAGTATGAATAGGGTGGACAACTATGTGGCATAGTTATGAATAGGGGGGACAACTATATGGCATACTATGAATAGTGGGGGCAACTATGTGGCATAGTATGAATAGGGTGGACAACTATGTGGCATAGTTATGAATAGGGTGGACAACTATGTGGCATAGTTATGAATAGGGGGGACAACTATATGGCATACTATGAATAGTGGGAGCAACTATGTGGCATAGTATAATTAAGGGGGACAACTATGTGGCATAGTATGAATAAGGGGGACAACTATGTAGCATAGTATGAATTGGGGGCAACTATGTTGCATAGTATAGTAACAAAAGCAGTTCAAATATAGCGCTCCTCCCGAGCTGCTCTGTACTTATAAATAGGATTCCACTTAATCCAGAAGGCCATAAATAATGTAAAAATTATACGTACAAAGAGCGCTCAAGGGCATGAACATAGAGATGAGTGGAAGTCCTCCCTTTTGCTTTCACAGATGTACCAGCAAACATGTAAAATAAATACAACAATATAGTGCGATATCTATATCCTTAACATAAAATGAAAGTCCCAGAAATGTCCCAAATTAGGTAAAGGACCTCCTTTTGCACATCTATGAATGTACTAAAAGGGTTAATACGATATGTAGGTGCAAATTTCAAACCTTTTTCTAGGACCAAGCTTTCTTCATTTGATAGGGTCCTAGAACTCAAGTTGAAAACATCCTGTTTCTTACTCAAGGAGCTTGAACTAATAACTATATCCTCCAAATGTATTGGATTGGACATTTTCTTTTTATTTGCTTACTGATACATTCTTTTGCGAATAAGATCTCCTCCTCTATTCCCACGTCTAATTTTCTTAAGATCTACAAATGAAGGTTGATTATCAGTCATATCCTTCATATCCTTTGCCTTGATCGTGGTCCCTTGTCTATAAAAGATACTGAATCATCTGTGGAATGATATCTCTCTCTCCTGTCTTCTAAAATCCCAAATCTATTTGTGAGGGGTAATTTGAATTAATCCAATTTACTTTTGGTCTTCCCATATTTCCCATTAATCCTCCCCACTTTTCTCCAGAGGTATGAACTCTGGGCATTATCTTCTTGCATCTGATTTACTTGATCCCAACTAGTGGACTCATGATTTTGATGAAAATGATTGGATCTAGAATGTTATCGTCCTTTTCTCTTTCAGATTGGTATGTGAATGCTTGCTCCTTCTCCTCCCCAAAAGTAATTGGGGATTGCCAAATTATTAATTTCCTAATCTCGCATTTTATTTTGCGCTTCTGGAATATTTATCCTATCTCTATGGAATTTTCTCTTCTTCCAACTCATAATATCTTTAGAGTCTTTAAGGATTTTAGCTTCTATATTATTGGCCATACGTTTATAATCCTCTAAATCCTTAAATGAGGCAATCAACATACGGGATGTCTGAATATCATCTTCCAAGGTGATTAGCTCCCATCTTCTTTCTTTCAAAATGAGATTAATCAGAGAAAAAGAGCAAGTGTTTAAAATCTTGTTCCATTCCTCCCTAAATCCCATAGTGGGCTGAGCCAAAGGAAGGTTGTTTGTCTAATGTGAGTCCTTTGGGAACAATTTGTTCAGCAATATATTTCTCTAAGGTCACCACCTCCCACCAGATTATATTTTCCTTTAATAAGGTTTTTTCTAATCTCCTCATAACCATACTTAGATTTTCATCACTGGTGTTAAAAATATCTATGTCTCCCTGAAATATCTGATTAACCTGTTTGCATCTTGTTTCTCTATGTGAAAACATGGTGCAAGCTTAATTCGAACCAATAGTGGATACAGAAAATAGGTAACAAAAGCCAGTTCAAATATAGCGCTCCTCCTGAGCTGCTCTGTACTTATATATAGGATTCCACTTAATCCAGAATGACATAAATAATGTAAAAATTATACCGTACAATGAGCGCTCAAGGGCATGAACATAGAGATGAGTGGAAGTCCTCCCTTTTGCTCTTACACAGATGTACCAGCAAACATGTAAAATAAATACAACAATATAGTGCAATATGTATATTCTTAACATAAAATGAAAGTTGCACTATATTGTTGTATTTATTTTACATGTTTGCTGGTACATCTGTGAAAGCAAAAGGGAGGACTTCCACTCATCTCTATGTTCATGCCCTTGAGCACTCATTGTACGTATAATTTTTACATTATTTATGTTGCATAGTATGAATGGGTGGGCAACTATGTGGCATACTATGAATAGTGGGCACAATTATGTAGCATAGTATGAATAGTGGGGGAAACTATGTGGCATAGCATGAATAGTGGGGGTAACTATATGGCATAATATGAATAGGGGGGACAACTATGTGGCGTAGTATGAATAGGGGGACAACTGTGTGGGATACTATGAATTGGGGGCACAACTATGTGGCATACTATGAATCGAGGGCACAACTATGCATCATGATATGATTTGGGGGCACAACTATGTGTCATGATATGAATTGGAGGCACAATTATGAGGCATGATATGAATTTGGGGCTCAACTATGTGGCATAATAAAAAGTGGGGCACTACTGTGTCTGAATATAAATTGTGGGTTCTACTGTGTGGCATAACATGAACATTTCCTGGTCCCATTACTATTAATATGATATTAGCATCATAAAATAAGACATAATAAATGTATATATATATATATATATATATATATATATATATATATATATATATATGGCACATCTGGGCCTGACTAGATTTTAGCCGGCACACTGATAGAAAAGGTTTCCAGCCCCTGCACTAGGGTCTAGTTTGTAAGAAACTAATAGACTTACCAGTATGTTTTTGGACTCTGAGAGGAAACTTGAAGAGAATATACTAAGTCCATATATATAGTGCTCTTGGTTAAATTGAACCTGGGTCTAGTGCTTTGATTCAGCAATGATAACCACTGTAGCACATAAAACATCTAAACTACAACTTAAAAATTACTACAAAGTAAGTATAATATTATTAATAATATTTTACAATATTATTTATGCTCTAATAGAAAGACAGCAATGCATTTTAATTAGTATGTTATATATTATAATATTATTATTTACTTTATTAAATTTACTATTTAATACCTGTTCTGTTGTATATATTTGAGTAAATACATGGACACTGTGTAATTGATGTCTTTTTTCAACACAAAAACGTACATTGGCTTTCATGGACTGACCTCACTTCCTGTCACACAGATAACCCAGTCCTGTTTTAGGAAATAAGGGAGCCTTATGTACAAGCTGTGCGGGCACACACACAAGAAAATAACCTATGTGAATTTTAGTGCACTCTTTGTTTACATATTAGAAGCAAGCATACTAGAGCATAGACACTAGTTATAGTTAGTGACCACCAAGCAAGTCTTAGGGCTAGAATTACTAAGCTGCGAGTTTGAAAAAGTGGGGATGTTGCCTATAGAAACCAATCAGATTCTAGCTTTCATTTATTTAGTACATTCTACAAAATGACAGCTAGAATCTGATTGGTTGCTATAGGCAACATCCCCACTTTTTCAAACCCGCAGCTTAGTAAATCTAGCCCTTAAAGTCTTATTCCTGTGTGCAACTGTGTTCAGCCATCTTGAGAGTAATGTACATTATTTAAAGATAAACGGATATATTTACTAAACTGCAGGTTTGAAAAAGTGGAGATGTTGCTTATAGCAACCAATCAGAATCTAGTTATCATTTATTTAGTACATTCTACAAAATGACAGCTAGAATCTGATTGGTTGCTATAGGCAACATCTTCACTTTTTCAAACCAGCAGTTTAGTAAATATATCCCAAGGTCCAGATCTCTAATCAAAATGGGACTTGATATATGTGGATCTATTGGAGAACTGCATCAGCTGAGTGTAATGTTGCTCTAACTCCTATTGCATCATTCTGCCACCTCAGTCCACCAATCTAACCTTTGAGAGTCCCATTTTCTCTATTTGCTCTGAGATGTTATTACCATGGTGCACTGAAATGGCATTGGGGAATCCAGATATTACGCTCATCTACGGCAAGTTCTGCACATCAAGGGCATGATTCATGTTGGGACATATGTCTATTTGCGTAGCGTGTTTTGCGTGAAATAGTTCTGCCCATGCCCATAAATGGACCTTAACCAATGAATGCAATTTATGTCCGAACGCAAATGACACCCATAGTAAGAGTGCACTGAGAGTGTTCTGACCCAGATATAGCCCAGTTAAGTCCTGGGCTTCTTGTAAGTACGCTTGGTTTCAGCTGTATCATTTGTACCAGCTACAGGGCAGGTGTAAGTGTCGGCTGATAGTGATGACTGACACGGCATAGTCGTTGTTTTAAAAAGTACACATATGTGTGCCACTAGCCAGCACAAAACATGTGTATGCAAGTAAGATAGGCTTTAAAAACATATTATATATATATATATATATATATATATATATATATATATATATATATATATATGTATATATATATATATATATAGTACGCATTGAAATCATATTGATTTATGTATTGAATGTAAAAAATTAAAATGTTTTCTTTGCAAATTCAAATTTATATTGACGATTATACAATTCATTTATTTTATAATAGAGTATTTTTTGTATGTGTTCTGATGTGACCTTATATTGTCAGTCTACATTAGACAAGTACTGTTTAGGCAGCATTTACTTACACCCACATTAGGCATCTTGTGATCCAGTTCAATGTGAATGCAATCAGAACTACGCAAGTTACATACTCTTTTTTTAAACCACAACTTGCATGGAAGTTGTATCCAACCATTAATTAGGCCCCAAATGCTCATTTGTGGAAGCCCTGACCCAAAGGGAGGTGGGTTCCAGTAAAGATATGAGAGATAGGAAATGAATAAACACATTTTTTTAGAAAGTGGGATTGTCTCTTCGTAAATGGAGAACAAAGTGCAGACATACTTGTACAATGATATCAGTGATAAGTTGTGCTATAAAAGTAACCATATGTTCAGCACTTGTTAACCCACCAATGCACCTTTCACAGCCCACAACCAATAATGTGTCATTTCCACAGGAATGTTTGTCACATTCTATCTCCTAACATAAGCAGAATGTTCTGTGAGGCTGTATTAAATAGCCAGTTTACACTTCTGAACATCTGTATCTAAAAAGGCCACAATGGATTTGTTCTTCACATTAAAAAACACCCAAATCAACATGTTGCTGCAATTGTTCTTTTAGTGAACCCTGTCCCGTAAAAACTCTGCCAAGCTTTTGTGAGCAATGAAGAATATGTTTATGAAGTCTTACCAATGATGAAAGATTCTCCCAATATCGGAAAGCCAAAAGTGATGAGTCACTCTAGTACTATATTCACTGGACCATTCTTTTCATAAGAATTACAAGAATACAAAAGAAACATGTTGAGCCAGTCCCACAGATTGTATCATCGTATTGCAGCCTGAATCACCACGATGCAATCAGCGCACTGCTTTTTGTAGTTTACTATGTGATTTGAGTCATCAAAGTACATCTGAAGTGATAGTTTTACATCATATAATGTTTTGCAGGCATTATAAATTAGTGTCTTTACTGCTTAGCAAATCCCACTAGGCAGAATCGCTCCAGCAAAGGGTTGAGGTCAGAAACTGATTCTCTCTATTCTGGGATACAACTAACTTCATTTCAAAACCATATAATGCCTTGCGCTTTGCCATAAGGATTTGATATCTATCACTAATTACTTATTTTGCTTATGTAGGGTTTCTTGGCATTTAACATTTTTGCATTGCATAATAACTGAGTCACTATATTCCTCAGAGATGGAGGAAGCCATGATGATCTCATCTCCTGTGAGTTTGGTCTGATATGAGACATGGGAAACAGAAGGCTTCCTTTTTCTGGGGGAGGCAGTCCCTTGGGAAACAGCTCTGAACACTTGTTATCCCTTATGTGGTGAAATTGTGGGAAAGGACATAAGGGAGACAATATTTAAAAATCGTAGACAATGCTAGTAAAAAAAAGTGACTGTTTCAACTGGATATTACTACCACTGTATAATAAAATGTATGCATAGGACCTGATTTACAGATAGCCCAACTATTTTTCAGTTACATGTAATTCTAAATTGCAGCCTCCCAAGCCTGGAGCGGTGGTAGTCATTTCACTGACTACCACCAGCCCGATACTACTTCCCCTGGATTACCCGACCGCCACTTTTCCTACATCGCTGTGAAGACCAATGTTTATTATACTGATTTGGAAGAATTGCGATCACATAACAAAGCGGCAGCTGTACATGACGTCAGTTTTAGAACCGACAGCCTTAATTGTGGCCTTAAAGGGATAATTTAAGGAGGCGTGGGGTCCACAATGTATTTTAGTAATGGTTTCCAATTATACAGGCAGCGCCTCCTTAAATGATGCACAAATAATGCTGTCGGTTTTAAAATTTACGTCATTTACAACTGTACAACTGCCACTCTGTTATCTGATCGCAATTCTTCCAAATCAGTATAATAAACATTCGGCTTTGCAGTGATGTAGGAAAAGTGCCGGTCGGGTAATCCATGTCGGGGTAAGTACTATCGTGTTTCTCAGCCTCGCTTTAATGTACCACCCCCACCTGGGGAGACTGATCGGGGTTGTACAAGCACATGTTACTTACAGTAGGGCATGCACAAGTAAGTACTGTACCACTTATGGTCTGTCATGTATTGCTAAGATTTTGATGGTAGCCACCTACCAGCAGTTGGCGCTACTGAGCAAGGAGGGGTGGAGTTTACCACGCTCCTCGTTTTCACCAGGGACCTCTGCAAGGGAGTATGGACTCAGCTGCAAGGAGCATGCAGGTCGTGGCCCTCGATGTCAGTTGCTAGTGAGGTGGGCGGTGAAAAGAATAGTGAAACAAGCTGGGTCAGTAACTGATATCACGAGATATCAGGAGCCCAAATCGAATATCCAAAGAGTAGTCAGCAAGCCGGGACAAACCAAAAGTATAATAGCCAAATCAGGTAACCAAGAAAAGTAGTCAGGAAATGAGCAGCAGTCAGAAGCAGGAGTCAATGAGGAAAACTATGCAGGTGCTGGAGCTGGATGTGACCCAATATTCTGGTAGCCATATGCTGCCAGAGTCAGCTTTCTATATGGGCCGAATAGGGCGGTGAGTGATGTCACTGACCGCCAATTTGACGGGTAGCAGTGTGTCCCATTGCCTAGCAACGGACATGCGCACAGACACTGAACGGTTACTGGAGGAAGTAGATGGAACTTGCATCTCGTTACTAGACAACGAGATGTGTTGATCGGAAGGGGGAAAGAAGGCGTCTATTCCTGCAGGGAGGCAGATGAGCGGGGATGGCGTCTGACATGGTCCCAGTAAATGAAGCAAAGACTGTTAAGTTGCTACACAACACTTTATGGTGTATTTCCAGACTTGTGTCAAAGAATAACTTTTATATCCTCCGCACTAGAAAACTTCTGATGCAATTAACTAAATCTTACCCATTCTATGTAATACCAAATGTCTATGGAATATTAATATGTCAAAGTCACAACATGAAATTGAAGGGAAAAAAAGACAACACTTTTAGTTCAGCCCAAAATAAGACCACTCTATTGTAATATGAAGCATCACACAACTACTGTAGGTAACTGTCTCCACAAAACTACACACCAAACTACTCTGTTGATATTAGGATAGTAAGTTAGATTGAAAGTTTTAGAGATGTCCTTCAGTGGTAGGGTATTACTTTCAGGAAAGTAACATATGCCTTTACTCCAGTATATGGTGCTTTATGGAATGAGAGTATCGATGGACTATAAAACGGACATTTTGAGAGGCATAAGACTATGATTACTAGTGTCACAGTGTTGATATTTGAAGATTATAAATGTTTTTATCGGTAATCAGACACTTAAGAAGTATATGGAGTTAGGCGTGGATAGTCTTGGTCTACATCTGGCTCTTTGGAGAGGGACAATGTAACAACTAGGTAGAAGATGGAAGAGGGGGGGTTACTAGTCTTTCTGGCTACTGGGAAGGGGACAATGTAAAACAACTAGCTAAAAGATATAAAGGGGAATGTGTCACGATTCTAGCAGATCCAGTGGCTCCTCTTTCTCCAACCTGAATTAGCGCTGGCAGTAACAGAGGCGTGGAGCCTAACAAACCCTCGGTTTTCATCAAGGACCCCTACAAGGAGCTTTGGACTTTGCGACCTGTAGTCCGCAGGTCTCAGCCCTCCAGATTAGTACCAGGCGAGACTTGTAGAGAGAACACAGGTACTAGAGAGAGACAAACAGGTGTAGGACCAAGGGAGCTTCCAAAGAGCTGCAACGGACAGGTGGACAGCTGGGAACTGCCAAGCTTAAACAGGTAACAAGTGAAATAGTCTGCGGACAGGAAACTGCTGGGACAGCGGAATAATACACACTGGTGCAATGGACTGCGGGCAGGTAACCACTGGGATAATGAAGTAGTATACACAGGTGTGATGATCTGTGGGCTGGTAGCCATTGGTATAGCGAAGTAGTACACACAGTAGCGATAGTCTGCGGCAGGTAACCACTGAGATAGTGGAGTAGTATACACAGGTGCGATAGACTGCGGGCAGGTAACCACTGGGATTGCGGAGTAGTACACACAGTAGCGATAGTCTGCAGCAACCCGCGGAATAATACACACTGGTGCGATGGACTGCAGGCAGGTAACCACTGGGAAAGTGGAGTAGTATACACAAGTGCGATAGTCTACGGGCAGGTAACCACTGGGATAGTGGAGTAGTATGCACAGGTGCGATAGTCTGCAGGCAGGTAACCACTGGGATAGTGGAGTAGTATACACAGGTGCGATAGTCTGCGGGCATCTATAATTGAGAACAGGAGGCCACGTCTTAACACAAGCGGGGTGACTGATAAAAAGAACAGGCACAGACAAGTGAAGGGAGGTGCCTTAAATAGAGGAAGGAGATGAACCAGTCTCCAATGAATGAAGAGCAGGGCAGTTAAGGGAAAGCAGCATGGCGGAGGGCAGGACAGAACTTCAGGGATGTGCGGCAGGCAGGTAAGGGCGCTGGACCTCGGGCACACAAACCGAGGCTCCGGCTTGTGACATCAGCACACATGACCACAGGTTCAGAGCTCTTAAAAAGCTATGTGTCTCCTTTTGTACAGAGCAGTATTGTGGCACAGTATTCTCCACCTGTAGCACAGGGAAAAGCAGAGGGAGCGCACTGGACTGTGGGTTCAAAAAGTAACAGCCGGACTCCGATGTGTGACACAATATTACAATTGGGGACAAACACAGTAATAAACAAACTGGGTAAAACAGACAAAGAGGTTCTGCACGCAAGCTTACAATCTATGGGGCAGTGGGAGTTTGATACATGAGGTTAAGATCATGCTTTTTGGCATACCTTTGTGATTTCTGATTACCTTTGTTATCCACTATCCTATTTTCCTATTAGTCACCTCCTGGTTAATTTATTATTAATTTAAATTCTTTTTTACAATACACAGTTCCACACACAAGAATGGTTTGTAATGTGGGAGGTTATGAGTTATTCTATGCTTCCAATGGGACGATTCTTTTCTATATAGATGCAGTTGATGTGGGAAAGGGCATGTATATGCACATGTGTGTGTATAAATGCAACAGATGATACCTGAAATAAAGGCAATGTGGATGGTAAATAGTGTAATTAATGTAGATTAATGCAGATTAGGGGGATCCTAAAACGGTAGTAGGCAGAACTCTGAGATTACATTATTACTCTTTCCACAATGCGCATGTCCAGCTGGATACGCAAACCCGCAAAAGTATATACAAAACATTTTATGAGGATAGCCCCCAAAAGCAGATGATGGGCATGAATCAATGCTTGTGCAAGATGGGTAAACAGGCACATTTGCACATAATGTAATGCTTTGCGCAACTGCATTTCATTTTTGCCAATGCTATAAATTATCCTTAGTGTTCTTTAATTTATCTTTCAATTGTAGCCTAAGAAAGAAAGAAAGAAATAAGTATTTTCCTATCTTGACAGTGAAACAAATACTTTTGGTTTTAACAGAAAACATGTTAATGCAATTACTGTCAGAAATATAATCAGTGTTCCATCCTGCTCTCTGATTCATCATCCCACCTCATATCCATTTCAGGATCTTACAAATACCTTGTCTTTTCTGCCAGTACGTTAAACCAGACACAGTAGAAAAACAATAACTAAAATAACCCATACCCTAGATTTATGCAGAGGGATATCCAACGCTTGAGCACGTTTTATGCTCTGACGCTCTTTGACTGATGTTGAATTGATTGTTGACTGTCAACGAATACTGTAGCATAAGTAGACCTGGATTTTAAATCCCAAGCAACTTTGACTGCCCTAACCCCATCACAACACTGCTTTTTCACTTTAAAGTTGTGGAGACAGATTTATATTTTACTGTACCTTCCATTTTACATGCAATAAACAGGCCCAAATGACTGTGATAAGTTTTACTAGACTAGAGAAAAGCCCTATTTCTGTAGAAAACGGGCTTCTAACAGGGACTACCTCTGTGCTATCGGGAAGAGGTTATCCAGGTGTCTCCGGCAAAATCTTCCCCGTGTAAAGCACGGGGAAGCCTATTTAACAACACAGGTACCGTAGCAATACTCTGCATGGCGATAGTAGAGGATATTCATGGAATAATGCTTTATTTGTATATTTAAATAAAGCATTTTTTTTATCTGATCAGAATACCAACCAATTAATTCATTTTTTTAAATATTTTTTAGAATCTTTAAAAAAATGTTTTTTAATTATTTTAGACGTGATTTAGGCTTCCACTTCACAAGACTGGCTGGCAAAGTGGTAAAACTACTCTTACCAATGCCAGCCAGCATCATCTGGTAGCACTCAGCTGTTCCGGCAATATATTCTTGGTTTATTGTGACAACAACTGATTTTCTATCGCTGAAATAAGAGACGATACAAAATGTTTGATAGTGTTGCATAAAAGGACTTAAAAGGACTTTACTCAATAGGATGGACAGTCACTGTCACAGTCACATTTCCCAGGCAGCAGTAGATAATGTAAAGTTTGGCTTGCTGGGAAAGCTCACCTGCCACGTTTGCTCGGGTTCCTTCCAATCACCACCGATCTCCTTGCCAACCGTCACCTCATCCCATCTATTAAAATAAATAAATAGATTCTACCAGAAACATACAAATAAGAATAACCATAAAACAATTTAAATAGTAGACTGCCAACTGGAAAACCTAAGAAAAATCTGGTAAAATAAAATTATGGTGGTCAGCCCTGGGTTTGCACCTATCAGGGCCGGATTAAGGGAATGGAGGCCCCTCGGCTAAGGGGGCCTCCATTCCCCCATGAGGGCCCCCCCCCTCTGTGACCCGAGCAAAACCGCCCCCCCCCGTGATCCAAGCTGCCCGCCCCCTCCCCCCCCCGCACTTACCTCCTTCTCCGGCGCGCTGCACGCTCTTTACTGAGATCTCGTGAGAGTGAGACTCACAAGATCTCCTCAGTAAGGAGACTACAGCACGCCGGGGAAGGACTGCAGTGAAAGTGCTCAGCAGCACTGAACGCGCCGGGGGCGCCCCCACCCCCGATCAGTCAATACTGCTGTTGAGCACTTTCAAGGGCCCCCTGGATGCCATAGGCCCCTGGGCTGTAGCCCAGTTAGCCCTATGGTTAATCCGGCCCTGGCACCTATGTGACTTTTCCAGACCCTCAATCTCTAAATTAAAAATAAAAACATGTTTCTGGATTTATCTTACAGTTAAGGACTGTGGTATTTCTATTAACACTGCTGCAAGCCAAGAATTATACAACAGATATTAGAACAGAAAATTATTTCTCACCAATACATTACGCCTTTGAATACTGGTCACAGATTTCCATAAATCAATAGAAAGTTGCATGGATCAGACCAGCAGAACTTCAGATACTGTGAGGTTACCAGCTAAAATGTACCTGGGTCTCTTGAGGTATTTTATTTTCATATAATTGTTTTTATTTTACAACTGAAAACATCCTATCAATTATTTTAGATTGATTTTCAAACAACCATGCAACCAGAGGGCGATATAGTGCGCTCTTAAAGGAGAACTCCGCCCAAAATAACTAACCATGTTCTGAGCTACCCGCTAAATCCTATTGTAGTTAATATAGAAAGGGTGGGATTTAAGCTAGTTTTAAACAAAATTTATTTCGATTTTAATTTAATAAATATATCCATCACACAAGTCTACTTTAAGATGTAGCAGAAACCAATAATAATAATATTTGTAAATTATAGTATCAAAAATTGTGAGATATGAATTCCATTAAATAGGTGTTTGGAATTGCCACCAAGAAGTGAAGGGCTATAGCATATAAGGAAGTGTATGTACCACAATGTTTCTTAACCAAAAATACTGAAAAGTCAGGTTTGGAAACAGTAAAGCTGGGACTGGCCTTTTCATTTTGCTTAGTCCTGCCTGGGTAATAACAATTACATAAACCCCTGTTTGCTTGGTGGGTGGTGATACTCTATTCTCTCAGCAACAACTACGACAGGAATACTCTTAGGTCTGCCAGCCAGCTCCTTCTCAGTCTCTCTCACCTCCGTCTCCTGGGAGTGATCCGTAAATAGATGCCCTTGCGCATACAGGCATAGTAACAAGTGCATGTATTACAGTGACAGCTGGTGTAGGGGTTTCCAGTGTTTAAACATATGGGTGTCAGGCAGTCTGGCTTGAGCAAAGGAAATAAAGCAAAACTTTATTTGTCTCCTCTAAATTCACACTCTAGTACACAGTGTTATTTTGGGCAATACCATTGTTATAGAGAAGAGTTGACATTCTCACATAGTGGGATTGTCACTCTAGTTCTCACTTTTCTGCCCCTTCACAGTTGCAGTCATCCAAGCTTGCCAACCCTGAGGTACTGGTTAACATCTTTCCATTGTTGAAGTTAAATAATTGGATGAAGGTGGTAATCAATAACTTATGTACACTAATATCGGTCGTGATGCGATTAATTCACAACCAAATAATAATCTTAGCAAATAACAACATGTTTGGTCTCATTCTATTCGCAATCGCATGAGAACGTTTCCGGTATTATTTATGTAACGTCCGCACATTGTGAACGCGAGTTATAACTAATATTACTTTTTATATTACAACACCATAAAATAACCAGTTTATACAGGTGCAGGGGCGGGAGCCTGATGAAAGGACACCTGGCCACACATGGAAAGATGACACCCACCTCAAGGAACAATGATCAGATGAATCAACCAATGGATTGTCGAGTTCTTGAGAGGACATGACCCATCGACCTATGAATGTGGACCTTAGTACTGTAACTGTGTATCTTTGTGTATCTTTGTGATGTCACTGCTTTTTATGGTTGTACAGTGTACAAATTGTTCACCTCTGGCTTTGGAAACCAGAGCGTTCTCATTGAAGCTTGTGTTGATGCCAACGGCGCAAGTGTATGCATGCATTACTTTGCCCAGTGATCTATGTTGCAAATAAAACCTTTGTGCCCTTTGGAGAGTTAATAGGCTAATCATTCCACCTGAGTATATTAGATGGTTTACATAGATAAAAAGGGAACAACATGTAAAATATGAGTTCGTCCTGAGTGATTTTTTCGAAATTTTTCTGCTGAAGGGACGGTCCTTTCTTTGGACCCATATTCCTATATACACTGCCTTCAAAACTCACTAAGCCCCCAACACTTTTTTCACATTTTGACGCCACTGATTATGAGCTTGAAATATTTTGAAGAACATTTTTGGTACTGATCCACACTGTACCGAGTACCATGGCAAATCTAAATAAATAATCCAAAACCTGTTTCAACAGCAGGCGCACCTTTTAGCTGCAAAATTCAGATTCAGTAGCAGTGATGGAAGATAATATATATGGGTCAACAATCTCCAAAGCATTTCTCCATGGATTTAATGCAGCAAGGACTGGCAGTCTTGTCATAATGAATGGAAAAATAAATGGTGCTCATTACAGACAAATCCTGGATAAAAAATGCTCCCTTCTGCCAAAAAGCTCTCACTAGAGAGGACGTTTGTCTTCCAAAAGTAAAATGATCCAAAGCACACTGAAAGAACAACATTGGAGAGGCTTAAATGAAGAAAATAGATGTCCTTAGGTGGAACTGTCATAGTCCTGACTTTAATCCAATTGGAAATCTCTGGCAAAACCTCAAACTTGCTGTCCAACTAACCTGACCCAGGTTGAGCAATTTTGCAAGGAGAAATAGGCAAATATTTCTCCATCTCAGCTTTCAAAGTCAATAGAGAGAAAATGATCCAAAAGACTACTGGCTGTAAGAGCTGCCAGAGGGGGTTCAACTAAATAATGGCCAAGGTTAGTGAATACTTATTACATAATGATATTTAAGTTTTTTAGTTTATGAATTATTATCTTTCCTGTTCGGACAGACTCCGAAGCATAAACAAGAATTATCTTTTTTTTTTTTTTAAAAAAAAAAAAATCCAGGCTGGGAGATTTTTAAGTGAGAGAAATGGGTGCTGCATACTTTTTCAAGCCACTTCTCTGTTTCCTTGTTTTGGTCAGTAATATAAATATCTATATCTACAAATATTCAGTGGCTCTCAAAAGCTAATGTGTATTACTGGTTTCTGAGATCAACATAATTCACATAATTATTTTCACCTTTAGTGTTTTGCAGCATTTGAGGCTTTTTGTTGTAATATGTTTAGCTTTTATGTAAAAAAGTGCTATAGTATTTGTATGTTTCTGCGCACTTTGTTTATTTCAGGACTGTCAAATATCCCAGGTTTTTCAGGAGTTTTCAGAATTTGATAGAGCTGTCTGACAGAGAGCATTACCCGGGCAGCAGTAAGTCCCTAGATTGGCAGACATGTTATAGCCACCATATTGAGATCTGAATTATGTAGTAGACAAACTAAGGCATAGTTGCCAACTATTGAGATCTCCCCTCCGGGAGGGGAGAGCCCGCTGCCAATTTCTGGTGGCGTGACCATGTGGGTTGCGCCATTAGGCCCCGCCCCTCCGCTGTCCATCACCATTTTCAGCCTATTGCACCAGGGGGTGGGGCCACAATGATGCATAAGCCCTGATCCAATCCACTTCACTAATGAAGTGGGTAGAATACGGGAGGTTGCCCTCACTCTCGGGAGTCCGGGAGGTCTTCCACAAATTCGGGAGTCTCCCGGAGAGCAGGCAACTATGAACTTAGGTTTGAATTTGGCCTCGAAATTACAAATTGCAATGAAAATTTCACTTACTATTTATATCATTGAATTAGTTAATCATAACAATTTGCTCCAATTCACCAGATTCTAATGCTGACCCTCCCCTCCTGCTTTCTGTTAGACATACAGATTCTCTAGCTGGTTGATATCGTATTGTATCAACTGGATAGAATATGTTTACACCCATATAGCTAATGCCACTAATGACAAGTACATATTAAAATTAGTGTAACTCTGCTGGAGCACCAGGAGCCGAAAGTGAAGTTGGGATTGGCAAGATGGTGCTGCCGAGGTCACATTACAAACTACATCTCCCAGCACTGTTGAATTCCCACCATGTTATTTACTTTCACTGTTAAAGTGGTCCATATTGAAAGTCTATACTGTTTCATTGTATTACAACTGATTATATTCACTGCATTGTTCGTGCCCTGTTTGTTTGTTTATTTGTGGCTATCACCGACCTTTTATCCTGTTCTTAATCACCATTACCTACCACTCTTGCTCTTTAATAAATGTGCCGAGGTGGCTTTTACAGAATCTACAAGACTGTGTGCCCAATCAGGTACCAGGGGTCTCCCAAGTTGTCCCTTGTTGAATGAGTCCACTACCCATATGCCCCCATTCTGGTGGAGGCAATACATCAGAGAAGTAAGTGAGAAGGGGCGCACACACAAACCACATATCACCAACACCCCTCTTAGAGACGAAGTGCTGGGGAATTACATCAGGATTTATGCCAGTAAGTGTTGATATCAAAATGTTTTGCATTGATATTTGTACACTTATATAGCTAATGGCACTAATGACAAGTACAGAACAAAATGGGTTTTGGCTTCAGTCAGTGTGTTCTAGATGTCATGTCCTGTGCTGGTTCAGTCCCTGAGTTACTCTGCTCTCTGTCACTGTTTCAATTCATGCCACCAAGATTTCACACCACCAAGAAAAATCTGGTGCTCTGGCACTTATACTGAGAGCCTTGGGTTACAACAGTGCAGCCTCTACACAGTTAGCCACAGGCTCCCTTTTTATTATCACTTCATCTGTGCAGATCTGTATCAGGGAATGTCTAATGACCTGCTGCTAGTAATGAGCTGCCAGCACCTGTGGCTTGTTACCAGAGGCTCAGGCCCACACACATAGCTTCATGTAGACTACTACCTCTCTGGCTCCTGATCCTGGTCTCTCGGATGACTACCTTCTCTGGATCTTAAACCATGGCTCTCAGATGACTACCTCTTTGACCTGGGACTCCATACCGTTCTCTGGACATGTTATATCTTGATTCCCAGTCTCACCCTCTTTGCTTAAAGGTACAGGAAACCTTTTATCACCTAGACTGTTCCTGCAATTGAAATCCACAATCATTATCTATTGAGATCACTGCTGCACTGGAAACATTATAGCCCTTGTCTTTGAGCACTATCACATACATAGCACTCAGGGAGAAGGGAGAGGAAATAAGACTGTACGATCTGGTAGAATCACAGAACTGTGTTATCAGTCGTGGCTGCTGTGATGCATCTGAATTGCCTCAGTAATGTGGTTTAAGGTTGTTTCCTTGGTGATCAGGTAGTTTCATCACTTGGCGCAATCGTGTTGGAATCAACTGTTTAATGTGTTCAATCAATGCATCTGAAACACAATCTGTCAGTCATTCTTTGGGCTGCTGCTATTGGATACTTGTTTTTTAAAAGGTTTCCTGCTCCTGCTTCCTGTGCTGGTTATATTTTAAGTCTGCCAATGTGTGCTTGTCTCTATAGTTCTTCATTTGGAGATCTTGGATTTAGATTTCGGCTTGGATTTGTAGGTTTTTGCATGTACTCTGCCTGCCCCAACCTCTGGATCAGGGCCATCTTAACAACATTATGGGCCCCCGGGCAAAGCAGTGCACCGGGGCCCCAAGATATAGATATAGATATAGATATATAGATGTATACAGATACAGATATAGATATATATAGAGAGAGAGAGAGAGAGAGAGATAGAGATAGAGATAGATAGATGTACTTGCTCAGTGACCCTTGTAGGTTTTTTTTGCAGGTTTTTTACTTTTGCAGGATTATTTATTCTCATTAAGAGCCGTGCCTATGGGGCCCCCTTGCCCGTGGGGCCCCCGGGCAGCTGCCCATCATGCCCAATGGAAAAGATGGCCCTGCTCTGGATTGCATTTAGATTTCGCTCTAACTCTACGTGCCATGAGCTTTGGACTGTATTGTGAACTTTACTAGAACTCAGTCAGACCTGACTATGAATTTGGATTTGACTTCTGTTATACAATCTTTTTTTCTGGACTGTTAGCAGACACTGGTGCTTGTTCTCCTTGGGGCCTCCCTGTGTCATGTCCTAACTGCACGATACTTGTCAACCAAAGCCTGCACTACCTAGAATTTAAGATATGGGGACATCCTATTGGTGAGCAACTTGTGTTCTATAAGAACGGTGACTGCTAAAGGTGAATCCCTCTGCAGGTCCTGCAGGTCTTAGAGTTGACATACCAGTATCGTAACAGTCTGCACACGCAGCAGAGCTTTAAATAATGTTAAGTAATGCTAGAGCGCTACTTAAATAATCAGTTCTGCACACGTTTGGAGGTTGTTAAGTAATGTAATATAAGTACATAACTTATGACCTTAAGTAACACTCATGCGTTACTTTGAGTTGGCTAATTTGCATAGAGAATAGTTAATTATTTAACTTTCCTTTTTAACATCATTTACTTAGTTAAACAGGATACCCTTAAAAGGGACTTACTTAAGGAAGTTAAGAGCATCTGGGGGAAATGTTCTTTTTGCCTTTCGAAAGAAAAAATATTTTGCACTTTAACCCCAGATCATTTCCTTTGCATAATGACATTACCATGGGAGTGAGATATTCAAAATGTTAAGCTGAGTAAGACAAATGTTCCTGAAAGAAGATTGCAACTTATCCTAAATAAACAATACATCTCTAAGGTTCCATGTGTCTGGTTTTCCGAGGTCAGGACAGTATTTTGCAGTTCTAAATATCTGACTCAGTATATCCCAAAATTAAAGTGTACGATATGGATTAACAGCAACTATTTACTAAAATGTTAATCGTGTTGTTTTAGAATATGGAGTAGAAACAATTTATCATGGTTAAAAATTGGGCAAATTTCTGCCAGTTCCGAGGTTCTGAATCAACTTCAGAAACAAATCTCAGGGGATTATTGTTCATTGGGAAAATTTTCATTAGAAAATCTCTTTTTTGAACAACAAATTCTATAAAATGTCAGAAATTACAAACTTAACAATTACTGTTCAGCATCCATTAAAACAGCTTTTGTTTTATCTTCAAAATTACTTTTTTTTTAAATGACTTTTCTGTTTGAAACAGAAATAGAAAATTTGGAAATCAATTTGCTGGGAAGTCCCAGTATGGCTTATATTGTGGTGAAATAAACTGCAAGAGATTTACCTTACTACCAATTTTGCCAAACTACACAATCTCCCAGTTTATTGGTACATTCATAAGCTGTTGACATGAGATGCTTTGAAAGTATTAACCATACTTGCCAACTCTCCTGGAATGTCCGGGAGACTCCCGCATTTTTGGTGGGTCTCCCGGACTCCCGGGAGAGTGTGGCAATCTCCCGCATAAGGGCCAAAATGCCGCGATTCTCAGGGAATCGCAGCATGGGCCCCGCCCCCTCTGTCAAATGACGCGTTTTGCGTCATTACGCCGCGGGGACAAAATTACGCAATTTCGGAGCCCCACCCCCACACGCCCACCTGCAACAGAGAGTCTCCCGGACACCAACTGAAAAAAGTTGGTAAGTATGGTATTAGCCTAAAGTTGATCTGTAACCTACACATAGTGAATGCACCCATTGGGTGGGCTGTATCTGTATGCAGCCTATAAATTGCTAGGAGCTAGTGACATCGCTGAGACTGTGCTTGACTAATATTCATGGGATCTAACTCATACATACTTGTTCCTTTATAGGCTAAAATCTCATGATCAGTCCAAAGGGACAGGTTCACTTAAATTGATTTGGTGTTTCAGACGTGCATTCCAATGCATAACACCCAGTGAGTGATATCAATTTCTAAAAGTTGTTGAGTACATATATACGGAGTCAGAAAGACAAGGCTAACTCATTAGGTGTTTGTTGCCTCACAACAGGTAGAGCCACAGAAACATCCACTGGGAAGCATTAAGATAAGATTTTAGGACAGACCGTAGCAACCTGTGCTCTCCAGGTGTTGTGAAACTGTATGCAAGATTTGCCAGCCAATACCTGTCAGGGTGTGCTGGGACTTGCAGTTTCACAACACCTGGAAAATTAGGCCTGCACTAGGAGCATTTAATAAACTAGCAAATAAGCTATAATGAATTTAGAATTAATTTTTAATAAAATTGGCTTCTAAGAATGTAAAGATGGCTGTAGAGCGACGGTGGCCTATAAGAGTAGCACATTGGATCACTAATTTTATTTAAGAATGCACACTGGTTGGATATTTCACAGTTGGTATGGGCAGCCATGTTTTCACTTTAGCACATGATAACTTTTCAAAAGCAATAAAAAAATTAAAAACATAAATAAGACCTAGGCCCTTTGACACATTACTATAACAAAAAATAAGTTAAAAAAAAATAAAATAAGCTACATTTGCACTTGTCAGTAAGAAAAAAATCAAAGTCAGGGAAAAAGCCTCTTTCCTGTCACTATAATAATACACACCAATGATTTTGGGATTGTTTAGGCTTGTGAACACCTTACTTATAATCCCTGAGCTTTCTTGGTTATCGATATAGTTTCTAGTTATGGACAATCTTTGTTATGGTATAATAATGTGACATTAAAAATATTAGTCCTTACTATAAGAGGTTTGCTGGGCTTCTGGTCCCTCGTTTGCACACCCTCTTCAACTCAATCATGACTGGGGGTTCTTGGTCCAGGGATTCTTTGGAGGCTCGGATCTCGGTCATTCATAAAGAGGGTAAAGATGTTCATGACTGCGCTAGTTATCGCCCTATCTCCCTACTCAATACAGATGTTAAATTATATGCTAAAATTTTGGCTAATAGATTAAATTCGGTCCTCCCCTCCCTTGTACATTACGATCAGGTTGGCTTCATACCGGGCCGCCAGGCCAGAGACAATACCAGGAGAGTCGTTGATCTGATTCATATCATTAATACCAGGGAGGATCCAGCTATTATTCTCTCCCTCGATGCCGAGAAGGCTTTTGACAGGATCTCTTGGAGCTTTATGTCCCGAGCCTTGTCGGCGTTTGGCATCTCCGGTAGCCTCCTTACTGGTATTCAAGCCTTATATTCTCGACCCACTGCAAGAGTCATGATCAACGGCTCTCCCTCGGACCTTATTACTATATCCAACGGAACCCGCCAAGGTTGTCCTCTGTCCCCTCTTATCTTTGCCCTCGTTATAGAACCTCTTGCTGCCTCTATCTGGGCCTGTCCAGATATACGGGGTGTGCGAACGGGGGACTTAGAGAGTAAGCTCTCTCTCTTTGCGGATGATGTCCTGTTGACTCTCCAGCAGCCAGGGGAGTCGCTTCCCGGACTCTTCAATATTTTACACCATTATGGGCACCTTTCAGGTTACAAAATGAATATTGCAAAATCGGAAGCCCTCCTCCTTAATATCCCCTCCCTGGAGGGACTAGCACTCACCTCCCGTTTTAACTTTCGGTGGCAAAGAAAGAAAATTAAATACTTAGGTATTTTTGTTACCGACTCCTACGACTCTATGTATCGGGAGAACTATCCGGGCCTCTTTGCTAAAATCAAATCAGAACTTTTCTCCTGGCGCTCATTGATTATCTCGTGGCTGGGCAGGATCATTTCTGTCAAGATGAACCTCCTTCCTAAGCTTCTTTATTTCTTTCAGACCCTTCCTGTTAGAGTTCCCCTTACGGATCTTTCATCTCTCCAAAAATGTCTCTCTAGATTTGTCTGGAACGGTCGGTCTCCCAGGATTAAGCTGGCTCTCTTAAAGAGACCCACCAGAAGTGGTGGTAGGGGTTTCCCGGATTTGAAAATTTACTACTGGGCGGCTCACCTGAGCCATATTGTAGCCTCCTTTGCACCCCCTGCGAAATTGTCGTGGGTCGACATTGAATCCGCCTATCTTAAATTTCCAGTTCTTTCTTGTATTTGGGGTCTCTCAAAACTAGCTAGATCTCCCCTTACTTGCCGATGCCCCACCTTATTATTTTCAGCTACGATCTGGGAGACCTGCCGGCCCCATCTCAAAATCCCGATATCCTCTTTTCCTGTCCTACCTCTTTGGGGTAACCCTGCCTTTCCTCCTGGGCTCTCCTCTGCCTTCTATAATCCCTGGGTCTCTGCAGGTGTTCGATTTGCAGGGGATCTAATACTTCATGGTGCCTTTATCTCCTGGGATGATCTGCGCTCTAAATTCCCAAGTCTCCATCCTAAATTCTATGAGTATTTCCAGTTACGGCACTTTGTGGGCTCTCTCCTCGGGGGGACTCCTTCCCCCTCTCGTGCTTCCCTCTTTGAAACTTTATGTCTCTCCTCACCTTCGGGTAGGGGCACGATTTCCTATATCTATAGCCTTATTCTTGATGTACTTTTACCTTCGGGCGGTAGGCATGAGAGGGAGTGGGAGAGGGACCTGGGTCCCCCCCCAGAGGAGGATTGCTGGGTAACCATAAGGGAACAGGTTGCCACCAGTTCTATTTCCACTTTAGTTAAGGAGAACGCTTATAAAATATACTATAGATGGTACTACACCCCTGACAAACTTACTAAAATGTTCCCCTCTAGCTCTCCATTATGCTGGCGGGGTTGTGGCCAGATGGGTTCTTTCTTACATATCTGGTGGTCCTGCCCTAAAATATCCTCCTTTTGGGACCGAGTTAGGGCCCTCCTCTCCTCCCTCCTTCCGTGCCCCGTCCGGAAAGACCCATGGTCTTTTCTTCTCTGTTACCCTCTGATTGATGATGATAGACAGTCTGCGAAATTGGCATCCCATGTTCTTGCAGCTGCGCGATGCCTAGTAGCTAAGTCATGGAAACAAGTTGAACCCCCCACTATGGCGGCTCTGCGATCCTATATTTGGTTCATTGCACGGATGGAACAGATTACATACCACCTTCACGATAAGGACGATAAATTCCACCAGATTTGGGCTCCTTGGCTTTACTTATAACCCCTTAGCTCCTGCACCTACTCCTTCCTGTTAAGTGATGGGCATAGGGGACCTGACTTCTGAAGCGGTTACCCCTGTTCCAAATACCCAGGTAATACTCTCTCCTGAACTTCTTTTATTGAAAAAAATAAATAAGATAAAGGGAAGAATGTTCTCTTTTTATTTTTATTATTTATCTATTTTCTTTAGGTGACGACCAGTGCCCCCCTCCCCCTCCCTTATCCCCCTCTATACTATTATAAAATGTTATTGATGTTTGAATATCCTGAGTAACAATGGTATACTTACTGTTTCCTCAATGGCATTCTGTTGATGTCTTGCATATCCATTACTTAATTTTCTGTTACATTGTTATTTATTCATGTCTTGCTTTGCTTCCTGTTTTGTTTTGGTTTTTTTTTCTACTTCTGCAATGCACTAATTTGTTGACTCGTATCTGTATATCATTGCGATTTCTCAAAATAAATAGTTAAAAAAAATAAAAAAAATATTAGTCTTTAGTAAAGAGTTATAAAATTGACAGTGACAAATATTTTCAACCTAACAAAGAAGTTGATGCTTCTTTGTGAGGACTGTATATATTGAATAATGCTTTGAAATAAGCCTAAGTTATGCAGGCAGAACACAAGGTGGGGGGGGGGGGGGGGTGGGTGTACTTAATACAGTTTACTGATATACCTATATTAATAGGATTAGTAGGTATGTGATCCTATCACTGTTGTACTGTTTTTGAAACCCAAAAGAAAGCAAATTATTTATACATAGACTGAGAAAACTTTGTGTGACATGAGTGAGTGTCCCATATTTCAAACTTAAAATATTGGTGGCACCATCAGTGTCATACTGGGTTATGAATACCCCTCTGGGAAAGCAAGGTAGGGAGCTATAGATCCATGTAGTCACTTCCCCAGCCTATTATTCAGCTCAGATGGGACAGTGGATGGGTGTATGAGGCTGGAGCCATTGGCTTTGGGTGGTCAGCTCATTCACCCCCACCATAATCTGCCCTAGGTGTATCTACCTATAGTGAAGGGGAGGAAGAGGTTCTTAACGTCAAAATACTGGATACTGGAGGATGCAGCACAGCAGGTAAATTATATTTCATTACAGACTTTCCCAAAGCCGTCAAATTGTTAAACATTCTCTTTACTAGAGCCTGCCCCAATCTCCATTCTAGGTCACACTCCTTCCTCTTGTTTCAACTGTGTTCTCTTCCAATTAGAATGTAAGCTCTCTGTCATGAGCAGGCCCTCCCCACCCTTCATCTGCATTTACCTTGTCTCTCTTGTACGTCCTGGTTTTATGTATGTCCTAATTGTCTCCGTATGCTGCTATGAAGCACTGTGGCGCCATACAAACAAGTGGTAATAATAATCATCATAATACCAATAATAATAATAATAATAATAATAATAATTTGACAGCAGGGCCTCATAGAAGGAGATAACAAAATGTTTTTTATGTTGGAGAAAGTCCTGTGGGTACTCTTTTTATATCCTAAATGGGACATAAAGAACTCATTATACTGTTTTCTACAGTCCATCAATAGATCTATAATGGTAAAAGTGCACAAAATTGCATATGTACCGGATGAAAAGTAAATTGTAATTTTTCATTATATTTCAATATATATTTAACAAGATACCTCCTACTGTAGGGCACCTTAGACATTGTAATATTATTTTGTACTATGTCCTTCATATAGAAACCAGTAATAAGCTTCCTCACATATTCCCTGTTCCCTCTTCAACCAATGACTTAAATGCATTTCTAATTGTTCAAACTACTAAAAGAATGAGATCTCAGATTCTTTGTAAAATTATCCAAATTGGCCCAGTTAGAAAAGACAATGGGTCTGATTTATTAAGGAAAGTAAGGAAAAAAAATGAGTAAGTTTTTTCCTGGACAAAACCATGTTACAATGCTAGGGGTGCATATTAGTTTATTATTTTGCACATAGGATAAATACTGGCTGTTTTTTCATGTAGCACCACACAAATACTTGATAGCTTTATTTGTACACTAAGGGCCTGAGTCATTAAGGAGAGTAAAAAAAAGGTGTGACTTTGATCCTGGACAAAACCATGTTACAATGCAAGGGGTGCAAATTGATTTATTATTTTGCACATAAAGAAAATATTGACTTTTTTTGTCATGTAGCACACAGATACATGATAGCTTTACTTTTACACTGAAATTTAAAGTTGATCTAAGACATGTCCTACCCCAACTATAAATCTGTCCTCACATTTTAAATGTATCTCCCAATCATGGTTTTGTCGAGATGCAAAGTTACTCCATTCTTTTGCTTTACTCTCCTTAATGAATCAGGCCCAATGTATTTCTGTTTCTGGCTTAATTTACAAATTTTTCTTCTTACAGGCTGTTAAAATGTACATATACATTATAAAAATAAGAATTAATATATCCCAGAAGTCCTTAACCTATTTCAACCCAGGACTTAACTAATGTCTGGAGACTTTGAGTCTCATGATTCAGTTTTCAATTTATACCAGTATATTTTCTTAATTACTTAACTGGGTTGAGTACAAGTTAAACATCTTGTTTTTGTTCAAATATAACTGTTATAAAGTTAGACATTTGCACTTACTGATTATTAAAAAAAAAACTGCGATATTTTGGAGAACAAAATAAATGCCTTTCTTGATATATATATATAAATAAATATGGATCTGTTGAATTTTGAGCTTTTTAAAACATTGTCTTTCCTCGGTCTATATATGTTTTTAGTTAGTTTAGGTTAATTTTGAACTAGTTTTAGGCTATTTACAGAAATTACTCCTGACTCCTATTTAACTGTGAGGACACATCCTTTCTGGACTCTAATACTGAAGATATGAATATGTGATATAACATATTATTAATGTAAATACACACAATTCTCGAAGGAATACCATTCTTTAAGGTGTCAGGAGTGCATAGTTGTAGCCCAGTTATGATAAAGTCTGTTTAATGAAGATAGTTCCCATATACTATATTATTTTGCATTTAAATGTTTAGATAATAGGAGTAAAGTAAGAGGTATTCATACAAATAATGTTCTTTTGTCCATCTATGAAAGCATGAGACAGTTATGTCATCTTCCTCTACTCCATGAGATTAATCCTTCCAGGAATTTCTGACACATTTCTTCTTTGAGTCATCAAACTTGGAAAGGAAGGAAAAAAAAAAATCTAACTTTTTAGATTCTGTAATAGAGGTGAAGTAATCACCGGGCGCCAGTAAGCATTTTGTTTAGTAATAAATTTTACAGATTTAAGGTTTCAACCATAATGCATGTTAGGAAAATATCTTACTAAGTCACTCCACTATAAAACATATTTGAAGAGAAACAATAAAATAAGCGAAAATTACTAAGTAGTCAATACACTAAGGTCTTGTCTCATTTAACTACTTTCTCATTCTTAGAGGGATTTTCTATAAGGGGAGGAATGGAATTTTTGGCTTTTCTTTAGAATTGTCGAACTTATTCAATAACGTTTTTATCACCATGTTTTCATCCATGTCAGTCTAGTGTTGTACTAATGAGTGAAAGGTGGGCATGGTTCAGTGAAAACACAATAAATGTCAATTTTATTGAACATATAATGTAGTAGGTTTTATGAAGGGGGGGGAGGAATCCAACTGAATTACATTAAAATTACATTACATTAAAATATAGCAAATCATCCTGCGTGAAGAAAATAGAGATTGACTAAAAACATCTATTTTCTTAAGGCAGCAAAGAAAAATACTTTTTATGGTCCAAAAACAAACTAGTAGGTTAATTGGCTGCTATCAATATTCAAACCTAGTCTGTCTGTGTGTGTTATGGAATTTAGATTGTACGTTCCAATGGGGCAGGGACTGATATGAGTGACAAGTTTTCTCTGTACATGGCTGCGGAATTAGTGGTGCGCTATAATTTAATGATGATCATGATGATCATGATGATGAAGGCGACTAACAAATGACCACATTTATTTTAATAGTATATAGTGTAAATGTGTATAGTCCTTTCCTAAAATATATATTTAAGAATATTTCATGTTATAGAATACTCACATGAGTGAGTATTGGGTCTTATGGAAGACAGTAAAACTCAAAAATGTACATGTGAGTATAAAAAAAGATGCACTTAAACACTCAGACATACAACAAAAATAATTGATGGAAACAATATATAGCATAAAGAAAATATCACCAGTCAACAGGGGGTCTAACAACATAGCTGAAGATAAAAATGTAAAACAAACATAGTGTAGCAACATTTTAAAACATACATGTTTACTGGTTAAACTCACAACAAACAAATCCCATCTGGGCAGCAGGCAAGGAAATCAAAGATCAAATCAAACTTCAAAGACTTACAGATCCAAGGAAATAATACTTAATGACACAGTGCTGCCTTCTGCTCTTTGATGGTTCCTTTTTGTTATCTGGGAACTGTTTACCGATAACCTATATGTCCAGAAACTCACTAAACAACTATTATCTAAGTTTGCACGTTACTCTGCTCTTTGAATCATGAGTCTAAACAAACATGACTGGTTTTCCTCAGCTTTGTATATAAAAGTGTGTGAACAGTTGTCGCTCTGCGGTGCCCATGGATTATACACACGAGAACTGTTGCCATTGTGGGACCAAAGTACTGATGCCACAATTAAGTCAAAGTAGACAAGGCTCTCAGCTAACCACAACATTAGAAACGCAGGTATGTTCTGCTAGAAAGACTCAGTGGTAAGAGTGACTAACACCATAATATAGAAGTGCTTAAAAGGGATGGTGAATGTGTTGCTTGGAGATGTCCCCTGCAACTGCATCAATAACTGAATACTGGTCATGCCAACACTGTTTGGGACCATTTGTTGGTTTGTGGAAACATGACACCTGTTGTAATATTAAATCAGAAAAACCAGGATCCAAGGAAAGAAAACCAGTTCAGCCAGAATCCACTTCTCCCATTGCCAGCTGATAGCAATGCATCAAGATAACACTACAGGGCTGATTCACTGAGGCACGTATCTGCCGATTTTGAGTGTTGATGTGGAAGCCAACCTGATTGACACAATATTGACTCTTTATGGTTGAGCAATACAATATTCTTATGTTTTATGTGTCCAATTCTGTTCTTTTCAGAATTCAGCAGGAAGGGGTCAAAGGTTGACATGGTTTCAACAGATGTATTCTTAGTGCAGAAAGGCAATCTTATTTACCTATAGGTTTAGAGAACAATGAGAAAGGTCAAGCTAAATAAAGTGAAGTGAGATTTGGGATCCCAACAGTTATAACAATGTTGGTTTATGTGGTTTCCTTATCTCAAGGTAGACAGTGTTTAATAGAAACTTCTTTACCATATTAGCATACTGTAAATAAGAGTATAGATCTTCACATGGTCTAACAGATGCTGTTAAAATGTGTAAAAGCTTGTACTTGTCTTACTTTAACACACCTCTCTCTGCTTGAGAGGTGTCCGCATCTGATGTGAAAGGAATACAGACTTCATACTTACTTCAGAAGACTTTGAGAAATACTTTTTGCTTTATCAGTGTACCATATGTAAAATCATTCTGCGTGTGCCCAGAACTGGGACGTACGCAACTGAATGAAGCCCTGGTCCGCGCTCCTGCGAGCACAAAAGACACTTATTACAGCCTACGAATTCGGGGAGTGAACTGGGCGGGAAAGGAAAATTTATGGTTGGGTTGTGCCAAATTTGAGCACATGCAGTCGTGTCCAATTCAAGTTTTGGGCATCTCAAAGTTATTTGTTCTTCTGCCGTATCTCTTGCTTCCGCTAAAGAGTTAGTCTAAGTGCTGATCAGTAGTAATGACAGTCTTGTATGCAGGATACACCATGTGTTTGCCATCACAAGCAACTGTAAAAATGTATTTAATTTTCAGTAGACATCAACAACATTCTAATAAATGTACTTCATGGGGGAAAAAAATAACTTTTTTTCTTTTTTTTTTTTTTTACTGCTTTAACATTAATGCCTTTATTATTAACAGGTAACAATAATGCAATATTTTTATTTTATTTTGCTGTGCATTCTTTTCTGAATGTATAATCCACACAGGTATTGGACGCATCCTGCTGTGTTCGGTGTAAGAGAGAACAGCAGACCTGCCCCAGATTTCAAGAGCACACGCATCTTGAGATCCACACCTTGCTGAATTCGGGCAGTCGCAAAGCCTAAATACAGGCATATAATACCGAATGTGGGTTGCGCTCAGAATACGTGTCTTGATGAATCAGGCCCAACATGTTAAAATTACTCCCTTATGCTCAAATTTACAGATATGGGGCCTGATTAATTAAGGAGAGCAAAGCATAAAAAAGGAGTAACTTTGCACCTGGCCAAAACCATGTTGTATGGGAGGGGGAGGTAAATTTAAAATGTGAGGACAGATTTATAGTTGGGGTAGGGCATGTCCTAGATCAACTTTAAATTTCAGTGTAAAAATAAAGCTATAAAGTATTTGTGTGCTAGATGGAAAAACAGCCAGTGTTTAACTTATGTGTAAAATAATAAACTAATTTGCACCCCTTGCATTGTAACATGGTTTGTCCCAGAGAACATCCCTCTTTTCTTTCCTTACTTACCTTAATGACTCAGGCCCATGTTGTTTTTAAAACATGGTCATGATAGGACAGAGCCTGCATACATCGCTCAGATGCTGAAAGCACTTGAACAATTTATTTTTACTGTCAAGAATTTAGACCCCAGCATTGAGTTTCTGGAAGATGCTGTTCAGCCAGCCAGGCTTACTTTGGTACTCACACTTACAAGGAAACTGTGAGATTACTGCATACAATCAAATACAAGGAATAGTGACTGGAGAAAGCCTCATTAAAGATGATTGTGAAACACAGGACCAGACTAAAAATGTTATCACAGATCTTGAAACACAATGGACACATATGTGTCTAGTCATGCCCTTATTACAGGAAAAGTGGATTTGATCCGTCTGACAGAAGACAAGAAGAATTCCTCAAGAGTTCTGTGGAAAAGGCAAAACAAAAGTTAAAAGTAAACCCAACACCTGTTCTGCTTGGAAGATGCTGAGTGAAACTCTTTTATCTCTAACAAACTGTTCAACAGAAGCCGATAAGAAGGAGCAGTGAAACTACTCTGGGAGATACACAAATAGGAACAGAATACACGGTAATGCAGATGCGTGGCAGAGCCTATCAAAGCTTGAAAAGAAACACATAATAATGTTCTGACATTTCTACAGGGATCTGTTCATCTTTTAAGTATTCACCTTCCACTGCTTTACAGCAGCCACACACACCAGCTAAAATTGTTAATCCACTACCTTATATATCTAGTGTTTCCCGCACCTATTTGATTGTGAGCTCATTTGCACAGTGCCATCACACCTGCTGTTTCTTGTTATTGTATGTAATTTATTTGTATCAGGTGCCCTCATTGTACACCGCTACGTAATATGTTGACACTTTATAAATAAAGGTTAATAATATCTGCAAAAGCTGAGACATGTGAGGTAAAGGGCAGGTGCCTGTTTTGCGTACTCAAGCAATGTGCACTTCATTGGAGATCTGTGACAAAGTTGGTGTACAAAGAGACAGCCCTGACTGTGAGCAGCAACTGGTATCGGAGGGTCTAACTGTATAAGGGTGTTCACACTTGCAGCTGCAGCTAACAAGCCCGGTCACCTCACCTCAACTAAACTGAGAAAGCATGTATCCACACTGTGCCAAATAATGAACTTGAAAGACAAGTTAGATCAAATTGCCAAGTATATATGACATGATATCAGAGTATACAGAGAGTATAAGAGACTATTGGAAAACACTTTACAGTTGGCCAAAATCAGCAAATTTTTACTTGCCAAGGAAAAGGGAATCAATGCATATAAAGGAAAATCTCTTGAAGAGCAGGATGTTCCTATAGAAGGTCATTTTCTTTCCTATATATCTAGTATGTTACCAGACTTCTCATGCAGCGAGCTTGTAATGCAATTAAACAGAAGTATTGATTGTTTAACAATGGCCTGTATCTATTTTCTTCTACACATGTAGAAGAAGAGGCTGGTGTCTAGCGAACAAGACTTTCCAATCTCAGATGCAGATGTGGAAAGAAACACAGTGAGGCTGGGTACACACTATCGTGTTTTCAGCCGATTATTGGGCCAATCACCCAATAGACGAGTGTTCATCACATTAGTGTGTACCCTCCAACGATAAACGAGGATCGTTCCAAATTACATTGCATCATTTCATGTTTAATCCAGACTAAAAACTCGTTCATCGATGGAACACTCTCATTTCAATCCTGCAGAGTGTATGCACTCACAATCAGGATCTCCGTAGAGTCATGATCTTTTCAGCCAATGGTTATGACAGATGAAGAGCACAGATCTGAAGGTAAATTGTGTAAAACGTGTGTAGTGTGTACACATCAAAAAGAACAGGCTGTTGTTTTAGAGAAGTTTAACCCACTGATGAATGTCCCTGAAAAGAGAAACTGGAAGCCCTACACAACAACATTTGGAAGGAAATAAAAATGATATACACGATACAATTCAGCTAAACAGAAGGAAAAGTGCTAAATATAGGAAGAGAGAGGGACATGGAAAGTGAGAGAAGTGGGGAGGAGAGGGAAGCAGAGTGAACTGGAGAGAGGTGGATACCAAGATTATAGCCAGGCGAAAGGAGAGGTTATGGCCATGCACAGTATTAATAGCTGTGAAAGTTTTCCTTACCATAAAGTTTGATAAAGTCATTTACTGACACAATGTGTGGTTGCCTTTATATTAAAGTTAGGATTATGTGAAATCCCTTGTGTAAAAAGAGCTACACATGGCTGGTATTAGTTGAGCAATAAGGAAACAACACATAGCAAAATGTAGGGTTCTCAGAAGTTGGTTCAGAACATACTTTTCTCCTTTGCAAAATCACAAGTTTTGAAGTCTCTTGTATCATGGTGAAGCCTCTGAGGCAAGATATGAGTTTGTTTGGTTTGTAAACTCGCTGCAAAGCATGACCCTCAGTATAACTGTATATGTGTGCGTATATAAAGTAAACTAGAGAACTATGCCCCAGCTTCTGGTATATTATTTGGTTCTGTAATTCAGAGGCATTTATATATAATATATCCCATAGCGGGTTAACTTGCTCTTTTTTGTATGCATCTGAACATAATATATACTACAAATGCATGGAGGGCGGCAGCTTGGTGGCACCTACAGAACAGTCTGAAAAAATTCCCTCTGAATTTGCCTAGTCAATCCCTGTTGGAGGCGGCCATACGAAGAGGAGCTTGTTGTATTATTTAACTTTTTTAGTGGGGGACAGAAAGAGCCCCTCATAACATTCCGGGTCTGTTGATTATTTCTCTACTCCCCTCGTACATGGGAACCAGGCACCTACCTGTGTCAGCCTTATGTCAACATCAGGCTGGCATGAACAGTAGGCCGTTTTTATAAATGTGACGTTAACATGAAGTACCATACGCCCCATCCCCTTTCTCACTGAAATACATAAAGTTTTATGCAACTTACAATTGGAGGAAAATAAAATGTGCCTTTTATATTTCGCCCTGCACCAGTGGTTAGAAATATGCCACAGGATGCTGTTATAGGTCACTACATCATAGTGGGTAGCAGTAAAGACATTATGTGCCATAACTTGCAATTTGTTTAAACTATGTTGAGGGATGATTTTTTTTTATTGATTTCTCTAATTTTGCTCTTCATTGAATAAGTATATATATTGTCAAAGTCGAATAATTGGATGAAAGTATATTGATTAATATTGTTTTACCGTGCGATTGCATTCAGTTCGCCACGTGTCATGACACGATCGCACGATAAATAACGCACGCATACACTTACACTTACACAGTCACTTATATATAGTTCATATTTATTAAGGTTCCAATCCACATTTATTTATTAGGAAAATGTATTAGATTGCTTATTTATGCATATATAATACTGTAGTAAAGGTATTTATGGTTCAGGAGTTTTAAAAGGTAAAGAATTTGGTATCATATTAAAGCTTATTTCACCAGCATTAACCCGGTGTGGATGGAATAGCGATCGCATCTAGCGATCGCAAGATACAAGCAATATGAGATTAATGCTCAAAAATACTTTTGTGTGGGTCAGTTTGAACTGGTCATTCAGAGTCAAAACATGTGGACAATGGGGTGGGGGAAGTTATCCCTCACCCTTTGTAAGGATCAAATGAACTGACCTATAACTTGCAAGGAACTGGAATATCATTAACCCTGGACCAATGAAGACCTCACTAAGTGTTATCTGTACAAGTATATACAAGCATGCTGGCTTTTGTTCTACCTCTTTTTTGATCCTGGCAACGTGAGAGCATGGCTGTATTCACTGGAGCAGGGTGAACACTATAAGGAAGATGTAATGTATTCGGTGTTTTTATACTTTCCTGCTTTAATGTAACATCTTTAATATGTAATAATGGCTTGCTGTAAAATCCTGCTATATTTTGCAATTAAATACATTGTGCGTTGGAACCACAACAATCGCATTGGACAATGTTTTATTGGTAAGCGATAAAATTACTTTAATAATATAACAACAATTAAACATTCATGGGGCATATTTACTAAACTACAGGTTTGAAAAAGTGGATATGTTGCCTATAGCAATGAATCAGATTCTAACTAACATTTATTTATTGCATTCTACAAAATGACAGCTAGAATCTGATTGGTTGCTATGGCAACATCTCCACTTTTTCAATCCTGCAGTTTAGTAAATATATCCCGCTCCTGCTTTACTCTGGCATGACATCCTTGGGTTGGGACTGTCCTTTAAAGCAAATTCCGCCTTTTTAGAGTAAAATTATTAAAAGCACACCCCCACCCCCTTAACTCACATTACTTTAATTGCCAAGGTCCCTCCTCTGGATAGGGGGCTCTTTGTCAGCCCCGCCTTCTACTACACCATTACACTGTTTTTGGATGCCAATGCAATTGACCCAGCACAAATGGACTGAAAGCTGCTGGCTGTAGTGATATGATGGAATCAGGAGGCAGGGCCAGCATAAGGCTTTGTTTGTAGTTTATTCTAAATATGGTCCATTTCTCTGGGAGCTTGATGTCTTCAGGGAACCCTACCAGGCAGAGAATGGGGTCCCAAGGGGGGAACTAGTATAGATAAGTAAGTGGACACAAGGGGGCTGGAAATTACTTTTTGAAAAATAAAAAAAAAATTCCACTGAATAAATGGATTTATCCTCTTAGTTATAGATGTTCTGGTCAAACAGTAACTACACTCCTAGGCGACCTGTTGTGATCATCAAGTCCTCCCCAGCTAGGATGACTAATCTATTACTAGCTTCCTGACAGGCACTTAGTTCATAAAATCAATGCAGGAAGCAGAATAAGGAAAACCACAGTTCCTGCTCTTATAAATAACTATATTCCTCAGCAGAAAAAAAATGTAATTAACTGAACTTAACTGTTTGACTTATAAAGAGTTTGTTCAGGTGATCATTTTAGTTCACCTTTAGATACTGATTATTCATAGATATTTGTTCTTACCCACATTTTCAGCAACATGTACTAGCTGTAAACAGTGTACAACAAATACTTTCGGCCAAGTAATTGAAAAGCCAAAGTCATTAACTGTTTGCTATTTAGTCTTCGGGGTATTTAAAAGCTTATCCACTATTGCAGCATTGGTGTCTATTTCCTAATGATTTTCTGTACAATCTCATGAGATAAATATGTCAAGTTTGTGTCCAAGTCCATTACAAATGTTTTATTTGCAGTTTTTTCTCTTATACTCCTTGTATAGTGCTTAGGTTTTCCACCATCAGATGACTTTAATTTATTGTTTTGTATATCCATTAGGTCTGCAACCTCTATTAAATACATTGATTTATATTTTTGGCTTTATTCTGAGCTTTTCTTTAGACCTTACTTTCATCGAGTTGTTTATATTCACTACTCTTGAATATGACAACAAAAATTTTATACAATTGAATACCATGAACTGAGCAACTGAGGGATAAAGAAAAACGCCAATCAATGCTAAAAAATGTATTGTTGGGTGGAGTTGATGAAGTTAATATAGAAAATTAAAAGCATACTTATTACGGACACACGTTTGCAGAATCCACCACGGTCCTTAATGGCTCTAACAGTCCTCCCCCATACTACTCTATAAGCCTATCACTTAGCTCCTTTCAAAGAAAAGTGATTATCTGTGTACAAGCTGAGTGACTGACAGTGGGTATCGATAAACCTCCCACCACAACTTTCCATTCATCGGAAGTACTTAGTTGATGGGTATCAACACTAGTTAAGCCTTCTTGGCACAAGGAGAGCAGTGAATGGAGATAGGAGTGTGGTGTGAAACTATTAGCTCTAATAGAGACCAAAGGGTAAATGTATCAAGCTGAGAGTTTTCCGGTGGGTTTGAAAAGTGGAGATGTTGCCTATAGCAATCAATCAGATGCTAGCTATCATTTTGTAGAATGTACTAAATAAATGATAGCTAGAATCTGATTGGTTTTTCAAACCCGCCGGAAAACTCTCAGCTTGATACATTTACCCCCAGCTGAGTAAATAAATCATCCAAGGTAAGTATCATTTAATTTTCTATATTAACTTATAAGTTATAAATAGCTTTAATTTCATTCAAAATTGTATTTGTATTTATCCTTTTTAGGTTAGTGATACATTTAATAACAAGGAGGAAGAAGATGCACCATATTCCCTAATTGTGACAATAATAATTAATTCCACTATGCTATTTTTAAAAAAAAAAAAAGAATTATATTTCACCTTATAGTCCCCCAAGACCGCTGGAATTACAACCAAGTTATCTTTAGCAGAGATAAACAGAAAGGGCCTCATACAGAGTGAGATTAAACCACTTGGCAAAGCGTATATTACTCCAGAAAAGCGAGTACACTCATATACAACCATTGCGTGATTCTGCTACTTACTCCTGCTTGTGCTTGGATCGCAGGTTGGGGAGGGACGTGGGCATTCTAATGTGGGCCGAGTGCAGTAAGGGAGTAGTATTTGTGGGTAGTCAATAATACTGTCTACGTTTGAATTGTCGATCTAATAATACTGTCTAAAATTGAATTGTCAACCTAATAATACTGCCAATGTCATTATTGTTTATTTTCCAACCCAGTCCATATTATGGCGTCGACCACATAGATGTCAATCATGTACCGGTCGAACATATGTATCACACCCACATAAACAAATATGTGGATATAATATTGTTGCTGTTGTCTATAAAGTAGATATCACCCAATATCAAATTGTTACAGTAATTAATTTACATGATTCTTATTTTACCTGGCATCAGTCGTTTTTACCACCAGGTGAGGTGGTATATATTATGCCAGTTATTAAACAAAGACTATGTTGTAATATATTTACAGGGTTGCTATTGCTTACTGGTAATAGTGTGTTTATCCTCATCAAGCTGTGGATATGGCCCTGACCTAGGCCTCATACAAACAGTGGTTTCTACCAGGTCCATTTACATGTGTCAAAAACAATGCTTTTAAAAAAAATCAATTAGTTGTATATGAATACCTTACTTGCTTTCTGGAAAAGGAAGAACAGTGAGAAGTAATAGTAAATGTAGCCTAGAGGACAAAAGATTTTAATCTGAACCTGTAATCATCCAGTGCAGATATGCAATGAGTCAGTCTAATAAAAATCATATTGTATATAATTCATTGGGTTTCTTTTGTGGTTTCTCATATTGCCTCCAGGAATTGAAGTCATAAATATTATTGCTTAGAATAATTGACATCATTCACATTTATTTTTAGATTGTAAATCTCCTTCCTGTTCCAGGCTGATATCAGAGCCCCATTTTAGCATAATTACCGCTGAGATTTAACTGCTCATTCCTATCCTAATCTACCAAATTAATAGAGTTTGTGAAGATTTACTGAACTTTCACATTTATGGCATTATCGGGTCCCATATAAGCTTCTTTTGTCCTCTATTTTTAGATACTTGGGAAACACAATTCCAGCCAAGGCAGTCTCTCGTGACATTGACTGGGGCTGATTCAGGTGTCTTTGATTTTCATTTTTAACCACAGAATTAAACTATGTGAAACAATTGAAGACATGTCAGATTTCATTCAAAGTGGTACGTTTAGTCAAATTTAATGTAAATGTTTTTTATGTAATGGTAACTTGGTGCTCAACTATAGTGGCTTTTATTTAATGACTAGGAAGCGCTAACTGTCCAGGCTGTATACTGCTCAGTGTGTCAGCTCATCAGACCATAAGGACCTTTTAAGGTAGTCAGGCCATGTGCATGGAAAAGGGCTCTCACTCTGTAATAGGCCTTAAGCTTGGATCACCTTGACAGCTAGCACTCCTCATTCATCTCTTCCTGCACTGGCAGTGTTACCAGGATCACCCCCTGCTGATGGAGCAGCTGGTTCTAGTCATTGCCTTTAGAGCACACTCTGTTCTTCCCTGGACAGGAATTTCCAACTTTAATTGCTACCACATTATGTTAATAATCCTGAAATCCTGTGATTATGTAGCCCCTGGGCCATTAAATGTCTCAATGCACTTGGAAGTAAGAAGCGTGTTAAACTTCCCACCTTTTCCGGTGTTTATTCTTAACACAGTGCCTCCACCAAGTCAATATCACTCTTAAGGTTGCAGGGTAGATCAGATGTTGACACTGGAAACTTTTACTTAACTCCCTATAAGCCCTAGCAGGAGCACACACATACTCACAGATAAAGGGGATCAGTCACTTGGCACATTTATTAGGACAAAGCTAATCTATGGCCTAATGCCTGAAAAGGAGAGGGTGGTGTCAGCAAGTAGTTTGTTCTCTGAGCAACAACAACAACGATGTAAAAATGTGTAGAGAGGTATAACCGTGAAGTCATTAATGGTGATGGCTAAGTAGTTAGCACTTCTGCCTCACAGCGCTGGGGTCCTGAGTTCAATTTCTGACCATGGCCTTATCTGTGTGGAGTTTGTATGTTCTCCCCGTGTTTGCGTGGGTTTCCACCGGGTGTTCCGGTTTCCTCCCACACTCCAAACACATACTGGTAGGTTAATTGACTGCTATCAAAATTGATCCTAGTCTCTCTCTGTCTCTCTGTGTGTGTATGTTAGGGAATTTAGACTGTAAGCTCTAATGGGGCAGGGACTGATGTGAGTGAGTACTCTGTACAGCTCTGCGAAATCAGTGGCGCTATATAAATAAATGGTGATGATGATGATGATGATGGTGAGCACGGCAAATGCAACCACTTGAAGAAGAGTATGAGTTGAATGATGCAATACAATATCGATATCAGAAGACAACATGAGATAAGATACTAATTGAATACATTTGACAATATCATAAACAAAGTAGTAGAAGAATAAGTTAAGCAGTATAGTCTCAAGGAAAGTCTCTGCAAAGAGGATACTTTGCCACATCTAGGATAAAATAATAATTTGGTTTTAGTTCCTGTATTAGGGTAATGTGAGTTAAGTTCCATTAGTAGCAGGCGGTATGCTTAATGTGTGGGGCAAATGGATATTCAACACACAGCAAGAATATACTGCTCCTCAACAGGTAAATCTAAGTGTAATAAAAAGCCGGTGGATAAATCCTTTAAACAATAATAACTACTATGTGTGGTAGGAATAGGGCAGTACCTATGTTACAAGGGAAAAGTCAGAAGCAGCAATATCAGCAGCAGGAACTTGGAACTAAGGCAAAGAGATATGACAAGTAGCGGACAAATGGAAAACTTCAGGACTCAGCCTTGATTTCTGGAGTGTATCCAGACTCTCACCATTCCTCTAGTCTGGTATCTTTCACTCTCCTTTCCTTTGGACAGGACCTAGACTTTTCCTGCTTATACAGCAGATTTTACAGGACCCTGGACAGGCTAGTCTGTGACTGTGGCAGACTCTCCTATAGAATTGGCACTCCTCCTGATAGTCTTGCAGCTAGCTCCAATACTTTTGCAGCCCTGCCTGACAGACTGGCAACCTTCTTAACTAGATTTGTAGAATTGTTTGTAAGTGTGGCAGCTCTCTCAGTTAGTGAACAGACTCTTTCTAATCCGTGTGCAGATGTTCTCCTATATCACAGCCTCTATTAATGGTACAGCCTCTTTACTCTCCTCCCTGGTTGTAAGGCTCATATTCATGACACTCACACTGACTGTTTTCTCAATCTTCCCCAGCAACTCCGGTAGTCAAATGCTGTTCAGGCTCTTTGCTCCTCTGATCGACTTCAGAGCTTTTAAACATGAAGCAGACACACTTACTGTGTGCTTTCCTCACCCTTGTAGGTTCAGCAGACCTTCAGACACTTGTCTTGGGTGGATATTGCTCTTCTGGGTATGGCTGCCATCCCGACTGTGGCTGTGCCTACCTTCTCCTCTGTCACTCTCCTGCATATATATCCCCCTCTTCCTGGTAATCTTCCTATTAATCTTGTGTCAACGCCCCAATTCTTCAGGTGAGCACTGGGTCCGGGGATTATAGACAATACCCACTATCAATTCCCTAAATCCACCAGAGTTCTGTATTCTTAAGCTGAGAATGGAGAGGAGATGTGGAGAGGAATGCTACAGAAATTACAGCTCTGTCTGCAATTAATTGTGGCATTTTGGTGGATCAGTTCCAGTATTGGTGAGAATGCCAATACTAAGTTGCTAATATTGTTGAAAAAATGGGGTTTAAAGTCAAAATGGAAGTGGACAACACTTTTACACTAACTAGTTTGGCCCAGGTTATTGCCAGTGCAAGTTAAGTGGTGAAAAACTAGAGGACAGCATTCTTGCACTGCTGATATAAATGAATTATATTGCAGGTCAGTTCAGCCTGAAATATATGGGTCCAGACATGTAAACTCTATGATTAAGAGGTTCATTTCCATAGCTATCCCATTGAGCATTTGTCTCATTCTGAATTTGGCCACAAAATGTTACACATTTTGGCAGTGGAATTTGGCCTTAAATGTTCCCAATCTTACTCCAATCACAGCACGTGGTAGAATTAATGGAGCATCATCCCATCATTCATAGATTTTCTATATTTATATACATTCCGATGTTAAGGGGAACTTAGTAGAATGGTGAAGCAAAATAAGAAATTGAAGACATGAAGTTGAATGCAATTTCTGTCTAAAATGCAGGCGTAAATTGCTTCATAGCTGATCATAATCGTTATTAATTCATAACTTACACCTGTGGTACCCGCAACAGATACTTTTCCTGATAGGCATATCTAAGTGTGCATCCAGGTCTACATCGGTGTATTTACATGAACATGCCGTTATTGTACTTTACCTATGCTTGCACACCTCTATGCATAAGGAGTATTATACAGAAGATGCAAGTGACTCTGCTTTTAGATTCAAGCATAAATATTTTTTGCGGGTATGCACAGTAGTGACATTTTTACTTTACATTATGCAAATGGACATCCAACTCTACATGATGTCCTGTATCTTCACTCACCTCTACTAGGAATTTAGACAGCACTGACGTAGACTGCAAAGCGAAGTTCTGCTAAATTTTTATATGTTTATGTAATTATTCCATCTTGCCTCTATCAGTGAAATAAAGATCATTTTAAAATTGTTTCAATGGTCCTTTGGATTACATCTGGATCCTATCTGTGGACTAAGGTCACGTTGTAGGCAACATTTAATTGATAAAAGACGGTAAATGAACACAGGATGAGTCAGCTGCTCTTGGGAGTCTGTGCATATTGTCTTCCTGAAAATAAATAAATAGTTGTCTCATTGAAACAGGCAAGCATTGCTTAGTATTCACATTAATCACTCTGTAATGAGCATGGAAATGAGTAAACATATTTTTATTTTGTTAACTATTCAAAGCTTTGGAAATAACTTCAGGATTTAAGTTCATATGTGCTGTGATATTACAGTCAAAATCAGGCAAATTGCCTGTTACAACAGTGTGTGTGCATTTCTGTCACAAATTAGCTGGATCCACACAAGCCAAGCACTGCTATGCCTCAAACAAGCCCATTTGATTTAGGCCATGTCCATTTTTAGTGAGGACAATATCCTTTTGGTATACAGGTACTTATGTGGCCAAAAACTACTATAAAGCACAATAATAATGCGACTTATATTGATTAGGTCATTATTGTCCATGTGGGAAGACGGCTACTGTGGCCATTATATGAGTGTCTGTGGAGTCATCTTCCGACTATAATAACAGGCCTCAGTATTCCTGGGAGTGTGTAACAGCTACTACTGGACACCAGGTAAATCTTTAGAAGAAGGTATGAGTGAGAGGTCATCAGCAGTAGCAGCCGCCTTTCCTGTAGAGAGCAATATTCTGACAGATACTCAGATACCCCCAGGACTTAAGCTCAGAATAGTAAAGATTTATCTTTAGTGCCAGAGCGCTAAGAGGTGTAGAGACTGGTATAGACTGGTAGTAACTGACGGATTGAGTAGTTATACACCAGGCAGAGTACACAAGAGAATGCAAATGGTCGGGTACAGGCAGCAAACAACGTCAAGCCAGAAATTCAGGACCAGTAGAGAGCAAGGAAGGTCAATTAACAAAGTCAAGGGTCGAGATGGGAAGAAGACAATGAATATCCAGGATCAAGTAGGGTCAGGCAACAGAAGATCAATAGAATATTAGGTTTCAGCAACACAGCAGGCTTCACGAATAATGCAGGACAAAATGCTATCACCAGCAGGGAGACTAAGCCTTAACTGTCATTTATTCTCCTGGTGGCCAATCACAGGGTTTCCATGAAGGGGAGCCCCTCTGCAGGGCTAAGGGAAGTGAATCAGCTGACTGCAATAACATCCATAAGAAGCATCCCACCTTGAAGGCAATCACCCAGGGATGAGAGCAAATAGAAAGCGTCCTGGCTGCCTAGCAACCAGACATGATGGAAGAACCGACTGATCAATTGTGGCTCGTAACAGTACCCCCATACCTTGACTGGGGGTTAAAGGACCCATATATCCAGGTTTATTTGGGAACTGTTCATGAAAATCTTTTTTTTCAGTCTTTACACATGTAACATCTTTGCAGGAATCCAAGATCTCCTCGTCAGTCCATAACCTTTACAATGGACTAAGTAGTGAATTTGACCCTGGACCCATTTGGAATCCCAAATTCTCTCTCTTGTGTGCTATTGATACCCATTAATGACTACCAGAGGAGGTTTAGCAGAGAGACTAGGCTCAAACCATTTAGAATAGAAATAAGTTTGAATAGAGAACAATGAAAACGTATGCTAACAGTGTTCACATTTTTGAAAATTTTGAATGATCCACTATATCTGTGTCCAAATTTCTAACTCTTAAAAACTTTAACTCTGTCATCACAGAAAATACTGCAGGTTGTCCTTGCCACATAATGCTGAATGGAGACACCTACTTTGGAACAGGGACAGTCTTCTCTCTAGTCCTCTCTCACACTCATGGGACTGGTGGCTCTTCATTGAAACGGATGTTCACCCTAATGTATATTCATAATGTATATTCTTTCTCCCAGCTTGTCCCCACGCCGCTGGACATGTTAATAAAGGTACTTGTTGGACCTGGTTAGGAAATAGACTACACTAGTACTTAGTGAAATATGTGTACTCTTCTTTGCTAGTAGTACCAGTAATTGTACAGATGACAGATCACCTGTCTCGAATTTAGTCTTTTAGCCGACTCAATATATAATACATTTTATGATCTATAGGGTTGATAATAGTATGAATTGTTCCATCTAGTCAATAATAGTCCATTCTTCAAAGGCTCATTTAATAGCAAGAAAGAAAGGCTTATGGGTGTAACCTTTCATCTACTGGATCAATTTGGGAAAGGATAGCCCCATCACCTACATCAGAAGTGTCTACTTCAATAATATAGAGTAATTCAGGATAGGGATGGTGGAGCACAGGAGCAGAAGTAAATGCTTTTTCCAAAGCAGTGATGGTCTTTAAGGGGTTATTCCACATCAGGTCACCCAAAAAAACATGAAATGTCAACCACCCATCTCAGATTTTTTTTTATTTTTTAGTTAAGAAGGGATGTCAAAACAACTATTTCTGCCAAATATCTCGACTGTCTGACAATTAGTTGATTTAATATTGATTTTTCAATTTATTAAATAATTTACTAATCGCTGCTTTTTTATCCAGTTTATTTGAAGTATTACGGGTGTTTATTAAGGAATCGACACAAAATTTGGACCCCTAAGATAACTTTTCCTCCCGAATCCAAAAATCCAAACCAAATTACTTTATCTGCTTCATGTTTTGCGTTACAGCAAAAACGCACGTTTTTTAAATATAATTAAAAACGCTAGATTCAATTGACATTAGGGATCCCATTTTTTGGGGGATGTTTAAAAAAGGTATAAATTACTACCACAAAAAAATCAGCTGGCTACTCTGTTCCATAGTGGAGAAAAAAAATAATGAAGTTGATGTTCGATTACTGTTGTACAGCATACATAATTTACACATTGTTAAAAACCATACCAAAAAAGTGAACAAAACTGAGGCAATGGGATAAAACTCCCATACAGGAAATGAAACAAACAGAAACTGATGGGAAGGGGATTCCGTTTAGAGAGACCAAAACTGAAACTTTCCAGAGAAAGAGAGAGGGAGACACAGAAAGAGTCAATCATTGCAGCTGCTCATTTGGTAGTATTTTTAATACAGACTGCCATATTACTATTTACTCAAAAACCATTGGATTACATAGCTGGGGCCACTTTACATTTGACATTAGGGATCCCTTTTTTTTTGGGGGGGGGGGGGGTTTAAAAAAGGTATATATTACTACCACACAAAAAATCAGAAGGGTACTCTGTTTCATAGTGGAGAAAAAAAATTATGAGGTTTATGTTCAATTACTGTTGTACCGCATATATAATTAACACAACAAACTATGAAATTTAAAACCTTTAACATAACTTAAGTCCTGAAGTTGAGTCAACAATCTCATTATTTTTCCCTTGTTTGAAACTTGTTGTAACTGTCTGTAATTTTCCTTAAAGTGTCAGCAGAAAGTGTATACTGCCTTCCAGTACTTCTTTGGATAGTAGGCACTTCCGTTACACAGAGGACATGAATAAAAGGAGCACACCTTTGTCTGGTTTATTTACCAGGAGTTGTACTAAAGAAAATAGCCATCTCTCTCCAGCACACAGATGTAGTCATTATTTATTCTTTTCCCCAGTGTTTCCTCTGTGGTGGAAGGATAATGTGCTCCACCAACTGTTTCTCTCCAGGCCAAGCATCCTGGAGTTTGGCAGGCAAGCTCGGGAGTCAAGGAGATCACCAGCTATTTCGGAACTCTCCCAGACATTCAGGAGATTCGACGAGTATTCTCTAAATGTCTTGCATCTAAATGTATTATTTCTCTGCTGCATACTTTTATTCTGATCTAATGTTTAAGAGGCTTTCTTGTTTGGTTAATATTGCAAAATCTATGAAAACATATGTTATTGAAAACTATATTACATGAGAAAATATTTTAACTTTAGGTCCAAAATGTTCCTGTACAATTAAGTTTATGGCTACTTCTGCCAGGAAACTTGCCAAGTAATAAGTTAGGGTCTCATCTGTTTTTATCTCTAGTACAAAGTAGCCTTTTATTTTGGATATGAAATTTAGCTTGAATGTTATCAAAGTCTAGAGACGAGTGGAATATAGCTAAATCCTTCTGGCTAGGAGTCTATAGTAAAAATGCATTGCCTTTGTACCTGTCAATGTAAGCAATTAGTTAATCACTTCCACTCTGCCTCCTACCAAGTCTACAATTCGCAACAGGTATTGCATACATACACAAGTTAAGAATAATTAGTTGTTTTTTTGACAAAGACTAATAAAAAAAGGACAAGAACACATTATTTAAAAAACAAAAACAATGGATTCCACAATTGCCCAGTAAATTGCACAATACAGTACACACTTTCATAAATGCTGATAATTCATACCTTTTGCCACTTTTGTCATCATCATCATTTATTTATATAGCGCCACTATTTCCGCAGTGCTGTACAGAGAACGCACTCACATCAGTCCCTGCCCCATAGGAGCTTACAGTATAAATTGTGGGCAGCATGGTGGCTTAGTGGTTAGCACTTCTGCCTCATAGCACTGGGGTCATGAGTTAGATTCCCAACCATGGCCTTATCTGTGTGGAGTTTGTGTGTTCTAGCCGTATTTGCGTGGGTTTCCTCCGGGTGCTCCAGTTTCCTGCCATCCCCCAAAAACATACTAGTAGTCTAATTGGCTGCTATTAAATTGCCTCTCTCGGTCTGTGTGTGTGTATGTTAGGGGATTTAGATTGTAAGCTACAGTGGGGCAAGGACTGATGTGAATGAGTTCTCTGTACAGCGCTGTGGAATTAGTGGCTCTATATAAATAAATACATATATATCTATAATATAAAAGCCTAGTGGCGTGTGTTAGTCTGTGTGTGTGGAAAAAAAAAAACAAGCTGCAGCGCCACCTGCTGGGTGGAGTTATACACTGACCTACTAAATTCTTAGTGTGTGTGGGAAAAAAACTCAGAAAGGGCTGAAATTTGGTATACTAAGATGTTTTTAATTTGTTAATTTAATTTGTCAATTGTTAAAAGTGTTTATAAAGATTTTAAAAATATATATATATTTCTTGAAGGAGAAGTGACAGTTTAGAGTGGTTGGTGGTTGCCGGGGGTGACAGTGGGGAGTGGTTGGTGGTTGCCGGGGGTGACAGAGCGAGAGGAGTGTGATACTCAGGACCACTGAGAGAGATCCCTGTGTCTGGATAGACATCTGGATAGATGTGGCGATAAAGATGAAGGATGAGGTGATGGAGAAAAATTATGAGGTTGTGACATGTGGCAAAACCACGTTAAAAAAAGGGCGCTTACGTCGGGAAGTAATGCTCTTCCCCTGAGGAGGCCTGGCCTAGCCCCAAATGCAAGACAAGAACCTTTTTAACACCTTAAGTAGCTTGATTTGACTAGAATGCATGAGTATCATGCACGGGTTAACTTGTATATATATATATATATATATATATATATATATATATATATATGTGCTAGTGTATATGTTGTAAAACGGAAATGTATATGAGTGTATGGTCAGTATTGCTCTTTTTTGTAGTGTGTGTTTAGATGTGTAAAGGGAAATGTGTTTAAGCAAGCACATATTTATGTGTGTTTAAATAGGATTTGTATAAAGAGGATGTGTTTAAAGATAAATGTCTGTTTGCGAGCACGTGTAAGATAGAAACATGTGTTCAGGCCAAAGGATTATAGAGACCAAGCATAGAGAGAGGAAGATTGGGGGAAGGAAGCTAGAGTCCATTGTAGTGTAGATAGTAAGCATTCCTGAGATGGGGGGAAGGAGCTAGCCTTTGCAAAAAGATTCAGAAAGTTAATAGAAATAGATAGAGTATAATAAGAATATATACAGACAGATATAAGAAGATAAAATTTACAGACAGATAAGGTATAAGCTTAATGTGGAGTGTGTATATCCTGTAGGCTCCAGGTGGAAGAGATGTCCCAACTTCCAGGTGTGTATGTGTTGTGGTCAAAAAAGGACTGTTTTGCCTGCTTCAGTGGCTTATAAACTTTTACCCAGAATCCATTGCTTCAGGTGGGGGTTGTGACCTTTACCACACCCACACAACTGGACACTGCCTGCAATGATGACTCACTGCTCTGTGTTTCTTAGCTGTAACATCCTTTCCTGTGAGCACAGGTTTTTCCTTTGTTTGAACCTAACTTACTGTGGAGCCACATATGAGAGACAATTTCTTTGTTTGAAATGCTCTGGCTTTCAGCCAGTTCATATGTTATTCTGCGCATAAGTTAAGGCACATGTAAACAGCAGTGGAATGCTAGTGACCATTATGCGTGGCTCAAGCTCCACCCACCACGACTGCGTCATTAGCGCGATACAGGAGCTCCTTCACAATTATGTATTATGTTTTAAGTGATATACCTGATTATCTCCATAGTATGTAATGTGTACTTCATTACAGACAGTGTTGGACTGGGGCATGAAGGACAAATCAGGGGAATGCAATGGTCGGGGCCCATGATAAAGTGTGTGCTTTGGGAGGCACACCTCCGATGGGATGTGACTAGCCACCAGAGGGGGCTTGGCCAGCCGACAGAGAACATGGCATGACATTATGGGGCCTCCAATTTGCATACATTGTTGTTTAAGTTGCAGTAGTGTGACCAGATGCATTTTCCAAGAAGGAATCACAAGGAAAGCCAATATCAGCAGCAATACAGCATGAGAGGGAGTCAATCTTGGTATGAATACCTGTTGCTCTGATACAGCTGTAATGTCAGAGTGAGCTTTATGTACTTTGCAAGTTTGAATACAGCCACGATCATGTGGCTGCCCAAAGCAGGAAGTGCTAACCTCTACACAGAGGCAGAGGAAATCAGCAGCACAGGTGTCACGGGCACTAGGAGTCTTTGCCCAGGATATCACCAGATGATGGACTTACCAGAGAAATAGAGTTGGTACTATGGTTCTCTGGTAGCAGGGTGACAACGGAACAGGAGAAACAGCAGATGGTGAGAGAATGCTCGAGGAAAGTCTATGACTAGCAGCAACTGGTAATGAGTAGATGAATGTACACGAGGAACCAGATGGACAAGGGAACGTGAGGAAAGTCAGTGGTCTGCTTATAGCAAGTTGTACCACTGCTATAGTGAGGAGGAATGTCCAGGAGTAGCGAGGAGGTAGTGAGAGTCAGCGGTCTGCGTATAGCAAGTTGTACCGCTGTCTATAGTGAGGGAATGGAATCCAGGTGAAGGTAGGTAACAGGGAAGTCAGTGGTCTGCGTATAGCAAGTTGTACCACTGCTTATGTGAGAGGATACTTGAAACTGGTGTCACAGGGAACAGGAGTCAGTGGTCTGCGTCAGCAAGTTGTACCACTGCTATATATATGTGAGGAGGGGCACGAGGAGATGAATGTAAAGCAGAGTATACACGGGACACACAGAACTTGATCCCACGATGATATCCACAATACAACGATAACTGACAAGCACTGTTTGAAGTATACAAAGTCACAATAACAGTCCAGGCAATAGTAAACAAAGTCAATAGTAACAGTGGATAGGAGGCTCCGGAGGAGAACACAACTCAGTCCAGATGGATATGCAATACACAAGCAAAGTCAATGGAAAGTATGCATACCGCGGTTCAGGAGAGCAGGCTGTCAGAGAGACGTGCAGGGATACCTGAACGGCTGAAGGCCGGCAGGAGGAGAGACCACTGGAGGGAGGAAGCGGTAATCAGGTTGGTGCAGCGCACGGCAGGTAATCCAGAATCCACGAAGCAATACTCAGGAAGCAGTAGTAAGTGGAACTGGAAACATAAAGAACACGGGAGAGTTGAGGCTGTCTGGTATCCAGTAGTAGAGGTGGAGGCAGCGGAGAGCTGACACGATCAAACCCAGGAGAGTTGAGACGATCAGGAACTCTGTAGCAGTAACGGAGGCAGTGGATAGGAATCAGCTGAGTTCAGGCACAATGAACACATGAGAGTAGAAGTGAGCAGGAACTCTGTAGAAGTAACGGAGACAGCGGATAGGAATCAGCTGCGTGCAGGCACGATGAACACAGGAGAGTTGAAGTGGTCTGGAAACCACAATAGCAGTAACAGGAATCAGCGGGAGCTGAATACACGAGGAACACAGGAACACCTTCAGAGGCTCATGGTTAATGAGACTCCAAGATCAGGCAACCAGGTAATGATCACAGGTGGTTTAAATAGGGAGGGTTGCCTGATCATCCAATCAATTAAAAGCAACAGGACTGAAGGTTTGAAAGGGCTGCACATGCGCAGACCCTCAGGATGGCGGACGGCCACGGTTCCTGGATACACGGAAAATGGCACTCACAGTCCGGTGAGTGACAACAGGAGTGTAGAGCAGGTAAGTTTTGTAACACCTGTGATCTCCAGATGTTCAGTTGGTATTATACAATACAATTTTACAGCCCTATCCTGGCAGGTGGTAATCCAGCCACTTGCCCCTTTAACCAATCCAGGCTGATTCAACCAGCCTGCACGTGAATGAGTGTGGAGGGGTTAACATCTTTTACATTGTTTCTAGTAGCAGGGGGGATTGTACTGGCCCCCTGTCCACGAGCTGCCATGGTGCCAAAGAGTCTATGGCAGGAGATTTATCTTTAAATCTTTCACCTAAAACCACTTCCAGGGTTCCTGCATCTGTCCTCCTCTCTGACCAAAAATAGTACCAGATCCCAGGGCAGCAGCCCCTGGCCTGCCACTCCTGGAGCTCTCTGAGCTCCGGCATGCGGCTCAACCTGCTGGGTCCCCCAGGAGGCGCTGCATCTCCTGGATTCATTTGAAACCAGGAGGCTGCTTTGCATACCCTTCTTGCTGCCACTGCAAGCAAGCTGCCAGGGGGATCCACTGGCCATATTATTATATTTTATTAAACATAGTCTTTAGTTAAATATACCTTTACATTTGTACTCCTGGCACACAGCATCAGGAGTTATCACCTAGGGAGCTACGCGCCGGTTACTTACCACAGCCACAGTGCCCACACATTTGATATACACAAAGTCATTTATTTTTTACATTTATAATATACCTTTATGCACTCCCTGGAACAACGCTCCAGGGTTTAACCACTTCACTGCTTTGGTGCTGGATATTACTTTCCCGGCGGTACAGCTCACATTTAAAAACATTTATATTTCATTAAATACATTTAACCCCTTTATTTTAACCATGCAGTGCCTCCCGTGTGGCGTCAAGACACTCCAGACCCGGCCACAACTAGCTTCTGTATATTCAAGACTCACTGCACCACACAACACAGCATACACAAGCAAAGATAAACACACTGTCCCAGCAGTAGGATAACTTATGTTTGGTTAGTCAAGCTGGTGAAAATATATTAAAACTGTAACGCTAGAAAGAGATTATGGGGTGTAAGTTCGATCTATGTGGAGTTTATATGTTCTTCACATGTCTCCGTGGGTTTCCTCTGGGTGCTCTGATTTCCTCCCATAGTATAAATACATATTGGTTGGTTAATTGGCTTTCAATGAAAACCCTTGTGAGTATGTGTGTTCATGTGGAAGAGAGTATAGATTGTTTCTAGAGAGGAGCGCACTCGGATTTCTGAAATCCGAGCCCACCCGAACGTTGCCGATCCGAGCCGGATCCGAGTCAGATCCAGTTATTCCCGCCAATTGCAAAACTGAAACCGAGGCTCTGAGTAATAATCCCGCTGTCAGATCTCGCGATACTCGGATCCTATAAATTCCCCACTAGTCGCCGCCATCTTCACTCGGGCATTGATCAAGGTAGAGGGAGGTTGTGTTAGGTGGTCCTCTGTCCTGCTATATCTCGTGCTGTGCTGTGCTGTGCTGTTCAGTTCTGTGCTGTGCTGTGCTGTGTTGTGCTGTTCAGTTCTGTGCTGTGCTGTGTTTTGCTCAGTCCAGTGGTGCTGTGTCCTGTGCTCTGTCCTTCTGAGTTCAGTGGTGCTGCTGGGTCCTGTGCTGTGTCCTGTTCAGTCCAGTGGTGCTGTGTCCTGTGCTCTGTCCCTCTAAGGGCATTGTTATTTCCCCATTATTCCCAAATTATAAAAAATTTCAAAAAAAGTTATAAAAAAAATTACAAAAATAGTAATTATAAAAAAAAAAAAAATATCCCAAAACAATCCTGCAGTATAAGTCCATTGGTACTGCTATATTACAAAGTTCACTGATTCAGCAGTATAAGTCTAGTGGTACTGCTATATTACAAAGTTCACTCATTCTGCAGTATAAGTCCATTGGTACTGCAATATTACAAAGTTCACTCATTCTGCAGTATAAGTCCAGTGGTACTGCAATATTACAAAGTTCACTCATTCTGCAGTATAAGTCCATTGTTGTTACTGCCATATTACAAATTTCACTGATTCTGCAGTATAAGTCCAGTGGTACTGCAATATTACAAAGTTCACTCACTCATTCTGCAGTATAAGTCCATTGTTGTTACTGCCATATTACAAATTTCACTCATTCTGCAGTATAAGTCCATTGTTGTTACTGCCATATTACAAATTTCACTCATTCTGCAGTATAAGTCCAGTGGTACTGCTGTATAACTTCAGTCCAGTGGTACTCTCCTGTGCCGCATATAATTTTTAAAAGCTTTGCCGAGTGTGTATAGTTATGTATCACAGGTTTTAAGAAGAGGCACTGACAACCTGTTAGAGAAACTGAGGGAAATAATCTCTCTGTGGCTCACCCCACTTAGACTCTCCTGGGGATTCGAATAACTGCCATTTCTATTACTACCTTCTTTCTTTCTCTATTTAAAAAAAATAAAAATAACTGCCATTTCTAGTACTACCTTCTTTCTTTCTATATTTAAAAAAAAAAAAAAAAAACCTGTCATTTCTATTACTACGTTAATTGTTTGTGCAGTCACAAAAAAGAGGAACTGCGCCCTTAACTGCTATGTTGGTTTTAGACGTCCATCCGTGCCGCCATCTGTGCACTGGAATTCAGATCAGTTGAGGGTTTTATTATTATATTGTGGAGACCACTCCACTACGCAGTCCAGATACTTTTTTGGTGGAATTCAGACCAGTTGAGGGATTTTTTATTATATTGTGGGGACCACTCCACTACGCAGTCCAGATACTTGTTTGGTGGAATTCAGAACAATTGAGGGTTTTTTTATTATATTGTGGCCCCGGTATCAAATTGGGTACCGGGGCCACTCCACTACGCAGTCCAGATACTTGTTTGGTGGAATTCAGAACAATTGGGGTTTTTTTATTATATTGTGGGGACCACTCCACTAAAAGTCCAGATACTTGTTTGGTGGAATTCAGACCAGTTGAGGGATTTTTTATTATATTGTGGGGACCACTCCACTACGCAGTCCAGATACTTTTTTGGTGGAATTCAGACCAGTTGAGGGATTTTTTATTATATTGTGGGGACCACTCCACTACGCAGTCCAGATACTTTTTTGGTGGAATTGAGACCAGTTGAGGGTGATATATTGTGGCCCCGGTACCAAATTGGGTACCGGGACCACTCCACTATGCAGTCCAGAACGCTACCTCGGTGAAACATTTTGGACTAAAAACAATATTGTGAGGTGTGAGGGTGTTCAGAATAGACTGGAAATTAGTGGAAATGATTGTTATTGAATGTTATTGAGGTTAATAATAGCGTAGGAGTGAAAATAAGCCCAAAAACTTGATTTTGGAACTTTTTATGCTTTTTTCAAAATAAATCCGAATCCAAAACCTTAAATCCGAACCAAAACCTTTCGACAGGTGTTTTTGCGAAACAAATCCGAACCCAAAACATCAAGCAAATCCGAACCCAAAACACAAAACACGAGACACCAAAAGTGGCCGGTGCACATCCCTAATTGTTTGCTCCAATGGGGCAGGGACTGAATAATTAAATATTCTCTGATAAGTGCTTTATATTATATAGTCTCTATATAAATAAAGGTTAGTAGAGGAATAATAAATACAAATAAATAATTCAAGTATTATAAACAGGTCTTACAACTGGATTAGAGCAGATTACAGTTAAAAAGATATACGTTTATGGTACAGTGACAAGGACATAAAATATTAAAAATATGGATGAGATATTGGTTAATGTCATATATCATCATCATCATTTATTTAGCGCCACTAATTCCGCAGCGCTGTACAGAGAACTCACTCAAATCAGTCCCTGCCCCATTGGAGCTTACAGTCTAAATTCCGTAATATAGACACACACTCACAGACAGACAGAGGGGGAGACAGACAGACAAAGAGGGAGAGACTAGGGTCAATTTTGATAGCAGCCAATTAACCTACCAGTATGTTTTTGGAGTGTGGGAGGAAACCGGAGCACCCGGAGGAAACCCACGCAAACACAGGGAGAACATACAAATTCCTCACAGATAAGGCCATGGTCGGGAATCGAACTCATGACCCCAGTGCTGTGAGGCAGAAGTGCTAACCACTTAGCCACCGTGCTGCCAATGTATATGCTGCCCATATATATATACAATTATTTCAAAAATGTACATGGACTTGCAGTACCAAAACTGTGCACTACAAGTGTTGCCCCTATAATAAATGTCAATGCCTGTAAATATATAAATAAATTACAAGGCCTGCGTTATGACATACATAAATAATAGTGTCCCTGTGATGATATAAATATATAATAGTGCCCGTGATTTTTTAAATAATAGCACCCACAAAGAATCATACAAGCAAAAGCCCACGTTATTATCAAACAAATGTCCATCTACCAAGGGAAAATAAATATACTTTTTACTTAAAATTTATATTTATTTTCTATTGGTACGCAGATATTGATTAGAGAACATCACTGTTCATTTAGATTTGTTTGATAATACTAAACTATGTTTGGCACTTTCTCTTGTATTGTTCATTGTAGATGCATACCTGGAACAGGTGTCTAAGGAAAGAGCATCCTACTATATGGTGCTAATCTATTTATTCTCTAATTTCACTTGTCTATTACTATGCTTATTAAAAGAGGGCATGTCAAAATTATGGTCGTATGTAAGAATAGGTTATTAAAATATAATTTATTTGCATCTAAAATAAAGTTTGCACACCTTAAAGATAGTTTATTTCTTTAACATTACTGATCAATTTACTAAAATTCCTCATTGATAATGATACCTAAATCTTTAACATTTCAGGAGTAATAATGTATAATATAAAAAACACTGTAAATATCAAGTTAATAAGAAGAATTTAAAAAAACACATTTGTAGGGGCATATTCAATTGTTGTATTTCCGTACAGTTAATACGGTAATATGTAGCTAGATTTCAGCTTGCGGCTCAGGGAGCTGCGAGCTGAAATCCAGCGAGTAAATTACCGTATTAACTGTTTTTCCGTGTACGATTACCGTAATAAAGGTAATCGTGCGCGGACCGCGAGATTTTCGGCGTTTCCGCCGAGAAGTCCCGTACATATCTAAATTGGCATTTGTGTCGGAAATACATTAATTAGTTGGTCTATGTTATAGGAAGAATTGTGATTTTGCAAATTCTACTCTAAAGTTTAGAATTCCTTTAAATGTTTCTTTGTTTCCTATAAAAGAAAGGTTTCAGTTGAACAGTGGGAACTGACCTAAAAACCTAAAATGTAAGAAAGTAATGGTATATTAGGTATATGCAGTATAAAATGAATCCACATCCTCCTTGTTCCCATTTTAAATGTATTGATATGAATAGAGGCTATATTAAAGAGACTCTCTATTGCCTTCACTTTGCTGACAATCTATAATTTTGCTTGAAAATAAGAATGCAGGAGTTTAAATGTTATTAATGCCGAAGGGCAATGGAAGACACCTAACATACTTGTATGTAAGAACAAATAGGATTATTACACTCTGTACAAGTCCTGAAAAAATATTGGCAATTGAAGTTAATGTGAAAATATGCAGCTTCTCAGAAAGTTCCCCAAGGCAGCAACATCACATAACTAAGTTGTATTAAGAACAAAGTCCTGTGCAAACCTGTCTATTGGAAAAAATATTTGAGCCTAAATTGTGGCTTGTGAATGGAAAGTATGCTAACCTGATAGAAGTCCAAGTAATGTGACAATATATTATGCTTATGTCGGCTTTCTTAAAGATGTAAGGCCACAATTACTATCACTGGTTTCCTGTATAGCTAATTTAGTCTATATACACTGACGTTTTGCAACTCATTTTTTGTTGTTGTTGCGTAGCATTTACGTATCAGTTTAATGTGTTTTTATGCATTTAAATCGGTTTGCAAGTGCTTTCAGTTCGTGTTTTTTAAACTTTGCCTCTACAATGCATGCCATGAACATATGTTTTGACATGCATCAGATGCCCTCAAATGGATCAAGGTGCATTCAAAATAAATGCACAAAAGCACAAAAACGTTAAATTTGCATTACAAACATGTAGTTTGAACCCCTGTGTGAGTAGACTTATGTCACCTGTTATTCTGTAACAGGCAGAATATGACGTGAATTGTAGCTGGAAGTGAATAACAGCAGAAAGCAACTATAATGTTATATCCATAGAGAAATACTTTAAACAAGGTGTAATAATATGGCCACTGTTTATTTAGTGTTACATTCCAACACTATGGTAATCTTTTCTATTCGTATCTTGCAGCTCCCTATCATTACTCAATGGTCTTACAGATCAGCCACTGGTTCTCCAAATTCTCTTCAAATTCCTTTGTGGAATCCAATTACTTATTATTTGCACCTGCATTCTCCATGTGGCCAAGCAAGTAAGTTTTCAGGCTATTAAACCCCTCAGTCTTACTTTACCCAAATACACATTGCTGATTGCGTTTTCTAGATTAGTCCTATTCAAAGCGCATTGTGCATGTGTGTAAACATATTCAATAACTGCCTGTGTTTCAATGCGTTGCAGAAAACATACCAAAAGTTCTAGGTGTGCATGGAAACTAAGAGCCCACTCTTTCTGATCAGTCATATCTAGCAGCTACTCAGGAAAATGATTGTATATATAATACCCAGGTAGTGTTAATATAGTGTATGTATAAACTCCAGTAAATAAAATCTATATAAATGGGGTCTTCTTTTCAGGGCTCGTTACGAAAACATTTGTATTATCAGGCAAAACTCCCCCATACTGTAATTGATTATGGATATTAGAAGCCACCTTGGACATCCATAACTTTTATATCAATACCTATCTGGTCATCCCGCCAGTAAGCATTCTGCAGCATTTGATTGGATGGGTATATACTCTGATAATCCACACCAAATTATGTTATGCAGGGTACTCCCTATTAAGCATAACATACTCGCTAGGCTGCTCTCTATAACACATTAGAGGTTTGTCCACAATGCAGGTTACCTGCTGTAAAATAAGTCCCAAGATAACGTAGGATTCTCTCTGTAAATTAATGTCATTTTTACCAGGCTGGCGCATGGTGCTTACTGTAAAATAATTATATTAAAGATACAGGACCTGTCTTTATCACGGTTTTATAACAATAATTTTTGCTTGTTTGTTTTTTATGCTTGTAGCTCCGTTTCAAAACTTTCTTCATCTTTTATATTAATGAGCTAGCTTTTAGAGTAGACATAGTACTATACAGTAAAATATTATATTTTTAAGGAGAAGATGTATGAAAAACCAATCATGTTCCCTATTTAATTTGCCTGTAAATTCACCACTATGGATTATTTTGTAAGTTTATACGTAAAATGTAAAAATACAATAATATTATGGGTAGGAGCATCATCATCATCATCATCATCAACATCAACATTTATTTATATAGTGCCAGCAAATTCTGGAGCGCTTTACAATTGGGAACAAACAGTAATAAACAATACTGGGTAATACATACAGACAGAGAGGTAAGAGGGCCCTGCTTGCAAGCTTGCAATCTGTGGGACAATGGGAGTTTGATACATGAGGTTAAATGCTACATATTGCATATTGGTCCAGCCAGAGTGCAAAGGTAAAAGTGCTTAGAGGGCTATATGATTCAGTCACACAGCAATGTTGGTCAGAAGGTCAGAGGGTTGCTCTCTTGTGTGAACTGTGTAAAGGGTGGTAATAAGGTAACCTAGTGAGGCTAAGAGGGTGGTTAAGGAATATTATAAGCTTGCCTGAAGAGATGGGGTTTTCAGAGAACGCTTGAAGGTTTGAAGACAAGAGGAAAGTATTATAGTGCAAGGGAGGGAATTCCACAAAGTGGGTACAGCCTGAAAAAAAAGTCCTGTAACTGGGAATGGGAGCATGTAATGTGAGTGGATGAGAGTCGCATATCTTGTGCAGAACGGAGATGATAGCTCTTCTCTATGCCGTTACCACTTGCCTGTTTAAAAAGACAAAAGTATTGTCCAAATATCTCTCCTGTGAAAACTCCATTCATACAGGGAAGGAGGAAGGGACATCAACAGCCTTTCTAAAACAAGCAAGGAGTAGCAGTACTGAGTAGGAAGCATCGTAAGACCCTCCACACAGCCATCAGTTAATAATCTGTATTTTATCACACTGTACTGAACTCCACCCAAAACTAAATTCCACCTTTTGGTTGGAGCCCTTCCTTATGTATAGATGCCTTTTCCTCAACAAACATTTTTGCATACATAACAAAGTATGAAAAATATGATCCTTCAAAGCTTACTAAATCTCAAATATTTTAAAATATATATACTCAGTTTATATTATTGGCATTGGAGATGCAAATTTATTGTGAAACTGAGCTGTGGTTAGAAAAAATGACACATTTTATAAACAATCTAAGAGCATACAATGAAAAATGATGACTAAATGTTACCTATCAATTCTATCTTTTGTTATTAATAACAGTTTTTTTCTGTGCCAACAGCTGTTTAACATATGAACAACAACATTAATTATTTGCATTGCAACCCTGTCATCTAGAGGTTGTAACTGGTACTAGCAGTTTGCTTTTTCTGCTGTCCTTGAAGAAAATATAATGTACCATATACAATTTCAGATTAGTACGAAAATGCAGAAATGTATGCATGTGTCACGTGTCCCCTACTAACCTAGTAAGCAAAATGTATTTTTCAAATATTTGCCCAATCACTGCATTTCACTCATTTCACCAATTAATTTGGAGATGTACAGTATTGACATGAAAGATTTTTAAATCATTGTAGACTATAGAAATGTACTGCTGTTTCTGTCCTCTAGCTTTGTTTGTTCTATTAAATCTGAGTTGTGTAATCTCTGACATATGTGGTTAAATCACTTTTACTGTCCTGTGTCAGCTACTCGCTTGCAGCGTGCTGTGACTAATAATTTAAATATAAAGTCATTGATTAAATTGGACTTACAGAGGTATAACTGTAGCATGGTATACCTTTGGAGCGATGCCCATGAAGAGGGTGAAGAAGTGGAGCTAAACAAAAAACATTACTAGAGCTGTCCAGGTGGTGAAGACAAGAAGAGGATTCTACTTGGCAGACATCCCATCCAGTGCAGGTAAGTCTGGTTCCACTGCAGCACTCTCCAGCATTGATGACAGCGAATTTGAACAGTTTAGCTGTCAGTCAATCAATAGCCAGGACAGTGAGCCAATCAAGGCTCACCGACAGCCTTTTGAATTTGGTGCAGGTGCGAGCCAACCAAGGCTCGCCAAGTCGCTAAACCGCACCCCATACAGTGGTCTGGTCAGACCGTTGCAGAAGGCACAAATGACAGGATGGAGGTGCCAGAGTGCGAAAAGAAAAAACCTAAAAGTCTCAGGAGAGCAAAGAAGCAGGACCCTCTCAAATAAAGCAGAGGAGCCCGGCGCAGACTGAAGAGGACATAGCTTCTTCAATCAAGCACCAAACAGGAGAAGAGGCGCCACCGGCTAGAAAAACAGAAAGAAGAGGAAGGGGGTAGGAGAAGATCTGTTTCCTGCATGGAAAAAGTAAGTATGATTTCCATACTTTTCTCAGGGCACAAGGCCCATAGGCACATTTTTGGGCACTAGGCGGGTGGATCATTTATGATATATAGTATATATATATATATATATATATATATATATAAATCCGCACACCATGCAAAAAGACTGCAGCAGAAGTTATCTAATGAATTCACACAAAATTTCAAAACAAGCTAAATAAATATATAAAAAATAAGAAAAGTTCAGCGCTGTCTCTTCTCAATAGTGTTCAATGATAAATAAGTGAATACTTATATTCAAAGGTGATTCAGTGATTCTTCTTTTCTTCTTAAAATCAAAATATGAACTAATATGTGGATATAAAACATAAATAACATAGTATAAGCTATAAACTCAAATGTGATACACCTTAGTATGTGTGATAAATTGTCAAAATATTAAAAAGTGCAAGTTTGAAAAATTCTCCAACAGATCCCAAGAAATCCACATGTTTGTATTTATTTTTTGGGGGTCTTTCCCCTTCAGATGGTACACTTACTAGATAGATTCTTGTATATCAGCCTTATTCAATATATCAATGCAGTAGATCTATAATTTATGTTTATATGCTTTGTTCATCAATGTGAGGAATGACTGGAAGGTGGTGAACAGTTAAATGAAAATCTGCTTTGATAGCTGTTAAATAAATGAAAAATAACTGTTAATAAATAACATAAATACTGGCATCTAACTTTGCCATATCAATGGTCCTAGTATAATGGCAAGTGGTCCATAACATTCCTGTCCATTATACCAATATAGTATAGATAATTAAGCATGAGCCATGGCTAAATGTATATATCTCTTTGATTGTTTCTAAACTCTTCTGTTCTACCCATGAGGTATTTATAAATAGAGTTCCAGACACATAGTTATAGATGAGTGCCCAGTACCAATTTATGGCACAGGTTGTAAAAGCAGGTTGAAATCTCTTTTTAAAGTTACAACAATATCATCAGTAATATGCAACAAACAGACCACTTGCATTCTTGGTGATTCTGACACCTCAACTGGGGAACAGAGCAGGATAAGTGTAAGTGAAGCGAAATAAGCGCATAGGAAAATGTCATACTTTCCCAAATGTCATATTTACAGGAGTCATGTCTGGTATGCAAATGAAGGGAAACGTATGACCTGTTGTGTGGAGGCAATATCATCTTTGTAGGATTTTCTGGTAAGAAGCTAGGCAAGTGTAAATAAACCCTGACCTGAAATGTGTTTATAAAGAAGTCATGAAAAACAAATTTTCATTTACACAGACTTTCTATGTCTGACATCACAGGAAGGGGTGCGGTGGGTTCCTGTAGCATGTTTAATATGTCCTGTAAATCTAACAGATTTGTTCACTTTGGGAATCAGTTTCATATTGAAAAGTGTCCCTTTATTCATGTCCTCTCAGCAGACAGAAACTAATCATTCATAAGTTTGATGATATGTTCTATTATATATATATATATATATATATATATATATATATATATATATCTTTGTATTTCATTTTGTTAATTGCTTTTTTTCTTAAGCATTGTGGATTTATTTTTCATATTATGGGTAGCACAGTGGCTTAGTGGTTAGCACTTTTGTCTCACAGCACTGGGGTCATACGTTCGATACCTGACCATGGCCTTATCTGCGTGGTGCTTGTATGTTCTCCCCGTGTTTGCCTGGGTTTCCTCTGGGTGCTCCGGTTTCCTCCCACACCCCAAAAACATATTAGTAGGTTAATTGGCCGCTATCAAATTGACCCTAGGTCCCACAAGGATCTGTTATTGGCCATTTATTTTTTTCATTATATACCATTTCTCTTGGGGCACTGATTCGCTCATTCAGCCTCCAATACCACCTCTACGCTGATAACCCCCAAATCTTCCCCTGACCTCTCTCCTTTTGTACTATCTCATGTAACCAACTGTCTTTCTGCTATCTCCATATGGATGTCCCAATGCTACCTAAGGCTCAATATGTCCAAAACAGAGCTTATTATCTTCTCTCCTGCCAGAGTCACCACCTGTCCTCAACTCTCCCTCACTTTCCATAACACCACAATTTCCTCAGTTCTTTCAAGCCCTCTGCCTTGGTGTCACACTTGAATCCACCATCTGCTATATTCTTCACATCCAGACTCTCTCCCAGTCCTGTCGATCCCACCTTAAAAATATTGTCAGAATATTCCGCTTTCTTACTCAAAATGCTTTCAAAACTCTTATCCATTTTCTCATCATCTCCCATCTTGACTATTGCAACCTTCTGCTATCTGTCATTTCTGATGCTCATATAGCCACACATCAATCCATCCTAAATACAGGTGCAAGTCTGATCTTCCTCTTTCGACGCTCCACATCTGCAGCACCACTTTGCAAATTCCTACACTGGCTCCCTGTGTCCTCCAGAATCAAAGTCAAATTACTCACCCTTACCTACAAAGCCTTCAACAACACTAACCATGGAATACATCTCAAATCGCATATCAAAATACTCTACCTCCCGCCCTCTTAGATCCACCTCTGACCTGCACCTTGACTTTTCTCTGGTGATTGCCTCTCACTCTCGCCTACAAGACTTCGCCAATGCCGCTTCCCACTTATGGAATTCCCTACTACTATCAATCAGACTTTTCCATGGCCTTCAAATCTTTAGACTGCTTTTTTAAGAGGTGACCTTATCCCTGATAACACTATTCACACTAATGCACCCTCACAACTGTCCCAATCTCCACTCTGAACCACATTTGCTCATTTTGTTTCAACTGTACCCTCTTCCACTTAGAATGTAAGCTCTATAATGAGCAGGTTTGTTTTTATGTTTGCGTTTTTTTGTCCCTGTTTTATTTATGTACTGTTTTCCCTATTGTACGGCGCTGTGGAGAACTGTGGCACCTTACAAATCTACAATAATAATGATAATAATAATAATAAATACTGTATCCTTATTTTCCTGTTCTTAGTGGACGGGGTGGAACCCAGTGTAGCCTTCCGCTGCTGTAGACCATCTGCTTCAAGGTTCAATGTACTGTGCATTCAGAGGTGCTTGTACACCTGTTTTGAGTTACTGTTGCTTTCCTATCACCTTGAACCAATGTGGCCATTCTCCTCCAACCTCTCTCATTAACAAGATGGTTTTGCCCATAGAACTGCTACTCACTGGATGTTTTTCGTTTCGCGCACACATTCTCTGATGTGTGTGAAAATCCCAGGAGACCAACAGTCTCTGAGATACTTCTGGCACCATCAATCAATCCACAGTCGAAGTCACTTAGATCAATTTTCTTACCCATTCTGGTGTATGGCTTGAGCAACAACTAAACCTTTTAACTATGTCTGCATGCTTTTATGCATAGAGTTGCAGCCACATTACTGTACTGGCTAATTAGATATTTGAATTAACGGGCAGGTGAATAGATGCAGAGCCGTAACGAGGGTGGTGTGACCGCCCAGGGCGCAAGGCCTAGTGGGGGTGCAACACCCGCCCGCCCTTTACATATTACAAGTGAAATGGCAAAATAGTCCTGCGGTGCTGGCACCGCAGGGCTACTTTGCCCATTGAAGACAGCCAGCGCAAGGGTGCCGGCCTCCTGCTCTTGCAGCGTCCTGACATACAAATAATGACGTCAGGACGCTGTCAGAACACAGGCGACGAGGAGCCGGCACATAAGGAAGAAGAGGACAGAAGAAAACACACTCAGGTGAGTAAAATACTGCAGTGCTGGAGAGGACAGTAGTGGGGGCTGGAGAGTACAGTAGCGAGGGCTGGAGAGGATTGTAGCGGGGGCTGGAGAGGACAGTAGCCGGGTCTGGAGAGGACAGTAGCCGGGTCTGGAGAGGACAGGAGCCGGGTCTGGAGAGGACAGGAGCGAGGGCTGGAGAGGACAGGAGCGAGGGCTGGAGAGGACAGGGGCCAGGTGTGGAGAGGACAGGAGCGAAGGCTGGAGAGGAAGGTAAGTGGAGTGAATGGGGGGGAGGGGTCTGGTGAGGAAGGGGTCTGGAAAGAAGGAGTGAAAGGTCTGGTAAGAAGGAGTGAGTGGTCTGGTGGGGGGGTGGTCTGGAGAGGAGTGAGAGGTCTGGTGGGGGGGTCTGGAGAGAAGGAGTGAGGGATCTGGTGGGGGGGAGGTGTCTGGAGAGAAGGAGTGAGGGGTCTGGAGGGGGGGTCTGGAGTTAATGAGTGAATGGTCTGGTGAGAAGGAGTAAGGAGGGTGTCTGAGGAGAAGGAGTGAGGGTCTGGTGGGGGGGTCTGGAGAAAAGGAGTGAGGAGGGTGTCTGGGGAGGAGTGAGGGGTCTGGAGAGAAGGAGTGAGGGGTCTGGAGAGGAGTGAGGAGATTGTCTGGGGAGAAGGAGTGAGGGGTCTGGAGAGGAGGGTGTCTGGAGTGAATGGGGGGTCTAGATAGAAGGATTGAGGGGTCTGATGAAAAGTGTCTGGAGTGAATGGGGGGGGTCTGGTGAGGAGGGGGTCAAGAGAAGAGAATATATTAATTATATAATAATAATTTCTATTCAATATGGGGAAATTTGAAGCCATAATTTGTTGGTCTGATGGGGGAAATAGGATTTGTGTTAAATGGAAATGTTAATAATTTTATGTCGGGGATGGTGAGTCTGTTTGTTACATATGTTGGCTTTTAATTTAATGCTGGGTATGGTGAGGAATAATTTGGTTTATTAAATAGGAATGCTATTAATTTAAAGGTGGGAGCTGGTGAGGGGTGAAGTAGGTCTATTAATTAGATGGGAATGCTACTAATTTAATGTATGGGTTGATGCGTGGGGTATGTCTGTTTATTAAATGGGAATTTATTAAATGTGGGTGCTATTAATTTGATGTTGGGGCTATATGGGGGGAAATAGGCATTTACTGTAAATGCTATTAATTAGATTCTGGAGCTGATTGGGTGGAAGGAGGCTTGTTTTTAAACAGAAAAAGCTACTGATTTAAAGTCTGTCTGGTTGTGGGGAGGGAGCAAGACCCTCTTAACAACATTATGGGCCGCCAGGCAAAGCAGTGCACCGGGGCCCCTATATATGTATACACGTAAAAAAAAAAAGTGATTATTTATATATATATATATATATATATATATATATATATATATATATATATATATATATATGTGTGTGTGTGTGTGTGTGTGTGTAAAAAAAAGTGATAGATATATATCACTTTTTTTTTACACACACACATACTGGTCAGCCGTCAGTGTCCCTTGAAATAATTAAAGAAAAAAAACGGTAAGTATTTACTTCTTTTTTTTTGCAGGAATTTTTTTTAGCGCTGCTTCTGACGGGCCCCCGGGCAGCTGCCCATTGAGCCCAATGGAAGAGACGACCCTGGGAGGGAGACCTAGATTCTTCACTCACTGCTCAACTTTCCAGGAGGTCAATAATAACAATCTCTTTTCCAAACAGGCCCCCAATATTACAGGATCCATTTAAGCAGCAACAGAGCATAAGACACCAGCAGACAGAAGACACCGGCGATGCTTAACCACTGAGAAGCAGCATCTACTCCCATTAAGGTACAGGGGGGGGAGGCACCAAATTCTGTTTCACCCAGGGCACTAAAATGTCTAGTTACGGCACTGAATAGATGTGCCTAATAAAGTGGCCATTGCGAGTATGTATCAGGAAGTTTCCCTTTACAAGGCAGCGCCGCTTTAAATTTAAGCGCTGAAGACGCCGAACTCGCGGGTGTTGAAGAACCCAGAGCTTCATACATTTACCCCCTGGTGTGTGAGGGAACACAATTGAGAAATATAGGACATTTCAGTCTTGATAGACCCCTTCATAAAAATGCACAATGTAATGTCTAAAGCAGAATATTTTAAACCCTTCTTACAGGCTCTTCATCCCTACCTTGGGAATTACAGTTTCAATGAAGTCAGATTGATTCCCAAAATGACACAGAGCTTTCCGAAGTAAAGTATCTATCACTAAAATATATGTTTGGGCACCTCAGAGAATCTCTCACCTCTACTCTGCTTGAATGGCTAGATGGTTTACAACTTTAGGGGCTTTAAACTCCTCCAAGATCCTTATCTATCCTGGGCCTGGCTAGTTTCAAAAGATTATTGACACTTGCATAGGTTCAAACTCATGTCATCTAGCAAAGCATACGTTGAGATTACATTATAAGGCTACATACAATATACATTGTCATACATGAATTCAACAGAAAATAACAATCAGTCATTAGAAATACTACATAATCGTCACAGAAGGCTCTTGTAAAAACTAGCTATGGTGTACTTAATCTGCCCACCCTTCAGTTGTCACGACTGATAGTGGGTGTATGACTGATAGTGGGTACCTGCTGTTGTTGGCGCAACTCAGAGGAAGGCGCGGAGTCTAACGTGCCCCTGGTATTCACCAGGAACCCCCGCAAGGAAGTATGGACTCCGCTGCAGGGACACGCAGGTCGCGGTCCTTCCTAGAGTCCACAGCGAGATACAAGGGGGTGTCAGACAGGCCGGTTCAGCAACGTTCAGGTAGAGGAGGTACAAAGGGAAATCCAGAAGAATGGTGAGGCAAGCCGAGTCGGTAACTTTCAGGGAGCGCAGTACAAAGGCAGAATCCAAGTAGGGGTGGTCAAACGGTCCGGGTCAAAAGGGTCACAAGCAGCACGAGGAATGTCAGGAACAATACAGCAACTGGTACACACAAACGCTGGAGACAGGAAGACCTGATACTCTGGCACTGATTAGAGGACAGGAAGAGGTTTAAATAGTGTGGGGATCCAATCAGCATCAGCGCTGCAGCGCTGTCATGCCTGCCGCCGGGAATCACATAGCGTCCCGTTGCTAGGCAACGGGGCGCGTCATACTGCTTGGAGATGGATGGCAGGGGGGATCCGGAAGTGATGCGTCTGGTTGCATAGCAACCAGACGCGCGGTCAGGCAGTCAGGCGGCCGTGCGGACGGCTCCTGACAGTATACCCTCCTCTTCTTCCTCCTGTTTGAAGGAACTTTTTGAGAATTCTAGGAGCGTGAAGGTCCTGCTTGTCCACCCATGATCTCTCCTCTGGGCCAAATCCTTTCCAATGGACAAGAAATTGCTGTTTGCCACGAAGAATGCGAGAGGCCAAGATCCGACTGACTTCGAATTCAGTTCCAGAAGAGGTTTGTATTGGTGGGGGACGACCGGGAGGTCGATAGAATTTATTGAGTACCACTGGTCGTAGTAATGAGACATGAAAAGTATTATGACATCTCAGAGAAGGAGGAAGTTTCAATTTAAAGCATACAGGATTAATGACTTGCATGATGGTGTACGGGCCAATAAATCGAGGAGCCATCTTCATAGAAGGAACCTTTAGTCTTAGGTCCCGGGTGGATAGCCATACTTGGTCTCCCACCTTTAAGAGAGGAGTGGCCCTCCGATGACGATCTGCAAAGATTTTGTGATGCTGAGTAGCCTTGAGTAAAGCCGTCTTAGTCTTAGCCCAAATGAGAGAAAACTCCCGATAAAGAGTATCTACGGCTGGAACCGGTGAAGAGGACACTGGAAAAGGATCCGGAAACACAGGATGACTTCCGTATACAATAAAGAAAGGGGAGAATCCGGTAGACTCATGAATGTGTTGATTATGGGAGAACTCCGCCCAAGGAAGGAATTGAGACCATTTATTCTGGTTGTCGGAGGTAAAACAGCGGAGGAATGTCTCGAGATCCTGATTGATTCGCTCCGTCTGTCCGTTGGTTTGCGGATGGTATCCTGAAGAGAATTTCAATTCTATGTTCAATCTCTTACAAAAGGTTCTCCAAAACTGGGATGTGAATTGGACTCCGCGGTCCGAAATGATCTCCTTCGGGCAACCATGTAGTCTGAATATCTCCTTGATAAAGATATCTGCCAGACAACTGGCCGTGGGCAGTCCAGGTAGAGGAATAAAATGTGCCATCTTCGAAAATCGATCAATAACCACCCAGATAGTGGTAAACCCTGCACTGAGGGGTAGGTCTGTGATAAAATCCATGGCCACACTTTCCCAAGGAGCATCGGGGATAGGGAGTGGACGAAGAAGGCCTGCCGGAACTCTTCTACAAGTTTTGTGTTGAGCACAAGTAGTGCAGGAAGCAATAAATCTCTCAACATCGGCACGTACATTAGGCCACCAGAAGCGTCGGCAAAGCAGCGATGTTGTCTTCTTTCTGTCACGGGCACTAGGAGTCTTTACCCAGGGATCACCAGATGGTAGGCTTACCAGAGCAATGTAGATGGTAATAGGGTACTCTGGTAGCTGGGTGATCACGGAACATAAAATGATGACCGATGAGATGCTCAGGAAAGTCTATGACTAGCAACACTGGTAATAATGAGGTAATGATACACAGGGAACTGTATGGACAAGGACACGTGAAGGTAGTCAGTGGTCTGCGATAGCAAGTTGTACCACCGCTATAGTGAGAAGGAATGTCCAACAGAGACAAGGAGGTGATGAGAGTCAGCGGTCTGCGGGTAGCAAGTTGTACCGCTGTCTGAGTGAAAGGAATGGAATCCAAGTGGAGGTATCCAGGTAGTCAGTGGTCTGCGGTAGCAAGTTGTACCACTGCTATGTGAGAGGATAATGGAACAGGTGATACCGGAAACAGGGATCAGTGGTCTGACATCAGCAAGTTGTACCACTGCATATATATGTGAGGAGGTGCACGGGGGAAGACTGCAACACAGGATATATACAGGCACCTTATACACGATCCACAGTAATATGCACAATATAGGTATATATATATGTAAATGACTGATCAGGTCTGCAATCTAGAAAGTCTCTTGAAGAAGTCCAGCACAATGATAACACAGTCAATGATGACAATAGACTCAGCGGATAGCAGACTCCAGAGAGAACCAAACACAGTCCAGCAAGATATGCAATACACAGCACAGTCAATGAGAAGTATGCATACCGTGGTTCAGCAGTAGCAGTCAGATGGGATAGCAGCGGTACCTGAGCGGCTGGGGACCGACTGGATAGGAAGTCCCTGGATAGGAGACGCAGCGGTCTAGCAGGTGCAGCGCACAGGTGAGTAGACCGACAGGGACACGAATCCACAGGAGTCAGCAACACGTGGAACTGGACTCATAGGAAACCCAGGAGAATGGAGATGATCCAGCAGAGGGTAGTGGAAGAGATCCAAATCCAATGCTGACAGGAGGGTAGAGGCCAGAGGAACACGTGAAGGCGTGGAGAGAGGATCAGCAGGAGATGGACGATAGCGCTGACCACAGCGGCAGGACTCAGCGGCACATGGAGGTAACCAGTAGCAACCACAGGAACCAACAGCGATGGGAAACAGGAGTGCAGCGCAGGGCAGGAGCTGTAGATCACGAAGTGTAGCAGATGGTAATGAAAAGCGGCAGTCTCGAGGAGGACACAACAAAGATGAGATGAGAGTGTAGTGCACGGAGGCAGCGGATAGTAATGAGCTGGCAGTCACGATGTTGAACCCAGGCGAGTTGCAAGCAGGAGACTGAAGTGCACAGAGGCAGCGGATGGCAGTCAGCTGGTAGTCACGATGTTGAACACAGGCGAGTTGCAAGCAGGAGACTGAAGTGCACAGAGGCAGCGGATGGCAGTCAGCTGGCAGTCACGATGTTGAACACAGGCGAGTTGCAAGCAGGAGACTGTAGTGCACAGAGGCAGCGGATAGTAGACAGCTGGCAGTCACGATGTTGAACACAGGCGAGTTGCAAGCAGGAGACTGTAGTGCACGGAGGCAGCGGATAGAAACCAGCAAACAGACTTGATGAGAAGCAGGTGAGTGAGGTAAAAGCAGGAGTGCACGGAGGCAGCGGGTAGCAATGAGTAAACAGTCACTTAGCTGTAAAATAACGATGAAGTGGTGTAGAAGACTGTAATGCGCAGAGGCAGCGGATAGGAATCAGCAAACAGTCATGATGATACAGTTGATGGTGGAAGTGGTAAGGAACCACAGTAGCAGAAGTGGTTAGGGAACCACAGGAATCAGCAGCGCTGAATACACGAGTAATACAGGAACACCTTCAGAGACTCATGAGGAATGAGACTCCAAGATCAGGCAACGTGGTGTTGACCACAGGTGCTTAATATAGGGAGGTTGCCTGATCTGCCAATTAAGTTAAAGGGGTATACACTGAAGTATAGAAAAGGGCTGCGCATGCGCAGACCCTCAGGATGGCGGACGGCCACGGTTCCTAAATGTCCGGGAAGAGGCACTCACGGTCCGGTGAGTGACACTTTCTTCCAGCATGGCCGGCAATGCGGGATGAATGAGCCCACTGCAGGGTCTTGAACCGGAGATGGGGTTCCACGAATGACCGGCCTGGAGGAGGAGAGGACGTTTTGGTCCTAGTAAGGGCTACGATATTAGAAGGATCAATAATATGCTGAGGAACCAACGGTCTTAAACGATCGGAATCGTCAAATGAGCGAGATAATGCATCGGCACGTCCATTCTTGGCTCCCGGGCAGAATGTGAGCTTCATGTTAAATCGAGCAAAGAAGGATGCCCAGCGGGCTTGCCGAGGATTAAGGCAACGAGCCTCTTGAATGAACACTAGGTTCCGATGGTCGGTAAACACAGTAACAGGAAATATAGCCCCCTCCAACAGATGTCGCCACTCCTCCAGAGCCGCCTTGATGGCCAGTAGCTCCTTGTCCCCTATTCCATAATTACATTCACTTGGAAGAAATCGTCTGGAGAAAAACCCACACGGGTTGTGTGAGCCAGCCGGAGACTCTTGAAAAAGCACCGCCCCAATGCCTACCGAGGATGCATCTACCTCTAAGAAGAAAGGTCGTTCTTGATCTGGCTGGGACAGAACTGGGGCTGAAGAAAATGCTTTCTTTAACGTTATGAAGGCAGACATGGCCTCCGAGGACCAAACCCTGGGGTTGGCAGTCTTCCTGGTTAAAGCTGTAATGGGGGCTATAATGGTGGAGAATCCCTGAATAAATTGGCGATAATAGTTTGCAAAGCCGATGAACCTTTGAATAGCTTTAAGGCCTTGTGGCTGAGGCCAGTCCAGAATAGCTGACACCTTGGTGGGATCCATACAAAGACCTTGACCCGACACGATGAAACCAAGAAAAGGTACCTGGCTAATCTCAAACACACATTTTTCCAGCTTGCAGTAGAGGTGATGTTTCTGGAGTCTACGTAAGACCTCCTTTACTTGTTCCCGATGAGTCTTCAGATCTTTAGAAAATATTAATATATCGTCTAAATACACTACCACAGAAGTGTATAACAGGTCATGAAAGATATCGTTAACAAAGGTTTGGAAGATGGCTGGGGCGTTGCAGAGGCCGAAGGGCATCACCAGGTACTCGAAATGTACATCTCTGGTGTTAAAGGCCGTTTTCCATTTGTCTCCTTCTTTGATGCGAATCAAATTATAGGCCCCACGGAGATCTAGTTTGGAAAAGATTTGAGATCCACTGAGTTTGTCAAAGAGGTCGGAGATGAGAGGTAGTGGATATCGATTTTTGACAGTGATGCGGTTGAGAGGACGATAATCAATACAAGGCCGAAGAGACCCATCCTTCTTCTTAACAAAAAAACCCCCTGCACCCGCTGGGGAAGTAGATTTGCGGATAAATCCCTGTTTCAGGTTTTCTGAAATATATTGAGACATGGCTGACGTCTCTGGACGAGATAAAGGGTAGGTCCTCCCTTTGGGGATGGGTTGGTCAGGAGATAAAACAATAGCGCAATCCCAGGGACGATGAGGAGGCAAGATCTCCGCTTCCATTTTACTGAATACATCTTGGAATTCCATATAGGCCTCAGGAAGGTGGGTTAGCTCGGAATGAGCCATTACTTGACATTTTGGAGGCAAGACTCTAGACAGACATTTAAAGCGACATCCTAAACCCCACGACATAACTTGAGCGTGGTCCCAATCCATCTGAGGAGAATGTTTTCTCAGCCACGGTAGCCCCAAGATGAGGGGATTAATGGACCTCGGCAACACCAAAAGTTGGATCATTTCGCTATGAAGTACTCCTACCCTCAACCGAACAGGAGAAGTCACGGAGGAGATGGAGCCGTGAGTGACACGACTTCCGTCGACTGCCGTCAGAGATAACGGTTGGGGCAATGGGTTTAGAGGTATTTGGAGCTGCGAAGCTAGATCCGCCGAAATGAAGTTCCCAGAGGAGCCGGAGTCCACAAAGGCCGTGGTGGAAAAGGTACCCTTGGGGGTGCTCAGGATGACAGCCATCTGAAATTCTGGGGAATTTTCTTTAGAATAGGGAGCAACTGTGGATTCTCCTAAAACGGCCTCCCCGCCACCGTTTAGGAGGAAGAGTTTCCCGGTTTCTTGGGACAAACTCTTAGCAGGTGTCCCGGATCTCCACAATACAGACACAGGCGTTGTTTGAAGCGTCTCTCCCTCTCTTCAAGGGATAATTTAGAGCGTCCTACTTGCATTGGTTCATCCACTGGCAGGATGGGATTTTGGAACTGGGGTGCTAGCCGTGGTATGAACCGTTTTCCAGGAGAGCGTTCCTGCGTGCGCTCTTGGTAGCGCAAATCCACCTTGATGCACATGGAGATGAGAGAATCTAACTCAGCCGGGAGTTCTCTGGAAATTAACTCATCCTTAATCCGGTCCACCAGACCTTGCCAAAAGGTTGCCACCAGTGCTTCGTTATTCCATTTTAACTCGGAAGCCAGGGTTCGAAATTGAACTGCGTATTGCCCCACGGACAGGTCACCTTGGCGGAGGTTTAACAAGCTGGTAGCTGCAGAAGCAACTCTTCCGGGATCATCGAAGACTTTCCTGAAAGCTTCAATGAAAGAGTTGGAGTTATTAAGAAGTGGACCCCCTTGTTCCCATAAAGGTGAGGCCCAGGCAAGGGCTTGACCACTGAGGAGGGAGATGAGAAAAGCTACTTTGGTGCGTTCTGAAGAAAAGGCCCCTGGGTTGCACTCAAATTGGATGGCACATTGGTTCAGAAAGCCCCTGCACTTCTTGGGATCACCGTCAAACTTTTCGGGTGTCGGGATGCGTACACCGGAGGCCGCTGTAGAGACCGTAACCACACTGGATGCTGTGGATGCCGCAGAGGTTATGGCTGGTGTAGCGGGTGCAGCATTCTGAAATGTATCGAAGCGGGTAGCAATCCCTTGGACACATTGTAGAAGATGCGCTTGGGCTGCTTCTTGTTGCTCCACTCGTTGAGCCAAATGCAGGAGTAGGTCACGAGCAGACGGTTCACCAGACCCCTCCGTTGTCATGGCCAGAGTATACTGTCACGACTGATAGTGGGTGTATGACTGATAGTGGGTACCTGCTGTTGTTGGCGCAACTCAGAGGAAGGCGCGGAGTCTAACGTGCCCCTGGTATTCACCAGGAACCCCCGCAAGGAAGTATGGACTCCGCTGCAGGGACACGCAGGTCGCGGTCCTTCCTAGAGTCCACAGCGAGATACAAGGGGGTGTCAGACAGGCCGGTTCAGCAACGTTCAGGTAGAGGAGGTACAAAGGGAAATCCAGAAGAATGGTGAGGCAAGCCGAGTCGGTAACTTTCAGGGAGCGCAGTACAAAGGCAGAATCCAAGTAGGGGTGGTCAAACGGTCCGGGTCAAAAGGGTCACAAGCAGCACGAGGAATGTCAGGAACAATACAGCAACTGGTACACACAAACGCTGGAGACAGGAAGACCTGATACTCTGGCACTGATTAGAGGACAGGAAGAGGTTTAAATAGTGTGGGGATCCAATCAGCATCAGCGCTGCAGCGCTGTCATGCCTGCCGCCGGGAATCACATAGCGTCCCGTTGCTAGGCAACGGGGCGCGTCATACTGCTAGGAGATGGATGGCAGGGGGGATCCGGAAGTGATGCGTCTGGTTGCATAGCAACCAGACGCGCGGTCAGGCAGTCAGGCGGCCGTGCGGACGGCGCCTGACATCAGTGTGTACTCAGAAAGAGTGTTTAGCAAAGCTGGGAACATTGTGTGTGATCGTCAGAGGAGACAACTTCCCAAAAATGTAGACAAACTGGTGTTTATCAAAATGAACTACAAATTGTATGAGGAATAACGTTGTTGCTGCCAATTACAAACATTTTGACATCAGTGATGTATATGATAATGAGAGTTATGACATTGTTATCATTGAGTAAATTGACCACAGTTAGCTAAATGTCCATTAGTAAATTGTTAATATCCTTATCTATTCTCCAGTTCAACAACCAACAACCAAAATGTTCTCTTTTGTGTGGGGCCCAAACAAATGAAGTATTTCAGCCACAAAAGTGGGAGTCCCTGTCAGTGAAATGCTTGGTTTGTTAAACTACACATGGCCTTTTTAACATATGGTTCAGTGGGAGGGCCCAAAGACTATTCCATCTTGCATTATTCTACGTTATGGCACTTTTATCCATGTAGTGAGCTGTGATCACTGTCTCTTCACTTTCCATGACACAGGCTAATGTTAAAAATATTGTGTCCTTGGTCTCTTTCCCACCCTTGTTCTTCTGGGTGCAGCTCATCTTTGTCTAAATACTTATCTAAAATGTCTATAGATACTGCTGTCCTTCTAATGAGCTCTGATTACTGCGTCTTTACTTTCCATGACACATGCTGTCTACCGTTAAAAATATTGTGTTCTTGGCCTTTCTCCAACCACTTTTCTTCAGGGTGCAGCCCACCTTTGTCTATCTACTTGACTAAAATGTCTATAGCTGATGCTGTCAATCTCATGAGCTTTTATTACTGTCAAATGTCCTTGGTCTTTTTCCCACAATTTCATTTTTGGCTCAGCTTCACCTTCAGCTACCTACTTGTCTAAATGTATATTGACGCTGCTGTCCTAATGAGCTCTGATTACTGACTCTTTACTTTCCATGACACATGCTGTATAACATTTAAAATATTGTGTCCTTGTTCTTTCTCCCACTATTTTTCTTCTGGGTGCAGCCGACCATCGTCTATATATTTGTCTAAAATGTCTTTTGATGCTGCTGCCTGTCTAACGACATTTGATTACTGCCTTCACTTTCAATGACACAAGCTATTGAGCATTAAAATGTTTGTGCCCGTGGTTCTCCCACCATTTCACTTCTGGGGCAGGTCCACCTTCATCTATCTATCTACTTTCCTAAATGTCTATTGATGCTGCTATACTAAATGTCTATTGATGCTGCTATCCATCTAATGAACTTTGATTACTGCTTCTTTACTTTACATATCATATGCTGTCTAAAGTTTAAAATTGTGTGTCTGTGGTCTTTACATTTCTGGGTCAGGCGCAACCTGTCCATTTTGTTTTCTAAAATGACCATCCTATCAGACAGTGCTCTGCCATTATGTTTCATAGGGATTGTACTATGCTTTGCACACAAAACTTGGCTGTTCAGAATTTCTTAACAAAAAGAGAGGTCAGTGCAGGAGATGCTGTCTGTGGCCCATAAAATTTCTGGGCATTTTTCGCAATTCAGCGACCGCATGTAGATCATTGCTGCCAACTGCAGCAAGTTAGAAGCAAAGTAGTAACGAGGTGGAATGCCACACTTTATATGCTTCAGCAACTAACTCAAACCATTTTAGTTGTGAGGTCGCCTATTTTCTATAATTACTATCCTATTAGCCAGTGCTTTTTACCTGTTTTTCACAATTTTTTAAGTAATCCAGGTTCCAAACTAAAACACATGACGATTGTTTGGCAAAACCAAAACCAAAACATGAAGATGGTTTTACAACCAAAACAAATGAGGTCTGCACATATATCTAGTCAGATCCCAGGTCTGCACACATCTCTAGTCGGGTCCCTACCCTGGGACTCATACTGTTTGTCCCATAGCGTCTGTTACACCAATGAACTTTGATTTATACTCACTGTATCAGATCTCTCCTGTTCCCTGTATGCCAAGGCTTCCCAAAGTAGATCAATTTAAAAATATTGGTATAATGTCACAAGTAATCCAATAAAATCCACCACTGTGAATATGTTTATCTGTCATGGACTGTCACAGGGATGTAGTAGTATCTAATGAGCAACTTATAAATAATCCTAAACAGACTAAACTCAGGTAAAGTAACAAAGTAATCCCCCCACCTCCCACACACCCTCACCCCTGCTTGGCATGTATCAAAATAATTTGGAAGTTATTAAATTCCATGTGAAAACATTTTGGTCAAACAACAACCTGCAGATGAAATGTCCCTTTGATTTATAGGATCACAATTACTTTTTACAGTTCAGAACCCACAATTGTGCTTGCCCAGTCTGTCCACATTTAGTCAACAGTTTTTATGTATTGATACTAATTTTTATGTGTTCAGAAATTGAATACATCATTGTAGGAAAACAAGACAATATTTCAGGATCATGTGTGTAATCCATTGAGCCTTGATTTGTAGATATTGTGATGAAAATCACTAAATCACTATTGCTTGTGATTTTCAGCTTTATTCCCTACTCAACAAATCTATTAATCTATAATAAACCCATTTTCAAAAGCTCCTCCCCCTAAAAAAAATAGAGAAGTATTGGATATATAAAAAGATAGATTTGGTAAATTAATCTTGGAAATCCCCAAAAATGTTTTCATGGTTTTTAAACATTGAAGATTAGTTAAAAAACAATGACTACTTCTAACCCCTTTAAAATGAATGGGACAATCTCCAACTGTGGAATTTTCCATTATTAGCCAAATGGGTTATACAATACAATAAAATGCAATAGTCTGACATTTGGACACCCTTGTCAGGTGTGCAAAATGATCCTGCATTTTTTTTTTTTGTCGTCTGTGTCACCAGTGCTCCCCGATACCATTAGCTGTTTTCTTGCAACATAAACATCATTAATTTGCTAACGCTTTGATTAAGCTCAATATTGAATGCTTACTATTATGTCATTAATGACACTGAAGTGAGAGGTTTCAATATTCAGCAAAAAGATTCTTAACAAATTAATGAATCATTCAATGAAAAACTTACAAATCCCTTTTGATGTGAGAAAAGACCACTTAACACTGCTGGAGAGTCCAAGAAACTGCAAAACACAAATGAAAATGCTGGCTCATTTGGAATACACCCTAAAACTCCAGCATGGTGTCCAAATGTCTGATTAGTGTTATAACTGTTTTAATCGAAATCTCAATAGACAGAGCTTTTCCCATTCATTTCAATTTGTTTATGCATTCAATGGGGTTTCTCCATATAGCATACACTCTGGAAACCCAGTTGATGGGCTATTGCTTGTGAATTGTATGCTCTTCAGACCTCCCCACATGCCCCTGTGACCTCTTTACAGGCCCCTTATATACACATCAGATCTCCCCACATGCGATCAGATTTCCTCACATGCCATCAAACATAACCAAATGCCCTTTGCATGCCATCAAATCTCTGAGGAACATGACACACAGGTGTTGACTTGGCCTCCAAATTCCCCAGATCTCAATAAAGCATCTGTAGGATGTGCTGGAAAACAAGTCAGAGCCATGGAGGCCCCACCTTGCAACTTACAGGGCTTAAAAAAGGATCTGCTGCTAACATCCTGGTGCCAGATACAACAGGACAACTTTCCACTAAATTATCATGTTCCTAAATGACCCTTACTATTTCACTTGAAGATTGGTTCATCTTAGCTTAAATTTCTTCCCTTATCCATATCACAGAGCTCGCCTTTTCAGCATCCACTTACTACTGTACATTATCAAAAGAAATGAAAATGTGTTAAAAACTGCTTTTAAATGAAACATCTCTTAGTCACAGTTCTTTTAAAGGATAAATCCCCATTGTGAACTTTTTTATTGCACCCAGGGGTTAAATCTTTAGAGGGTTGGGGCTATTTTACATGCTTAACCCACCAAAAGACATTCACAAAGATGAACATATGCTTTATCCTATTTATTGTTATATAAACCATGCTTTTACATTGTACTGGTAACCTCATCAGTGACTTCTGGGACCCATGCCCACTATTATACAGTATTTTCTTTCCTAAACTGCAAACTGAAAACACTGAGAAATGTTGTCATCTGAACTTTGATTCTCCCCAGTAAAGCATCTGATTGCATGTGATGACATTTGTTCGAAGTAATACAAGTCTATGATTAAGTAAAGTTTACCTTTGTGCAAAACAACCGACACATATCACATAATACTCTTTGGTGGTGTTGTGCACCTTGATTTCTGCTGAAGTGCTTGGGTTAAGAGCACAGGATGGTGTGTGACTCACAATTGGACCTGTACTCACTCAAAAGTACTGTAACTAAGAATCAGTGTATCAAATGTGAGAGAAGATATGAGTGCTTTATAGAGGGGAGATAGAGCATAAAGACATAGTGGACCAACAGCACAATAAAGAAAACGTAAAATACAAAACACTAAAGAAACATACATGTGAGAATAGCAACAAATTAAATATAATAGTGTACATAACACATTATAGGTATAATATAAAATGAACAAGTGTCACACAGAACATGCAAGAAGTGAGATAAAAGTATACAGGATACAATTTGTACATTCTCTCTGTGTTTTTCTGGGTTTCCCAGTTTCCTCCTACATTCCAAAACCATACTGACAAAATAGATCCTATGGTGCGTGGGTGTGAATTATGGAATTTAGATTGTAAGCTTCAATATGGCAGGGACTGATGAGAATGACTACATATTCTCAGTACAATTTATAATACTGTCATGCCTTATACAGGGTGATGACCTTGTGATGTAAGGTTCACACATGAAGACGTAAACTCTTATACCAAGACATATAATAAAAGTGTATTGTTCCCCTTGCTGTTCAAATCACAAAATGGTTAGTATTTTGTTGCATAGCACATAGGGGCTAATACAGTGCTCCCTCTTTATACCACCCTCCTTTCTAATGCCAGACCCATTTCCCACCAGATATTTTCTTTACAGAAAAATGCATTAAAACACATTACTTCCATAAGTCAACCTCTTATTACGCCACCCTCATTTTAAAACCAAAATAGTATGTAAATTATGTTTTCTCTGTCCATGCCCGTTCTGTGATCTTTACTGCATGCCTTTAGATTGTAAGCGCCTGTGAGTAGCATCTTCTTTATCCTCTGGTTGAAGATTATTTTTATTATTTCGGGTCATTTATCTCAAGTATGTCATTTAGCTGGACAATATACCGTATATACTCGAGTATAAGTCGACCCGAATATAAGCCGAGGCACCTAATTTTACCACAAAAAACTGGGAAAACTTATTGACTCGAGTATAAGCCTAGGGTGGGAAATACAGCAGCTACTGGTAATTTTTTTTACTTTTACTTTTATACATTCAGCTGAGACCCCATGCTTCCACTACACACATTCATTAGAAGAAGCGGGATTTGGGGTTAAGGTGATGGGCAAGGAAATGGATAATACACTAGATAAATGCAGTGGTATACAGTAAAACAGTATATGAAAACAAGCAAGGTTTATAGTACCTAATGCTTCTGGCCAGATAGCATGAATTGCAATAAAAACAATAAAAATCCAATAAAAACAATAATAGAGGATCCGGAAAGTGCAGGGATAAAACGGTTATCTTGTCAAAGTCTCCAATCAAAAAATCCCTTAATGGCTTTGCGATCCAAGCAAAGGAGGGATCCGTAGCCCCAACCTTCCAACACAGTAAAAAAGTATAAAAGTTGTGGAAAAGAACTTACTATAGCTTGATGGAAGTCCAGTGTAAAAAGCAGTTGCCGGATAAGCACGCCGCTTCTGCGGCTGTAATGAAAAGCTGTATAGAGTCTCCACCTATCCAAATCAGCTGATGTCATAAAGTCTGGGTAATCGAAGGCAGAGAAATGGTAGAGATATATGGGCTGCCGTACTGCACGAGTAATTCCCGGATAAGTTCCGATTCTCTCATAGAACAAGTACATATGAAAAAGAGGGTTTGATCGTTCAAACAGAGTGTGTAAAATCCAATCCTACGTGTTTTCCCATCATGCGGGATGGCTTGGATGCTGTGTAGGGTCCCGTAGAGGCTATGTGACCTCCCTGCTGACTGCTTCCGATGAGCGCTGCTGGCTGCGCATGCGCGGTATGTGAAACTCGGGGATGTAGAGTAAAAAAGTGTGGTCCTGGAGCATCACTCGAGTATAAGCCGAGGGGGGGCTTTTTCAGCACAAAAAATGTGCTGAAAAACTCGGCTTATACTCGAGTATATACGGTACCTATTTCTATGACCACGTTGTCTATTTATTCTCTTGAACAATCCCCAATCCTGAAGTCTTCCCATGCTCCTATGTACCGTATCCTAATGTGTCTGATTGTTTTATTAAACTGTTGTGTTTGTTTTGCTAGATTTGAATGAGCTTTACGGTTTTGTGAATAGTGTAAATGACTATGTACTTAAGTTTACTAAAAGTATTTTCTCAAGTAGTACAATAATGACACAAATACAGTATATTGTTCTTCAACTACTGGCGGAATGGAATTCAATAGCAGACTACATAAAGGTGTTAGTTCTATGTTTTCATATGACCTCATCTTCTGCAATACCAGACTCCAGCTTTCTCCAATCACTTAGTGTCCAGGCAACAGATACAAAACATAGGGAAACCATTTGAGCCAACCTTTTAGACAACCGTAAATTAATTGCCTAAAAATATTTAACATAAGTAGAAATATATGATGGTTAAACAAATGTGACAGATATATAAATACTGCTAAGTAATTTAGACATGTGTATACACATAGATTACTTTTATATAAAGTAGTGTAAAAAGTTTGGAAATTGAGTCCAATTACCAAATATCCTGAGACTTAAAGGTATAAATTTTGTTTATATACTGAAATAACCTCAATACAAACCATATGGATGTTTCAGTGGTACGCGCATTAATTGGGAACACACCTCCCTAATTGTGGTTTTAGCTGTTAAGGTACTATAACGACATAAATATCAGTGGCAGATAATCTAGTAGTAGATTCTAGGGGACATAAAATTTTAGAAAAATTATAAATTAAATTATTATCAAGGAAAGAAAAGGGGAATACACAGACACTTGTGAAGGTGATTGCTATACAAGAGTATGATTACGCAAAAATAGTATAATATGACCCAGTTGTTGTATCCAGTGCAACCAGCCAGAAAGAGATACTACAGTGTCTAAAAACGGATATACAGTAGTATTTGGCTTGGCAGCGCAAATTGGAATATTCAATCGTATACAAATCAGCATACAGAAACCAGTTATATATAAACAAATGGCATTTATTAAAATAGTTTAAAAAATTAGCAGTTAATAATATTTCACCACCTGGAGTTTAAAAAACAGATCCATTACAGTCAATTTACCGCATAATTCATAGTGCTGAAAAGATTAATCAGGACTATTAGGAGACAAAACCGAAAATAGATTGGTGGTAGTTTCATGGAATTAGATCAGTCCCTCTGGAATGGTTTTAGCTAATATAGCACTGAAATTGCCCAGTGTTACAGTCTCAACACTCTGCTTGTATTTGTTGTCTGGTTTGTATTTTTCTATATTTCAGGTATTGGGAAGAGCACTGGGGCACTACTAGTCCCAGCAACATGGCAGCCATGAAGTGCTTGGGTATGCTGATGCCTGTAAATGTATTACAATCTATTACAAATATTTACGAATTACTCTGCAAACAAATTACTCGGCAGAACCTGTTCAACACCGATTGGCTCTAGGAGGGGTCACTCTGGTCTTTTTGCCCCACTACCCCTCACAAGGACTTCAGGGGGTAAATGTATCAATGGGCAATTTTTTCAGCAATTTAAAATCTCGGGAGATAACTTGCGATTTGAATCCCAAAGTCGTTATACGTATTAAGTAGCCATTTTTAGTCTGAACTTCAAAATAGCTCTTCATCTCTCACGATTTGCGGCGATTTCACACTCTCTTGTGTTTAGCAAACTCTTCCGTATTTAGCTGAAAATTGCCATTTGAAAGACAAGACTCCTTCTGGTTGCAAGTTTTACATGCAAAACACTGGCGATTTTAGGCTCACTAACATTATATTTTTTAAAAAAAATGTGTGGGGTCCCCCTTCTTAGCACTATTAACCCTACTGCTGCCAGGTTACTGCTGGTTGTGCAAAACTTTGGAAAAAATTTGCTTGGGGTCCCCCTGATTTTCATGCAATCGGCACTAGACAAATCAGCCGGGGTCGTTGGCACAATAGCAGGGGGACATGCAGCAGGGGTCCCCCTGCCATAAAAACTAACCAACCCCAGGCTGTTCAGCACTGGGCTGGATTCCCTAGGGAGTGGGGTCCGCAAAAAAAGCATGCGGGGCCCCCCTTCTAGGAATAACCAGCCCAGTGCTGAAAGCACTAGGGCTCTTCCAACACCCCTGGTAGTGGGTGTAGGGTAATAACGGCGATAAATTGTTAAAAAACAAACTGACAACATTTTTGTTTGTGGAACTACAAGTCCCAACCAGGCTGGGCTGCCCTAATCAGTCTGGGCTCGCTGATGCTTGTAGAACTACAAGCACCAGCATGCCTATGGCAGCCAGGTCATGCTGGCACTTGGAGAGCCACAAAGATGTGAAAGCTGTGGGAAAGCCTGATTGGGCATGTTAGGGAATTTTATAATTGGGCAGCAGCACAGGAGAAATCTTGTAGGAGGCAGAGAGAGGTGGTTATCAGAGACGAGGCGAGGTGCAGGTCAGATATAGATCTAAGAGGGCAAGAGGGAGAGCATTTTGAAATGAGATTTGCAATGTATAAGGGGTAGTGTTGAGGGCTCTATAGGTAAGGGTGAATAATTTGAATTGAATTATGGGGGTCACAGGGAGGGATGTGCAAAGTGGTGCAACCAATGTGGATCTGCAACAGAGGAAAATCAGTTGCTTGCTGTGACATTTAACATGGATTGAAGCAGGGATATATGGTTGAGGGAAATGACTGTTAGCAGAAGGCTGCAGTAGTCATGGTGGGAGATGATGAGACAAAGGGTAACAGTTTTGGTATCATCTTGAGTAAGAAAGGTAAGTTTCTGCAGTATTTCCAAGGTGGAGACAATACGACTTGGAGAGAGACTGGATGTGATGAATAAAGCAGAGGGTGGAACAAGTGTCGGCTTGGTAGAATGAGGAAATTGTTATGTTATTGAGAGTAAATGAAGATTTGAGGGGAGGTGGTAACTCTGGGAGGAGGGAAGATGATATGTTCTGGTTTGGACATGTTGAGCTTTAGGTAGCTTTGGGACAGCCATGTGGTGATAGCAAAGAGACAGCTGGTTTCATGAGTATGGGAGCGGTATGTTTGGGGGGCCATTAGCATAGATGTGATACTGGAGGCTAAATGAACAAATTTGTTTACCAAAAAAAGAGATGAACATTGAGAAAAGTAGAGAGCCCAGAACAGAGCTTTGTGGGACCCCAACAGATACTGGGAGTGGAGGAAGTGCCAGAGATAGAAGCACTAAAGGAGCGGTTTGAAAGGTAGGAAGTGAACCAGGAAAGAACAGTGTTATGAGTGAAGGAAGTGTAGGAGAAGAAGGTGAGCTCAAAAGCAGCAGAGAGGTCCAGAAGGAAATTACCTTTAGACTTGGTTGCAAGTAGATCATTGATCAGTTTTGTGAGAGCAGTTTTAGTGGAATGTTGGGAGCAGAAGTCTGATTAGAGAGTCAAAAATGGAGTGAGAGGAGAGAATGTGAGATAGTAGATGAAGTAGTGTGTTAACACAAGCGTTAACACACATTTTTGGATCTACATTTGGCCAGCGATTTTACACCCAACTCAAAATGAGTCCCTTTATGTATCCTTTTTTTTGCTATTTATTTATAGGCCTATACATTTTTTTTGTCCAACAGATAGCATTTTATATACTGTTTCATACACCAGTATCACCACAGTACTCTCAACTCTCCTGCAACCTCTCTATAAAGATAAATATATAGGAATGATTTGGCACTAACTGAGCTAATGATTAAATCTTAATAATAAATTAGAATATACAAACTAAAAACAATTAAAACAATAACATGTAAAGCGAGTCAACAAAATTGCCACCTTTCCAGAACTCCAAGCCTGTTCATTTATAAGAATTTCTTATAAGTTTCTCATAGTTTTATTAGAATTTCATTGACGCAGGTCAATTTGTACGCACATATTGACCTTAGTGGTCAAGCCAAATTCATTATTATCTTGTATATGTCAATTGATTTAAGAAACACTTGAGCTGGTTTTAATACATAGTCACCTTGCATCATTAAAAAAATGTAGACATCATAAATGTGACATCCAGAAATGTGAAATCTAGTACTTAGCAAGCATTGAAACAGTGCTCTGGAAAGAGGCCAGGAATATTTCCTAGCGAAAACTAACCTTTGTCTGTGTCCAGCCAAGTTTCACTGCTCTGTGCTATAAAACTAACTGCCCAGAGTAACACAGCTTTCTGGAATACTGTATGGGAAGATTTATTCCAAATGGAAATTCTCAATCACTTTAATTTCACAGTATAAAATAATACCCTCAGTCCCCATAAAACTTTCAACATGTCCTCATGGAACAGAAAATAGGAACACAAGAAAAAATGGAAACAATGGAGGCAGCCATTTTGTAGGCTGAACCAATATTGATAAGAATGTTACCTGTCACAACTAGGAACTCATCATTGTGCTTCATACAGCAAAACTATTATACCTTTTTATATGTTTACATATTTTTTATAAGTTGTTTATAATGTTTCTATGTCTGTATGAATGTATTTAAACTGACTAAAATTTAAATTGTTAAGAATATTTTTATTAATACAGTATTTATTGCATTGGTATAAATCGCCTCTTTAGTCTTTAGTGCTTTGGTTAATTGTATTTTTGTATTGCTGATTTTATTAATTATGTAACTTAAAAAATGCAGACCTACAGTGCAAATCCCCTTTTATACAGAGGTACAATATTTTATACCTTATGATGGGAGAAGTTGGACAGATCAAGTTGTTCATTGCTGAATGTAGGCCAGGTGTGTTTTATAGTAGTAGTAGAGATTGGACTTCAATCTACACATTTAATGGGAACCTTTTTGAATCAGCTAGACACACTTTTTTTTATGGGAAACCCCATTTATAGATGCAGTTCTACCAATGTAAATGTAAAATGTAAATGTGACATATGAAATTAAGATTGTCACCTGTGGCCCGCCGAGCCTTCTCTTGCAACCTCCCAGCTAGCTGCTCCCGATCTTACTAGAACAGGGGCAGCCGCCTTCCACATCACATGACCTCCTCTGCACGGTGCAGGGAGGTCACACGGCATACTTGGATTAGGAGGGAGTGCACTGTTCTCTCACTCCTTCCTCTGTGCCGCCCCTTTGAAGGTTTAATGTTGCCCCTCACTGGTCTAGATGTACCTCTACTGTTATTGTGTTTTTAAGGTATAAATGAGACTGACACAATTAGTGTCAGGCGCCGTCTCCGCACTGACACTTGGTGCAAGAGACGGACGCCTGCACCATCTCAGCAACCACGTCCTGTTGCCTAGCAGCGGGACGCTATCTCTGCTCACCTGTCTGCAGCCAGCATGTCTTACCGCCAAAATCTCCCTAACCCAATCAGGAGGCACATTAGGGTATATAAAGCAGCCTCTGACACATGTCTAGTGCCAGAGTATTGGTTCACTCCAGCTCCAGCGTTTCCTGAACTTCTGATCCAGTGTGTTATTCGGTTCTGACGCGGCTACCTGTGACTACTCTCCTGTGTTTCGTATTGGTACCTCGCTGCCCGGCTGGTTTGACTATTTGGCTTGACCTGACTTCTCTCTGGATCCTCCCTCTGTACTGCACCGCTCGGCTGGCTCTGACCTGGATTGCCTGACTACGCCTGTCTACTACTGTCGCTACACCGGTGACTGTCTTGGAGAACTGCGACCTGCGTACCCTCTGCAGCTAAGCCAAAACCTCCTTGCGGGGGTCCCTGGTGAATACCGGGGGTACGTTAGACTCCGCGCCTCCCTGTTCAGTTGCACTAATACCGGTTAGCGGCCATCTCTGCAATTCCGTGACAATTAGTACTTTAGGAGAAACATGTTAAATTGCAATTAATTAAAGGATGGTTTTCTACCACACATATTCTACTCAAGAACCACAATCCTGCACATTGTCACACAAAGCACTTGCACAGACATACTTTCCAAAAGTGTAACCTGATGTATGTAGAAGGCAGAAAATAGGTACATCTGCACAAATCTGTTGCTTGTATGCATATTATGTGTCTTATAAATTACCTTTCATGATTGACACTGCGTTGAGTATGTTTTATAATTAAAATGTAGATTTCACTTACTAATTTTATACAACATATACAAAAGTTTTACCTTCATCATAGTTGTCCTTTAAGCCCATCCAGCTTATAAAGCACAGACAATTTATAATAGTCAGCTCCACTGCAGATTTGCTTAAAATAGGTAACATTTGGGCACTATTGAATGGCAAGTGAAGTATATTAAAGACTGTGTGCTTTTTAAATGGACGAAAAAGCCCCACTGCAGTTGAAAATGGGTGATTTCGCTGACAATAGAGCTTTTTCTCACTCCACCCTATACAACAAAGGGTAACCGGATAACACACGTTGTCGTTGATAGTAACCTTCGTTGGCCGTATGACTCACTGGCTTTCATCGGAGGTGACTTACCAGTGTCTTTGAATGGGGTAGTCTATTTAAGTATAGCGGAGCTTCTGTTATCACCATCTCAATGAGAAAAAGCTTTTAAATATTTTTTAACATTGAGTAATAATTGCCTATTTTTTTTAACAAAATTGTTTTAACAAAATTGTTACAAGTGGCACTGAAAGGCCAAATCCTGGCTTTCAGCTCCACTGCGCATACACAAGTTGGCAAGTTAACCCTCACCACTCTGGGTCAGTATTGTCGGGAAATCCTATTAGATAAAAAGGGGTGTTATTCATGAACAGGTCTATGTACGATTAAGAGTAAAAAAATGAATGAAATATGAGGTTGGAGGTATGGAGACATTACACTCCATAGGTATGGACAAGAAATAGCAAGGCCGCGTTTACATGGCTACTATCTAGAGATGAGCGGGCTCGGATATCTGAAATCCGAGCCCACCCGAACGTTGCCGATCAGAGCCGGATCCGAGACAGATCCGGGTATTCCCGCCAATTGCAAAACTGAAACCGAGGCTCTGAGTCATAATCCCGCTGTCGGATCTCGCGATACTCGGATCCTATAAATTCCCCGCTAGTCGCCGCCATCTTCAATCGGGCATTGATCAGGGTAGAGGGAGGTTGTGTTAGGTGGTCCTCTGTCCTGCTATATCTCGTGCTGTGCTGTGCTGTGCTGTTCAGTTCTGTGCTGTGCTGTGCTGTGTTGTGCTGTTCAGTTCTGTGCTGTGCTGTGTTCTGCTCAGTCCAGTGGTGCTGTGCCTGTGCTCTGTCCTTCTGAGTTCAGTGGTGCTGCTGGATCCTGTGCTGTGTCCTGTTCAGTCCAGTGGTGCTGTGTCCTGTGCTCTGTCCTTCTGAGTTCAGTGGTGCTGCTGGGTCCTGTGTTGTGTCCTGTTCATTCCAGTGGTACTGTGTCCTGTGCTCTGTCCTTCTAAGGGCATTGTTATTTCCCCATTATTCCCAAATTATAAAAAAGTTTCAAAAAAAGTTATAAAAAAATTTACAAAAAAAGTAATTGTAAAAAAAAAATATCCCAAAACAATCCTGCAGTATAAGTCCATTGGTACTGCTATATTACAAAGTTCACTGATTCTGCAGTATAAGTCCAGTGGTACTGCTATATTACAAAGTTCACTGATTCAGCAGTATAAGTCCAGTGGTACTGCTATATTACAAAGTTCACTGATTCAGCAGTATAAGTCCAGTGGTACTGCTATATTACAAAGTTCACTGATTCAGCAGTATAAGTTCTGTGGTACTGATATATTACAAAGGTCACTGATTCAGCAGTATAAGTCCAGTGGTACTGCTATTACAAAGTTCACTGATTCAGCAGTATAAGTCCAGTGGTACTGCTATTACAAAGTTCACTGATTCAGCAGTATAAGTCCAGTGGTACTCTCCTGTGCCGCATATAATTTTTAAAGGCTTTGTCGAGTGTGTGTGGCTTAGGGGTATGCTCTCTTGTGCTACATATAATGGAAAACAAAAATTTGGAGGATAAAGTAGGGAAAGATCAAGACCCACTTCCTCCTAATGCTGAAGCTGCTGCCACTAGTCATGACATAGATGATGAAATGCCATCAACGTCGTCTGGCAAGCCCGATGCCCAATCTCCTGGTACAGGGCATGTAAAATCCAAAAAGCCCAAGTTCTCAAAAAGTAGCAAAAAGAGAAACTTAAAATCATCTGAGGAGAAACGTAAAGTTGGCAATATGCCATTTACGACACGTAGTGGCAAGGAACGGCTTAGGCCCTGGCCCGTGTTCATGACTAGTGGTCCAGCTTCACCCAAGGATCTAAGCCCTCCTCCTCCCCCCCTACAAAAAATTTAAGAGAGTTATGCTGTCAGCAACAACAACAAAACAGCAAAGAACTCTGCCTTCTAAACAGATGACATCACAAATCCCCAAGGCGAGTCCAAGGGTGTTGGTGGTTGTGAAGCCTGACCTTCCCATCACTGTACGGGAAGAGGTGACTCCATCCAGCATTTGCAGCATGCCCTCTGCATATGCTTGAAGGATCACCCACAGTCCAGTTACAGATTTGGCTAATGAAGGTGTGAATGTTGTACACCGGGAGGAGGATATTGATGTAGCTGGCGCTGAGGAGGATGTTGATGATTATGATGCAGACAGATACCAAATTGCCTTTCTCAATTTCTATTTCTATTCTAGATTATATAACGGCTGAATAGTTTTCTATTTTACTCCTAGTGGAGAGGGGATCTGATGCAGACAGATACCAAACTGCCTTTGTCCATTTCTTTGTATATTTGAATTTCTAGTTCTACAGTCTATGCAGGCTGCTTTTTTTATATTCAACTACAAGTGTACGGCGGGGGGGGGGGGGCATAGATAGCCACCAAAGTAACGTGGTCCATTTAATTTCACTTTCTAGCTCCACAGTCTGCTTTTTTTTATCTTCAAAGTATTTACAAGCCTTGCAATCTAAAATAACTAGAGGTAGTGACGTGCTAGAACTCCACCCTCTATATGCTGCAGAGGATGGAGGAGCATCAAAAGGCCATTCAAGCCTACACAGCCACCTACGACATAGGAAAAGGAGTGGGGATGCGCCTGAGTCGAGCGCACTGGAGAATGATTTCCGTGTTGTGAAAGGTTCTGCAGCCCTTTGAACTTGCCACACGAGAAGTCAGTACCGACACTGCCAGCTTGAGTCAGGTGATTCCCCTGATCAGGCTTTTGCAGAAGCAGCTGGAGAAAGTGAGGGAGGAGCTGGTACACCATTGCGATTCCACCAAGCATGTAGCTCTTGTCAATGAAGCCCTTCGTACGCTTTGCCAGGATCCGAGGGTGGTCAGTCTTTTAAAGTCAGAGGAATACATTCTGCCCACTGTTCTCGATCCTCGGTTTAAAGCGTATGTTGTGTCTCTGTTTCCGGCGGACACAAGTCTACAGCGGTGCAAAGACCTGCTGGTCAGGAGATTGTCCTCTGAAGAGGACCGTGACATGCCACCAGCTCCACCTTCATTTTCATCACTGTTTGTGCAGTTCCAAAAAAGAGGAACTGCCATTTCTATTGCTACCTTCTTTCTTTCTGTATTTCCTGTGTCCTGTGGTCTGTTCTGCTAAGGGCATTGTTATTTCCAAGTTATCCAAAAGTTAAAAAAAAATTAATTTATTTTTATAAAAAAAATTATAAAAAATTAATTTAAAAAAAATAAATAAAAAAATTTCCAAAATTAATTGGAAAAAAATATTACAAAATTTTAAAAAAATCTAGCTTGTACTGCTATTTAAAAGTCTAACTACGATCATTCACTGTTGCTGTACCCAAAAATAATAGGTACTGCTATTAAAGTACAGTCCAGTGGTACTCTCCTGTGCCGCAGATAATTTGTAAAAGCTTTGCCGAGTGTGTGTAGTTATGTATCACAGGTTTTAAGAAGAGGCACAACACTGACAACCTGTTAGAGAAACTGAGGGAAATAATCTCTCTGTGGCTCACCCCACTTAGACTCTCCTGGGGATTCGAATAACTGCCATTTCTAGTACTACCTTCTTTCTTTCTCTATTTAAAAAAAAAAAAAATAACTGCCATTTCTATTACTACGTTAATTGTTTGTGCAGTCACAAAAAAGAGGAACTGCGCCCTTAACTGCTATGTTGGTTTTAGACGTCCATCCGGTGTCCGCCATCTGTTCCCTGGAATTCAGACCAGTTGAGGGTTTTTTTTATTATATTGTGGGGACCACTCCACTACGCAGTCCAGATACTTTTTTGGTAAAATTCAGACCAGTTGAGGGTTTTTTTATTATATTGTGGCCCCGGTATCAAATTGGGTACCGGGGCCACTCCACTACACAGTCCAGATACTTGTTTGGTGGAATTCAGACCAGTTGAGGGTTTTTTTATTATATTGTGGTGACCACTCCACTACGCAGTCCAGATACTTTTTTGGTAAAATTCAGACCAGTTGAGGGTTTTTTTATTATATTGTGGCCCCGGTATCAAATTGGGTACCGGGGCCACTCCACTAAGCAGTCCAGATACTTGTTTGGTGGAATTCAGACCAGTTGAGGGTTTTTTTATTATATTGTGGGGACCACACCACTGCGCAGTCCAGATACTTTTTTGGTGGAATTCAGACCAGTTGAGGTTTTTTTTATTATATTGTGCGGACCACTCCACTACGCAGTCCAGATACTTTTTTGGTGGAATTGAGACCAGTTGAGGGTGATATATTGTGGCCCCGGTACCAAATTGTGTACCGTAACGTTTTGGACTAAAAACAATATTGTGAGGTGTGAGGTGTTCAGAATAGACTGGGAATTAGTGGAAATGATTGGTAATGAATGTTATTGAGGTTAATAATAGCGTAGGAGTGAAAATAAACCCAAAAAACTTGATTTTAACACTTTTTATGTTTTTTTCAAAATAAATCCGAATCCAAAACCTTAAATCCGAACCAAAACCTTTCGTCAGGTGTTTTGCAAAACAAATCCGAACCCAAAACCTCAAGCAAATCCGAATCCAAAACACAAAACACGAGACACCAAAAGTGGCCGGTGCACATCCCTACTACTATCTGTACTAAAGAGATAATCACTCATGTAAATATGTTGTCCCCACAATCACAACTGTATTGAGTTTCAGTAGTTTACATTACATAACTGTTTTACCAAATTGTTTTACCTGCAGATTAATGTGCTTTCTTTACAGATTTAGATAGATCATTAGGCTTTGTAATTGGAGTAGTGGCTGAATATTGATTATAAGCACCTCTGATGTGGTGTAAAAATCTGTCTTATTATTGTGCTTTAAAAGAGTGATGGATTCTTCCTAAATTGGGAATGCTTCCAAATATATGCAATCTACATTCCTCACAGTTCATTATAATATCCCATCATACAATACTTAACCTAGTTTTTGCATTTGTGTGCAGAATTATACAAACTTCACTTAGGAATACCCCCAGAAATACCCATGTTAAACCGTGCCCATCGCCTCGGGCAGATAACTGCTCATCCCTAAATCCACACCATCCTACTGCACTAATCCACGTAGAATAGCAACCCAAAAATAGGTGTACAATAAAGTACCACTGCATTTTTCTGTGCCATAAATTACCTCAACTAGATTTTCAGAATTAATCTATTTCAGTGCTGTAGAAGGAAGTGAATGAGGAAACTTTTGCTAAAAGCATAGTTACAAAAAATAATAGGTCCCCGATTGCTTGGTAAAATCTTCAAACACTGATAGGAGCCAACTTCCTACCTAGTATGCTGCAATCTCATCATTGTTAGGCGTTAACTGAACTTATTACTTCTTGTGACACCAGATTGACATTTCTTCTGATGCTAATATGGGATCCAAGTATATACATGCATTTATGAATTATGATTGCTGTCCATTTAATCTTAGCTATTACCTGATAAATGGTTATAACCCATTTAAAACAAACTGTTTTGCACTTTGCCATTGGTTCACAATTGAATTCTAGGTCCAGATATTTGGCAATTAAATAGAATTTGCTGTACTTTTATGACATTGGCCAATTTCTTATTTTGTTACCCTCTGTTCTTCTTATCATCTTCAGACATAGGTAAGTTCTTCACATGTTCAGTCTGTCTGTTTTTTCCTTTTGTCCCCAACCTTCTTCTTACAACAGGAAGTGTGCCGTCATAGGAAGCCAGTTCTTTGCGGATAGCTAGATATCGCTATAACCACAGGACTTGCACATTTCAAGTCTTTGTTATGTATGAAAACTTTGGGAGCAATACAAACTGCTATCCTAGAAAGGTATCATCTAATAGACGCTAGTTATCTGAAACTGATCTTGCAGATTATCCTGTATATTAATCCTCGGAAATTATTTTCTAGACAGCTTGAAAGTAAAATCAAAAATCTTTTTCAAATATGTTGCAACAATTAATGGTGTCTATCCACGTGTTGATTTGGTCAGCCAATTTAGTGATTTTTAATACATATTGGCCAATCATGACATAGTAAGTAGTCCCATCTGAAACAACACACTTTGATATGATCTTGGAATCTTGGATTTTGGATAAGTATCTTGGATGTTAATTCACTATTTGAAGTCAAAGGTTGACCCTTAAGTGGTAGGGAAGTATGAAATGGCAGATTTGGATCATTGCAATCCAATTGCATGTGTGCAATGTGACCTTCAAAGTGGATGCCAAAATTACTAACAAATGGAATTTAATCAAATTGATCCATTCTGATCATATTATAATGTGTGTGGAAATATAATGCTTAGTATAAGTCATGAGACAAAACAAAATTACATTTTGATAAATTATTATCAGAGGAAAGTATGGGCACGTGCACATTGGTCACTTCTATCAGTTAGGTTTCATAATATTGTTCAGTGAAAAATTTTGAACTGAAGAATTTGTGGTCAGTTTTGTTACATTTTCAGGTAGCGTTGAAAATAAACTGAAATATTCTGATGTTTTGTTTCCATACCAAGCAGAACAATATATTTACTGTCATGTGGGAATCAGGCTAAAGCTGACAAAATCGAAAAAAGAAAGCTTAGCTTTTCTGTCAAATACATTTGACAGCATATTAAGTTTGTTTTTACAGTGAAGGGATAGAACATATGGACCACTTACTGCCAGCCTGTGTTGGAGTATTTTGATTAAATGCCAAGAAGGTGATGAGTCATTTGAATTCCTGTGCTAAAATGTAAAATGTAATGGGACTGGGGGCTGAGCCCCCTTGCTGATTATAGCGTTCAGTTCCTGGTTGCTGACCTGCTCCTGCATATTGTGCTGATTTCTGGATTGATATTCTGTGTATGACCTTTGGCTTGTTTCCTGGACTGTGATCTATTGCTGGTGGCCCTGACCTTTTGCGTGTGACTCGGATATCCTTGTTTTGTGCCAGCCCTGACCCTTGCCTGAACCTCACCTCACTGCCTGCTACTGCCCTTGGACCCCGGCTTGTTCCTGACCACACTTAACTCCTGTCATACTACTCTGCGGTGATATTCATAAGCTTACACTACGTTGAGTTTAAGACCTGGGGGCATCTGAGTACCTGTGAGCACAACAAGCTCTATGGGAAAGGCGGCCGCCTTTCCCATAGAGCTGTTCCTAATGGAATAACCAAATATCTTATCCCGGTCTCTAACTCCAGTTCTTATTCCATACCATCATTCCTGAAAACCAACCCTTCTGCTCATTCCAATAAATTGGAGCCAAATAAAAAGTTTACACAATCTGGAGCCCAAGTGTATTCATTCAAAAGCCTCTTTAAAAAAAAAATCTTATGCCAAAGTGACTCAATTTGCAGATCTACAATGACTACTTATCTTGAGGCAAGTTGAGAAGATTATGGAGACAAACAAAAAAAAAATGAGGAGCCCATCAATTCACTGTACCTTAGACAATTAGCCAAGAAAGAGGATCAGAATAAAGAGCAGGATTATAATCAAGAATATTTGAGATGTTTGGAAGGTGTGTTTGACTAGAGTTATCTCCTACTCACTGTGTATAACCTGCTTATTAGCCCATTAGATCATTGGAATGTTTCGCAACAGCAGGAGTTGAGTGTGCTGATCTTGTGGTCAGTTTTGGTGCAAAGATGCAAAGTTCTGGTGATACCATCTTCAAGTTATGCTTTCCATTTGCAATTCCGCACTGTATATTCCATTTTTTTGAATTTAAAGTCTGTAAATGGAGCTGGGACCATGATGTCAATATGTTTTACTGTGTGATATGATTTGGGTAGCACTGAGAACACTTTCCAGATTTCACTGGCAGATCATTCAAAACTTTGCAGTCAAATGTGGAATAAGAGGGATATTTGGGAGCGAATTTGATAAATGTACTCATCTCTCATTTGATTTTGTTTTGAGGATAGGACAGTATAATAAGATGGGTAAAGGAATGGATACAACAAGGAAGCCTAAAAGTTTGTCAGTGGAAGGAGCTGGATCCCCAGACAGCACAGATAAGTGACATCAGGTTCCAGGAAGGTTTTGGCGTCAAATACACTTCTGTATGAAATTAAGTTCACACATCTAACTTATTTAGTAAAATATAGAGATAAATTCTTGATACCAGCTTTTGCAGTTGATGAAGAACAAATGTTTCTAAAATTTCACTTCTTCTCAATGTTAAAACAATGTATCCAGATTATTTAGATTGTTGAAATAGATTACAGCTTGATTTATTGAATTGTTTTGAGAAACATTAAACTTGCCATGTAATTTATTATTATTATCGTAGATTTGTAAAGCGCCACAGTGCTCTGCAGCACCGTACAGTAGGAAAAACAGTACATACATAAAACAGGGACATACAAGTAGACAAAAAAAATACTGTCATGAAAACAAAGGATATGAAGGACTCTACTCATCAGAGAGCTTACATTCTAAATGGAAGAGGGCACAGCTGAAACAAGAGGAGCAAATGTGGCTCAGAGTGGAGATTGGAACAGTGGTGAGGGTGCATTAGTGTGAATAGTGTTATCAAGGATAAGGACACTTCTAAAAAAGAGATGGGTTTTCAAAGAGCATCTAAAGACTTGAAGGCTGTGAGAAAGACTGATTGAGCATAGTAGGGAATCCCATAAGTGGGAAGCAGCATGGGAGAAGTCTTGTAGGTGAGAGTGAGAGGTGGTTACCAGAGACGAGACAAGGCGAAGGTCAGAGGTAGATCTTAGAGGGCAGGAGGGAGAGTATTTTAATATGAGATTTGAAATGAATGCTGGGGTAGTGTTGTTGAGGGCTTTGTAAGCAAGGGTGAGTAATTTGACTTTGATTCTGGAGGACACAGGGAGCCAGTGTAGGGATTTGCAAAGTGGTGCAGCCGATGCGGAGCAGTGAGAGAGGAAGATTTAGGATGGATTGAAGTGTGGATATATGGGTGTCAGGAAAGCCGGATAGCAGGAGGTTGCAATAGTCAAGATGGGAGATGATGAGAGAATGGATAAGAGTTTTCGTAGCATGTTGAGTAAGAAAAGGGCGTATTCTAGCAAAGTTTTTAAGATGGAGACAACAGAACTGGGAGAGATTCTGGATGTGAGGAATAAAGCAGAGGGCAGAGTCAAGTGTGACACCAAGACAGCGGCTTGGATGACTGAGGAAATTGTGGTGACAGTGAGGGAGATTTGATGGCAGGTGGGAAAATAATAAGCTCTGTTTTGGACATGTTGAGCTTTAAGCTACATGAAACTTCAAACGATGCGATAGTTTTACCAACTTTCTCCACGACAGAAAAAAAAAAACAGCCCAGATCAGCATGCCGATAACTGTGTATACACTAGAACGATTTACCTTCAGATCTGTGTGTGGCTCATATATGTGACAGGATCCCTGGCTGAAGCAAGATGCCAGCAGCACCAGCACTCTGCGCTGTCCCCTGTGTGTCTCATAAATCTCCTCCTGTCAAGCACTTTGAAGTCATGTGCTCTCAGGGGTGAAGGGTCTGCACTGAAGTCCTGGCTTTCTGCAGTTTGTCATGCTGTCAAGCAACTTTCTAGTTCCATCGGGGTTATCTGCAGCAGTGAAGGACAAGTAGAGAGAGGGGCAGCTGGAGGAGCTGCATGCATCTGAACGGAGTGACGGGTAGCTGTGACAGCTGATCGGTAGGTGATTGGAACGATAATATTAAACATGCTGACCAACTAAATGAAACGACGATTGGATACAGAGGGACGACTGTTCAGCATGTAAGCATACACACTGAAGCGATATCTGGCCGAACAGTCGTTTATCGGGTGATTGACCCGATGATTGACTGAAAAAACACCAGTGTGTACCCAGCTTTAGGTAGCGTTGGGACATCCATGTGAAGATAGCAGAAAGACAGTTGGTTACACGAGATAGTACAGAAAGAGAGAGGTCAGGGAAAAGATATAGATTTGGGTGTCATTAGCATAGTGGTGGTATTGGAGGCCGAATGAGGGAATTAGTGCCCCATGAGAAGAGTTGTACAATGAAAAAAGTAATGGGCCAAGAACAGAGCCTTGTGGGACCTCAGCAAGTGGAGGGGAGGATGTGCCAGAGATAGAAACACTAAAGGAGCGATTTCGATAGGTAAAAAGTGAACCAGGAAATAACTGTGTCACGAAGGCCAATGCAGTGAATTGTGTTTAGGATAAGAGAGTGATCAACAGTATGAAAAGAAGCAGAGAGGTCTAGGAGAATGAGTATGGAGAAATTACCCTTAGATTTTGCAGTAACTAAAATAATTGGTCTCTTTTGTGAGAGCAGTTCCAGTGGAATGTGATGTAATTTTCCACTATCTGCTCATAAATCACTATTTACTATACCCCTCTAGATCCTATTGTCCCTCTAGCTCCTACTATTTCTACCCCTTTCTCTACACTGTTCTCTACCCTATATCTCATTTTTTCATTTTACGCTCTGTTATTCTTCTTTGTACCAGTCATGTTTTATGCTGAATTGCTTCTGTATGTCATGCAATTTGTTCTGTAAATTGCATCCATGCATTTAGTAAAACATTCCCGTGAAGAGTGGGCAAGTATTCTTGAAAAGGAACAAATTGTCAAAAACTGTTAACCTCTTTGCAGGTGAGATACCCAAACTCAGATTTTTGTCTTGCCTGTAAAGTTCTGAAGTTTATTAAGCCAACAAATTGTCAAAAGCTGTAATAGACATTATGTAGGAGATATCTGGAGCTGGGTGTATAGGATAAGCAATTGACCTCCTAACAGACAATGACCAGGCTTATTATGAGGGAGACATGTGGCAGGAGAGGTGGATAACTGTTGGAAAGAGAGGGTTCTGGAATTGGAATAATACTAGCAGGGAAGGAAATGAGATGCTTTGAGCATACAATGAATAAGTAAGTGAGGGAAGGGGAGATTTAGGGCAATAGATCAGTAGTTGGCTCAGAGACAAGTTATTGCACTAATGCAAGAAGGAAGGAGAATGGAGAAAAACAAGGAGATTGTGGGAGGAGTGGGATATGCTAAGATCATTGAAACCAGTCACAGGCTTTGTAATGTATTTTTAGTGTAAGCTCTTAAACACAGTACTAATACTAGGAGTCCTCAGTTTCAGTGACTTCTGCACATTTCAGAGTGACTGTAGGAATCCAATGGTCTCATAAACACAGGCATTAATATCAACTATTTAATTTCATGCTAACACTTGAAAAAATTATTTAAGTGTATCGACCTGTACACACCTACTGTCAAGTGTTTGCTTTGCGTCAAGTTTGACGATCCATGCAGTATGTAAAGGGTGCTAAAAATACAAAGAGGTCTAACGGAACACTTACTTTCCATTACCAAAGCAGTCAGCACTCATGTAGCATTTATAGGTCAGGACGTGTTTGACCTGTGACCACAACAACTTTTATGTCATTACCATAAAGCACTTCTCGTGGAAATTTGAGTATTCACAGAGGAGAGCAGCACAGAGCGTTGAGCACAGTGTTGATGAGCACCAATCATATTGTATTGAGCTATGTCCAATATTATTGTATCATTGCTAATTCATGTGGTAGAGAAGCATCAGGAGCATTAGCTGCAAGGTAATAGTATACCCCCATATCAGATTTACATGAATAAATCAATGACTACATATACTCCAGGGCAGCAGGCCTGGAGCCTTGCTTAGGATAGTTACATTAGTTTGCATTGGATCTATTATAGTAATCAAGTACTGAAGTTTCTGGTGATTCCCAAAGACCTTTACTGGTCAAAAAACACTGACACAGTCATATTCTGGTTTATTTCCCTATAATCCCCTGACCTTGATAAGTAGGCCTAGTCAAAAACATTCCAATGTCATTTTCTGGGATGGCTCAGATTATGTAAAAGTAACCTTGATAAATACTATGGAAAAATGTATTTATTTCAGTGTGGTTTACTGACATAACCTATTTATTTCAAAATGTGAACAAAAAAAACCCTTATATTTGAGAATTATTTTTTTTGAGTGAATAGGAAATAATAATTAAAACAAAAAAAGAGCACAAAACAATGAATTGATGAAAATGGACTAATGCACACACATGGAAAGCCCTGTATTCATGGTGGGTATTTTACCATATATTACTTAATTTAGCAGCAACGGTTTAATTACTATGGGTTCTATTTATTAAAGGGTGAAAAGTCCTATACAGCAAGAGGCCACTTATAAGAGTTGCTATGCCTGGCTGGTGATACAATTACTGCTTCTGAATGGTGATACCAGAAGAAATTTAATTTTAAAAAATGCTTTGTGTTTAGAATAAAACATTTTTAAAATTACTAATATTTTATAAATATATTTTTTATTTTTAACAAAAATATTTTAATCTATTTTTTTTACAATTTAATTTGTAATGTATTTTTTTGTTAGTAAAGCTGACAGTCCAAAGGCTAGATTTACTAAACTGCAGGTTTGAAAACCAATCAGATTCTAGTTATCATTTATTTAGTTCATTCTACAAAATAACAGCATCTGATTGGTTGCTATATCATCATCATCTATTTATATAGAGCCACTAATTCTGCAGCGCTGTACAGAGAACTCATCCACATCAGTCCCTGCCCCATTAGAGTTTACAATCTAAATCCATAACATACACACACACAGAATGAGAGAAACTAAGGGCAATTTAATAGCAGCCAAATTAACCTACCAGTATATTTTTGGAGTGTGGGAGGAAACCGGAGCACCCGGAGGAAATCCACGCAAACACGGGGAGAACATACAAACTCCACACAGATAAGGCCATGGTCAGGTATCAAACTCATGACCCCAGTGCTGTGAGGCAGAAGTGCTAACCACTAAGCCACCGTGCTGCTATAGGCAACATCTCCACTTTTTCAAACCTGCAGTTTAGTAAATATACCCCCAAGTGTGGGTTTTCTGCTCCACTGTACATGCATGAACTGGCTAGGTTACACGTGCAGATCCTCTAAGAGTGGTCCGGTTAAGAGGCTAGTGCTAAAAAATCAGCCCTATTATCAGATATTAATAAATTGACCCCAATGTCTGAATCTAATGTCTACTTTCTCAAAAAATGCAGTGTTACGTTTTCCTTTTCCTAGTTTATTTTTATTCATTTATTTTTATATAACACATTGGACCTGTTGAAGGTCATTGGGGGATTACTGAAATCATAGCCATGCATTCGGAAAGGTGTGGTTTCTTGGGCAAGAACAGACACAACCATATTTCAAGAAACTACATCTCCTAAGATATTTCATAGAGGTGAGGCAGTAACTATGGATTGATTCTTCTATTATATAATTAATGTACATTTACACTTTGCAATATTTGTTGTCATTGATTTAGTAAATAATGTCGTCCCTTTTGGAACCTCAGGCAACATAGTGGAGATTGACTACAACTCAGCAGAAGGGGAGAGAGACTCTGATCTTCAAAGAGGCCACAAAGCAGCAGGACCAGGAAGGCCTGCACTGTCTGGTGGCCCATCTGCAACACCTATGGATCCATCTGCTCATAGGCAGGAAGCTCCAAGAAGTTCCACCTATAAGAGAAAGAATGAGGATGCTGATTCCACAGAGATTATGAGGCTCCTAGAGGCATGCACAGCTGCTGAAACAACAGCAAGAAAGAACAACTGCACAGTACAAACGTGATTAAATCACATTTCTGTAAAACTTGGGTATTGTTTATTTAAAGCTGCGCTACCACTTAGTAAAATACTTTATTAAGACTCCCCTTACCCCATCCCAACGTCATCAAACCTATCATCAATGTGCATATACTGATTAAAGTCAGCACACACAATTGAGTTCAAGTGCGATAATGTGCCAGTGTGGCGAATCCGCGCATTGCAGCCACTAAACGAGAGAATTCCAGAGGGATTATTTTGTGGTTGACCATGTACAACCATGACATTATCACAGGGGGCATAAGAGTGAGGGGTCACTCCTTCACATACACCTTCAGTTCCACCACAACATATGTACAATCCCAATCATGAGTATATCACAGACAAACCATGCATAACACAATAATCTCTCTCTACCTATAGATATGGGCTGTCTACCTATAATTCTCTGAACCAAACCCTTATATACAGAATCTTTGCGGTTCATAATTTGTACACAGAATTTCTCAGTTGTTAAGTATTGTTAATTACTATCAGTAGTTAGATATATTATTTGCTAATATAATTTATATAAGAGCAAAAACAGTTTATTTACAAAAGTGGTCTATTTTTAGTAGAAAAAAACATTTTTTTCTAAAGAGAGTAAGCAACACATTTTTTTGAAAGCTAAATACTGCCAGGATACTTCCACTAAACCAACTTGCAGATGGTTCTGTATCTGTGGCTGTAGCCAGGCTAGAAAGTCAGTAGGACTGCCTATAGGAACAAGTAAGGAATAAGTTGCATATAGGGCCGCCATCAGGGAGGTACGGGGGGTACTGGCATCTGGTGCCTGGGCTCATCAGGGGGCCCACAGCCTGGATTTACCAGGGGGCCCACTGTCCACCGCTGCTGTCTCCCTCCCAGCGTCCCCGCTTCTGCTGTGAGCTGGCAGTGACAGGCAGGCATCAGCTGTCAAATGTGATCGGAGGTGAACTGTAGGGGAATGATCGCTCCGCTCATGTAATCATGTGATTAGCCCCCTCACCTTGTCAGTTGATCATCTTCCTGTCACTGTTGTAGGAAGAAGGAGCGCTGTACTATCAAGAGGGGTGGGGTATGGGTTTCGGATGCTGATAACACCAACACAGAGCACACCTACAATAAAAAAAATGATTGAATGAAAAAGGACAGGTAGAATGACAGACTTACCTGAAAAACGACTGTGCAGATCTCCGATGTCAGCAGAAGGATGACAGCACCTCCTTCCGTATGTCCAGGTCTCCGGCACCACTGTGTGACGTCAGTGCGCTTTTCATGCCTTTCAATTTAAAGTGCAATGTCGAGACCCCATTTAAACAGTGTCCCTGCGGGGTCCCGACATTGCCGTTTTAAATTGAAAGGCATGAAGGGCGCACTGACGTCACACAGTGGTGCCAGAGACCTGGACATTCGGAAAGAGGTGCTGTCATCCTTCTGCTGGCATCGGAGATCTGCACAGTCGTTTTTCAGGTAAGTCTGTCATTCTACCTGTCCTTTTTCATTCAATCGTTTTTTTTTATTGTAGGTGTCCTCTGTGTCGGTGTTATCATAATCGTTGAAACGATTACCATCGATCAAGAGAGGCTGCTGCAATCAAGACCTTTTTCTGTAATTTGGATTGTGTATTTGTTTTTACTTTTTATAAATGTGCATGTTAGTATCACTAGATACCAAATGTGGTGGCAGTGAGTTATTTTGTCAGAGCTATCATGATAGAACCATTTTAGCCACCAGCTGTAATAGAATCTCTGGGTAAGATTGAAGAGTGCATTTTACTTTCATGTGTCATGTATAAAACTTCCACTTTTGGGGGCTATGTAATTCCAGGTTTGCCATCTGGAAAACTGAAAGCCCCCTGTTGCAATATTCAGGTATTTTAAAAAGAAATTGTAGCAAACTGAAATTAAGTACATAAAAGACTGAATAGTTTCACACTATATAGGCAATATTTAACATTCTTAGTTGCCGCAGTACAGGGGGGCCCCACAATTTCTGATGGCATCCCTGGTTGCGTAGCTCGATCCATATCTCAACACAGAATTCCCAGTGGAAGCTTAACCCTTTACTCCGTGGATCTCTATGGTTAGTGCTGGTTATTATAAATGAGCTAGGAAAATGCAAATACTTTACGTTATATGACTGCTCTTACCGCAGTTGTCCTAAAATTAATTCAAAATGCTTCCACATATATAAATGTATTTCACAAAATAACCAAATATCCTATGTTATGTAAATGACTCTATGTGACACAAATAACGATCATACAACTATATCCTGAGTTTCCTGAGTGAATATACACATTCATATATAATAAATTACTTTTAACTATATTGTTTAAATGCTATAGTAAATTGTGCCCATACTGCACATTGAGAAATAATACAAATATTTAAAGGGGAGACTTTGGTGTTTGGGGTGGATCCACTGAGGAAACAATTACAGGCCTTGGGTTATAGAGGTCTGATCTCTCGAATGTATTCATGTCTTCTGTATGAATCCACTGCAGATGATTTGGATGGTTTGAGGAATCAGTGGGAAATAGATATTGGCCCTTTATCAGACAAGGAGTGGGAAATGGTTACAGACAGTACTAAAGGTTATACTTCATCATTAAAATTTCAACAAATACAGGTGTTTATCTTACACAGGGCCTACTTTACCCCTATTAGATTGGCAAAATTTCGCCCGGATGCTACCCCTAACTGTCCGAAATGCAATTCGATCAATGCTAACTTTTGGCACCTTCTATGGGAGTGTTCATGTATACAAATCTTCTGGCGAAGGATCAGCAGATGTATTCAGGTTACTGGAATTGAAGTGTCTCTTAGTTCACCGGCCACTTGTCTCTTTGGGCTCCGATTGAAGGGGAAAGTTAATAAACTGACAAAAATGTACATTTCACAGTTATTGATGTTGGCTAAGGTCTGTATAGCGAGGCTGTGGTTGGCCCCGACGAGTCCCACGGTTAAAAATTGGAAGGCACTGGTCAATACCATCATAAGGCACGAGATATTTGTTTATACTAGCAGACAGGCTCTGAAGGAATTTGAGAATATATGGTACAGATGGTTAGAGTCTCCATTCTATCCTATGTCATCTAGTACAGATGCTCTATCTACTTAAATGTATGGCTACCGCAGTTCTTATATTAAGTATCTGAGTCCATGTAATAAACCCTGCATGTATAACATACTTATGTATAAGCATTTACGATATATGATCCTGAATGAATATAGCACATTTATTATTATTATGCTTTAATGTAATCTTGTAAATTCCGTCATTTAATTCCGATATGTATGTGATTGTTTTTCTTTTCTTTTTGTTGTTTAGTATGTTTATATCTTAAAAAATTTCAATAAAAATACTGGATTTAAAAAAAACAAATAATAATACTCTTCCATCTGTCATCTCCAGGGTTTATGCAGTTTTGGCATTTAAAGCAAAACACATGAAGCAAAACATGTTGGATGGAAATACCTTTAGTTTATTAAACCTTCATCCTCAAAATCTAAACTTCTCCTCTGTTGAAGGGTTGTCCTGCCAGGAGGAGTAACAATAGCTTCCATACTTGAATAACGAACCAAGTCACAAGAGCCAAAAATAAATCTCAACATTCCAAATGCATTCTTCTCTAATACAGATGTATAGACAGCTTTTCCAAGTTTTACATAAGAAATGTTATTTTCCCTCTATTTTATTCTATGAATTAACAGACAAATTATTATCTGATCATTGCAAAATGAAATACATGAAAATAAAAGTCTGGTTTCTTAGCGCACAACGGGAGCAGGAGTTCTGTGGATGGTAATAATAATCAGCACTCATGGGGCTGCCGAAACCCATAGGAGCCTATTGCAGGAACAAGACTTGGTACATTGGAACATTGGAAGCACAGTCTGTTGTGTCTCAAAAGTCAGAGCAAGTCCTGCACAAATGTATGATCTATGAAAGCCTATTGTAATGATCATGTTCTGGTTGTAACTTAGAAGATAGACCCCGGTGGCCGGTGTATATGAAATAGCAAGCATTACCTTCATTAACAACAAGTCTGGCCATAAGGAGAAGGGTGCAGTTTTCTGAGAACTAAGGAATGGAAAACTGATCTTCTAATAGTGCACTACAGTCATGGCCAAAAGTTTCGAGAATGACATAAGTATTGGTTTTCACAAAGTCTGCTGCTTCAGTGTTTTTAAAACTTTTTGTCAGATGGTAAGATTATTGGCTGCAATAAACAATTTATAATTTCAATATTTGAACCAGGGCCAGGCCTTGAGCGAGGGCTGCCACACTACAGTTTACATTTTTACTGGCATAATAACTTGACTCATTAATACTAACATACTACACTCTATTGGGTATGATCACTAGCATATTACTTTCTACTAAGCATCATTATTGGTATATTATATTCTGTTGAGCATTTGTCTTGACATATTACCATCTAATGGACATTATTTCAGATATATTACATTATACACTATATGGACAAAAGCATTCAGACGCTTGACCATTACACCAACAGGGACTGTAGTGACATTGTATTCAATTACATATACATATACATATACATATACTTTAATATGCAGTTGGTCCCCCTTTTACAGTCATAACAGCTTCCACTCTTCTTGGAAGGCTTTCCACAAGATGTTGGAGTGTTTCTGTGGCCATTCATTCAGTAGAGCATTTATGAGGTGAAGCACTGGTGTTGGATAAGAAGACCTGGCTCACAATCTCCTTCCAGTTCATCCCACAGGTGTTTGATGAGGTTGAGGTCAGGGCTCTGTGCGGGCCAGTCAAGTTCTTCCACACCAAACTCATCAAACCATGTCTTTGTAGTCCTTGCTTTGTACACTGGGGCACAGTCAGGTTGGAATAGAAAAGGGCCTTTCCCAAACGGTTGCCACATAGGTGGAAGTATAGCATTGTCCAAAATGACTTGCTATGCTTAAGCTGATTGCCCAAGCCCTGAAAACAGCCCCATACCATTATCCCTCCTCCACCAAACTTCTGTTTCCAGGCATCCGTAAAAATCCAGACTCACCCATCTGACAGAGAAGCATCTCCACAAAACACAATTTCTCTGCTGCACAGCCTAGTATCAGTGTAATTTACACTACTCCATTCGACTCTTGGCATTGGTCTTGGTGATGTGAGACTTGCATGCAGCTGCTCGGCCATTCCATTAAGCTCCCGTTGCACAGTTTTTCTGCTTACATTAATGCCAGTGGACATTTGGAACTCTTCAGCAATGGAATCAGCAGAGCATTGGTGACTATTATGCACCATGCGCCTTAGAATTTGTTGACCCCGCTCTGTGATTTTACGCGGACTTCTGCTTCATGGCTGAGTTGCTGTTGTTCCTAAACGCTTCCACTTTCTAATAATATCACTTACTGTTGACCGTGGCATATCCAGCAAACCATCTTATTGCAAAGGTGGCATCCTATCACAGTATCACGGTTGAAGTCACTGAGCTCTCCAGAACGACCCATTTTGTTTTACAAATGTTTGCAAATGGAGACTACATGGCTAGGTGCTTGATTTTATACACCTCTGGCAACTAGTCTGATTCAAATACCTCAATTCAATAATTAACAGGTGTGGCCAAATACCTTTGTCCATATAGTGTACATCACATCCTACTGTGCATTTCAAGTGATATATTACATATTATCACTTACACATTAGATGCTACTGGCATTGTTACAGCATATTACATGCATACTGGGCAATACTCCTGATTAAATTATATCCCTAGCATATTTCACTGGGCAAACTGCATATTGCTGTGGATTATTACTAATCATTTTGCAGAGCACTGTTGTTGGATAAATTATATCTTCATGCAGAGCCATAACTTCAAATATTTGCGCCTGGGGCAAGAAGGAACATACTGCCCCATAGACCTAAATTGTAACCAAATTAACCTAAAATATTCATAAATCTACACCCCATTCAGGTTTGCCCCACTCACATAGCCCTAGTTACGACCCTGCCTTACTGTATATATTATATATTTCTAGGCTCCACACCTGCCATACAACAATATGCCTTTCGAAATTATTCTGAAATACTGGGAATTGTGGTAATTTAGTGATTTTTATGATGCCACACCCTGCAACAAGTAATGTAACGACGAGTCTCTTTTTATATTTATCCAGTTATGTGTCCTGCATTAATTGAAGATTAAGATATTCAGTTCCTGCAACTATGGAATGGTGATATAGGTCCATGGGCCATGTACTTGTACCTGTCACCCTGGTCATGCAGTTACCTATGGACCTTCTGAACAATATTAGCAGGGGCAGATTGGTCATAGGCACATATAGGGCATTAAGGTCTCATATCTATTTTTATTTTTGCTTTGAGAGTGGAACGTGAATCCGAGGCAGTAAATATATCAAACTGCAAGTTTCCGGAGGGTTTAAATAGTGGAGACGTCGCCTAGAATCCGATTGTTTGCTATAGGCAACATTTCCACTTTTCAAACTAGCCAGAAACTCACAGCTTGATACATTTCCAGCTCCACCTCGCATTCAAGAATTGGCAAGCTTTTCATACGGTTCATGCACGCACTTATACTCCCACACTGGCCTAGCTCAGCTGTAAGTTTACAATTGCCAGGGAGCTGTGACGAGAGAATATTTTGACAATATGTTATTATTTGGTATAGTAAAACTTATTAAACAAAGTCAGATATTTTTCTATGAAGGGAATTCCAACTTGTACCCTTTAACCCTCCCAAAATATGAAATCTGATCAGCATGCTCTCTGTTTAGATGTTAAAAAGCAGATTATAAAATGTATTTAAGAAAAAAACCTTTTTGGGCGCTGGATCCGCCTTACGTTGATATGACTCCGCCTACCATTGCGTGTTGCATAAGCCTCACCTATGACCGATGTGGCTAAGGATAACTGTGCGCTAATCCTGTCTACTTTTGTGTCGCCTACAGTTGACTTCGTCCTGCCCAAAAGTGGCCACTTACAAAAATGTTTTCATGGCCACTTTAAGTTCCCAATCTGCCCTTGGGAGCAGCAGTTTGTGACACCTATGTACTATATTGCATGCTGCATTTATCACCAATACTATTTAATATGATTCTGGGGATGTTAAAAATGACTTTCTAATCATTTTATTTATTACACAGTATTCTTGAGGCTCTGGGGTGGTGTTGCATAATTACAAAATGATGTATATCTGCCCATGGACATAGCAATCTATGGATGATAGCCAGCAGCTGGGGGAATGGTTTGGCAAGGTATGTACTGCTTCTTGGCACGTATATGTTTAACTGACTTTCTTAAGTAGGTCAAAATATATAGTTTTTTGTATTCGTTTCTCCGAAGAAGAAACACTCCGGCATTTGATACTAGGTTTTCTGAGTCTATCAGTTTTCAGTGCTAAAATATTCTTTTGTATCTCTAAGATTTTTCTGAAGATTGATGATTTAGAGTTGTAACAATATTGGGTTACTTTCACTTTTTACTATAAACGGAACATCAGTTATTCTGCATAAAGGTCACTATCTCTCAGAATATTCCTATAATGCCTCTTAATCTGCACTTAGTCTCCAACCCTGTGACAGGCAATCCAGATTTGACCACTACTAGGAGCATAAGTGCACTTCTCCGGTGTAATTGTTATTTTATAGTGTCCATTAAACCAGAGCATTAACAATCCCACAACGCTAACACAAGAGGAGAGTACTGATTGTAAGCGGTGTGTCCTCATTTACCTGCATTAGTAAAACACCACCTCTTTACCATAGGGTCAATGATCACTGTTACAAGATCAATGCTGAATTCACTGTAATGTGAATCAAAACTGCAAGCAGACCCATGAATACTTCAATCGCCTTTAATTCCTTTACTTGGAGTACGTCAGTAGTGACTTTTGCAAAGCCTGTTAATATATTACAAAGGTAATGTGCTGTGTAATACATGGGTTTTATTGTAATATTAGAGCATTTACAATTACCCAGTCACTGGGAGACTCATTTTCTTCTGACACCAAGAATGAGGTTAAACGCAGTGTTCTTTGTATTGTACAAGCTGAAACTGTTAAAATGAACATTCTGTTTGGATTCCTATATCTTATGCAACATTATGCAACATTTGGCAGTGGAAACAGGGATACAAATTAGTGCTCTAACCATTTCCACATCTGTTTGAATACAAGCATTAATGCTACTTTATGCACACATGAAACAACAGATTACGGACACCACGACATCCTGTCCCGATCCTCCCTATCTTTGTCCTGCAACTTCTGGAGAGTGTTGCCTAGTCCCAGTGGTTTAACTATCATTATCTTACATGTCTGGTTATCTGACTGTTATCTCATCATTTCATGTCTTTGTCATATATTTCCTCCCAAACTAGTCCTGGAGCCAGAGTCAAGTTGGTCATTGGTTTATGTCACTTTTTGGAGCAGATCTGATATTGAACAGTTAAACAGCCTTTCAGGGGTTATAAGGGCACTGTCATATTAAAGCTGATCATTTTTCATTAAAAATTTGTTTTGTTATTGAACAATTTGTACACCTGAAAGGAATATGATATACTTCACATTGTGGATATGTGCAGTAACAATATTTCTTAATTGTGATCATCTAATCTGTACACACAATATATGCATTCACTTAATGGACATGAAAAATGTTCAATCTCAGATGGTTACATTGCTGAATGAATTGCAGATTAGAATATTCATGTGTCACACACTTAGAGTGAACACTGGCAGTCAGCCCGTATCGCCCTACTGTCACAGCTGCGCTCTTCTCACCTAGCGTTAAACACAGGAGAACACTCTAGGCAGGAACTGAAACCTGGTAACACTTCATCATGGACATTAGGAGCAACTCAGGGAGAAAACATGATGGAGTATAGAGGGGGTAAGCACAGGGCCTGATCAACCACTAGGCTGTCCAGGCTGCAGCCTGGGGCGCTGGGTCCCGGGGGGCGCTGCACTGTGGGTATTTTTTCTTTTTTTTTTAATTTTTTTTTTTTTTTTTTTTTTTCTTCATTCATTTTTTTTTTCGGGGTGGGGGAGGGGGGGTCGCCGCTGGGGATCGCCGCGGGGGGGTGGAGGGCTCGACGATCAAAAGCATTGGTGGTCAGTGGTTAGCAACACACAGCCAATCGCCAGGCTGCCTGTTGCTGTGCAGCAGACAGGAAGCAGGACGTCTTCACTTCCTATCTGCTGATCTGAGGAGAGGAGCGACGCTGGCACAACTACAGGTAAGTGAAGGGGGGAACTGCCCTGCATATCTATAGGGAGGGGAGGAACTGCCCTGCATATCTATAGGGAGGGGGGGGAACTGCCCTGCATATCTATAGGGAGGGGGGGGGAACTGCCCTGCATATCTATAGGGAGGGGGGGGGGAACTGCCCTGCATATCTATAGGGAGGGGGGGGAACTGCCCTGCATATCTATAGGGAGGGGGGGAACTGCCCTGCATATCTATAGGGAGGGGGGGGGGGAACTGCCCTGCATATCTATAGGGAGGGGGAACTGCCCTGCATATCTATAGGGAGGGGGGGGAACTGCCCTGCATATCTATAGGGAGGGGGGGAACTGCCCTGCATATCTATAGGGAGGGGGGGAACTGCCCTGCATATCTATAGGGGGGGGGAACTGCCCTGCATATCTATAGGGAGGGGGGGGGAACTGCCCTGCATATCTATAGGGAGGGGGGGAACTGCCCTGCATATCTATAGGGAGGGGGGGGGAACTGCCCTGCATATCTATAGGGAGGGGGGGGGAACTGCCCTGCATATCTATAGGGGGGGAACTGCCCTGCATATCTATAGGGAGGGGGGGGAACTGCCCTGCATATCTATAGGGAGGGGGGAACTGCCCTGCATATCTATAGGGAGGGGGGGGGAACTGCCCTGCATATCTATAGGGAGGGGGGGGAACTGCCCTGCATATCTATAAGGAGGGGGGGAACTGCCCTGCATATCTATAGGGAGGGGGAGAACTGCCCTGCATATCTATAGGGAGGGGGAACTGCCCTGCATATCTATAGGGAGGGGGGGGAACTGCCCTGCATATCTATAAGGAGGGGGGGAACTGCCCTGCATATCTATAGGGAGGTGGAGAACTGCCCTGCATATCTATAGGGAGGGGGAACTGCCCTGCATATCTATAGGAAGGGGGGGGAACTACCCTGCATATCTATAGGGAGGGGGGAACTACCCTGCATATCTATAGGGAGGGGGGGGACTACCCTGCATAGCTATAGGGAGGGAGAGGGGGGACTGTCATGCATATGTATAGGGAGGGAGAGGGGGACTGTCATACAAATCTATAGGGTGGGAGGGGGGGGCTGCCATGAAAATCTATAGGGAGGTAGAGAGGTTGATATGTATGAAGGAGGGCAGAGGAGGGGGGCTGATATATGTGACTGGGGGAGTTTTGATGTGATGGGGGGGGATAGCTAGCTAGCAGAGTGGAGGTAAGGAAAATAGCTGCAAGGGGGATGGATGCAGGGTGGGAGGTAAAGAAAATGGCTGCAGCAGGGGTTAAGGAAAATGGCTGTGCGGGGGGGGGGTTGTGGTTAAGGAAAATGGCTGCAGGGGGTATTTAAAAAATAGAGCAGCTTTGGGGGGCAGAATCTCATGATTGTGTGGTGGTCACATGGGTGGTCTCAGCAATCACTAGAATACTAAATATTAGTGAGATGGGACTGGTAGAGGTTTGTATTTGATTGACAACAAATATTCAGATATTGCTTATATATGCCTGTCCAATGGGGTACTTTTAGCTGGCCATAATGGAGTGTTTTGTTTTAACTAAAGGGCCTAATCATTCAGGGTTTGCATTATAATACATTTTTGCATTTTCAAAAAAGGACGCCAACTTTCCAGAAGCCAGCGAGAGGATAACAAAGTTGCAAGAGAGAAGAGCAAGGACAGGTAAGAGACAATGGCACAGTCTGTCTAAATTTGAATGCTGGAGAATACACCTGAACATTCATATTCAGGAGTGTTCCTATACACCTATATATTCGGAGGAGGGGGGGGGGGCGCTGCGGCCATAATAGCCTAGGGCGGCCAGAACCCTTAATCAGGCCCTGGGTAAGCATACACTGTATCATTTATCTCTGGCCTATTCTCTGAGAACGACTTTACTGATACAAATGTTTTAAAACAGCATTATAATTAAAAGAAACAACTTATCATGTATATAAGCTTTTGTATAAATGTCTAGTAAAATATACTAACACAAGAAACTAACTTATTTATATATTTGTTAACAGCCCTGTGGCTCAAAAAAGTGCCTGTGTCTAAATGTCTCTCACTGGCTATCCAACTTCAGACTCTGGAGTGTCAACATAAGCTGGCCCCAGATCAGAATACGCTGACCAATCTCCTTAAAGTGGGGTCTGACCTGAAGCTCCTTCTCTCTGACTCCACTGTCAAGACCTTAAACCAGTGGATTCCAAAATTTTCAGTTCAAGGCACCCTTAGGGTCTCCAAAATTTTTTCAAGGCACCCCTAAACCAAAATAATTACCAAGTAGTCCCCCACCCTGCTAACCACTGGCCCTGGCTGAGGCACCCCTGTGAGATCTCCAAGGCACCCCAGGGAGCCTAGGCGCACAGTTTGGAAACCACTGCCTTAAACGGTTGAAGCAAATGTTCTACGAGAGGAGAGATAAGGTAGTCAGGATCCTGGCCACTAGGCTACGAGCTAAGGGATTCCAAAAAAATGTCTTGGCACTGAAATCTGCTTCTGGAAGGGGGGGCTCACCCATCTATTGCTTTGACTTGATAGCATGCGAGTTCCAGTCGTTTTACACTACACTGTATAACCTTAACCCCGGTAGTAGCTCCCCAGCCGACACTCCAGCAGAGTTTTTGAAACGCTCAAAGCTTCCCAAGATTTCTTATTTATATATTTGTTAACATGGATAGGAATGGTCTTACTGCTTGCTTGGACAAAGTAAAAATAAATGTCACCCACAATCACCAACAAAATTTCTCACTGATGGCAATATTATCTTGGAAAATAGTACAAAAGGAAGGAAACCCTAGTAATGGTTGATTCAGTTCATTTTTAAGACTTTTAGGAGCTTGACTGTCTTCCTTTGGCCGGGCAGGAAGGATCCAACTGTCTTATTAACATAGCACATTCTACTTCAAGCCTTTACTAAGCTAAAGCGTTTCAGCAAGGTATAATGGCCATTTAAAACTAGTATGAATGCCAATAATTTCTTGCAATTTAACTGTCATGGCTGCTGCTTTAGGGAACAGATCACTATTGTACTTTACTGGCATATGTGCCCTTATGTGGAAAAGTTGAGATATATTAAACTAATGTTATACTAAATGGTCACCATGTGACCTGAGACAATGACAGGATCTGCCAATAAATGGACTGCTGAAGCCCAATACAGAAATATGAGAACGTAGATAAGGAGATACATAAACCAGATAAGCAAGATTAATTTACAAGGTGCATAGACTTAATCACAGAACCTACTAGGAAAGACTAACAGATCAAAACATGTTTTATGTAAAAATAATCTTTACAGAAAATGTGATGCAAAATCATTTGCACCTGGAAGCCGTCTTTAAATTGAGATGGTTATTGATAACAAATTGCCATTTATTATAATGGCAAAATAAGACCTAGCAATTCCCATCCATTTCCCATTAAAGGCAATCAATTTTGTAGTTTTGTGCTAGACTCCCACAAAGACATTTATTAGCCTGAGTCTGTTCCTAAGAATCACTTTAGAACATGAACATTGTAAAATGTTGCATAGTTTAGGAAGCCAAATGTGTCCAATGTGCTTTGTGTGGGAGTCTTCGTGTTGATAGCATTACTCCATCATTAGTATTACAATCCAGGCTTATTTATAAACATGGTGTTACAAACCACAGGAAAAAACGATCAGACAATCAATCCAATTAGCTTTAGTGCTTCAAAATCTTGACGCTCAATATTTGATATTGAACAAGATCCCCACTGAAAATTAAAATTTACTTTTGGGTGGAGTTCAAGGGGTTGACGCAAAACTATACTTACCTTGTATATACCATTTTGCTTCAATATTTTTTTTTTGTGTCACTACTAATAGCATCTGATAGAATCTGTTCACACTTCAGGGGCTAAATGAGCGGCCTTGTAATCTTCAAAAGGGCTGCACATTGCCCCTTTGTCATAAATTAAAACAATACATTCAATCAAAGATACACCTATCTCTAATGATATCAGGCATGTCACTGTACAACTGCTGCAGGGACACAGAGACATCTGACCACTGCGGTTACATGCCGAACAGGAGGTGTAATTGCACATCGCCTACATAAGGGTAATCATCTCTGTACAATTATGTGGTAGAATTATTAGTGTCTTGAACTGTCAGAATGCAAAGGATCCTGACTGTGGTATATTTATCTGGATCTCTTTATGAAGACCACATGTCCTGTGCATGCAATTGACTGATAATCATGGTAATTTGACAACATACTTTTATCAGCACCATGCATATACTGTTGCTATACAGTCGAATGTTTATATGATTAGTATGTGCACACGTGGGGGTGAGAGCAAAATTAGCTTATATCTACAGAATAGCACTAAAATACTATATATATATATATATATATATATATATATATATATATATATATCAGCAGATAGATTAAACGTGGCACTCAAACACAAAATATATGAGTAGATGATAATAATGTCCAATATAGGTAAACACTTTCTTCATAAGTGGAGGCAGCCTCCCTCCCAGATTACAGATGGTACTCCGATAATAAATAAATCAATATATACAAAGATAGGAGGAAAATATGGCGCCAATATAAGTAGTGTTAGCTGGTAACAATCACCCAGACAGTCAATAATTATTGAATAAGTAATAGAGATGCAGAGTATGAATCTTAGCAGGCTGGTACAGTCATTGTTCAACAGCTTCCATATACTCCAACCATATACCGAAATACAGACAGAAAGAAGCAAAAGATGTAGTGTCACAGGCACCCGTGATATACAGTATATAGTAATAGGTGGCAGCGTACCAAATAGATATAAATAAACAGCTTATCTGTGTCAGAATAATCTGAACGTAGTCTCCAAACAGCCAAGTAAGTCAAGAACAGCGTATAAACTGCTTGTGAAGATATATTATATCTGGATCATCGACCACAGCAAATTCACTGCTTGCAACTCCACTCAGCCTACCAATATGGTATCCTATAGGTGACGTTTACTACCGTAAATTTGATCTATACCAAATGGAATAGAACATCAAAGAAGAATTTAAAGATTGTCTAGTAGCAGTTGTCCATATGGAGGAGCAATAGGCTGAGTGGAGTTTGCAAGCAGTGAATTTGCTGTGGTCGATATTACAATGGGAATACAATTAATTTAATTTTTTGGGTTGGTTGGAGAGAAATAGATCCATTTATTAAATGTGTATACTATTAATTTAATGTCAGGGTTGGTTAGAGGGAAATAGATCTATTTATGAAATGTGAGTACTATTATTTTAATGTTGGAGCTGGAAAAAGGCTTAATTATTAAATGTGACAGCTATTGATTTAATGCCGGGGATGGTTGGAGTTTTCTAATTTTCATGTACCCATTTTTTTTTTTTCAAATAGGGCTCCAACATTCCAGGATCCAGACAAGCAACAACTGATTTAAAGAAACCAGCAGCCGCAGGTGGTGAAAGTGACAATAACAGGTAGGAGAGAGCAAGACAGTCTGCCAACTGTCCTGAATCTGGTGGTGCAGTCCCGAATTTGAGTGACTGTATCGCTTAGTCAGGATTTGGTCTGACTACAAGGACATTTGGGAAGTATGTCCTGCTTCACACTGTACTGAAGGCAAAGCTGCATGCAACTAACAGTAGTACACACAGGATTGCCTGTGTATTTGTCTAAAATGTATCTAAAATGATAACCCCCTGTCTTAAGTGCCCCAGCTCTAGTGATTTAGTGGTTCTTGCATTGCTTCCATTGCCTGCCTTCTACATTGGACTGGTCCCAATCTCAGATCACTTTGTTGAACATTTGGCCAGCCCCCATTGCACTAACAATATCATTAATCCTGCCTCATTTGCACTTACTATATCACCAGCAAACCCTTGGAATAGATATCCCCTTCACTTATGCCATTGCCTACCAACCCTCCCTGCACTTTTATTGTTTCACACACCTCCAATCACTGGGCACCTTTAGGGCTCGTACACAATTGTTACAAAAGAAGTGTTTTCTTGCGGAGGCTTGCAAAATTTCATCTTTGTGGTAATCGCACTGGATAGCCATTTGTTATAAGGATTATTTTTATGGCCTTTTTAGAAACATACAGTACACACACACATATATATATATATATATATATATATATATATATATATATATATATATTTATATATATACACATATATATAATAAATATATTACAGAGAGATATTTGATTGGTAGTTTGCATCTCAGGACATCAGGGAAAGATACGAAAGCAGGATGAAGTGCTCATAAGCTGCTCTGGCAGATGGATCAAATACAATTGTGACAACATGTTTTGTAATAGTTAAAATTATTAAGTAAAGTCATATATGTTTCTATGAAGGGAATTTTGGAAGGATGTGCTTGTAGGCAACTAAACAAGCTTAAGCATAGAGGTATAAACCAGTTGCAGATCATCCAAAAGGATGAATGTATTTTTTTAGAACAGAACTGGCAGCTTTTTCATTCCATTGCCTCAGAGATGACCCACTATGTCATCACATATAGGTTTCTGTAAATGTTCCTACAACCATATTCCACTAGTTCTAAATTCCATCTACTTTTGTGTTGCCCCACCTACAGTTGACTTGCTCCCATCCACACAAGGCCACTTCAAGAATTTTTTCCAGGGCCACTTTAAGTTCCCAATCCACCCCGGCTACTTAACAAATACTTTGACTTAAAGTAACTGTATGTTCACACAACAATATAGTGCAATATACATGGAGATTCAAGTTAGCTAAAAGAGAAACTAAAGGCAGAGCCGATTGCTGTAGATTATTGCTCTCTGAATACATGCTGGATCAAATGACCCATGTGTTCCCCTACAGGAGTATACTCCACTTTATTTGTCAGGTGTTTTTATTCAAATGATTCACATTTTAGTTTGCAAATTTATCAATAGTAGGGATGCTTGTTATTTTGAATGTTAACATCAGTATTTAAAAAAAAATTTTTTATTTATTAATCTAATGTTTAACAACTGGATTAGATTAATTACGGACATAACTACATCCAGTCATGTCCTATAGTAGAAATTCTATAGTATTAGTTCTTTAAATCTCAATGTAATCAATTATGTGCTATACACACAGCATAGATTATTCAGCATGCAAGTAATTTGAATCATTAGAGGGTAATAATTACGTATATCCCAGTCCTCCATAAAAATAATAATAGTCATAAGACTTCATGTTAGTATTTATGATATACTGTTTAAAATATTAGTGGAGGTCTGCGGTACATATTCTTCAATGAATCAGTGAAGTGATACACATGTTACATAGCCTTATCGGCATGCAAGGAATTATGCTAATTAGAGGATCATTCCTTTAACCAGGTCCTCTATTTCAAGATCGTTTTTAAAATACATAATTCAACAAGTTAATATTACAAATGTAATGAGGGCTGAACACATACTGCAAAGACCAGCTCTTATCTGTGGTTAACCACAAAATCACACATAATTGACAATTGCAACATTGTAAACTTTTCAAGTCTGACACAACAGTCAGATCCTAACATGAGACAGCCTGTAAATGTCATAAAATCACCTCTGTGGTTTCAACAGGATCTCATGTATAAAATGTGCTTAAAGAACAGAGATTCTCCAGACCGTCTAAATCTATTATAACACTCCCTACAACTTATTTGTGCTAGGGATATAATACTTTAAGGGATCCTATCAAACTGTTACGAGCCGCGGCGGTGCCCAGCCGCCGCGACTCACTCACCCGCGTCCCGGCCGTCGCCATGACGACCGGGACGTCATTTCCGGCCATAACCCGGCCGTTGCCGGGGCAACCAGTAGACGCTTCAGAGCTGCGTCCCGGCAATAGGAGGAGGCCGGGCGCAGCGTTCTACAGCCTGTGGGCTAATTAATATGGGCAGATTATAGGAGGCAATTACAGGCATTAGCCTGCAACTGTGCAGGCCAGGGGCAAGCCCTGATTGGCTCTGTTAGTGACTGCCTTATTAACCTGCAGGAGTGTGTTCAACCTGTGATTGGTTCAGCTGGGTATTTAAGGCAATGAGGTCTGCTGCCTCATTGCCGGTTATAGCTCCTGTGTTCCAGTCTGCTAACCTGCTAGTTCCTGTCCTGTATCCTGATATCTCTGTTTGACTCTCCGTGTATGACCCTTGGTTTTGATTTGGACCTTGCTCGTGTTTCCTGTGACCCTGATCTCTGGCCTGTTTACCCGTTCTGCTATTTGCCTGTGACCCCTGACCTCAGCTTGTTCATCGATACTGTTGTCTGCTGCCGGCCCTTGACCTCTGCGTGGACCTGACTCCTCTTGCCTGGGTTCTCCCCAGCTGGTACGCACTTCACGACCCTCTGTCAGTCTGCGGCCCAGTCTGTCCCCACCATCAGGGGCTCCAGTGAACACCTGACTGGCAGAGTAGATTCCGGGTTGTGTTATGCCGGCTGGAGGGGTTCCTAACATTATAACCGGCCCACTCACGGAGACAAGGTTAGAATGGATACAAGTGGATCCACACCGTCTCCGGCACAAACCCTAGCAGGCCACGTTGAGTCCTTGTATCAGATGATGCAGGGATTGGCTGAGCGTATGTCTGTTCAAGAAGAAGCCACAAAAGCTTCACAACCGACTCCAGGTCCCATCTGTGAACCCAAAATGAACTTACCAGATCGGTTCTCCGGAAATAGAAACCTGTTTCGGAACTTCAGGGAGAGCTGCAAGCTCTATTTTCGGATGAGACCCCGCTCCTCCGGTTCAGAGCAGCAAAGAGTTGGGATTATTATTTCCCTTCTACAGGGTGACCCCCAGTCCTGGGCGTTTTCTTTGCCGCAGACCAGTCCGGCCATGCAGTCCGTAGACTCCTTCTTCGAGGCACTGGGTCTACTGTATGATGACCCGGATCGAGTGGCCTCCGCGGAAGCTCATCTACGGTCCTTGAAACAAGGCCGACGGTCGGCAGAAGAATACTGCGCTGAATTCCGTAGATGGTCACCTGATAGTGGATGGAACGACCCTGCCTTACGAAGTCAGTTCCGTCTCGGCCTATCTGAACAGATTAAAGATTCTTTGGTGCAATACCCGTCTCCTAGCTCTCTGGAGGATCTGATGCACCTCTCCATTAAAATTGACAGGAGATATAAGGAGCGGAAAACTGAAAAGGAAACATCATCACCTCCATCCGCCTTCGTTCCTGTTTCCCAGGATGGTGAGGAGCCTATGCAATTAGGAGCATATCGTCTCTCTTCTGAGGAGAGAGACAGGAGACGTTCGCAAGGTCTATGTCTCTACTGTGGCATAAAAGGCCACTTCTCCCGTTCTTGCCCAAATAAGTCGGGAAAAGACCATGCCTAGGGAATGAGGGGAAAGTTCACCTAGGTCTGCAAATTATCTCCCCGAAAAATGCTGTATTAATCCCTGCACAGCTCACCTTCCGGGCTCGCTCTGTGGACCTGTCGGCCTTCATTGATAGCGGAGCTGCAGGCAACTTCCTTGATATCGGGTTTGCCCGCTCTGCCGGAATTCCGATGGTAAAACTCAACTCTGCCATTACTGTCTGTGGCTTAGACGGAGGTCCGTTGCCTGGTGGCAAGATTTCCTGGGAGACCCCACCACTACAGTTGAAGATCGGAGCTCTCCATTCTGAGTCAATCACCTTCTTCCTGATCGATTGTTCGTCGGTTCCTATGATCTTGGGCCACCCATGGCTTTCCTGTCATAACCCTGTCATAGACTGGGTAAAAGGAGAGATTGTCAAGTGGAGTACTTATTGTACACAGTCTTGTTTGTCACTGTCTCTGCGTATGATTCAGCCTATTCCGGAGCGGCTTCCCTCACAGTATCATGAATTCTGGGACGTGTTCTCCAAGAAGGCTGCTGATACCTTACCGCCACATCGTGACTTTGACTGTGCCATCGAACTTATTCCTGGTTCCAAGTTACCTAAGGGGCGTTTGTATTCCCTTTCTGCTCCAGAAACAAAATCCATGCAGGAGTATATCGACGAAAACCTGGAGAGAGGCTTCATCAGGCCATCTAAGTCTCCCGTAGGAGCAGGATGCTTCTTTGTATCAAAAAAGGACGGAGGGTTAAGACCTTGTATTGACTACCGGGGATTGAATCATATCACAGTCAAGAACACCTATCCCCTTCCGCTCATCTCGGTATTGTTTGATCAGCTAAGAGGGGCTACTGTCTTCACTAAAATCGTCCTTCGTGGAGCATATAATCTCATCCGTATCAAAGAAGGAGATGAGTGGAAGACGGCGTTCAATACGCACTCTGGCCACTACGAGTATCTGGTCATGCCGTTTGGCCTCAGCAATGCGCCTGCAGTGTTCCAGGACTTGATCAACGAGGTCCTCCGAGACTTCCTGGGTGGTTTTGTGGTCGTCTATTTAGATGATATCCTCATCTATTCCAAATCTTTACTCGCACATCAGACTCACGTCAAACAAGTCTTACAAAAATTGCGGGAAAACCATCTCTAAGCCAAGCTGGAAAAGTGTGAGTTTGAGGTGCAGAAGGTATCCTTTTTAGGTTACGTAATCTCTTCTGAGGGATTTTCTATGGATTCAACAAAGGTCCAGGCTATTGTGGATTGGGTACAACCCAACAATCTAAAGGCGGTACAGAGGTTTCTGGGCTTCTCCAATTATTATCGAAGGTTCATTCACAACTTCGCTGACATTGTGGCTCCCATTGTGGCTTTGACCCGTAAAGGAATGGACCCAACTAATTGGTCGTCTCAAGCAGTAGCCTCATTCAAAAGTCTGAAAAAGGCCTTTATCTCACCTGAGGTCCTTAAACATCCAGATCCAGCTAAAGCATTTGTTCTAGAGGTCGATGCCTCGGACGTCGGGGCCGGCGCCATTCTATCACAGAAGGATCCCCATACTAATCGTCTACACCCATGTGCCTATTTCTCCCATCAGTTCTCTTCAGCAGAAGCCAACTACGACGTCGGTAATAGAGAACTATTGGCAATCAAGTGGGCCTTCGAGGAGTGGCGGCATTGGTTGGAGGGTGCTTCGCATCAGATGTCTGTCATTACCGACCACAAGAACTTGCAATATATACAGTCAGCCAAGCGTTTAAACCCTAGACAGGCCCGCTGGGCATTATTTTTTACCCGGTTCAATTTCCTGATCACCTACAGACCAGGTTCCAAGAATGTCCGGGCAGATGCCCTGTCCAGGAGTTTCATGGCACACCATGTTCCAGTTACTAACCCAGAGTCTATTATTCCTCCTTCCATAATCCATGCTGGGTTAACCCAAGATCTGAATGTCACACTGCAGAGATTCCAGAAATTAGCCCCAGATGCTACTCCGGAGCAACGACTTTTTGTTCCAGTCCACTTAAGAAAGGCGGTTCTTGTGGAAGCACATTGCAGTAGGGCTGCTGGGCACCCTGGAATTTACAAGACGCTAGAAATCCTTTCCCGCACGGTCTGGTGGCCATCCATGTCTGCCGACGTCAAGAGGCATGTCCTCTCATGTGAGATTTGTGCTAGAAACAAAGTGCCTAGGATCCGTCCAGTAGGCCAATTAGTTCCTTTGGCCCCTCCTGCGAAACCATGGACTCATCTGTCTATGGACTTTGTAGTGGATCTACCACCTTCTGCAGGACACAACACGATTTGGGTCGTGGTAGACCGGTTCAGCAAAATGTCACACTTCATTCCGTTAACCAAACTGCCTTCTGCTCGGGATTTGGCTCTCTTATTCATTCAACATATTTTCAGGCTCCATGGACTCCCTACTGACATCGTCTCTGATCGGGGTTCTCAGTTTATAGCACAATTCTGGAGATCCTTCTGTACCCTTCTCGGAATCAAGGTCAGTTTATCATCCGCCTACCACCCTCAGTCAAATGGGCAAACTGAAAGGGTTAACCAGTCCCTAGAAAAATTTCTGCGATGCTACACATCGGAGTTCCACGATAATTGGTCTTCCCTGTTACCCTGGGCGGAATTCGCCTGTAATAATTCCTGTCACTCAGCTACAAAAATCTCTCCGTTCTTCTGCAATTATGGTTTTCACCCCAGATCTAACTCCCTGTATTCACTCCAGTCCGTTGGTATCCAGGAGATCCGCTCCACTGCAAGAGATCTCAGAGTTATCTGGAAGAAAGTTCACTCATCATTGAGACAAGCCTCACTTGTGGCAAAAAAAAATTCGGACCGACATCTTACCACCTGCTCCCTTAAGGTTGGCCAGAAGGTGTGGCTGTCTACAAAAAATATCAGGCTCAGACAGCCTTGCAAGAAGTTGGGCCCTAAGTTCATCGGGCCGTTTCCTATCATCAAACAGGTGAACCCCGTCGCATTTAGGTTAAAAATTCCGGCCTCGTCGAGAATTCCGAACACATTTCATTGTTCTCTGTTGAAACCGGTACTATTTCCTGGTCAAACCCAGTCTTCAAGTGTGCCTGGGAGAGGTTCCAGTGGACCACAAAAATTTGTGATTCAAAAGGTCCTTGATTCTAAAAAAGTTCAAGGACAAGTGCATTTCCTCGTACAATGGAGGAATCGCGGATTGGAAGAGAGATCTTGGGTTCCGCGGAGACAACTCCATGCCCCAAAGAAACTGAAGGAGTTCTTCAAAAAATTCCCTAGAAAACCAGGATGTCGGGGTCCCTCGACCCCTCCTCAAGGGGGGGGGTACTGTTACGAGCCACGGCGGTGCCCAGCCGCCGCGACTCACTCACCCGCGTCCCGGCCGTTGCCATGACGACCGGGACGTCATTTCCGGCCATAACCCGGCCGTTGCCGGGGCAACCAGTAGACGCTTCAGAGCTGCGTCCCGGCAATAGGAGGAGGCCGGGCGCAGCGTTCTACAGCCTGTGGGCTAATTAATATGGGCAGATTATAGGAGGCAATTACAGGCATTAGCCTGCAACTGTGCAGGCCAGGGGCAAGCCCTGATTGGCTCTGTTAGTGACTGCCTTATTAACCTGCAGGAGTGTGTTCAACCTGTGATTGGTTCAGCTGGGTATTTAAGGCAATGAGGTCTGCTGCCTCATTGCCGGTTATAGCTCCTGTGTTCCAGTCTGCTAACCTGCTAGTTCCTGTCCTGTATCCTGATATCTCTGTTTGACTCCCCGTGTATGACCCTTGGCTTTGATTTGGACCTTGCTCGTGTTTCCTGTGACCCTGATCTCTGGCCTGTTTACCCGTTCTGCTATTTGCCTGTGACCCCTGACCTCAGCTTGTTCATCGATACTGTTGTCTGCTGCCGGCCCTTGACCTCTGCGTGGACCTGACTCCTCTTGCCTGGGTCCTCCCCAGCTGGTACGCACTTCACGACCCTCTGTCAGTCTGCGGCCCAGTCTGTCCCCACCATCAGGGGCTCCAGTGAACACCTGACTGGCAGAGTAGATTCCGGGTTGTGTTGTGCCGGCTGGAGGGGTTCCTAACACAAACAGGGTATTATTTATCAATAAAATACAACAAGGCGCATAGGGCAAAACAATGTGACCAAATGATTCTTTGATCTTCTAACACAAAAAATAATAAGAATGAAAAAGTATTCTGTATTACTTTCTATCTCTTTTGTTCTCCAAAACGGGATAATAAAATCCTGTGGTACTCCAAATAAACTTGGCATAAAAAACTATTAAACCAAATAAATAGTCCACAATGTCCATAAATAAGAGAAATCAATCCTTTCAGAAGAAAATGGAATATTCTTAATAGGTGTTTATCCAAATGGATGTCATGCAGTAAGATCCTCTCTTCTTTTGTGGTGTCTCCAAATGATTGGATGGACGGAATAGAACAGAAGTAAAAGGACACCTAGTCAGTAATTATACTTATACATAAACTCTGTGTCTCAATTCCACGTCCAAAAGTATATATGTAAACCAATGCAAACTGTGTGCTGACTATTAAGTACTCTAATCACCACCACACGTGTTGCTCATAACAAAAGAGACTGAATCACTTACATGACACACAAAAAAGGGATCCCCGTATAGATCTGATTTCCAAAATCGAGTCCTCTTAGTAAATCATTACCCGATCATATCATATAGAAAGGGAAAGATATAGAGGAAGAATCTGGCATATTATCATTTGGTCACATTGTTTTGCCCTATGCGCCTTGTTGTATTTTATTGATCAAATTTATTTTTAATGTAGTGGCATTTATTATATACTTAGGCTGCAAACGGGAGGGAGCGCTGATTTTGGGATAACATTATTTAAAAGGGTATTATTTATTATTTATCTAAATAGATAAGTTGCTCCAGAACTATGAATACTAGCTAATCAGGATAAATAACATTCATATTTTTCTTTCTTCCCTCTCTCTCTATCTCTATCTCTCTCACTCCCCCCTCCTCCCCAACAGTTTTTTAGAATTTGTTAAAATATGCACCATTTTAAAGATAGGGGATTTCATAAAATTTCATAGCATTGCGCATGTCAAATAGAGGTGTGTGCTTGGCGTATTTAGAGTGGCTTCACTTGAGAGTACAAATATGGCTGACTTCTCATCTGAGCTGGAAGAATTAGCAATATTTTCCAGCTACAGGGGGGGCTGGTTAGTGTTTTGGGGATGGGGGGCACCATATACTACTATTAGTCCTGGCTCTGCTCTCATATCAAAGATTAATAGTCGGAGCAGTGCTAGAACCGGCTGTTACAGAGTTCATTTTAAACTTAAAACTGCTTTGTGCTGCAATTCCTGCTCTGTGGTCCCGGCTGTGCAGCCAGTTTGTATTAGGTAACTTGCAGTGCCCCCAATATTAACATCCTCATTCCCCTACTTTCTTAATCCTGATCTGTCCTGTGGTGTCTGCTCCTGTGTGTATACTAACATTGAATCCTCTGTGATGTCTGTATTGCTGGAAGTGACCACGGCTCTTCTGCAGGGCTCTGTGTAATCTTGTTTAATCCTTACCTGTCTAGCTGAGGGTGCGGGTGATTTGCTGAACCTGATCTTTTTTGGACAAATAACATGGACAAAGAAAACTGTTGCACTAGACAACAAAATTAGGATACTGTAGTCATCGGTTACTCCAAATGATCAAAGTATTGTATGATATGCAATGAGGTGCTACCAAAATACACCTACATTATTGCATAAACAAGGGAAAGAAAAAAGGGTGTATGTACTTCTGCCTCACAGCGCTGGGGTCGTGAGTTCAATTCCCAACCATGGCCTTATCTGTGTGGAGTTTGTATGTTCTCCCCGTGTTTGCGTGGGTTTCCTCTGGGTGCTCCGATTTCCTCCCACACTCCAAAAACATACTAGTAGGTTAATTGGCTGCTATCAAAATTGACCCTAGTCTCTGTCTGTCTGTATGTGTATGTTAGGGAATTTAGACTGTAAGCTCCAATGGGGCAGGGACTGATGTGAATGAGTTATCTGCACAGTGCTGCGGAATCAATGGCGCTATATAAATAAATAGTGATGATGATGATAATTGTGCAGGGGGTGACATGTGTGAGAAAAGCTGTTTTGCAGGGGGTGGTATGTGTAAGAAAAGCTGTTGCACAGAGGGTGGTATGTGTAAGAAAAGCTGTTGCGTATGGGGTGTCATGTGTGAGAAAAGCTATTACGTAGGGGGTGTCATGTGAGGAAAGCTGTTGCGTACTAGGTGGCATGTGTGAGAAAATCTGTGTTGCAGGGGGTGTTATGTGTGAGAAAAACTGTTTTGCTGGGGTGTCATGGTGCGCATGGGGTTGTTATGTGAGAAAAAAGTTGTGAAGTGGGTGTTGTGTGAGAAAACTTGGTGTGCAGGACTGATTTGTTTGAGAAAAGGTGGTGCACAGGGGGTGATGTGTGAGAAAATCTGAGGTGCAGGGAGGTAACATAAGAAAAATGCTGATGCATACGGGGGTGACGTGAAAAAAATGCTGGTGGGCATGTTGTTGCATATGATAGAAAAGCATGTGCGCAGAGAATTACATGCAATAGAAAAGATGGTGCATAGGGATGACATGCGAGAGAAGTGCTGGTTTGCAGAGGGCGTCGCATGTGAAGGATAAGTTGGTGGGAAGGGGGTGACCTGAGATCAGCTGGTGCCATGAGGGAGAAATGCTGGTTGGCGTGGGATAATTGTGCGAGAAAATACAATGGGGAAATAGGCTGCTAGTGATTGAAAAAGCATGTGGTCAAGGAGATATGTGAGAGAAAATGACATGCACTGGAAATACAGCATACTAGGTTTAGAGGAAATCTTAGGAAAAATTACTTTACCATAACAGTGGTGGATAGGTGGAAAAGGGTTCCAACAGAATATAATGGAACAATTTGAACATGCTTAGTTATTTGGGATTAAGAAAACTAATGGAAACTAAATGGGCCTAGTGGTTCATATCTGCTGTCAAATTCTAGGTTTATAAATTTGAAATTATAAATATTTTCTCTTTTTAAAATGCTATAAAATTTCATAGACAAAAAACCTTACGGTTTAACATGATTAAGGTTTCTTAAACTTATATACAATTTAAAATTTAAGAAAACTATTGAAACTTTTCCACTCAAACTCCAAAAAGCAATGAAATTACGATGATTACGGCAGAAGCCTTAATGGATGTGTTCCTTACGCAATACAGACATAGTATGCCATCACATCCAGTGGTTAGCTGCAGATTCAACACTATCATGGAGTGAGATTGCTGTCACTCACAAAATGGTGGAGCTTGTAATTCACAGATTTGTGTGTTAACTGGAATACACACATACAGTTCTATTACATTTTCTTAGTTTACCTTTATCGTAGTTTAGGGTCTCAGGGGCATATTCAATTAGCTTTTGGATTCGCGGTAACGCGTCGGAACGGCCGCAAAACGTAATACACGGTACCGCAATAACGTGGATTTTCGTTCGCAGCCCATAGGGTTGCGTACGAAAATCCGCGTTAATGCGGTACCGTAATACCCGCAAGAACGCGCACTTTTCGCGGTAACGCGCGTTACCGCGAATCCAAAAGCTAATTGAATATGCCCCTCAGTGTCTTAGAGACAGTAGAAGAACTTCATTAAAAAAAGTAGAACAACATAATAACAATATATTTCAAATACATTTTATTGGTGTAGAAGCCTCTGCTTAGTTTGGTTTTTAGTGAGCAATGTTTGCCATTACATTCCCTTATAAGGCCTACGCTGACTTTTAAGAACAATTCAAGGATACATAAAGCCAAGATGACTTTGATAATAAAATATTTTCCAGTATACTGCTCAGTAGTGTAAGCCGAACAAAGCCGAAAGGGGTATATACATAAAATTAGAATATGTTCCCATAGCAAAAATAAAATAAAAACTAATTTATTTTAATATAACAAAGCATATCTGTTAGGAACCCCTCCAGCCGGCACAACACAACCCGGAATCTACTCCGCCAGTCAGGTGTTCACTGGAGCCCCTGATGGTGGGGACAGACTGGGCCGCAGACTGACAGAGGGTCGTGTACCAGCTGGGGAGAACCCAGGCAAGAGGAGTCAGGTCCACGCAGAGGTCAAGGGCCGGCAGCAGACAAGAGTATCGATGAACAAGCTGAGGTCAGGGGTCACAGGCAAATAGCATATATAGTATACAGAAAGACAGAGGGCATCACTAGAAGGCAGTATACAAAACCAGCAATATCCTAACAGTATCTGAACTTCGCCTAGAAATATTTTAGCATACAATACAAAACATAACATACTTCCACAATTTTTGGAACATCCTCCCACTATCTTACTTCTCTGTGCTGTTCCTGCCATGCACTATTTATTTTCCTCTATTCTATATCCTGCTCCCACTACATTACTTCACTGTGCACTGCTCCTACACCTAGCTCCTCCATGTTGCTAAAACCATGCACCACTCCTCTTCCGTCTCCAAGTTCTAAAGCTGTATCCTAGCAGTTCGTCCCCGCACCTGTGACTTCATTAGTTGACGTTCACCACACTGAAAGGTACAGTGAGTCGGGGCTACATTTGGAGTAGATGCACTACTGGGGTCCTGTTCCCCTTTGGTAGAGGGTGGGGCCCTGACATAGTGGGGCCTACCTGGGATTTCTCTGGTACCCCGGTTGTCCTCAGCTTTCATATAAAAATGTACATACAATCTCCATAATAGTAGGTCTACTGAAAATTATTGGAAAGTATATATTTAAATATTTATTGAAGAGTATTACCCTTAAAATGAACGTAGCCTAGAGAAAAGGAAAGCAAGAATCGGATTCAATACGCAAAATAAGACGAATTATAATGTACACTTGATAAATATTGAAAAGAAAAAGGGGCATTTTGCAGGGACAGAAAATGTCCATAGAATTATGAATAGCTGGTAAACAGTTTAATAGTTTAATTTCACAGTATGCTTGTTCCCATCCCAGGACTATGAATTGATTGAAAATTGCACAATATAGACATGTATATTTTATTACATACCTGCAAAACTTTCAGAAATTATAGCCTGTAAAGCAAAATTAAACACACTGTACCAGCATGATTATTCATTTGCCTTGAGTCATTCATTAACCAATACAAAACCTAATTTCAAATTTTAAAAAAAAATGCACCTATCTCGGGCATACACACACTCATATTCAACAAGGAGCGGATCTGAATGTTTACTAAACTGCAGGTTAGAAATAGTGGAGATGTTGCCTATAGCAACCAGTCAGATTCTAGCTGTCATTTTGTAGAATGTACTAAATAAATAACTAGAATCTGATATCCCTAGGTCTGCTCTGCTCTAACAGACAAGACACTGCAGGATATGTCAAATACATATGTGAGATATAAAGTCCCATAATCATGTACAGAAAAAAACTTCAATTAATGTCACCTGTTAATAATATAGTCATTTCAAAATATATTTTTTCTCTATAAAATACATTATGATGTTATGAAAGTTTACTGTACATAAAATTCATTTTTATAGTTGCTCCTGATTGCAAACACACGTTCTAGCATGCATGCACACCCGTCATCACTAATAATCAGCACTTACACCAGAGCTGTAGCTGGAGCAAGTGATAGGACAGGAAAACACGCACCTTAGAGATGTCCAAAGCTTGAATCGGACAATAATATGTGTGCTTGAGCTTGGCACGCCCATACTGTAAATTGACTACGTGTATACGCCCATTCCCCTCCTTGTTTGGCGCTTGAAATCATAGGCTATAGTAAGGGTTCTTTGGGCTCGAAGATTAATTGTGTTCTCTAGTGTATGGTTAGTTTTTGGGCACGTACAGTGCAATTTGACACAAAATAAGGCAAGTATCGCCATTTACGTTCCTTAATGAATCAGGCCCCTTGACTTTTTAAAGCAATGGAAATCTTGATTTCAATGGGACTTTCCGAAAAGAAACAGGTCTTACAATGAAATGGGTGGAGTTTAATCCCAAAGTGGGCTAATAAGCGCTGGCCTTTTTGCTCCAATTAGCAATTTGATTCTTGTTTTCCAGTCTCTCTGTACTGTATACTGTCGCTTAGTTTTCACATGATCCACTAGCTCCTCCTGTCACCTTCACTAGCTCCTCCATTACCACACCCGATAGAATAGTTCAAGTCACCAACAAAGTATAAGATTTCAGAAATATTTTATTATGACGACACATCAAGCAATCCCACACAGCAACTAAGGAAGAGTTTTGTCACACCTACCAGCCACACCCATTTCATCACAATGGATGAGATAAGGAGGGTCATTGTGACATAGAGATCTCTGGCCTATATAAAGGGAAGTTTCTGGTCACATCTGAGTCACAACTACAAAGCAGCAGGATGAAAGCAGCAGGACTTGAAAGCCTGAAGACTCTAAGGGAAGGAGGAGGTCATACTACAGCAGTTAGATGAGAAGAGGTACACTTTATATATATATATATATATATATAACATTTCTTATTGGTAAAGTACATTCACCTTACAAATAATGCCATCCTCCAGTACTAAGTTCCAAGGAAATAGGATTGTTAAGGGAACCTGCCTTAATTGCAGGATACTCAATATGAAGACAATTACTATTTTGGGCCGGTGCATGAACCATCCCAAGTCTCTAATATTTGGTGGCTGGCCCCTCCTCCGGGACCAGCCACCTTTCATCATTGGCCGCGGCCCCTCCTCCCCTCTCTGTGTGGCTTGTCACATGGGACGCGCGCCACATGACAGCCGTCCCATGTGTGAACTGTGAAGTGCCGCAGATGCGCGGGTGGAATAAGGTAAGTGGGGTGTTGATTTTGTGTGTGTGTGTAGTGTATAACTATAGCGTGTGTCGGGGGCCAGTATATAACTATAGAGTGTGTGCATGGATACAGTATATAAATATAGTGTGTGTATGAGTACAGTATATAACTATAGGGTGTGGGCAGTATATATATTGTGTGTGTGTGTGTGTGTGTGTGTGTGTGTGTGTGTGCAGTATATATATTGTGTGTGTGTGGGCAGTAAATATTGTGTGTGTGTTGGCAGTATATATTGTGTGTGTGTGGGCAGTATATACTGTGTGTGTGTGGGCAGTATATACTGTGTGTGTGTGTGTGTGTGGGTAGTATATATTGTGTGTGTGTGGGCAGTATATATTGTGTGTGTGTGGGCAGTATATATTGTGTGGGCAATATATATATTGTGTGTGTATGTGGGCAGTATATATTGTGTGTGGACAGTATATATATTGTGTGTGGGCAGTATATCTATTGTGTGTGTGGGCAGTATATAAACTATAGTATGTGAATATGGAGGGCAGTATATAAATATAGTGTGTGTGGGCAGTATATAAATATAGTGTGTGTGGGCAGTATGTTAATATATGTGAGGGAAGGGGGAAAGAATAATATTCCCAATTAATTCAGATGTCTAAAAATATGACTAAAAACCACCCCTGCACTCAAGAAGAGGTACAGAGGGCTTTGGGAGGGTGGACCCTCTTCTTGGGGGCAGGGCATTCCCAGCACTATGTATGGTACACCCTATCCTCTTGGGTGCAGGATCCAGACAGATGCAATGTGATCTCTGTTTTGGAATGCTAGTGAGATTTTAGACTCTAGAAACAAGGCTCATCCTTATGTCCAAGTGGCAGGAATTCACGCAGCACTAAATATTTTCTAGAATTAGGTTAGAGTGAAATGGAGGCCAGATGTACAGCCTGCAAAACAGCATTAAAAAAAAGCACTAAAGGTATAACCACATACAATTCAAGTACAAGAATAAAGAAAGCGAACATTGAGGTATAGTTAACATGTAAAACTATAAGACTGTATAGATCCTACAGTGCCCATGTGGAGTTCAGTAAAAGTGAGCCAAACAGGAATTTTAAAAGAAGAATCACATAGCTCTGCTGGACACATTATTACCATGATCCCTTGGAATGATCCATGATAAGTATAAAGTTGAAAAATCCTGGAGAGGAGGTGGGTAAATGTTACAGTTCTCAAGGGAAGGAAGGTAAGCAATCTAGGAACTTATACCCCCCCCCCCCCCCCCCACCAATGCTTCAACATAGTCTTCTACCTGTGGATATATCTGTGTTATTACTAATAAATTGATCTACAGCAACCACCAATAGCACATACCACAGACGACCAACAATGCATTAAATCATCAGAATAATTTGTGCAATCCTGTCAAGGAGAAGGAAGATGTAAAGGAAGATCACCAGGATGCTCTCAATATTGTATATAAGCCTGTATAATGTTCTCTGACTTGCATAGAGCTCACTATGATGCTCTGTGTATCGTGTATTGATTATCGGTCACTAGGACATTCTTTGTATTCTAAAGGCCAATCAGAGTAGTTTTCCATTGCTCCAGTCAATCAGAAATTAGCTGATGGGATTGACTTTTCACGTATGAACCTCTTCATTCATTCTTGTTTCATTTCCTCAAGGAAATAACACCATTCTATTATGGTTTTATATTTTTAATCCATTTGGACTACTTCAGAAAAGAAGAAATATTTTCCAAACTAATTCATAAGTCTAATAATATGACTGAAAGCAACCCCTGTCCCCAAGTAGAGGTACAGAGGGTTTTGGGAGGGTGGACCCTCTTCTTGGGGGCAGGGCATTCCCAGCACTATGTCTGGTACACACTATCCTCTTGGGTGCAGGTGGAAGACAGAGGCAAAGTGATCTCTGTTTTGGAGTGCTAGGGATATTGTGGACTCTAGAAACAAGGCTCATCCTTATGTCCCAATGGCAGAACTTCACGCACTAGCAAAGAATTTCTAGAAATAGGGCAGAGTGAAATTGAGGCAACAAATGTACAGCCTGCAAAAATGAGTTGAATAAAAGCTCTAAATGGATGACCACATACACTTCTAGTAGGAAAAATAGAAAAATAATTTTAAGGCAAAATTAACCTGCAAAACGATAACAATGTAGAGCTTCTACAGCACCCGCGTGGAGTTCAGTAAAAGTGAGCCAAACAATTGGAAAATTTAAAAGAAGAATCACATAACTCTCCAGGACACATCATAACCAAGATCCCTTAGAATGATCCATAAAAATATAAACTTGAAGAATACTGGGGAGGAGGTGGATAAATCTCCGAGATCGCAAGGGAAATAAGATATGCAACAAACTAAGAACTTAAATCCTTCAAAGGCTTCAACATAGACTTCTACCTGTGGATATATATCTCTGTTATTACTAAGAAATTGATCTACAGCAACCACCAATAGCACATACCACAGACGACCAACAATGCATTAAATCATCAGAATAATTTGTGCAATCCTGTCAAGGAGATAGAAGATGTAGAGGAAGATCACCAGGATGCTCTCAATATTGTATATAAGCCTGTATAATGTTCTCTGACTTGCATGGAGCTCACTATGATGCTCTGTGTATTGTGTATTGATTATCGGTCACTAGGACATTCTTTGTATTCTAAAGGCCAATCAGAGTAGTTTTCCATTTGGCCAATCAATCAGAAATAAGCTTTTGGGACTGGCTTCTCGTATGAACCTTTTCATTCATTCTTGTTTTATTTCCTCAAGGATATAACATCATTCTATTATGGTTTTATATTTTTATTCCATTTGGACAACTTCATGAAATAAGAAATATATTGCAAACTAATTCATGAATCTAATAATAAGACTGAAATCCACCCCTGCCCCCAAGAAGAGGTACAGAGGGCTTTGGGAGGGTGGACCCTCTTCTTGGGGCAGGGCATTCCCAGCACTATGTCTGGTACACCCTATCCTCTTGGGTGCAGGAGGCAGACACAGGCAAAGTGATCTCTGTTTTGGAGTGCTAGGGAGATTTTGGACTCTAGAAACAAGGCTCATCCTTATGTCCAAATGGCAGAACTTCACGCACTAGCAAAGAATTTCTAGAAATAGGGCAGAGTGAAATTGAGGCAACAGATGTACAGCCTGCAATAAAGAGTTCAAGAAAAGCTCTAAATGGATAACCAAATACACTTCTAGTAGGAAAAACAGAAACAGAATTTTAAGGCAAAATTAACCTGCAAACTATAACAATGTAGAGCTTCTACAGCACCCGCGTGGTGTTCAGTAAAAGTGAGCCAAACAATTAGGAATTTTCAAAGCAGAATCACATAGCTCTCCAGGACACAACATAACCATGATCCCTTGGAATGATCCATAAAAAGTATAAAGTTGAAGAATCCTGGGGAGGATGTGGAAAAATCTCAGAGATCTCGAGTGAAGGAAGATAAGCAATCTAGGAACTTAAAATCCTCTAAGGCTTCAACATAGACTTCCACCTGTGGATATATATCTCTGTTGTTACTAAGAAATTGATCTACAGCAACCACCAATAGCACATATCACAGACGACCAACAATGCATTAAATCATCAGAATAATTTGTGCAATCCTGTCAAGGAGATAGAAGATGTAAAGGAAGATCACCAGGATGCTCTCTATTGTATATAAGCCTGTATAATGTACTCTGACTTACATGGAGCTCACTATGATGCTTTGTGTATCGTGTATTGATTATCGGTCACTAGGACATTCTTTGTATTCTAAAGGCCAATCAGAGTAGTTTTCCATTGCTCCAGTCAATCAGAAATTAGCTGATGGGATTGACTTTTCACGTATGAACCTCTTCATTCATTCTTGTTTCATTTCCTCAAGGAAATAACACCATTCTATTATGGTTTTATATTTTTAATCCATTTGGACTACTTCAGAAAAGAAGAAATATTTTCCAAACTAATTCATAAGTCTAATAATATGACTGAAAGCAACCCCTGCCCCCAAGTAGAGGTACAGAGGGTTTTGGGAGGGTGGACCCTCTTCTTGGGGGCAGGGCATTCCCAGCACTATGTCTGGTACACACTATCCTCTTGGGTGCAGGTGGAAGACAGAGGCAAAGTGATCTCTGTTTTGGAGTGCTAGGGATATTGTGGACTCTAGAAACAAGGCTCATCCTTATGTCCAAATGGCAGAACTTCACGCACTAGCAAAGAATTTCTAGAAATAGGGCAGAGTGAAATTGAGGCATCAAATGTACAGCCTGCAAAAATGAGTTGAATAAAAGCTCTAAATGGATGACCACATACACTTCTAGTAGGACAAATAGAAAAAGAATTTTAAGGCAAAATTAACCTGCAAAACGATAACAATGTAGAGCTTCTACAGCACCCGCGTGGAGTTCAGTAAAAGTGAGCCAAACAATTGGAAATTTTAAAAGAAGAATCACATAACTCTCCAGGACACATCATAACCAAGATCCCTTAGAATGATCCATAAAAATATAAACTTGAAGAATACTGGGGAGGAGGTGGATAAATCTCCGAGATCGCAAGGGAAAGAAGATATGCAACAAACTAAGAACTTAAATCCTTCAAAGGCTTCAACATAGACTTCTACCTGTGGATATATATCTCTGTTATTACTAAGAAATTGATCTACAGCAACCACCAATAGCACATACCACAGACGACCAACAATGCATTAAATCATCAGAATAATTTGTGCAATCCTGTCAAAGAGATAGAAGATGTAGAGGAAGATCACCAGGATGCTCTCAATATTGTATATAAGCCTGTATAATGTTCTCTGACTTGCATGGAGCTCACTATGATGCTCTGTGTATTGTGTATTGATTATCGGTCACTAGGACATTCTTTGTATTCTAAAGGCCAATCAGAGTAGTTTTCCATTTGGCCAATCAATCAGAAATAAGCTTTTGGGACTGGCTTCTCGTATGAACCTTTTCATTCATTCTTGTTTTATTTCCTCAAGGATATAACATCATTCTATTATGGTTTTATATTTTTATTCCATTTGGACAACTTCATGAAATAAGAAATATATTGCAAACTAATTCATGAATCTAATAATAAGACTGAAATCCACCCCTGCCCCCAAGAAGAGGTACAGAGGGCTTTGGGAGGGTGGACCCTCTTCTTGGGGCAGGGCATTCCCAGCACTATGTCTGGTACACCCTATCCTCTTGGGTGCAGGAGGCAGACACAGGCAAAGTGATCTCTGTTTTGGAGTGCTAGGGAGATTTTGGACTCTAGAAACAAGGCTCATCCTTATGTCCAAATGGCAGAACTTCACGCACTAGCAAAGAATTTCTAGAAATAGGGCAGAGTGAAATTGAGGCAACAGATGTACAGCCTGCAATAAAGAGTTCAAGAAAAGCTCTAAATGGATAACCAAATACACTTCTAGTAGGAAAAACAGAAAGAGAATTTTAAGGCAAAATTAACCTGCAAACTATAACAATGTAGAGCTTCTACAGCACCCGCGTGGTGTTCAGTAAAAGTGAGCCAAACAATTAGGAATTTTCAAAGCAGAATCACATAGCTCTCCAGGACACAACATAACCATGATCCCTTGGAATGATCCATAAAAAGTATAAAGTTGAAGAATCCTGGGGAGGATGTGGAAAAATCTCAGAGATCTCGAGTGAAGGAAGATAAGCAATCTAGGAACTTAAAATCCTCTAAGGCTTCAACATAGACTTCCACCTGTGGATATATATCTCTGTTGTTACTAAGAAATTGATCTACAGCAACCACCAATAGCACATATCACAGACGACCAACAATGCATTAAATCATCAGAATAATTTGTGCAATCCTGTCAAGGAGATAGAAGATGTAAAGGAAGATCACCAGGATGCTCTCTATTGTATATAAGCCTGTATAATGTACTCTGACTTACATGGAGCTCACTATGATGCTTTGTGTATCGTGTATTGATTATCGGTCACTAGGACATTCTTTGTATTCTAAAGGCCAATCAGAGTAGTTTTCCATTGCTCCAGTCAATCAGAAATTAGCTGATGGGATTGACTTTTCACGTATGAACCTCTTCATTCATTCTTGTTTCATTTCCTCAAGGAAATAACACCATTCTATTATGGTTTTATATTTTTAATCCATTTGGACTACTTCAGAAAAGAATAAATATTTTCCAAACTAATTCATAAGTCTAATAATATGACTGAAAGCAACCCCTGCCCCCAAGTAGAGGTACAGAGGGTTTTGGGAGGGTGGACCCTCTTCTTGGGGGCAGGGCATTCCCAGCACTATGTCTGGTACACACTATCCTCTTGGGTGCAGGTGGAAGACAGAGGCAAAGTGATCTCTGTTTTGGAGTGCTAGGGATATTGTGGACTCTAGAAACAAGGCTCATCCTTATGTCCAAATGGCAGAACTTCACGCACTAGCAAAGAATTTCTAGAAATAGGGCAGAGTGAAATTGAGGCATCAAATATACAGCCTGCAAAAATGAGTTGAATAAAAGCTCTAAATGGATGACCACATACACTTCTAGTAGGACAAATAGAAAAAGAATTTTAAGGCAAAATTAACCTGCAAAACGATAACAATGTAGAGCTTCTACAGCACCCGCGTGGAGTTCAGTAAAAGTGAGCCAAACAATTGGAAATTTTAAAAGAAGAATCACATAACTCTCCAGGACACATCATAACCAAGATCCCTTAGAATGATCCATAAAACTATAAACTTGAAGAATCCTGGGGAGGAGGTGGATAAATCTCCGAGATCTCAAGGGAAAGAAGATAAGCAACAAACTAAGAACTTAAATCCTTCAAAGGCTTCAACATAGACTTCTACCTGTGGATATATATCTCTGTTATTACTAAGAAATTGATCTACAGCAACCACCAATAGCACATACCACAGACGACCAACAATGCATTAAATCATCAGAATAATTTGTGCAATCCTGTCAAGGAGATAGAAGATGTAGAGGAAGATCACCAGGATGCTCTCAATATTGTATATAAGCCTGTATAATGTTCTCTGACTTGCATGGAGCTCACTATGATGCTCTGTGTATTGTGTATTGATTATCGGTCACTAGGAGATTCTTTGTATTCTAAAGGCCAATCAGAGTAGTTTTCCATTTGGCCAATCAATCAGAAATAAGCTTTTGGGACTGGCTTCTCGTATGAACCTTTTCATTCATTCTTGTTTTATTTCCTCAAGGATATAACATCATTCTATTATGGTTTTATATTTTTATTCCATTTGGACAACTTCATGAAATAAGAAATATATTGCAAACTAATTCATGAATCTAATAATAAGACTGAAATCTACCCCTGCCCCCAAGAAGAGGTACAGAGGGCTTTGGGAGGGTGGACCCTCTTCTTGGGGCAGGGCATTCCCTATCCTCTTGTCTGGTACACCCTATCCTCTTGGGTGCAGGAGGCAGACAGAGGCAAAGTGATCTCTGTTTTGGAGTGCTAGGGAGATTTTGGACTCTAGAAACAAGGCTCATCCTTATGTCCAAATGGCAGAACTTCACGCACTAGCAAAGAATTTCTAGAAATAGGGCAGAGTGAAATTGAGGCAACAGATGTACAGCCTGCAATAGAGAGTTCAAGAAAAGCTCTAAATGGATAACCAAATACACTTCTAGTAGGAAAAACAGAAAGAGAATTTTAAGGCAAAATTAACCTGCAAACTATAACAATGTAGAGCTTCTACAGCACCCGCGTGGTGTTCAGTAAAAGTGAGCCAAACAATTAGGAATTTTCAAAGCAGAATCACATAGCTCTCCAGGACACAACATAACCATGATCCCTTAGAATGATCCATAAAAAGTATAAAGTTGAAGAATCCTGGGGAGGATGTGGAAAAATCTCAGAGATCTCGAGTGAAGGAAGATAAGCAATCTAGGAACTTAAAATCCTCTAAGGCTTCAACATAGACTTCCACCTGTGGATATATATCTCTGTTGTTACTAAGAAATTGATCTACAGCAACCACCAATAGCACATACCACAGACGACCAACAATGCATTAAATCATCAGAATAATTTGTGCAATCCTGTCAAGGAGATAGAAGATGTAAAGGAAGATCACCAGGATGCTCTCTATTGTATATAAGCCTGTATAATGTACTCTGACTTACATGGAGCTCACTATGATGCTTTGTGTATCGTGTATTGATTATCGGTCACTAGGACATTCTTTGTATTCTAAAGGCCAATCAGAGTAGTTTTCCATTTGGCCAATCAATCAGAAATAAGCTTTTGGGACTGGCTTCTCGTATGAACCTTTTCATTCATTCTTGTTTTATTTCCTCAAGGATATAACATCATTCTATTATGGTTTTATATTTTTATTCCATTTGGACAACTTCATGAAATAAGAAATATATTGCAAACTAATTCATGAATCTAATAATAAGACTGAAATCCACCCCTGCCCCCAAGAAGAGGTACAGAGGGCTTTGGGAGGGTGGACCCTCTTCTTGGGGCAGGGCATTCCCAGCACTATGTCTGGTACACCCTATCCTCTTGGGTGCAGGAGGCAGACAGAGGCAAAGTGATCTCTGTTTTGGAGTGCTAGGGAGATTTTGGACTCTAGAAACAAGGCTCATCCTTATGTCCAAATGGCAGAACTTCACGCACTAGCAAAGAATTTCTAGAAATAGGGCAGAGTGAAATTGAGGCAACAAATGTACAGCCTGCAAAAATGAGTTGAATAAAAGCTCTAAATGGGTGACCACATACACTTCTAGTAGGAAAAATAGAAAAATAATTTTAAGGCAAAATTAACCTGCAAAACGATAACAATGTAGAGCTTCTACAGCACCCGCGTGGAGTTCAGTAAAAGTGAGCCAAACAATTGGAAATTTTAAAAGAAGAATCACATAACTCTCCAGGACACATCATAACCAAGATCCCTTAGAATGATCCATAAAAATATAAACTTGAAGAATACTGGGGAGGAGGTGGATAAATCTCCGAGATCGCAAGGGAAAGAAGATATGCAACAAACTAAGAACTTAAATCCTTCAAAGGCTTCAACATAGACTTCTACCTGTGGATATATATCTCTGTTATTACTAAGAAATTGATCTACAGCAACCACCAATAGCACATACCACAGACGACCAACAATGCATTAAATCATCAGAATAATTTGTGCAATCCTGTCAAGGAGATAGAAGATGTAGAGGAAGATCACCAGGATGCTCTCAATATTGTATATAAGCCTGTATAATGTTCTCTGACTTGCATGGAGCTCACTATGATGCTCTGTGTATTGTGTATTGATTATCGGTCACTAGGACATTCTTTGTATTCTAAAGGCCAATCAGAGTAGTTTTCCATTTGGCCAATCAATCAGAAATAAGCTTTTGGGACTGGCTTCTCGTATGAACCTTTTCATTCATTCTTGTTTTATTTCCTCAAGAATATAACATCATTCTATTATGGTTTTATATTTTTATTCCATTTGGACAACTTCATGAAATAAGAAATATATTGCAAACTAATTCATGAATCTAATAATAAGACTGAAATCCACCCCTGCCCCCAAGAAGAGGTACAGAGGGCTTTGGGAGGGTGGACCCTCTTCTTGGGGCAGGGCATTCCCAGCACTATGTCTGGTACACCCTATCCTCTTGGGTGCAGGAGGCAGACACAGGCAAAGTGATCTCTGTTTTGGAGTGCTAGGGAGATTTTGGACTTTAGAAACAAGGCTCATCCTTATGTCCAAATGGCAGAACTTCACGCACTAGCAAAGAATTTCTAGAAATAGGGCAGAGTGAAATTGAGGCAACAGATGTACAGCCTGCAATAAAGAGTTCAAGAAAAGCTCTAAATGGATAACCAAATACACTTCTAGTAGGAAAAACAGAAACAGAATTTTAAGGCAAAATTAACCTGCAAACTATAACAATGTAGAGCTTCTACAGCACCCGCGTGGTGTTCAGTAAAAGTGAGCCAAACAATTAGGAATTTTCAAAGCAGAATCACATAGCTCTCCAGGACACAACATAACCATGATCCCTTGGAATGATCCATAAAAAGTATAAAGTTGAAGAATCCTGGGGAGGATGTGGAAAAATCTCAGAGATCTCGAGTGAAGGAAGATAAGCAATCTAGGAACTTAAAATCCTCTAAGGCTTCAACATAGACTTCCACCTGTGGATATATATCTCTGTTGTTACTAAGAAATTGATCTACAGCAACCACCAATAGCACATATCACAGACGACCAACAATGCATTAAATCATCAGAATAATTTGTGCAATCCTGTCAAGGAGATAGAAGATGTAAAGGAAGATCACCAGGATGCTCTCTATTGTATATAAGCCTGTATAATGTACTCTGACTTACATGGAGCTCACTATGATGCTTTGTGTATCGTGTATTGATTATCGGTCACTAGGACATTCTTTGTATTCTAAAGGCCAATCAGAGTAGTTTTCCATTGCTCCAGTCAATCAGAAATTAGCTGATGGGATTGACTTTTCACGTATGAACCTCTTCATTCATTCTTGTTTCATTTCCTCAAGGAAATAACACCATTCTATTATGGTTTTATATTTTTAATCCATTTGGACTACTTCAGAAAAGAAGAAATATTTTCCAAACTAATTCATAAGTCTAATAATATGACTGAAAGCAACCCCTGCCCCCAAGTAGAGGTACAGAGGGTTTTGGGAGGGTGGACCCTCTTCTTGGGGGCAGGGCATTCCCAGCACTATGTCTGGTACACACTATCCTCTTGGGTGCAGGTGGAAGACAGAGGCAAAGTGATCTCTGTTTTGGAGTGCTAGGGATATTGTGGACTCTAGAAACAAGGCTCATCCTTATGTCCAAATGGCAGAACTTCACGCACTAGCAAAGAATTTCTAGAAATAGGGCAGAGTGAAATTGAGGCATCAAATGTACAGCCTGCAAAAATGAGTTGAATAAAAGCTCTAAATGGATGACCACATACACTTCTAGTAGGACAAATAGAAAAAGAATTTTAAGGCAAAATTAACCTGCAAAACGATAACAATGTAGAGCTTCTACAGCACCCGCGTGGAGTTCAGTAAAAGTGAGCCAAACAATTGGAAATTTTAAAAGAAGAATCACATAACTCTCCAGGACACATCATAACCAAGATCCCTTAGAATGATCCATAAAAATATAAACTTGAAGAATACTGGGGAGGAGGTGGATAAATCTCCGAGATCGCAAGGGAAAGAAGATATGCAACAAACTAAGAACTTAAATCCTTCAAAGGCTTCAACATAGACTTCTACCTGTGGATATATATCTCTGTTATTACTAAGAAATTGATCTACAGCAACCACCAATAGCACATACCACAGACGACCAACAATGCATTAAATCATCAGAATAATTTGTGCAATCCTGTCAAAGAGATAGAAGATGTAGAGGAAGATCACCAGGATGCTCTCAATATTGTATATAAGCCTGTATAATGTTCTCTGACTTGCATGGAGCTCACTATGATGCTCTGTGTATTGTGTATTGATTATCGGTCACTAGGACATTCTTTGTATTCTAAAGGCCAATCAGAGTAGTTTTCCATTTGGCCAATCAATCAGAAATAAGCTTTTGGGACTGGCTTCTCGTATGAACCTTTTCATTCATTCTTGTTTTATTTCCTCAAGGATATAACATCATTCTATTATGGTTTTATATTTTTATTCCATTTGGACAACTTCATGAAATAAGAAATATATTGCAAACTAATTCATGAATCTAATAATAAGACTGAAATCCACCCCTGCCCCCAAGAAGAGGTACAGAGGGCTTTGGGAGGGTGGACCCTCTTCTTGGGGCAGGGCATTCCCAGCACTATGTCTGGTACACCCTATCCTCTTGGGTGCAGGAGGCAGACACAGGCAAAGTGATCTCTGTTTTGGAGTGCTAGGGAGATTTTGGACTCTAGAAACAAGGCTCATCCTTATGTCCAAATGGCAGAACTTCACGCACTAGCAAAGAATTTCTAGAAATAGGGCAGAGTGAAATTGAGGCAACAGATGTACAGCCTGCAATAAAGAGTTCAAGAAAAGCTCTAAATGGATAACCAAATACACTTCTAGTAGGAAAAACAGAAAGAGAATTTTAAGGCAAAATTAACCTGCAAACTATAACAATGTAGAGCTTCTACAGCACCCGCGTGGTGTTCAGTAAAAGTGAGCCAAACAATTAGGAATTTTCAAAGCAGAATCACATAGCTCTCCAGGACACAACATAACCATGATCCCTTGGAATGATCCATAAAAAGTATAAAGTTGAAGAATCCTGGGGAGGATGTGGAAAAATCTCAGAGATCTCGAGTGAAGGAAGATAAGCAATCTAGGAACTTAAAATCCTCTAAGGCTTCAACATAGACTTCCACCTGTGGATATATATCTCTGTTGTTACTAAGAAATTGATCTACAGCAACCACCAATAGCACATATCACAGACGACCAACAATGCATTAAATCATCAGAATAATTTGTGCAATCCTGTCAAGGAGATAGAAGATGTAAAGGAAGATCACCAGGATGCTCTCTATTGTATATAAGCCTGTATAATGTACTCTGACTTACATGGAGCTCACTATGATGCTTTGTGTATCGTGTATTGATTATCGGTCACTAGGACATTCTTTGTATTCTAAAGGCCAATCAGAGTAGTTTTCCATTGCTCCAGTCAATCAGAAATTAGCTGATGGGATTGACTTTTCACGTATGAACCTCTTCATTCATTCTTGTTTCATTTCCTCAAGGAAATAACACCATTCTATTATGGTTTTATATTTTTAATCCATTTGGACTACTTCAGAAAAGAATAAATATTTTCCAAACTAATTCATAAGTCTAATAATATGACTGAAAGCAACCCCTGCCCCCAAGTAGAGGTACAGAGGGTTTTGGGAGGGTGGACCCTCTTCTTGGGGGCAGGGCATTCCCAGCACTATGTCTGGTACACACTATCCTCTTGGGTGCAGGTGGAAGACAGAGGCAAAGTGATCTCTGTTTTGGAGTGCTAGGGATATTGTGGACTCTAGAAACAAGGCTCATCCTTATGTCCAAATGGCAGAACTTCACGCACTAGCAAAGAATTTCTAGAAATAGGGCAGAGTGAAATTGAGGCATCAAATATACAGCCTGCAAAAATGAGTTGAATAAAAGCTCTAAATGGATGACCACATACACTTCTAGTAGGACAAATAGAAAAAGAATTTTAAGGCAAAATTAACCTGCAAAACGATAACAATGTAGAGCTTCTACAGCACCCGCGTGGAGTTCAGTAAAAGTGAGCCAAACAATTGGAAATTTTAAAAGAAGAATCACATAACTCTCCAGGACACATCATAACCAAGATCCCTTAGAATGATCCATAAAACTATAAACTTGAAGAATCCTGGGGAGGAGGTGGATAAATCTCCGAGATCTCAAGGGAAAGAAGATAAGCAACAAACTAAGAACTTAAATCCTTCAAAGGCTTCAACATAGACTTCTACCTGTGGATATATATCTCTGTTATTACTAAGAAATTGATCTACAGCAACCACCAATAGCACATACCACAGACGACCAACAATGCATTAAATCATCAGAATAATTTGTGCAATCCTGTCAAGGAGATAGAAGATGTAGAGGAAGATCACCAGGATGCTCTCAATATTGTATATAAGCCTGTATAATGTTCTCTGACTTGCATGGAGCTCACTATGATGCTCTGTGTATTGTGTATTGATTATCGGTCACTAGGAGATTCTTTGTATTCTAAAGGCCAATCAGAGTAGTTTTCCATTTGGCCAATCAATCAGAAATAAGCTTTTGGGACTGGCTTCTCGTATGAACCTTTTCATTCATTCTTGTTTTATTTCCTCAAGGATATAACATCATTCTATTATGGTTTTATATTTTTATTCCATTTGGACAACTTCATGAAATAAGAAATATATTGCAAACTAATTCATGAATCTAATAATAAGACTGAAATCTACCCCTGCCCCCAAGAAGAGGTACAGAGGGCTTTGGGAGGGTGGACCCTCTTCTTGGGGCAGGGCATTCCCTATCCTCTTGTCTGGTACACCCTATCCTCTTGGGTGCAGGAGGCAGACAGAGGCAAAGTGATCTCTGTTTTGGAGTGCTAGGGAGATTTTGGACTCTAGAAACAAGGCTCATCCTTATGTCCAAATGGCAGAACTTCACGCACTAGCAAAGAATTTCTAGAAATAGGGCAGAGTGAAATTGAGGCAACAGATGTACAGCCTGCAATAGAGAGTTCAAGAAAAGCTCTAAATGGATAACCAAATACACTTCTAGTAGGAAAAACAGAAAGAGAATTTTAAGGCAAAATTAACCTGCAAACTATAACAATGTAGAGCTTCTACAGCACCCGCGTGGTGTTCAGTAAAAGTGAGCCAAACAATTAGGAATTTTCAAAGCAGAATCACATAGCTCTCCAGGACACAACATAACCATGATCCCTTAGAATGATCCATAAAAAGTATAAAGTTGAAGAATCCTGGGGAGGATGTGGAAAAATCTCAGAGATCTCGAGTGAAGGAAGATAAGCAATCTAGGAACTTAAAATCCTCTAAGGCTTCAACATAGACTTCCACCTGTGGATATATATCTCTGTTGTTACTAAGAAATTGATCTACAGCAACCACCAATAGCACATACCACAGACGACCAACAATGCATTAAATCATCAGAATAATTTGTGCAATCCTGTCAAGGAGATAGAAGATGTAAAGGAAGATCACCAGGATGCTCTCTATTGTATATAAGCCTGTATAATGTACTCTGACTTACATGGAGCTCACTATGATGCTTTGTGTATCGTGTATTGATTATCGGTCACTAGGACATTCTTTGTATTCTAAAGGCCAATCAGAGTAGTTTTCCATTTGGCCAATCAATCAGAAATAAGCTTTTGGGACTGGCTTCTCGTATGAACCTTTTCATTCATTCTTGTTTTATTTCCTCAAGGATATAACATCATTCTATTATGGTTTTATATTTTTATTCCATTTGGACAACTTCATGAAATAAGAAATATATTGCAAACTAATTCATGAATCTAATAATAAGACTGAAATCCACCCCTGCCCCCAAGAAGAGGTACAGAGGGCTTTGGGAGGGTGGACCCTCTTCTTGGGGCAGGGCATTCCCAGCACTATGTCTGGTACACCCTATCCTCTTGGGTGCAGGAGGCAGACAGAGGCAAAGTGATCTCTGTTTTGGAGTGCTAGGGAGATTTTGGACTCTAGAAACAAGGCTCATCCTTATGTCCAAATGGCAGAACTTCACGCACTAGCAAAGAATTTCTAGAAATAGGGCAGAGTGAAATTGAGGCAACAAATGTACAGCCTGCAAAAATGAGTTGAATAAAAGCTCTAAATGGGTGACCACATACACTTCTAGTAGGAAAAATAGAAAAATAATTTTAAGGCAAAATTAACCTGCAAAACGATAACAATGTAGAGCTTCTACAGCACCCGCGTGGAGTTCAGTAAAAGTGAGCCAAACAATTAGGAATTTTCAAAGCAGAATCACATAGCTCTCCAGGACACAACATAACCATGATCCCTTGGCATGATCCATAAAAAGTATAAAGTTGAAGAATCCTGGGGAGGATGTGGAAAAATCTCAGAGATCTCGAGTGAAGGAAGATAAGCAATCTAGGAACTTAAAATCCTCTAAGGCTTCAACATAGACTTCCACCTGTGGATATATATCTCTGTTGTTACTAAGAAATTGATCTACAGCAACCACCAATAGCACATACCACAGACGACCAACAATGCATTAAATCATCAGAATAATTTGTGCAATCCTGTCAAGGAGATAGAAGATGTAAAGGAAGATCACCAGGATGCTCTCTATTGTATATAAGCCTGTATAATGTACTCTGACTTACATGGAGCTCACTATGATGCTTTGTGTATCGTGTATTGATTATCGGTCACTAGGACATTCTTTGTATTCTAAAGGCCAATCAGAGTAGTTTTCCATTGCTCCAGTCAATCAGAAATTAGCTGATGGGATTGACTTTTCACGTATGAACCTTTTCATTCATTCTTGTTTCATTTCCTCAAGGAAATAACACAATTCTATTATGGTTTTATATTTTTAATCCATTTGGACTACTTCAGAAAAGAAGAAATATTTTCCAAACTAATTCATAAGTCTAATAATATGACTGAAATCCGCCCCTGCCCCCAAGAAGAGGTACAGAGGGCTTTGGGAGGGTGGACCCTCTTCTTGGGGCAGGGCATTCCCAGCACTATGTCTGGTACACCCTATCCTCTTGGGTGCAGGTGGAAGACAGAGGCAAAGTGATCTCTGTTTTGGAGTGCTAGGGATATTGTGGACTCTAGAAACAAGGCTCATCCTTATGTCCAAATGGCAGAACTTCACGCACTAGCAAAGAATTTCTAGAAATAGGGCAGAGTGAAATTGAGGCAACAAATGTACAGCCTGCAAAAATGAGTTGAATAAAAGCTCTAAATGGATGACCACATACACTTCTAGTAGGAAAAATAGAAAAATAATTTTAAGGCAAAATTAACCTGCAAAACGATAACAATGTAGAGCTTCTACAGCACCCGCGTGTAGTTCAGTAAAAGTGAGCCAAACAATTGGAAAATTTAAAATGAGAATCACATAACTCTCCAGGACACATCATAACCAAGATCCCTTAGAATGATCCATAAAAATATAAACTTGAAGAATACTGGGGAGGAGGTGGATAAATCTCCGAGATCTCAAGGGAAAGAAGATAAGCAACAAACTAAGAACTTAAATCCTTCAAAGGCTTCAACATAGACTTCTACCTGTGGATATATATCTCTGTTATTACTAAGAAATTGATCTACAGCAACCACCAATAGCACATACCACAGACGACCAAAAATGCATTAAATCATCAGAATAATTTGTGCAATCCTGTCAAGGAGATAGAAGATGTAGAGGAAGATCACCAGGATGCTCTCAATATTGTATATAAGCCTGTATAATGTTCTCTGACTTGCATGGAGCTCACTATGATGCTCTGTTTATTGTGTATTGATTATCGGTCACTAGGACATTCTTTGTATTCTAAAGGCCAATCAGAGTAGTTTTCCATTTGGCCAATCAATCAGAAATAAGCTTTTGGGACTGGCTTCTCGTATGAACCTTTTCATTCATTCTTGTTTTATTTCCTCAAGGATATAACACCATTCTATTATGGTTTTATATTTTTAATCCATTTGGACTGCTTCAGAAAAGAAGAAATATTTTCCAAACTAATTCATAAGTCTAATAATATGACTAAAAGCAACCCCTGCCCCCAAGTAGAGGTACAGAGGGTTTTGGGAGGGTGGACCCTCTTCTTGGGGGCAGGGCATTCCCAGCACTATGTCTGGTACACACTATCCTCTTGGGTGCAGGTGGAAGACAGAGGCAAAGTGATCTCTGTTTTGGAGTGCTAGGGATATTGTGGACTCTAGAAACAAGGCTCATCCTTATGTCCAAATGGCAGAACTTCACGCACTAGCAAAGAATTTCTAGAAATAGGGCAGAGTGAAATTGAGGCAACAAATGTACAGCCTGCAAAAATGAGTTGAATAAAAGCTCTAAATGGATGACCACATACACTTCTAGTAGGAAAAATAGAAAAATAATTTTAAGGCAAAATTAACCTGCAAAACGATAACAATGTAGAGCTTCTACAGCACCCGCGTGGAGTTCAGTAAAAGTGAGCCAAACAATTGGAAATTTTAAAAGAAGAATCACATAACTCTCCAGGACACAACATAACCAAGATCCCTTAGAATGATCCATAAAAATATAAACTTGAAGAATACTGGGGAGGATGTGGATAAATCTCCGAGATCTCAAGGGAAAGAAGATAAGCAACAAACTAAGAACTCAAATCCTTCAAAGGCTTCAACATAGACTTCTACCTGTGGATATATATCTCTGTTATTACTAAGAAATTGATCTACAGCAACCACCAATAGCACATACCACAGACGACCAACAATGCATTAAATCATCAGAATAATTTGTGCAATCCTGTCAAGGAGATAGAAGATGTAGAGGAAGATCACCAGGATGCTCTCAATATTGTATATAAGCCTGTATAATGTTCTCTAACTTGCATAGAGCTCACTATGATGCTCTGTGTATTGTGTATTGATTATCGGTCACTAGGACATTCTTTGTATTCTAAAGGCCAATCAGAGTAGTTTTCCATTTGGCCAATCAATCAGAAATAAGCTTTTGGGACTGGCTTCTCGTATGAACCTTTTCATTCATTCTTGTTTTATTTCCTCAAGGAAATAACATCATTCTAATTTGATTTTATATTTTTAATCCATTTGGACTACTTCATGAAATAAGAAATATATTCCAAACTAATTCATGAATCTAATAAAAAGACTGAAAACCACCCCTGCCCCCAAGAGGTACAGAGGGCTTTGGGAGGGTGGACCCTCTTCTTGGCGGCAGGGCATTCCCAGCACTATATCTGGTACACCCTATCCTCTTGGGTGCAGGAGGCAGACAGAGGCAATGTGATCTCTGTTTTGGAGTGCTAGGAGAATTTGGTTTCTAGAAACAAGGTTTATCCTTATGTCCAAATGGCAGAACTTCACGCACTAGCAAAGAATTTCTAGAAATAGGGCAGAGTGAAATTGAGGCAACAGATGTACAGGCTGCAAAAATGAGTTGAAGAAAAGCTCTAAATCGATAACCAAATACACATCTAGTAGGAAAAATAGAAAAAGAATTTTAAGGCAAAATTAACCTGCAAACTATAACAATGTAGAGCTTCTACAGCACCCACGTGGAGTTCAGTAAAAGTTAGCCAAACAATTAGGAATTGTCAAAGAATCACATAGCTCTCCAGGACACATCATAACCATGATCACTTGGAATGATCCATAAAAAGTATAAAGTTGAAGAATCCTGGGGAGCAGGTGGAAAAATCTCAGAGATCTCCAGTGAAGGAAGAAAAGCAATCTATGAACTTAAAATCCTCTAAGGCTTCAACATAGACTTCTACCTGTGGATATATATCTCTGTTATTACTAAGAAATTGATCTACAGCAACCACCAATAGCACATACCACAGACGACCAACAATGCATTAAATCATCAGAATAATTTGTGCAATCCTGTCAAGGAGATAGAAGATGTAGAGGAAGATCACCAGGATGCTCTCAATATTGTATATAAGCCTGTATAATGTTCTCTGACTTGCATGGAGCTCACTATGATGTTCTGCGTATCGTGTATTGATTATCGGTCAATAGGACATTCTTTCTATTCTTAAGGCCAATCAGAGTAGTTTTCCATTGCTCCAGAAAATCAGAAATAAGATGTTGGGATTGGTTTTTCGCATATATACCTCTTTATTCATTATTGTTTCATTTCCTCAAGGATATAACATCATTCTATTATGGTTTTATATTTTTAATCCATTTGGACTACTTCAGGAAAGAAGAAATATATTCCAAACTAATTCATAATTCTAATAGTATGACTGAAAACCAGCCCTGCCCCCAAGAAGAGGTACAGAGGGCTTTGGGAGGGTGGACCCTGTTCTTGGGGCAGGGCATTCCCAGCACTATGTCTGGTACACCCTATCCTCTTGGGTGCAGAAGGCAGACGGAGGCAAAGTGATCTTTGTTTAGGATTGCTAGGGAGATTTTGGACTCTAGAAACAAGGCTCATCCTTATGTCCAAATGGCAGAACTTCACGCACTAGCAAAGAATTTCTAGAAATAGGGCAGAGTGAAATTAAGGCAACAGATGTACAGCCTGCAAAAATGAGTTGAAGAAAAGCTCTAAATGGATAACCAAATACACATCTAGTAGGAAAAACAGAAAAAGAATTTTAAAGCAAAATTAACCTGCAAAACAATAACAATGTATAGCTTCTACAGCACCCACGTGGAGTTCAGTAAAAGTGAGCCAAACAATTAGGAATTGTCAAAGAATCACATAACTCTCCAGGACACATCATAACCATGATCACTTGGAATGATCCATAAAAAGTATAAAGTTGAAGAATCCTGGGGAGGAGGTGGATACATCTACGAGATCGCCAGTGAAGGAAGATAAGCAATCTAGGAGCTTAAACCCCCAAAAGGCTTCAACATAGACTTCTACCTGTGGATATATATCTCTGTTATTACTAAGAAATTGATCTACAGCAACCACCAAATAGCACATACCACAGACAACCAACAATGCATTAAATCATCAGAATAATTTGTGCAATCCTATCAAGGAGAAGGAAGATGTAAAGGAAGATCACCAGGATGCTCTCAATATTGTATATAAGCCTGTATAATGTTCTCTAACTTGCATGGAGCTCACTATGATGCTCTGTGTATCGTGTATTGATTATCAGTCACTAGGATATTCTTTGTATTCTAAAGGTCAATCAGAGTAGTTTTCCATTTGTCCAGTCAATCAGAAATAAGCTGTTGGGACATTGCTTTTCGCGTATGAACCTCTTCATTCATTCTTGTTTCATGTCCTCAAGGAAATAACATTCTATTATGGTTTTATATTTTTAATCCATTTGGACTACTTCAGGAAAGAAGAAATATATTCCAAACTAAGTCTCGAGTCTAATAATATGACTGAAATCCACCCCTGCCCCCAAGAGGAGGTACAGAGGGCTTTGGGAGGGTGGACCCTGTTCTTGGGGCAGGGCATTCCCAGCACTATGTCTGGTACACCCTATCCTCTTGGGTTCAGGAGTCAGACAGAGGCAAAGTGATCTCTGTTTTGGAGTGCTAGGGAGATTTTGGACTCTAGAAACAAGGCTCATCCTTATGTCCAAATGGCAGAACTTCACGCACTAGCAAAGAATTTCTAGAAATAGGGCAGTGTGAAATTGAGGCAACAGATGTACAGCCTGCAATAAAGAGTTCAAGAAAAGCTCTAAATGGATAACCAAATACACTTCTAGTAGGAAAAACAGAAACAGAATTTTAAGGCAAAATTAACCTGCAAATTATAACAATGTAGAGCTTCTACAGCACCCGCGTGGCGTTAAGTAAAAGTGAGCCAAGCAATTAGGAATTTTTAAAGAAGAATCACATAGCTCTCCAGGACACATCATAACCATGATCCCTTGGAATGATCCATAAAAAGTATAAAGTTGAAGAATTCTGGGGAGGAGGTGGATAAATCTCTGAGATCTCCAGGGAAGGAAGATAAGCAATCTAGGAACATAAACCCCTTAAAGGCTTCAACATAGATATCTACCTGTGGATATATATCTCTGTTATTACTTAGAAATTGATCTACAGCAACCACCAATAGCACATACCACAGACGACCAACAATGCATTAAATCATAAGAATTATTTGTGCAATCCTGTCAAGGAGAAGGAAGATGTAGATGAAGATATCCAGGATGCTCTCAACATTGTATATAAGCCGGTTGTCACGGTAGGCTTACTGGAAATAGATCCCTAGGCTCTGCTGAACATAGCTAGACCCACCCACGGGCACGGAGTCTAACAGGCAGGTGGTTTTCACCAGGAACCCCCGCAAGGAGGCATGGTCTTAGCGGCACCAAACCTGCAGGCTGTGGCCCCGCGAGTGATTAAACAGCAGAACGATGTGGAGGAGCCAAGTGAAGCAAGTAGAAACAATGGAACCCACAGGTAAGTTGTATAGACACAGGAACAACAATAATATATGCTGAAGGTCAGTAGCCAATGAGTCACTAGGAGAATAGGTGCTCTGCAGAGTAACAATGAGAGAATAGAAACTGTCACAATGGTGTCCTCAGGAGTAGATAGTAGAGGTACTGGAACAGCAGTAGTTCAACACTAGACATAAGCTGAGAGCACATTGAAAAAGTGGAGGTAACTCCGGACAACAGATGATGAGTCATGGACACAGTAGCGGCTCTGGGAGGCAGCAGTGAGAGAACAGAGGCTGAAGTACTCTGGAGATGGTAATGCAAGTACTGGAGCAGCGAAAGTTCAATACGACCAGAGGCTGAGAGTAGGATAAAGGAGTAGAGGTAACTCTTAGTAACAGCTGATGAGTCACAGGTGTAGTAGAGGCTCTGAGTGGTAGCGATGAGAGAACCAGAGCTGTCACGATGAAGTACACTGGAGATGGTAAGAGAGGTACTGGAGCAGCGATGGTTCAACACAGGCCATGTACTAAGAGCAGGCTGGAATAGCGGAGGCAACTCGGAATAACAGCTGATGAGTCACAGGTGTAGTAGCGGCTCAGAGTGGTAGCGATGAGAGAACCGGAGCTGTCACGATGAAGTACACTGGAGATGGTAAGAGAGGTACTGGAGCAGCGATGGTTCAAAACAGGCCATGTACTGAGAGCAGGCTGGAATAGCGGAGGCAACTCGGAATAGCAGCTGATTGTCACACGCCGGTCCCATAGCTAGGTGCCGGCGCTGTGACTTTCCCTTTAAGAACCATGATTGTGCTTGCTTCTGCTTCAGAGACATTACTTTCATACAGGTGTTCCCTACTACCTTGATTTGGACCTCCTTCCGAATCTTATTGGTTCTAGAGCACTATTTTAACCTCCCATGATTATGGACTCATTGCCTGTTCTTCGTGTTACTCTGGTTGCATTTGGATCTGGCTGTTCACCTGCAAGCTGCAACTCCTCTCTGCTGTTCAGCTGTAAGCTGAAATTCCTCACTGCTGTTCATCTGCAAGCTGAAGTTCCTCTCTGCCGTTCATCTGCACGCTGACTACTTTGTGAGTTGTTTGCTACTATCAAGTTACCTGTCACCTGTAGTTCCACGTCTGGCACGGCTTATCATCACTCTGCTGTTTACCTGTTTGCTGGACTGTTATTGTGAACTGCTTATTGTGCCAGTGGCTATTTCTTCAGCTCAAGTTACGTGCTTCTGTTCAGCTGCCTCATACTACAGTGAACTCACCTTGCACCTGAGACTGGAACACCTGTTACCTGTAGTTCCACGCACGGTTCAGATACTCCTCACCTCGCTGCTACTTCTAGGCAACATCTTGCTGCATGTGTCTGTGTACATCCAAGTCCTTGGATGTTGTTTAACGCTTACTACTCTGCTAGATAAAAATCACTGTGATACCAGTAACCACCTGCTAGTTGAATCACCTCTATTCTCGGATCAGCCAAGTTTATATATTACTGTGTTTGGACTTTGGACTTTAGCTGTACCAGTGATTCACGTTCATCTGCTGTGTGTTTACCTATTGGATTCAAGTGTTCTTATTCATCACCTCTGCATTGAACTGTTGTATTGCTCATCTCATTCTGTTACCAAGGGTTACCAACTATGAAGTAGCATATGTGATTTGTTTCTGCAATCTGACCAACTGCCGTGTGTTCAGCTCTGCCGATATATATATTTATTTTTTCCTGTTGTACCCTCAGTCAATATACTACTTTACAGCACTACTATTATCTCCTGTGTTATTATTCCCAGTGATGCTTATGAGCCATGAACTTTTAAACCTGTGAATACCATCACTCTGCATATCATCATGTTCTATCTCCACCTTACTCTTCTAATACTATCTATAGTAGAGGCAAGGGATCCACTAAAATTATTCAGAGCCATGACACTGATGAGTCACAGATGTAGTAGCAGCTCTGAGTGGTAGCGATGAGAGAACTGGAGCTGTCACGAGGAAGTACACTGGAGATGGTAATAGAAGTACTGGAGCAGCGATGGTTCAACACAGGCCATGTACTGAGAGCAGGCTGGAATAGCGGAGGCATCTTGGAATAACAGCTGATGAGTCACAGGTGTAGTAGCGGCTCAGAGTGGTAGCGATGAGTGAACCGGAGCTGTAACGCAAACCACAAGGAGAACAGGAACCAGAACCACAGGCTGCAGGAAGTGAGCTTGAAGAACAGGCATCAGACAGGTGAATCCAGGAGGTTTAAATAGTGCTCCAGAAATGCTTAGCCAATGAAAGGGGGAGGAGGCCCTGAAGTGCAATAGACTTGCACCTGCGCAGATCTGATAATAGCTGAATGAATGAATGAAAAGTGTCTGACGCTGAAACATGGCAATTTCCAGATAAATGGAATGCAGGTAACGAGACAAGTACTTTTTGCTGGACCGGAACGTTACACCGGTATAATGCTCTCTGAATTGCATGGAGCTCACTATGATGCTGTTATGAGACACGGCGGCCACGGGCACCACCGCAACTCGTCTATTACCCCGCTGAGCGTCCGGGCCGTTGCCAAGACAACGGCTGGATGCCGATTCCCTGCACAGCGCGCCCTGGCAAACAGGACAGCTGGGCGCAGGAGCTGAAATCTCCCCAGCCTGTGGGCTGATTAATGTGGCTTTGTTTAATTAGTCCAGGCATGTGTATTGTTACAGGGCTAGCCCTGATTGGGTGCTCTATGTATTTAAGGCAGGGAGGGCTTAGCCTCCCTGCCGGTTATAGCGTTTCTGACCCAGTCTTGCTTACCTGCTCCTGTTTGCTGTACCCTGTCCTGTGGATACTATGTTGGATTTTCTGTGTATGACCACTGCCTGGACTTTGGACTCTGCCTGTTTGCTCGTGACCCTGACCCTTTTGGCCTGTACCTTGGACTCTGCTACTTTGCCTGTGACCCTGACCTTTGGCGTGTTTATTGACTACCCTGCTTGCCTGTGACCCTTGATCTCGGCTACCGTTTGACTATCCGCTGCTTTCTACCCTGTCTCCTGGCCTACCGCTGTGGTTCTGCATTACCAACCCACACTACACCTGGAGCTAAGTCCTGGGGGCATCTGAGTACCGGTGAGCACATTAAGCTCTAAGGGAAAAGCGGCTGCTATAGGTGAGGCTGCTATAGGTGAACACCTCCGCCATCTAGTTCTGTGGGTTGGTGATCAGACCAGCAGCCTAACATTATAACCGTCCAACAAATATTCCGGAGAAGAAAGTTTGGAATGGATGACAGCGGAACCAACTTGTCTCCAGCTCAAGTTCTGGCTGATCAAATTCAGACCCTGTCACAAATGGTCCAGGGATTGTCCCAGCGTTTGTCCGCTCAAGAGGAGACCTCAAGGAGACACAAGCTATGTCAGATCCTGCCGGTGTACCCAAATTAAATTTGCCGGAGCCCTGTTCCGGAACTTCAAGGAGAGCTGTAAACTCTACTTTCGGCTGAGACCTCGGTCTTCTGGTTCGGAATAGCAGAGGGTTGGGATTGTCATCTCCCTCCTTCAAGGTGATCCCCAGTCCTGGGCTTTCACTCTGCCTCAGACGAGCCCTACTATGCAGTGTGTGGAAGTCTTCTTTAAAGCATTGTGTCTGCTCTACGATGACCCGGATCAAGTGGCCTTTAGAGTGCATTTAGAATTTTAGAAAAAATTCTAAATGCAGACATGAAGGCGGCAGCATCTTGCAGAACGGAGTCATTCCTTTCCAAGAGGGGCAAAGCCCAAGCAAGTGCTTGTCCTGACAAAAGGGATATAATATAAGTGACTTTAAAGCGGTCCATGGGAAAGTTCTGAGGAAGTAGCTCAAATTCTATTGAACATTGATTCAAGAATTCTCGACAATCTCTGGGTTCACCGTCAAATTCTTGGGGAGTTGGCAAGCGCAGGGAAGAGAAAGGACCGACAGGAACCGTGGCCTCGGCCTCGGCTGAAGTAACAGCTCGAGGAGCTGGTAATTATGACTGTAGTGAGTCCAGACGTGAAGCTAAAGCTTGAAGGCATTGGAGAGTTTGTATTTGAGTGACTTCCTGGCGTTCGATACGACCCACCAACTGCTGCAACAAGTCTTTGGCTGATGGTTCTCAATTAGGATCCATTCCTAGGGTCAGATCATACTGTCATGAAAGCCGGATAGTGGGAATGGTATTTATCTCTGCTTGAGTGACGGCTTACCCCCAGAGAGGTGCAGAGTCTAACGGAAGAGAGGTATTCACCAGGGATTCCCGTAAGGGAATATGGTCTTAGCTGCTCTCAACCGCAGGTCGCGGTCCTCTAGGGGGCGCAGAGCTGATCATTCGGAAAACCATCAAGTAGCTGTAAGGCAGAATAGAAAGTAGCCCCAGGTATATGGAAATTCAGGAACTGGATGGATGCTGTGTGATGATCAGCAGTATAGCCACGAGTCTTGATAGTGGAATAGACTGAGCAGGTAGTACTGCAAAGTGATGAGCTGCAGGACTCAGAAGGACTGAGATATACACAAGTGTAGTAATTCAGGAACAGAACAGATGCTGAGTTAAGCACTATAGTCACAGGTCTTAACAGCAGAATAAACTGAACAATGATGCTGTGAAGCGATGAGCTGCAGGACTTACAAGGACCGAGGTATACACTAGTGTAGTAATTCAGGAACAAGACAGATGCAGGTCTTAGTAGCGGATTAGGCTGAACTCTGGAACAGGAACACTGATGAGCAATGCACTGCAGTGAGGCCACAGGTGTTGGCTGTGGAATAAGCTGAACAAGTAAAGCTGTGAAGCGATGAACTCCAGAGAGCAGAAGCACTGAGATCCACAGAGGTCTTATAACTCTGGAACAGGAGCGAGGACGAGTGAAGCTGCAGCAGTTGAATGAAGGGCCTAACCAACGAAGTCAGGAACAAAGGGTAAGTATAAGCACGAACAGGAGTCAGTGGTAATGCTTCCTATCAGGTAAGGAGACCTGATGATCTGACACTCATGGAAAGGAGGTGGACCCTTATAAAGGTTACTGGCTGGTGATCATCCAATCACTGCGGAGCAGAAGTTTTAAAGGTTACCAGGGTTGCACATGTGCAGAATACTTGGCTAAATGGCGACCGAGGATAGAGGAACGCCAGGCTGTACAGCAGATAGCAGTAACCAAGGGCAACCAATGTACATAAGGATCAGATTGGAACTAACTATTGGAACGCCTGATAGATTTAATAAGTTGGTTAATTACTTTTGCAATAAGACCTTATCCTATGGATGACTTTTCATTTTCCCCAGATATAGAATAATTTTCGTTCCTTAATTTTGCTCTGAGAATTTATCATATCTGTGCCTATCTTTATATAGATATGAGTATATACTTATTGCGAAAGATTAACATACTTTGTATTACTGTTGGCAATCTATTCGCATGAAGTTTTTACTTTATTAATAAATCTGATATACTTTATGTCAGGCGCCGTCCCCATTGAACAGTCAGCCTGTCGGGCGCATGCGCCATGCTTCCGACCCGTTGGCTAGCAACAGGACGCTACTTTCACCACAGCGTGCCGCCCCCTGGCTCTCCCAATCAGTATCCAGCCTGTCCCTATTTAAACCTGACTCTGGCGCCATTAAGGTGCCAGAGTAACAGGTTCCTGCCTCTAGCATTCCATGGGTGTTCTTCCCTGTTATTACCCGGCATCCCTGACCATTCTCCTAGTGATCCTGCTCTCCCGTTGTGACCTGGCTTGTCGACCATCCTTCTATCAGCGTGACCCATATTGTTCCTGCGACCTTGGCTTGTTGACTACTCTTCTGGATTCCCCTTTGTACCTTGCATTCCCGATTGGCTTGACCCAGACCGTCTGACCCTTCTACACTACACCGGCAACTGGCTAGTAGGACCACGACCTGCGTGCCCTGTGCAGCGAAGTCCAAACCTCCTTGCGGGGGTCTCTGGCGAATACCAGGGGTACGTTAGACTCCGCACCTGCTAGTTCAGTAATACTGGTTAGTGTACTCCTTTGTTGCAGTCCTCAGTAGGCCAACAGCCTGACACTTTAGTATTGTATTGAAATAAACTAGTTTTTATTTTACTTATAGTGTGGGAACATATTGAATTGTATGCATATACCCCTTGGTGCTTTGTTCTAGCACTCTTTGAGCTTGAGTCATTAAGGAAAGTAAGGCAAAAAAATTGAGTAAATGTTCTCCGGGACAAACCATGTTACAATGCAAGGGGTGCAAATTAGTTTATTATTTTGCAGATAAGTTAAATACTGGCTGTTTTTACATCTAACAGAGAAATACTTGCTAGCTTTATTTTTACACTGAAATGTAAAGTTGATCTAGGACATGCTCTACCTCAACTATAAATCTGTCCCCACATTTCAAATTTACCTCCCCCTCCAATGCACAATGCAACACGGTTTTGCCCAAAGTTTTTCATGCTTTGCTCTCCTTAATGACTCATGCCTCCTGTGTGTTTAGTTTACAGTACTGTGCAGTATACTAATAAAATATTTCCCACTGAAGTCTTGTTGGCTCAGCTTAGGCCTTGTAAGAGAATGTAATGGCAAACATTGCTCACTAAAAACCAAACTATGCAGACGCTTCACCAATTAAATGTATTCAATATATGTTGTTATTTTGTAATTCTACATTTTTATGAAGTTGCTTTATTGTCTTTCGCTAAGACTCTAAGGGCCTGAGTCATTAAGGAGAGCAAAGCATAGAAAAGGAGTATCATTTGCACCTGGGCAAAACCATGTTGCATTGGAGGGGAAGGTAAATTTAAAATGTGGGGACAGATTTATAGTTGGGGTAGGGCATGTCCTAGATCAACATTAAATTTCAATGTAATAATAAAGTTATTAAGTATTTGTGTGTTAGATGAAAAAACAGCCAGTATTTAACTTATGTGCAAAATAATAAACTAATTTGCACCCCTTGCATTGAAACATGGTTTTTCCCAGAGAACATCTTCATCATCATCATCATTTATATAGCGCCACTAATTCCGCAGCGCTGTACAGAGAACTCATTCACATCAGTCCCTGCCCCATTGGAGCTTACAGTATAAATTCCCTAATACTCACACACAGACACAGACAGACAGGGAGAGACAAACAGACAGAGACTAGGGTAAAAAATTTTGATAGCTGCCAATTAACCTACCAGTATGTTTTTGGAGTGTGGGAGGAAACCCACGCAAACACAGGGAGAACATACAAACTCCACACAGATAAGGCCATGGTTGGGAATCGAACTCATGTGAGGCAGAAGTGCTAACCACTAGGCCACTGTGCTGCCCATACTCCTTTTTTGCCTTAATGACTCAGGCCCTAAGGCCCTAAGCTACAATAAAGATAAACTAAGAAAATAGTACTGTATGTGAGTATTCCAATAAAAACATAAATCTGTGATTTGGCAGCTCCACTATTGTGAGTGACAGTAATCTCACTCCATGATACTGCTGAATCTGCAGCTAACCACAGGATGTGATGGCATATCATGTCTGTATTGCGCAAGGAACTCGTCCATTAATCGTCATAATTTCATTACTTTTTGGAGTTTGAGTGCAAGACTTTCAATCGTTTTTTTTTACATTTTAGACGGTGTGTAAGTGTAAGGAACCTTAATCTGACATGTTAAACTGTAAGGTTTTTTTATCTACGTGTAACCCCTGGGGATGCTGCAGTTGGACTTGAGCACCCAGGGGCTAATAATCACAATTGCATCAGTAAGAAAAGAGATGCATATAGCTATTTACCAGTCAAGGAGAAGGAACTACATCTCCCAGAAAGCTGTTATGAAGAGGGGGCGGAGCCTAAGAAGACTGAGAAACCAGAGGGCGGAGAGAGAGAGGGAGAGAGGAGCATCCTGGGAGAGACTGAGCTGTGTGACCAGTTCAGATAGGTGACCCTAGGCAGAAGGGCACTGGATGAGTGATCTGAGCAGAGAGAGAAGTCTGCAGAGATATCAAAGCTCAGTGCAGTTCTGAACAGAACCTGCTGGAAGCCACAGTTTGAAGCTGTAGGAGGAGGTTTGCATGCATCTCTGAAGAAGGACATTTTACAAGTCAGCCATTTTGGAGATAATCAAGTTCAGACCTGTGACACACTGGTGCAGATAAGTTACTGGTTATTTTTATCTATCTGTTGTTGTTCAAGTGGGGTTTGGACTATATCTGGCCACAAGGGCTGAAGAGTTAGGGATAGATGGGTGGGCAGGTAAATATGCACCAAGTGTGTGTCTAATCAGCACTTGTGGAACTACAAGTCCCAGGATACAAATTAGAAAGGATTTTACAGTTGTTGCTAGAGGAGGGTCTGCATACTGTGACTGCTGTACCTCACTGCAAGTGATTTAAAGACCTCCAAAATCTGCAAACTGGACACATGATGTTTCCATGCCATGCTGCATACATACAGAAGGGCCCCAACTTGCAGTGCACTGCTCTATTTGTGTGGTGTGTTTGAATACTGCTGTGTGTGTTTGGCAGTACATTGTAGGGCTATAAGGGAAAATATATAAATTCACCCTGCAAGATATTCACAGTATCAGGAGCAAGTAAGATATCTGATATATTTTTTCATGTGTATAAAGCTGTGACAGTTAATGGTTATATTGTTATATATTATATTATATTGTATGCTGTTATTGATTTATTGCGAGTTTTTGTGTTAACTTGGTGTGCATAGTAAGAAGTGGTGCGCCACTTTCATCCACACTGTTTTATTACTGTATTGTATTGTTTGCACTATTATTTCAAATTATACCAAAGTATATTTTTCTATAAAATTACAAAGCTGCATTTAGGATTTCCATTTAAATAAATGTGCCTGGCTGGCTTTTGCAGCACACATTTTGTCACAGAGTGTTAATACTGGGCAGGGGGTTTCCCGGATCTCCCCCTGGTGTATCTTTTGAACACCCCCCAGAAGAGAAAGCAGAGATTCGGGTGGAGGCACTGAAAACCAAGTACCAAGGTGAGAAGCATCTGCGTGGTTCAATATATATATATACCCTCACAACGCTTAATACACAAGGGGGTGTTACAGTGGAGGCACTGCTGAGATACTGAAGACACACTCAGTGAAACCCATCAGCACAGACGTCATGGATAGTATAAGAGAAGAAGTGTTTCTGTGGTGTGAACAACAGACTGTGGCCCCAACTCGATGTTTAGGGATCTATGGTGACTCTCAGGGAGTGACAGATGAGGAAGTCCTGCATGTGCTCCACAGGATTTATGGGGTAGAACATCCTAAAATCCTTGGATGGAAAGGTAGAGATCAGCATAAGACCAGTCTGATCCTCTGTGAGACGCAAGCAGAATTGGATAAAGATTTTCTTCCCTCCCTCGTTTCTGGGCCACAAAAACAACAATGGCATATTGTGATACCGTTAATGCCAAAACAGCTAGTCGCAGCACCTCTTAATGCTGAACTTCCAGATGGAGATATTAACCGACAAGTATTCCCTCAGGCCAGGGAAGAGAATTCTCAGTCACCCTCCAGTACTAGGAAAACTGATGAGGATCAAAGCGAACTGTTCCTCACTGCTGTACAGAAACTGGTAGACCAGTTAGGAAAGTCACAGCATGAAGGGGGCTACAGAAGGCTCCGGCTCTTCTCAGGAATAAAACCAGTCCCTACTGGGGAAGAAACTTACGAGGCATGGAAAGAGATGGCTTCCCAATACCTGGAGGAATGGCATTGCTCCGAACCCTATAAGAGACAGCGGATCGTTGAAAGTCTGCGAGGTCCCGCTGGAGAACTAATCCAAGCTGTACGGAGAAGTGACCCCCAAGCCACTGCACGACACTACTTAGCGACTCTAGATCAGGAATATGGAATGGCAGAGGATGCAACAGATCTGCTCTATCAGCTACGCCACACCTTACAGGAGTCAGGGGAGACATTGTCCAATTATATCTATCGGCTGGACAAGCTGATCCACCTTATTGTGTCAAAGAAAGGAATACCCCTAGCAGAAGTAGACGACAGGCGTATGCAACAGTTGTTACGGGGTGCTCTGTCCCATGACCCAGTAGCGATGAAGATAAGAAATGCTCAACTGGGACAACCATCACCTACTTTTCTTCAGTTGATACAAGATGTTAAACAAGAGGAAGCTATAGTTAAATCCCGAGAGAGGGTGACCAAGAAAGTCAAGGTCGTACAGTCAAAGCCCGAGGCTGACCTTCCCAGCACTGAGTTAATGAAGATTGTGGAGAAACAAGGTGAGCAGATTGCTCAGTTGTTGGAGATGCAGAAGCAGATTCAAGCACAGATGCTGAAATACCACACTACCGAGCAACTGCACCCGAACATCCACCCCCGGCAAGTTCTCGAAGCTAACACTACTCGGAAACAGAACAATTGTTTCACTTGTGGAGAAGTTGGGCATCTCGCTAGACAATGTCCTCAGAGGAAGGGAGGAAGGTGGTCACCCTCACCATCCCACCGGGATAGGAAGCTTTCGGAAAACTGAAAGGGAGGACCAGGAACCCCCACATTGGCCCTCTAAAGAAAGCTGACATTAACACTGTGGGGAACTCTCACCTGGAATGGGGTCTTTTGCCCAAAGGATTGCTGGGACCCTCTCCTCACGTGCCGGCATGTCTAAATGGGAGACCTTGTATGGCCTTGCTAGATAGTGGTTCACAGGTGTCCATTGTGTTCGAGAAGTGGTACCGAGATAATCTATCTGACTTGCCCATAAAGCCATTGTGTGGACTGACCATCTGGGATCTGAGTGACAAGAATTATCCCTACCTTGGGTACATCACTGTACCTTTGAAGTTCCCACGGGAAGTAGCTGGAATAGAAGAAGAGGTGAACGTGCTTGCACTTGTCTGTCCTGAGGCCGAAGGAGAACCTCGAGATGTCTCAGTGATTATTGGAACTAACTCCCATTTGTTCGAGATACTGGCCAACTGGTGCCAAGAGGTGGGAGGAGCAAGTTATAGGAAAACACTTAAGATTCATCCTATGTGCCTTGCTGCTTATAAGAAGAAAGAGGAAAAAAAATCTCAGAAAGAAACCACATTACAAATAGGAAGTTTTGATCAATGCTTTAATGGTAGTGATGCTAGTCAAGAAGACCGACACTGGCTAGTTATGCAAATGCTACAAAGAGAGGCTGCCTTCTCTTCGGGGGACTGGGATTTAGGTCTAGCGACAGGAGTGGAGCACCACATAAGGCTAACGGACGACAGACCTTTCCGAGAACGGTCAAGACGCCTAGCCCCTGCTGATTTGGATGATATTCGGGAACATTTAAGGGAGATGCTAGAGAATGATGTGATTGAGAAATCTGAGAGTCCCTATGCTTCTCCTATTGTGGTGGCTAGAAAGAAGACGGGAAAAATACGGATGTGCGTGGACTACCGGACATTAAACAAGCGCACGATTCCTGATCAGTACACTGTCCCTAGGATAGACGAAGCCCTTGATTGTCTTCAGGGAAGCAAGTGGTTTTCTGTGCTAGATCTACGCAGCGGGTACTATCAGATATTGATGAGTCAGAAGGATGCTGAGAAAACCGCCTTCATCTGCCCGGTTGGATTCTTTCAGTTCAAAAGATTGCCACAAGGATTATCAGGGGCTCCAGCCACTTTCCAACGATGCATGGATGATGTTGTGGGTGACATGAATTTCAGGGAAGTGCTGGTATACTTGGATGATTTGATAGTATTTGGCCAAACATTGAATGAGCACAACGAAAGACTCCTCAAGGTATTGGATCGCTTAATAAAGAAAGGGTTGAAGTTGTCCCTTGAGAAGTGTAGCTTCTGTAAAACCCAGGTCAAGTATGTGGGATATGTTGTGGATCGGGAAGGAATTTCTACAGATTCAGCGAAGATAGAAGCGGTGAAAGAATGGCCTCGACCAACAATACTGAAGGAATTAAGGTCTTTTTTGGGGTTCTGTGGCTATTACAGAAGGTTTGTCCCAAACTACAGTAAACTTGTCAAGCCTCTTACAGATCTAACTCGAGGTTATCCTGCTCCAAGAGGTTCCCATCGGAAAGAGAAACCATTGTTCCGGGTAAATGATGCGTTCGGGGAAAGGTGGAGTGAGGCTTGCGAACAAGCTTTTGAAGGATTGAAAACCTGCCTGATTCAAGCGCCTGTTCTGGCATATGCCGATCCAGAGTTACCATACATTCTGCATGTAGATGCCTCCTTTGAGGGACTTGGGGGAGTGCTATACCAAGTGCAAGAAGGAAGGTTAAGACCAGTCTATTACATCAGTCGAGGTCTCTCACCCAGTGAACGGAACTACCCGGTGCATAAGTTGGAGTTCCTGGCCCTTAAGTGGGCAGTTGTTGACAAACTTCACGACTACTTGTATGGAGTACCATTCGAAGTGCATACAGACAACAATCCCCTCACATATGTGCAGACCACAGCAAAGCTAGATGCAACTGGGCACAGATGGTTGGCGGCGCTGGCCATTTACAATTTCACAATAAAGTACAGGCCTGGGAGAAGAAATGTAGATGCCGATGCTTTGTCAAGATTACCGGGAAGGTTTGTGGAATCTCAGAAAGAAGAATGGATAGAGTTGCCAGCTCCAGAGGTGAAGGGGATGTGTCACGAGGGACGTGTGGTCGTGCCTCCAGTCAAAGAATGCTTAACAGCTCTAGGGGCAACGACAGATGCACTACCAAGACAATATTGCTGGCTGAGTCAAATGGAGCTCAGTGATCTTCAGAAATTGAGTTCAAGCCAAGTCAAAGAAGATCAGCAGAATGACTCCTCTATAGCAGCAGTTAGGTGGTCTGTTAAACACAGACAAAGAATCCACCCGAGTAATTTGAAAACGGAGGAAGCTATTTTGCTAAGCAGACAGAGAGAGTCATTGGTGGTGAAGCAGGGGCTACTGTATAGAGAAACCAGCCGCAAAGATGGCAGAGAGAGGAAACAGCTAGTATTGCCAAAGAAGCACCGTCCCATGGTTCTCCGTGCGTTGCATGATAAACACGGCCACCTGGGAATAGAGAAGACCATGAGTTTAATTTCAGATAGATTCTACTGGCCGAAAATGGAGATAGACATTGAGAGTTATTGTAAATCTTGTGGGACATGCATACTTCGAAAATCCCTCCCAGAAAAGGCTGCCCCCTTAAAGAATATATCCAGCAATGGGCCTTTAGAGTTAGTCTGTATTGACTTTCTATCAGTGGAACCGGATGAAAGCAACAAGTGTAACATTCTAGTGGTGACAGATCATTACACCCGTTATGCTCAAGCCTACCAGACAAAAGACCAGAGAGCTGTGACCGTGGCAAAAATCCTATGGGAAAAGTTCTTTGTCCACTATGGACTGCCTGCCCGCATTCATTCAGATCAGGGTCGGGATTTTGAGAGCAAGCTAATAAAAGAACTGTGCGAGGTCTGCGGGATAAAGAAGTCCAGGACTACTCCTTTCCATCCCCAAGGAGATCCGCAGCCGGAGAGATTTAATCGGACCCTTCTCAGCATGATGGGCACTTTGGACACTAAAAAAAAGGCACATTGGAGTAGGCACATCAGCCATTTGGTCCACGCCTACAATTGCACGAAAAACGAGTCCACGGGGTACTCCCCATATCTCTTAATGTTTGGAAGGGAGGCTAGATTACCAATCGATATCTGTTTTGGAATGGACACTGCTGATCCCCAAGAAAAGCCCCATTTGAAATATGTGGAGCAACTGAAACAAGAACTAAAGGAGGCCTACAGACTAGCGGAAGCAGCTGCATCAAAAGCTGGACAACGAAACAAGGGTCGTTATGATCTACAGGTCAAGGAGCATATTCTGGAGCCAGGTGACAGGGTTTTACTTAGACACTTGGGCCTCCCGGGGAAACACAAGTTAGCCAATCATTGGCGAAAGGATCCTCATGTTGTGGTTGCAAAATTGCCAGACATCCCAGCCTATCGAATTAGGCCCGAGGGGCTAACAGGCCCTATAAAGACATACCATCGACAACATTTGCTTCCCATCAGAGATGGTGTCCGGTTTTGGGAGGAGCCTGAAACAGATGAGCCAAAAGTGTCCACACCCAGAAGATCACGGCGAATCAGAGAACCGACCACAGAAGAAGATGATGGAGATGATTGGGGGTATGATGCTCCAGGTAAATTGGGAGAAATAGATTGGAGACAAGATATCAGAAGGCTCACTAGGTCTACCGAGGGGGCCACTGTAAGACCTCCACAAGTAGAAGAAAGGAGAACTATGCCTGCCATTTCAGATGAAAGTGTCAACCCAAGAGTAGCTGGACGGTTGGATTCTCAGTGTTCAGTAGAGGAAGGCTCTAACCAGGAAGTTGACATGGATGGGGACGTCGTTGATCCAGATGGAGGATGCACTGAACGCCCCAACAGGGTGTTGGGGGGAGAGGAAGGGAACCCACCAGTCCAGGGTCGGCCTAAAAGGACCCCTAGAGCCCCAATGATGTTGACTTATGATAGTCTAGGTCATATGACTGAGATTCCTAAGGTGATTCATCCTAGCTGGGTCTATCAGTGGCCATATCTGACTCCCATATCTGTTATGCCAGGGCCTGTTGTGTATGGATGTGAAAGTGTATTTAGACAGGATGTCTTAACCCCTTTAAATTTGCAGGATGTGGGACAAGCCTCATCATTTGTTCATTGTGGACTTGCCCCACAGGGGGAGTGTGTAACCCCTGGGGATGCTGCAGTTGGACTTGAGCACCCAGGGGCTAATAATCACAATTGCATCAGTAAGAAAAGAGATGCATATAGCTATTTACCAGTCAAGGAGAAGGAACTACATCTCCCAGAAAGCTGTTATGAAGAGGGGGCGGAGCCTAAGAAGACTGAGAAACCAGAGGGCGGAGAGAGAGAGGGAGAGAGGAGCATCCTGGGAGAGACTGAGCTGTGTGACCAGTTCAGATAGGTGACCCTAGGCAGAAGGGCACTGGATGAGTGATCTGAGCAGAGAGAGAAGTCTGCAGAGATATCAAAGCTCAGTGCAGTTCTGAACAGAACCTGCTGGAAGCCACAGTTTGAAGCTGTAGGAGGAGGTTTGCATGCATCTCTGAAGAAGGACATTTTACAAGTCAGCCATTTTGGAGATAATCAAGTTCAGACCTGTGACACACTGGTGCAGATAAGTTACTGGTTATTTTTATCTATCTGTTGTTGTTCAAGTGGGGTTTGGACTATATCTGGCCACAAGGGCTGAAGAGTTAGGGATAGATGGGTGGGCAGGTAAATATGCACCAAGTGTGTGTCTAATCAGCACTTGTGGAACTACAAGTCCCAGGATACAAATTAGAAAGGATTTTACAGTTGTTGCTAGAGGAGGGTCTGCATACTGTGACTGCTGTACCTCACTGCAAGTGATTTAAAGACCTCCAAAATCTGCAAACTGGACACATGATGTTTCCATGCCATGCTGCATACATACAGAAGGGCCCCAACTTGCAGTGCACTGCTCTATTTGTGTGGTGTGTTTGAATACTGCTGTGTGTGTTTGGCAGTACATTGTAGGGCTATAAGGGAAAATATATAAATTCACCCTGCAAGATATTCACAGTATCAGGAGCAAGTAAGATATCTGATATATTTTTTCATGTGTATAAAGCTGTGACAGTTAATGGTTATATTGTTATATATTATATTATATTGTATGCTGTTATTGATTTATTGCGAGTTTTTGTGTTAACTTGGTGTGCATAGTAAGAAGTGGTGCGCCACTTTCATCCACACTGTTTTATTACTGTATTGTATTGTTTGCACTATTATTTCAAATTATACCAAAGTATATTTTTCTATAAAATTACAAAGCTGCATTTAGGATTTCCATTTAAATAAATGTGCCTGGCTGGCTTTTGCAGCACACATTTTGTCACAGAGTGTTAATACTGGGCAGGGGGTTTCCCGGATCTCCCCCTGGTGTATCTTTTGAACACCCCCCAGAAGAGAAAGCAGAGATTCGGGTGGAGGCACTGAAAACCAAGTACCAAGGTGAGAAGCATCTGCGTGGTTCAATATATATATATACCCTCACAACGCTTAATACACAAGGGGGTGTTACATACGGAATATATATATATATTAGAGATGGGCGGGCACGAATCCCCGAGAACCGAACCCGCCCGAACTTGAGGTATTCAAGTACCGAGCCGAGCAGGCTCGGTACTCTCCCGCCTATTCGGAATCGAAATCGAGACAAAGCGTCATCGAGACGCCGTCGGATCTCAGAGCTCGGTTCTAGTAATGTTTGAAATGCATAAATATCCACCTCCACAGCAATCCATTGCCATATGTCAGAGGGAGAGAAAAGGGTTAGGTTGCAGGATTAGAGCAGGGAGAGAACAGTTAGTACAGCACTTATTATAGCAGGAAGAGAGCAGTTATTAGAGCAGGAAGAGAATAGTATAGAGGAGAAATTTTTGCAAACATTACAAACTGTTTGGGGTGTCATATTCTCTCCTAACGAAACTATAACATCCCAGCACAATATCTTTCTGAATTTGCACTACAAGTGCTTGGGGTATGAAAAAAATAATCTATTTTCTGGTGCTGAAATTATTAGATACCAACACTATATTTTTCTGGATATGCACTACAAGTGCTTGGAGTGTCAGATATTCCACAGTTCTAAAAAAGCTATTTTCTGGTGTTGAAATTACTATATACCAGCAGTATATATTTCTGAATTTGCACTACAAGTGCTTTGGATCTCATTAAAATGGATTCACAGCAGTCCACATATGAGCAGGATCAGCAAGCAGCTGCTGGCATCAGTCCTGATGGTAGTCTTCCCTGTACGTCATCTGGTAAAGCCTATGTAAAAGTACATAGTCTTTTTAAGCCAGGGAAAAAAACACAACAAAAAAAACTTATACCGTGTTGAAGAGAAAAAGAGCTGTAACTGATGAAAAGTTAACTGCCGAGAAAAAAAAATTGCCAACATGCCATTCTACACACGCAGTGGCAAAGAAAGAATGAGGCCTTCGCCTTTCTCTATTAGTGCGAGATCTAAAAATGTTACTGAGCCTTCTTCTTGTAAGGTCAATCGTAATCAAGCAAGATCATGTAATTTGGAGTCCAAAAGTGGTGCAAAACTATTGTTACGCGTGAAAGCCGAGCTGCAAGAAAACAGTAAGGAAAATGTATGCTCAGAATCAGAAATGACACAAAGCCCTGTGGAGAGTCCATCCATGAGGGGTATGTGTAATCGTGACCATTCTGATTGTGTACCCATAAAGAAGGGCTGATGTGTGCCTGAACAGCCCAAGTGTAGCCAGTGATACACCAATTGAGGATGCCACTTTGGAATTAGAAGAGGATGAGGTGGAGAATTGTGTAGGCGACGAGGGCGCTAATGAGGATGTTGATGAGTATGAGGTTGTTTGTGTAAGTCCTGCACCAGTGGCAGCAGTTCTGGCACGTCACAAGGAGAAGCCCATTGTCATGCCTGGGCATAAAACAAAAAAGCCACTTCTTATGTGTGGAATTATTTCTACCCAAATCCTAACAACAGTTGTATAGCCATTTGTAGCGTATGTCAAGCCACACTCAGTCGAGGGAGGGACCTTAACCATCTTGGATCCTCATCCATGTTACGCCATTTTACACGAGTTCATGGCAAGGTGTTGGGAAAAGCTGAAAGTTATGACAAAAAAATAACAAGCACTCCATCATCAGCTAGGACCCTTCTGTCACCTACATCCTGAAGGCTGCAATCTACACCCACAACAACGTCCTCATCAATATCCTCAGTAGCGATCAGAGTTAGCCTTGCATCCCACTTGGTAAGACTCGATGACTCCTGCACTATAATTGATTCCTTTGAAGAATGTTTAAGCGTTAGTCCCACTGCTGCTGCTGTTGCTGTTGCTGGGGGTGAATGTTCCTCCCATAAGAAGGCCAAGAAAAAGAGCACTACTACTTTACAACAATTAACTGTGAAACAATCTTTTGCTAGAGGAAGCAAATATGACAGCAGTCATCCACTCATCAAGCGGATCACAGATGCCATGGCTACTATGCTAGTGTTAGATCTGCGTCCAATAACCCCAATAAATGCAGCTGGCTTTTCACAGTTAATTGATGTTTTGTGTCCCCGTTACAAAAATCCATTGCGACACCATTTTTCCCGTAAAGCTATTCCGCAACTATACAAAAAGTTTGTAAAAATGTAGTAATTGCACTCCCTGTTTTGCTCACACAATAAACTTGGTGGTGCAGAGCTTCCTAAGAAATAACCGTGAGGTGCAGGAGATGCTTTCGGTGGCCCGTAAAATTTCAGGCCCTTTACGGCATTCTGCCACAGCATGTAGGAGTTTGCAGCAGCTCCAAGAACAATTTAACTTGCCCTGCCACCAACTTAAGCAAGAGGTGTTAACAAGGTGGAATTCCACCCTGTACATGCTTCAGAGGATGGAGGAACAGCGCAAAGCCATCCAAGCGTATTGCACAAGCCATGACATTGGGAAAGGAGGGGGAATGTATTTCACTCTTGCACAGTGGGGAATCCTTTCTGTGCTGTGCAAGGTGCTGAAATCATTTGAAGTTGTGACGTGTGAAGTAAGTTCAGATTCTGCTAGCTTGAGCCAAGTGATTTCCTTAATTCGACTATTGGAAAAGCAGCTTGACAAACTGAAGGAGGAGATGAAAGAAAGCAATTCCGCAAAGTATGTTGGCCTTGTAGATCAAGTACTTAATTCGCTTCGCAATGATCCAAGAGTTATTAAAATCTTGAACTCGGATCACTACATTTTGGCGATTGTGCTTTATCCTAGGTTTAAGACCTACATTGATTCTTTGCTTCAAAATGAGCGAGATGTGAACCTTTGCAAGGAAATATTGGTCAGCAAGTTGTCCGCTGAACTGGGCCTTGGCTTGACGACGTCTCCTCCTTCAGTTTCTCAGGCAGCTGCTGCACGGAAAAAATTGAACTTTCCAAAGAGAAGCAGGGATGATGCAGGTGGCAGACCACAACAGTTTGACATCTGGGGGTAAATGTATCATCCTCCGATTTTTTCAACTCGCCGGAAATCGGCGACTTTGCAGGTAAAAGCAAGTTTGCTTTTACAAGCCATCGCCGCTTTAAATTTTCAATATTCTATATTTTTATTTAACTACAAGAGGAGGGTGTCATATACAGACAGACACCAAACTGTCTTTGTTCATTTCTATTTTATTGTACAGTCTATGCAGGCTGTTTTTTTTTCTATTTAACTACAAGTGGAGGGTGTCATATACAGACAGACCAAACTGTCTTTGGCCATTTCTATTTTAGTGTACAGTCTATGCAGGCTGTTTTTTTTTCTATTTAACTACAAGTGGAGGGTGTCATATACAGACAGACCAAACTGTCTTTGGCCATTTCTATTTTAGTGTACAGAGTATGCAGGCTGTTTTTTTTTCTATTTAACTACAAGTGGAGGGTGTCATATACAGACAGACACCAAACTGCCTTTGGCCATTTCTATTTTATTGTACAGTCTATGCAGGCTGCTTCTTCTTCTATTTCAAATTTTAATCTATAGGAAACATCTAGACCTAAACAGAGCTTCTGCTATGGGCATTTATATTTTATTGTATAGTCTTTGCAGGCTGCTTCTTCTTCTATTTCAATTTTAATCTTTGGGAATCATCTATACCCAAACAGAACCTCTGCAATGGGCATTTCTATTTATAAAATAGTCTTTGCAGGCTGCTCTTTTTTCTATTTAACTATAAGTGTAGGGTGTAATATACACCCAAAGACAATGGCTACATTGCCAATAGGCAAAGATGGAGAGGAGACAAACAGGCTTGTCTGTAGTATTTGCAGGCAAGTGTTAGACTTAAGGACGCCTACCAGGGATTAAACTGTATTTTTCATAATTTGCACTAATAAGGTTTGGGTGCAAACTACAGCAACAAACAGAACCAAAACCAAAACCAAAACACGAAGGTAATACAGATCCAAAACCAAAACACGGGGGTGAGTGACCATCTCTAATATATATATATATATATTATCATCATCATCATCATCACCATTTATTTATATAGCGACACTAATTCCCAGCGCTGTACAGAGAACTCGCCCACATCAGTCCCTGCCCCATTGGAGCTTACAGTCTAAATTCCCTACCAAACACATACACACAGAGAGAAAGACTATGGTCAATTTTGATAGCAGCCAATTAACCTACTAGTATGTTTTTGGAGTTAGGGAGCAAACCGGAGCACCCGGAGGAAACCCACGCAAACACGGGGAGAACATACAAACTCCACACAGATAAGGCCATGGTCGGGAATTGAACTCATGGCCCCAGCGGTGTGAGGCAGAAGTGCTAACCACTGAGCCACCGTGCTGCCCATACCGTACCTCTCAACATTTATAAAGGCAAAAGGGGGACAAAATAAGCCCCACCCTGATCAGCCCAAACACGCACCTATTCATGCATACTTATATAATGTCTACTTTCTGTGTAACCATATATAGCACTTCAGCAATATATGATGTGACTAGTACCTTATGGTATTGTGATATGAGTAGGATGGAATCTAATGAACCCAAATCATCGTGTTAAATACAAAAACAGCCTATAATTTGCTAAGGACTGTGTCTAATGTGTTTATACACAACCCTTTAAACATACCACAACAAGCACCTCCTTTTCTCCTCCCTTCTACACAGATGATACACATCCATTAAATAAATGAATAGATTGTTGATTATTGTTAGACATGCATTCAAACTAATATATATTACTCTCATTGTTTAGAGTTCACAAGCACCTTAAATATATATATATATATATATATATATATATATATATATATATATATATATATATATATATATAATATATATATTATATATATATTGTTTAGGTCTCCTTCATGCCAGTAAAACACCTCTGGCAGCTCTGACTCGTCGAGGCATGGACTCCACAAGACCTCTGGTGGCGTCCTGTGGTATCTGGCACCAAGACGTTAGCAGCAGTTCCTTTAAGTCCTCTAAGTTGTGAGATGGGGCTTTCATGGCTCTAACTTGGATTGAGATCTGGGGAATGTGGAGGCCAAGTCAACACTTTGAACTATGTCATGTTCTTCTAACCATTCCTGAACAATCTTTGCAGTGTGGCCGGGTGCATTACCCTACTGAAAGAGGACACTGGCATCAGGAAATACCGTTGCCATGAAGGGATATACTTGGTCTGGAAAAATGTTTAGGTATGTGGTACATGTCAAAATAACATCCACCAGAATAATTCAGGGGCGTTTTCATCTTTTATTCTTTTATTACTCAGCAGCACCTGTCTGCTGGAGAGAGCTAATATTTAAGACCTCTGTAAAAAAATAGCAATACTGATAATAAAAGTAGCAGAATGAACATTCTTCATAAGACATTTAGGGCCTGAGTCATTAAGGCAAAAAAGGAGTAAATGTTCTCTGGGACAAACCATGTTACAACTTAAGGGGTGCAAATTAGTTTATTATTTTGCACATAAGTTAAATACTGGCTGTTTTTTCATCTAGCACACAAATACTTGTTAGCTTTATTATTACACTGAAATGTAAAGTTGATCTAGGACATGTCCTACCCCAAGTATAAATCTGTCCCAACATTTTAAATTTACCTCTCCCTCCAATGCAACATGGTTTTGCCCAAGTGCAAATGTTACTCCTTTTTTATGCTTTGCTCTCCTTACTGACTCGGGCCCTTAGAGGTCACAAGGTTAAAAGCAGAAATAACTATTGCACATTTTATGTCTACTGTCCAAATATTTAACATTTTGTTAAATATGGTGCAAGTTTCCAAAGCAGATGTGCACAAATGCCTAGAGCTTCTTACATATGACACACATGCTTTGGTAACTCACATGCGCAGTATAGATTGATGGATTCGTCAAATTTTAGTCATTGACTGCAAATTGTAGCATGTGTCTTTTCTTGTGGCATAAAAACGCTTAAAACCTCAAAAGGGAATTCTGTCAACTCAGTACGGACACCTTGTCCAATTTGGCCCCCCATGGAATTGGCCACATTTGACAGTAATCCTGTTGCTTGGGCCAGCTTAATTCATTCAATAGTATTTGAGCCATAATAGTGGTATTTTATGCTAGCGCTTTTCCAGGGTTTTTATTGCAGCTGCAAAAGTGTAGCACTCACAGCCTGTAATAAGCACTTGCTCCGTGTCACAGGATCTGCTCAAATAAAGTATAATTAATGGTGAACGATTTTATCAAACACTTTAGGTACTTGTCCAAGACACTACTTTCAAAAAAGCGCTTGATCGATTAAATACACTTTGTAGAAAATTGATACTGCATTTTAAGCATTGCATTTAAAGCACTAGTGTGATACTATCTTTAAGTAAGGATACTGTCAAAGCTTAGACATAATTATTGTTTATTCTCACTTATTGCCACTGCTGAGAAAGCAAATCTATGCCTGTTCTCCTAACTGAGCAGCTGGTATTTATCTGAGGACAACTCTTGAAAGGTTAATTTTCAGATCTGTGTTATGTTGCAGAGTTCCTAATAATTAATCTCTATTTAGTATTTACCAGAATTCCAATAACGTCAACTATTTGTTTTAAAAACATTATCATCACTTTCTTACGCCCAGATCTATTAGCCTCTTCGTAATATAAACATACAATTTAATTTCCAATAAATGTTGTCTCCAATGTATTATTTTGAAGGGGTAATTACTTGTTACCTTCACTTGATGTTCTCTTTTGTTTAAAAATTGGAATAGTATATGTATTCACAAAATATATTTCCCACTTAAATGGTATATTAGTTTTAAGGATATTAATATTTTCTTCTAAGGTTGAGTTGACTTATCAGTTCTCACTCTATCAAACTTTTCCCAAAGCATGACAGCATAACCACACACAAAGTCTGATAGCTGTCATTTGCCAACATTCCTCATACTGATCCCATCAATATTGAACAATTATCTTCGGACATCTGGATCAACTACGGACAACATATGTTGTAATATCGAGCCACTTGTCCACAATGTGGCTGATATCACTGTGGCCAGCATTAGTTCCTCATTAATTTCTGGACGGAGGTCATACATCAAATGCAAGAAGCGTCTCAGATAAACAATATGAAAATGCTTAAATATGAGGAGAAGGTGGAATTAAATATGATCTTGGGATATTGGAACGGAGCTTTAGTGAAGTTGTTTATAATAATAATTTCAGGTGCAGAAAAAATGACGGCGATTAAAAATGAGAACTGTATCTACGTTTGCAGGCAAAAAGTATTTTCAGATGTCTGGTCATACCTATATGTAAAGTAGAGATAGATTGGAGGTAATTTATAAAGCACATTTGATGGATTGAGCAAAATGGTTTTGCACTTGCATGGCTAAATGGTCCATCCAGCGCACATCAAGGTACATGTCTACTTTCCGCTCTTGGGTGCTGCTGCTGCAGACTAGGGGCCTGAGTCATTAAGGAGAGCAAAGCATAAAAAAGGAGTAACTTTGGACAAAATCATGTTGCATTGTGCATTGGAGGGGAGGTAAATTTAAAATGTGGGGACAGGTTTATAGTTAGGATAGGACATGTCCTAGATCAACTTTAAATTTCAGTGTAAAACTAAAGCTAGCAAGTATTTGTATGTTAGATGTAAAAACAGCCAGTATTTAACTCATCTGCAAAATAATAAACTAATTTGCACCCCTTGCATTATAACATGATTTGTCCCGAAGAACATTTACTTCTTGTTTTCCCTTACTTTCCTTAATGATTCAGGGTCTAGCCTAGGTGTTTGAAGAGATGGAATGATCTGGCGTATTGTACAAAATAAACAAAAGTCGAACCTCCTATCATTTAAGAACCACTTTTTTAATTAAATACATCTTTTTTAAATTACTGCTCGGAGTGGTCTCATTGGAGCAATCTGTATTAAATGTGGCACTTTTATATGTTTGAAGCTTGGTTTTAAATTCGCCAATGTCTGCCTAGCAATGTGCTCAGCAGAAATTCAACTACAAGGTGCAAGTTACGTTCCAAAAACACTAGGACGAGAGCTGATCTCCCACAGCTCAGAGCTATTGAAAAAAAGTATTTTTGCAAAACGGAAATGCCTGTGCGCCCCTTATGCACAGCAGAATAAATGAGCCCTCACAGCATTTTATTTTCATAACTAAAAAGTAATGGTACGTAATGGTAAACGGAGCTCACTTGCTAATGCGCACGGGTGGGGGAAACTCATTTAAATAAATTGACTGTTTTCACAGCAGAAATTCGGCAAGTTTATTTCCATTAGCATTTTATGGCTGGTGTTACAATGGTAATTTGTCAGCTGTGGTTTGCCCACAGAGAACAGTTGCAGAGTTTATTTTTGCATGGGAAAGCTGTGAATGTACTCTCTGTGCCAGGTAATCACCATTGTTGATGTAAAGGATTCCAAACAAAGCTTTATAGTAGTGTATTATCTGCAGGGCTAACTCGCTATCAGCAGCAGATCTCTAGAGGAAAATTTCTGGTGAGCCATACTACAAAAACATTGAATGGATGTCTTTGGGAACATATTTGCAGTAATGTTAAGCTATGATGTTTACTGCCATAGGTGCTATGGAGAAATGTGTATAGAAGCAATGGGTGAAACTAACTCAAGTTTTGTTGGTATTCTTTCTTCTAATTACGACATGCTCTGCAAAATATATCAATATATATTGGGAGATATTTGGGGTCATGAGTTCAATTCCCGACCATGGCTGTGAGGAGTTTGTATGTTCTCCCCGTGTTTGCGTGGGATTCCTCCGGGTGCTCCTGTTTCCTCCCACACTCCAAAAACACTGGTAGGTTAATTGGCTGCTAACAAATTGACCCTAGTCTGTCTGCCTTCCTGTGTGTGTGTGTGTGTGTCTGTGTGTGTGTGTGTGTGTTAGGGAATTTAGACTGTAAGCCCCAATGGGGCAGGGAATGATGTGAGTGAGTTCTCTGTACAGCGCTGCGGAATTAGTGGTGCTATATAAATAAATGGTGATGATGATATTGGTATATTTTATTAATGGTGTGATCATCGTTGGCTGTCTCCCTGCTGCCTGGGTTTAGCAGACCTTAACATTCCTTTAGGCTCCTGTTCAAAACATTAAGCAGACTAGGTTACGATAAGGGCTCCAGATGGATAATAAAAGGTTAAGATATAAGCGTGACTGCTACATGGGAGTGCTTACAAACAGGACATAGCGTGTATGTTTAAGTGTATTTACTCTAGGTTTAATGCAAAAACATTGGCTTTAAGATAGTTTTAAGGCTTAGCTATAGAAATCATGATTTCAGAGATAAGAATTGGAACCTTGCCCAAGAAAATTGTAAGCGGTTTGGTAATGCAGCCAGTGACAAAACAGAATAAATAAATAAGTGTGGTGGACGCCCTCTGGTGGCCATCGAGTTAAGCATGAAGGAAAGACGCACATAAAAAAGGGTATTTACAGGCATATATTGAATCATATGCATTTCAAGATGCGTCCAACTCAAAAACAGCAACATTTGTTCGTTCAGGTGTTACAAATGTGTATACTTTTGCCCCACAGTAGTTCAGAGATAGTGTAGTGATATCACTGACATGTGACTTGACAGTGTTAGTAGTAAAATTTTAAAAATCACACCCTATTTGAGCACAATATAATAATGTAATGTGCACAAGAGACAATATAGTCTTTTCAGTTTGCCTTTCAAAGATCAACTGTAAATCTTCATTCCTGCAGTAGTCCAAATGGAAACATCAACTAAGTAAGGAGAGAAATGAGAACGTCAATTAAGCACCCACGTGAGATATAGCCCCTAAAAAGTGTATCTAAAGATGCATCCATGTCGTAATTACTGAAAAGCACACTTATTGTACTTGGCTGCTTGCCCACCCCCTCCGCCTCTCCAGGTGTAAGGAGATGCAAGTCAACAATGCCCAAAAACTATGTATAGACATATGTGTACTATTTTTAGTGCTCATGTGCAGTCTGGAAATGCTTTGAACCCACAGGCTATGCAGTGTATAGGGGAGGGATGATGTTTTGTCTGCATATAACGGAGTAAATATGGTATTTTGGCATGTGTTGTCTGGAAGCTGTCTGTAACATGGTGGACCCCAGGTGGCACCATGGGGCACGTCTTTCCAAAGTGCTGGTGATTCACCTACTATCTTGATTTTTGGGCATGCATGATGACCTTTCTCTCTCTCTCTGGCTGCTGCCTCTTCCCTGTCATTTCCCCTAGACTATTAAAGCAGCTGTGGCTGCAATGTGGTGCCATATCTATAAGTCTATGTTAGCTGTGCTATCCTGTCTCTTTGGCTCCGATGTATTCTGCAAGCTGCAAGTATTCTGAATTTCCCCAGCCATACACATCTCCTTTCTAATACTGTCAGACAACAATCTCCATAGCTGTATCATCATCCAGTAGTTTCCTGCTATCATCATCTAGCCAGTATACTCCTGGTAACTTCATCTACCCAGCATATTCCTGTTATCATCATCTCTCCGATGTAATATTTAGACTTACCTTATACCTAATCTTGGTTTCACTTACCCGCCGGTCACATCTGCTGCCTGTACAGAGGGCCATGACCTGAGTGTGGATGGCACAAAGTCTATACCTCCTTGCTGGGGTACTTCCTCCACTATAGTTAGCGTCAAATTAGAGTGGCTGCTTTGAGTCCACGATTCCTGTGAGCCCCGGACACAGTCATTAGGGGATAACCCCAAGCTTTAGAGTCCAAGGGTACCAAGTGAAATGTATTCCATATGCAATGTTGTTCACTTCACCAGAGATCCAATCTATTTCAGGTGTCCTCCAGACACTTTCCTCCGAGCAAGTTATTAAAGGGTAAAGGTCTCGTTTCCACCCCGCTGCTAATGTTTACTGGGTAGCACATAGCTGCTGACTGATTTGTTTGTTTCTGCCAGAGTATGAGCCTTGGGGAGGCCTAGAGGTTAAGTCTACAGGATAAGATAAATTAGAAGCCATGAAAGAGTTAACAATATAAGTCACTGCTTTCCAAAATGGCTGTATTAGAGAGCACTGCCACTAGATATGAGTCATAATTCCACAATTTTCTCCACAAAGGATGTGGAGAACATTGCATATAGTCAGGCAGGTGTATAATTCCATCTATAAAGTATTTCATATCTATTTTTTAGAATGGCGACAGCTCTAGGCGATCATCTGGCTCACTACCATTTCTGCGAAGTTGGAGGAGTTAAGAATATTATATAGAAGAAAAAGTGTTGGCTTTCATATTTTAGTATGCTTGCTTGGTTTTTAAAGCTTTAGCAGAATTTGCAAATAAGGATGTATTGATTTAACTTACGGGGCATTATTTATCAAGCATTGTTTTTTAAAATAGCGTTTTTTTATGTGGTATTTACAACAGCAATATTATTAAAGACAAAACCTGCCAAGACTACTGCGACCAACTCCAATTTGGCCCTCCCCTCATCAGTCTATCCCCACTACAATCTGTCCTTAATTCCATGGCTCACCACTGCACATGATCTGCATCACTCTGTAAATCCCTACATTGCCCACCAATAACCTCCAGGTTCCAAATTAAAGCCATCATCAACATCCCTCAATACATCTCCGGGTAAGTCATGAAATACTTTCCCTTAGATCTGTCTTTTACCTCTGCCTCACCTCCTGTCTGATTATTTTCTCTCATTCCCGCTTCCTAGACTTCTTTGGTGTAGCCAACCTGACCTAACTTTCAATATTCACAACCCACCCCTTCCCTTTAATCAGTCCTACTCCCACCTGATACTATTTGCTAGGAATTCACAGGAATTACGAGGTGATGTTGTAGCAAAAACATAATGGAGTTTTAGTAATTCACTGCATATAATGATGGTCTGAGCACAAGCACACTGGATATTGCAGTAATCAAAAGAAGACAGGTGCAAACACAAGCTCTGAGGTAATGCATGAATATAACAATTGATATGGCAATGTGTCAGGATCTTACCTGTCCCCTGTACCAATGCTGTCTATCTCTGACAGCGTGCCGGCTGACACCCAGAAGTGTCAGCATCACCTGACCGCAAGCCAGGAGACGGGGAATTTAAACCCCATTCACTATCTAAACCTGCTCTGATACTGTAGCAGACCCTGGTTCCGTCCCGACATCCCATATGTCTCCTGATTCTGCTACTGCATTGCCCTCCTGTGTACCAGATACCAGCTCTGTTCTGACAATCCATCTGCCTCCTGATTCTGCAACCTCACTGACCACTTGTGTCCCAGACCCTTGCTCCGTCCTGACATTTCATCCGCTTCCTGATTCAACTACCACATTGCTCTCCTGTGTACCAAACTCAGGCTCCGTTCTGACACTCCACCTGTCACCAGTATCTACCTCATTACCATTTGTGTACCAAACCAGGCTCAGTTACTCTCTGATTGCTGCTGTCAATTGCTTCTTACTATCTCCTACTGTGTCCAGTATTGTATGTGGCACCTAGTGGCAGGTCAGAGGACCACGACCTGCAAGTTCTCAGCAGCCTAGTCCAGCCCACCTTGCGGCGATTCTTGGTGAAAACCAGCACCAATCTAGAATAACACGAGGAATCCTACCAGCTTGATACACAATGCAGGAATGCAATACAACATTCTTTGTGGTAATGCAGTAATATAACAAAGTCTTTGTGGCATGCAGGAATATAACACAGTCCTTACTGCAATTTTTCCACAATGAAAATTACCGCAGTCTGTGCAATTGGCCAAAGATACGCAGAGTCTAACATGCACCCACATGGAGGTTTGGTCTTGGCTGCATGGAAAGTGCAGGTCGCGGCTCTCAATGCCAGCCGCTAGCAAGGTAGCTGGAATCACTAGTAGAGGGTAGTAAACAAGCCAGGTTAGAACCAAAACGTGAAATTGAAGTACCAAGAACAAATACATCAGGCAGAAGAATAGACAGGAACAGACCGAAGTCAGAACCTGGATTTCTGAGATTGGATCCGCACCAAAGAGTACAGAGGAACTGAATTACAACACAAGATTAGAGGAGAAGTAATCTAATACTCTGGCACTTCAGTGTCAGAGACTGCCTTATATCGGTAGTCCAATCATGATACCGGCAGTCAGTGATGTCAAACTGACCGCCAATATAATAATTAAACTTGTGTCCCGTTGCCTAGCAAGGGGCGAGCACTACTGGAGCCAGAAGGTATCCATCCCCACGGCAGAGAGGGAGAGCGGGGATGGCGTCTGACAGTAGCCCCCTCTTAAAGATCCATGATCTGCCAAAACTTTACTTTTTTAAGAAAATATTTTATTGAATTTGGCTAAAAGATAAGGAACATGAACCTCTTCAGTATTGACCTAAGACCTTTCTTCGGGAACTTAGCCCTTCCAATCAACTAAGTGAAATTTCCCCTTGAGAACTTTAGAATCCAACAGCTGCTTGATTTACTCTCCAAACTGGGTCTCGATAGGAGAGGGATAAGCAGCCTCTTTAAAGAATCTGTTCAGCACAAGAGGTTTTAACAGGGAAATGTGGGACAGGGAAATGTGTAATACATGGTGAGCTCTAAGAAAAGAGGGTAACTCTAGTTCGAAAGTCACCATATTAATTGCTTGTAAGATGCGGAAGGATCCAATATCATGTGGAAACAATGTTATGATGGGTGTGCGCAGGGCTGTAACTAGGGCTGTGCAAGAGGGGCAACCGCCCAGGATGCTATATCTTAGGTTCATTTGGTTAAAATTGAGGGCTAGGGGAGCGGCAGTTTTCCTTCTCATCCCAGGCTCTAACATTTTCATTAAAGGCTCTGGGCATTCCTCATGGATAACCAAACCCGGACTCCTACTTGAAGTGCCGAAACTGGTCGCCGTTTTTTATCAGCAGCTTTTTTGTAGTGAAGAGATGTGTTCAACAATTTTTCTTGGTTTTGGACCAAATGAGAGAGAAATCACGGACCAGGGACTCAACAGCGGAAACAGAGTTCTTAAAGAAGAAAATTCAGGAAATAGGAAAAAGACAATGAAGAAGGCAGTGAAGCCAGAGGAATGAAGCAGGTGGTTATTGTGGACAAATTCCACCCATACAAGTAAGTCACTCCAGTTATCCTGAGTTTTGTAAGCGTAAACTCTCAGGAATAGCTCTAAGTCTTGATTCACCCTTTCTGTCTGCCTGTTCATCTGGGGATGATATCTGGAAGAGAAGTTGAGATTAATCACCAGTTCTTTACAAAAAGCCCCCCAAAAACAGGAAATTAACTGAATACCCTGGTCCAAAATTATTTACTGAGGACGCCATGAAGGCGGCTGACGATATTCTAAAGGCAGGATGTGGAGAGAATTATAAGAAAATTCAGCCCATGGTAGATGTTCTGCCCAATCATCCTGTAAAAGAGAGGTATAGCATCTTAAATATGCTCCATGATCTGATTAACTCTTTCCGTCTGCCTATTCGTCCATTGATGATATGCAGACAAGTAATTGAGAACAATCCTGAGCAGATTACAGAAACCTTTCCAAAAACGAGCTGTGAATTGTACACCCCTGTTAGACACAATATTTTCAAGGATGCTATGGAACCTCAGGATATGCTGGACAAATAATGAGGATAACATCTCAGCAGTGGAAAAATGAGACAGAGGTATAAAGTCTTGCTTACTAGGTCAATAACTACTCGAATAACAGCATTTACAAACTGGAAAGTTACCTACAAAATCCATGGAAAATGTGTGATCATAGATGTTTAGGCTAGGTACACACTGAAGAATTTTCCGACTGAAGTGTTATCTCAAATTATTGTATCTATGACTAGGTTCGATCAGTCTGGCGATTCATGCATACACACTGACACGATTTACCTTCAGATCTGTGCTCTTCATCTGGCCCTTCATCTGGTCCTCTAGTCTTCGGAGAATGACAGCACAATATTCATTCATTCATTCATTCTTGTCACATTGTCACACTGATTCAAACCGCCTTGTTATAGCTATCCACATGTCCTAACGAATTTTGTCAGCTTCTCTGACTCTGAAATGAAACATTCTGTCTAAGAATGAACAAATTAATTATTCTTTCTATAGAACTCTCACCGGGACATTCATTGCTAGCATCAGCTAAAAAGAACACGCCTCTGTAAAATCTATGGAGATTGTGAGCATGAGTGCATACACACTACATGATCAGTCAGTGATTGGTTGGAAAATATTAAACAGTACGACCAACCAAATGAGCCAACAATCGACACTTTGAAATGACTTTCGACCATTGTGTCACTATACACACTAGACCGACTTACGACCGAACGGTTGTATGTCGGCTGATTTGCCCGATTATTAGACGAAAACGCTCCAGTGTGTACCTACCCTTAGGTACAGGTGATATAGTAAGCAGACCATAGGGAATGTCACGTGGCACACTGTTGGGGGAGCAGTACAAATTCACAAATGTTTTCTCCCCATGTTGGCCACAATAGGGATTTGTAGAGGTCATCTTCCTAATGCCAGGGTGTCCTCAGAGTTTATGATCATAGAATTCTGACTGCACTTGTTTTCGGAAACAATCAGAGACAAACAATAGGTTTTCAGGAGTCTCAGATGGAATCATGTCTTGGTCCTGTCTCAAAGTCTCAGACAGATCTGGTAAAGAAGAGGGCCCATCAAGCTATTCTGCGTATGAGTCTCTTAGCAGTACTGATGTATTCCAGGTATTTATGATCGGTGATAATAATCACTCTGTGATTTACACCCTCCAACCAGTGTCGCCATTCTTCTAGAGCCCAAGCAATTTCTGTCACCATTGAAAAATTATTTATAATTGCATATTAGGCTCAAAAAGGTACAGTCTGTACAGTAGCAGTGCTCTTACCATGTACCTCCTGAGCTGATATGGAGTTTATTGCATTTCACTGCATATATTGATGGTCTGAGCACAAGCACACTGGATGTTGCAGTAAACAAAAGAAGATAATTGCAAACACAGACTCTGAGGTAATGAAGAAATACAACAGTCTTTTTTGCAATGCAGGACTAGAACACATTCCTTACTGCGAACGCCCCGCAGAGTGAGCAATGATACCGCAGTCAATACCTTGGTGATACCTATAGAGCTATATGAATAGCATGCATATGCAAAACCAGATATCAGTAAACAGCAGCCTATAAGTTGCATAGCCAGGTTTCAGGAACCAGGAGACAATAAGTTGAAAAGTTTAGAATCAGGAACCAGGAGACTGTTGAATGCAGAGCTAGGAACTGGTTAACACAAGGTCAGAAGCACACTGGACACAGGACAGGAACCTAGCATGTAATACTATCACTGGCAATGAGTGCTGGATACTAAGAGCTTATAACGTGCAGCCTTCCAATTAGCGCTCAAAGGGAGACACATCTGAACTACATATCAGTTCTGGGTAACAAGCAGAATGTAAAGCAGATGAAAACCTAACACTACTCGCTTTTGGCGTAGGTTGAAAGCTCTCAGGGTAGATGATGATGATTAAAGTGAAAATCTCTAAGGCTCATACATTACCATTGCTTTTAAGTGTCAAGTGTGCACTAAACTACAACAAATCAACATGTAGCATTTACCTGCCTAGCACAATTTAGACAATAACAGCAATTATCTGATTGGATGCTATGGTTTAGTGCAAATTTTGCATCAAACTGCAATATTAGTGATTCTGAAGTGGTTGTCAGTAGACAACAGTTTGCATTTACCTGAAAAGCTTTAAGACCTATCTATATTGTATGTGCTTATAACTAATTAAACAAAATCACATATCACATAGGACTACTTTGAAATTAATGACATTCCCCAACAGGAAATTATGAATTTTTATTTAAACATAATTATGTAATGTCCTTTTAAATAGCCAGTTATAACTTAAATAAAATAATTTGCTGTAGGTATTTTACAGTTTTATTTGTTCGTTGGTGTACTGACAAGTTCATGTGTTTATGTATTTCATTGCATCTTTATCAAATTATACTGTCTGGCTACAGTATTTGTTAACCCACTGATCAAAGGCCAATCTAACACAATCATTTGGAACCTGGAAAAAGGTTGCATTCAAAAATGTGCTTAAATTTGATTAAAGTAAATATCACCATCAATTTTCCTAGAACAAAACAACTAATTTCAGTTCTAGACAACCTGGCAGCTATTGTGAAGAACTTGTTAACATTTCACAAACAAAATTCTGACTATTTAAAAAAAGATGAGATTTGGAATGTTATAGTTGTTAATGAGATATTTAGATGTCTCTACAAAAATATTTAAGAGGCAGCTTAATAAAAAAAATAATCTTCTGAACCAACTAGATTTCCAAATAAGGATATTTTTGTTGTACTAGCCGACATTTTCTTAATAACATTATAATGTAACATTTTTAAGGCAATTTTCTACATTCCCTGTGATTGTTGAGGGGACGTTTTGCTCCCTTGCCAGTCAGACTGGAACCAGGCTGTCACAGATATCTCTGTTTCTAGAAGTATGCCCAGAAGTCATTTTATTCAGCACATAATCATAACACAGCACTCAGCAAAGAGCTGTGCCCCCCATTCGGAAGCTGAACTTTTGCATAAAAGTTGGTATGGAAACCTGGCAATATCAGTGTGATCACCATGGACTTCCTTCATACAGTGGTGACCTTTAGTAGATTATTCCTGCAACACAGCATTACTTGTGTAAAACATATACACTTCCCAGGCGCAAAGATAAACTAGTACAGTGCATTAAACATTAAAATCAATATATTTAATCAAACTGTCCACAGGGGGCTAAAATATCCAGGTCCAGACCTAAGCATATATAATGTATATTATACATAAATTCCTACAGTAAACACTACCATTGGTTTAGTCCAAAATAAATAAAAACTATCTCCAAGGGAAATAAATTTTATATATATATATATATATATATATATATATATATATACATACATACATGAAATTGATGATGGCTAAACATAAAGAGAGTCCAGGAAAAATAGAGTCCAAGAAACAGGCAGTTCCAAAAGAGAGAGAGAGCCGGTCTTAATAAAACAATGTCCTAAAACGTAAAGTGTGTAATCCTAAAAATGGCTTTGATTCATGGTTTAGAATAAATATAATATGTCCACCCACTCGTAGATGGGATCGTGGGTAATAAAACAAGTGTCCGGAAGAAGTAACCAGTCTCCCTAGTGGGGAGATGTCTAAGTAGAACCAAGAGACATTCACAGGTGCTGTCCGGAAACTGCGCATACGGATAGTATTGGGTCGTCAGCTGTAACTCCTGATTATGCTGGAACAGCAAAAAAACAAAAAATGTCCGGTTTAACTGTTGGAACAATCAAAAAACGAATGTCCAAAAGCTGAAAAATGTATGAATGATGTATTCCCCCTACGCGTTTCACCCGATAGGGCTTCTTCAGGGATGTCTTGTACATGTAGTGAAAGTAGCTGAACAATCCTTCTAAAGTGCCTTTTATAGGTAACTAATTCCTCTGATTGATTGCAGACATGCAATGCCCTCTATGAACACTAAATGTAAGCCATAACAACAACTAAATGTCCTAGGTATATGGAGCCATTTTGTAGTGGATAACGTCAGAAAAAAACATCAAATAATAGCAGAAATAATATCCCAAGAAACTGAATGTGATATGCATTCAATATGTGATTGGTGTTTTATTCCAGCATTACTGGTGGTTTGTGTGAGCACCATGCAGAGGAATGGGCAATTATTCTTCTCTTGATCAAGTTATATCAAGTAGCAGAAGATGTGTCTGAACAGGAGAAACAAATATAACATTACTGTATAGCTATCAAAATGACATTCAAGCTTCTGACAGATGCTACAATAACAATAAGCCAGACATCCTAGTTTACAGGCAAGCACCGTTCCACAGGGTTCATCCCACATGAACTTACTAGACTCCGACTCAGACACATAAAGAGAAGAAGGTCAGGTCACCAATGTGGAAATTTCATGCAAGAAATTAAAATGTCACTCAAAGGACGGATAAAAAAGAAAACAAGATCGGATTTCCAGCGGAAAAAAACAACATAGCTGAACTTAACAATAACCTGGAATCTAAAATGGAAGTGGTGGCTCAAATAACATCAGAGCATACTAAATATATAGAGGCATTGAGATAGGAAATTATCTCTCTAAGAGAGAGAGTTCTTCATGTCTATGACCCGAGAAACAAGTCATTACAGGAGCCCAGAGATGTAATAGTAAAGAAGGCATTTTGAAAGTAAAAGAAAGTATCAACTCTATAGAACACAAACCCAGCCGTTTCATGTGAAGACCAAGAACTGCAGCTATTCAATGATCTTACAAATATTACTCTGCAGACTGTCACGAGCCGCGGCGGTACTCACAGCCGCCGCGGCTCGCTTCCTGCCTGCTCCAGTGTCCCGGCCGTCACCATGACGACCGGGACGTCACTTCCCCTTCCTACCCGGCCGTCGCCAAGGCAACGGCCGGACGCCTGTCACATAGCGCTGCGTCCCGGCGCTGTTGGAAGCCGGGCGCATGCGCAAAAGATGACACAGCCTGTGGGCTAATTAGGGGACTAGCCCTGATTGGTCGGGTGCTATGTTTCTCATTAGTCTGCAGGGGTGCATGTAAGTTTTGATTGGGCCAACTATGTATTTAAGGCAATGAGGCCTGCTGCCTCATTGCCAGTTATAGCGTTCTGTCCTCAGTCCTGCTGCCTGCTTGTACTATCCATTTAGGTTCCTGTTACCTTAGATTTGACCACCCGTGTTTGACCCCTGCTTGTTATTGGACCTTTGACCCTTCTCTTCTGACCTTGACCTTTGCCTGGAATTCGGATTTCGCTTCTCTGCCTGTGAGTTTGACCCTTTGCTTGCCCTTGGATATTGCTTCTGTGCCTGTGACCTTTGGACCTTGGATTTCTCTTATACTACAGTCCACCAATCACTCCACTTCTGCGAAACTCCTTTAAGTCAGTATACGCTACTCGACCCTCAGTCGGCCCGCAGCCCAGTCTGTCCCCACCACTAGGGGCTCCAGCGAACACCTGGCCTTCTGAGTAGTTCCCGAGTTTCACTGTACTGACTTGGGAGTTCCTAACATTATAACCGGCCAGGAAGATTGGTATCGTACGGCCATGGACGGAGAGGAGTCGAATCTGTCTCCAGCCCAGATTCTGGCTAACCAGATACAGGCGGTTTCCCAAGTGGTGCAGGCTTTATCCCAGCGCCTGGCAGTCCAAGAAGAGGCTTCCAGAGGCCGGCAGCCCCAGCAAGTTCCCGCTGGTGACACACAGGAGCCTAAGATGAATTTGCCTGACCGATTCTCTGGAAGCAGGCCAGCCTTCCGCAATTTCAAAGAGAGCTGCAAGTTGTACTTTCGTCTGAAACCACGTTCCTCTGGTTCCGAACAACAGAGGGTAGGGATCATCATCTCATTACTCCAGGGCGACCCTCAGTCTTGGGCCTTCTCCTTGCCTTCCACAAGTCCAGCCTTACAGTCTGTGGATGCCTTTTTTCAAGCGCTGGGGTTATTATACGATGACCCGGACAGGGTAGCCTCAGCTGAGGCTCATCTCCATGCGCTAAGGCAGGGACGTCGCTCAGCGGAAGAGTATTGTGCGGAGTTTCGGCGATGGTCCACTGATAGCGCTTGGAACGACCCAGCATTGCGAAGTCAATTCCGCTTAGTACTTACCGAGCAAATTAAGGACTCCTTAGTCCAGTATCCGATATCCGACATGCTGGAGAACTTGATGCAACTTGTCATAAAAATTGATCGTCGGATCAGAGAGAGGAAGGCTGAACGGGAGTCCTCTGCCCGATTCCTCTGAAGCCATGCAATTGGGCGCTTAACGCTTGCCTCCGGAGGAGGGCTCCAGAAGACGCTCACTAGGCCTGTGTATGTATTGTGGTCAGCCAGGCCACTTAGTTCGCTCATGTCCCAATAAGCCGGGAAACTCCAAAGCCTAAGTGCAGGTAAAGAGGTGCGCTTGGGTCTTCAGATTACCTCTTCAGAAAACTCTTTATTAGTCCCTGGACGTTTAACTTTCCGTGGGAGATCCATGGACCTGAAAGCTTTTCTTGACAGTGGTGCGGCTGGTAATTTCCTGGATAAACATTTGGCTCAGACGCTTGATATTCCCCATATCAGGTTAGGATCAAGCATCACCACGTGTGGTTTGGATGGTAACCCCTTGCCTGGGGGAAGGATTCTCGCTAGGACTCCAATGGTTCGGTTGACTGTAGGAGTTCTCCATACAGAGGAGCTCTCCTTCTATCTTATTAGTTGTCCCTCTGCTCCTTTGATATTGGGGTATCCCTGGCTTCGCAATCACAATCCCCTTATCAACTGGAAAAGTGGAGAGATTACTCGTTGGAGTCCCGAGTGTTCCACGTCTTGCTTGACCCTGCCGCTTAGAATCTTACAGCCTAGTCCAGACTTGTTGCCGGTACCCTACCAGGACTTCTCTGATGTGTTCTGCAAAAGAAAAGCTGATTCCATTCCACCACATCGAGAGTATGACTGCGCCATTGATTTAGTCCCGGGTTCCAAGTTGCCCAAAGGGCGGTTATACTCCTTGTCCATTCCAGAGACTCAGGCCATGGAGCTATACGTGGAGGAAAACCTGAAAAAAGGATTCATACGTCCTTCTAAATCTCCCGTAGGCGCAGGTTGTTTTTTCGTGTCAAAAAAAGATGGCACTCTTAGACCATGCATCGATTTCCGTGGACTGAATAACATCACTATTAAGAATATGTACCCGTTACCATTGATTTCGGTGTTGTTTGATCAATTAAAATGTGTCACTATATTCTCGAAGATTGACCTCAGAGGGGCGTACACTCTTATTCGAATCAAGAAAGGGGATGAATGGAAGACTGCCTTCAATACCCAGTCGGGACATTATGAATATCTTGTGATGCCATTCGGGTTATGCAACGCTCCGGCGGTTTTCCAGGACCTGATCAACGACGTTTTACGAGAGTTCTGGGTAAAACAGTAGTTGTGTTTCTGGATGATATTTTAATCTACTCGGAGTCTTTACTTCAGCACCGTCAGCATGTTCGCCAAGTTCTGCTGAAATTGCGGGAACATCACCTTTATGCAAAAAGGGAGAAATGAGAATTTGAGGTGGGCACCGTGTCATTCCTGGGATATATCATCTCCTCAACAGGATTCGCCATGGACCCTGCCAAAGTTCGAGCAATCCAGGATTGGGTCCTCCCTACTAATCTGAAGGCGATCCAGAGGTTCCTCGGATTCGCGAATTATTACCGTAGGTTTATTGACTCTTTTTCCTCATTAGTGGCTCCTATCACCGCTCTCACTCGAAAGGGAGCTAACCCAGCGAAGTGGCCTTCGGAGGCATTGGCGAGTTTCTCGGCACTCAAAGCCGCGTTCATTTCTGCTCCAGTGCTGAGACATCCTGATCCGGAACTTCCGTTCATTGTAGAGGTGGACGCTTCTGATATCAGTGCGGGCGCTATCCTTTCTCAAAAAGACCCAAGGAGCAAAAAATTACATCCTTGTGCATTCTTTTCTAAAAAATTTCTAGCGGCCGAATGTAATTATGATGTCGGCAATCGTGAATTGTTGGCCATTAAGTTGGCACTGGAGGAATGGCGGCATTGGTTAGAGGGAGCTACCCATACCATCACCATATTCACGGACCATAAAAACCTCCAATACATTCAGACCGCTAAAACTCTGAATCCTAGGCAGGCCCGCTGGGCCTTATTTTTCACCAGATTTAACTTCATTATCACATACCGTCCAGGTTCTAAAAATACTAAGGCCGATTCCTTGTCCCGAAGTTTTTTGGCCCATCATCCTCAGTCTCCGGACCCGTTGTCTATTGTTCCTACAACTGCTGTTCATCTTGGTCTCACCCAGGACCTAGGAGCAACCATCCGGCGCTTCCAGAGAATCGCTCCAGTTCAGACACCGGTCAACAAATTATTTGTCCCCGTCCATTTAAGGAAATCTGTTCTCATTGAAGGCCACAACAACTGCTCTGCTGGCCATCCGGGAATCCGTAGGACTATTAAGGTTCTTTCTCGTTGGTTGTGGTGGCCCACCTTGTCAAACGATGTGGAGAATTATGTTCGGGCTTGTCCTGAGTGTGCTAAAAACAAGACCGATAGGAACCGTCCTTCTGGGCTATTGTTACCTTTGCCGGCACCAAGCAGACCTTGGACCCATCTGTCGATGGATTTCATTGTTGACCTACCAGTATCCGCAGGACATAACACCATCCTGGTAGTTGTCGATCGGTTCAGTAAGATGGCACATTTTATATCTTTGCCCAAGCTACCGGATGCCAGGACCCTGGCCACCTTGTTTTTGACGCAAATTTTTCGTCTTCATGGGACTCCTGAAGATATAGTATCAGATCGAGGATCCCAGTTTATTGCCCGGTTTTGGAAAGCCTTTTGTAAGTCCATCGGGATCTCTATCAGTCTGTCTTCAGCATATCATCCTCAGTCGAATGGACAGACAGAGAGGACGAACCAAGCTCTGGAACAGTTTTTGCGCATTTATGTGTCTAAATTTCACGATAATTGGTCCTCTCTCCTGCCCTGGGCAGAATTTGCGTACAATAATTCTTGCCATTCCACTATTCACACGTCCCCGTTTTTCTGCAACTTCGGGTTTCACCCAAAATCCAATTCATTTTCTACTACTGTTCCCTGTGGAGATTCCGGAACACCTGCTTTTACGGCCAGGCTAAGGTCCGTTTTGAAAAAGGTGCACGCTGCACTAGGTCAAGCTTCCCGAAAATCCAAGATCTTCGCTGACCGTCACCGTAGACCCTGTTCATTGAAAGTGGGGGATCACATTTGGTTATCCACACGGAACATCAAGTTGCAGCAACCTTGTAGGAAGCTGGGGCCCCGATACATCGGACCGTTTCCAATTGAGAGGAAAATTAATCCAGTGGCATTTAGATTGCAACTACCCACTTCCTTAAAAATACCTGCGACTTTTCATTGTTCACTTCTGAAGAAAGTCGCTGCTCCCAGCAAGTTTAATCGGTCTCTCTCTAACAGGCCCAGGCCTCTGATGGTGAACGGGGACCACGAATATGCTATTGAAAAAATCCTTGATTCTAGGAGGGCTCAGGGTCAAGTCCAATTCCTCGTTCATTGGAAGGGTTATGGCCCTGAGGAGCGTTCTTGGATACCGCAGAGACGTCTGCATGCTGGAAGACTCATTAAAGAATTTTTTAGGAAGTTTCCCACTAAGCCTGGATGTCGGGGTTCCTTAACCCCTCCTCAAGGGGGGGGTACTGTCACGAGCCGCGGCGGTACTCACAGCCGCCGCGGCTCGCTTCCTGCCTGCTCCAGTATCCCGGCCGTCACCATGACGACCGGGACATCGCTTACCCTTCCTACCCAGCCGTCGCCAAGGCAACGGCCGGACGCCTGTCACATAGCGCTGCGTCCCGGCGCTGTTGGAAGCCGGGCGCATGCGCAAAAGATGACACAGCCTGTGGGCTAATTAGGGGACTAGTTACAGGCATTAGCCTGCATCTGTGTGCACCTATCAGGGACTAGCCCTGATTGGTCGGGTGCTATGTTTCTCATTAGTCTGCAGGGGTGCATGTAAGTTTTGATTGGGCCAACTATGTATTTAAGGCAATGAGGCCTGCTGCCTCATTGCCAGTTATAGCGTTCTGTCCTCAGTCCTGCTGCCTGCTTGTACTATCCATTTAGGTTCCTGTTACCTTAGATTTGACCACCCGTGTTTGACCCCTGCTTGTTATTGGACCTTTGACCCTTCTCTTCTGACCTTGACCTTTGCCTGGAATTCGGATTTCGCTTCTCTGCCTGTGAGTTTGACCCTTTGCTTGCCCTTGGATATTGCTTCTGTGCCTGTGACCTTTGAACCTTGGATTTCTCTTATACTACAGTCCACCAATCACTCCACTTCTGGGAAACTCCTTTAAGTCAGTATACGCTACTCGACCCTCAGTCGGCCCGCAGCCCAGTCTGTCCCCACCACTAGGGGCTCCAGCGAACACCTGGCCTTCTGAGTAGTTCCCGAGTTTCACTGTACTGACTTGGGAGTTCCTAACACAGACAAAGGAAAATAATTTCTTTCTACTATTCTGAGAAACCACAGGATCAACTATAAAAGGGGATTTCTAGTCAGACTTACTGCTTCCAGAAATGAAGTTTGAGTGGTTGTTATGCATCTTGAAGATATAAATATCTTCCTACAAAAACTAGGTTTCCAAAAGAAACCAGTTACTACCTCCTAGTCACATAAAGGAGATCCAGGTAGGTTCCAAAAACAATGGACTACAGTACGCCATCAAACAACTAAAGATCTTCCCTGTCTATGCAGAACAATCCTGCATAATGAGAAAATTGTCACGGATATATATAAAACTTATCTTTAAGAGTGTGATGTTGCTGGCAGCTCCCAGGAAACAACCACTTGGCTTGGGTGGCTATCAGAGATATACCATGTGTACACCATGTGAGAAAAATATGAGGAGTCAGAAGTAGACCCACAAGATTCTAACATGCCAGTTATAGTACCAAATCCTTCATTAGTACAGATTTCAAAATGTATACAAAGATTAAAGCCAACAGGCTAAGGGGTCTATTTATTAAAGTGCGATCAGCCATTAAAATCGGAGAAAACAGCAGTTTTCTTCCTAAAATGGTCATCGCACAATTTCTGAAGGGTTTATACCAGGAGAAAGCAAAGATTCTGATCTCTTTGCCAGCCACTGGTGGTCCATTCATCATCAGCATATTTAAGGCACCTGACCCTGCAGTCAGGTGCCTGTTCTTTGTATGTCAGACCTTAACCATGTTAAGACGTGCTCCTTTACTCCTGCTACTTCAGCTCAGCTCGCTGTTCCAGTGTCTCCTCGGTTGCTGTTCAGTGTCACTTCTGCAACAAACACCTTCAGCTTGCTGTTCCAGTGTCTCATCGGTTGCTGTTCAGTGTCACTCATCCACAACTACTGCCTCCTCATGTTCAGCTCGCAGTCCCAGTGATTCTTTGGTTGCTGTTCAGTGCCACTCATCCACAACAATCATCTCGTGTTCAGCCCCACTGTTCCAGTGACTCTTTGGTTGCCGCTCAGTGCCACCCATCCACAACTATCACCTCCTTGTCTTCAGTACGCTGTCCCAGGGATTTCTTGGTTGCTGTTTGGCACTTCTCGTCCACAGCTATCCTCTACTCAAGTCCAGCCTTTTGCTCTGCTGTACCTCTCTGCAGGGTTTCACCTGTTCCTCTACTCTTCATACAGGTCTAGCCTAATACTCTCTCAGAGGGCCGCAACTTGAGGGGCAGAGGCTGCAAAGCCCAGACCTCCTTGCGGGGGCTCCTGGTGAAGACAACCTGTCCCGTTAGATTCCGCGCCTCTGGGTAGAGTAAAGCCAAGTTAGGCAGATTCAGGGATCCTATATTTCTGCTCTGACCATGACATTAAGCTTATCTCAGAATAGCCTTTACTTCTATTTTTCAATGGGATCCAGCTGAAGCCTCTCCGGCTTTGCTGGATCTCTCATAGCACATCCTCCTTTCATCGGCAGCGGTAGGCTGCCTGTTGTCACGGTTCAATGTGGAGGCCACTTACTGGTATTGGCACAGCTAACCCTGAGGCGCAGAGTCTAAATGCACTTCTGGTCTTCACCAGAGACCCCCGCAAGGAAGTTTGGAATTAGCTGCAGGAGTACGCAGGTCGCGGCCCTCAAGGTTAGCCACCAGTGAAGTGGTGCAGGTAGCGGTGCTGTACTGACCGAAGATAGGCAGTTATAGGAGTCAGGCTGAAGCGTAGTGAAGCGATCCGAGGTCAAACCGAGCTGGCTGCGAGGTAGAGGAGACAGGCAATAGCGAGGTCAAACGGTCCAGGGTCAAAGCCAACGAGGAGGATAAAGCCCAAGGGAGATCCAGAGGGAGAGTCAAGCAAGCCGGGTCAGGAGCCAGAAGGTCAATCCAAGAAGAGCAGAACTCTAGGAAATGCTGGAGCAGGGGAACCATACCACGATACTCTGGCATCCTAGTGATGCCAGAGACTTCCTGAAATAGTAGGCGGCAAACCCGTATTGGAGAACGGGGGTCAGGTGAGCAGAATAGCGTCCGGACCCTCGCGCATGCGCCCAGCCGCCGGAACTTCATTCGTCCCTTTGCCTAGCAACGGGACATGGGGGATCGGAAACAGGCGCCCGTCCTCGGCACCGAGTGAAGGTGCGGGGACGGCGCCTGACACCTGTAAATAGTAAAAACAGTTTGTGCTGGAGGAAGGACTTTACTGGAGCTCCCACAGCAGCCCCATCATGATAAATTACAGTGGTGCAATTTACAGCCATGAATAATAAACAGATTCCTATATACTTTACTGACCTCTACATTCAATTCATCTAATCCATGTTGCTAAAAACAACCAATTTACATGCTATTACTACTTCTGGATACAGAAAAGGTATTTGCTTGCTTTGCTTGTCCTTTCATCTTTTATGGCCCCTTTCTTACTGGCATCATGGTCCTATATTCCCATCCATAAGCATTCCTCAAAATTCCAGGCTATTCCACTATAACGATTCAAAGAATCCAGCACAGATCAACCTCAAAACAGATGAACACATATAGAGCCTCAATATGCAGAGCCCTTTACTTCTCCTATTCACTTTCCTGTCCATGTTGTGGCAGAATGCAGCTCAGATTCATCATACCTTACATGCTGAGAAGTGACCTGGATATGTGATACCCTGTGTGGTGTTATATAAAGTAATACGTTGAAGTTGCACCTTACCGGTACAAGATAATTCTCTTCCAGGTTTCAATACTCCGGATTTTCTATGTACCACAGAGGTAAGGAGATTTATCCACAGACATTTAAGATGACAAAAGTGTATTCTGAATAGAGATGCTCACTGACCCCCGTGTTTTGGTTTTGTTTTTGTATCTGGATTACCTTCGTGTTTTGGTTTTGTTTGGTTTTGTTTTGCTATTTTGATTAAATATCAATGTTTTTGGGCCTAAAATAACCAAATTTAGTGCTCCACCTGTTTCTCGGATAAGTAATGTAATTGTAAAGCTAATAAATTATCCAAAAAACAGTTTCATTCCTGGTTGGCCTTCATTAATTCTACACACAAACCAGATTGTCTTCCTCTCCATCTATGAATATTGGCAATGCAGCCATCGTCTTTGGATGTATATTGCACCCTACACTTATACTTAAATATGTAAATAAATGGAAAAAGGCAGTTTGGTTTCTGTCTCTCTAGGCCCCCCTCCAGTTGTTGAAAATACCAAAAAATTCAGCCGTTATAGACTGTACAATATTAATAGAAATGGACAAAGGCAGTTTGGTTTCTGTCTCTATAGGCCCCTCTGCATTTGTAGAAAATACTAAAAAATTCAGCCGTTATAGACTGTACAATATTAATTGAAATGAAGAAAGCCAGTTTGGTTTCTGTCTCTCTAGGCCCCTCTCCAGTTCTATAAAATACCAAAAAATTCAGTCGTTATAGACTGTACAATATTAATTGAAATGGAGAAAGCCAGTTTGGTTTCTGTCTTTCTAGGCCCCCCTCCAGTTCTATAAAATACCAAAAAATTCAGCCGTTATAGACTGTACAATATTAATTGAAATGGAGAAAGACAGTTTGGTTTCTGTCTCTATAGGCCCCCCTCCACTTGTATAAAATACCAAAAAATTCAGCCGTTATAGACTGTACAATATTAAGAGAAATGAACAAAGCCAGTTTGGGGTCACTCTGTGTATGACACAATACCCTTAAGGAGAAATTGCCCAAACAGCAGCCTTTCAAGACGGTACATGATATGGAAATGGTGCAAGTCCCTTTCCGCTTAGGGGTAGATTGCACCCTACACTTACATAGAAAGTTTTAAAAAGATGTTATCGTCATCATCTTCAGCTTCATCCTCACCCATCAGTGTGTATGTCATCATCACAGACTATCAATTCATCGCCGCTTGAATCCTCCATTAGAGAACAGTCATTGCTTAGATGTCTTGGATGGTGAAGGCCTTCCTCGTGGAAGATGTAGTTCATTTTTATAAACATCATTTTCTCCGCATTTTTTGGAAGTAACCTTCTACGGCGATCACTGACTAAGTTCCTGGCTGTGCTGAACACTCGTTCAGAGTACACACTGGAGGGTGGGCAGCTTAAGTATTGCAAAGCAACTTTGTACATGGGTTTCCAAATGGCCTGCTTTTCTTCCCAGTAAGGAAAGGGACTGTCTGACATTTCCATATCAATTACCTCTTGAAAGTAATCCTCCACCATCCTTTGCATGTTAATACTCGTATTGGATGGAGTTATGGGCAAGGTCACACATTTTTTGGAAAAAGCCTTCAAACCAGCCCAGGTGGTAAATGTACTAACATGCGGGTTCTTCAACACCCGTGAGTTCAGCGTCTTCGGCGATTAAACTTAAAGCGGCGCTGCCTTGTAAAGGGAAACTTCCCTTTACAAAGCAGCGCCGCTTTACATTTAATCGCTGAAGACGCTGAACTCGCGGGTGTGGAAGAACCCGCATGTTAATACATTTACCCCCAGATGTTAAACTGTTCTGGTCTGCCCTCTGCGTCCTCCTTGCTTTTTTTTAGGAAAATTTAATTTTTTACGAGCAGCAGCTGCTTGAGAAACTGAAGGAGGACACGTCGTCAAGCCAAGGCCCAGTTCAGCGGACAACTTGCTAAGCAATAGCTCCTTGCAAAAGTTCACATCTCGTTCATTTTGAAGCAAAGACTCAATGTAGGTCTTAAACCTTGGATCAAGCACAGTGGCCAAAACGTACTGATCCGAGCTCAAGATCTTAATAATTAGAGGATCATTGTGAAGCAAACTAAGTACTTGATCGACAAGGCCAACATACTTTGCGGAATTGCTTGCTTTCATCTCCTCCCTCAGTTTCTCAAGCTGCTTTTCCAATAGTCTAATTAAAGGAATGACTTGGCTCAAACTAGCAGAATCTGCACTCACTTCACACGTCACAACTTCAAATGGTTTCAGCACCTTGCACAGCACTAAAAGGATCCCCCACTGTGCAAGACTGAAATACATGCCCCCTCCTTTCCCAATGTCATGGCTTGTGCAATACGCTTGGATGGCTTAGCGCTGTTCCTCCATCCTCTGCAGCATGTACAGGGTGGAATTCCACCTAGTTACCACTTCATGCTTAAGTTGGTGGCAGGGCAAGTTAAACTGCTCTTGGAGTTGCTGCAATCTCCTACATGGTGTGGTCGAATGCCTGAAATGGCCTGAAATCTTACGGGCCACCGAAAGCATCTCCTGCACCTCACGGTTAGTTCGTAGGAAGCTCTGCACCACCAAGTTGATGGTGTGAGCAAAATGTGCTGGAAATCACCCAGCTGTAATGCTCACACTATATTGTTGACGTTATCAGAAATGACATATCCTGGGGAGAGTCCAAGTGGTAAAAGCCATGTATCAATCACACCTCTTAGTTTGCGTAACAAATTGTCAGCTGTATGCCTGTTAGTGAAGCCGGTGATACAAAGAGTGGCCTGCCTGTGACAAATGTTACGTAGTGGTGTACATGCTGTTGCTGTTCCTGCTGGTGAAGGTGAATGACCAACCCAGTGGGCTGTCACAGTCATATAGTCTTTGGTTTGACCACTTCCACTTGCCCACATATCTGTGGTTAAGTGGGCAGAATGGCATTTTTCAGCGCAATCTCTACATTTGTACACACTTTTTGGTATAGTTGTGGAATAATTTACGGGAAAAATAATGTAGCGATGGAATTCTGTAACGCGGGCACAAAACCTCAAATAACTGTGAAAAACCAGCTGCATTTATTGTGGATATTGGACGCAGATCTAACACTAACATGGCAGCCATGGCGTCTGTGATTCGCTTGGCGACTGGGTGACTGCTGTCATATTTGCTTCCCCTAACAAATGATTGTTTCACAGTTAATTGTTGAAATGTAGGACTGCTCTTTTTCTTCGCCTTCCTCTGGGCTGACGATTCACCCCCAGCAGCAGCAACAGCAGCAGCAGTGGGACTAACGCTTTTTTCAGAGGAATCAATAATAGTGCAGGAGTCATCCAGCCTTAATAATTGGGATGCGGGGCTAACTCCGAGCGCTACTGAGGATATTGATGAGGATGGTGTGGTGGGTGTATTTTGTAGCCGTCGGGATGTCGATGAGCGGAGGGTCCTAGCTGATGATGGAGTGCTTGTAATTTTTTTGGAAGGACTTTCAGCTTTTCCCAACACTTTGCCATGAACTCTTGTCAAATGGCGTAACATAGACAAAGTTCCAAGATGGTTAAGGTCCCTCCCTCGACTGACTGTGGCTTGACATACACTACAAATGGCTATACAGTTGTTGTCTGGATTGGGGTAGAAATAATTCCACATAAGAAGGGGATTTTTTGGTTTTATGGCCTGGCACGACAATGGCCTTTTTCTTGTCACGTGCCAGAACTGCTACCACTGGTGCAGGACTGACACCAACAACCTCATCCTCATCAACATCCTCATTAGCGCCCTCATCACCTCCACAAATCTCCCCCTCGTCCTCTTCTATTTCCAAAGTGGCATCCTCAATTTGTGTATCACCGGCTACACTCGGGCTGTTCAGGCACACATCAGCAGAACTGCTGAAAGGGTCCCTCTTTATGGGTACACTAACAGAATGCTCATGATTAGACATCCCACTGTTGGATGGACTCTCCACAGGGATTGGTGTCATTTGTGATTCAGAGCAAACATTATCCTCTAATGCCTTACTGTTATCTTGCAGCTTGGCTTTGACGCGTAATAGTAGTTGTGCACCACTTGTAGGCTCGGCAACATTTTTTGATCTGCCACTAATAGACAAAGGTGAAGGCCTCATTCTCTCTTTGCCACTGCGTGTATAGAATGGCATGTTGGCAATTTTTTTTTTTATCAGCACTTAACTTTTCCTCAGTTACACTTCTTTTGCGCTTCAACATGGTAAATTTTTTTCAGGTGTGTGTTTTTTTGACTGATTTCAAAAGACTGTGTAGTTTGACATCACCTTTCCCAGATGACGTACTGGGAACACTACCATCAGGACTGGTGACAGAACTTGGTTGCTGATTTTGCTCATATGTGGACTGCTTAGAATCCATTATGAGCCCATCGCACTTGTAGTGCTACAAATTGTTTTAGATACTGCTGACAAATATGACTTTTGACAGCCACAAAAATTAATGCAAAAGAATGGGGGACACCCCAAAAGCACTTGGGAGTGCTAAAAATTATTTTTCAGACTGCTGACAAACAGGACTTTTGACAGCCAGAAATATTAATGCAAAAGAATGGGGGACACCCGAAAAGCACTTGAGATTTGTCAATACAACTAAAAGACCCACATCATATATTTCAATAACTTACAAATTGCTTTTTAAGGCTAAATAAACCGGTGATCTTTTGGATTACACAGTCTCTTTCCACTACTGAGAATACAAGTTCTTTTATTTCCATCAAAAAATGTTTATATTATTAGATCGTTGGACTTTATGAAAAGTCACTTTATTAATTAGTTGGAGACCTTCACAAGAAGAGTTTGGTAAAACACTGTTTCTGTAGTTTTCCTGGAAAACTAATTCTTTTTATAATAATATTTTTTCAGCTTCCATGGCATAGGCACAGGCTCTGTCGTGTGCATAGACCTCTCTTTCGTAGTAATTGTCAGTACTTTCCTTTTTACTCACTCATCTCTTTTTCTCACTTCTTCTCTTCTTCCACTGTCTTCCCTTTTTATCTGCTTATATATCACTTTGTCCAATTTCCATTCTGTCCCTATCTTTTCGCTCTCAGTTTAACCAGACCCAGGGATCTCTCTCACCGGTCCTGTGTATCGCACACTCTCCCTCTCTCACCACTCGGCAACCACCAAATAACTCTCAAATGTCACTTCTCCCTGCAGGAGTACCTGTCCAAGTAGGGAATCGCCCACCTGAAAGGGCCATGGGAGAACTTGGTCTGGCCAGAAGGCCGGTAGCTTGAAAGCCTGGAACAAGTGCCCCTGGAGTGGTGACCCAGGGTGCCTGAAGTCACTTGGGGACTGGTCACCCTCACTTGAAATTAAGGCACATTGCACAAATTCCACCTTTAAGCTCACTCACTTCCTTTGCCCTGGCCTTCTGGCTTGGCAGGAAAAATTTTTACATCTCAGCTGGAAGGCTGGGGCTGTCTAGCACGGTCACTATTTATTTTTCTACACTGTTTGTTCTTTGACTTTTTTATATGTTTTTTTTCAATGGATTGGAGAAGGTACGGGTGCCCTTATGGGTCCGATCCCCTAAGATCTAGGGGGGGTGGTGTGGTCCTAGTGGCTCCCACCTCCCTGAACCATCTGAGGTCTCCCCTTAGGGGAGGCAGAAGATTTTGGTGCCAAGGGGAAAGCCTCGGCGGAACCCTTGGCAAAAGGGACCCTCCTAGCCTTGCGGCGAAGGGGGTCTGAAGACCCTTGCTCCCCTAAGGGGCCTTCTGGCACTGGGGGGTCGGGGATAAAGGGACCCTTCCTCTTTTGAGGAGGGTCTGAAAGCGTACCCTTGAGCACGTTTTTTATGTGTTTTTCACTTATTTTTATTTATAAACACAATTAACAAATGTAACCACAGCCAACCAAGCAGGTAGATGAATATAGCTATGTGTATACACCTATATTTATATATGTTTATACATAAAGCCAGCCTGGAGTACTCAGGTTTTGGGGTCTCACGGGTATACAGCCTGATACTAAAGAATAACTCTGGTATTGCTATTGCGGAACTCTTTCTAAATTCATAAGCAAAAACTATTCACATTTGTAAAATATGCACTAAACTCTGTTACTACTAGGGTCAAAGTAGTGACTATGTTTAAAGCTATTAATAGCCAGCACACATTACATACAATCAGTAACAGAACTGTTGCAGTCATACACACGGCTGTGTTGTTGCTCCAAGTTCCCAGCAAACACATATTTACTCCTTCAAGTAACATCAAGCCATATGTTGTCTAGCTCTAATATACAGCGTCACTACATTACCCTCCTCCTATTCCCACTGATGTCTGTCTCACCTCCCCCACGTTAAATAAAACTTGCGGAATTTGAATTGCTCGCCGCAGAGCCTGACGGGAAATGTAGTCTTTTATCTGTATTGTAGACTGTCCCTCCTCAGGCTTGGTAGATCCGGGCATCGCAGACCAGGAAATCGGGTCGGCTGGTCCCCGTCTGAAGGTAAGCATCGCCCGCTGGGACTGGGGCGGTACAATTAATAATCATTTGATGGGGGAAGTCGAGTCGGTTGCACAGGGCTAGGGTCAGTCCGTGATATATGGTTTTGTTTCCATTATCTCACTAGCTGCTGCCGGAGACACTTCATTCATACATCCCTATTGTGTAGGCTGGTGGAGCAGCAAAGTGCATTTATAGCTGTCCTTGTACACTGATCAGTTCTTAGCTATCAATGGGATTATTGGGTTATAGGGTTAACAACAGGGCCGGACAGTATTTTATCATATACTGAGTGTATGATGGGCTGCTATTGTTATACCAGATCAGATGTGATATTGTCATTTATTTGTATAGTACCAACATGTTGTTTAGTGCTGTACAGTCAGATAACGTTTATTCATTTACAATGTTCATTCCCCTGTCCCAGTGGAGCTTGCAATCTAATCCCATCCCACAGGCGCATAAACACTCATGCTAGCGGTAATTTAATGAGATGCTAACTAACCTAATAGTGTATTTTTGAACAATCTATAGTTCTCCACGTTCAGTTGAAAAAAAGCAATAAAAAAAACAGGGTATAAATATGCTTCTGGTACAGATCTGCATGTATCTTTCTGCTTTTCTTATGGTCACAATTGCGGCTTTTTTAGTGAATACAATTGCGCCCAACTCTGCATCAGCCCCATACTATAGATTGTAAACTTGCGAGCAGGGTTCTCTTACCTCTCTGTCTGTATGCATTACCTAGTATTGTCTTATTAATGTTTGTTCCCAATTGTAAAGCGCTACGGAATTTGCTGGCGCTATATAAATAAATGTTGATGATAGTGGTTTGGGGAGAGTCATTATTTAATGCTTAAATTATCTGTTCATATGTCGTTGTGTAGGGACCACTTTTGTAAACCGGCCCCATGAATGTTGAACCAGAAGTCAATAGAAATCATTACTTTACTTTTACAATTTAAGTAAAGGGCCCTTGTTTTCTTCTGGTTTGTGATTCAGCAGTTATGTTGTTAGTTTGAATTTACAGTAATTGGACCGGTTTTTTTTTCTAGGCTCTTTCAGCTCCAACCCTTTAGGAATATACATACAATAAAGCAGTTGATAGTGCAGGCCTCAGTGGCGGATCCAGGGGGACAGCAATCGCCCCCCTTAGCAGGGGCTTGCTGCTGGCGGCTGCACAGTATGTGCAGGTCCGCTCGGCAGTGACAGGCAGGGACAATGTGCTGCCCGCCCGCTCTGATTGTGTTACTAATGATCTCCTACCAGCCAAATCCAAGGGTCACTACTCCATACTCATCCTCCTCGACCTCTCCGCGGCCTTCGACACCGTGGACCATCCCCTCCTGCTGCATACTCTTCTCTCTCTCGGCCTTTCTGGCTCTGTTCATGCCTGGTTCACTTCATACCTTGCTAACCGCTCCTTCTCTGTATCCACGTCTGGTTCTTCCTCCACCCCCTCCCCTCTCCCTGTTGGAGTCCCTCAGGGCTCTGTTCTTGGCCCTTTACTCTTTTCGCTCTATACTTCCTCCCTTGGAGCTCTCATCTCTTCATTCGGTCTTCAGTATCACCTATATGCTGACTATATTCAACTCTACTTCTCTTCTCCTGATCTTTCCTCCTCCCTCCTCTCTCGTATAACTTACTGCCTCTCAGCCATCTCCTCCTGGATGTCTTCACGCTTTCTTAAAATTAACATCTCCAAAACTGAACTCATTGTCTTTCCCCCACCCAGATGCCCTTCCCACCATGACCTCTCTATCGTTGTTAACAACTCCACTATCTCCTCTGTCACCCAACTCCGCTGCCTAGGAGTCACTCTTGACTCCTCTCTCTCTTTTGCCCCCCACATTCAATCCCTTGCCCAAGCCTGTCGCTTCCAACTCTGTAACATTGCCCGCATCCGTCCTTTCCTCTCTCAAGATGCCACCAAAACTGTCATCCATGCTCTCATCATCTCCCGCCTCGACTACTGCAATCTCCTCCTTACTGGCCTCCCCTACTCCCACCTCGCCCCCCTCCGCTCTATACTTAATGTGGCTGCGAGACTCATCTTCCTCACACGCCGCTCCTCCTCTGCCTCCCCTCTCTGTCTTGCCTTACACTGACTCCCCTTCCCCTACAGAATCCTTTTCAAACTCCTCACCACCACCTACAAGGCTCTCTCCCACTCTACTGCCCCTTATATCTCTAACCTCCTCTCCATCCACACTCCCGCCTGCTCCCTGCGCTCAGCCAATGATCGCCGCCTCTCCTCCACTCTGATTACTTCTTCCCACTCTAGAATACAAGACTTCTCCCGAGCTGCCCCCCTTCACTGGAACGACCCCCCTCGCTCCATCCGTCTCTCACCCAATCTGTGCTCCTTCAAGCGGGCACTTAAAACTCACCTGTTCCTTAAGGCCTACCAACCATCCACTTAACCTCTCACCTCTTCTGGTTCTCACTGGCTCCTTTTTCTCTCCCCTTTGCTTCACTGGCTCCCTCTTGTGCCTGATTTTGTCTACCCTCCCTTAGGATGTAAGCTCGTATGAGCAGGGCCCCTCTCCCCTCCTGTCTCCAGACCTGTTCTTCCGCTCCGTCTTTACAGTATTTGCCTACCTGGAGTTTCTGAAGTTCTGGTACTTTGTGTTTATTGTTCTGTATTGTTTTACCCTGTATAGTCTACTGTTTGTACCATGTACGGCGCTGCGGATACCTTGTGGCGCCTAACAAATAAACGATAATAATAATAATCAGAGCGGGCGGGCAGCAACTGTCCCTGCCGAACGGACCTGCACATACTGTGCAGCCGCCGGCAGCCTCAGAAGTCAGAAAGGGGGCGGGGCCTAAATTGTACGCTCCTCTGAGCAGGGCCATCTCTCCTCCTGATTCCACCACTTCTAACTCTGCTCTCCAGCTACTTTGCCCTCCTCCTCGATGGCCCTCCTCCCCCCTCTGGGGGTCTCCCTGTCTTCCGCGCCCTCCTTTTGGGCCTCGTCATTTGCGGATACTACCCCCGCCCTCACTAGCTGTGCATTGAGCTTACTGAGTTACTGTGCTTTATGTTTACTGTACTGTGCTGTCTCACCTTGTATTGTAATTCGTTTTTGTCCCTGTACGGCACCACGGACACCTTGTGGCGCCCTATAAATAAAAATTAATAATAATTAATAATAATCTTTCAACACCTTAAGCTGATTGTTAAATTTAATTATCATATAAATTGTGTTGTAAAGCAGTGTATAGACATGAAAATGAAATTGATTTCAAGGATTGATTATTTTCTGGTTTTGATCTGATCAGTAAAGTCTGCGCACGCATATGCAACCACTCCTTTTGTGCAATGATTCTTAATATTGCTTATTTTTGAGTCTACCAGAGCAAACATTTCCACAAATACTTTGAGCATACTCAGTAATAAGGGATCATTGGGGAATCTTCTGATTTTGGACATAGGCTAGGTACACACTGAAGAATTTTCCGACCGACGTGTTACCTCAAACGATTGTACCTAAACTGGAAGTCCGATCAGTCTGGTGATTCATGCATACACACTGACAGGATTTACCTTCAGATCTGTGCTCTTCATCTGGTCCTCTAGTCTTCTGAGAATGACAGCACAATATTCATTCATTCATTATTGTCACACTGATTAAAACCGCCTTGTAATCGCTACCCACATGAATTTTGTTAGCTTCTGTGACTCTGAAACTAAACATTTTGTCTCAGAACGAACAAATTAATTATTCCTTCTAGAGCTCTCTCTACATATATTCACCGGGACGTTCATCGTTAGCATCGGCTGAAAAGAGCGGACTCTGTAAACTCTATGGAAATCGTGAGCATGAGTGCATACACACTACATGATCACGACCAACCAAACGAGCCGACAATGAACACTTTGGAACGACTTTCGACCTTCATGTCCCTATACACACTAACCCAACTGCCGACCGAACGGTCTTATGTTGGCTGATTTGCCCGATTATTGGCCGAAAACGCACCAGTGTGTACCTAGCCATGGAGAGAGAGATGATGGATATTGTTTTTTTTTTCATGATCTATTTTAGGGGGCATATTCAATTAGGTTTCCGGTCCACGGTAATGCGCGTTACCGCGGAACCTGCGTAGTATTGACGGTAATATGGTGCCGCAATAACGCAGATTTTCCTATGCAACCCAATGGGGTGCGCACGAAAATCCACGTTATTGCGGTACTGTGGATTGACTTTGCGGCGTGTTCCCGCGGACCGGAAACCTAATTGAATATGCCCCTAGGTATGAATTGGTCTTTTCTTCACTACAGATTCACTAATAAGTGGAAACCAATTGTATTGTTTACCTTTGAAAAAAAAATGTGCAAATAGAGTATAAGTACATAGCTTTAGACATGTTTTGTAGTATTTGGCCTTTGTCATTAACTGTTTGTCCAAAGACTGGTAGATTGTAGACATGATAATGGAAAATGATTTATTTGTTTTTCAAAACAACCTATTTATAAATCACTTCCTGCTTACAGACGCAAATAAAATGTCTGAAAAAGTTTCCAGCAAGAAAAAGGCAAATGCTTCTCAGCTGAAAAATATATTTAGTCTCCAAATACTTATTTTTATTTTTTTTTTAGTATTATTGCTTAGCAACCTGTTACAAACTAAGGATGATAGAACATTTTCATCACTGTTTTCATTAGCCCCAATAGGGAACAACAGCATTTATAGAATAGACATCAACTTTATGCCACCAGTCCCACATGAGATGCTGCTACTTGTAATATTACAACTTATTAGTCAAAATGAAAGAAAAAATGTTACTGAAAAGATATATGTGCTACAGATTTTACCACAAGCAAATTCAGTGTGTGTGAATAGATCTATAGACTGCACTATGAACCCCGATATTTTTATTTTTTTTTCGTTTTGAAGCTGTTTTCACCTTGTTGAGCCCTTAGGATTTGGGCATTGTTTTTTTGGTTCATAAAGGGTAATTTCACTTTCTAAAATGTGGCACTTAAATACAAATTCCTTACCTGCCTGGTGGTCTTCCCGCCTCTTTGGGACACTCTGATGAAATTTGATCAACATAAGAAGATCTGATTTGCAGAACAGGCCACCAAGAGCCTTATGTTGGGACTGCATTATGCCCAAAGGGAATAAGAGATGTTTGACACTCTGACCCAATTGACAGCCATCTCACTGTGAGCAAAGCTGAGTACACACTACAGGTTTTTCAACAAATTATCGTGTCAGTCACATGATAAACAACTGTTAGGTCCGATATTGCATTAGTGTGTACTTTCCCACAATCATGTTTTATAGTACCAAAGCACAACGTATCATTTGATTTTATAAAAATCACTATCAACAATGGAATGATGTAATGCCAATTCTGCAGTGTGTATGCTCTCATGAACAGCAGTGTAGGCAGATCTCTATACAGTGTGCAGAGGCACAATCCTTTCAGCAGATGGTTATGACAGATGAAGAGCACAGATCTGAAGGGTTATTGTGTAGGTGTGTACATATAAATCTGCCTGCTCATAAGGACTTTCAGTCATTGGTAAAATCGTTACAGACATTGCTTCTGCAGTCATTTTCTGTAATGTGTACCCAGCTTAAATGCTTCAGGTCGCTCCTCTTTTTCAACTCTACAGCATTTCTCCAGCAGAGGTACCATAACAAGAAGTCCTCACAAGAAGTGCACGTATAATGGTTTTATTGGTATCCTGAAATAGGAAGGGCCGGACGTGGGCGATGCTGCGGTGTTGGAAGCGACCGGATTGGGCAAGAGTTTGAATGTGGGGGGCAAAAGAGAGGGTAGAGTCGAGGGTGATGCCCAGGCAGCGGAGCTGGGGAACAGATGAGATGGTGGTATTGTTCACTGGGATAGAGTTGCATTATCTCCTGACATCAGGGGATACAAACTGCTAGCATGAATTTCTGCTCACACAGTTAGAGATGCCACATTGACCCCCCCGCTCCACCCCCACATCGCTGCTTCAAACCCTGATGTCAGGGGATGCAGACTGCCTGTGTGAATTTACTTTTCATGCTGGCAGTCCCTGACATTAGAGTAATGATGTGATGAGGATAGTTTAAGCTGTCAGTATTAATAGAGATTCAGCATTGCAGTTTGAATCACTTAGAGGGGGGGTTCTGTTTGTAGAGAGGTGTCTCTGGAATGTCCGTGGAGACAGCTCACACTGATGTTATGACTGGGATCTCCGCTCATTCCTTGCACCCCCTATAGGTGTGAGGAAGAATGAGCGGAGATTCCTACCGTAATTGCCGACAATGTCCGTAGTGCTGTGTTCACACGCGACATCGCCGGCAATTGAATCTCACCCATAATGTCAGCATATGTTGTGACTGCCACTACCGTACAGGAGTGTTGTTAGTTGTGTGGAACAGCCAGGGGCGGATTGAGAACTTTAAAGTGGTCCTGTAAAAAATAGGAAAGTGGCCTTGTGTAGGTGGGACCAAATAAACTGTAGAGGCCATCACAAAAGTAGGTGGATTAAAATACATATTCCGTAGCAGTGTAAAGAAAAAAAAAATCACAATGCCTCTGCTTACCTGTACCAAACCCTAGAGCATCTTGGTTACATACAATATAGAAAGTATTCTCTGTTTTTGATACCTGTAATTTGAAATCTACAGCAGGCAGATTTAATATGAAGATGTCTATAAAATATCCAGTTGCTTTCTAAACCTTTACATGATATGTTCTCATTCCTCTTACCTCCTGCTCTATATTGCCAAAGGAATATTCACCGCTTACCATGCACTAGAGTTTCATTGTTTGTAGTATATTTTATAATTACGTTAATGCCCAATCTCCTCCCAGTCTTATTATTTATGCATAATAATCTTTTTCACAATATGACCGCTTGAGTGCATGATCTTGTTATATGGAGCCATCAGAGGAATAATGGGTTTGAAGCAAAACTTGATTATGAGTAGAATATTTGTGACTTGGCTGGAGTTTTGTTTTACTTTTCCTTAATAAAATATTGCATATTGAAATCGGTTCATTCATTTTGAATAGCCCCCAAACAAAAATGGAATTGTGTGGAGTTCAATGCTATAAAATCAGAGATACTTTGCTATATTTTTAAGCTCATTATTACTCTTTTGGTTTTGGTTAGAATGTATTTGATAAACGATCACTTTTCCTTTTTTTTTTTACAAGGTTTGATAAATCTACCACATATTTGCCCACTCTCCTGGAATTTCCAGGAGGCTCTCGAATTCTGGGTAGGGCTCCCAGACTCCCAGGAGTGCAGGCCATTCTCCCACTTCCTAGTGAAGTGGGCGGGATGGCAGTACGTCATTTTGGCAAACCCCACAAGGAAATTATGCGACACTGTCGCCCCATCATGAGGGTGGGGCAAAAATTAAATAATTTGCATTGATTCCCCCCCCCTGCATAGTTTTACTATACCTTCCTGTAGGGGAGAAAAAAAATAAGTTGGCAAGTATAATCTACCCCAAGTGGGTTTGAACATAACTTCAATTTGCATTTATGAGTTTTCATTATCATGACACTATTTCCAGTTGGCTCTTTTGAGACACCTATCACAGAAAAAGGGGTATACTCAGCGTACCAGTATTGACTTATAGAGTATGAGCAAGGTGTTATGTAAAACAAAAACAAGGTAAAAATATCCAATCAAAAAAAATATTCATTGGATATTTTTACCTTGTATTTAGATTTTTTATATTTTGTATTGTTTTTATTTGTCTCTGCTTTAGTTTGTCATTTTCAGCTTCATTTTGTTTGGTTTACACTTCGTCTTTTTTTATTCTCTCAATTTATTATTCTCCACATATCATTATGTATTCAAGATTGAGTAAAGGATCATCTTTTTAATATACATATTTGTTCTATTGTTACTTTTTGTCCAAACTGGTATCTCTAACTGTATTCCTCTTTTACACCATAAGAGAATTGATACACATTCCATTCATTTTGGCCACATAACACCTTGTATCGGTCAATACTGGGAATTTTTCTGTGATGGTTGGCTCTACTCGTGGGAGGGTTACCCCACTTGCAGCATCATAAGTTGTCCTTACCATTAACAGATCATAGGCAGCTCTTGGAAACCCCACATTGTCTTTTGAGACACCTGACTGCACATCGGTGTTTCAGTTTACTAATAATTTGTATGTTCTAATTCCAGTTCTGTTTTATTGTTTAGTTGTATCAGCCTTATATGTTCAGGTCGCACATTCATGAATTACTCATCAAAAGTCCATTCAATGTGACATAAAGGAACTTGACAGAATTGAAGATACTTGAGTCGAGGCTTTGATCATAATGGAGGCCTTTATTCCTTTACACACTAGTGTTCTCTCTGTAGCTCTATTAATACTATACAGAATCTTTCTGAGCCTGAAGTGGTTGAAGACAATAGCTTGTTTACAGCTAGTAAGTCTACATAAAATGTCTAATATTCTATCTCTTGTCATGGTATGGGAACTTTTACATATGTGCTTGTGAACATTATAAGATGCCTATTTATATTAGAAGAATTTGGAATTTAGAATTAATGCTTCTTAAATTGCTTCCTTCCCCTTCCCTGGCTTTCTTCTGTGCTCTTCAGTCTTTCTTTACATCAGTGATGGGCCCAGAGCTCCTTCCTGGTTTATTGTCAGATTTGTTTAAAATCCCTACAGATAAGTTATTACAGACATGTGTCTCATTCTTTAGTTACATGTATTGTTTTAGCTTCTTATTGAGAAAAGGGTAATGTGTTGCTCTGGGATACGACTCAAAGCTGTTTCCTAGATACAGTTAAATCTATTGCAGGGAGCAGCAGAGCTTTGTTGTATCCCAGGGCAACAAGATTGATTATATAAATATACCATTGGATGGAAGCCAGACATATAAAGCAATGTATTTAGTAAAAGTTGCAGCCAGTAAAGTTAAACCATCTAAATCTGCAACAGCACCGTTCTATTGTTCCCCCGAGAACAAGACGCTGCATGAAAATGACTAGTGAGGTGAGAGACAGCAGTTTCTCTGAAATCTCTTGCCATTACCCAAATACAGAAGGATGTTTTAGAACTTGCTGTAATATTTTTCCTCAGTTTCTGTCTAATCTCTCTTTGTAATACTGTGGATTTTATGTTTGCAGCACATTAAGCACTAGAGATCAACATGCTCATCCACCTACTGTAACCTCCACCTCTCTGGCTTCAACGGACCAGCTTTGGCCACAATGGTGAGGATCCTGAGCTCTTAGTATTTATAATATAAGCTGTCAGTGTTTCTCAGTTTGTGAATAGTAAGTAAGAAACCTTGGATATCCTAAAAAACAAATTTTGTCTTTCTTCCAGCAACAGACATTAGAATTGGCTCTGGATCGAGCTGAGGTAAGGATTTTCTTTCTTTACTTTTGAAGTGTCTTGTTTTATTACAAATATATATATATATTTCTGTGGCAACGTGATGGGAAGCCTGTTCTGAAAAAAAAATATATATATTTTTCCATGGAGTGAGTCGGATACATGACTGCATGTTGTCAGCTCAGATTAAATTTATAAAAAGGAGAAAACTTTGTTGCACAATAGAAGCATTGGAGATATTGGTAAGGCTGCCAGCCACAGACATTGGTAAGGCTGCCAGCCACAGACATTGGTAAGGCTGCCAGCCACAGACAGCTCTCCAGCAGCTGCCACCACCATTCAAGGCTGTCTGATGAAACATTGGACTGGAGAATTTACTGTTCTCTCTGTTGACCTTCATTATGCTAATATAAAGTTATGAAACAACCCATACTTAAGGGGTCATTTAGACAAGGACTTTACTTTATTGCGTGCTGTGTTTTGATTCCATAAGACCACAAACCACAATGAGATTTAAAGGAAATATATGGATCATTGATCCCTATGAGAAAACATATATCTGTATATGTAAGGCTAGGCTTAAAACATATATATATATATATATATATATATATATATATATATATATATATATATATATATATATATATTGCAATCACAGCTGGTACTAGATCTTCTTTAACCACATTTTTCAAAGTGACCATTTATGTGTCTTGGGAAACCATTGTGCTAAACTGGGTCTGGAATAGATAAAGTAGTAGTAACACTTGAATATTCTCCAATGTCAGAATGTTTCATTATGGTGAAGTTATTTTGAAGCCTTTAGTCCCACATAAACAGGCCTGCATTTAGATTTCCTGTACCTCTAGTCCACTTATGCAATGCTATCCACTCAGGCTACGCTCTTCTAAAGCCAAAGGGCCCAGTCACAGAATGGGAAGCAGTGTGCACACCTTCAGACCGCCCCCAGGTTTACAGTCTGGAGCCAGGTGATGCACTCTGTCCACCTGTAGGTCCCACTCTGCTCTTCTGAGCGTGCACAGTGAAGCTATGATGTGGCTTCACTGCAATTGTGCTGAAATAATAGTTGCAGCAACTATCACTGTCACAATCTTTGGATCCCCGCTTCTTTACAGGTCTTGTAGGTGCTGCACCCCCTGTGACGGCGGTAGTCCCATTACAGCATACAGTCACTGAATTGGAAGCCGTGCACAGATGTTCACAGTCACTCCTCCTGGCATGCGGTATTAGAATAGGCTGTAGTGCATATATCATCTAGGCATTGCATCACAGAATAGGCAGTATCACACACACCTTCATAACACCTCCAGGTATACAGTCACAGAGTAGGCAGTATCACCCACACCTTCATAACACCTCCAGGAATACAGTCACAGAATAGGCAGTATCACACACACCTTCATAACACCTCCAGGTATACAGTCACAGAATAGGCAGTATCACACACACCTTCATAACACCTCCAGGTATACAGTCACAGAATAGGCAGTATCACACACACCTTCATAACACCTCCAGGAATACAGTCACAGACTAGGCAGTATCACACACACCTTCATAACACCTCCAGGAATGCAGTCACAGACTAGGCAGTATCACACACACCTTCATAACACCTCCAGGTATACAGTCACAGAATAGGCAGTATCACACACACCTTCATAACACCTCCAGGAATACAGTCACAGAATAGGCAGTATCACACACACCTTCATAACACCTCCAGGTATACAGTCACAGAGTAGGCAGTATCGCACACACCTTCAGAACACCTCCAGGTATACATTCACAGAGTAGACAGTATCGCACACACCTTCAGAACACCTCCAGGAATACAGTCACAGAATAGGCAGTATCACACACACCTTCATAACACCTCCAGGTATATAGTCACAGAGTAGGCAATAACACACACCTTCATAACACCTCCAGGTATATAGTCACAGAGTAGGCAATAACGCACACACCTTCATAACACCTCCAGGAATACAGTCACAGAATAGGCAGTATCACACACACCTTCATAACACCTTCAGGAATACAGTCACAGAATAGGCAGTATCGCACACACCTTCATAACACCTCCAGGTATACAGTCACAGAGTAGGCAGTAACGCACACACCTTCAGAACACCTCCAGGTATACAGTCACAGAGTAGGCAATAATGCACACACCTTCATAACACCTCCAGGAATACAGTCAGACTAGGCAGTATCACACACACCTTCATAACACCTCCAGGAATACAGTCACAGAATAGGCAGTATCACACACACCTTCATAACACCTCCAGGTATACAGTCACAGAGTAGGCAGTAACGCACACACCTTCAGAACACCTCCAGGTATACAGTCACAGACTAGGCAATAGCGCACACACCTTCAGAACACCTCCAGGTATACAGTCACAGACTAGGCAATAGCGCACACACCTTCAGAACACCTCCAGGTATACAGTCACAGACTAGGCAGTATCGCACACACCTTCAGAACAAATCCAGGCATACAGTCACAGACTAGGCAGTATTACACACACCTTCAGAACACCTCCAGGTATACAGTCACAGACTAGGCAGTAGCGCACATTCTCTCAGAACACTGCTGAGCATACAAGGAATAGGTGAGCCACACTTAATGGGTCATACCACACTTAGGCTGTAGCGCACATACCTTGAGAGCTCCCTCAGGCATACAGAGAGGAAATGAGAAGCAGAGCACTCTTTCTTTTAGGTAGTACAACTCTCAGTCTTTAGACTTTTCAGCACAATCCCCAGTGCCTGGAACTATGGAGGCTGCAGGCAAGCAGCTGCGTATTTTTCCATTTGGCTGTTCCTGAGTCCTGGCTCCCAGTGCTCTCCTGGCTTAATAGAATATCCTATACTACAATATTACAGTGCACTACAATGTACTATACTATTATATTACAGTGTAGAACATTGTGGTAAGCCAGAAGAACACAGGAGCTCAGTAGAGTTAAAACCTGGGAACCGTGAAACTGTATAATAACCAGCAAACAGACAGCTCCTGAGTAATCCAAACACTAGGGTCAGCAGGGGGAAAATCCAAAACAGCTGTGTATTGCTAGGGCATGGTATTGTATCCATGTTTATTGCTTATTAGGGTAATCAAATTTATGGAGGGGATAAAACCCTCATTGTATCCATATAAAAATTAAGTTTTGGAGTGCATAGCAGTTTAACTTAAAGTATACAAAAGCCTTTTTTGCAAATAAGTTGCCAGCATTTTTACAAAAATTTATACCAATGAGGGAAAAACCCTAAAGCAATGAGATTTGTTTGAGAACTGTGTTTTCTGTTTTCCAGTATATCATAGAGAGTGCCAGACAGAGACCTCCAAAACGCAAGCATTCATCCGGAGGAAGGTAACTGTCAGTGATCTCTTGCTATACAGCTTTGAGCATGTGACATACACAGTATTGTTCTATTTTACAATGATCAGTGGCTTCACATGTAATAATGTGACCATTCCATGGATAATGTTTTATATTCTAGGGCTGTTTCTACCGTGCATCTTTCTTTCTAAGCTCAATTTGGTCCACAAGGTTCTCAGGCTAACATCATCTTTTGTTTTCCTCATACCTACCAGTTCTCAAGTTTCCTGGTTTTTATTGCTGGTTTCAATTGCTCTTTCTGGGAATGTAATTACATTTGTAAGAAAGTATATGCAGCTGTGTGCCAGTAGATATATTAGCAGGAAGCTACTGTGTGTCCACACTGTCACATCGACCCCTATTCACCAGCATGGAAAGGCCACTCTGCAAAATAATAACGTAGACAAGTAAATCAAATATCACAACCGTATCTCCCATATCTTCAGTCCTGATAATTTCTACAAAACATCCATTTTTTTCATAGGCCAATTAACCAGAATGACCCCAGTGCTGTGAGCCAGCAATACTAACCACTGTGCCACCATGCTGCCCTTGTCAATGTTGATAGCAGGTGCTTTATTTAAGGCAACTTGCAGTTTTGTCTTGCCCTGCTAAATCTAAATAAAGATATAGGGCCTGATTCATTAGTGGTCTTATCTGCCTTTTTTGCTTATCTTAAGCAAATCCACTCTGTGCATGCTCAGAAAAGGGAGATAAGAAGCAAAATCCACTGCGTAAGTGAAGAATTTCTTAAGTTAAGATGAAAATCCATCTTAACTTCACTCTTATCTCCCCGTTTCTTCTTAAAAATAAGCATCTTGGGCCTGATTCAATAAGGATCTTAACTTAAGAAACTTCTTATTTAAGGCTCCTGGACAAAAACCATGTTACAATCGGAGCCGGATTAAGGGAATGGAGGCCCCTGGGCTAAGGGGGCCTCCATTCCCCCGTGAGGGCCCCCCCCCCCCCCCCAGCACTTGCCTCCTTCTCCGGCGCGCTGTATGCTCTTTACTGAGGAGATCTCGTAAGAGTGAGACCCACGAGATCTCCTCATTAAGGAGACTACAGCGTGCCGGAGAAGGACCGCAGTGAAAGTGCTCAGCAGCACTGATCGCGCCGGGGGCGCCCCCGACCGATCAATACTGCTGCTGAGCACTTTCAAGGGCCCCCTGGATGCCATAGGCCCCTGGGCTGTAGCCCAGTTAGCCCTATGGTTAATCTGACCCTGGTTACAATGCAAGGGGTGCAAATTAGTATTTAACTTATGTGCAAAACAGAATACTGACTGTTTGTTTTTTCATGTAGCACACAAATACTTGATGGCTTATTTGTACACTGAAATTTAAAGTTGATATTTGTGTGATACATGAAAAAACAGTCAGTATTTAACTTATGTGCAAAGAATACTAATTTGCACCCCTTGCAGTGTAACATGGTTTTGTCCAGGAGACTTAAATAAGATTTTTAAGTTAAGATCCTTAATGAATCAGGCCCCTTAACTTTTGCACAAGATAAGATCACTAATGAATCAGGCCCATAGTTAGGTTTTTGAAGTCTGCACTACAAAAATGCATAGTATTAAGAGTATATAACAGAACATATGCATTTTCTTTCTCTTCTAGAAAATCTGTGTTCCATAAGCTCTATGACTTGTATATAGAAGAATGTGAAAAGGAACCGGAAGTAAAGGTAAATTTGGCTATTGTTCTGTATGCTTGTTGGCCATCAGGTACTGTAATCCAAAAGTTCTCTGTTTTGAAAGGATAAACGGGAAAAAAACAAAAAACAGGCTTCCTAATATTTACAAAATAGGAAAGGGGTAAAATTTTTACTATTGCAAAAATACTATTTTGCTATTATATATGGTGCAAAATGTCCGTATTGTTTGTGATGAAAGCTTTTTCTCTTGTGCATGAAATATGAAATATTATTGTTTTGAATTTGCTACACTCTAAATATGACTTCATCTCCTCTCAATGTCAGGGTAACCTCCAGCGTGTACATTCATTTTATTTTGGCTGGAAACGGTGACTCCCGCTGCTTCCCAGTATTTATTTAAATATTTGAAGCATGTATTTTATTTTCTTCCAGGTATTTCTGGAGTGTTCCGATTGGAATGCGTATGGAACAGATTAGTAGGACATGTAGACATACAATGACTTCATGGCTCCAGATAGCTAAGGGTGGTCCTTGACTAATTATTTCAGCTGCCTATGGCTCTGTCACACACTGTAGTGGTTAAAGAAGATGACATTTATTATTTATTGTGCAGGTTTTTAAGATGTTTTTCTTCACACGTGAAATATGCACAGCACTAGGTTAAAATGCAGAATCAAGGGCTCTAACCACGACCTTGACAATGATTGCTGCTCTTAAATGATCTTTTAATAAATAAATGGACATTAAGGAACTGCGTAGTTGTGAACTTACCCTTAGATGGTAATTTGCATCCGTTTTCTTTTACTATTAATGCATTATTTATACTCATTAACATGTTTGTGGAGTTCAAATGTACATGGTATTTATGTTTTTGTTTACAGCTTTGTATTTGTCTTAGGTGGTGCTACCACTCCTAATACTCCATACCGTCTTAGTAGGCGTAGCTGGACGTGCGTTTGATTTTTTTTTTTTAGGGGTTGAGCACTCCACATTTATTCAACTATTCCTGTTTCCATTCAGGGGCGCATGCAGGGGGGGGGTTTCTGGTTCTCCAGAAACCCCTCCCCTCCGCGAAGAACGGGGGCTAAACTGTGCCTCTACATAGCGGCACTGTACTGTACAGCAGTTGCAGCGCTGTCATAGAAGCGTCCGCCGTGATGTCTAATGATATGAAGTTGAACAAACATTATTTTAAGTGAAAAAAGTACAGAAAATTAAGGAAGTTGAAATTAAACAAGTGAGGGCATGATAGAAGGCACTACATGATGGATACATTTTACTGACCTGCTTTCTGCAAAATGTTGTATAACGCATCTGCCCAGAAAAGCATTAAAAAGTATGCTGGGGATACAATCTAATACATCTCCTGTATGATGCATTTACAGAAGAGAAGATGCGTCTCCTCCATGTTTTCTATCAGTATAGTGTGTATGGAAATTAGTGCTTAGTAAATGAGTAACGCATGTGTTCGTTTGTACCTTCTCCCTGTTCAGGTCTGGAGAATTGATCTACCCCTTAGTCTTGGGAAGTCATTGTTGTCTATTATTCTGTGTATGTCTTAACAATCTGGAAAAAAAGACCCAAGTGCTAGGTCTGCATTTGTCAAAGTGCAACACGACTGGAGTGTGGAGTGATCACTGACCACTGTATTTAATACATGTCATTAATACCACCAGTAAGGGACCTATTGATCTTGAAGCTGTGCCACTGTCATTGCCCATGTGCATAACATCTAAATAGGTGCCACGTAAGTGACCACGAGAAATTAGGGTCTGCATTATTTGCTGATTTGTACTGTATTTGTTCCTGTTTCATGCTCTGTTTGGACAATGTACATAGCATGAAATAGGAACAAATACAGTACAAATCAGCAAATAATGCAGACCCTAATTTCTCGTGGTCACTTATGTGGCACCTATTTAGATGTTATGCACATGGGCAATGACAGTGGCACAGCTTCAAGATCAATAGGTCCCTTACTGGTGGTATTAATGACATGTCCACACACTGTTCTCGCATGGACAAGCCATCCTCTGAACAGAAACGTTGTAAGCAAAGTGGTTAAGCTTGTGTTGCTGAATGTCATCTCATGTATTACCTGCAGCCTGTCTGATTATTTTTAAATACTTTTGGACTTTATCTTTATTTATGCACTTAGTGTAAAGAACTTTACCTGTAACTGACCCATGTCCTAAATTTTCTAATCAGAGCTTTAACACCCTGTTCTAAAGATTTCAATGAATTGTGGTGTTTATGCAGTTGAAGCTCTCTCTTTTTATAGACAATAGTTTAATTAAATTAACATTGCTCTACTTCCTGGTGTGAACACTAGAGGGCATCCTCATTGCTCTTGACTATATGACTGCACCACAGCCTTTAGACAGAACGTAATAATAAAATTAACTATTAAATTGAAATTACTATGTCATTTTTATGTAATGCTTCACAATATTCCATCGCTGTGTAGTCCTCCTACAATAGTAGATTATATGGGATGATGTGTACGAATCAACAGATACAAAGAAGACCTTAATAGCAAGCAGTCCAAACCGTAACAAAATAAATAATAATAAAATATATATTAAACCTGGTTACTGCAGTGTACGGAAATAATAATGGAAAGTTCCACCAAGCACAGAACTAACCTTCCTGCAACTAGCAGAACTGTCTGTGTCAGGGGAACTCGCCACCACCTGCGCCGGTTCCGGTCAAGAACCAGTAGAATTGGCGGTGCAAGCAGCAATGCGTTAGTTTCTGACAAAGGCCGTGTCTGCCAGGGCCGTGGTACCGTCCAATCAGCACCTGTGTTAGAAACCACGGGAACTGGTGGGATTTGAATACTCCTCACAGTTCTGCTCAATGGGTGAACAGAATGTGCTGCCAGTTTATCTACCTAGTACAAACCTAAGAAACTCTATTTTTAAATGTACTAAATGTTCTCTTTTTCTCTTTTCCTCTTTTTTTCGCGCTCTCTCTCTCTCTTTCTTTTTTTGTCTCTCGCTCTTTCTTTTTTTCCCTCTCGCTCGCTCTCTCTCTCTTTTTTTGTCTCTCGCTCTCTCTCTTTCTTTTTTCCCTCTCGCTCTCTCTCTCTCTTTCTTTTTTTGTCTCTCGCTCTCTTTCTTTTTTTCCCTCTCGTGCGCTCTCTCTCTCTCTTTCTTTTTTTGTCTCTCTCTCGCTCTTTCTTTTTCGCTCTCTCGCTCTCTCTTCTTTTTCTCTCTCTCTCTTTCTTTTTCTCTCTCGCGCTCTCTCTCTCTTTCTTTTTCTCTCTCTCTCTCTCTTTCTTTTTCTCTCTCTTTCTTTTTCTCTCTCTCTCTCTCTTTATCTCTCTCTCTCTCTCTTTATCTCTCTCTCTCTCTTTATCTCTCTCTCTTTTTCGCTCTCTCTTTTTCGCTCTCTCTCTTTTTCGCTCTCTCTCTCTCTCTTTTTCGCTCTCTCTCGCTCTCTTTCTCGCTCTCGCTCTCTTTCTCGCTCTCGCTCTCTTTTTCGCTCTCTCGCGCTCTCTCTCTCTCTCTCTCTCTCTTTTTCGCTCTCTCGCTCTCTCTCTTTTTCGCTCTCTCGCTCTCTCTCTTTTTCGCTCTCTCGCTCTCTCTCTTTTTCGCTCTCTCGCTCTCTCTCTCTCTCTCTCTCTTTTTCGCTCTCGCTCTTTTTCGCTCTCGCTCTTTTTCGCTCTCTCGCTCTTTTTCGCTCTCTCGCTCTCTCTCTCTCTTTTTCGCTCTCTCTCTCTTTTTCGCTCTCTCTCTCTTTTTCGCTCTCTCGCTCTTTTTCGCTCTCTCGCTCTTTTTCGCTCTCTCGCTCTTTTTCGCTCTCTCGCTCTCTCTCTTTTTCGCTCTCTCTCTCTTTTTTTTTTCTCGCTCGCTCTTTTTTTCTCGCTCGCTCTTTTTTTCTCGCTCGCTCTTTTTTTCTCGCTCGCTCTTTAGACTGTAAGCTCCAATAGGGCAGGGACTGATGTGAGTAAGGTCTCTGTACAGCGCTGCGGATTTAGTGGCGCTATATAAATAGATGATGATGATTTCCAGGTCGTACTGCTGGAGGTCTTCTTTTATCATTTTTGTGTAACATTGAATCATTTTCTTACTCTGCTCTTCTGTAACAGAATCTAAGACGCAATGTGAATCTCCTGGAGAAGCTGGTAATGCAGGAGTCTCTGTCATGCTTGGTGGTCAACCTGTATCCTGGAAATGAAGGCTATTCACTGATGCTACGGGGCAAGAATGGATCAGGTACCAGTACATTCTGACATCTCATCAATAAAGATGTACAGATGGAAAGGAAGATGTAGTATGATATATATGTGATAATGCATTCCCTAATGTACATTATATTGAAATAACAGAGTCGTTCTGTGACCATACAAAATCATAAAGCTGTAGGCAGAAATCCGAGGTGATGTCTTATATCTGTAATTTACTGTGGGGGTTGTCATTATTCCTTGTAGTACACAAGTTTTCCCACTTACTTTGCATGCAGAGAAGTTTGTTTATGTAGAACAGTACTGTCTATATACTGCTATCTGTGAGAGCTGCCAGGAAGGTTTGTAAATTGTAGTGTATCAGATTCAGAAACAGATCCCTGGGAGAGAACGTTGTGGGTATGGGGCAAGTGACACCAGATTTCCTGTTACTGGAGAGAGCAGGTAGCCTGTCTGCAATGTGTGATAAAGGTGTAATATTTTATTTCCATCAGATTCTGAAACCATCCGGCTGCCTTACGATGAAGGGGAGCTGTTGGAATATATAGACGCAGAGGAATTGCCACCAATTTTAGTAGATCTTCTGGAAAAATCGCAGGTTTGAAAACAAATTTATTCAATTCTAGTTGGATACAGAAGCTGCTTGACCCTGGCTTTATAGCTTTTAGGTATAGGAATAAAAAGATAAATGCTAAAGGTGTTGATCCCATCTTTGAGTCAGATCTTTAATGTGTAATATATATATATATATATATATATATATATATATATATATATATATATATATATAATTAGTTTTATGAGATGTCTATTTCAGAACTTCTTCACAAATAGAGTAATGTCTTGTATTTTACCTGTAACATGTTATAAATTTCCCAACACCAACAAGGTGATACATACTGAAAGAATAGCAACACACCTATGGTGTACCACTATAAGAGTGATATTCAGCCTTATAACTCTAACTTTTGTTTGATATACAGGTAAATATTTTCCATTGTGGTTGTGTGATAACCGAAATACGTGACTACAGGCAGTCTGGCAATTTAAAGTCGCCAACATATCAAACCAGGCATGTTCTTCTACGTCCAACAATGCAGGTAAGAGTTACCCAATATCTATCTTCTGGGCAGAGGGAGCTTTTCATTACATTGCTTAGAGTTTGCCTAAAAGGCCGTTTGTGCCGAATTGCAGCTGGAGGTAAAAAACCATGTTCCATTAAAAGACTGAGCTGGTCAAACTATCAAGACTTTTTGCTGAGTGTTATTGACCATACACCCTCCCCAAATGGTTCTGTATAATGGGCAGCCTGTTATTTCTCTGTTATATTTCTATTGCAAACAGACAGCAAGGAAGAAATTCTAGGAAACTGATGTGAATAAAACCATATTTTTTTCCATCACTTTAATCATATGCTAATTTATAAGTTCATGTCTTGGAATGTAAGATCCACTTGTGCAGTTTATTGAAACATTTTAAACCTTTATTTTTAGCACTGGAGCTAATATTTTAAAAAGAAAAGTGGTTTTTTTTCTATAAAGATGTATATATCACACTCGGTGGTCGAAGTGGGAATTTAAAAGTTCTGTTATGGAAATGGGAAGGGAACGGCAGGGAAGCTTTAGGGATTTTGAAAGTGTGCAATTAATTATAGATGGGTTTTTTAACACTATATAGTATAATCTAAAAGAAATGAAATAATGGAATGCTATCTTACATTGTGCCCCACCTCTCCTGTGTCCAATGACCTCTCCTTCATGTCCCCTGTGTTCCTGCATCTCCCTCAAGTCTATGTCGTGTACATTTACATCAGTAACCCATGACTGTATTCTTTTATTTTGTGGGCTGGTCATGCTGCTGTGCTGTTTGTCCTTCCCTCTCACTGATGCACACCTCGCCCCTGTTTCTCCTCTAGCAGATATTCACTAGTTATACTACAAGAAAATGGCTGCCACTTTCATGGGAGGACAGAGGATGTTGTTCCTTAATTACTCTTTATTTCCCCCCTAGTGTTTCCTCTTGATCACATGTAGGACAATCTGAGATTACAATTAGGTATAGTGACACATTTGTCTAGCAGGAAAAATCTATGCACTGTGAAAACGGCCGTGCCTCTCCTTTACTGTGGAGAGATGAAGGAGCAGTGATCATTCATGTTATGGTCACATACTCTGCAAACCAGTGCTTGTAGTACATGTGACCAGCTTCAGAGGAAGCGGGGAGGAGAAGTTCCTGTGTATTAAACCAGCAAATACTGGCCCACAGCGAGCACTATACTATTGAGTAATAATAAATATAATATAATATATATATATATATATATATCTATATCTATATGTGTGTGTGTTCTTGCCATTTAGCATGTCCTTTGTGACAACAGTTGTGTAACTATACATTGGAAGAAAGCAATGAATCTCTGGTGATTTACAGGTTATTAAATTAACCCACTGTTTTAACATACTTTGAAATGGGACAGTCTCTATTATTAATTAATTTTAATTTTTTTTAAAAAACAAGAACATTATTGGATGTTGGGTTATGAAAAAACTTATATTTCCTTTAAAATAGTTTACATATTTCCCTATATCCCTCTCTACTCCAGAGAGTCCGTACTTGCCTTAGGACCATGGTGCAGTGCTGACTGTAATGCTTTGCACTTGTACAGGGTTCTGGCTGTTCTCTGTTACAGCCCTTGACTGCGATCCTGGGTTATGACTTTCCCTGACAAACCTGGCTGATTCAAAATAACTTTTTTTATTATTATTATTATTGGCCTTCAGAGCAAGCAAGTAGGGCTGATTCCTCCTTGTAATCTACATGGAGCACAGCCTTGCTGGGATTTTCTTCTTCTTTTTTGTATTAGCTGTCATAAAGATCCTATAAACAAGGAAGCAGCTAAGCAGCGGGAAGTGCTGGCAGATTCCTGGGTTATAAGTTAAGTAAGTGTAAGGGAGGCACAGATTCCATTTGATATTTTGGTTCCAACCACATCAGAAATGAAGAGAAGGAGAGTTTAAAGAATAGGAGGTCACCTCTTAGCGACTTTGAGAACGCTCACTAGTAGTTTAGTAGGGCTGTATTATTGAGCTTGGAATGTGCTTACTGCTAAATTGGTTGAGACAGTAACGTCATTTTGAAATATTTAGCATAAATATGATAACATGTTATAGATGATGGAATTGTCCAGTTATTAAAACTGCGTAAATAGGCCATACACTGTGTATAAGGAATAATAACAGTGTCTAGGTAAACCCAATATACTGTTGCAGGATAAATGTGTAATGCCTATTAGCAGACTAGTCAGCTTGAAAAGGTTGAACTCTGTAGAAAGAGAAATAATATGGAATATCGATAGTCAAAAGAAAGGTGAATGTGACACATAAACTAGCTAACAGATCATCAGTGTTTGTAATATTTGAGCTATGTTTAAATATCCTAAATGTTTGTTACAATTCTGTTCTTGCCTTTAGTCAGTCTGTAGGTATATAAATCAATCAACATTATAAACAAAAAGCTGCTAGACAGTGGATATTTGATAAGGGATAAACATGTATCTACATGACATGAGTACATTGGAGAGACAGCTGCCATTGTGGAATCATTGCTGATAGTTTAGGTTGTGATGATTTGTACTCGGTCTCCTCTGCCCATAACATCAACAGCTGGCTACGATTTGGCCTGTGGTAGGATGTGATCAGCAGTCCTATCAGGAGCTCTAATACGGCATTATTAATTATAGTTGTATTGTAGGATGCTGTGAGGGGATTTATAAAAGGCACTGCACAGACAATTATTATATTACATATTCCACTGTAAATAACAACACATTATGTGCAAATAAAGCAGATATAAGATAATGATAACTTGCAACAGTATCTATATTAAACAAAATAAGTGTGTGTATGTGTCCATATAAAATAAGATGAAATGCAACAATTTTACAGTTTGATGTTTAAGTGTTTTGCTGTGTGAGGTTTTCATACCATGTGTGACACGGAATTTAATTTTAAAATGCTGGATCTGTAAATGTTGAGCAGAAAACTGACCAAGCAGAATAGAATGTTCTCTGTAAATATGACTTACTCATATACATCTGTTTCTCTCTTCTCCCCAGACACTAGTTTCTGATATACATGCTATCACCAGTGACAATCACAAGTGGACACAGGTAACATTTTATGTCAAGAAAGAGTCTGTTTTTCATTTTGTTAATTAAAAACAAAACCTAACCTGGACATTTATATTGCTGAAATGTACCTTACCTAATGTAGAGCGATGGGACACAATCCTCTTTTACTAGTAGGACCCCATGTGTCAGTGTATCACTGTTGTGTTACCACTAGAGACAGCTCCCAGTAGAATGTATTGCATGTCTGACAATTAGCGGCCCCTCAAAACTGATTCCGTGATCTCACTTGGGGTCCGGATGCATAGATGATGCTCTTCTCTTTACAGAGTAGAATTTAGAACATGCCTTTTTTTTGTCATTCCCTATTTTTGGCAATGAAGTACATTTAACTGAATGATTTTTATTAATGCTAGTGAGGTTGTTACATTTCTTTTATGGAGACCACTTTTAGTTGGCAGTTGTTTAATTAAAAAAGAAAAACTGAATTATGACCTGGTACATTTGTTTCCTTATAGGACAACACCTATGTGCTTTTGTTAAGTTGAATATGCACAGTAGACTCTAAGTGGGGAATTCAATTGGCCGCTTTACCCATGAGAGCCTCAAGCAGAAATCCACGTTAGTACGATAATTTTAATGGTAATAGTGTGCGGGCCGCGTTGCTTTCACGAGTAACGCGGCCAATGGAATTTCCCCTCAAGATTCTCTTTTGCAAATATAATCCCTGTCCTATTGTAACCAGTTGCCAAATATAAGTCCTCTTATTGACGGACAACCCCTCGCCTTGCGCTACTTTGGTTATACTTGATGATGTTGGCAGTATGACCTGGCTGGACTAGAGATTTTTCTGAAAACAGAGCCCACCCGAACTTGGGGGATCCGAGTAGGCTCGCGAGTTGGCTTGGTATCTCCGCACACCCTCGGATCTGAATCGAGGCAAAACCTCATCGTTGCGTTGTACACCAGTCATCGAGCATCAACTTCATTATTTTCTTTCTCCACTATGAAGCAGTACCCTGCTGGTTTTTTTTGTGGTAGTAATGTATACCTTTTGTAAGCACCTAAAGAAAAAAAAAATGAGATCCCAAATGTTAATTGAACCTAGCTTTTTTTAATTCTATTTGAAAAAACGTGCGTTTTTTTCTGTAACGCAAAACGTGAGGCAGATAAAGTAATTTTGGTTTGGATTTTTGGATTCGGGAGGAAGAGTTACCTTAGGGGTCCAAATTTTGTGGTGATTCCTTAATAAACATCCGTGATACTTCAAATAAACTTGATAAGGAAGCCGTGATTAGTAAATTGTTTAATAAATTGAAAAATCAATATTTAATCAACTGAGTCGAGATGTTTGGTAGAAATAGTTGTTTTGACATCTTCTCAACTAAAAAAATTTCGAACAAATCTGAGATGGGTGGTGGACACCACTGGTTGAACTGACGTGGAATGACGGACGTGTGCTTTATGACATGGTGCGATGTCTTGCTAGAAGTAACCATTAGAAGATGGGTAGACTGTGGCAATAAAGGGAAGCATATGGTCAGCTACAATATGCTGTAGCTTTTAAGCAATGCTCAATTGGTATTCAGAGGCCTAATGTGTGCCAAGAAAACATTCCCCACACCATTACACCACCAAACTGCAATGTTGACACAAGGTAGGATGGGTTCATGTGTTTATGCCAAATTCTGATCTTACTATCTGCATGTTGCGTCTGCAATCGAGGTTTGTCAGACAGTCAACGTTTTTCCAATCTTAACTGTCCAGTTTTGGTGGCCCTGTGCCCACTCTAGCCTGTTTTCTGCTCTTAGCTGACAGGAATGAAACCCAGTGTGGTCTTCTGCTGCTGCAGCACATTCACTTGAAAGTCAGTAAGGAGAGCAAAGCAGGAAAAAAAAAAAAAAAAAAAGTACTTTTGCTCCTGGACAAACCATATAACAATGCCTTCATCTGCCGACCCCATGCAGTTTGCCTAATCGTGTTCTCATTGAGTTTGATTAGATCTTTCTCTGGCATCATGCTCCACACACGGGTCATATTGTGCCAATTCCTATATATCTGTATATGTGGCCAGCATTATTAAAAGGAAGTCCGATTAAAGGGCTTCCTCTAAGGTCTATCCCATAATCTTCAGGCCTTATTTATATTTTTCCTTTTAAATATATTTTGGGATTGTTTATATAGCTCTATGAAATAACTGAACTTGGTTGAGTTATTGGTCCATTAAAGTGTACGGGTTGCCTACTCCGATTGGAGACAGCCATTATGTGAGTAGGACCAAAATTCATGACAATGCACCCTATCAATTCACTAGGAACTAGTTATATTACTGAAGCATATTTGTACACCATGTCTCACAGATGGGCTGAGTATTGGTTTAGCCCATAAAATAGCTGCTTGTACTTAAACAGCAATATAAAAATTGTATTATTTTTTTTAAGGTTTCTTTTGCTTTGACACATTACAGTGTACCCAATCCAGCCTTGGAGATCTCATTTGAGCTTGTGTCTGGGTTTGGTTTCCTCTGTGTGTCAGATAAGCGGTACAAATTCTACTGGGATCTGCCTCTCTTGTGGTCCCAGAAAATGGTACACTGACATTTGGTCTCCCAGTTTAATTATGAATTGTTCTGCTGCCACTTAATACTACATCTGTTGCCTATATCTAGGAAGACAAGTTGCTGTTGGAGAGCCAACTAATTCTGGCAACTGCTGAGCCTTTATGCCTGGATCCATCAATATCCGTGGCCTGCACTACAAACCGGTTGCTGTTCAACAAGCAGAAGATGAACACATGTCCCATGAAACGGTGAGAATTGCCTGCTCTTCTTCTTTTCTTCCCTCTTCTGTTGCTAAATTTAGTCTAAAGGACAAGAGATTTATGTGACACTTTGGATGTCAAAAGGATTGCACTTGAAATTCAAAGACGGTTAATTCATGTCAAGTAAAAGAATGCAGACACTGTGAACTTTCCTTCAATAAATCATCAATAATACGTACTAAAGCGATGCTGTAATAGTCTTATCTGACCTTCTCATTGCTCGTGTCCCCAGACGGGCTCTCCTAAATGCTGTATGCCTGGCAAAAAATTGCACTTCTAAGAGATCAAAAACATTGCCTGCCTTGCTGTTTTTGTTGCCAGAAACAAAATTTATAACATTATTTTGTGTTGTTGGTTAATAACCAGTGATGTTAGTTTTTTTTCTAAGTTTTCGATGAAGACATTACCTGCTTTTCCACTCTTTGCATCTCGCCTGAGCAGATCATTCATGAGCATCTGTTGGCTGCAGAGGGGGTGCACTGTCTAGTCTTCAGGAATAGATAATCCTGACATCCATTAGAAGTATGCTGCTTTATTCTAGAATGTATTACAATTTTTACAAAATTTTCAGTGATTCCACTGATGGTTTCGCTTAAAGCAAAACACATTTTGTAAGGTTCCTGCGGTCTACTGGTCTTTTTCGCGTCCGATGCCTCCTTCACAAGTCCTTTCGTAAAAGAGAATTGTTTCAGGACGAGCTAAATTCATAGGACAATACTGATGGTTTCAATTCTTTCTTTATTTAAGGTGTTTGAAAAGATACTCAAGACCAGCTCTGAACAGGCAGCAAGAATTGTCCAGTTGCCCAATCCCTCCGCAGCTCAAACTTCTGGATTATCTACATAAAAGAAAGGACAGGAAATACACACAGCCTCACTTTGACCTCAAACTATCCAAAACTGGAATCGTACGTTTTCTATCATATGAGTATATGGATTTTTTATTTTTTTTTAATTCCATTTGATATAATTGATTGATTTTTGCTTATGGATTTATTATCTTTCAGTGTGTTGACATATGGAAACAAAACCCATGCTCGCTGTCCGTACCCTCTGAAGTGGATGTGAGTATGCCAGGGATTGCCAATTTACTTGTCCCTTGTGGTTAAACTGTATTTACTGGCAGTTATTGCACAATATTATCTCTATAATTATCCCCGACTGCATTGTGAACAGTAAATAATTGTAGCAATAGATATTTTGAAAAGAGTTTTATTTCCATTTTATCTGGTTTTGGTTACTTGGTAAGCCAATGATAATTGCATAGTGCGGATACGTACAAGTTTTTACTTGATAATGTGAAGGAGTCACTGCTTTTATGACGCTGTGGCCCAAGTTGTATTGGTGCCTATGGATAAAGTTTTATTTCAGCTCCACATAACAAGAAATATGCCAGTCTCTGCTTTTAAAAAAATGGCACCTAGTTACAATTGGGCAGTATTAACAGATGTTAGGCGCTGCCTGCGATGTGACCCAAGTTTAACAAGCAGTGAAAAGCTTTGCTTTTGACCTCTAGCCTTAGAAAGCAAACAAAACTGACGCCATATTATTAATAGTGTCTTATGGACTCCATCGCCACTGGAGAAGTTTGTCTTCATCCAGCGCTGGGTCCCTTCGCAATGCGCATGTGCGACTTTAGCAGTGTGTGCTCATTAGGTACTGGGGTTTTATCCTCCATTCGTTGGCAGCATTTAGTTAGTTTAGATAAGGGGGAGTTCACCAGGGCTCACCAATGAGCCCTGGCATGGTAAATTCAAGTGGCAGGACATTTTGTATCGCTGTGGTATGGTGTAGTGCTGTATTTGTATTCTAAAAGTATTATCTGCTCTTCGAATCAGAGGAAAACATGAACAAAATGCCGCTAATACTGATTCGTCTTTATAAATATTTCGGAGATCGGTTTTTCACTGCTGCATGGAATTCATGATTTCAGCTTTTCAAGGCATCAGTTTTATAATTGCTACACTGTTACATATACTAAGAATCAGTTGTATTAGTTTATAGCTTTCGATCCTATTACATTATAACGATAGTTGTTCTTGAAGTTGCGCTACCACCTAGAGCTAATTGGCTCCATCCCCTCCCCGTAAGCCCAGGGGCTGGTCAATGCAGCCGGTTCTCCTGGGGGTCAATAGTTCATGTCTCAGCCCACAGCTGAAACCAGTTAGTTAGTTAGGGGCTGTGTGAGCGGGAGGACCAATAAGAAGCCACAATAGCGGACACTGAGTTTTTTGATTGGTCTTCTCGCTCACACCCCTCTTTCACGCCCATTTTAAAGTGGTGATCAAAAATGTTCTTTGCATGTTAATGGAGCTTTAACGGTCACTCTGTGTTATGTATGCACTGTAATAAATTCTTCTCTCCATTTCTTAGGTTGAAAAATATGCAAAAGTGGAAAAATCTATCAAACTTGATGACTCGCAACCTACTGTCTGGCCAGCAGATGTGAGTAATTAAATCCCTTTTCTGGCCAATATTTATTTTATTATTTGTGTTATAATGCAGTGCACATGTGTAGTGTGAGTCCAGGTTGAAAGCAGACCTTCTAGTAGAGCATTATAAAAAACACATTTTCCCCCAGTTGCGTCACCCGTCATTTCTTTTATATGACTGATGTTTCTGGCTGATGGAAGCTGCTTGGTAAGCCTGACAACTTTGCTTGTTTAACAGGTTCAGTCACAGTTCTGCTGGGTGATGCAAAAGTGCTATGAAAATAGACCAACTGAACGAGGATAGAATTATTAGATATTATATAATATGCACACGGATGAAATATTCTGTTGCAGATAAATCAAATGGAAAATACCCTCTAACTGACTTTATTAATATTCCCACATGTGATGCGTGTGTGGCTTATTTGGAAAAAGATCCTGGCTTTCAGCTTTGTGTAAATGCACCAAATTGTACCCTTATGTTGTGCCTGAGGGTTACAAACCAATTATAATAAAATAGGACCTATATATAACCTCCATCCTTTTATAAGAGCGTTAGAGATGCCCATCTCATTCTTAGAGGTGCACAATTGTTTTCGGTACTGAAGAACCACTTTATGTTTTACAAAACTCCAAATGATGTTGAAGAGAATTTACTCAGCCTGGATGTCTTAGCAGCAGCCTCTTCCTGAAGGATAGTATCTTATTATAACTAATCTCTCCCTTGAAGTCTTGTAGTAAACCCATTATGACTTTATAACATCCCTCTAAACATTTCTTTTAAGAACAGGACAAGCGTCAGCCATATTCACTCAAACCATGCCTGTAATTTACTATGGCCAGACCACCAATTTCAACAAATTTCCCTCTCACCTGTCAGCACTTGTTTAATAGGATATCTAAAAAACATTTTACCTCTACCCCATTTATGTGCTAGAAGGGAAGCTCTGTCTCTAATCTTAGCTATAATTAATTCCGTCTACAATATATTCAAGCTATAGTTTCAAGATTACAAATTCTGGTGTTAGTTTTCAGTTTCACGAGAGGATGCTGCTGTCTTTCATACAGTGCATTTAAAAAAAAGTTTCAGACCGTAAACTGTAGTAGATAAATTAGACTGCTGCTTAATTTGTTTTCTTGTTCTTATAGTTTCTGTCTTTTTTTTTTTTAACAGGAAACAAAAGAGGATTATCTCTTTGAATGTGAAACGGGCACCCCTTTCCAGAAGGCAAAGTTGACCATTTTCCAGAATGTAGGCAATCCTTTGTACTTTGGTAAAATGCAGATGTCAAAAGCTGATGAAGAGGATAACTTCTACAACCCTCATTCCCAGTGAGTTACGCAGACTGACTTGATATATTGCATTATCTCATTTCATATCATATGTGGTTAATATTATGATTACTTATTGCAATTTTTGCTACTGAGAAAGTATACTGTTTTAATTTGGAACATATTGTAACTGGGTTGTGTACCTTCTCAAGAAGCTAACAACGCCAACATGGAATAGCCCAACATGATTAGACCAAAGGTGACATGCACGTCAGCGTGGTAATAGGGACAAATTGAAAAGGAGACTTGAAACCGTTCCGATGAATGAACATCCCGGGAGACTGCAGTGACGTCAGTTTCGAGCTCCCCACTATCATTCGTGTTGTTAAGCTGGTAATTTAAGGAGGCGCCGTCTGTAAAATATTCTTTGCAAAGCCTAGAACATTGTACAGCCAACGCCACCTTAAATTACCAGCTTAACAGCACAAATGACAGTAGGGAGCTTGAAACTGACATCATTGCAGGCTGCCGGGATGTTTATTCATCGGAAATATTTCAAGTCTCCTTTTCAAGCTGTCACCCTCTGTCTAATCATGTCATGTCGGGCTATTACATGTCGGGGTTGTCAGCTTTGTGATAATGACTACCACCGATGTAACGAGGCATCATACCAAACTTTTCATTGCGGCCACAAACCACATAGGTTTAACTTAATCTCTAGCTCAACATCTAACTCCAATCCAACCCCATTCATTACTTGCGGATGGGGTATGTGACAGCGAAGATCACATTTCCGAAATCAGTAACAGTGACAAAAGAATGTCGATTGCTCTAATTTAGACAAGTAGGAAATAGTGACTTACTAGAAAAGTGACACAGAGCAATTCCGGCAACCCTGCTATCACCCCAACTGTAGAACATGCCGGCACTCAGAGTGACGTCGCTCCAAATAGCGTCAGTTACATTGCTAGTGTTAAGGGGGCAATGCGTGGACCTGCCGGCTCTATAATGTTAAACCCTTTGTAAAAAACATTATACAGCCGACGGGTCCTCGCATTGCCCCCTTAACTAGCAATGTAACTGACGCTATTTGAAGTGACGTCCCTCTGAGTGCCGCCATGTTCTACAGTCGGGGTTGTTAGCAGGGTTGCCGGAATTGGTCTGTGTTACTTTTCCAGTAAGTCACTATTTCCTACTTGTCTAAATTAGAGCAATCGGCATTATTTTGTCGAAGTTGCTGATGTCAGAAACGTGTTCATCGCACCAATGACTGCCACTGTTACCACCTCTGTTAGCACCTCTGGCTGCTGTCAGGGCAAGACTTCCAAACAAATAGAGTGCAGTCTATTTGTACCGCAAAAAGCACATGCACGGGACAGAACAGATAAAGAAACAAACATGTACGTACAAGACGAGCAGAGACAGACCTGCCCTTTGTGACATACACCCTTTTCTTCATCTGGGTCTCTCCCTCTGTAGGCTATTGCTCTGTCACTTCAGGACTTTTTATATGAGGAGAATGCAGAAAGGTCGGCTGCCTGCTCTTTTACGAACAGTGTCTGTGTAATTCTTTGTGTATACAATGTTAAAGAAGTGCATGCTGAACCACTCTTCAGTCCTGCAGGCCACCCATAAATTAAAGATCCTTTACCACTGGCATCCACAGCTGCTGCTGTACCTGTAGTTATGCCACTGGTTTTACTAATACAGGAATCCATTTATGTTTGTACATTTATTTATTTTTTTATTATTTTTTTTTTTTTTTTTTACAGGTTTCTGTAGATTTTGGTGTGTATTATGGGAAATTACCTCTCCTGATAGAACCTAGTTTTTGCATGTTTTCCGTTAATTACAACCCTTATCAAACATGCCAATCAATGCTGTCTAGATTTTATTATCCAATCGGATAAGTGTAACAAGCTTTATTGTCCAGTTTTTGTTATAATATTGCACATTATCATTATTTTGCATTTGGTATTTGTTTGCTCAACTTTGTTAGCATGACATATATTTATAAATCTGATTGTAGAAATCAACACTCTGTACAATTAACTGGACGGTTATTTGTATTTTTCTTTCAGATTTCTTATTGGATCTAAAATTGATATTGATAGGTGAGTGCGCTATTTTTTATGGATTTTCTTTTAAACTTCACATGATATAAATATCACTATTGATCATGATTCTTATACTTGTGGATCACCCATTATATTTTCAGCAGTACTGTTGTGTAATATTCATGTAAGTGTTTCTTAATTGGTGAATTAATTGAAATGGGCATAACGTGGTAACTGGATCTATATTTTACTAAGCCATGTGTTTTGAATCAGACTTTTTTAGAACTTCTTTGGTAGACAATGGGATATCCACTCTGGAGGAACGGGATTTGCCAGTCACTACAAGAAGCAATCTAGCGTGGAGACTAAAACTAGTGTACACTGGTGTCTGGCAGATGGTTTACTTAAATGTTTTTGCGTAGTAAATCCAAGCTGATAAGCAGCACCATGACAGAACACTAGTATCAAAATTTAGATTTGTATTACATTCACAGCTTTAAGGAAGCATAGTTTTGTGTGAATAGATATTCGGACAAAAATCATAATTTTTAAGGTTTTATTTTTGGGTTAAAAATGCTTGAATTAATGTGCTGGACTTGTTTTTTTTTTGTTTTTTTTGCTTCAGCGACAATGTCTTCTTACTCTTCATTATGCTGCAAGAAATAGGTATATATGTCATTAGCACATTCTGTAGTCAGGCTTCATTTATGAATAAAAGCCATATCTTCAAGTAAGACCTAACGGCTTTGTAAAGAGAATACTTGTGTGGTTAGAACAAAATAAAATCTAATCTGTGAAACAGAAAAACACAAATTGGACATTATTTTTGTAGCACTGATACTACCCTATTTTAATAGATCATGTTATTAAATTAATGCAGGATGCATAAACAAAATATACAACATGAGAAGAATAACCTGGCTAAAGTGACAAATTAATAGATAAAAAAACAATATTTCACAATCCAGAGGTCTGTGATGTTCTTATTAATGAGTCACAGTTCTTTCTTTAAAAGTATGACGTGGTAAGTGAATAGTGTCCATAGTTAATTTATTTTCACTTTGTATGGTTGAGTTGTGTGGGTGTCAGTGATTGAAGAGGCTGACATTGACCTATAGGAGCCCTCTGTTTCGGGTTTATGTTTGTAATACAGGATACAGCCTAGCATTTCATTAGGAACAAATTAACTCATGAGTACTTTTATGAAGGAGCAATTTTATAGGCTAAACCAGTGTTTATGAGAACGCAGCCTATCAATTTACTGCAAAATAGTGATATAAGTCCTTTCTGAGGCACTCCGTGATGGCATTAGTTCTTGGTAATGGATTGTATTTCTAAAAACATTAAAAATAAATTTGTGATAAAATGGAGGTAAGTGATGTGTCTATATGTGGTTTTTTTATGTATTCTAGTGAGTTTTAAAAGCTTAATATTATGTCCCTGTACCATATATAACTGGTTTCCATGAGGTAAGAAAAAAGTATTTGCAATCGCAAAAACGATTTGTGACACATATACAAACATACTCTGCATCATTTTATCCTCCCAGAGTTGTCAGTCAGTACCGTGATTTATTCGAAAACGAGTCTAAAGGTTCTGTGAAGATGACCACCAATGCAGGAGGAGTGGCGAGCCAAAGTCCCTTTTCTCCATGCAAGGACATTGAGGTATGTGGAATTATTTTACTTAGTGACTATTTTTTGACAGTTGTGCGCATTGTACAATAAATGTGTTGAAGAGATTTTTTTTGTGTGTGTGTTTTTTTTTTTTTTTTTTTTTTTCATTCTTCCTTTCATTTTCATTGTTTAGTTGGACAGCATCACAGGCTCTATCCAGTCCTCTATGATGGGGAAAGGAGTTAAGCACAGACCACCTCCAATCAAACTTCCTTTAAACCCGGGGAGTAATTCTGCAGGTAATATTATTTTATTATACTTAGAGGAAGTACTTCTCTAACCTCATAACATCGATTCTATCCAGGAAACATCACTTGTAATATCTTACTGATGGTGTTTAAATTCATTAATGACCACATTACAATAACTAATCCTAGAATGAATTGAACTTTGATTATGGCCTTTTATTTAAAAAGAAAGGTCAGTTGTTACAGGGTAAATTTATGGCCATTAATAGTCGGCCTGCTTACCTCAGTAAGTTAGGCATTAACGGTTTGTTTAGTGTATCGTATAGCAGGTGTTTTTAAAAGGGTATTTAGTGCATTACTTGCTATAATGTAATAGGCCCTGCCTCCTGTTTCCCTCATTGTTTTACTATATTTTCACTAACCCGGAGCTGACTGCATATCTTGGCACAGCTCCAGTTCAGTAAGCAGCTAGCAGTGCAAGTTGTGGAGGAAGTCGTACCTGGTGCCAAGTTTAATATGCAGATATCTGGTACCAAAAATAAAGTGCAGATCCATATCTGGTCTCAAGATCTTTTTTTTTTTTTTTTTAATCATTGTATTTAACTACATCCCTCTCCATAGTGAGCAATTGCCTCTTAGTGCAAAGTAGAGGGTCTGGTGTGTTTGGAGTGTTTTGCACCTAAACTTGCCCTTCTGTGGTCCTTTGTTGCCCCCGATTGGAAGTTTCTATACTGTGCATAGCAGTAATGCGCTACCGTGTTTTGCAATTGTCACTGTTTCAATTACATTTTGAAATAAATTATAAAGCTCTTTTTGAAGTTTTAGAAGATTTTTAGGTTGTATAATAACTATTCTCTAATTTGTTAATTTGATCAAATGCATTTATTAATAATTTATTAGCTTAGCTTTAAGGGTTATTTTTAACTCTGGATTAATAATGCTGACTTTTAAGGTATAAGTAATTGTTATTGGCATCCTGTTTTTGAAAGGTTTTAGCACAAATTATATTTTCCTCTGTAATTGAGATTGTGATGATCAAACAATAGAATTTGCACCAAATGAGCCAATTCAGATATATTTCTCCTCAAGCAGACCATATATATATATATATATATATATATATATATATATTATAAATGTCTAGTGGCATGTGTTAGTCTGTCTGTGTGTGTGTGGGAAAAATAAAACCAAGCTGCAGCGCCACCTGCTGGGCGGAGTTATACACTGACCTACTAAATTCTTAGTGTGTGTGGGAAAAAAAAATCAGAAAGGGCTGAAATTTGGTATACTAAGATGTTTTTAATTTGTTAATTTAATTTGTTAATTGTTAAAAGTGTTTATAAAGATTTAAAAAATATATATATATATTTCTTGAAGGAGAAGTGACAGTTGGTAGTGGTTGGTGGTTGCTGGGGTGACAGCGGGGAGTGGTTGGTGGTTGCCGGGGGTGACAGAGTGAGAGGAGTGGGATACTCAGGACCGCTGAGAGAGATCCCTGTGTCTGGATAGACATCTGGATAGATGTGGCGATGAAAATGAAGGATGAGGTGATGGAGAAGAATGATGAGGTGGTGACATGTGGACAAAACCACGTTAAAAAAGGGCGCTTACGTCGGGAAGTAACGCTCTTCCCCTGAGGAAGCCTGGGCTATGGCCCAAATGCATGACAAGAACCTTTTTAACACCTTAAGTAGCTTGATTTGACTAGAATGCATGAGTATCATGCACGGGTTAACTTGTGCGTGTGTATGTATATATATATATATATATATATATATATATATATATATATATATATATATATATATATATATATATACACACACAAGTTAACCCATGCATGATACTCATGCATTCTAGTCAAATCAAGCTACTTAAGGTGTTAAAAAGGTTCTTGTCATGCATTTGGGCCATAGCTCAGGCCTCAACCACTCCCCACTGTCACCCCCGGCAACCACCAACCACTCCCAACTGTCACTTCTCCTTCAAGAAATATATATATATTTTTTTCAAATCTTTATAAACACTTTTAACAATTAACAAATTAAATTAACAAATTAAAAACATCTTAGTATACCAAATTTCAGCCCTTTCTGAATTTTTTTTTCCATACACACTAAGAATTTAGTAGGTCAGTGTATAACTCCGCCCAGCAGGTGGCGCTGCAGCTTGGTTTTTTCCACACAGACAGACTAACACACGCCACTAGACATTTATATTATAGATATTAGTCTGTGAAAGCAGGTGCAAATCTGGTCCCCATGACTGTCCTGTGAATCTGTAAATAGCCATAGTTTATTAAAAGTGAATACTCTCTTACCTCTTTCTCTTCCTCTTAAGTCTGAATCCATATATATATATATATATATATATATATATATTCTGAAGCCCAGGAACCCTGATCTAAATGAAGCTGTCATGAAGGCTGCTTTGGCTAATATGTAGCGTTCAACTCTGTCTAAACCATGCCCGATCCACGTTACCGACATAATGGCTTTCTAACGCGGCATTCACTTTACTGTAGGCCACACTACTTTCACGGTCAAAGAATCAGGCCAGCCGTGCAATAATTGGGACTATTGGTAAGTTAGGTTAATTTAGAAGTATGGCAGTGTGTGTACAGGAAAAAAGTGACTATAAAAAGAAGGGGTAATAGTTAGAATATCACCCAGGGTGTTAGGTGTTTGAAATCTGCCACTGTATGGATGTACTGCTACATGTTTTAAATACTCACGTAATGTTTTATAATTATTTCCAGGTAATATTTTTAGTTCCCAGCAGCCAAGTGGCCACCTCAAATCCACAACACCTCCACCATCTAAACCTCCAAGCATCTCTCGGAAACAGTCCGTGGACCTTAATCAAGTCAACATGCTCTCCCCATCCGCCATGTCACCTGCAAGTTCTTCACAAAGTGAGTCACGACCTAAATTCTCCATTAAATCTCCATAGGCCTTTCGTGTAGAGGTCATCAAGATTAAACTCTCCTTTCTAATGGATTGGTGACGCCAACGTGTATGCTTGTGTGCGCTCCTCGTAAAAGCCTTTTAGAATTTATAGCAATGTGTTTTTGTTAACTGTATGTATTTTGTGTTTAATGTAATTGTCCTTATGTTTTATATATACATTTTTTTTTTGTTTTTCCTTTTCTGTATGCATCCTTAGTGTGTACGTATTTATAACGGTATGATGCTAGAATGACTTGTGTCCCATGCTTTAAAAATTGCAATGCAAGCTAGGTATTCAATGTGACAAAAGGAAGCGTTTCTCCTTTTTTGTATGATAAGAATTTGAATTTTAGAAGCTTCTGTTTTTAAAGAAAGATTAAGCTGGGCTGTTACCGCAAGTCAAGCAGTGCAGCGTAATTAATAATGACTTTTTGAACTATATTACCTTTAGTATGTTTATGTTTTTAATATATAATTTAAAATTGCCTCAAAGTATTATACTATGACGAGTACATGAAGGCTGCTGTACATGTGCAAAATGACCAAAACTCACATTAAGTTGACATTTTTAAATAACTTTGGTTGCATTGAAGTCAGCCAAGCATTTGTAACGCTGTGTGTTGCAGGCAAGTCTGGCTTTTAAACAAGATAGACGTGAATTGAATTACTGCCTGTATCACTGGATTGTTTAAGTTGCATGCATTGTGTGAAAATGATTTTTGGAAAAAAACTGTCACATTTAAAAAAAAAAAATAATGAAAAAAAACAAAAATGCAGTTGAGTTTTTTGTTTTGGAAAATGAGTATGTGTGCTTCAACTTACAGCATATGGCCCTTTACTAACCAAATATTATATTTCTTTGATATGTTTTGCCATTAAATGGGTTTGAAGCATTTGCGATCTGTTAATGAGGTGTTTTCTTTCTGCCTTATTGGTGAGAGTTCATATTGTGTTTCTTTTGTGGGGGGGTGGGGGAGAACTGTATTTTATTAACTTTAATTGTATAATAAGTTATTTTTATTCTAGTTATTACTAACCATATTTTTTTTTTTTTTTACATGTTCGGTTGCCGGCTTTTTTTTATTTTTTTTTATATCATTTTCTTTTTCCACTTTTTTATAAAATTGTGTTTTTGTACTAGTGCTTTTTTATTTTTCTCAATGAGCAGGATCTGGAACTCCCAAACCATCTACTCCTACACCAACCAACACCCCTTCATCGACACCGCACCCACCCGATGTTTCGACCTCCGCTCCTCTCACTCCTTCTGTAACCCCCACACCCCAAGATTCAAGCTTTAATTCACAAGCTACTTTGATAGCACCGTTTGCTCAGCAGCAAATGTCTCTGAGTCAGGGGTTACCTGTAATGACCATTCCACTGTCCACCATGGTAACATCTATAACTACCGGAACCGCCTCCACCCAAGTAATGACCAACCCTGCTGGACTTAATATCATCAATGTAGTTGGATGGTAAGTTCCCTTTTTTATTTTGGTACTCAACATTTTCTTTTTACTAAACAAATAGATTGTTTACCTTTTATGCAACTACCAACATAATTATTAGAAGTACAAGTGACGGCTGTCATTCGTTTCATTTGAAAGGAAGATTGTCCATTATATGTCTGTCTTCTCCCCAGAAAATCTTGCCAGCTAGTTGGCATTAAGAAGTAGTCGGTTGGGGGCGGTGTAATACTTTCCAATAATAATTAAAAATGTTGGAGGTTATTGCCCACTCCTGCCGGGCCTGGTCAGACTGGTGGTCAGTGGTCTATCACACACTGCTGGCTGTAATGCTCACATAGTGCCTGTTCTAATAGGAGAAACAATGGTTTATTCTGTTATGATAGGACTGTTGGTTTCAAGATCCGGATGGCAAGTAAAACCAGCTGGGTGGAGCACATCAGAAATAGCTGCTGGGGAGACACTGTATGCCTAGCCTCAGAGTACGAAAAGCGCTGCATGGCCAGCAGCCTGAATGTTACTTTGTGTTTCTCCATAGTTCTTAATAATCTGCTGTCCACTATTGGGTGCCAGTCACATGGTATATTGCAAGCTTCCACTAGGAGAAAGATAAAAAGGTGGGGAAAGAGAAATAAGGTAAGATGGGGATGATCAGAGTTATTCCTGAATTGGGGTACTCAGGCTCATTTTTGGACAATCTCCACTGTCTACATTGTGCTTCAGTGCGGGTCCCTACACTCCTGGTAAGATCCCCACTGTTGCCTAATTGCGGCCGCCCATCACCGGAAGAAAAGCAGGGTATCTTGACTATGGAAACTAATGGTGTGTAGTGAGTGTGTGCACTGATTGGAGGAGAGCAGCTATCCAATCAAGTGCCAGATGCACTACACTCCTCTAGCCGGAGCTGGTTTTAAATTGACCACCTCTATCAAAACTCACTCCTCCCTGACAGGAGCAGCAGTGAAAGTCAGGTGGAGGGGCTCCACTGAAAGCAATACATGGGGGCCTATGTAAAGAGAAGGCGTTGTCCAGCATCCTTTAAATATGCTCCCCCTAAAGTGTAAATGAGCTCTAGAGAAGTGCTATATACACTTATTGATTCGGTAACAATACAATGACCTCAACATTCTGCCCAAACACAAGCATGAGTGCTATCAACACTAATACTTATTGCAGATTAAGGTACCAAATATAATCTAGAGAACCTCAATAGTCAGTTTACAAACCTATTCTTGACAATGATTTAGGGATACATCTGTGTGTACACTAGTGAACTAATCAGTTTTGTCAGACAGGAACATATTCCTATATTAGTGCTTCAGACTAACCAGCCTCTTCTGTATCTTCCTCATAGCCGACACTCAATGATTGTCGGCTATATGCTACATAAACCACCTAATGTCTCATGCTATTTAGCAGTAAAATTCCATTATTAAAGTGTCCATTACCTTGCCTGTCTCTATTCTTGTCTTTTTTTTTTATTGCATTCCTTTTTGTCTTAATAAAGGAAACCTTCTTTCTATAGGATAGTGTCCCCTTTATTCTTGCATTTCATTTACATCTTTTAATACATCTGTATGTTTCTCTAGTTATCTTTTCTGTTGCAGTGCACTTGATCAGTCTCTCCTCCTGGATTTCTTCAGTCTGCTCCTGTATTTTTCTAGCTCTGCTATTGTCTTGACGTCGGGATGCTTTTCCTTTTGTCTTCTGTTCTTATTTAGTGAGCTTGCACTGAACTTAAGGATGAGTGAGACCAAAAAATGAAAATACTTCATATACTTTAAAATGTGATCTAACAGTCTCTCTTTCTGTCTATTTGTGCGCACCTTAATGAGTTGCGAGCAAAACTGAGCTGAGACATAAGGTTGAACATCACCTCTTGCATGAATCACTCCACTTAGAAATAAATCTTTCGCCAGTGCTCTAATTCCGTATACAAGAGTAAAGCCACAAGTTTATCTTTTGTATTCTAAAGTGGTTTAATTTTAAACCAAAGGGTCAAAATTACATGTGTTAGAAACCAACTAGTTAAAAAAAATATATATAATTATATATTAGAATTGCTGAAGCAGATACAGAATTTTTATCAGTGTAGTGTAAGGGTAAAACATATATTTAAGTGCATTTGAGGCCTTTTATTGTTTTCATGTTTATATGCCTATGTCTGACGTGACTTTTCACATTTAGTACAGAGGCTTCAGTAGGGCTGCATCATGTTCACAGTAGTCAGGAATATATGGATAGTTAATATTTTGGGTGAACTAGCACAATGAGGTTAGTGTATACCAAAAAAAAAAAAAAAGTAAGAACAGATATTAAATTATTATAATAATGAGATAAAATAGGCATGGTTTATAATAGCAATAAATTGTATTTCTTATAGAATTGATTTCATGTTGTTAAAACAAAACTACCTTAAAAAGGATGCATCATACATAATAAAAGTGACTTGAAAGTGTTAACATTAATTTATAGATGAAAACGGACATATTAAAATGAAGGAATTGTATTTTGTAGTTCGATTTTATTTCCTTTTTTGGAAGAGAAACACTAAACATTTCTATATTATTTTGAATTGAATAAATTTACTGTACACTTTTAAAAACAACCCTTTTCATAATAAAGTTAGTCAAGTTTTTGCATACAATTCATCTTAACATTACTTTAATATAATTTAATTAAGAATGGCAGTCACTGAGATTTACCTGGTACATTTATGGGGCTAAAATTGTCAGAAACGTGTACAATGTTTTGTAATGCATGGTACATTACATTAGAAGAGCTAGTAGTAACAAAATACATATGTATAAGCTTTGTAAGCCTATTGGGAAATATATATGTTTGCTATACATTTTTAGTCATGGGGCATGCCTTTTCACAATGCACAGCGGGCTTTATAGAAGAAGCCTTCTAGATTTGTTCACAGACATGACAATTTTGTCTGAGTTAGGCCAAACCAACTCCATTTAGAGCTTCATATTTCCTGGCTGCACATGTGACTGACAGACTGCACCAATCATGTGTTCCAGCCATTAGGCCAAAACTGAATGTCTCTAGTTTTACAAGAACACGTGTTTATCATCCATTGCCTAATAAAGTCCATGTTTACTAACACTCTGTTTTTCATATATGATCCCTCTTTCAGTTTCCATTAATTTCCACCATGTTGCTGAGTGCTGTCCAATGTCATACAGTATCAGTGGATGCCTGTGTGTGTATATACCCTTACATTCTGAAATAGGAATATATTCATTTGATATATATAAATGCCTCTTTAAGAGAACTTAGAAAATGTAGCAAATAAAAAAATTCTGCATCTCGTCGATACCTTTTTGGTGACACAGAGTTTAGTGTGAAGAAAATTAAGTTTTATTTTAATTACACAACACTCTAAACCAGGGGAGGGCAACCTGCGGCTCTCCAGGTGTTGTGAAACTACAAATGCCAGCATGCCTTGCCACCTATCTGCTGGTTATCTACTGGCAAAGCATGCTGGGACTTGTAGTTTCACAACACCTGGAGAGCCGCAGGTTGCCTACCCCTGCTCTAAACTGATGGCTAACAAACAAAGGAGAATTGATGGATCATAGCTTAACAATAAGAGAATATACCAGTTTATCTCTTGCATACATATTTTGTCTGTATTTTTTTTTCTTTTTTTTTCACCCAAAAAATTCAGGATGGATCAATATATTTGTTACTTGCAGTTGTCATTTGAGGGATGTTACAACATAGCATTATATAGTACCTTTTGAATATAAATACATATAATCAACCTCAATATATAAACATATACCAATCAGCCACAACATTAAAACCACAAGCCTAATATTGTGTAATCCCCCCTCGTGCCGCCAGAACAGCTCTGACCCCTGGGGGCATGGCCCACACAAGACCTCTGAAAGTGCCCTGTGGTATGTGGCACAAAGACGTTAGCGGCAGATCCTTTCAGTCCGGTAAGTTGTGAGGTGGGGACTCCATGGCTCTGACTTGTTTTTCCAGAACTTCCCACATATGGTCGATCTGATTGAGATCTGGAGAATTTGTTGACCAAATTAACACCTTGAACTCTTTGGTCTGCAACAATGTTTAGATGGGTGATACGTGCCAAGGTATCATCCACTTGATGCCAAGACCCAAGGTTTCCCAGCAGAGCATTGCCCAGAGCACTCTGCCTCCATCGGCTTGTCTTCTTCCCATAGTGCATTCCTGGTGCCATCTCTTCCCCAGGTAGATGGCACACCCGGCCGTCCACATGATGTAAATGAAAATGTGACTCATCAGGCCAGGCCACCTTCTTCCATTGCTGCATGGTCCAGTTCATGGCGCATACAATGGCATGGCGCTCACATGCCATTGTATGCGCATTCCGCCGTGGACAGGGGTCAGCATGGGCACGCTGACCAGTCTGCCGCTACGCACTGTGTGTTCTGACACCTTTATATCATAGACAGCATAATCTTTTTCAACAATTTGTGCTACTTCTGTGGAATTGGACCAGATGGTTTAGCCTTCACTTGACACGCGTATTAATGAGCCATGGGCGTCCATGACCCTGTCACCGTTTGTTCTTCCTTGGACCACTTTTGGTAGGTACTAACCACTGCACCCCAGGAACACCCCACAAGACCTGCCCGATGCTCTAAACCAGTCTAGCCATCACAATTTGGCCCTTGTCAAAGTCTTTTAGATCCTTACGCTTTCCCATTTTTTCCTGCTTGCACGACATCAACTTATTGTACTGACTGTTCACTTGCTACCTGATATATATCACCCCTCCTTGACAAGTGCCATTCTAAGGAGTTAGTTAATGTTATTCACTTCACACAATATTTTTGGGGGATGGTAATAAACAGGTTTTATTTTTGGTGTTTATGAGGCTTTACTTGTATTAGTAAACCTATTGATTGGTGTTCATAACAAAGGAATGCTTTGCCATGTGCAATCAAATGTTGGTTGATGCAAGTTATTGCTTTAGTCATAATTTCCTTTCTGTGGTCTAAAAAAAAAAAGTGTTTGCAAAGCTTCTTTTTGTATTAGTCTTTCTTATGTTTATGAAAGTTTCTTGCTAGGATAATAAAATAAATACACACGCACTGAACACAATTTACTGTTTTGCCTAAAATAAGGGATGGTTTAAGATTTAGAATTAATATGAATATAATTTATTTATTAAGACCAATAGTAGTCAACCCCTCTACCCCATACCAAAAGAGGTGTTCCAAATAGAGTTTATTGCATATCTAATGATTTGGGGATGCCACCTGTGTCCTTGAGGCCTACAGGTTGTGCACGTCTACTTTAGACCACATTGTTGATTCAACATTTAGGTCTTTGCCCATAGCTCTGTTCCTTGCGGATTTCACACAACCATAAAAAGTTCAACGGTTACTTTGAAACATAAGATTGGGCATCCTAAAAAATCATATCTTTTATATTTATAGATTATGCTGTTGGTCTACAGTTCATACCTAATGTTTAGATATACAATCTAGAAAGAAATGCTCTTTATATCAGCTGACCAGCAGGAGATCAAATCCTTCATCGGTAGACATACAAGTCCAGCATGTAGAAGAATATGACATTTTAGAGGAACTGTGAACCAGACCTCAATATAAACTAACTAAGAAAATCTGGAACTTCTGTTGCAAATAATGTACTTTCTTTCCTGTTCCACAGTGGCGCACAGGCGTTGATGAGTGGCTCCAATGCCATGTTGGGGTGTAGTACTGGTGCCATAACTCCTGCGGGGATAAATCTGAGCGGCATTTTACCATCGGGAAGCCTAGTGCCAGGTACAATGCCGGCTGCTATGCAGTCTGCCTCTCAAGCAGGTTAGTATGACTTTTGGGGCTAGATTTACTAAGCTGCGGGTTTGAAAAAGTGGGGATGTTGCCTATAGCAACCAATCAGATTCTAGCTGTCATTTATTTAGTACCTTTTACAAAATGATAGCTAGAATCTGATTGGTTGCTATAGGCAACATCCCCACTTTTTCAAACCCGCAGCTTAGTAAATCTAGCCCTTGGTGTCTGTTTGGTGATATAATAGTGCTTAAAATAAAAATCAAAACATCACTTTTACATACATTCTGCACTTATTTTTATTTTTTTTTGTAAATAAACGCCCTAGATTTATTGTACTTTGGGGTGTAAAATTGGGCTATACGTGAAGTTCATAAATTAATTTTACATATGATATTTGGTACAAATAAGTATTACTTTACACATTAATTTGGGCCATTTAAAAAGCATCTTAATCCATGCCCTAGAACAAGGTGAAACCAGCGTTATGTATTGTCTGCCACAACTTGATGTAAAACTGTAATTTACTTGACCTAGTGAAGCAAATCACATCTATGAAGTATTTAATTATGAGATGGCATGGGTTTATTTGATATCATTTTTTCAGAACTTGACATGTTATATTGTGTACCTCATCTGTAGACACATTGTCAAATTGTTAAAAGCAGCAGGTCACTTGGATAATTTTGCACATTGCTCAAATACATGTACATATCGTATACATAATCATAAGGATAGGATAAAAGGTAATGTGGATTGGTGAAATTAATGGGTCTTAAAATAAATAGAAATAAAATATTAATGCTAAACTATATGTTACAAACATTACAAATTGTGATTTTCTCTTTCCTACCATTGGGGGATACTGCGAGACATTGGGGTATAGTAGTTGGACTAGGAGGTTAGGCACTTATCATACCTGGTTTAGAATATACTTCTCCCCTACTTTGCCCCTCCTCTCTGGGAGCAACTTCGAATTTTGTTAGGGCATGTTGGTATGGGCTCCTGCCTATGCTGTAGTATATAGAGTATGTAGCACATATTTTTTCTGTATGTCAACAGGTGTTAGCGCAGGGACCATTCTAAGACCCAGTGAGTGAATAGCCTGCTGGCTTCCTTCACTCTGGGTCCCTGCGTAGGGGTGAGCAGCCTGACTGCTACACTCACACCTCATACTAATCTGCCGGCAGTCTTTTTAGTGTGCCACCCCCTCCCCCCGGATGTTCCACTAACTGGAAGCAGAGTCTGAGACAGGCTTGGTGGTATCCCTGGCAGAATCCACGCAGGGCTTGGCACTGGCTTCCTCCTCCTTAGAACGCCTGCTTACAGTTCCCAAACGAGCTTCTAGTAAACGCTTAGTACCTGATTCCTTTCAGGCCCCTAACCCAGAGTCTGAACAGTCTTCTGTGGAAGATGGTGAGCTGCTCCTAGAATCTGAGGGTGATGATGCGTACGACCCAACAGACCCCTCCACAGCACGAAGTGTGGATAATTTAATCCTGGTGGTTAGACAAGCGTTTGAGTTTGCAGAGCCAGAGACTGGAGACCCCTCTGCTTTCTCCCTGCGCTCTTGGTCGGTAGACACAGACTCCAAGCTCTATTTATAATCCTTACTGTTTGACGATCTCACTCTGTTTGGCCCCGAGCTAGAACATGTCATTCAGGTTGCCATTGGGATAAGAGCACTTTCTTGCCCATCTGCTCCCCTAGACCAAGATAGGAAAAGTTTCTGTCCTTGTGCTCCTTTGGCAGATCTCAGGGAGCGTCCTCCAGGGGACTGTCATCTGCTTCTAGGGGGGAGGGGGCACCACAGAGGCCCGAGAATAGGTAGGCATGGGATTACCATGCCCGGTGACAAGACAGTGGCATTACTGGATCTCTCACCACGTCCATGTGGTGAGAGCCCATCTGCTTCACTTCCAGGACCAGTGGCTGGCATTGACCACAGATGCCTGAATGCGGGGTATTCTGACCAGGGGTTATGTCATTGACTTGATGCATTTTCCAGCGCATCTGATCATCACCACAGCCCTGCCATATTGTGCTCACAGGCACCAATCACTTCAGGTAGCCATCATAAACCTGTTCTCCTCGGGGGACATCATTACGGTTCTGCATCCAGAAAGAGGAATGGGTTTTCCTCTTTCTGGTTCCCAAACCAGACGGTTCCTTCCGCCGAATACTAAACCTGCAGATCTCCAACAAACAGATCTGCATACTCAGATTTTGGATGGAATCTCTGCGCTCTGTGATCGCAGGCATGGAACAGGAAGAATTTCTCGCATCCATCGACATGAAGGATGCTTACTTACATGCCCATTTGGGAGGGACACCAATGTCTCCTCCGCTTTGCAGTACTAGACCACCATTTTCTGTTTAGAGCCCTGCCGTTTGGCCTGGCATCAGCCCCGCTGGTGTTCACCAAGGTGATGGCTGTTATGGCAGGACTTCTGCTCTCCCCAGGGGGTCACGATTGTACACTTTCTGGATGATCTGTTACTGAAGGCTCCGTCCGCATCACTGCTATCGCACCACATCCAGCTTTCTGGAAACTCATCGCTGGGCACTAAACTTATCCAAGTCCTCTCTAAGTCCTGCACAACAGATGCATTTCCTGGGCCTCACCTTCAACATTGTCACCCAGAGGGTATACCTCCCAGAAGACAAGGTTCTGTCGCTGTTGCACAAGATCAGGTCTCTCCAGGCAAGGAAAAAAGTCTCTCTTTTCAGCTGTATGAAGCTGCTGGGGTCCATTGTATCTGTATACTAGATGGTGCCCTTTGCACAGATCCATTCTCAACCTCTTCAGAAAGAGATTCTCCAAAATTGGTCCGGATCCCTCTACATTTGGGCAGGCAAATCATCACACTGTCGAGGGCTACGCGCCTCTTCGTCTCGTGATGGCTAGCCAGAGCCAATCTGGAAAAAGGCCAGTCCTTTTTTTGCATGGGCAAGGACCCTGGTCACCATAGTCGCAGACTAGCCGGTTGGGGCGCGGCCATCGGTCCTCTCAGGTTTCAGGGCCTCTGGACCCCTCGAGAGGTGGTAGTAGCCATCAATGTGCTGGAACTCAGAGTGGTTCACAGTACCCTGGTTTATGGGCAGCAGTTCCTTACCGGGTGACCTCTGAAGATCCATTGCGACAATGCCACGGCCGTACCTACTTGTGCCATTAGGGGGGGGGAACACGCAGCCCTATAGCTCTGACTTTGACAGCCTGGCTGTTGAAACCCGGATGCTCAGGGCCCGAGGGTCCTTGCCGGGTGTGGTGAGGACCATGCTCAAGGCAAGGAGGCCCTCTCCCTCAGCCATCGGGTCTGGAAGGTTCACATTTTCTGGCGTGAGTTCGCACTTCCAGGTTCAGTCTCTCCGTTTGCTCTCCTTCCTGCAAGCAGGCCGAGCTACAGCTTGCTTCCCTGAAACTGCGCTCTCCATTCTCATTTGCTGCAGTGGTCGGGGGATGTTCAAATGTTTTTGCAAGTGGTGTTACAAGTTCAGCCCCACTTTATCAATCCAGTGGAACCATGGGATCTCAATCTGGTGCTGTGCTCGCTCACCAAGGATCTGTTACAGCTGTTAGACTTGGTGGATTTACTGTATGTGACTTGGAAGGTGGTGTTCCTTTTAGCCATTTCCTCTGCTCGGCGAGTATCAGAGTTGAGAGCCATGTGCTGCAATCCTCAAGCAGTCCATTGTTCGCTGGATTTCATCTACCATTCATTTGGCTTATGTCCAGGTGTCTCGACCTGTTCCGGTGGGGTTGAAGGCTCATTCCACCTGGGCAGCGCGTCATGGTGCTTCGGTTGAGCAGCTGTGACGGGCAGGGACGTGTTCGTCTGTCCATACTTTTTCAAAGATTTACAGGTTGTAGGGATTTACATCTTCAAATGCTATCTCTGGGCTCATGGTATTACACTCAGCTGTTCCAGAACAATCCCTCCATTAGGGGCAGTTTTGGTATATCCCCAATGTCTTGCAGTGTCCCCCAATGGTAGGAAAGAGAAAATAGGATTTTTTTACTCACTGTAAAATCTGTTTGTTGGACTCCATTGGGGGACACTGGGCACCCTCTCTTTGGTCTGACTTCGGTTCTGTTGCTGTTCTAGTTACCTAGTTCTTGTTATGCCTGTTGGCGCTCTCTTCTATGATTGATTATATAAACCTTAGGCTGCTTCCAGAGAGGAGGGGTATATTAGGTGAGGAGTATATCCTAAACTAGTTATGATAAGTGCATAAACTCCTAGTCCATCTACTATATCCAATGTCTCACAGTGTCCCCCAATGGAGTCAGAGGAAGAGGTTATACGGTGAGTAAAATTCCAATTTTCGGGGGGAAAAACATCTAAAATAGTTTTGTGAAAAGTCACCTACCAAATATCTTATTTTTAATTTTTTTATATAATTTTTATTAAATTATCTATAAATATAACCTTGATAAAGTTGCATTTTAATTAGTAATGGCATTGAAAGCTTACTATACAACGACAGTAATTGCATGCATATACTGCATTGTTGTATTTTTTCACATGGTTTAAAATTATTTAAATTATTTATATATATATATATATATATATATATATATATATTAGAGATGAGCGGGCTCGGATTTCCGAAATCTGAGCCCACCCGAACAGTGCGGGAACTTCCGGGCGCCAAACCGAGGCTCTCGCGAGACTCGGATGTCATAAATTCAGCGCTAGCGGCCGACATCTTCACTCTGGCTGCGATTACTCGTGAGAGAGGTTGCAGTTAGGGAGCTCCTGTCCTAGTTTTAAGTATAAGTGTAGCTTTGCTGCTTTGTCCAGTGCTCTGTCCTGCTGAGTCCAGTGGTGCTGTGTCCTGTGCTCTGCCCTGCTGAGTCCAGTGGTGCTGCCTGTGTCCTGTGCTCTCTTCTGCTAAGGGCATTGTTATTTCAAAGTTATCAAAAAGTTATTAAAAAATAAATAAAAAATTATAAAAAAATAATTATAAAAAAATTATCCAAAAATAATTGTAAAAAAATATAAAAAATTTATTTTAAAAATACTAGGTACTGCTGTATAACTCCAGTCCAGTGGTACTCTCCTGTGCCGCAGATAATTTGTAAAGGCTTTGGCGAGTGTGTGTGGTTTAGGGGTTCTCTTGTGCTGCATATAATGGAGTACAAAAATTTGGAGGATAAAGTAGGGAAAGATCAAGACCCACTTCCTCCTAATGCTGAAGCTGCTGCCACTAGTCATGACATAGACGATGAAATGCCAGCAACGTCGTCTGGCAAGGGCGATGCCCAATCTCCTAGAGGGCATGTAAAATCCAAAAACCCAAAGTTCACTAAAATTAGCCAAAAAAGAAAATTGAAAACATCTGAGGAGAAACGTAAACTTGCCAATATGCCATTTACGACACGGAGTGGCAAGGAACGGCTTAGGCCCTGGCCCGTGTTCAGGACTAGTGGTTCAGCTTCACCCAAGGATCTAAGCCCTCCTCCTCCCCCCCCCTCCAAAAAATTGAAGAGAGTTATGCTGTCAGCAACAACACAGCAAAGAACTCTGCCTTCTAAACAGATGACATCACAAATCCCCAAGGCGAGTCCAAGGGTGTTGGTGGTTGCGAAGCCTGACCTTCCAATCACTGTACGGGAAGAGGTGAAGTACGACCCTAGTCATCCTATGGCAAAGCGGATAACTGCGTCAATAACAGCAATGTTGGTGTTAGACGTGCGTCCGGTGTCCGCCATCAGTGGAGTGGGATTTAGACGGTTGATGGAGGTATTGTGTCCCCGGTACCAAATCCCGTAGAAATTCCACTTCAATAGGCAGGCGATACCAAAGATGTACAGAGAAGTACGATCAAGTGTCCTCACTGCTCTGAAAAATGCGGTTGTACCCACTGTCCACTTAACCACGGACATGTGCACAAGTGGTTCAGGGCAAACGAAGGACCTTATGACTGTGACAGCCCACTGGGTAGATGCATCGCCTTCCGCAGCAGCAGCTGCATCAGTAGCAGCATCTCCACAACGGCTGCTCGTGCCAAGGCAGACAACATTGTGTATCACAGGTTTTAATAAGAGGCACAACGCTGACAACCTCTTAGAGAAACTGAGGGAAATCATCTCACAGTGGCTTACCCCACTTAGACTCTCCTGGGGATTTGTGGTGTCGGACAACGCCAGTAACATTGTGCGGGCATTACATATGGGCAATTTCCAGCATGTCCCATGTTTTGCCCACACCGTTAATTTGGTGGTGCAGCATTACCTGAAGAGTGACAGGGGTGTGCAGAAGATGCTTGCGGTGGCCCGCAAAATTGCTGGACACTTTAGGCATTCTGCCAGTGCCTACTGCAGACTCGAGCAACATCAAAAAAGTCTGAACCTGCCCTGCCATCACTTCAAACAAGAGGTTGTGACGCGCTGGAACTCCACCCTCTATATGCTGCAGAGGATGGAGGAGCAGCAAAAGGCCATTCAAGCCTACACAGCCACCTACGACATAGGAAAAGGAGTGGGGATGCGCCTGAGTCAAGCGCAGTGGAGACTGATTTCCGTGTTGTGCAAGGTTCTGCAGCCGTTTGAACTTGCCACACGAGAAGTCAGTTCCGACACTGCCAGCTTGAGTCAGGTGATTCCCCTGATCAGGCTGTTGCAGAAGCAGCTGGAGAAAGTGAGGGAGGAGCTGGTAAAGCATTGCGATTCAACAAAGCATGTAGCTCTTGTGGATGAAGCCCTTCGTACGCTTTGCCAGGATCCGAGGGTGGTCACTCTTTTAAAGTCAGAGGAATACATTCTGGCCACCGTGCTTGATCCTCGGTTTAAAGCGTATGTTGTGTCTCTGTTTCCGGCGGACACAAGTCTACAGCGGTGCAAAGACCTGCTGGTCAGGAGATTGTCCTCTGAAGAGGACCGTGACATGCCGACAGCTCCTCCTTCATTTTCTTCCACACCTGTGGCTGCGAGGAAAAAGCTCAGTTTTCCTTAAAGACCCGCTGGCGGGAATGCTGAGAACATCTGGTCCGGACTGAAGGACCTGGCAACCATTGCAGACATGTCTACTGTCGCTGCATTGGATGCTGTCACAATTGAAAAAATGGTGGAGGATTATTTTGCTGACACCATCCAAATAGACATGTCAGACAGTCCATATTGTTACTGGCAGGAAAAAAAAGGCAGTTTGGAAGCCCCTGTACAAATTGGCTCTATTTTACCTGCGTTGTCCCCCCTCCAGTGTGTACTCGGAAAGAGTTTTTAGTGCAGCGGGGAACCTGGTCAGTGAGCGGCGAAGGAGGTTGCTTCCTCAGAACGTTGAAAAAATGATGTTCATAAAAATTAATTATCAATTACTCAATCAAGTACAGCACTGCCCTCCAGATAATACAGAGGGACCTGTGGTTGTGGAGTCCAGCGGGGACGAATTGATAATGTGTGAGGATGAGGAAGTACACACTGAAGGGGACCAGGAGTCTGAGGATGAGGACGACATCTTGCCTCAGTAGAGCCAGTTTAGTTTGTACAGGGAGAGATGAATAGCTTTTTTTGTGTGGGGGCCCAAACAAACCAATCATTTCAGCCACAGTAGTTTGGTAGGCCCTGTCGCTGAAATGATTGGTTTGTTAAAGTGCGCATGTCCTATTTCAACAACATAAGGATGGGTGGGAGGGCCCAAGGACAATTCCATCTTGCAACTCTTTTTTTGGCATTATGTGCTCTTTGGGGCCTAGTTCTATCTCCATCAGAGATATTCCTGCAGGCCATGTCACCGGCACAGCTATGTTGGTTTTCCACGTGCGTCCGGTGACCGCCATCTGTGTAGTGGAATTTAGACTAGTTGAAGGAGGTAGGAGCAGGCAGCTGTGCAGTGGAATTCAGACCTGTTGAGGGTGATATATTGTGGCCCCGGTACCAAATTGGGTACCGGGGCCACTGCACTACGCAGTCCAGATAGATGCGTATCAGATATTAAACTACATTTAGTGTTGGGGGCAAATCCAAAAATAATTAAAATGCACTGTCATGATCGAAAACAAGAGGTATTGACACGCTAGAACTCCACCCTCTATATGCTGCAGAGGATGGAGTAGCAGCCATATGTGCAGTGGAATTCAGACCTGTTGAGGGTGATATATTGTGGCCCCGGTACCAAATTGAGTACCAGGGCCACTCCACTACGCAGTCCAGAAAGCTACCTCGGTGCAACGTTTTGGACTAAAAACAATATTGTGAGGTGTTCAGAATGGACTGGAAATTAGTGGAAATTATTGTTATTGAATGTTATTGAGGTTAATAATAGAGTGTAAAAAAAAAAAAAAACTGGATTTTAGTGCTTTTTATGCTTTTTTTAAAAATAAATCAGAACCCAAAACCCTAAATCAGAACCAAAACCTTTCGTCAGGTGTTTTGGCAAAACAAATCGGAACCCAAAACCTCAAGCTAATCAGAACCCAAAACACTAAAAGTGGCCGGTGCACACCATATATATATATATATATATATATATATATATATATATATATATATATATATATTAGTAAGATGGTAGAAATATATAAATTGATTCCTTGCATAGCCTGCAAGTCCAGAGGTCAAAATCTTTTACTTTACATGCTTTAACTGGGCGCTGCTACCCAATTTCAAAGCTTCCCAGCAACATAGTGTACTTAATGAGTGTTAACCTACAACACCTTGGTATTTTACAGACTGTTAACACTCTACAATCTGCAGGCAATGTTCAAATTGATGCAGAGCAAACGATTGTCAGATTGTGTGTGTACAGGGCATTTCACTTACATTTTTCAACTTTTGCATTAATCATTCAGCTTAAAAACGTGTTTTTTGTAAGGGAGTTTTTTAAAAGCATAAACTTAACTCCCAAGGGGTACAAGGAGTAATGCTGCTTGGCTCACTCACTGTGTTTTAAACATGTTTCTTTCTAGATATACATTTTTGTCAGCCGCTCTGCATTTTTAAATCGAAAAAACTTTTCTTCAACAGGTGCTCCCTTCGGTATAAAAAATACATCCAATTTGAGACCTTTAAACGTGCTGCAGGTAATTATGGCCAAGCGTTTTCTAATGACTGTAAAGGGTAAAACTTTCTCTGAACTTTATGTAAAAATTACCTTGAAACTGTGCAAGACTAGAAGAATATTTAAAAAGTTCTGTACTTTATGAAATTTGAAAATCAGATTGTGTTAATTTGCTGGGTACGCATATATTGTTTTAATGTGTTATTTGTAAGTAGAAAATTGTATTTCTTAAAAAGTCAGCAACTGTGGTCCATTAATTTAAACAAGTGGTTGCCAAAACCGGACTCTCTTATTTTATTTGGTAGCCAAGATTTTTTGTGGTTAAATACATTATGTAGGAGTAGTATATATGCATGTTTTATTGCATGAGACTAACTGGTGAAAGAACGTCACTTTCTTTATTGCAAGAAGCTTATTCCCAGCATCGCTTGATGTCATGTTAACCAGCCCCGTCTTGCTTCTGTCAAACTAACGACAGGTTCAACCGACAATTTGTTTTTACCACTGGGCACACATTGGTGCCCTGGTTCTAGGCCAGTGGTAGTGGCAGACGGCATAACTAGAAATCATTTTCTCCTTTTGATGTATTTTCTAGTGATCTCTCTTTTGTCTAGTGCAGGCCTGTCCAACCTGCGGCCCTCCAGATGTTGTGAAACTACAAGTCCCAGCATGCCCTTCCAGCTATCAACAGGTTGTCTACTGGCAAAGCATGCTGGGGCTTGTAGTTTCACAACACCTGGAGGGCCGCAGGTTGGACAGGCCTGGTCTAGTGCATACATGGATAGAACATTTCATGTGTCACCGGTTGATCAGCTAGACCAGTTAGCCATGTAGTTGTGTGAGCGAGATACAGTGCATCCAGAAAGTTGTCACAGTTTTTGCACATTTTTGTTATGTTACAGCCTTATTCCTAAATGAAATAAATTCCACTTTTCCCCTCAAAATTCTACACACAACACCCCATAATGACAAAGTGAAAAAAGTTTTTTTTTGAGATTTTTGCAAATTTATTTAAAATAAAAAACTAAAAAATCACATGTACATAAGTATTCACAGCCTTTGCTCAGTACTTTGTTGATGCACCTTTGGCAGCAATTAAAGCGTCAAGCCTTTGTGATTATGATGCCACAAGCTGGGCACACCTATCTTTAGGCAGTATCGCCCATTCCTCTTTGCAGCACCTCTCAAGCTCCATCAGTTTGGATGGAGGTTTTTCACTTTGTCGTTATGGGGTATTGTATGTAGAATTTTGAGGGGGAAAAAGGAATTTATTCCATTTTGGAATAGGGCTGTAACAACAAAATGTAGAAAAAGTGAAGCGCTGTGAATACTTTCCGGATGCAATGTATGACTGTCACATCTAATCCTGTCTGACCTGATGGAAATGATGGGCAAATTGTTAGGCTGAGCGTCACCCATCAAATATCTCTTTACAATGTAGGAATGGTGGAAGAGCAGTAGATTTGGTAAAACATGGATTTTGTACATTCTCTGATTACATAAATGACCCTTATGAGATACATGTTTCTGAAACTGGATGTCCTCTATAAAACAGCTTCCTGGTGCTTCACTCATCTTCAACCCAATGCAGCAACAACCGCCACAGCTATCCCAGTATTCACCTCAGCAGTCCCAGCAGACGGCGGCCTCCAGTCCCCAGCAAGGAGATCAGCTGGGACTGTTACCAGCGGTAAGAATTCTATATCTGGGCTTCTTCAATGTCAGGGTGGGCAATTTTGGTGAATTAAGAATTATTGAGAACTACAACACAAAAATAATGTTAGTTTCCTCATACACAGCTGACAAACTCGCTGACCCATTCCATTGTAAATTATTAGTAGTAGTTGGGAACCAGTGGTGATTGTAGGTATTGAATGACACCTTCATTTAATACGCTTAAAGGGCTAGATTTACTAAGCTGCGGGTTTGAAAAAGTGGGGATGTTGCCTATAGCAACCAATCAGATTCTAGCTGTCATTTTGTAGAATGTACTAAATAAATGAAAGTTAGAATCTGATTGGTTGCTATAGGCAACATCCCTACTTTTTCAAACCTGCAGCTTAGTAAATCTAGCCCAAAGTCTTTTTCTAGATACTCCTACAGTAGCTATCATCTCTTCTAAAAACAAGATATACAGACTTTTAGTTACATATATTTTACGTTATCACTACACATGCTTATTTATTTTATGTAAAAATACTGTTTTGTAATGTCATGCGGCTACTTTTGTGGTAAATGCTCCAGTTTTAACGGGTGCGAAGATTTCTAACACTGAATGGGAGGAGTTGGGTGGATCAGGGACGTTCTTTGCTAAGAGCGGTTCAGGTGCTCAGTTTTCCTAGTTTTGCAATTTGGACAAAATTATTTAAATGAGATTAAGGGGTGGATGGGGAGCCTTTTTACAGGGGCGTTACTTGCTTTTTCTGCAAGGTGCTCAGTGTTTTTCTTGCAGCAAATGGATTTATATTCTCCACCACCTTGGAGGTGATGGAGACTCGGGGGTATATTTACTAAACTGTGGGTTTGAAAAAGTGGAGATCTTGCCTATGGCAACCAATGATATTCTAGTTACCATTTATTTAGTACACTCTACAAACAGCTAGAATCTGTACAGGCAACATCTCCACTTTTTCAACCCGCAGTTTAGTAAATATACCCCTTGGGTCTCGTCCCTTTACTTATAATGCAACTATCTAGACACACTTCAACCAGTGTAATAATACTTTTCAAGCAAATAAAATGTAATGAAGACCCTTCTGACGCCCCCTCTCCTATTTTAAGGTTGAACCATAGACATTTAAATTAATAAAAATAGTGGGGCTAGAGTGGAAGAAGGTTGGACTTTGATGTGACGTGTTTACTATTTCCACCATGCACATTTTCCAGAGCATCTGACAAATACAGGCACCGATTGATTTTATTGGTGGTGTTTCCAAAAATCATTAATTGGAAGTGCACCTTGAAATGCGCTAGGAGAACAAGTTCTCGCACATAAAGGATTCGGTTAGAATTTTTTGTGGTGGTTTATAAATGACCCTTTGGGGTATTGGTTTCATCAGGTTTTGCCTTTTAATAAAACTGCCGTTTTAAATAATGACGACAAACCGCCAAGAATAACCCTTTGTGTTTTAAGGTGCGTCTGTCAGGCAGCCAATTTATATGCTGCACCGGTATTAATGAGAATGCAGCTTATAAATGTATTAGGAATTGGTAACATTATGGAGTTATTTTAGAGCCTGCGTTCTCATCAATGTTTATTCAGACAACAAAAGGTCTTCCTCCAAGTGTCAGATGCACTTTTAAAGGGATTCTATACCTAAAATAAAAACAACTTTCAGTGTTTAAATCCCCAATAACTATTGGTTTCCTATATCTGCAGGCCTGTTGGAGTGAAAATGTTAAAGTGTTTTCAATATATTTATTGTATAGATCTTGTAACAATGGCTACTTTTCTGTCAACCTACATTTTCACAGTCTGGTTGTCACTTCAGTGCTGCTGTAAAACAATTGAAGTAAGACCACCCTGCAATTCTAGTTTACATTATAGCTGTGCTGGAGCTTTCAGTAGGAACGATGGGCAGCTAAACAAGAATGTTGCAAAACTTGCACGGTTTACAGAGGAACACAAAACCCTGACAGCAATGCGCTCTTTAAAAAGAAAAGAAAAAGTGGAAAATTACTGTATGCAGATGCTGATCATTGCATATAACTGCCAAGATTCAAAGGGTAATTGAATATGCAGCTGTACTAGTGCTAAATGAATGAAAACGAGTCTCCTAGACTGACCATTTAAATGGTTGGGCCCGCCGACCAATCACATGCATGGAAAATGGATTAAAACATTTCTAATTGGTTAGCTGGGCCAACCATTCAGACTGGGATTTAATGAGAATCCCCTGTATTTATTTAGAGCCGACCATAGTGATTTGTGTGTGCAAGGTTTGTTTTTGTGTAGAATTTTTGGGGGGTATTCAATTTATTTTCCCTCTTGGGATTTGGTGGATTAAAAGTACAGATAACGCTGCAACTCTTAATCAGAACAGGAAGTCAGAAGATCGGGTTTTTTTTAGTTGTTGTTTCGTTTTTTTAGTTGTTTCTTTTCAATAAATAATTTTGGACACATATGGTGGGGAGTATGTATTCTGTTCAATTAAATTTCATTTCTAGAAATGATGTGGGTGTTTTAATTGTTACTTATTCATGTATAATGGATAAGGGGTTCTATGGTACCATTCTAGAGGTGACAGATTTGAAAGCACCCCTGAGCTGACCAGTGCTCAGATTGGAAGGGAGTGCATGGGGACGGACCTTGCTGCCGTTATTCTTTATTTTATTGCCGATGCTTTACTATAAGGGCACTGTATGTATGGGCAGCACAGTGGCTTAGTGGTTAGCACTTCTGCTTCACAACACTGGGGTCACAAGTTCAATTCCTGACCATGGCCCTATCTGTGTGGAGTTTGTATATTCTCCCCGTGTTTGCGTGGGTTTCCTCCGGGTGCTCCGGTTTCCTCCCACACTCCAAAAACATACTGGTAGGTTAATTGGCAGCTATTAAATTGACCTGTCTGTGTGTGTGTGTATGTTATGAAATTTAGACTGTAAGCTCCAATGGGGCAGGGACTGATGTGAGTGAGTTCTCTGTACAGCGCTGCGGAATTAGTGGCACTATATAAATAGATGATGATGATGATATATGGACGCAGGACCAGCGCTACTAATAGAAATAAATAACGGCGTGTTAAATAAAAGCAGGCTGTGAAGCAGAGCGGTGGCAATTTTTGCTAAGAATACAATACAAAGAATATTGAAGCTGTCTAACACCATAATGTCACTATACAGCCCAGCTGTATCCTGTAATAGCTAAATGCTTCTCAGCAAAATCTATTGCTATGCAGCTAGGGGGAGGGGGGGGGTGAGGAAGTGGTTCTATAGAACTGTCTCCAAGATGCAAAATACATCAAATATAATACGATTTTTTTTTTATCAAAAAGCTAATATAAACCATAAGAACAATGAATTTAGTAAGAAACTAAACAATAGTGCCGAAACGAAACTGCCCTGGCTAAAGTCACCAATGACCTCCTCTCTGCAAAAACCAGGGGCCACTTCTCCCTTCTCATCCTCCTTGACCTCTCTGCAGCCTTTGACACCGTTGACCACCCCCTCCTCCTTCACACCCTCCAGTCTTTCGGCCTCTCCGGCCCAGTCCTGTCCTGGTTCACCTCTTACCTTACTCACCGTTCCTTCTCTGTCACCACCTCTGGGTCTCTCTCCCCCCCATCCACCCTTCCAGTCGGGGTCCCTCAGGGCTCTGTTCTGGGACCCTTACTCTTCTCTCTATACACCTCCTCCCTGGGTGAACTCATCAGCTCCTTCGGCTTCAGCTACCACCTTTACGCTGACGACACTCAACTATACCTCTCCTCTCCTGATCTCTCTCCCTCCCTCCTCTCTAGGGTGTCCGCCTGCCTCTCTGCCATCTCCTCCTGGATGTCCTCTCGATTCCTCAAACTTAACCTTGCCAAAACTGAGCTCATAGTTTTTCCTCCCTCTCATACCCTATCCCCTTCTGACCTCTCCATCACTGTCGACAACACCTCTATCTCCCCTGTCCCCCAACTTCGCTGCCTTGGTGTCATCCTCGACTCCTCTCTCTCCTTTGGCTCCCACATCCTCTCCCTTGCTAAATCCTGCCACTTCCAGCTGCGCAACATCGCTCGCATCCGGCCCTTCCTCTCCCAAGATGCCACCAAATGCCTTATCCACTCTCTGATCATCTCCCGCCTGGACTACTGCAACCTCCTCCTCACTGGTCTCCCCCACTCTCATCTCGATCCCCTTCGATCCGTCCTTAACGCTGCAGCTAGGCTTATTTTCCTCTCTCGCCGCTCCTCTTTTGTCTCCCCCCTCTACCTAGCCCTTCACTGGCTCCCATTCCCCTTCAGAATCCTCTTTAAGCTCTTCACACTCACCTACAAGGCCCTCGCCAACTCCACTGCGCCCTACATCTCCACCCTCCTCTCTATTCATGCTCCATCCCGCCCTCTCCGTTCTGCCTCTGACCGTCGCCTCTCTTCCCCCTTATAACCTCCTCCCACGCGCGTATCCAAAACTTCGCCCGCGCTGCCCCCCTCCACTGGAACAAGCTCCCTCCCTCCATCAGAACTTCCCCTAATCTGTCCAGCTTCAAACGGGCCCTAAAAACCCACCTTTTTCTTAAAGCCTTTCTGTCTCCCACTTAACTTCCTACCTTATCTTCTGCCTCTGTCCCCCTACTCTCCCTCTCTCCCCTGTGTCTCTCTGTCTGTCCACCCCTCCCCTTAGATTGTACGCTCCTCTGAGCAGGGCCATCTCTCCTCCTGTTTCCACCACTTCTAACTCTCCAGCTACTTAGCCCTCCTCCTCGAGGGTCCTCCACCCCACGTCCACTCTCGCTCCCTCCTCCCCCCTGGGGGTCTCCCTGTCTTCCGCGCCCTCCTTCTTGGGCCCCGTCGTTTGCGGATCCTTCCCCGCCCTCTCTAGCTGTGCATTGAGCGTACTGAGTTGCTGTGTTTACTGTACTGTGCTGTCTCCCATTGTATTGTGATTTTGTTTGTCTCTGTACGGCGCTGCGGATGCCTTGTGGTGCCTTATAAATAAATATTAATAATAATAATAGTGCCTTTTATAAAAAAAACAACTCGCAAGTAGCAAATCAAGGTTATAGATTAGCCAAGAAAAAGACATTAATTCACAATTTCATGACCATTTTGGAAAATCGGGATCAGATGATGCACCTGGCCCAATTATTTTTTTGTTTCACAGAATAGTGTCGGAATTATATGCATAAAGTCAATTTGAATGAGTAAGATTAGCAGAAAATTGCAAACAGAAATTGGTCTAAGTTGTGGATTGGTGTGATTTTCTTTTCATTGCAATTAACTTTAAGAAATACCAGAGGCGATGAACCCTGAATCTTACCAAATAACACTTCACCTGAGGATTACCTAATGACTGGGGGATAATCTAAGTGCTGGAACTTTCATTGTTTAATTACAAACATGTGGACTAAACTTGTTTTTAATAAAATGTGTTTAAATAAAAATGTGTTTACTTCATATATACTTTACATAAAAATGATTTATTTATATCAATAGAATATATGGTAGTTGTATGTAATAATGCTGGACTGACCTGGTTACCAATGGCTAGCAGGGCTACAAGAAAAGAATTCTATGACCAAGATCAACTTTAGCTAATGTTTCACAAGCAATTCTGTCTAAGGTGATGTCTGCATGGAGCTCCGAAGAACAAAGATCAGCAGAGAAGGGCGACAGTGGGTGGAAGCGCATACTATCAAGACTATGATATTTCTGTTTTAATTCAAAATGCAAGGCAAAACAGGAGAGCAACTGCAGAAGAATTGACCGCAAAATTCAAGCTATGGCACAAGCAGTCGGTTTTATCAAAACCGGTCCAACGACAAATGCGTAGCAGGAAGTGACAGTCCAAGTACACTGCACAAACACTCATCACACATGGCAATACACATTGTGTGAATTCTGTGGTGCAGTGAGCACAGCCATTGGACTACTGACCAGTGGAGGAAGGTGATATGGTCAGATAAATCACCATTCACCAACAAATAGAAGAGCGCACATGTGCTAATCTACAGCCCTGTGTGCTTGTGTCCAAGCGTCAGATGGTTCTGTAACATTGCGGTGCATTTTCTTGGTATGCTTTGGGTGCAGTCATTCCAAGCACATATGGTTGCCCAATCTTACCTACATGTCATGGCCTTCTCGGTCACCATCTGAGCCCTAGTGAACATTTATGTGACATTCTGGAACCATGGCTCAGGCGCCGTTTTTCACCACCATAAACCAAGCATCAGTGGAGCGACTTTCTTGTAGAAGAACGGTGCTACATCCCCCCCTTCCCCTGCACAATTCCATACATTGATGGACTCTGGGCACATACAGGCTACATATGGTAGTAGCCCAGTGCCCTAGTATGTGACTTGGCGTTACTGGGGGTAGTTTATTATTATTTTCTACTACCGGTGGCTGTACACAATATTGTATTTGCAAACAAAAACAACTTTGTAGCAACCACCAAAAGGAATGTGTATGCATTTTGTATGTTCATACGTTCAACATTCTTTAGCTGTATTGTAATCTTCTATTAAAACAAAAAAAAAATATTTTATTTTTTTTTAGACTGTACCTAACAATTGTGTTCTATTTTTAATAATTTTTTTTTAATATTAGACATACAAAATGAAATATTAAAAATAAAACCTTTAACAGAAACTTGTTATCGGGTTGTTAAATATCCATTTGGATGGTTTCTTATTAAATCAATTAATATCTCTGTGTCACTCACAGATTTTCCTATAGTTGAGGACACTCCATCTGCCACCTATCGCTGTTCTGTAGGCTCGACCCATACTGGGAACTAACCCAATCTGTGATATCACCAACACATCAAAACCATTAGAGTGTCTACTTTTTGCAGTGCTATTAACACTGTTTCATGTGTTGGCTATGCCTTCCAATGTACTGCTAATCAAACGCCATGTTAACCTTTTTAAAACGCGTAGGTGTGAACAAGCCCATAAGAAACCATTCATTCTATTTTTAATGCAGTATTTAGGAATTTATGCGCTTTTCATCTGCTAACAGCACATAGGTCTATATGACTCCTTAAGATAAAGGCCTCTCATCCACTGGTCTTAACATATTTATTTTTTGTAACTCAAAAGATTTTTATTAGAGTTTATATAGTATAACATTAAAATACAAACATGAACAAGGATCAAACGGCAGCTAAATGTCTGTTACATTTAATTAATTACATATGTTTGTAACTCAGTATTTTTAATGTTAGTAACATGCAGGAAAACACATCTTGTTCCACCCACGTGTGTTTACCATGGGTAGATGCATCATGGAATCCTGTAGTAAACGTTAAACGCAAATAACTCTGCGTTTTATACTAGCATTAAGCAGAAACAAATGAAATGCATTTTCATTTACCATGGATTTGTTATTAGCTATAGGAGCTTACTATAGGCTTCCACAAATAACACCATTGGGTCATAGTGAATAAGGAAGAGATGGAGATGTGAGAGCACAGTCCACTATTTTGTGATTAAATTGATACATGTCGGCTAAACTCTACAGTAGTCAAGAAAGTAGATTAGAAATAATTTAGGACAGCAAATCATCTCATTATCAATTGGGGTATATTACTGAAACACTTGTGGAATTCCCTTTATCTTTTGTTACAATATAACTCTTATTTAATTAGTAATGAACAGTGTGAAAACAGTATTTCTGGTACGCCTAAGCAGTGATTAATTCCCTCCACACCATTGGCAGGTTTTGGCCAGGAGTGTGTTGAGAACGTTCAGTGCCGTAGAGGGCATGATTTGATTGGTTGTGAGCCAGATGACGCCCTCTGCCGCACTGACTAAGCCCCATTTTTCAAAGCACTTGTGGACGAAAGCTGTCACATGCCTGGGTGTCCTTTTAAACTTTATGCTTAATCACCAGCTCATGAACCAGCAGGGACCCTACAGTTCAGGAGTACTCACCGTTGCTGCATATGCTTCTTTGCCTGCATTGACTAGAAGGGCGCAGGGTGTACTTTATAATCCAGGTGCTGACTGTAGAGCTGAGATTCAGTCCAATCTGCTCATGTGATATGAAATGAACACCTCTCTTCTCCTTGTGGTTGACACGGGCAGAGCATCAGGGAGTACTCCTAGCCTGGGACCAGTATTGTTCTGCTAGTAGAGGGGAGGGAGGCTGCTGGCTGAAAAAAAATAACTTGTTGGTATATCTTTTAAATGCCCTACTTAGAATACTTTATAGTAATCTGATTTTTTTTTTTTTTTTTTTTCCCCTGTCAGGGAATGGAGCAAGGTCTCAACAGCCAAGAGCAGATATCTTCACAGCAAGCAGCTGTTATTAACTTAACAGGAGTAGGTGGTTTCATGCCTCAGCAGGCAGCTGGTATGTATCCGTATGCTCTGTTGTTACCCCCTTACATACTTCTCAACACCTTCGCTCACAACCAGTCTGAACTTAGACTGCTCAACGGTCATGCAGCAAAAGTGGCAATCCACTGCTCTTGTGAAGGGTCACTGCTTGTTTCAGTAAGTGTTTCCAAAATGTATGCTCAGGAACCCAACAATTCAAAATCTAACAGGTATACATCTGTATATCAATCAGTGGATCAGATATATCTAACACTTATTTTAGAATTTTGTCAAGTAAATGCTCTATTGTTGAAATGTTGACTAATTACAGACCTGGATTAGTGATAGTTGGAAGACAAGATTCCTGATTTTTGGCAACGTAATAATGCATTGGTTAACATTTATGTACTAAGCCTACACTACATTTTAAATGGACTTTATCTAGAAACACCACTTATTGTGGGGAAAAAAATAAAAATAAAAAAATAATTTTTTTATATATATATAAGTTTTACTATTAACTATTTTTCTAATGTGGGCATTGAGTGGTGCTGTTATATAAGCGACAAGTGTCTATGGATTTTATCTTTCCAATTTTCTGCTTTTATTAATAAATGCAAATACCCAGAGAAACTGGGCTTTCTTTTAGGATGATTTGTCATTTGAATTTGCCATTTAGCCCACATTTATGGGGAATTAATCATTCTAATAACTTTTAAGTCTTAAGATGGTTTCAACTGAAAAATAAATGTTCTCCCAGGTCATTAAAAGATAAATTGGAAATATGTAGGATTTAACCATAAGACAGATATGTGATTTAATTAAGGAAAATTGCAAGATAATTCAGCACATTATATTTTATTTAGCTAGGGGTACTCTAGACCCTTCCACCCCAGAATCAACTAGAATTCTCTAGCAGACAACACCCAACTTTTCATTGATTTATATCTGGTCAGAGGGAAATTCTAACAAGCTCCAGTACAGTTGAAATGTAAAATAAACTCCAAAACCTTTTAATTCACATTCTACTGAGGCTTTGCCCAGCTCTATATTGAAAATAAACAAATCTAAGAGCAGACCCTAATGATGTGTTTAATGTTTCATCAGAGATAACAATTATTAAAAAAATGTGAGCTCCTAGTTTAGAACCTCTAGAATTTGTGGGGCTGCCACGGACCCAGGGTTGGGCATGCGCAGCGATTAAGTTGAAATTAAAGCAACTACAGAACACATTTGAGTATTGCTTAATTAGTCGTGTCTCATGCTGCAGATTTTCTGTAGTATGTTGTAAGTTTGTTATTATGTCATACGTTGTCTGATATGTCACAACTCCTCTAGCTAGACTTTGATACTGGAAGTGATCCAAATTCTACATATTGGTCACTAAATAAAAAATGAAAGCTGTGCGAATACAAAAAGGCATCAAATTGGAATTGGGGTAAAATTCTGCTGGACAATGACAGCTATTGCACTATCTACAGTCCTCAGTTGCATATTTGTGTGAGTAAATTGAACGGGAGACCAGGGGCTAGATTTACTAAGCTGCGGGTTTGAAAAAGTGGGGATGTTGCCTATAGCAACCAATCAGATTCTAGCTGTCATTTTGTAGAAAGCACTAAATAAATGACAGCTAGAATCTGATTGGTTGCTATAGGCAACATCCCCACTTTTTCAAATCCGCAGCTTAGTAAATCTAGCCCCTCGACTCTTGCTCTTCAGGCTGAGTTGCTGCATTTGTTTCCTTTACAGAGATATAAGTGCATTGGCTTCATTGGGACTGAGGATCTAAATCAAATGATTAGATCAGTAGTGACGTTTAAAGCCTACATTTACATCTACACTTGTATTGTTTCAGTTGTATTTTAAGTCACTTTCTAATAATAAACCACCTTCCCCTACATTTGTACCAAAACCATTCATTGAACGTTAATAACCAGCCTAATGCAGTGATCTAATAACACTTCCACAAACTAACTTGGAAAAATAGATTTTTACAATATAAATGCATTAAAAACATTGATTGCTGGTTAGGTCTAATTTAACCTAAATTGCAGCGTTTATAGACTTCCAAATGACTACTGATCCCATTGAACAGCAGGAGGGGGGTGATCATGACCAAATGGCTACACAGACCCTGTGTGACCAAACTGAACCAAGATCCAATCGCTGTACCATTGCATGGACAGATGAAGTCCTACATAAAGAGTCACACTAGATAACAACGGGTTATTTTAGCAAGTGAGCAGTTATAACCACTCTATTGTCTCCTATCTACGTAAGAATGATGTTTTTACTTTTATGGGACAGAGTTAGTTTTGTGGCTAGAAATTGTCATTTACAACCTTAAGTGGTACAGATGACCCCTCCTTATGTACCATGACATAAGATTATTTTTTTTTGTCACATATATATTATAGCTTATACAGACATTATTACAGTCACTGTCCCCGCTCTTCCATGTCCAGTTTCCAGGCTCTGATGTTTTCACCTCTTGACCTACGTGCTCTCCCCTTCTCCTCTCCGTAGTGTTCTCTCAGCTCGGCTCTGCCGTGAACAGACCCGGGCACAAACTTCCACACCAGAATCTGCAGCTCTCTCCTGCGTTACAACTGCAGCAGCAGCAAGCCATGCAGCCGCCACAGCCACACATACAAGTAATCCAACAACTGCACAACAAATAGCGCTTGCAGATGTCGCAAAACAAAGCAGTATTGCTTCTTAAGCATTGCAGCTATCTGAACAGAGTACAGTGGAATAATGGAACACCAGTCATGTCCATATTACAGATATTTAACAGACACATTTACACAGAGAGGAATATGGAGTGTGGATTCTCATAGTAAGGGAAATCTGTGCATGCAAAAGCCAACTTCTTGCTGTAACGCTGCATGTCATAATCTAGACCCAGCTTTTACAACTGGGTTCTGCACCAGTTGATGGGAGTTGAACATTAGCAGCACACCTCTTTAATTTACAACATGCTGTGAGGCCGTTTATAAGACAACGTTTAATAGATTGCAAAAAAATAAACAATGGGTTATTTCCATGTTGAATCACCCAGGAAAACTTCATTATGACACCTACATTTTCTTGAAACTTGGTACACCTAATATTACCACATATCTACTAATACCGCTTTCATACTGCCACCCCGGCAATATTCCGGGTTTTTCAAGCCGGGTTTCTGCCGGGGCTCGGAGCGTCCCAGCTCAGAAACACCATTCATACTGCACCTCGGACCCGGGAATTTCCCGGGTTGACCCCATTCATACTGCACAAGTATGTGCCCTGGCAATTTGTGGGAGTCATCACCAGAGCAGTTTTCATTGGCTGAAAAATGGTGATGTCATTGAAGGGTGACTGGTTTTTTGACGCATAAAGATGATGCAAAAGTGGGTGGTGATTGTTTACCACATTACTTTTCATCATGGCCGACGATCTGCACTCCACCATTTCTCCTAAACTCCTTCTCGAATCTTCCACGGGCTCCCACCGATGACATCTTCCTCCAGAGACAGGCAGACAGCCAATCAGCTTGTTTTCTGTGCAATCCGGGTTGAAAAACCCGGGTTGCACCATTCATAGTGCAGGCAACCCGGGTCCGACCCGGGAATTACCCCTCGATAAATCCCGGGTTGAAGACCCGGGATTTTTGACTTGTACCATTCATACTGCACCAAGACCCGGGTCGCTTGAGCTCGCCCCGGCAAAAACCCGGAATTTTGGTGCAGTATGAATGGGGTATTACTCATGTAAAATGTATCTTCTCTAGGCCTCATAGTGTCTGAGATATAGGGGGTCAAAGCTATGTTAAATTGCTCAGAAATGCCACTCCTGATTCTGTTTTTAGTGATGTGGTATGAAAACAATTCACATCTCAGTACCTAATCCACATATCACCTTTATTTTTTATGAATCACAATATGGGGATTCCAGAAAAAAAAAGTTCTATCAATCTTGCCTGACTCAGTCATTAAAAAAATCATTTAGTTCAAAAATCAAGAATTTTTTGAGACGAAAATATTTTTGTGTTCAGTAAGCATTATCAACCTGAGGCAGAGGAGTTAACATGGCCATTTTTTTTTATTTTTTTAATATTATCCTTAAAGTATACTTTAAAACAGTGGTTCCCAAACTGTGCGCCTAGGCTCCTTGGGGTGGCTTGGCAATCTCACAGGGTTGCTTCGGCCAGAATCAGTGGTAAGTAAGGTGGGGGGGCCAATTAGTAGTTATTTTGGCTTAGGGGTGCCTTCAAAAAATTTTGAAGAGCCTAAGGGTGCCTTGAACTGAAAAAGTTTGGGATCCACTGCTTTAAAAGGCTATGGAAGAAAAATAGTGGGATTTTTATTGTCTGACGAATTTTTAATGTTTAACTAAAATTCTCTTTAAAAATAAAGAGTAATTAGTTATAATTTTGCACACCATGTGTTTTCCCTTTTGGAATTTTAAACACCACTATTAAATTCCTCATAAAAATTACCCCTATAAGCCCACTTGCCCCTCTTGATTGCTTTTCTGCAATTTCTGAAACAATAGTAGCGGTCAGCATTCTCGAAAGGTGATGTCACCCAAGGCAGGTTGGGGCATGTTTCAACCTGCACCAGTCAGTCCTCTGCAGTTTTAGAGTGAAGGTGTTCTGTATCTGAAGATACTATGATAATAGAATGGTTTTTATTTTTATTCTGGAATCCCCATGTTGTGATTGACAAAGATAAAAATGTCAAAGTGATTGATATGTGGATTAGGCACTGAGATGTGAATTTTTTTTAAAAGACAATCACACTAAAAACAGAATCAGGAGTGGCATTTCTGAGCAATTTAACAGAACGTTGACCCCCTATATCTCAGAAACTACAAGGCCTAGAGAAGATAAATATTACATAGGTTATTAGATATGTGGTAGTATCAGGTGTACCACGTTTCATGAAAATCTGAGTTGGTGGTGGTCATGACCTGGTAGTGGAGGGCTGGCAAAGCTTAGCCCAGCTGGGCGAGACTCTACTCAGCAACCTGTTAGGAACATTTTAAAGGAAAAAAAATGCTGGTGGGCCAGTGACCTAGTCCAAGGTAGCCCACTATAGGACCAGCCTGGTGGAGGGGGGGGGGGTATATGCTGCCAATCAAGTCAACCCTCCTGCCTACTATACCCAAACTCTAACTAAGCTGAGTGGGTTCAGCTCGCAGCCCTTACCAGTGCTCTCCATTGCATGCCCATGAGATAAAAACAGGTACAGTGGGAGCCCCTAATGTAGGGCTAACATATTGGGTACACCAAATAGCAGGTGCTGGCCATCAACTTCAACTGAGCCACCGATTCATCCTGTGCACTGGAACACACATAGAAGCATTAGGAGAAAAGATTGGGGGTCAGGGAGGGTCAATGAGAACTTGACTTGCTTTGGTACCACTGATGCTGCATGACTGCTCATTCATGTGTCTGTCCTAGTTCTACACGCCCCCCACAGCCTTTGCTTAAGCCGTCCTCTTAGTGAATGTAACACATGGCTAACCGATTTTCTTTTCTTTCTCTCACTCTTTTGTTGACAGTTGCAATTCTTACAACACCAAATGGCTATGGCAACACCACCAGCTCCGCTACAGCACCTGCCTCATTCAGACAGCCAGTCAAGAAGTAGACGGAGAGGACACTTCACCATGGGTCCAAAAACCTGAGATCAACTATTCATATGCACCAGGAACGGGGGAAATAAAGATATGGAACACGGACCCATCAGCCAACAAATGCCTTCTCTGCGATAGTTTTAAAGTTGTTTTAAATGTCAGAACTACATCACTAAATTCCAAGAAGCTTTGTGAAAAAGCCTTTGAACTGTGCATTAAAATAGTGATGATAGAAATTTCACACAGGGGAAACGTTTTAAAAGGTATATTAACAAAAACAAAAAATATCTTGGTTAGAAGACTTACACTACGAATGTATAGAGAACACTGTACACGTAGCAGACTGTTTTATTTAGTACAAAAAGGTGCGCATCACTATAACAAATACAACTTTTTACATGTTCATTTTAAAAAAAGGAAGTACTTTATTCCGTCTTGACACTGAGCAGAACGTCATCCAGTAGAGTCTGCACTTCCTTGTGTCTGGTGACTGCTCGACTGATACAATCCTGAAGTTGTTCTGCTGAAAGGGCACTTCCGCCTGGTTAATGAGAAAATACAGAACCAGTTGTTACTACGCCCCAAGCAGAAGTCAGATGGAAACTGTAGCAAAACAGTCCTGTATCTAAGGTCTGGTTTTAATTCAAGATTCTAAATGGTGAAACCATTACAGTGACGTGTGAGTCTAGGGTCACAAATGTACAGAGGGCGCTTTGGAGAACAGTAAGTGGTGCAAAAATATATACTGTAAAGGTATTTATGACAACCTGCAGAAGTTCTCCTAAAGCAGCTGTGGAATCTTAGAACTCGCAAAGAAAAACAAGGTGGTCCTCCCCCTATCCAGCTAGGTTTTGTGATCGCTCAGTTATGTAGTTAAAACCAAAACACTTCAACAATGAACCTGGGCACAAAGCGGAGGGAGCGCAATCTATGTTATACTGAGTGCACAACCTCTGATACTGAGATAAGCCAGACTACAAAGCCAAATATCAACAAGAATTGTTAGATGCCAAATTTCCACTGTAATTCATGTCATGTTTTCCCATCACAACAAGTGTATGACTGATATATAACAACTATAATTCATATAAAAGGTGTTGGTACTCTCTGTGCAGCTAAACATTGTGTGGTCTAAGGCAGGGGCGCACGCAGGGGGGGTTTCTGGGTCTCCAGAAACCCCCCCTAAAAAAAAGTGCCCTACATAGCGGCACTGTACTATACAGCAGCCGCGGCTCTGTCAAAGAAGCGTACGTGGCGCGGACGCCTCTTTGACAGTGCCGCGGCTGCTGTACAGTACAGTGCTGCCGCGCATGCTCTCTCTTTTTTTGGGGGGTGGAGGGGAAACATCCCCCTTAAAAATCCTCCGTGTGCCCCTGTAAGGGCTGTCAGAAAGCAGTTGTGTAGGGGGACACTCTTGATGCTCCCAATAGTTTGGGGTCAAAGTCACAAAAATGGTGCATAAGAAGTTTAACATAACTTTCTTGACTTACATTGAGCTAATGTTTACCAGTATTTTCCCCATGAAAAGTGGCTGTGACTAAAGTAATCATTTTTATTGATGTTGTGCACTAATATTTTTGTTTTTAAAAACAAAACAGAAATTAAGCTAGCAAAACATTGGTGTTTCTTGCCATGTTTTACAAAGATATGAAGATTTAATTTATTACTAGATTTCACTTCAAATAGTCTTAAAAATGTTTGTAACACCCAAAAAAAAAAAATAGTGAATTTGACCCATTTTTTTTTTGGGCCTGTCCGAATACACAGGAATCAGTCATGGGTAGAATGCAGTATGTAGTGTACACCCAAAGCTGTACGGACAGTGTTTACGAGTATGAATTGGTGGATTGTGTACTTATGGGTAGATGTATATAAGCCCTAATGTGACTACTGACCACTTTACTCAGAGTTTGAGTCATTTTTGAAAGTAGACTCAACTGGTCATTTTCTGTACATTTCTATAACAACAAACACATACATTAAAGGGATATGGCAGGAGATGTTTTAGAAAATCAAACCAAGCTTTAATCTAGTTAAGAAAGGGGATGGACTGTCCTCTGAAGACAAAATAAAATAAAATTCAGCGGCAGCAACTGCTATTGGTAAATAAGTAAATAAGTCATATTTGCAGGTACTGTATATATGTGAAGCTAATGCACACACTAGCTCCACTTGAAGCAGCTCAATACAGTAACATTACGGTCTATGTGGGTCATTCAATAGTACGTTTTACAGCTGCATTTAAACAAGTTCACTTGAGCAGGGTGAATTTATAACAACTATTATAACAATGCCAATTTTACTTAAGTGCATGAAAAATATTTAAGGACGATTACACCCACATTATTGAAATACTGCCACTTCATGCTCACACACAGATCTATGGGCAATTTTGTTCACAAGTTAGAATTGCCAGAAATAATTTGTTAATCAATTCCCCAAACTCTCTAATCTATTCAAAATAGATTTGTTTTAAATGTAGGCGATTTTACTCTGATCAAAATGGCTGATTTTCCCATTCATTAGAATAGGCAATGCACTTTCAATGAGCACAGAAACCCAGTTGAAATGCATTGCCCGCAAGAAGGAATGGGAAAAGCTCAGCTAATCACAAGCAATGTTTACAGCTTGTTACTTGTGATTGGCTTAGCAGATACTGACTTCAAGCCCAGTTGAAAACAATGGCATAGCAATGAAAGACTATTATGAAACTGTTCCACAGTGCCTTGAAAATAAATACCTTTTTTTGAAGATTAAAAAAAAAGGTCAATTGAAAATTCTTTTCTATACTTGTCAACTTTATATAAAGTGGCAAGTGTGAAGGGGCGTGGCAGTGCAGATTCCATCATTTTGGCCCTGCCCCCTGAGGCGAAATGCCACGATCACAATCCAATATCAAACTGACGCGGTTTGCGGAAAATTCTATCACTGAGGTCCTAGTTCCGTCCCCTTCACTAAGAAGCGGGCTGAATCCAGGAGAAAGGCCTACTCTCACGGGGGTAAGGGAGAACTAACCAGACATGACGTGGTATGCTGTGAGCATTTTGCACATGAATGGGATATTTTACTGGTTTTCAGACTAAACTGCCTGAAACCAGTGAGATTAGTTTTGGAGATTTTTACTGAAATTTGCACTTCAACCTTTAATATATTCCCCCTGCTCTACACTTCACAATACAGGGTTTGCCGAATTCTCTGAATGGAAGATGTATCGCAAGGAGTTTATTGTTTTTGGTGAGGTGAGAAATAGAAGATTTACATGACTATTTGCCTTTAGTAGATTATGCGAACTGCATAATCATTGTAAATCATTGAAAACAAAAAAGGGACCTAATAACTGGGTCCTACTATGAGCAGGTAACAGCCTGTTACTTCCTGCCAGTGTGACCCAATGATTACTTGATATCATCATGATATAAACAAATGAATATCTCCCTTAGGATATACAATCTACAGGGAATGTCCATCTTCAGATCATTGTATTGTCCTGGCAGATTTCTTTATTTTGTTGCAGTTGAATACACAACAGATCTCCTGTGTAAATACAATTAATCGTATCCAAGGAACAAACCTCGGCAGGTATATTATTGTATTCAAGGGCAAAGAAAAGAAATGTGACTGTTCTATATAGAAGTCTCTGAATGTGGACTTCCCCCATTTACCTCTGTGTCTTTCTAATGTGTTTTAGTAAAAGTATGTGGGGAAACAAGAAATAGTTTGTATTATTGAGGGTTCAAGAATTCAGAGGATATCTTAATAATTACGAATAACCCAGTTATATAAATTGGCCTTTTTCTTCTCTGCTATATTAGTTTGCCGGCAACATCTTCACAGTTGGTAAATTAGAAAAAAAAATATTTGTAAAAGAATTACCTGGTTTCCGAATAGTACATAACTTTCCATCTTCATCTATCACAATAGTCAGTAGTCCAGTGGCTAAACCTTCTTCTTCATCGGTTGGGTCCACCAAAATGTACAGGCTGAGGAGAGAAACATGCCTTATTGTTCCACAGTAATGATATCATAGATCAGACAGTGGTTTATTTACAACTATGTAACCTGCCACCAGTAATACAGAAAGGCAAGTATTGGAACTGAAGCTTGGATAAACAGCAAGATTATCAAAAACATCTTCCACTATTAAATATATAGCTAAAACCCAAAACATTTTTCGTAAAACCATGAAATACAGAATAGCAGCAAACCTCCCTTTACAGAGAGAAGTGTAGTCCAGCGCATCTCGATGCTGGGTGATTCATAGTACAATTGTCCCACTTGCAGTTCTGGTCCGGAGACCATCCCATTTCACTGCTGGCCTCAAGCCCCGTGTCCCTTTTGGCGTTCACACCAAGCCCCATGACCCTTTTGGTGTTCACACCAAACCCCGTGCCCCTTTTACCGATCAAACCCCGTGCCCCTTTTACTGATCAAACCCTGTGCCCCTTTTACTGATCAAACCAAACCCCGCGCCCCTTCTACTGATCAGAAGAAGTTCTGTGCTAATCCACTGCTGCAGTTGTCCCATTTGTACCTCTCGGTTAAGTGCCATTCCACGGGTGGCCTCCGAGCTCTGTGACATTCCACCAATCACCCAAAGCTTCATGACTTTCCACAAATCACACCAAGGTCTATTACATTGCAAATACTGATTGAGAAATCATCAAGTACCACAATCTTCAGTAATTAATAGCTAGAAATGCATTGTAAAATGCCTACTAAATATCCCATGAAATGCTCTAAACTAATGATGTCCTACATTCTGTCAATAAATGGACCTTAGTCCACGTCATCAGTCAATTGTTCCAAGTGACTGTCATTGCAGCAATAAGCCCAAGTAATTCTAGTTTCAATTACCAATTGAGATTTGCTGGAGCATGTAGTAACCCCAGATTTAAAGTATTATTTAAAATTGTACAAACATATTAAAGTAATAATCTTTTGATAGGTAATAATGCTCATCACTGCATCTTCCATGAGGCTCAACCAACCATTAAGGAAACAGTAGATATAACTGGAGTACATTATATGCAGCCCTACTGCCATTATGTCATCTACAGATGACTAAGAAAATATGCACCAGTATTCAGATTACAAAAGGGCTGAAGGTTAATTTCCTGAAAACATTTGAAAATTATGTATTATTTCTAATGCCAAAGAGAAAGTGATGTAAAAAGAGAAATATTTATAAGACAGAGTTATGTGGATTTCTTGATGGTGTTAGTACATTTACCTACATAGGTCCCCATGTACTTTCTGTGCTCTGCACACACCCGATTAAAGAAAAACTAAACCGAAAACATTCAAGATATCTTTCACCTACAACACATAAGGTATCTCAGGCACTTAACCAACTACTAAATGGATTATGATATTGACCAAAAAATATTGAAGCACAGATGTCGGTTATTACTCTTCAAACCGGATAAACTGACCTTGCAGTATGTGGTGGCTATTTATACTAGATTAAAATCTGATAGGAATTTATTATGTATGGTAATGGTGTAAAACTGAAATGAACAAAGCCATCATTCCTTGTGTGGAGTAGCCGTTTGCCCTAGAAGTGCAGGAGCGCATATCAATGTTGTGATCCATGCTGAACAGCTAGACCACACTGTGTAAGGAAGCATGTACACCCTCTGTGTACACCCTCTGTGTACACCCTCTGTGTACACCCTCTGTGTACACCCTCTTGTTGGCGGCTATGGTTTTATTTGGGAAAGCGGGTATTTTTCACTAAGTTTGTCTATAACATAATAAACCTAAAGACATTGAGTTTAGGTCAGGTATAAATGTAATTACAGAATGCAAAGAACAAGAGTATATATACACGAGATTGTTACTGAAGCACAAACTCTCTTGTCCCAAAGTAGAAAGCAAAATACTTATCTTGTAGGGATCCGTTAAATGAGGCCACACTAAGTCCAGTGAGAGCCACATTCAGAAATGATTACACCTCATACATCATTATAAAAAGGTTTCAAAATTATTTCTATGTTTTATTAGTACAAGGCCATATTTACAATTGAGGTTACCCTAAGGATCGCCCGAGTATATGCACTACAGTAGTATATGTTCATACCCTTTATCTAGCATGTCTTTATTTTCTATAATTAGGTAAAAGAATGTGGTTGTTGAAGAAGTAAAAACAAAGAAAAAAATTAAAAGGCAAATAAAATGAACATAAATTCACGCTGCCCTAATTTGCCTGTCACAAATATAGCTGTGCTTAAATACAAAAATGTTTTTAATGTCTATTAGATTCTGTTTTCAGATGTAAATCAAAATTCTTTATCTTGTAAAATGTCACCAAGACACGAGATGAGATGCAAATTAAATGCTAAATATGGCAAAAAAATATATTTTTGGGTGTCATTAGGATGGAATATAAATAAAAGACAAAATCTGACGTTAGATTTATATTCTTGCTTGACAATCAGGTAAGAGAGTTTTTGTCATTTATCCAAGTTAATTAAACCGAAAATTCCATTCTTAGGTGGAATAAGTACATTGGCTCAAATGACTCCTATTCTGATTTGCCCTCATCATAGGATACTTACTCGTCAAATATGGCAAACGATGTAGACACCGGCTGTTTCTGAATTTTCAGGGCGTTCTTGGTTGATAACTCCACTTCAGCCAAACCTGTATCTTCATTTATTTTAACAGATGGCAATTGTACTATAAAGAGAAAGAGCAATAACATTATTTCAGAGTGTATCCAGGCATAAGAGTGTTTATTATGACTGAATGTAAGCATTCTGCTTTGTACATTCATTAGTCCGCTTGTCATACTGCAGGGGCCCTCTATGCTCGGACGGCTGGGAACACAGAGGGTTCTCTGAAAGACAAATTATTTGCCTGGACTCTGCTGGAAACGTGATAAAAGTGGTATGGAGCACAATCTGCTGTCTGTGCTGAATAACAATAACTATGTAGAACACTTTTAAAGATCCAGTGGGATAAGTCATAAGATATTTAAATACTTGGGACAGCATTGCGGAAGAATAAAAATGTATGTCTGTATCAAATCAATTTACATTTCAACATCACAGATGAACTAGAAAATTTCTTCAGTGTAACTTTAAATGTTTTAAAATCTACCTCTGAATTCTGAGCTAAAAATATTTCTTTTACTATGTGTTCTAAAATCTTACTGAAACATTTTCCAATTGGTTACGTTAATTACAGGTGCATTTTACACCTTATTCTCATCAGTCTTCTTCTCCTGCTTGTCTCTATGTTCTCAGTTTTGAAATGGGAGGGGACAGAACAACCTGTAGCCAATCAGATCATTGAAATGCTCTCAGCAGCACAGATTACTTCAGGAGATGGGTGCTGATCTAGTGGGAGGTAGTGACCTGACCGCTGTATCTGCGGGAAGGGTTACATGGGAGAGGGGCAATGTCTTAATGTGGGACGGAGAATGGAGGCAACCAGGAAGTCAGGAGTTAGGTAGTTGGACAGGCAGAGTCCTTCAACAGGACACCGGTCAGAGGCTCCTGTTATTGTTGCAGGAAGACTGTGGTTTAAAGTGAGCCTATATTTGATACAAAGTTCATACATCCAACTAGTGAAGGGGAGAAAAGGAACAAGTTTCACAGGATAATGTCACTATGATTACTGTGTCTTAATCCGGACAACTGACACACAAGATAACAAAATATGTGGGGATAGCTCACTATAATACTGTTCAGTTATTTAACATTGATAAAGACGTATGGGGGAGCATATAAAATATGATCGAAATTCATATTAGCTGCATATCCGTTTATTTATTTCAGAATGATAGAAGCACTAAGTAAGGAGAACAATTTAACACAGAAAGGAAATCCAAATAAAAACAAATGGCAAAATGTGTTATTTTAGATTTGACAGTAAATATAAAAATATTTTGCCAATTTAGTTCCTCTGTTAAATGCAGCTTACTGGTAAAGTAACATCTGACCCAATACAATGTGCCAACACAGTGCTCTGGAATAGCAGAAGTGTGATGTAAATTCCTTGCATCCTCCAATCGCCACTGTAGATCATACAAGAGGCAGCAACAGCATTGTTACTGGGGCAGATTCCCCACCTGCCTGCAGAGGATCTAACAAAGGAAGGCTGAGGAGGAGGCAGAGCGGCTGCCCATATAGTAGCAATACACTGGCTTCTATCCCTGTCTGACCATAACACACGTAGGGGCGGATTCAATTCTAAGCGACATCACTGCTATGTCCGGCTACGCACACTTCTTGGTACTACGATACCCCAACATCATAGATTTTCCTGCTCTCCTCTATGGGGTGCAATGTTGCATCTCTGCAGACTGCCTTTATCCTGGACACACTCCGTAGCTTAGAAGTGAATTGGCCCCATGTACTTTTTAAGTCTTAAAAGTGTGAAATATGGTCTGAAAAATACAGTTTAGTAAAACTTAATATCTCACAGAATAAATATATTGTTATGAAAGATTATATATATTTTTTAGTATCACAAATTATTTTTATTTTTGAAACTGGACTACATCAATGTTACGTGCGCTTCGCATTAAAGAACACCTGTTGCTAACACACAGTGGAGCCATTCTGTAACCTGAACCAATATTTAAGTGAACACAGACTTACAAATTATACTAGTCAGTGCCTCGTGAATGTAACTCATGTAGTGATGTAGTGTCTCAGCGATCTCACTGGCTCTTACAGTATTTATAAGCTGTTTTCCGTTGCACAAAGAACACAATCAAATCTTCAATCAGCATCTTACCATTTCTCAAAGCAGCAACCAATGCACACGTACAGGCATCGAGGATATTCCCATCGTAGTTCAGGCATATGAGGTCACAGTACAGAACCCATGCCAGCTACAAACGGAGGACAAACAATGTCATTACAAACACAACATATTGCATGGATCTACTTAACTTCCATACATTTTCACTTCATTCATTAGTAAAATACACCAGGAAATACACTCTTCTGTAACATTCCACTGAAAGTACAGAATCCGGCCCAGTGTCCACCACCTCAGAGGATGTAGAAAAATCTATTATTTTTTTGAGGTTTGAGGTCCACTGCACAGAGAATACAAGCAGGCCCGGCGCTCCCATTAGGCAAGGTTAGGCACTTGCCTAGGGCGCCGGGCTCTGGAGGGCGCCTGGAGATGCCACAGAACTGGAAATTAATTTTGAAACTGTGCGGCGACCGCTGACCATACCTGTCACGGCCGCCGCACAGCATTCAGATGCATGGGGAGGGGGGAAGAGGCTATTGCTCACCACCGCCGCCTCTCTTCTCCGTCTCCTCCCCTCCACTTACTAGTGTCAGTGAGTGGAGGGGAGGAGACGGAGCAGAGAGGCGGCGGTGGTGAGACAAGGTAAGAAAAGACGGGGTGAGGGGGAGGAGGGAGGAGGGCGCCGATTTTTGCGGGGGGGGGGAGAGGGCGCCGATTTTGCCTAGGGCGCCATGGACCCTAGCACCGGCCCTGAATACAAGACTGCACCCCTAAATGCATTCTCTCAACCACTTTGTCTCATTTAAATAATTTTGTCCCGCACAACAAAATCCAAAAGTAGGCGCATACATGAGTCTCCTCCCAGTATCTTGGCCAGCAAAGAACTATACTCAACCATAAAACTGGATATACATTGCCTTGGAAGATTATTCAGCCCCCAACACTTTTTCACATTTTGTTGCTACAGCTTCTGAATTTGAAATGTTAGTTGGTGGCACTGATCCACGAATTATTATGTACTATGTAAAATCAAAAGACATATTCCAAAACCTCCTACAAATTACTAAAAAAAAATAATTGATTAAGCATAAAAAGTATTCACACCCTATGTGAGTGCATGCTCAAACTTGCAATACATTACCTTTGTTCAACTCCACCTGTGTAAGAAATGAGTGGATCATCTTTTGTAAATACACCTCTCTGTGAGGTTCTACAGCCATACTGCTTAATGTCCCTGAATGTCCAGGAGACTCACAAATTTCTAGTTTTCCCCTAGTGAAGTGGGTAGGGCCGGATGACGCAAATCACAACGAGTCGTGTCATCATGGCCCCGCCCCCCTGCTACGTGATGCCATGAGTTACGGCACTGCGCTGGCGGAGGAGGGCAGCAATGATGTGATTTGCACACCCATGCCTCACGCCCCCTGCACCAGGGAGATCCAAAATCTTGACAGGTATGCCTACAGCATGGTTCAATATTTGAAAAAAAAAGGTATTGACGATACAAAATGGAGATGAAATCTAGACAAGTCAGAGATATGATTATTATATTAGAGGGGCACCAATCTGGGGCAATGAAGATGTCTCAGAGCCCGGTGTAGTCCATTGTAGGAATATTGTTTCAGCTTGGATGTTCTAAGCTAATAATTACCAGGGTATTTGGCTTAAAAGTACTGTTACCCCTCTAACATTTGGGTACGTCCGATGATCCAGTGCATCTTGCCTACAATACACAGTAAATAATAGCGATGAATTATTAGCAATGAATATAAAATAGAAGTGTCCATACCTTGCTGTTAACAATGCACAGGTCTTCTTTCTCTATTATCTGTGAACTTAACACAAAACAACATTATGTGAATGTATTTCTACCTTCACCTTCATTAGTGTCCACGTGTTAGTAAGTTGCTCTGTTTAAAGGGACTCGACAAATAAATAAGTAGACTAATTCTGGCTCAATGACCTGGGCAAAGGTTTCTACTTCACTTTGCTTCACCTGAGGGTTTCCAGTTCACTTGTGATTTTGAATCTGGAGACCTATAGTGGGTGATACTCAGTGTGTTTCCTAGAGAACCTGCATACACAGAACAACTGGTAATCCCGATGCTCTGCTCTCCCTGCTTTACAGTACTTACAAAATGTGAACTTGTGTGGCCCTGCCATTCTCAGTACCACGTGCAAGATAGGGATTATAAGGGATTGTCAGATCATCCCTGCTAGGAACCACCAATGTAAATGGCCGAGGTTCTTCATACATGTAGGTGCTGGTACCTAACTGAGTACAGCAAGTGGTGCACTATTACTTAATACTATTATTGGGAAAGGAAATTACTTAGTACAATTAGTAACAGACACCAAAAGGGAGGGGAGCACTGACTACTGCAGCCTGGTAATAAGTGCATAGCAGTAGCCAGGAAAGGAATCAGTGGAACTGCCAGAGCCTAAGAAACATGAATTAGGTAAATACAACAATCATATATAACGGGTTCCTTCCTGAGACACTAACAACATGTACTTGGAAACTGTTTCATTTGTTGTGTAAACATAAAATATAGGTGTGTATCCTCTGTAAAGTGCAGCATTGTAATACAAGGCAATATAGCACAACGAATATCCATGTTGTTATTCACGATCATGTATATACTATGAACTGAGCTCATACTTCCACAAAGCAGTAAAACGATAATTGAGGTAACAGAATGCACCAACCACATATCTATGCTGAGTGGAGGCAAAGTTACCGAGTATGTGTTATTGTTTAGTGTGGCTGTTATGTGTATATGGATAGACCGATAATATTAATCCACCCAAAGGGTAGAATAACATTTTTAGCCAAAGCAAATAGACGAAAAAGTAATGTTTAGGAAACATTCTAATGAAACCAAATGAATACATTTTTAATCTGCAATCTTCCCTTTAAGTGTATAGTAGTTATCAAAAACGTTTGCACACAAAACGTATTATAGACTCGTACTTTTGAATGACATCTGCAATGAACTGACTGGCGACCTGAGCCTCTTCTCCAGGAGGTCCGGGGCGAAACCGCGAGGAACACAACGGGGTTAGATCTACATTAGGTACTGAAAATACGGAACGGTGTTAGTCTCCATGGAAGTGTCTGTGTTAAGTCAATGAGCAAACAACATGGCTGCTCTTTGTAAAAGTGCGTTAGTGATAATGCAGAAGAATAATCCAGACTGTTTACTATTACTTAGGTAACAGTATTGTTTTCACCGATGTATTAAAGAGAAAAGAATATTAAATATTGTGCAAAAGAACATATTTATTTATATCATTAGAAAAACATGAATACTTTACATTTTTCATTGTAATTATTCTCTTAAGGACTTGTTCACTTTAGTGCTTCTTCAAAGGTTTCCTGAAATTTGAAACTCTGACTGAAGAGAACTGCAGGTAATGCTGAAAGCATAAGCTGTGATGTCCCTAAGCCAACATGTGCCTGTGTGTCACACATAGGCAGCCGCTTCTGTCTCTACTCCGCTCACCTCCCAACCAGAGGGAGACGGTAATTATCAACACCCATGTGCACAAAGCGCTTGTCTGTCTTTTAGGTGCATTCACTGAATTGAGAAAGCCTTTTATAATCAATTTTATCTCGGATGTTGCCCATATCATCATCATCATCATCATCATCAGTTATTTATATAGCGCCAACATATTCCGTAGCGCTTTACAATTGGGGACAAACGTAATAAACTAATAAACAAACTGGGTAAAACAGACAAAGAGGTGAGAAGGCCCTGCTCGCAAGCTTACAATCTATGGGACAATGGGAGATTGACACATGAGGTTAAGTATACATTTTGCATCTTGGCCCAGCCAGACTGCAAAGGTAGGGTGACTCATAAGCTAAATGATCCTGTCACACAATAATGTTGGTCCGGGGGTAGTTGTCTTGTGTGAAATTGTGTAACAGGCTAAAGGTAGTGAGGTTAAGATGGTGGTTGAGGAATATTATACGCTTGTCTGAATAGGTAGGTTTTCAGAGAACGCTTGAAAGTTTGTAGAACAGAGGAGAGTCTTATTGTGCGAGGGAGAGAGTTCCATAGAGTGGGTGCAGCCCGAAAAAAGTCCTGTAACCGGGAATGGGAGGATGTAATGAGGGTGGATGAGAGACGCAGATCTTTTGCAGAACGGAGTTGCCGAGTTGGGAGATATTTTGAGACAAGAGAGGAGATGTATGTTGGTGCAGCCTTGTTGATGGCCTTGTAGGTTAGTAAAAGTATTTTATATTGGATTCGGTAGAAGACAGGCAGCCAGTGTAGAGACATACAGAGTGATTCAACAGAGGAATAGCTATTTGCAAGAAAAATCAGTCTTGCCGAAGCATGCAAAATAGATTTTAGGGGTTTGAGTCTGTTTTTGGGAAGACCAGTAAGGAGGGAATTGCAATAGTCAATGCGGGAGATGATTAGTGCATGAATTAAGGTTTTAGCAGTGTCTTGTGTGAGATATGTGCGGATTCTGGAAATGTTCTTTAGATGTATGTAACATGATTTAGATATAGAGTCAATGTGGGGAACAAAGGATAGGCGTGAATCAAGGATTACACCTAGGCAGCGAGCTTGTGGGGTGGGATTTATGGTCATGTTATCAACAGAGATAGAAATGTCAGGTATGCTCTTGTTGGCGGGTGGGAATATTATTAACTCTGTTTTAGAAAGATTAAGTTTGAGTTGACGAGAGGACAGCCAAGATGAAATGGTAGAAAGACAGTCAGTTACACGGGACAACACAGATGTCGAGATATCAGGAGAGGATAGATAGATTTGGGTATCATCCGCATAGAGATGATACTGAAAGCCAAAGGAACTTATTAGATTTCCAAGAGAAGCGGTATAGATAGAGAACAGCAGAGGACCTAGCACCGAGCCTTGTGGTACTCCAACTGATAGGGGAAGCGGAGCAGATGTGGCTCCAGAGAAATTAACAGTGAAAGAGCGATTAGAGAGGTAAGATGAGAACCAGGATAGAACTGTGTCTTGAAGACCTAGGGATTGCAGCGTTTGTATGAGAAGAGAGTGGTCAACTGTGTCAAATGCAGCCGAGAGATCAAGGAGAATTAGGAGAGAGTAATGGCGTTCAGTCTTAGCAGTGATCAGATCATTAACAACCTTGGTCAGCGCAGTCTCTGTGGAGTGTTGAGAACGAAAGCCTGACTGAAGAGGATCCAACAGGTTGTTTGCGGAAAGAAAGCGTGTGAGGCGAGTGTAGGCAAGTCTCTCTAGAAGCTTGGAGGGGCAAGGGAGCTGAGAGATGGGACGGTAATTTGAGAGAGAGTTTGGGTCGGAGTTTTGTTTTTTTAGAATAGGAGTAATCACTGCATGCTTGTATAGTGATGGAAAGATGCCAGTAGAGAGTGAGAGATTACAGATTTGAGTTAGAGGTGAAATGAGCACAGAAGACAGGGATCTACCAATTTGCGAGGGAATAGGATCAAGAGGACAGGAGGTAGAGTAGGAAGATAAGAAGAGCGTAGAAATTTCCTCTTCATATCTAACCACTTTGAAGTGTGCCAGAGTGGAACCAACATGTGGGTGATCAGGGCATTGGAACACACTCCCCTTCTCCATGACTTCCCAGACTCACAGCTTAGAAAAGTGGATTCTGACATTTGAGTTTAGAGACGGTCACATCTGTATACAGCATACAATCCTGCAGTATATAGAAAAACAGGGAAGGGGGAAATAAACCTACAGGGAAAATCTGGTATGGTATAGATATAGGACTGCTGTGACAATCACACCGCAGCTACGTCACCGACAAGAGTACAGATAACAAACTTCTTCCTGTTACTCTCAACTTCAAAGCAGATCTATTACTTGCAGCAGGAGCCCAGACTGTAGTTTACTAGAATTACAGGGATTGTGCTATATATTCAGTAATGTCAGGACAACACTAGAAAAGAGTGAATTGACAATGACGTTAGTGAAGTTCATGTCAATACATTTTTGATTCTGTAAATAGTTGTTCACGGTTACTTACTGTATACATTTTAATTTAAATGCCTTGTGTTTTAACCTGTATGTTAAAGGGGTTATCCATTCTGGGACAATCCCTGCTATTTAGGCTTCATTGCAATTAATCCCCTAGACCAGTGATTCCCAAACTGTGTGCCATGGCTCCCTGGGGTGCCACGGTGATCTCACAGGGGTGCCACGGCCAGGGCCGGTGGTAAGCAAGGCGGGGGATTACTTGGTAATTATTTTGGCTTAGGGGTGCCTGTAAAAAATTATTGAGACCCTAGTGGTGTCTAGAAGTGAGAAAGTTTGGGATCCACTGTCCTAGACCCAACTGTCACCAGCTCCCATCCAGCCCTGTCTAACAATGTGCAGAGAAAAGTATCATCAGATGCAGAAGTTCAACTCGTTCAAGCTTAAGAGGTAAATGGGAAACCCAATTAAAGAGATGTGAACAACTGGTCTTGGTCAATGTGTTGTGTAAAAACAACAAGAGCAACATTCTATTCCAATAATCACATTTCAGAAATACCAACGCGTGAGTAACATTTACTCACCAATGTATCCCTTATTAGGGGCATCTATCGCAGGGGTCGTGAACTCCTAAACAACAAGCAAAAGAAAGACAGTTTGTAAGGTCTAAGAAATAGCGATCACTGTACACTCCGACAGATCTGGTCAACATCAACTTTGAAAGTAAGGTCATTACCAGCAATATGTAATCTACAAACACAAACAGCTTCCTTCGCCCCAGATTAGAAAGGAGTAAATATGTAGACTTACTGCTTTAATGCCACATATTACAGAGCAGTTTCCAAGCTTCACTAAAGCCGAACCATTTGCTGTCGTAATAGATCCTGTAATAAAGTTAAAATATATCAAAAGAATTCTAAGGCCCTAATAAAAAAAATAAAATGTTCTGCATAAAAAAGATCAATAAACAAGTGTCTTGTGACCACAGATGTTTTACATTAGGACTATTATTAAAAATGAACACAATGTACACCACATGCCCTACGGCTTACTTGACAATTCTTTAAAATGATGCTAAGAAGTCTCAGGCCTCATCCATGGTGTGTAAATTCCTTGAGTTCAAACCAATGCTGGCGAGAGCCATTAATCTTGTTATTATTGTATACATGGTGAAATGTACTATTTACAACAGAGAAATGAATCTGATGCCAGCAACCTGTTAGACAGATGATTGATTTCATATTCAGCGGCTATAAAAAGTATTCACCTTCCTTCCACATTTTATTTTCTTACATAATAGAATCTGAATGGACTTAAGAACTTCTTACTACTGATCAACACAAATGACTCTATAGTCTGTAATAATAAATAAAAATAATAAATAATTAAGCAATCTAAAGGCTTTTACCAGGTGCAAAACGGATAGAGACTTACCCAAATGGACTCACAGTAGTAATTGCAGTTTAGAATGCTTCTAACAAGTGTAAATTAAATTATTATCGTAGACTTGTGAGGCCTCAGTGCCGTACATTAGGGAGAAGAGAATATACATAAAACAGGGACATACAAGGTAGACCAAATAAACACAGACATGAAAACAAAGGGTATAGAGGACCCTGCTCATTAGAGGGCTTACATTCTAAGTGGAAGAGAGCACAGATGAAACAAGAGGAGAGAGTGTGGCTCAGAGTGGAGATTGGGACAGTTGAGAGGGTGGATTAGTGTGAGTAGTGTTATCAGATATATTCAAATTATTGTTTGTTTGTTTTTTTATTTATTTGTAATTAAGAAAAAGCTTTGTTTGCTTTTTATTACAGAGAACTGTATGTTGATCAGTGGGAAGAATGCCTAACTAAATACACTTTCATAATATAATAAGAAAATAAAATATGGGAGTGAATACTTTTCTAGCCACTATATATGACAAAGAATTGGTCTAATAAGTGGCTTTCATTAGGTCATCTCACAGTGAATGCATTGGTTTCAACTCAAGGAATTTGCACACCATGGGGGATGCCTGTGTGAGAGGTCTTAGCATCATTTTGAAGAATTCTCAAAAATTAGTCAGAGGACATTAGATATATCCATCTATCTCTTTCACCAGTATTCAGCAAGTTGTCATATTAGGAGGGATGTTCTTCTCTAACAGAATAGACAGAGTGACTGACAGTTTTGCAGACTTGATCTGCAGAGGGGCACATTGTGGACTGGTGGATTAATACACAGGGGAGTGGAGCCAAGAAAGTCAAATGACTGCAATCTCAGTTTTTGACCTGTATAAATTAACATAATAACTTGTCTGTAATTGAGTGGGGAGCGGATACTTTACTTTTTAACAGCCATGCAGTGGTATGTCAGGTTAGCACAATCTATTTAACTTTCATGGTTCATATCTGAAAATGTTTGTTGTCTAACACTCCCTTAAATAAGCCCCGTCTCGGTTTCATGTTCATGCAAAGATCTGCGACATTTTAATAAAGAGTCTAGTCCACTGTAAGCCTTAAAGTGCTTCATCACCACTGTAATCTGACACTTACCAACATTTATTGTGGTTGTCCTGAATTCATTTAGATCTCGTCCATCTGGTCGACAATTCTCTTTCTGCAAAAATACTACAATAAACAAAAGTATCCCACAAAAAAGATAAGCCAAAAGAAGCTTTAAGACACAAAGGGCTAGATTTACTAAGCTGCGGGTTTGAAAAATTGGGGATGTTGCCTATAGCAACCAATCAGATTCTAGCTGTCATTTTGTAGAAGGTACTAAATAAATGAAAGCTAGAATCTGATTGGTTGCTATAGGCAACATCCCTACTTTTTCAAACCCGCAGCTCAGTAAATCTAGCCCAAAGTCCTGAAGGCCCTTCCTTTTTCCACTACCTTAAACTGTAATATCAGCACACGTAGCCTAGGACTCAAAAAAAAAACCACACTACTGGACACACTTACCAACACGTGGAAAGTGTCTTACATGCAACAACACAGCACTTCATTTTGTAAAAATTAATCTGTAATAATGTAAGGTGACTGGTTTTCCATTTAACACCTATTTTATATCAGCTTAGTGCAGAGAGCCTGATAAGTGCACTAAAAAGAACAAATCATCAATACAGGAAACAGAAGTTTGTCTGGGAACGGGAGGGAACATAAGCTCTTCTACCCTCTTGTAAAGAAAATGTGGCTGGACTAAAGATTCGTTGGAAAGAGGTCAGGCCAAGGCAACGCTGCCCCAGGATTTAGTGTAGTTATTTTTCCACTTAAATTGTTAATACCTGTTTACTAAAACAATGAGAAGACTACCTATCTGTTTTTACATCTCCCTCATTGTATTAGTGTGGATATATAGCGCTTCACATGCTGACCAACCTATCTTGTACACAAAAAGGGAGGTCAAAAAGGACACGAGAGGCTGTTTGTCAGTAAATGTATTTCTGTGACAGCACAAACTGGTGTCATGCTTTACACAACAGCATGGTGGCTCAGTGGTTACTTTACAGCACTGGGGTCATGAGTTCGATTGCCGGTCTTATCTGTGTGGAGTTTGCGTGTTCTCCCCGTATTTGCGTGGGTTTCCTCTGGGTGCTCCGGTTTCCTCCCACACTCCAAAAACATACTGATAGGTTAATTGGCTGCTATCAAAATTAACCTCAGTCTCTCTGTCGGGGTGTGTGTTTGTTAGGGAATCTAGACTGTAAGCTCCAATGGGACAGGGACTGATGTAAGTGAATTCTCTGTACAGCGCTGCAGAATTAGTGGCTCTATATAAATAGCTGATGATGATGAAACACCCAAAAACTGTGGCAGTGAAATAGCCAGCTCAGCCCAGAAGTCTAGAACAAAGAATCCAGGGAATTTTGAGAACGTATAAAAGTTTGATAACATAAGAAAAGTGTATTTGTGAGTGTGAAGTGACAGAACCATATGATCTATAGGAGAAAGTGTGTTATTCTGTATAAAATATCAGCACAGCTAATGCTAAAAACTCATTGGTCAATGTTGTTTCTCCCCAATACACTGATTACATCGTTGCTCACTGATAATATAGCGTAACATGAGTTGACATTTTTATTACTATACTTACTAGAAATTTTCTGTAATATTCTAATGGTTCTACTGTTCTGTAGAGGGAAAAAAGGAGAGAGAAGGACAATGAAGAAATAATAAAATTAAACCAGTATAAGTGACCTAGTACAGTTTAAATATTACATCTTTGAAGTATGTAAAACAACTGAAACAAACTTTAATTATGTTCCAATTCTTACTTATGTAGTCCTTCCTGTGGTGTCCTGGATGGTGGAGTGTGTATAGTCCCTCTAATAGAACCGTTTAGGGTGACTGTAGTATTCAGCAGGTTAGACCACCAATGAGTCCTTTAGACCATCACACCAGCACACACAGGACACACAGAACTTGTCTGCGATCCTCACATAGTTCCAGCAACAAATGTCCCGGAGCCCTAATTCTCAGCGCCATTGTATACCATATTCTTCCCAATATTGTTTCCATGGCAACCATCCTGAGATGATTGAGGAATTCTGGGGAATTTGCCTAAACTGGAATCAACTAAATACATACATTATACTGATTGCAAATTCTACATAAACTAATGTGTCAGCTCACCGTCAAGCCTTTTATTTTGAAGTGTTACCTCTTTTCATTGACACAATGTTGTGCAATTAGAGGCAAAGTGGGAGAAGGACAACTCTCTGGTATTTTTGTGGCTCATCTTTTCTCAACCTCTAAGTTAGCTATTTTATTACATCGCTTTTTATTGAATTGTCTATTTATAATACATGCAGACCCTCACACGGCAGGTTGGACGCAGCGTGTTATCCACTACAGTAGGAGTACTGTGTAGTTATGGAACAATCTGCTGCATGGCATCTATTCAGAACGCCACAAAAATGGTGGGCACAGCTATCTCACATGCCAACATGACACCGTTAGAGACACATTTACTAGAATGAATTTGCCTGGACTGAATGAATGCTTGTAAAATGCTTGGTTTCTAATAACTTGTTAATTGATAATATGTTAATAAACTTAACGGTGGGAAATACTGGATCGGACAAATTAATTGGATCATGGTAGCAAATAGGTAATAGGCACTGGTGGATGCATTGGGATATACCTAAAGCTGCCCATACATGAACAGATCAGTCACCTGGCCCAGGTTCCCAGATCTTTAAGTTTGGCCACATAGATGTGTAGCTGAAGTAAGTTCAGAACGCTCAGAACCTAGGAGTCCTATCAGCTTGGTTGGCCGATAACCGCACACACTGGCAGATGGCAGTCACTGTCTGACCTGATGTTACACGAGTCTCAATCAACATCTGAATGATTGAATCCAGGATTATGTTAATTGAGATTGGTTTGAGATTGGCAGTTGTTTGGGGCCTATGCAGAGATCGATATAGCTTTATATAATGGCTTTACTATTTTTCTGGTAAAAGACACAACACAGATTGATTTATCATTTATTTCATCATAATGTAGTTTCATTTTAGTATGGTCAGTCAAAAATCATGATGGGATTTTATTGGTAAACTAATGTGCACATAGTGAAGGCTCCTGTATAATAGAATTCGCATTAAATAATAATTCAGAAGTCTGTACAATTACACAGCAAGTGATGCATTAAAGTTAGTTGTATATATAGGAGTATAGTCACTGCTGGTACACCTGGAGGATGCAGCATTTATAAGGAGACATACACTCAGTATACAGGTGAGTGCTGTACTGTGATAAACTCACTTGAAGCCGGCAGCCATCTCTCCACTTCCAGCATGTGTCAGGACGCGCACGATGAGGATATTGCAGATATATAAATAAGAACTACAAGGAGCAGAGACCAGGGCTGCAGAGCAGAGGAAGTCACACGCACATGTGCTGCTGCAAACATGCACTAAACATCCTCTACAAACATCTATGTGACTCCGCTTTACTCCCCCTGCTGGCCACATACAAGAACAGCATCCCGACAATGTTAAATTAATTTACTATGGTGAATGTTAAGAGTAGTTTGCTCCACAACCCATTCTAAAGTGAATAACAGTTACTATTTTGAATGTCCAGGTTAAAAAAAACAAACTATAAATTCTCGAGTCTGTTAACTTGAGCCATTTCAGTGTTACTGCTTCTCCCACTTATTTTCCAATTGCCATATTTTACATGTTTTATTTGACAGAATAGAGCTCTAACGAGTTTAAATTATCCCAGTACTCGTAATCCCAACCATTCATCTATCTGAAGCTGCAACTCCTCCCTTCACACAAACTACTGCACACATTTGCATTGCATTGTAACACAATAAAGTACAGTACTATACTGAATGGTATCCTGTGCACTATAGAATACCAATAGTGTCATCACATTATAACTACAAACAGTCTGCTGCCTGTACAGATAGATGCCTTACGGTTAAACACCTTTTCTGTGCACAGGAGCAGCACTTGGCTGAATGTAAAGTGGCAGATTGCAGGGCCGGCTATACACCTTGCGGGCACACGGTGGCGCTGCTCAGATCCTGCGCGGGTGAGCCGGTCAGGGAGAGACCCCTCTTGGATCAGAGTGTGTCTGACAGATGGGAACCTATCACTTCCGCATAGGTGTAGGAGTGTTATAGGTTCCGGCAGATGCGGTCTGTGTGTGCGGTGTCCCGGAAGTCTGTGTCCAGTGCTGACAGCTCTCACTCTGCTGCAGCGGGACCGGGATGCGGGGGACACCATGCACGTCTGTCTGTGTGATCTCGTCCAGCTGCTGGCTGCACTGGCAGCTCTTACACTGGTGCTGGTGAGTACAGGACACATAGCACCCTGCACATAATACATAGCACCCAGCACATAGCACCCTGCACATAGTACATAGCACCCTGCACATAGTACATAGCACCCTGCACATAGTACATAGCACCCTGCACATAGCACCCTGCACATAACCAGCATAGGATCAGTCTATATCAATAATCTTCAATATTAATAGGGATATACGTTCATGATCTAAGTTTCTATGGCTAAGATCTCAGCATCACTCAGACAGTTCCTTAGTTTCTGCTGGTTGATGCTATTCATTCTGTGTTTTACCATTGCTGGCATCTACTAGATGTTTTATGATGTTATTTATCATATTTACAGCCAGTGACTGTCTGCTTAATTCAGGTTTTATATGTTCAGTTCAGCATACTATAAATAATGATTTGTACTGACTTTTCCCCTCTCTCTCTATCTAGCAGTGCCTTGAGCCCCCAGAGTTATAGTGCTTACTGTTACTTGTACTGTGCTGTTTCACCTTGTACTGTGTCGTCGTCTGTCCCTGTACGGCGCTACGGATACTTTGTGGCGCCCTATAAATAAAAATTAATAATAATAAAAATTTTAGACATTCAGCATCAAAATGGTAATTGTGACTCTAAGCTGACCTGTCATCCCCCAGAAAACTATATTTAGATTGATTTGATTTTAATATTAAAGGCTTGTTATTGTATATTATCTAAGACTCGGCTAGACTAGATTGTATTGAGATATGCTGTCATGGCACACTCCTCACTTGTAAGTTGTCCATGTATGGTTTTAAATTGACCTTCTATGTCTTTTATCATGCTCTGTTAAATAAGTGGGAGCATGCTCACCATATTGAAGACGCCGTGACCATTTAATTTAAATTCTCAATGTTAATTGCTGGTTCTTCCAGAACATCCTAACAATCCTGAAAGGCTGTGAGAATTATTGTGCTTTTGGTTTGTATAGATGTTTGTCAAGTTTCCCTTTACAAGGCAGCGCCGCTTTAAATTTAAGCTGTCATCTCGCCGAACTCCCGCAAGTTGACAAAACCGGAGATTTATACATTTACCCCATGGTCTTTAAAAGAAACAGTATACTGACTATTTGCAGAGTAGATGCACTTTTGAGTGTCACCTATTGTCCTTTTATATAGTCAGATTATTCATTAATCAGTTTTAATAACATTAAAGTGTGTTTTATAGACTATATTGTACTCTATGCATATTTCTCCAAACAGTTTGCAAATTTCATTTTCGCTACAGTAGATGTGTTTGAACATGAATAAATCAGTAAGCTGACTATTAGTAAAATAAAACAAATTGTATGGTCTGAAACATGGTGTTACATCCTTTTGATTAGAAGTCTATATTATCAACGGCTTTTTATGTGAAATGCATACGCATAATGTAATGTCTGAACAATTCATCCCCAGATTGCAGTTGTAGCGCATGTAACTGCCAAGAAAATGCCAAATCTGTATCGACATGAAGCCGAAAAGTTATTTGTTTCCAGTCAAGGAGAAAAGAAGCCTTTCCCCAGTATCCATGACCACCCCGAGAAAGACCTGTCTGTTGTAGTTCCTGCATACAATGAAGAAGAACGGTGTAAGTGTGACAAGCGCTAATCACTTTATATAAATAACATTCACAAATATATATATATATATATATATCTCATTTGAAATAAAGCTGTATTTCTGGGGTAAGCATTTTTCCTATTACAGGGAGCCTAAAGTGCAGTTAACAGCTTGCACACATCTATATAGTAAGTATGCTTATAGTGGCAGAGTTGTCATGATCAGCCTGAAAACATTTGCTACATTTGTGTTTTAGACAATGATGGTAATAGGTAAGTTGTTTGATTTTATACTATACTAGCTGTAGTACCCAGTGTTGCCCCTGTTTAAATCTTTAAGTTATTAATTTATCAATGAGTTGTGTGTATCTGTCTACTTTTAAAAATTATTAGCAGCTAAGATATCTTCTTGGCTTAGAACAGGCTCCCTGTGTCAAGGTTCTACCCACCATACACCAATGGGGGGTCCGACTGGGACCTCAACCCCCTAGTATATCTTCTGGGATCCAGTGTTGCCACTCTGAAACAGGGAGCCTGTTCTGGGCCTTCCACTGGATGGACTTGGATGAAAATGTCACAAAGTTCTGCCCAACGTACAGCAACAGGAGTTCCAACCGGGACCCTAACCCCTCTACAACCTGGCCAAAAGATCCAACTGGACCACCAAGCGTGGGTTTCATTCCAGTCGGTGCAGAGGTGTTCGAATGCATAACCGGACTGACAAATAAACAAACAGACCAATGATTTTTATATATAAGATGGGGGAGTATTGGAAAATGGACATCACTAGTAATCTGCAGTTAGACAAGACCTATAGCTGGAGCAAGACATACCGCTGGAGTTTTCAGTTTTATGCAATAGATGTGATGAAACACTATTGGAGGGAAGATAATCATATGACGTGCTCAGTGAGTTTATAACCTCAGTTCATCAGCTCCCCTGGCATTGGCTGCAGAAATAGTAATATTTACTTTCATATGAAATGTTCCAGGGCATGAATCTAGCTTCTCAGTAACGGTGTCTGTTTTTCAAGTTATATGCTTTGCAATAACCTAGAATTTGCCATCAGAACATAACCTACACATTATCTAGCCTGTTGTTTTGGAGTATTTGTTTGTGTTTTGTTATCACCCGTTTGTTATCTTTCAGCCTCCTTCCCTACAATTACAAATTGTGTTCATTTGTTTTATAAATCCTTTTAATTTTTAAAAATAATGCCTTCCTGACCCCTATTAATTCTTTTCCTATATTTAATGGATTCTGCCATATCCCCTCTGTCCCTTCTCTGCTCTGAGCGAGACACGTTCAGCTCTTCATGTCTTTCCTATTAAGAGTTATTATGAAACACATTTTATTAATGTATTTTTAGAGATGTGTCCTTTTGGATTTTTGTGCCCCACATGCATTATTTTACACTTTGACGTATTTACGATTCTACACATTAATCCACTCCTCTATTTTCCCTAAATCACTAAGCATTTATTTCACCCCTCTTGGGGTGTCAGTCCTGTTCCAGACCTTTGTATCATCTACATAAAGTCATGTATCCTCTTGTAGGCCACCAGCAATAGCACAATTGAATAAATCGCCCAACACTGGTCCCTAAGGTACCAGCCTGCACCTTGCTTATATCGCTGACCTCCTGTCCTTAGCCAAACCCTTATTCATCCCACTATATTTAGGTTGAATCAAAGTATTTTCAGTGTCTCACTTAATTCACTATAGGATAACGTGTCATATATAAATAAGATATACCCACAGATCCAATGTGATCACTATAATTCTTTTAATACCCTTGTATGGCCGACTGACTAATCTGATTCTAGAGAAAGCTGAAATAACCCCTCTCCTACAGTTATTATATTTGTGTCTACATTGCTGTAGTGTATCTATCCCTACTAGTGCAGGTGACCTCAATTGAATTTTCAACAGCAAATATGGAACAAAATTAGTTGATTAGGCTGTCTGTAACTTCTCTGTCACCTTCAATATACCCACATTCTTATTTTTAACCTTGGTATTCTTGGATTTGTTCTTTTCCTTTCACTAATTTACTATTATTAATAATATTAACCTTTTTTTTTTCTTTTTTATATAGTGTCAGCATATTCCCCAGCGGTTTAACAATGTGTCCCAAAAAAAAAAACCAAAAAACATTTTATCACCTTGTTTTACTGACTCTAATCTTTTCTTTTCTTTTGAGCTTTAGTATCTCTTTATTTTGTGTTTGGTGTCTGTTAGACTAGCTTCAAATGCTTATTTTATCCTCTTCTTAGGCACCACAATAACATTTCTGGATTATACCAATATTATCAACGTCCTTTCGGGTTCCAAATCTTTTTTTGACGGCATTGTTTTATTTTATCTTTTTACTTTTAAAAGTGATTGCCATATGTTTCAATTTGTTCAATGATAGGTATGCAGTAAACTGGTATAATTGCTACTATTAGGCAAGTAATACTTTGATTATGTTTTTTCTATCATTGGACGCGGGTCTTGCTAGTCACTCCAAACTACTTTTAATTAATTTTATGTTTGTAGTTTATATAGTATTTAACAGACTTCATGTGTGTTTTTATACCTTTATGTGTAATAGTGGATTTACTTTTATTTTTAATCTATTGAATTAATTGTATTTAGTTTTTATTCCAAATTTAAACTCTCGGCATGGATTGTATCTACGTTTTCCTTTGATAAGTAAAGTTTGTATTTACACATGATAATGCTGAATGTTTTTTCTTATTGCGTTAACTAATCAACTTAATGTTTTTGTGGCCCATATGACTAAAACTGCAGATCGTGATGGGTTGTTACACAATACATAGAGGTGTATAAATGGTCACCTACTAGTGCATGAGTTACTATGTCAGATTGACGTTATTATTTCTTCTACTTTCAGTACCGGTTATGATGGATGAGGCGTTGGAATTTCTTGAAACACGACAGGTAAGGGTTTAAAAAACAAAATCCAAAACTTTACTTTTTGTAACAGTTAATATAAAATATGTAGTACTATAGTTTCCTCTTTTTCATGAGGCGTGAGCATCATCCATTTTGGTTATCACTTTCACTATGATTGAGGTGTGATCGTGCACCTTTGCCACCCCCTGTATATTTTTGCATGAAATCCCCATATATTTATTTATTTTAATTAAAAAAAAAATTCACGTACCGCTTCTATGTCTGGTCTCTTCCTCCATATGGTCTCTCTTCTGCGGCTGTATTCCCTACAGTCCCACCTCAGTGTCACTTGCAGCTTTCAGTGTGTATGGTAAATGGAGGCTGTACGATGGTCACAGACAGAGACTGTGCTTTGGTTCTTCCTGCATTCCAGCAGCGCAGACTGACCTGGACTGAGTAGGAGGAAAGAGGTGTTTAAAGGGAGTGAGAAGCTAAGCTGCCCACATAGAGGCAGATCCAGTTTGTCATTTGGGTTGTTTTATACCAAAATTGAGCTGACCTCTTGTTGGGTTGGCTGAAATTCAAGTTAACGTCTTGGTCATTCAGCTTTTGGTCAGGCAAAAATGAGTATTGGGTCTCTGCATGTGTATGCAATTATTGCTTGAATGCACTTCATTATTCTACAATGGGCTTAAGGATTAAAACTACCTGTGTATGATCAGCTTTGTGTCCTGCAAATATCCCATATCTTGACTTACTGGGACATCCAGAACTGAATTAATTGTCACTGTTTTATTTTGATGTTTTCGTTACACAGAAACAACGTCCATTGTTCAAATATGAGGTCATCGTTGTAGATGATGGAAGTTCTGATAAAACAACAGAGGTAAGATAAATTGTTCTTTGTAATGTATGGCATAGTATTTTCAAATGTGATATGGCCTAAAAAATATTTATTTAAAACAGGTATGTGGCTCTTTTTTGGACAATAAGAGTTTTTAGCACTACGTTATTGCCCCTTGAAACACTTGATTATCATTTGTGAAATGCGGTAAGCGATACACTGCTTCCATAAGTGGCTGCCGGCAAACTCCCAGCATGCACTGCTTTCTGGAGTAGAGGCACAATACATGGTTATTGTATGAGCGCTATCAGTCACACACAGTGTAGGAAGTGCTGAAACTAATTGCTCATTTTTGTACAACACTATACTGTTTGTAAGCTCAGACTTTTATAAATAATCACATAAAGAGCTTAAATAAGTTTTCCCATCTAGTTACTACACTTGAGAAAGTGACGGATACGAAGCATATTTAATGTAATATTTAATTTTAATATAATTAATATTTAAAGATGTTTCTGCATGGGCGTGATTCCTCGGTCAGTCAGGCATGTAATACACCATCGTACATGGGTCTTGTATAAGGATGCTAGACAGGTCCAATTCCGTCTTATACCCTATCCATTGACTAGTAACCAATGCTTTATGGATGAAGTGCTTTAGTGATATTATTATTTATTATTCTGCATTATTGGTTCAGGCCACACAGTGGGTGCCTTTCATGTATCCAGATAACTTTAATATCCCACAGACACTTTTAATAGTTGATGTTACTGTGATTGTGTGTTTGTTTTGTGGGTGGGGGGGTGGTTTGTTTGATTTTTCTGTTTTTTGTTTTTTGTTTTTTTTAATCCACAGGAAAGTTTTAAAGTACAAACAATGTAAATACAATTGTCATATCCCTTGTCTTGCTTGCTTGAAGAGTTTGCGTTGCAGTTGTTTGCATGATTAAATAGACATTTCTCTCTACAGCCTTAATTTTGTAAACTTTAAATCAACCAAAAATGTGTCAAGTCATAACTCTCGTGGCTTTGAAGAGGGGTAGGGTACACAACGGCTGACCTGGGGGCAGAAATATAGCGATAGAGGGCCTTTGTTGTATAGCCTTTGTTTTAGGATGATTAGAATTAAAATGTTCCTAGCATTAGTAGCAACATGGTTAAGATGTTTCTAAAGTCATTTGTCAATGGAGCTATTCTGCATATCAGAAACTTTTCATAATACAATACATATAGCAGCTTGAAAGAATGCAAATCATTATATAACCACAGCAGAGCCAGTTGACCTATATTGGAGCTACAATCATTAGTATGCCCTGTCTTATTATGATGGTTTAATTTAGGGTTCATTAGTTTGATGTAGAATAGGTACAATAGAAACGTACATAATATAAATTTATTTAGAGTGTGTAAATTTCTTTGCTTTGTCTGTACTGTATGGAACTTATCCTACACCGTTTTAAAATGGAAAATAAATGTGTTTAGCAAGTCCTCCGAATCTCTTGTTTTGTATAGGTCGCCTTGAAATATGCCAGTAGATATGGAAGTGATAAAGTTCGGGTACTAACACTAGTGAAGAATCGTGGCAAAGGGGGAGCTGTACGGATGGTAGGCAAATCTTTAATATTTTCACAATTTTAAATAAAATGCACATTTAGACACAGCAGTGGGCGTTGTTTGGGCAGTTTGTAGTACTGCTTATTAATACCTTTGCAGCCTCCTACTGTCCTTTTTATTTTAAGCACCTTGTTCTCCTCAATGACATGGATCTTCTTTACAATAAGTAGTTTTTGTAATCCTTGTTTCCAGTTTGTGTGGGTTTTTATTGCACAATTCTATATGTGAAAAACTGTTCCCTTTAAAATTTACTACATTGTTACTTAGCCACAATGCAGCAGTGTTATTAAGCCTTAGCAGTATTACCAATATTGCACAGAAAACATTCCTCTGCTCAGTCACATATATTTTTTGTGTATATTTTATGGAAATTTAAAATGTGACTGTGGTTGCCATGGTAATCACTTGCGACTGTGCAAAACTATAAATCGATAACAGCAGCCTGACAAAACATACAAAGTAAAAATGTTTATTACCAAACTTCTGCTTCTAGCTTTCCACAGTGAATTATTTTATTTATTTTATTTTATTTTTTCAATATAAAACCAGTGGTTGAAGTGGAAATTTAGAAATGGTGGTATGAAAAATGTAATGGGAATGTAAGTGAATGAAGTTTAATAGTGTTGTAATGAAGGTAGTAGGAGAAGTGGTGGTATAGCATAACTCAGTAGACATCCCCATTTCCACCACTGCATAAAACACACCATTTTTTTTTTCATGGGATTGATGCTTTAAATTGATTATAGGCACAGTCTTATATGAGCAGTCATATTTCATTTCTCCTATTCTAAATGTTCTGGATTTGCAGGGAGTTCTCGTATCTCGGGGCAAAACCATCTTAATGGCTGATGCTGATGGAGCTACCAAATTTGCAGACCTAGAAAATGTGGAAGTCGGACTTAACAGTTTAAAGCCGTGGCCGGTGAGTCATTCCTTTGCTGCGCCTCTAGATTCTGCTAAAACTGTCCTAGTAAGATAAACTTTCCAAGGAAAATAACATATTAAGTTTGTGTTTTTCATAGTTCATTTCATTTTATACTAATTTGGTACCCAATAAAGGCCTTAGGAAAAAAAAAAGAGGAATTATGATGAGGCATCCAGTAATAACACAGCAAAATAATTTCATCGTATTAATAAACATGCACAGGCTGCACCTCTGCTTGTGTTAGTTCTCCTGGATCCTGTTGGACAGACTGCAAACCATATAGAAAATACCATGTAGCGCTGTCCATAAAAACACCCAACTTAACATGTATTTTTTAGCCTATGTGCATTTCAGATGTTCAAAAAAGAGGCAAACACTGGAAGCACATGACCGCTTCTGACCATTCTCAGAGGTTCAGGGTCTAGAGCATCATGTGACTCTCTTATGTACACCATATTACTCCACTACTAATTAATTAAAGATTAAAGCACATAACCTCTACATCTAGTACATCTCATGTTGAAGTCTTTAGTTTAGTCTTTTATTTATTTTTTTCCATGTTTCCACATGATTTGAGATTGTGTTGTTTTGTTTTTAAACGTCACTGTTTTATAGGTTTACACATTACTTCTGTTTGTACCACGTACACTTTTACTTTTTATTTTATTTTTTTATTTCTAAACCTCTGACAGGTGTAATGCCATTTCTATGTAATAATATGATGCTCCTGTCTCTCACATTAGGATAGTATGGCGATATCATGCGGGTCACGCGCTCATCTGAAGGAGGAATCAATAGCAAAGGTAAATTACTAGGCACTATCAAATTTCTAACTGAACCCGTTTCTATCTCTCTTGTGTGCTACAAATCACTTGTCTTCCTGTTGGATAGGGATTCTGTAATGTTACATGGAAGGGAGAATCTGTTAGTGGTACGTGATTTTGAATGTACCATACAGGTGTGTATTGTGCAGTGTTAAGTTCTGTATGGTTATTATATTCTGTATCACCCAGTAGCTTGCTGCAGTTTGTATGAACTGTACAATGTATTATTGGGGGGAAAAAAATTGTTCCTCACAGTTTGGAAGGGGATTTCTAAAAATTACAAAACTACTACGCACCTCTTGACATGCGCTTGCTTCTGCTGTGCAACAAATATAATATTATTAATAATATTAAGTGATTGCTAATGGTGAATATTATTGTTTTGATTGCACAATTTGGCATTACGTAGTGGCAGATTAATATAATAATGCAATAATTTCACCCCCCTAAAAAATTTTAAAAAAACATTTCCTCATAAGTAAATTATAAATTAATTTTGCACCATAATAAATAAATAATGATTGCCTCAATAATTTATATATGGTTGATGCTTCCTCTTATGAATGGCAAAGTAGCTCAAACAGCAGCAGTTTAAGCAATCTCGCCAATCACAACCACCTCTTTCATTTTGGCCGTTTGGATGGCTGCTTTGCGGCCGTTTTGAATACCCCAGCTTAGTAAATCTGGCTGTTTGCATGGTCATCATTGTTAAAATCGGGATGGCGGATTATAAAGTGGTGGTTTTGAAAAATGTAAATTCTGGCTGTTTTAACGGCAGTTTGGCCTTTAGTAAATTCGGCAGTTAAAAATAGCCACAAACCAGCGGTTTGCCCACACTGCCCTTTAGTAAATCTAGCCCCTAGACTTAAAGGTTGCGCCTTTTTGTTTAATTGTTCTGTATATAGAATTTCCATTGCACACTATATACTCTGAGATGTCTGAAGCCTGTAATCTTGTCCACATTTGTTTCTCAGCGCTCTGTCTTCAGAACCTTTCTCATGTACGGCTTCCATTTCCTCGTCTGGTTTCTGTGTGTCCGGCGGGTTAAAGATACACAATGCGGGTTCAAGCTGTTTACAAGGGAAGCTGCCGCTCGCACATTCACAGCTCTTCATGTTGATCGTTGGTGAGTTCTCACATTTAATAGGATTTGTTACGGAATCCCAGGATTTCTATTGAATGGATGTGGTTAGTATTTTGCGATCCGGTGTGTGTCACAAAGCCCTGAAGGTGTTCTCTTGTGCCATTTGTTCTATACTATTTTATAGTAGTGGCAATCCTAATAGATATAGCGCATGATCTTTATTTACAGTTAATTAAATGTAAAAGATATAATAATAATATATTAAGAAAGCAGCCTAAATACTTATCAAATATATCACATATTTTCATGGGTCTTGATGAGAATTCGTGTTATGATGAATGGAAGGATTTTACTATTATGAAGCCTCCTAGTGATATATATATGTATATGTATATCTTTCTTTTTGCTTTCTGGTAGGTAAAAATAAAGGATAGTACAATGTCTAGTAGTAATGTGTCATTGTGTGTGTTAGGAAATTTAGACTGTAAGCTCCAATGGAGCAGGGACGGATGTGAGTGAGGTCTCTGTACAGCGCTGCGGAATTAGTGGTGTTATATAAATAAATGGTGATGAAGTAGCACTATTGTCCTGATTCTGTTTTATCTTTTTGATTATTATATGAATAATATAATAATCAAAATTATATTTTGATCATTATAATAATCTCTTCTCCCCTCTCCAATCTGGCTTCCGCCCCCTCCACTCCACTGAAACTGCCCTTCTCTCAGCCAAATCTAAGGGTCACTTCTCCTTGCTCATCCTGCTGGACCTCTCTGTGGTCTTCGACACTGTTGACCACCTCCTCCTGTTGCAAACCCTCCTCTCTCTCTTGGTCTCTCTGGCTCTGTCCTGGCTTGGTTCTCCTCTTACCTCGCCAACCGCTCCTTCTCTGCATCCAGTTCTGGTTCGCCCCCCGCTGCCCTGCCTGTAGGTGTTCCTCAGGGCTCGGTTCTTGGCCCTCTATTTTTCTCGCTGTACACTACCTCCCCTGGGTGATCTCATCACCTAATTCGGTCTCCAATATCATCTGTATGCTGATGACCTTCAACTCTACATCTCCTCTCCCCCTCCCTTCTCTCTCTCGTGTATCTGACTGCCTTTCTGCCATCTCCTCTTGGATGTCTTTACGTTTTCTCAAAATCAACATTGCCAAAACTGAACTCATCGTCTTCCCTCCTTCTAGATCTTCATCCCATCTCGATCTCTCTATCACTGTCAACACCACCATCTCATCTGTTCCCTAACTCAGCTGCCTGGGCGTCACCCTCAACTTTTTCTTCTCTTTTACCCCCATTTAATCTCTCGCCCAATCCTGTCATTTCCCACCCCATAACATTGCCTGCATCCAACGCTTCCTATCCCAGGATGTTACGAAAACCGTCATCCATGCTCTCATCATTTCCCATATTGATTACTGTAGCCGCCTTCTCAATGGCCTTGCCCTCTCCCACCTCGCTTTCCCCCCCCCCCAGGTCTATACTCAATACGGCTGTGAGACTCATCTTCTGCCTCCCTTCTCTGCCTTTCCCTTCACTGACTCCCCTTCCCCTACACAATCCTTTTCAAACTCCTCACATTCGCCTACAAGGTCCTTTCCCACTCCACTGCTCCTTACATTTCTAACCTCCTTTCCATTCACACTCTATCCCGTTCCCTACGGTTAGCCTATGACCATCGCCTCTCCTTCACCCTGATCACCTCATCCCACTCCAGAATCCAAGACTTCTCTCGGTCTGCCCCTCTTCATTAGAACGGTCTCCCTTGCTCCATTCGACTGTCCCCTCATCTTTTCCTCAAAGCCTACCAACCATCCACCTAATCTTCTATCCATGCTTGAACACCTTCCCCTTCCTCTGTTGCGCTTGATTGCCTCCTCTAACTCCCTTTGTGCCTCCTGTCTGTTTGCCCTCCCTCTAGGATGTAAGCTCTTATGAGCAGGGCCCTCTTCCCTCGTTCTCTTGCTTCTCTACCTATTTTTCTGCTTCTACTTTACTATGCAATCTATTTTTGGAGTGTTTGAAGTCCTGGTAGTATTTGTTTAATGTTCGGTACTGTTTCCAACCTGTATGATCTTATGTCTGTCTCTGTACGGCGCTGCGGAAATTTTGTGGCGCCTTGTAAATAAAGACTAATATGAATACCATAAAATAATGACAATAAGTTTGTGTTCTACTTTATTGGATGCAAAAAAGACAGTTAAAGGGACTTACATTGGTATCTTCTTTGTGTGTTCACAGAAAATATAATATCTGCCACCCTTTCTCATTACAATTACTTTATGAAAGGACAGTCATAACAGCATATGTAGATGAATAAATAAAACAAGCATATTTCCTCCTCCTACTCTATGGCAGCCATCACGGATGAGATATCCCTATCCAGCTCAGTAGTGACTGTGGAAAAAAAAGTTGAGGATGGAGGAGTCGCATGTCTGTTTCCTGTCTCTTTATAGCGGAGTAAGGCAGTGGTAGTGTAAATACCGTTTTTATTGTTTTTCGTTTAACGGGATTACCTAAATATTCCCGATGGAAACTGGAGGATTCTGCTGTCGCACCAGATTTGATAGGCCCACTGAAACAGAGGATGTTCCACAGGCAGCAATCCCACCATCTTTTGGTCTGGAAGCAGTCTTGGGTTCCAGCGGCATGAGAGGGCTTCAGCCCAACATCATCAGGTAGCTCGACTGGGAGCATCTGACGCCACTTCTGGGGGCAACGGTGCCATCAGTGTTTGGAACCTGTGTCCGCCTGACTAGGAACATAGCACAGCTAAGCCTGAGTACACAGCTTGCAGAATGGTTCCTGGAATCTGCCCAAAGAAGCCTAAAGACACTCGTTCTAGGTAAGCTCCTAGCTAAGGGGCGTTTCTTTATATTATGGATTCGAATTGGGTAGAAATTCTTACAGTCCCCATTTTCAGTACTCTTGTAGAGGGGAAGAAGACCAGTACAACTCGTAACAGAATATGTGGAGCCTGTGACAAGCCCTATAAAGAAGCCATTTAATTGATTTAAAGAAGCCCTGTTTATGAATTGTATACCACATAGAGAAGATACAACCCTCAGAACAGTTTAAAGAATTAATTGGATGCATTTTGTGTCAAAGTAGGAGCTCCAGGCTAACCAAGGTGTTAAAAGATCCATGTCACAAATGCGTATGGAACTGGACAGCATACAGGAGCTCTTACTTTAATCTGTAGAAGCTCATGCTGAGGAATCTTTAGGGAAGAGGGAAATATCAGGGTGCAACCAAGATTGTTTAGTACTGTAATAGTGGATACTTTAATTTAAACCTATTAATAGGACTATGGGAGTACAAGACATACCAACCCCAGCAACCTTACAAGTCACATTTTTGTGGCGATAAACACCACAGATGCGGAATATTTATAGTACATACGGTGATCAAAGAAATCCTGAATAAAGAATGGGAACAACAGGAAAAGAGACAAACAAATGTCAAAATATTGGAGGACATCTCTTTTCAGAAGGAGGAAATCACTAGGTGGGACTCTGTCCCAAAGGTTGATGCTGAAGTCGCTCACCTATCTGCTAAAATGGCTATACCTTTAGAAGATGGGGCTTCTGAGAATCCCTATGGACACAAAGATAGAGAAATGTTTCAGGAAACTTTATGCATCTTCAGGAACAGTGGCTAAAGCAGGAATAGAGATGGTCTCAGTGTCCCAGGCATTCAGAATTTTGATTTTATATGAAGATCTGCAAGGGAAGGTAAGCAAACAGTCTGCGGAAAAATCTGGATATCATGAAGAAAGTTATTGATTTCATGTGTAAAGCATCCTTTTATACAATTATGTTTTCAGCTAGAGTATATCCTCAACATTAGTAGCCACAAGAACACTTTGGCTTTGCCCTTGGACAGCACACAATCAATCAAAAAAACAGATTAACAGCATTTCTCCTCAAAGGTGTTCTCCTCTTTGGAAATAATTTTAAATATAATGATTTACAAAGGTCACAGAAGGAAAATACATTGCCTACCAATGGATAGAAGATGATCCTTTTTCATTAAATCAACAGTTTAAAGAAGCCAGGACATATCGCCCAGGCAGGCAATAATCCAGACGATATGGAAGGACCACAAGCCAAACCTCATCTTCGTACCTTCAGAGGTAAAGAAGGAAGGCGCTCCAGAAATACACAATGGGTTCAGGATATTGTAGATAAAGGGGTACATAATAGAATTTCCTGTAGTACTCGTGTGAATTTATTTGTGAAATTTTGAACCCCAGCACAAATAAAATCATTATGTGATACTCTGAAAACATTCAAGTAGAAGCAAGTTATGACTTTGATTCCTACAATACAGGAAGGCACCGGCTTTAACTCCAATATATTCCTGGTAGAGAAACATTCTGGATGCTTTCAAACTGTGTTAAGCTGGGTACAAACCACACTGTTTTCGCCCAATAAAACAGCGACATAGGACCGCTCGTTCAAAACTCGGGTCAGTGTGTGCAGTGACACGATGGTCGAAAGTCTGCCCAAATGGACGATTATCGCCTCATTTGGTTGGTCGTACCGTTTAATATTTTTGTTCCAATCTCGTTTCCCGCTGTTTAGTGTGTATAAACTTCCGACCGAACCACAACAGTGAGTATGAAATTACAGTCATTGCTCAAGACAACATGGCTGTAAAAAGTCGCTAAAGGGACTTCCGCTCTTCCCTGTTCCCTCTTCCCTCTTCCCTTTATCGTCCTAAACAAGGCTAGTGTGTATGCAGTCCATGGACCGATCGCATGTAAAATTGCTCTGCATAAAAAGTTGGTCGAAATTTCTGTAGTGTGTGCCCAGCTTTAGACTTAAGACTCAATCATTTTGTAGGAACAAAACATTTCCACATGGAATCTGTCAACTCCATTCTATATGCTATCAGGAAAGAGTATTTTATGACCTCTATATATCTACAAGATTCATATTGGCATATCCCCATAGCTCAACAAGATGTTGCTCCTCTTTTTCTTCGTTCAAGCAATTCCAGTTTACATGCCAACTGTTTAGCCTATCTACAAACCCCAGAATATTTTCTAAGGTATTGGTAGTATTGTTGTTTCTCAGATACCAGGGGATTGCAGTATTCCCATGCCTATATAACATCTTGGTAGAAGGGTAGTCAGAACACAGCCCTCAAGGCAGCAGAGACAGATTAATTAGTCTGTTACATAAGCATGGTTGGATAATACATGGGGACAAGAGTCATTTAATACTCTCCTAACAGCTACAACATCTAAGAGCTTGATATAGAGACTTTGTCCTTTTTTGTATATATCCAGAGGACAGACTCCAGAAGTTGACCTTAACCAAGTTCAGTGACAACAGCTGTCATCTATAAGAATTTGATGAAACATCCCTAAATCAAATTCAGGTAATCATATAATAGTCCTGCCATGGGCAAGATTACACATGAGAAGTCTCAAGTAAGTGCTCAACCAATGGTATTACAATCCAGGAAGTAGGTGGTAAAGTCCAACACTAAAAAACAAGGGAATTCCATTATCTGAGCCATAACGGACAGTGATGACCACAGATTGAAGCTCTAGCAGTTGAGGAAATCCTCTTCCAACTGCAGTAATACATGGTACATGGTCACAGAAAGAAAAGAGATGCATGCAAACACCGAGGAGCAAGACCAGCATGGTGAGCAATACATTTCTAGCTGCAGTTGCAGAACAAACATTTAAAGATCTTCTCTGACAACTGCACAGTGGTAGTTTTTATAAACTGACAAGGAGACACCAAGAGTATGGCTATTGTGGCAGAAGTAATACCAAACCTTGCATGGGCAGAAAACAACCTGCAATCCCTGGCAGCCCTGCACATAGTGAGCATTGACAACAAACTGGCAGACGCATCAGATTCTTACAGGCGAATGGAGCCTGAAAATAGAATTGGTTCTACAGGTAACAAAAAGATTTGGAGTATCACAAATGGACTTAATGGCAACAACTCAAAACACCAAAGTAACACATTACTCTCATTATCGTATTAGTAATTGTAGTGTTTTGATCCATATTCGTAGGTCCCTTTAAATCAAATGCATGTTGTCCATTACCATTGGTAAAATGATGTTAAATAAATCCCCCTTGGGTCTTAAGATTCTACACCATTGGTGCTTAGATGATTTTAAATTCCATTTCCTAAATGGACACGATTCGACAGATGTCAAACCCTGATGAATACAGAGTCTCAATTCCTGGGATGGGTCCTGTTACCTCTGTCATTTTCAATTAAACAAAACCAGAGTTGATAATACAAGTCGCCCATCGGAGCTATAATCTTATCTAGTAATGTTACTATTTCCACTATCTTTTTCCTTCTTAGATCAACTTTTTGTTATTTTTGTTTTTTTAGTGATCCTAACATTGTGTCATGTTCTACAATAAGAATACAATGTACTTGAGTGCTTTGTAGATAGGACACACAGTATTCCTACCATGGTATAAATACAATGATCCTAATTCATTTAAAAAAAACTCTTATTCAGGATATCTATTGCACAGATGGTGTCAGATTTTTCTACTGCTTCACAATTGTTTAGTTTAAATACTTTTCTTTCATTCTACAATATTATAGTGTCTTAAATATATACTACTGGTTTCCATTGTCTCTTGTAACTGGATTTATACGATGTTATCCACATCTCTTATTATAAAGTATTTTATTTCTCCCCTCATTTGGGATCATACCTAACATATGCTTCCATCACTGCAGTGTTATGTGCTCATAACAATAGCAAAACCACTAATCTATCTAATAGCACTGCATGTCAGTGTCTTATGTTTCTCCTTCTTTCTAGGATCCTTATAAGTATAAAAATGTAAATAGGCTGAACAGATGGTCTTAAATATTTAATAATATGGTGTTGGCAGTAAATGCTACTGGTAGACACTGTTGCTCGTCCAAACACAGGATGCCTTAATCTGATGTAATCTACAGGGCATGCCGAAGTTTTATCTAAGGACAAGGACTCCCAGATAATTCACAGTTCAGGTTTTGCATTTTGAGTAATTGCCTTGGCCTGTTTTAAAAAAAAAAAAAAATTTTGTCCTGCAATTCAGAAAATCCTGGTTGTTGAGCAGTTCGCTTTGTTCCAAAGCTTCATGGTTGCTCTTATGAACGCCTGATGTATTTTGACACCACTCTTGCCAAACTACCTATCAGTTTACCTGTACAAAAGTAAAGTCTTCCAGTTAAAACAGTTTAATTGAACTTCTTTTTGTTCCCAGATGCTATTCTGTATAAACAAATGACAAACAATTCCCCCCACTGTGTAGCTGTTGTCCAAACCACCAGTTTTATTACCTGTTTCTCTGAAATTCTCACTATGAAACCTCGTATTTGGGAAATATGCACTATGTAATGCTGCGTGTTAGTATGTGGTGTTTTAATTTCCAAGGGCTATATTTACTAAACTGCGGGCTTGTAAAAGTGGAGATGTTGCCTATAGCAACCAATCAGATTCTAGCTGTCATTTTGTAGAATGCACTAAATAAATGAAAGTTAGAATCTGGTTGCTATAGGTAACATCTCCACTTTTTCAAACCCACAGTTTAGTAAATATACCCCCAAGTCTCTTTCATAACATCACCTCACACCTGCAGAAACAGAGACTGACAGGAAGCTGGCCCGTATTCTGGGGTTTATGATCTTCAGATTTTCTACAAGGTGTAATCATACTGGCATTTTATTGTAAAGGATTTCCCCATCTCTGAACTAATTCTAATCTGTATTCCCTACTTACACTCACTACTTCGCGCACAGGATTCACCTGACTGCAGTAGGTCTTTAATAGAGTATATGTCCATTAACAGTACTGACCGCCTGCTCTTGTAATTGTTTTTCCCTTCTTGTCGGGTAAGACTGTTTTTAATAATATGGGTAGATGTGCCAGGAAGCATTTTATTAAAACTGCCTGGCTTTCTGAATACCTGGAATCCAGCTCAAACCTTACCAGATTATATGTTACAGTAATATGAAGTTACTGAGTGCTGTTGTCATATAATCTAAGAAACATTTGTTCCTAGGATCAAGACTGCGAAACCTACAATATAAGTGGAGTTGCTAGTACGTTTCACAAATATACTCTTAAAAGTTCCCATACACTGTCAGAAGTGCAGCTGAGTGCAAGCTATTGTTTTCTGCTATCAGTCATTCGCTTCAAAAAGACTAAATTGAACAGAATAGGCAAAAGTGTTCGGAACTGGAACACCCGGAACATCCGTCAAGGCAGCACCAACCCTCATAACAACGAAACAAAGCGCAGACGCCCCAGGTAAGCCCTTTCATAAGGGTCCCTACCACCCACTCCAAAAGTGTTGCACACCAAGATAAGTCCAGCAAGACTACAGAGTAAGAGGAGAATCCAAATTCACCAATAAGAGGTCCAATGAAGGTCATAATCCGGAGCCAGTGTCCGGACAGACAAAGGTCTAGTGGTGGTCAGTTTCCAGAACAATGGTCAAGGCAGGCAGCAAACAGGCTGAGCATGGTCAAAAGAGTTCTGTTGCGTGGCTGCGACTATAACCATTGGTAAGACACAGGAAACTCTGGCCTATAAGGAGCCAATTGGAATGCTACTGCCGATTCCCATCTGCAGGATTCGCTGCAGTGCAATCATAGTGCCATCTGCTCGACTGTTCTGAGGTTGCCTTAGCAGCCAGACAGCTGTAAAATGATGTTACCCTAGGATACCGTGGCAAACATAACATGTTCTCAATGCAATTAGAGTAAAACAGAAACGGCACATGTTGACAATAACATGGCCTGGTTGCCAAGTACAGTTCGGAAAACGTTGCCGTAGAGTAACAGGAATTGGAGAGGTGGTTTTTTTTGGGGGGGGGGGTTCTTAAAAGCACTTTATGCAATTTGTTCTTATGAAGAACAATTTGCAGTAATATTGTACTTTTTGGACTATTGTCAGTCACATGAGGCATTTCCTCAAATATTTGAACAACATCAATTGCAATTTTGTATTCTGAGACTTGTAGTCCCACAGCAGCTTAGAGCTATAGGTCTTCTAAACCAGAATTAAAGGGTGGGTATTCGTGCAGCCAGGAACACCGCACACGCAGCTGTAACCTCACAGATTTATTTTTATCTTTACTAGCAGATTGTTAACATTCCCCTTTCCAGGGATTAGCATGTGTGGGTATTTTCTAAATATTAACAATGTTTCTGTCTCCAGAAGATGACTTGCGATCTTTGAGTAAACATTGCTGTCTCAATCTTGCGTATGTTTAAGACCTCCTCCATACACACTATTCTTTTGCTAGAGGAGAATTTCAGGTACACAATTATCCCTTTTATGTGTTCCTATATGGTTTATGGGAATCATGCTAAAATTATATTTGACATGGAACACACATCCCCTATAGAGTGAAAATGTCCCTTTACACCATGCAGTAGATCCATAGGTTAGTTAGATTAATTACGCTCAATGGTCCAACGTTGTAGGATGGATGTTTCCTTTCTTTTCCACAATATTCAAGATAAAAAGTTCTCTGTCCACCCGTAGAACATTATTGTGAAGAAATTAAATTAGTAATTGCTCCATCCAACATATCTGCACTATGATTTCACCTTACATAGATCGTGAACCTCACCAAAAATAACAAGAACATGAAGTCCTTTCTCTGATCCACCGGCACTTTGCCTGTATGGTAAATGCAGCCTTGTACTGTATTTTAATTTTTATCCGACATGGAATACCTGGCACTAACTGGCAAATTAGGTAATCTGATCGATACTAGGACTACGGTGAGGACAAGGGCTAATTCCAGAGTGTGTCTATTACAGAACTTGCAGAGAATGTAGTTTTAAAAGAATTCTTCTCATCTAGGAACTGAACAAGCCTGAATGAAGGTTTACATCAGATTAAGAGCAGAGCTCCAGTAAGTCAGCTTTAAGGCAGGGGTGGACAAAGTAATTCAGAATCTAGGAGCCCACCAGTCGCATTTAGGAGGCACCAGCATTATTGTTTTTGCTTTATTTCTTTCTAGCATTGGTTACCTAACTCCTTGCATTTGTCTGCAAGAGTTTTAAGGGAAAGGGGGCTAATCATGACAGTAGTCAGATCTTAAGTGTTCCCGAATGTGTTAGTGGTCCCAGACGTTTTCAGTGATTCAGTCGCCATGTCTTTATTGTGCTGACAACACATCATTGCACAGTTGTAACTAGCAATCTACCTGAAATATAGGCCGTTTGCAAGTAGTGATGTTAATAGCACATACTATAGCTATTGAGCATGTCCATGATCAGACTGCACTACTGTATCTTTTTTTTCTGCTCAATTGGCAGATTGGTTTGCATGCTTATAAGTTTGAAAGCAAGACATGAACTCTAAATTTGGGTAACACTTTTGTGTATATTCCCCAACACTACATAAAAAAAAACCAGTAGTTTTCTTTTTTCCATAAAACTTCTCCAATCACAATGACATTCCAAGATACTGATTCATAGGTCGCTTTATAAGGATTGTCTTTTCCCTAGTTGGCAAGCAAAAATTATCTATTGCATGTGACAGGATAGATGTCAAATTGAATTCTGCTCTCAATGGCGGTTAAAAGATCATTGTCCGTTATTGATCTCTCTTTTTATATTTCAGCCATTCATTTGTTTATGCTTTTTTCCTGGGGCATTCACTGAAAACTAAATTAACGTTTCCGACTGTAGTCTGTTCTATAGCTGAACAAAAGAATAAATTACCTTTTGTGCTTTGTTATGCCTTCAAATCCATCTATTGCAAGTAAAATCCTATTTGTAAACCAATTCTAAATAACCCATCACTAAACCTAAAATGCATTGCATAAAGAAATTTGCAAATATATAATTTATATAGAATGTGCCATGGAAAGAGAGATCCTACAGAATGTATATTTGAAGGAACCACTCGGAACCTCTTAGAGAGGATTATAACGAAAATTGTAAAACTTTGAACTTGCCAGTATAATTTTACTGGGGTCTTCCAAGGCCGTCACTGTATTAAAATGGACCGGTTTCCTATGTGCAAATTAAACAGATATGTTAATATATAACACATAAACTTGTTAGATTTTATTCTGTGTTACAATCATACATTAAACCCCTTTTATACATGGCTGCATCTTCATTGATGAGTGTTATCGAGTGTATGCATATCCCATGTAGTGGCAGTAGAGCGCTCGCTTTACTAAGAGTATTTCTGTCACCTGATCACTGTAGAACGTCTACCAGCTTTGAGCACTTTGGCTCAGAATGATCACATGAGCTCTGTGTCTCACTCTCTTCCGCCCCCAACAATTCATTTCACATTATAGCAGAAAGTGCAAGTGTGGCTCAGAAATGGTCTGTGAGTTAATTACTTTCAAATAGACGTCTTCCCCATCTGTCTCTAGGGTAGCACGGTGGCTAAGTGGTTAGCACTTCTGCCTCACAGCACTGGGGTCATGAGTTCAATTCTCGACCATGGCCTTATATGTGTGGAGTTTGTATGTTCTCTCTGTGTTTGCGTGGGTTTCCTCCGGGTGCTCCGGTTTCCTCCCACATTCCAAAAACATATACTGGTAGGTTAATTAGCTGCTATCAAAATTGACCTTAGTGTGTCTGTGTGTGTATGTGTCTCCCTCTCCCTCTCTCCCCTCAGCATTCCCCTCTCACGAGCAGGCATTCTCTGTCCTCTGTCTCGCATCTCAGTAAAAATATATATATATATATATATATATATATATATATATATATATATATATATATATATATATATATATATATATATATACACTCTTATATGTACTTGTACTGTTTTATATGTATGCTTTTTTTTTATAATATCTGGAATTGTGTTGATAGCCCTATTTTAATATCTTTAGAGATGTTTGAGGCATGATTAGAATACACACTTCAAAGATGTAATAAAATGTTTGATCTTAATATGATCATTTTCAAATATCCGATTGTGTTTCAAAAATTCCATCACATGTGTGCCTTAATTAAAAATCTATGCAGTTGTATGTAAAGCCAATCGTTCATTCTAGAACATGAAAAATTGTAGCATATATGTCCATTGTTACCCTTGAGTTTAGGAGATCTGGAGTACACGTCAAAGCTGTTACGTAATCAAACTTGATCCGTACATGTCCACAAAGTTGTGAAAGGTGTTAGTATTTGTGCAGGTCGTACGCGAAATGTGGATTTCTGCGTTTACATTTTCAGCCGGACAAATGCTTATGTTAACGATCTTAGGACTGCAGTGTGTGTGTATTTGTTTTCTTTTCAGAAGACGGCACCTGATCGAAGCATTTCCGTCCGTACTTTTGATTAAGGTGACATTTATATAGATATGAAGAGCATGGCGCTGTACTGATATTTTTTTATATTTTGTTTTACAACCTTGCTTTTATAAGGAGAATAACAACCTAATTTCCTAAATGCATTAGCATATAGCTATGATAACAGCTGCAGTGGTTTTTGTACAGCACAAATCAATATACTGTGTCTCCTGTTTACGCAGGGCATTTGATGTGGAACTTCTATATATAGCTCAGTGCCTACAGATCCCCATCGCAGAAGTGGCAGTAAACTGGACAGAGATTGAAGGTAAGTTGTAGGTTTAGGTGCACACCGATACTCTTTATTTGGTTCAGTGGATTATTGCATATCACTTTCCTAAAGGCAAAGGAGACCTTTTTTATATTACATGATCACCACCAGTTTATCATAGTATCTGTATCTGCTCATCATTTTATTTTCTTTGTATGTTGCAGTATACTTAACGGAACAAAACACCAACATTAACTTTGTAAGATTACCTAGTGAGAGACCATTACCCTGCAGCATAACTTAAAACACATGGTCAGATTTTCTTCAAACGTTATCCCTAAAACACAGCTAGATCTAACAAATTCTTGTCTGATATACTACAGGGAGCTGCAGGCAGAGAGAGGGACCAGCACTACATGAATACTGATTGTTTTATATTTAATGGTGTTACATTTATTGCCCAAAACTTACCCAGTGCTTCGCATTCATTGCCCAGCCTGGTCCAGAATGCTCTCCCCTATACAGTACAAACATTTCTATGATGCTTACACATTTTCTTTAATGCTCTTGGGGTGTTCCTCTACAAAAAGTGAGGTAGAACTCAAAGGTTTTATAATGACCTTTATTTTACGTAAATGAGCCCATTGTAAAAATGTGTTGCTTAAAAAATGTCTTATTAATGGTCAATCAAAATGTCAGCGAAAACTGTAACTCTATAAAAAAATAGCTTTAAGATAGTAGTAAAACATGTTTAGAGATGTTAGTTTTTCCTTGTGGCCAACATTTTGATTATTTTTAGTTAGACGTATTCCAGTAATAGAATAGTGTGATATTTATTTAATTTGAAGTATAATCCTCTGCAAACATTATATTAAAAGGGGTTTTCCACCTTCACATCTGTGTGCCTTCATTTATTGGCTTGTATATGACCTTCTGCAATGTTTACTAATGCATAGCTTCACAGTTATAGCTGTATTCTGGGCTTTCCAGCCATGTATTTATATCATCAAGCATTCCCTCTTCTGCTCTCTGCATTGGATACAGTTGTACCCAGAGAGCAGTTTTGTGTTGTATCCCTGGGCAACAAAAATAAATTCTTCTTCCATAAATAAATTCCAAATAAATATACATTAACTTTGTGATGTTCATAAGGCCTGCACAGTGGTTAGCATTGCTGTCTCAAAGCAATTCAGTCAGGGGTTCTATTCCAACCAAGCCCCTATCTGTGTGGAGTTTGTATTTTCTCCCCTTTAACTTCAGTGACCATGTAAAAGTTATTTATTTATATTTATTGAATAAATATATCATTCAAAAGTTTCATTTTGCAACTCTATGGGGCATATTCAATTGTCTGCGGGATTGCCGGGAATCCCGCGGTCTGCGCAGGATTACCGTTATTACGGTAATCCTGCTACGGTAATTCAGCTCACAGCTCGGGAGAGATTACCGTATCAACGGTATTAGTTTTTCCGCGCTCTAACCCGCGGACAATTGAATTCCCCCCCTATAAGTCTGCTGGAATATTGGAACCATTCCCTTTTCTTTATACTTGGTACTTATGCATTTTGTGTATTTTGTTTGTAATTTTATTCATTATTGTTTCATATGCAGGGTCTAAGCTGGTGCCTTTCTGGAGCTGGTTGCAGATGGGACGAGATCTCCTTTTTATACGTTTACGTTATCTAACTGGTGTCTGGAAGTTAGATATAACTGGCAAATTAAATTAGGTTTTATTACTGTATTACTGTACATATGGAAACATGGAGTTTGCTTGGTGTGAAGCATGGTGATTTTTCACTAGATCCTGCACGGATCTGCAACTACATGCTATGTTTTCTAGTGTACAGACACAATCTTTGGTGGTAGTGATGGTATTGCAGTTTTACAACTGGCCTTGAATCCCTGTTACTGTGGATACATTCTGTTTGTCGGTAAAGAAACTGTTCATTTAAGGCCAATACATTCTAGCCATACATTTTATTTAAGGCAAGTCTGTAGACTAGTATATGGAGTCCGGTAAAATATGGTATAAATATCTTCAAATGACTGGGGTTTTTGTTTTTTTTTATTCAGAATGGAAACTACTCTGTATATTATGTATAAAAAATATAAACCCATAATAAAAGTTTCCTTTTACATATATGTGCAATTCATTGATCACTTCTACAGCTTATTAACAGCGTTTTAGGCTGCACGCTCTTAAGTGCATAAAATAAGTAGAAATAGACTACTGTTGTTTTGCAACGTATGTTTCTGCTTTTTTATGTGGCCTTTAATATATTGCATACTTGCCAACTGTCCCGGATTGTGCGGGAGACTCAGGAAATTCGGGTCGGTCTCATGGGGTCCCAGGAGAGCAGGCAAGTCTCCCACATTCAGCAACTGTCTTCCCAAAATGACGCGATTCGCGGTGAATTGCGTCATTTTTTGGCCCTGCGACAAACCGGCATTCCCGGGGCGGGTCCAAAATGCCGCGTTTGGCCACGCCCCGCCCCCTCCTGCCCTTCAGTCACGCCCCAATCCTGGACAGAACTTGCCGAAAGTAGGCAAGTGTGATATATTGCAAAACAAATTCTCATGGGCAGAATAAACCTAAAATGTATGTCCTACCCTACGATGAAATCTGTAGAGGTTCTTAGAGAAGACGACCATCAGATAAGCCTTGGAGGACAGCGTCTGGTTGGTGGGCTGCAAATTGGATCGCTGCATCTTGGAAAGTTTTCCCTCTCTCGTCTTCTGTCATTTTGAATTCTTAAATGCAAACCAGATGATCAAACATTCTAATATTATTGTACGGTTCCAAAAAAATCTATATATTTATTGATTTTATTTTAATTATGCAGTATATTTTCTGACTTGCAATTACACTTGTTAAAATTCTATTAATATATGCACGTATAATATTACATTACATGTGCTTATTATACTTGTTTGTGGAAACATACAGGTAGAAAAATTCCTTTTTTTTTTTTCTTGCTTATGTAACTTTTTGTAGGTTTTCTATTTTCCTTTTCTGTATTTCAAGCACAAACAAAACCGCAAGTCCCCATACCATGCAAAACTCACGGCTGATGGGCTCAACACTGCACAAAAAACACAGACTTACATGATGCTACAAAATAGCACAGATGCGCTGTGACCTATAGGAACCAATCAGACCTCTCCTTTGACTTGCGTGATATTTGCACTTAGTTTTCAAATACATTGTTTCGTCTCTCCCTGTTGGTTAGCCCCATCCAGACTGTTCTAATGTGTCTTGGTGAACATTTGTTTGGCTTTATTTTGACAAGTTGTTTTTCTGTCTTCGAAATTGTTACATCTGCTGAACTACTAATGCTCAGTAGGACACCTATATTTCACTTTGCAAACCAAACACATGAAGAGATTTAGTAGCATACAAACTGACAATTCATGCAAACATTTTGAATGTTCCAGACCCATCTGTTTTCATAGATGTCAAAAAAGTAGTCTATAAAGGAAGCACCCCCTCTAAAACTAAAATAACAAATCTACAATGTGACATACAGATCCAATAATCTGGAACACGTTAAACATTTTTAGTAAAGTTACACAGTTTTGTAAAACATATACATAGAGGTGTGCGCTGGCCCCATGTTTTGGTTTTGGATGTGGTTTTGGTTCTAAAACGAATTATTGTTTTGGTTTTGTGACAGGTTTTGAAATCGTGAAAGGTTCTGGATTTAATTCAAAATTGTGGAAAAATAGGTAAAATGGTGTAATTTTGAGCTATTTTTGCGCCTATATTACTATTTATAGCATTAACATTCTTTTCCAGTCTATTTTCTTATGATCCGTTCATAACTGTCCCAATTGTCACCAATTTTAGTTGGCATCGGGGGCAGCATTACGACACAGATCTACCTCACTCCAAGGACAATGCCATCTTGACTTGCAGCACTTAACATTGTGACCTCTCATCATCTTTTAAGTGTCTACCAATGCCACTGTCCTTAGTTATCCACTGTTGTCTTAATGAAGGATTTTGGAAATCAACCATCAGTGCATTTGCTTTCTCAAATTCAATTTAAAAAAAAATAATGAACTACTCTATATGGTTCTCTAATCTATATATATATATATATATATATATATATATATTTCTTTGTCAGTGCTAAATTCTCTCCTCTTAATTTCTCAGAATGTGGACTTGAATGTGTCAATTGCATTGTCTTGTCAAGACATATGTTTTGGGCAACCAAATCTCCATCAATGTCAGTTATACACACTGTGGAGGATGGCCAACTAGTGACCTAACTGAACTGTCAGTTTTACATATTCTTACACGTCACTAATAGAACATATAGATATTATTTATATTCATTTCATATTTATATACATGGGTCTTGCACCTCTGCTGCAAGTCTCAGGCAGTCCCCTTTACTCTGGGGCAGGACAAAGCTTCCCCTGGTAGAATGACTGTTCAGCCATCCGTCCCCATAAATATGAGTCCCCTGGTTTGATTCAGTAAGGCAAAATTACGGTACAGAGCATATAAGTAAAACAAGGTTAGGAAAGCACTGCTCTTGGCTACGGCTGAATGCTCTGCCCATGGAAAAATGTATTGTGTGCGTAGTCTTTGAATATTTTTTTAGTATAATTGCAGGCCACCTTCGTCCCTCAGCATCATAATTTATTTATCTAGTGGCAAGGTAATGAAAGCTCTTGGCTACAGATGAGTGCTCTAGCAATGTATTGTGTGGTAGTCTTTGAATTATTTTTTTTATTATTATGGGTGCAGGCCACCTTCATCTATCAGCATCATCATTTATATAGTAGCAGCAAATTAGGTAGCTCTTTAATTGGGTATCTAATTGTCTAAATATCTACTACTGTTTTTGTCCATCTTCACTTTCCATGATACATGATGTGTAATATTTTAAATGTAATGTTTCAACATTTTTATCTCATGCTCCTTACACTATATATTTTTTGTTGCTTAATTTATCTAATGCACTTGCATCAGTTGGTGGCATGGCAGATTACATTTTTTTTTTTTTTTTGCAGCCGCTGCAATGTTCTACATGAGGTCGCTGAATGTCAAAAATGGCCAGAAAAAACCCTCATATGCAAACACCCTTTTTTTTAAGTATAGGTTTCACTGAATGACCAATTTCAAAATTTGCAAGTATTGAAAAATAGAAAAGATTAGAATATATAGTGTTTTTTGGGGGTGTGCAGCTGATTTGACCCTCACACGCAAACACCTGGGTTTTTTTAAAAATTATTTTCGATGTCACTGCCCCACACAAGATTACTTTCACTGTAAATTCTAAAAGAAAAAAAAAAATCTGTATTTCTGATTCTACTGCCAATAGTTATACGGCAAAAAACACACTGTTTTCCTACACTAAATATATACTGCTTAGTTCTGAATGATATCTAACTCAGTCTATATACTAGCACTATTATATATGCATCAACAACAACCAGTAGCCACTAGTCCATGTAAACTCTAAAGATTGAAATTAAAAGCAATCGATCAGCAAACTATTGTAGCTGACAAGTTTCTACAGAACTGCTTTACAATAATAACAATTCTACTGCTTTTCTATGTGTCTCTTTCACCCCAAATGCTATTTTAAATTTTAATGAATGTAAAGAACTAAAGAATTGGGTGCAAGAGAGTTGGGACTTATATTGTATAAACAAAAAAGACATTGATTATCTGCACTCTCCATGTACAAACAGGTGCAAGAGTGGGTTACCCAACAATTAATGCTGTTCGAACAATTTTTCTATATTAAAAACAGACTGTTAGTACCACATATTGCAATACTTGTTAAGCTGACCAATACACGACAAAGTCTTCCCCTTCTTGCCAGTCCTAACATGATCAAATGTATGGTGGATTATATGCACACGCGTGCATCCCTCCTGGTCAGGTTTTTTGTAAGCCTACTGATGGCAATCCCAACCTAGAAAAAATATGTTCTCCCTAAAAAAGGGAAGGAACATCAATTATTTTAGGGCAGGGAAAAACATTTGAATCGTATTTGAAACATTTCAGAAATGGGTCACTTGGCTGGTTATTCACACACTTTGAAACAATATTACAGATGCATGTTAGAGAAAAATCAGTAAACTGAAATGTCTATCAACTGCCATCATTGGAAGTGACATAATATTGGAAACTACAGAGTGTTGTGCCTAGAGAGGCCATAGAATGCCATAATGATCATAATCAACATTTTGCCAGAGGAAACATCTGCAAGATGTTTAGGATGGGTCCAGTTGGAGCTGTTGCTAGGTGGCAGTCCTATTCCCTAGAGCAAATTTAGAGGTATGAGTTGAAGGCCAACTGGCAGCATGCATGATTTCAGGTGAAGTAATGCCTTTAGCAGCTGCTCTGGTGGTGCACCCCTTAATGAGTGGTCCTTGAACTCATTGTCAATGCTACATCCTTCATTGTCATCATTATCCATCCTCTTATAGTCGAGGCTCTGGCAGGGCGCAATGGTTTTCTGCAAATTATAAAAATTAGTTTCTCTCAGAAGAGCTTTCAAGACAAGATAAGCTGACAGACAAGAAGCAACGCAAATATCAGGCTCTAAAACATCTTGTACAAGATTAAGTTCCATAATGGCATGCCTGAAATAAAAAAATTTAGTGTGACCTTTTAAAATTATATGGTATACCTAGCGTTTGTCTCATCCAGGGATCTGAAATGTGGATGAGTGTCAATTTTGGCACCTCTAGCTGCAAAGGTCAATACAAAAAAAGGGCCGCTAGTTTCCGAGACGGCAAATGGATATTGGAGCCTACGTCAAGTGAAGCTAGTAAGGTCAAGAATGGATCTATGCTCCCAGTGTTGAAATGCCTATGTAAAGTAGAGATGGGCGGGCTCGATTCCACGAGAACCAAACCCGCCCGAACTTCAGGTATCCGAGTACTGAGCTGAGCAGGCCCGGTACTCTCCCGCCTATTCGGAATTGAAAAAGAGGCAAAACGTCATTGTGACGTCGTCGGATCTCAGAGCTCGGTTCTCGCAATGTTTCAAATACCTCCACAGCAATCCATTGCCATTTGACAGAGGGAGAGAGAAGGTTTGGGATGTCTGATATTCCCCTGTTCTAAAAAAACTATTTTCTGGTGCTGAAATTATTATATACCAGCACTATATCCTTCTGAATTTACACTAGAAGTGTTTGGGGTGTCTGATATTCCAGTGTTCTAAAAAAGCTATTTTGTGCTGTTGAAATTATTATATACCAGCAGTATATTTCTGAATTTGCACTACAAGTGTTTTGGGTCTCATTAAAATGGATTCACAGCAGTCCACATGTAAGCAGAATCAGCAAGCACCTGCTGGCACCAGTCCTGATGGTAGTCTTCCCTGTACGTCATCTGGTAAATCCTATGTAAAAGTACATAGTCTTTTAAAGTCAGGGGAAAAAACACACCAAATAAAACCTTTTACCGTGTTGAAGAGAAAAAGAGGTGTAACTGATGAAAAGTTAACTGCCGAGAAAAAAAGAATTACCAACATGCTATTCTACACAAGCAGTGGCAAAGAAAGAATGAGGCCTTCACCTTTCTCTATTAGTGCGAGATCTAAAAATGTTACTAAGCCTTCTTGTAAGTCACTCGTGACCAAGCAAGACCAAGTAATTCGGAGTCCAAAAGTGGTGCACAACTACTGTTCCGTGTGAAAGCCGAGCTGCAAGAAAACAGTAAGGCATTAGAGGTAAATGTATGCTCAAAATCAGAAATGACACCAATCCTTGTGGAGAGTCCATCCACGAGTGGTATGTGTAATCGTGAGCATTCTGATAGTGTACCCATAAAGAAGGGTTCGATCAGCATTTCTGCTGATGTGTGCCTGAACAGCCCCAGTGTAGCCGGTGATACACTAATTGAGGATGCCACTTTAGAATTAGAAGAGGATGAGGTGGTAATTTGTGTAGGCGACGAGGGCACTAATGAGGATGTTGAATAGGATGAGGTTGTTTGTGTAAATCCTGCACCAGTGGCAGCAGTTCTGGCACGTCACAAGAAGAAGCCCATTGTCATGCCTAAAACCAAAAAAGCCACTTCTTATGTGTGGAATTATTTCTACCCAAATCCAGACAACAGTTGTATAGCCATTTGTAGTGTATGTCAAGCCACAGTCAGTCGAGGGAGGGACCTTAACCATCTTGGAACCTCATCCATGTTACGCCATTTGACGAGAGTTCATGGCAAGGTTTTGGGAAAAGCTGAAAGTTATGGCAAAAAAATAAGCACTCCATCATCAGCTAGGACCCTTCTGTCACCTACATCCCAACGGCTGCAATCTACACCCATAACATCCTCAGTAGCAATCAGAGTTAGCCCTGCATCCCACTTGGTAAGGCTTGATGACTCCTGCACTATAATTGATTCCTCTGAAGAATGTTTAAGCGTTAGTCCCACTGCTGTTGCTGCTGCTGGGGGTGAATCTTCCTCCCATAAGAAGGCCAAGAAAAAGAGCACTACTACTTTACAACAATTAACTGTGAAACAATTTTTTGCTAGAGTAAGCAAATATGACAGCAGTCACCCAGTCACCAAGTGGATCACAGACGCCATGGCTACTATGCTAGTGTTAGGTCTGTGTCCAATATCCACAATAAACTAGGGATGAGCGCACTCGGATTTCTGAAATCCGAGCCCACCCGAACGTTGCGGATCCGAGTCGGATCCGAGACAGATCCGGGTATTGGCGCCAAATTCAAAAGTGAAACTGAGGCTCTGACTCATAATCCCGTTGTCGGATCTCGCGATACTCGGATCCTATAAATTCCCCGCTAGTCGCCGCCATCTTCACTCGGGCATTGATCAGGGTAGAGGGAGGGTGTGTTAGGTGGTCCTCTGTGCTGTTTAGTTCTGTGCTGTTTAGTTCTGTGCTGTTTAGTTCTGTGCTGTTTAGTTCTGTGCTGTTTAGTTCTGTGCTGTTTAGTTCTGTGCTGTGCTGTGCTGTGCTGTGCTGTGCTGTGTTCTGCAGTATCAGTCCAGTGGTGCTGTGTGCTGTGCTCTGTCCTTCTGAGGTCAGTGGTGCTGCTGGGTCCTGTGCTGTGTCCTGTTCAGTCCAGTGGTGCTGTGTCCTGTGCTCTGTGCTTCTAAGGGCATAGTTATTTCCCCAATATTCCCCTGTGTTTAAAAAAATAAAAAAAAGTTTTTTTAAAAAATACCAAAAACTACTTTAATATTTTTTAATTACCACAAAATTTTCACAACCAATCCTGCAGTATAAGCCCATTGGTACTGCAATATTACCAAGTTCACACATTCAGCAGTAAAAGTCCAGTGGTACTGCAATATTACAAAGTTTACACATTCTGCAGTATCAGTCCAGTGGTGCTGTGTCCTGTGCTCTGTCCTGCTGAGTTCCGTAGTGCTGCTGGGTCCTGTGCCGTGTCCTGTTCAGTCCAGTGGTGCTGTGTCCTGTGCTCTGTGCTTCTAAGGGCATAGTTATTTCCCCATTATTCCCAAGTTTTTAAAAAATAAAAAAAAAGTAAAAAAAAAAAAAAAATATATAATAATTATAACCAAATTTGCAAAACCAATCCAGCATTATAAGTCCATTGGTACTGCAATATTACCAAGTTCACACATTCTGCAGTATCAGTCCAGTGGTGCTGTGTCCTGTGCTCTGTCCTGCTGAGTTCCGTAGTGCTGCTGGGTCCTGTGCCGTGTCCTGTTCAGTCCAGTGGTGCTGTGTCCTGTGCTCTGTGCTTCTAAGGGCATAGTTATTTCCCCACTATTCCCAAGTTTTTTAAAAATAAGAAAAAAGTAAAAAAAAATAAAAAATTTAAAAAAAAAATAAAAAATAATAATTATAACCAAATTTGCAAAACCAATCCAGCAGTATAAGTCCATTGGTACTGCAATATTACCAAGTTCACACATTCTGCAGTATCTTGTGCTACATATAATGGAGACCAAAAATTTGGAGGATAAAGTAGGGAAAGATCAAGACCCACTTCCTCCTAATGCTGAAGCTGCTGCCACTAGTCATGACATAGACGATGAAATGCCATCAACGTCGTCTTCCAAGCCCGATGCCCAATCTCGTAGTACCGGGCATGTAAAATCCAAAAAGCCCAAGTTAAGAAAAAGTAGCAAAAAGAGAAACTTAAAATCATCTGAGGAGAAACGTAAAGTTGCCAATATGCCATTTACGACACGGAGTGGCAAGGAACGGCTTAGGCCCTGGCCCGTGTTCATGACTAGTGGTTCAGCTTCACCCACGGATCTTAGCCCTCCTCCTCCTCCCCCCCCCTACAAAAAATTGAAGAGAGTTATGCTGTCAGCAACAAAACAGCAAACAACTCTGCCTTCTAAAGAGAAATTATCACAAATCCCCAAGGCGAGTCCAAGGGTGTTGGTGGTTGTCAAGCCTGACCTTCCCATCACTGTACGGGAAGAGGTGGCTCGGGAGGAGGCTATTGATGATGTAGCTGGCGCTGTGGAGGAACTTGATGATGAGGATGGTGATGTGGTTATTGTAAATGAGGCACCAGGGGGGGAAACAGCTGATGTCCATGGGATGAAAAAGCCCATCGTCATGCCTGGTCAGAAGACCAAAAAATGCACCTCTTCGGTCTGGAGTTATTTTTATCCAAATCCAGACAACCAATGTATGGCAATATGTAGCTTATGTAAAGCTCAAATAAGCAGGGGTAAGGATCTTGCCCACCTAGGAACATCCTCCCTTATACGTCACCTGAATAACCTTCATAGTTCAGTGGTTAGTTCAGGAACTGGGGCTAGGACCCTCATCGGTACAGGGACACCTAAATCCCGTGGTCCAGTTGGATACACACCAGCAACACCCTCCTCGTCAACTTCCTCCACAATCTCCATCAGATTCAGTCCTGCAGCCCAAGTCAGCAGCCAGACTGAGTCCTCCTCAATACGGGATTCATCCGAGGAATCCTGCAGCGGTACGCCTACTACTGCCACTGCTGCTGTTGCTGCTGTTAGTCGGTCATCTTCCCAGAGGGGAAGTCGTAAGACCGCTAAGTCTTTCACCAAACAATTGACCGTCCAACAGTCGTTTGCCATGACCACCAAATACGATAGTAGTCACCCTATTGCAAAGCGTATAACTGCGGCTGTAACTGCAATGTTGGTGTTAGACGTGCGCCCGGTGTCCGCCATCAGTGGAGTGGGATTTAGAGGGTTGATGGAGGTATTGTGTCCCCGGTACCAAATCCCCTCGAGATTCCACTTCACTAGGCAGGCGATACCAAAAATGTACAGAGAAGTACGATCAAGTGTCCTCAGTGCTCTTAAAAATGCGGTTGTACCCACTGTCCACTTAACCACGGACATGTGGACAAGTGGTTCTGGGCAAACGAAGGACTATATGACTGTGACAGCCCACTGGGTAGATGCATCCCCTTCCGCAGCAACAGCAACAGCTGCATCAGTAGCAGCATCTACAAAATGGCTGCTCATGCAAAGGCAGGCAACATTGTGCATTACAGGCTTTAATAAGAGGCACAACGCTGACAACATATTAGAGAAAATGAGGGAAATTATCTCCCAGTGGCTTACCCCACTTAGACTCTCATGGGGATTTGTGGTGTCAGACAATGCCAGTAACATTGTGCGGGCATTAAATATGGGCAATTTCCAGCACGTCCCATGTTTTGCCCACACCATTAATTTGGTGGTGCAGCATTACCTCAAGAGTGACAGGGGTGTGCAGGAGATGCTTGCGGTGGCCCGCAAAATTGCTGGACACTTTCGGCATTCAGCCAGTGCCTACCGCAGACTAGAGGCACATCAAAAAAGCTTGAACCTGCCCTGCCATCACCTCAAACAAGAGGTTGTGACGCGCTGGAACTCCACCCTCTATATGCTGCAGAGGATGGAGGAGCAGCAAAAGGCCATTCAGGCCTACACAGCCACCTACGACATAGGCAAAGGAGTGGGGATGCGCCTGAGTCAAGCGCAGTGGAGACTGATTTCCGTGTTGTGCAAGGTTCTGCAGCCATTTGAACTTGCCACACGAGAAGTCAGTTCCGACACTGCCAGCTTGAGTCAGGTCATTCCCCTGATCAGGCTGTTGCAGAAGCAGCTGGAGAAAGTGAGGGAGGAGCTGGTAAGCCATTGCGATTACAGCAAGCATGTAGCTCTTGTGGATGTAGCCCTTCGTACGCTTTGCCAGGATCCGAGGGTGGTCACTCTTTTAAAGTCAGAGGAATACATTCTGGCCACCGTGCTCGATCCTCGGTTTAAAGCGTATGTTGTGTCTCTGTTTCCGGCGGACACAAGTCTACAGCGGTGCAAAGACCTGCTGGTCAGGAGATTGTCCTCTGAAGAGGACCGTGACATGCCAACAGCTCCACCCTCATTTTCTTCCACATCTATGGCTGCGAGGAAAAAGCTCAGTTTTCCCAAAAGAGGCACTGGCGGGGATGCTGATAACATCTGGTCCGGACTGAAGGACCTGCCAACCATTGCAGACATGTCTACTCTCGCTGCATTGGATGCTGTGACAATAGAAAAAATTGTGGATGATTACTTTGCTGACACCATCCAAGTAGACATGTCAGACAGTCCATATTGTTACTGGCAGGAAAAAAAGGCAGTTTGGAAGCCCCTGTACAAACTGGCTCTATTTTACCTGAGTTGTCCCCCCTCCAGTGTGTACTCGGAAAGAGTTTTTAGTGCAGCGGGGAACCTGGTCAGTGAGCGGCGAAGGAGGTTGCTTCCTCACAACGTTGAAAAAATGATGTTTATAAAAATGAATAATCAATTCCTCAATGAAGTACAGCACTGCCCTCCAGATACTACAGAGGGACCTGTGGTTGTGGAGTCCAGCGGGGACGAATTGATAATGTGTGATGAGGAGGAAGTAGACACTGTAGGGGGAGAGGAATCAGAGGTTGAGGATGAGGACGACATCTTGCCTCAGTAGAGCCTGTTTAGTCTGTACAGGGAGAGATGAATAGTTTTTTTGGTGTGGGGGCCCAAACAAACCAATCATTTCAGTCAAAGTTGTTTGGTAGGCCCTGTCGCTGAAATGATTGGTTTGTTAAAGTGTGCATGTCCTATTTCAACAACATACCTCTCAACTGCAGCTCATCCCTCCTCTGCGGGGATAATGTCTCCTGTGCTCTGACACGTCACTCTGTGTACTCTCAGCCTCAGGATCTGACACTACAGCTACCATGCCTCTTGTAGCAGCCCTCACTCCAGGGCCTCTTCCATGTGCAGTGTCCCCCTCTCTCTTGGGTTCACTATAGTGGCATGGAGTTCTCCCCCTCATCCAGGGCACACATTCCTTGCCCTGGCTCAGTCACCACGCTCAGACTTCCAGGCAATGCTGGGGGAGCCTGGGAGCTTCCACCCCAGGTCCCCAGCTACAACTCTCCTCTCCTGTGTCTTCTCTCTCTTTCTGACACTTTAAAGATCGTGCCTTTAAATGAAAAAGTCAGTCTTCATTGCACGACTATGTGCAAGTGCAACAGGGACATTTTTTTGGGTTTACAAAGTCAAACAATAACACTTCGACCCTGTCTGTCTGGGGTCTCTCAATGACGAATTGTCTGTAGCATGTTTGGAGGAGGTATTGTGGCCCCGGTATCAAATTGGGTACCGGGGCCACCCCACTATGCAGTCCAGATACTTGTTTGGTGGAATTCCGACACGTGGAGGGTTTTTTAATTATATTGTGGCCTCGGTACCAAATTGTGTACCGGGGCCACCACACTACGCAGTCAAGATACTTGTTTGGTGGAATTCAGACCAGTTGAGGGTTTTATTATTATATTGTGTGGACCACTCTATCTATACCACACTACAACTCTATACCACTCTATTTCCTACTTTAATTCTATTTAATTCTATTTCCTACTTTAATTCTATTACTAATTAATTACCATAAAGAGGAACAAAAAAAACCAATTTTACCAAAAGTATAATATGACTTAGACTTACAAACACTACACTTTAAAGATCGTGCCTTTAAATGAAAAAGTCAGTCTTCATTGCACGACTATGTGCAACAGGGACATTTTTTTGGGTTTACAAAGTCAAACAATAACACTTCGACCCTGTCTGTCTGGGGTCTCTCAATGACGAATTGTCTGTAGCATGTTTGGAGGAGGTATTGTGGCCCCGGTATCAAATTGGGTACCGGGGCCACCCCACTATGCAGTCCAGATACTTGTTTGGTGGAATTCCGACACGTGGAGGGTTTTTTAATTATATTGTGGCCTCGGTACCAAATTGTGTACCGGGGCCACCACACTACGCAGTCAAGATAGATAGATGCGTATTGCGTATCATAGATAAAGTACATTCAGTGGTGTGGGGCAAATTGAAAAATATTCCAAATGCACTGACATTATCAAAAACAAGAGGTTGTCACACGCTAAAACTCCAACATGTATATGATGGAGAGGATGGAGGAGCAGCCGTATGTGTAGTGTAATGCAGATCTGTTGAAGGTTTTTTATATATTTTATTGTGGTGCCCAGTGCCCACTCCTCTACGCAGTCCAGATACATTTATTGGTGCGAATCATAAAAGTTCAGGGTTTTTAATATATATTGTGGTGACCCACTCCTCTACGCAGTCCAGGTACATTTATTGGTGCGATTCATAAAAGTTCAGGGTTTTTAAGATATCTTGTGGTGACCCACTCCTATACGCAGTCCAGGTACATTTATTGGTGCGATTCATAAAAGTTCAGGGTTTTTAATAGATATTGTGGTGACCCACTCCTCTACGCAGTCCAGGTACATTTATTGGTGCGAATCATAAAAGTTCAGGGTTTTTAATATATCTTGTGGTGACCCACTCCTCTACGCAGTCCAGGTACATTTATTGGTGCGAATCATAAAAGTTCAGGGTTTTTAAGATATTGTGGTGACCCACTCCTCTACGCAGTCCAGGTACAATTATTGGTGCGAATCATAAAAGTTCAGGGTTTTTAAGATATTGTGGTGACCCACTCCTCTACGCAGTCCAGGTACAATTATTGGTGCGAATCATAAAAGTTCAGGGTTTTTAATATATTGTGGTGACCCACTCCTCTACGCAGTCCAGGTACAATTATTGGTGCGAATTATAAAAGTTCAGGGTTTTTAATATATTGTGGTGACCCACTCCTCTACGCAGTCCAGGTACAATTATTGGTGCGAATCATAAAAGTTCAGGGTTTTTAAGATATTGTGGTGACCCACTCCTCTACGCAGTCCAGGTACAATTATTGGTGCGAATCATAAAAGTTCAGGGTTTTTAAGATATTGTGGTGACCCACTCCTCTACGCAGTCCAGGTACAATTATTGGTGCGAATCATAAAAGTTCAGGGTTTTTAAGATATTGTGGTGACCCACTCCTCTACGCAGTCCAGGTACAATTATTGGTGCGAATCATAAAAGTTCAGGGTTTTTAAGATATTGTGGTGACCCACTCCTCTACGCAGTCCAGGTACAATTATTGGTGCGAATCATAAAAGTTCAGGGTTTTTAAGATATTGTGGTGACCCACTCCTCTACGCAGTCCAGGTACAATTATTGGTGCGAATCATAAAAGTTCAGGGTTTTTAAGATATTGTGGTGACCCACTCCTCTACGCAGTCCAGGTACAATTATTGGTGCGAATCATAAAAGTTCAGGGTTTTTAAGATATTGTGGTGACCCACTCCTCTACGCAGTCCAGGTACAATTATTGGTGCGAATCATAAAAGTTCAGGGTTTTTAAGATATTGTGGTGACCCACTCCTCTACGCAGTCCAGGTACATTTATTGGTGCGAATCATAAAAGTTCAGGGTTTTTAAGATATTGTGGTGACCCACTCCTCTACGCAGTCCAGGTACATTTATTGGTGCGATTCATAAAAGTTCAGGGTTTTTAATATATATTGTGGTGACCCACTCCTCTACGCAGTCCAGAAAGATACCTTGTTGCAACGTTTTGGACTAATAACTATATTGTGAGGTGTTCACAATACACTGTAAATTAGTGGAAATGCTTGTTATTGAATGTTATTGAGGTTAATAATAGCCTAGGAGTGAAAATAAGCCCAAAAACTTGATTTTTAAACTTTTTATGTTTTTTTCAAAAAAAATCCGAATCCAATACCTTAAATCCGAACCGAGACCTTTCGTCAAGTGTTTTGCGAGACAAATCCGAACCTCAAAAATAACGAAAATCCGGATCCAAAACACAAAACACGAGACCTCAAAAGTCGCCGGTGCACATCCCTACAATAAACGCAGCTGGTTTTTCACAGTTAATTGATGTTTTGTGTCCCTGTTACAAAATTCCATCGCTACACCATTTTTCCCGTAAAGCTATTCCGCAACTATACCAAAAAGTTTGTAAAAATGTAATAATTGCGCTGAAAAATGCCATTCTGCCCACTGTACACTTAACCACAGATATGTGGACAAGTGGAAGTGGGCAAACCAAAGACTATATGACTGTGACAGCCCACTGGGTTGGTCATTCGCCTTCACCAGCAGGAACAGCAGCAGCATGTACACCACTACGTAACATTTGTCACAGGCAGGCTACCCTTTGTATCAACGGCTTCACTAACAGGCATACAGCTGATAATTTGTTTTGAAAACTAAGTGATGTCATTGATACATGGCTTATACCACTTGGACTCTCCCCAGGATATGTTATTTCTGATAATGCCAACAATATTGTGCGAGCATTACAGCTGGGTGAATTCCATCACATTCCCTGTTTTGCTCACACAATAAACTTGGTGGTGCAGAACTTCCTAAGAAATAACCATGAGGTGCAGAAGATGCTTTCGGTGGCCCGTAAACTTTCGGGACATTTCAGGCATTCTGCCACAGCATGTAGGAGATTGCAGCAGCTCCATGAACAATTTAACTTGCCCTGCCACCAACTTATGCAAGAGGTGTTAACAAGGAATTCCACCCTGTACATGCTTCAGAGGATGGAGAAACAGCGCAAAGCCATCCAAGCGTATTGCACAAGCAATGACATTGGGAAAGGAGGGGGTATGTATTTCACTCTTGCACTGAAACCATTTGAAGTTGTGACGTGTGAAGTGAGTTCAGACTCTGCTAGCTTGAGCCAAGTCATTCCCTTAATTCGACTATTGGAAAAACAGCTTGACAAACTGAAAGAGGAGATGAAAGAAAGCAATTCCGCAAAGTATGTTGGCTTGTAGATCAAGTACTTAATTCGCTTCGCAATGATCCAAGAGTTATTAAAATCTTGAACTCTGATCACCACGTTTTGGCGACTGTGCTTGATCCTAGGTTTAAGACCTACATTGATTCTTTGCTTCAAAATGACCGAGATGTGAACATTTGCAAGGAGCTATTGGTCAGCAAGTTGTCCGCTGAACTGGGCCTTGGCTTGACGACGTCTCCTCCAGTTTCTCAGGCAGCTGCTGCTTGGAAAAAAATTGCACTTTCCAAAGCGAAGCAGGGATGACGCAGAGGGCAGACCACAACAGTTTGACATCTGGACTGGTTTCAAAGATTTTACCAAAAAATGTGTGACCTTGCCCATAACTCCATCCAATCCCTACTAATAACATGCAAAGGATGGTGGAGGATTATTTTCAAGAGTTAATTGATATGGAAATGTCAGACAGTCCCTTTCCATACTAAGAAGAAAAACAAGCCATTTGGAAACCCATGTACAAACTTGCTTTGCAATACCTAAGCTGCCCACCCTCCAGTGTGTACTCTGAAAGAGTATTCAGCACAGCCGGGAACCTTGTCAGTGATCGACGTAGGAGGTTACTTCCGAAAAATGTGGAAAAGATGATGTTCATCAAAATGAACTACATCTTCCACGAGGAAGGCCTTTACCATCAAAGACATCCAAGTACTTACAGTTCTCTAATGGTAGATTCCAGTGGAGATGAATTAATAGTCTGTGATGATGATGTACACACTGATAAGGGTGAGGATGATGCTGAAAATGATGACGACAACATCTTTTTAAAACTTTCAATATAAGTGTAACAACCTGCCTCCTGGACTTTTGGACTCTATTATTTGTATTTCTATTTTGTGTTCCAGCAGTACCTCTTTTCACCAGAGGTGCTGCTATTGTGCTTTATTCTTGTGCTTAAGGAATTAACCTGTATGTTCACTAATTATCTCATGCACCTGGGTGTGTCTCATTCCCCTTATATATACCTGTCACTCCCAGCACACAGGGCTGGTTATTGTTGTCATCCTGATGTCATATCCTGTGGTTCCACCTTGTGATTCTTTTTCCTGCCTTTCTCCTGTGATTGTATGCTGCATTGGGATCTATCTCAGCATACTATCTGCTGACCTGTTCCTTATTTGTATCTGGGACTTATCCGTGCATTTCCCTGTGCATGCTGTCTGGAATATTACCTCACCTCCTATTTACCTGCATCAGCTGTATATCTGGTAAACTCTGCAAGATATTATCTCATCAACTGTTCACCAGCAATAAACATTGTTTGTTTTTTCACCTATCCATGACTCCTCAGCTGTATTTCTACTCTGATTCGTGACAATAAGTGTAGGGTGTAATCTACCCCAAAGAGAAAAGGGACTGGGGGCATTTCTATTTTACCTACAGTCTTTGCAGGCTGCTGTTTTGTCAAGTTCACTATAAGTGTAGGGTGTAAAATACAGACACCAAACTGCCATTTTTACTATGCATGTCAATAGCTCTTATTTGACCGTTGGCTGCCACCCTGGGTTGGTGTGTGTAGCTGTAGAACTAAGGAGGGCCTAGCAGGGATTAAACAGTATTTTTCATTATTTGCACTAATGCGATTTGGGAATATTATACACCCAAACAGAACATCTGCTTTGGGCATTTCTATTTATAAAATAGTCTTTGCAGGCTGCTTCTTTTTCTATTTAACTAGAAGTGCAGGGTGTAATATACACCCAAAGACGATGGCTACATTGCCAATTGGCAAAGATGGAGATGAAGACAAGCAGGCTTGTCTGTAGAATTTGCAGTCAAGTGCTACATTACATTGAATAAATAAGACACATAGGGGGAGAAGGAAAAGAGGGAGACAGAAAATGAATCATCTTCCTTTTGCTCAGGACTGTCAATGGTGTTATAGTCTCTTAGTAGGCTGTGGATCAGCCTGCGACAGTCCTGGATGGTCATCTTCTCCCTTTTCAAGATGAGGCGATTCCTGGCAAGCCAAATAGCGTCCTTTAAAGCATTTCATTAGGCTCCAGGCCTCCTGGATTGCCACAATGATGTGGGTCCCAGGAAATAATCCATAAAATACTGAATGGGATAAAAGGCAAGTTCTTTGCACACTGTCCTTATGTTCATGTTCCAAGACATCCAACAGTGCCTGTGCAGTGGGGAAATCCCCAAAAAAAATGCTGTGCTGTTTCCCTTCCGGTGATGCAGAAGGGGCAGTGGACATATCGGCACAGGATCCGGGAGTGCATGAATGTCCTGAGAGGCAGACATCCCTGGATAGTCATCCATGCAATGTCTTTGTGTGTAGTAGTCAGCCTCTTAGAGGCCACATTCTCCCACACGTCTTTTGTTGTGTTTGTAATCAGCACTTTACATAATAGGTACCTAACTAGATTATAAATTTGTGGGATTTGGGGCTGATTCGAAGCTCACTGATGAACTGACTTTTTGTTATGAATTTCAATGGCTCTTCTTAGTGCATTGTCTGGCACCCTGGATTGGTGTGTGTCTGATAAAAGCACGCATCCCGGTAAAGGTAATCCAGATCCAAAATCAAAACCAAAACACAGGGGTCAGTGACCATCTCTAATGTAAAGTAGGTCTTGAAAGACTTATACCACATAACAAACAGAGGTACAGTTTATCATCTGCCAAGCTGGGCACTACTAGTAAAAGCTCAGAACTGTAAGATTTAACGGTAGAAGAAGCCAGGCGTGCTTCATATTATATGCCCATCTCGCACAATGTGTCCTATGGTCTGGTCATACGGCCTATAGGGTCTGTGTCTATCAAGGCTGAAGGTCTGGGACTACTCACCCCTGTATCCCTCCTCTGGCTCCCGTGAACTTGTCACCCTAAGCGGGCTCTGACTCATCCAACGGTTGCACACTCTCTAGCAATCTGGAGTTCCTCCTCTAGGCAATACAGGTTCTCCTCCCATCCTTCTCCGATAATTCTCCTATTTAACTCCCCGGAAGTTCCCACCAGGTCTGCTGCCTTATGTATTTCCTCCTAGCACTCCTTAGGGGTTTGTGATTGAAATGATATTTCATGTTCCACCCTTTTCCCCCAATTCTCTGACGTTCAAACGGCAATGTATTCCAATGAAGTACTATCAATATTGCAAATATTGAATCTCCATGCAAATGTTAAATCTCGTCTCACTGCACACTGTTACGAGCCGCGGCGTCTCATCACCACCGCGACTCGCTCTGGCCCCTCAGACGTGTCCCGGACGTCGTCACGCGACTGGGGTGTCACTTCTGGTTTCCGTCATGGCCGTCGCCATGGTAACGGCCGGGACGCTCCACACATCACTGCCGCGACCCGGCCAGATGAACGCGAGCGCAAACATTACGAGTTAATTCATTCCCAGCTGGGGAATAATTGCCTGCCATGCCCCATTTTCTATTTGCCCTTCCAGGAATATAAGGCAGGGAGGGTTTAGCCTCCCTGCCGGTTATAGCTCTCAGTCTCTGTCTGCTGACCTGCTCTTTTCCTCTGCTCTTTTGTTATTTGGATTGATTCTTCTGTGTATGACCCCTGGCTTGCTTACTGGACTCTGTTGGATACGCTGTTTTCCGCCGGCCCTGACCTCTGACTGGACCTCACTCCACTGCCTGCTGTTGCCCTTTGACCTCGGCTAGTTTTGGACCACTATTGATGTTCTGTGCTTGTGCCAAGCATCCACGCCTAGCTTAATCTCCACTATATACTCCGAGCTCACTCTCCCAAACAACTCCAATCAGAATCTCCACGAATTATCATGGGAATGTGACCTGGGCGACCCTTTCGACGATGATGATTGGACCGAAATATGGGAGAACGCCGCCTCTAAATAAAAAGGTGTATAAACTTCAGTGTTGGTGATTTTATGTCCGGACCTGCCTTCAAAAGATGTTACCCGACTCTTCAGACTGATGCTGTCGTGCATGCTCTGACGTGAGCACATTTCTTCATATATGGTGGGGCTGTCCTGAGGCTCACCCATATATCAAGAACCTGATTCAATCCTGTCTCCAAATTGAAATCCCACTCGTCCCTAAATTCTTCCTTTTGCCTCTCGGGTTTCCCATTGCGGTCAGACATCAGAATAAACTAGCCCATCACATTATCTCTGCCGCCACCTACCAAATTGCAGCCGACCCGAAACAGACCGCTCCTCCCTCCCACCCGGCTGTCGTGAACCGTGCATGGCATGTCCAACGCATGAATTTTTGACAAGCATCATTAAAAACTCCTCTAAGTCTTTCAATAAGGTATGGGACCCATGCTGTCCTTACAATTCTGCTGCTCCCTCCCCTAATGTAGATACTACCATTGCTCCCCATTGATGCCACGCCAACCTTTTCCTTCTACCCCTTCCCCTGCGGTCCTAGTCATGCTGCCTCCTTTCTTCCTCCGGCTGCTCTTTCTATTCTCCTCTCCCCTTCTTGGCTTTCCCTCCCTCTCAATGCCTCTTTCTCTTCTCTTCTCCTTTTCTCTTCCTTCTTGTTGACCTTACCTTGCAAAGCAAAAATTTGCAGGGTCTCTTCAATTGGTGTAACTATGCCTACTCATGCAGCAGAAACTTATGTTCTTGTTGATTTCATTGTGATCTCAGTTATTCCCAAGATATCTGTGTTTTATTCTGTGTTCTTTTTATTGACATCTAATAAATAAACCTTTAAAAAACAAAAAACACTCACAAATATTATGCAATCGTATAAACTTTACATTATCCATGATCAACAAATTTAGGCTCAGGTAGGCTCACTCTGCATACATTTCTCTGCAATCAGGCTTCAAATTCATGTAATTTTTGTTTATATATGTGTGATTATTGCTTGTAGAAAGGGAAATAGCATTTTGAGATTCAGCAATACTTTATTGCATGCATTCAAGATTATAATCATGAATACTGGTATATTCCATAAAACCATTTAAAACCTTTTAAGTAACTTTTCAGATGATTATGATGTCCTTAATATAATGTTTGTATAAAATAATATTGTAAGAAAATATTTGATTATTGTGTATATATATTTAAATTCCCAACTTCATATAAAGCAGTTTAGCAAAGCAAGGTGTGAAAACAATCTCCACATATTTGTAGACAAAATGTGTCTAAAAATGTAAAATAGCTATGATAAAACAAATCAATTCACAAATAAAAAACCTGGGGGTAAATGTATCAAGGTGCGATTTTGCAAATCCAGCGATTTTCTCGGTAGAGTTGAAACTCGCAGATGTATGAAGCTGAGATTTCATGTAAAATCGGCAGAGTTGTGCTTCTGTCAAAATCGCTATTTGCAAAATCGCTAGAGATCAAACTCCCAACTGTTTGCTATACAAGTCTCAAATGTATGAAGCTGCGATTAAGCAAACTCAGGAGAATTTGCTTTCAAACATGGCAGATATAACACGCGTCAGCTGTCAAAACTGTAAAGAATAGATAAAAGTAAAAAAAAAATAAAGCGTGAGGTCCCCCCTCTATTCAGTCTTAACCCTAGGGCTGCTAGACTACTGCTGGTTCTTGGAAAATCGGGGAAAAATTTTGTGTGGGGTCCCCCCTATTTTCACGGAACCAGCACTAGGCAAACCAGCCGGGGTTGGTGGCACTATAGCAGAGGGACACGCGGCAGGGGTCCCCTTGCCATAATGACTAACCAACCTCAGGCTGTTCAGCGCTGGGCTGGATTCCCTAGGGAGTGGGGTCTGCCGAAAAAAATGAGCAGGCCCCCCCTAGGGACACCCAGCCCAGTGGGAAAATCACCTAATACTATAAATAGACCTAATGCAATGAACTAAGTTCATTGCGTATCGGAGCTTCTACACAGTAGGAGCTCTGATGCGCAATGAGCTTAGCTCATTGCAGTAGCTCTAATTATAGTATTAGGTCATTTTCCCACGCTAGTGGGAAAATCCCCTAATACTATAAATATCGGAGCTTCTAGCTAGTAGAAGCTGTTTGCGGCGGTCCTGCACTTTTTATATTTTCCTTAAATCAAGAAGATTCAGGGATGTTACAAATATGGGGCCCCCTTGGCTGAAGAACAGAAGACTGCAAGCAACAATGGGCCCCCCTGGGCAGAAGAACAGAAGACATTGCAAGCAGGACTTTTGGAATTACAAATGTTTTTTGGACATTACAAGCATGGACTTTTTGGAATTACAAATTTATTTTGGACATGGTCAAGCAAGGACTTTGGATACAAATTTATTTTGGACATTAGTGACAGTCATTTTTGCATTGAAAGCTGCTGAAAACAGAAGAAAACTTCATTGGTGAATATATTGGGGATTTATTATTTTTAATAAAAATATGTGGTTTAAATGAGGGTGCTTACTGTCTTTATTTTTAATAAATGTTAGTGGTTGTAATGAGGGTGTTGTGATTTTGTTAACATTTTGGTTTGTGGAACTACAGGCCCCAGCCAGCCGTGGGTGTCAGGGCATGTTGGCACTTGTGGTTCTCCAAGTGCCAACATGCCCTGGCTGCCGTGGGTATGCTGGTGCTTGTAGTTATGCAAGTAACAGCGTGCCCACACTATTTAGGGCAACCTGGCTGGCTGGGACTTACAATACAAAATGGCGTCTGTTTGTTTTTTTTAACACTTATATCGCCGTTATTACCCTACATCCACTGCCCAGGGGTGTAGGAAGAGCACTAGTGCTATCAGCACTAGGCTGGGTGTCCCTAGGGGCAGGGGTCCGCTCATTTTTTAGGGTGGACTCCACTCCCTAGGAATCCAGCTCAGCGCTGAACAGCCTGGGGTTGGTTAGTCATTATGGCAGGGGGACCCCTGCCGCGTGTCCCCCTGCTATAGTGCCTCCAACCCCGGCTGGTTTGCCTAGTGCTGGTTCCGTGAAAATAGGGGGGACCCCACGCAAAATTTTTCCCTGATTTTCACAGAACCAGCAGAAGGCTGGCAGCACTAGGGTTAAGACTGAATAGAGGGGGACCCCACAGTTTGTTTATTTTTTACTTTGATCTATTTTTTACAGTTTTAACAGCTGCTGGAGCTCCAGCAGCTGTATGACAGGCAGTGTAAAAGTGATGGGTTTATACGCTGCTAGCAAGCAGCGTGTTGTATCTGGCGTGTTTGAAAGCAAACTCTCCTGAGTTTGCTTAATCGCAGCTTCATACATTTGAGACTTGTATAGCTGGAGTGGCAAACAGTCGGGAGTTTGATCTCTATCAATTTTGCAAATAACGATATTGACAGAAGCACAACTCTGGCGACTTTACATGAAATCTCAGCTTCATACATCTGCGAGTTTCAACTCTCCCGAGAAAATCGCTGGATTTGCAAAATCACACCTTGATACATTTACCCCCAGATGTCAAAATGTTGTGCTGAATCATCTGCATCATCCCTGAGTCTCTTGGGAAAGCTTTTTTACTAGCAGCAGTTGACTGAGAAAATGAAGGAGGTGACGCTGTCCTGACACTTGAACTGTCATCTTGCTTACCAGGAGCTCCTTGCATCTCTTGAAATCTGGGTCAGTTGGAAACAAAGAGAAGACATAGCTCTTAAGCCTAGGATCAAGCAGAGTCGCGAAAATGTAGTGATCTGATTTAAAGATTTTGATAACTCTTGGATCCTGGCGAAGTGAATAAAGTACTTGATCTACAAGTCCGATATACTTAGCGTAATTGCTTTGTTTCATCTCCTCCAGTTTCTCAAGCTGCTTTTCAGAAAGTCTATTTAAGGGAATCACTTGGCTCAAGCTACATGCTGATGCCGGATATGTCCAGATATTTTACGGGCCACAGACAGCATCTCTTGCACGTTCCTGTCATTTTTTAAAAAGATCTGCACCACCAAGTTTATTGTGTGAGCAATACAGGGAATGTGATGGTATTCACCCAGCTGTAATGCTCTCACAATATTGGTGGTGTTATCAGAAATGACATATGCTGAGGAGAGTCAAAGCAGGATAAGCCATGTTGCAATGACATCCCTTAGTTTTTGTAACAGATTGTCAGCTGTATGCCTCTTAGTGAAGCCAGTGATACAGAGTAGCCTGCCTCTAAAAAATGTGACATACTTGGGTACATGCTGCTGCTGTTCCTGTTGGTGAAGGCGAATCACCAACCCAGTGGGCTGTCACAGTCATATAATCTTTAGTTTGTCCAGTTCCGCTTGTCCACATATCTGTGGTTAAGTGTACAGTGGGTAGAAAGGCATTTTTTAGCCCAATAATTAAATTTTTATGAACGTTCTGTTAGAGGTGAGGAATAGCTTTTCTAGTAAAATGGTGTTGTGATGGAATTTGATAACGGGGACACAAGACCTCAATTAACTGTTTAAAACCAGCTGAATTAATAGTGGATATTGGATGCAGATCTAACACTAGCATAGTCGTCCTATCGTCTGTGATCTGCTTTGCGACTGGGTGACAGCTTTCATACTTGCTTCCTCTTGCAAAGGATTGTTTAACATTCAATTGTTGTAAACTACTAGTAGTCTTCTTTTTGGTCTGCTTCTAGGATGAAGATCCACCTCCAGCAGCAGCAGCAGTGGGACTAAGGCTCAAGAATTCTTCTAAGGAATCTTGGATAGTGGAGGAGTCATATAGCCATAGCAACTTGTATGAAGGACTAACTCCTATCGCTACTGAGGATATTGATGAGGAAGGTGTTGTGGCTGTAGATTGCAGGTGACAGCATCTAGCTGAGATTGCAGGCGTCAGGATGTAGGTGAGAGAAGGGATCTAGCTGATGATGGACTGCTTCTTATTGTTTTAGCATATGTTTCAGATTTTCTCAAAAGCTTGCCATGAACTCACGTCAAATGGCGTAACATGGATAAGGTTCCTAGATGGTCAAAGTCTTTACCTCTACTGACTCTGGCGTTACAAATGCTACAAATGGCTAGTCAACTGTTGGCAGGATTTGAGTAAAAATAATTCCACACATAAGAGATTTTTTGGCCTTATGCCCAGGCATGATAATAGCCTCTTTACCATGTGCAAGAACTGCTTCCACTGGTGCAGGACTTACGCAAACAACATAATCCTCATCAATATCCTCATTAGAGCCGTCGTCAGATAAACAAATATCCCCCTCATCCTGTTGCAATTCCAAAGTGGCATCCTCAATTTGTGTATCACCGGCTACACTTGGGCTGCTCATCCACACATCTACAGAAATCTGAAAGGAGGCTTCTTTATGGGAACAGTATCAGAAAACCTGACCAGCTTACACATAGCACTCGTGGATAGACTCTCCTCTGGGATTTGTGTCATTTCTGAATCTGAACATACAGTTTCTTCTAATGCCTTACTGTTTTCTTCCAGCTCGGTATTTGGGCACCACTTTTTGAGTCAGAATGACTAGGTCTTGCTTGGTCATGACTGACCTTACAAGAAGATGCCTCAGTGACAGTTGCAGAACTAGCACTCACAGAGAAAGGCGAAGGCCTGATTCTTTCCTTGCCACTGCGTGTGTAGAATGGCATGTTTTTTTTTCCCCTGACTTAAAAACACTATGCATTTTAACATAGGCTTTAACAGTAGACGTAGAGGGATTACTATCATCATGACTGGGCCAGCAGCTGCTTGATGCACCTGGTCTTCTGTGTACTGCTGTGACTGCAGATTTTGAAGAACACTGACAACCCTATTATTTCTATTTCAACAATGACAATTGGCAATGGAGCAATGGCACGTAGACTATAGACTGGCAACAACACTGGGACATCTCCTGTTTCTGTGTGAGATATAATAACACAGTACAATGTGACTGCAGATTTTGAAAAACACTGATAGCCCTATTATTTCTATTTCAGCAATGACAATTAGCAATGGAACAATGGCACGTAGACTGGCAACAACACTGGGGCCTCTCCTGTTTCTGTGTGAGCTATAACTCAGTAGAATGTCACTGGAGACTTTTAAGAAAACCTGCCACCCCTCCTCTTTCTTTTTTAGATATGACGCTGCCCAACTGCACTAGAGACTGCCAAGAACCGTGTTACCCCTTCTGTGTCTCTCTGCGAAATGGCGCTGGATCACAGTGGAGGGCGGTACTAATAGAATCCAAAAGCAAGATACGACGATGCAACAATGACGTTTTGCCTCGCACAGCGAGGCTCGGGTGGGCTCGGTTCTCTGCATCTTTAATATTGATACACTATTTTCACTATATATGCAACTCTTTTCTTTGAAATCCTAAAGGACCAATATAAGCCTTACTCATTCTACATCAGGCCTGTCCAACCTGCGGCCCTCCAGGTGTTGTGAAACTACAAGCCCCAGCATGCTTTGCCAGTAGACAACCTGTTGATAGCTGGAAGGGCATGCTGGGACTTGTAGTTTCACAACATCTGGAGGGCCGCAGGTTGGACAGGCCTGTTCTACATGTTCAGAGAGAGAATCATGGGGTTTGCATACCCATACAGGTAAGTCTATTTTATTTTAGATTTTGTATGAATCCACTAAATCATTTTCATTGCGTACCTCATTTTATATGAAAATATTTCATCATGGGTATCCTTTAACTTTTTTTTCTTTTACAGATTTCACTACTATATTGAACATTTTCAAATAGTATTTTCAAGAATGGCTGCTACCTTAAAGGTATGAGGGACTGAATTGCATGTAGTTTTAAGTTATATAAACTGGGCCTGATTCATTAAGGAAAGTAAGGGGAAAAAATTAGTATGTTTTCTCCTGGACAAAACCATGTTACAATGCAAGGGGTGCAAATTAGTTTATTATTTTGCACATAAGGACATACTGGCTGCTTTTCATGTAGCACACAAATACTTGATAGCTTTATTTTTACACTGTAATTTACATTTGATCTAGGACATGCCCTATCCCAACTATAAATATGTTCCCACATTTTAAATTTACCTCTCCCTCCAATGCAACCTAGTTTTGCCAAGGTGCAAAGTTACTCATTTGTTAATGAATAAGGCCCACTGTGTTTATAAGTTAATGCATCCAGTGTTGAATCACATATCAAGGGTTTCCTCCGGGTGCTTCAGTTTTATCTCACATTCCAAAAACATACTGGTAGGTTAAATGGCTGCTATAAAATTGACCTTACTGTCTCTCGGTCTGTGTGTTAGGAAATTTAGACTGTAAGCCCCATGCGGAATTAGTGGCGCTATATAAATAAATGGTGATGAAGATGATATATATACACATACATATTTATACATATATATATATATATATTGATGTGCATAATATATATTGCTGAATAGGTCCAATAAGGTTATTTGAAAAAAGGGGCCAAATTCAGGTGTTCGCTGAGGCCTTGTGGGTATCTGCTCTGCATTTTATGGCTCTAGTATTGTTCCCTCTATGGCAATCTAAGATCTAAGTCTCCCATACGGAGACTTTTAGGGATGCTGTCAATGCTAATAAATGTTAATATTTTGATATTACTTCAGAGCTTAAATAAATGTCGAATGTGGCTGTGTTTTTTGTTTTGTATTTTAGTTACATTTTTTTTAAGTTTTCTTATTACTATGAGCATGTTCAAATATTCTAGTTCTAGTTTTCAGCTTATTTTAAGTTATGCAGATGTATTGTAAACCACATGGACAAACGTACAGATAGTGAACAATTCTTTAGTTACATAAGATGAAGATGTTTAAGCAAGGGCAAAAGGTTACAGACTTTACAATTGGGACATTTAGAATCGCCTGTTTGAAGTTTGGTATTTGATAAGGTAGTTGTGGGTAAAAGAAGAGTACTTTGAAGATGAAGTTTTCTGAAAGGTAGTATTAGGTTTGTTAGATAAGTGGGTACTAAGTACTGGATCCATTAATAATTGGATAATGTTTGGATAGTATTTGTTAATAGTTTTATGTACTTTATTATAATTAGTTACATATGGTGAATTGATCATTTATTATGTAAACTCAGCTTTCTATCTGGTTTCTTTAAAATATTATTGTGTAATCATTTTTGTTCTATTAATCTTTTTTACTTTCATTAGTGTTTTTTAAATAACAGGTTCTGGATATATTTCTCTTGAAACTATTTTAAATCAGTTGTAGTTGATCGTGGAGAGTGTCTCAATCTGAGCAGTTTTGTTTAATTCTTAACAAGTGGCCTCATGGAATATTACTAATGCAATGTCCACTTTGACAGCTCCTGGGCTCCAAATAAGAGTTCACATTAGTTTTAAAATAAGTTGCAATATGTATTTCATTATTTTTTATAACAATTTTGAGCTTTAAAAAACTGAATTAATCTTCAAGTTAGTAAAATGTAAGATTGTACTTAGTGTCATCTACAGTAGTGTCAGGAATGGTTGTTGTACTGCACATACAAATGTTGAGTCTGTGGTCTCAAGTAATAGTAAGTCCAGAGAACAGCCTGGTGTCCAGAACCAGAGAGGTAGTGATCCAAGACCCAGGGGTTAGGAGCTAAAGAGATAGTTTTCCGAGAGCCAGGGGTCAAGTGCCAGAGAGGTAATTGTCTGAAAACTAGGGATCAAAATCTTAAGGCAACCTGGGTAAGCCCTTGGATGGAAACCATACTTGTCAAACAATGGTGTATTTTTGGTGAATTGGTTTAGAACATTGTTGTGTACAAACAACCCTATAACTGAGACTAGTTATCTTGCTTACAATTGGTATATGTTCTGCGATATTACTCCTAAAGTTTGATTTAGTCATTCCATATGTCTGTTGGACTGTTGAATATAGTCAGTGGATAAATATCTCTTTATTTGGAGAACATATCAAAAGGCCTTCCAAAACCATGCAGTAAATTGCACACCATGGTCTGATATGGTACCCTCATGACACCCACGGAGGCAGTAAATTTCTCTGATAAAGACCTGAGCTGTTAGAGGAGCTGAGGGCAGACCCTTTAAAGCAACAACATGACTGGTAAATATGGTGACAATCACTAGTATGCTATACTCTGAAGAGGGAGGCTACTCTTCTCTAAAGTCCATTGAAATGGATCTCCAAACTGGAAGAACATGAAGTGTCATATTCCTGGCACAAGGGAAAATGATGCAACATTTTGTCATATTGTGTATGGATAGCAGGCTACCAGTAATGTAGACTGACAATTTCCAGAGTTTTGTGGACTAGGTTTTCGGCAGCTAAAGCCAGAATACCACTTTTTGGTAATTCTCAATGGGAAAAAAACAAGCTGGATTTATATGCGAGACATCCAGATGCTTGTACCATGATCCCAGGGTACCTCTTTTGAATCTCAGGGAATAGGCGGCCTTTCTTGGTAGCTGCTGCAATAAGTGTAAAGAAAAGGCCCTAACCAACAGTGACAAGATTAGCTCCTATAGGAATTATAGGCTCTGCTGATTGAGATGAGGCTTCTAAAGTTTTGAACTGATGCAACAGTGCTTTTGAATTTTGAGAACCTGGTCAGTAAGTAACATGAATCTGAAATCAGGCAACGAACTGGGCCCACTGAGCCTGACAAAAGTTAAGCCTTTTGGCAGGCTTGAGCTATTTGCGTGTTGTGGTCTTCAAGACAGTATGGGGAACTGAAGTTCCTTCCAATAAGTGTTGCTTTTAAAAGCAGTTTTCATAGCAAGAAGCCCCTCCATAATTTTGTACATTCAGCAGTATTGTTTGGGAACAGTAGACACAAGGATGGAGAAGCAACTTTTCTTTGGGACAGAATGGCAGCCAAGGGTTTGTCTGCGGCATCTACCTCTACAACAAAAGGTAAAGTAGGGTTCGTATCAGCGAAGATCAGAGCTGTAATAGAGGCCTTGTTTAAAGTTTTTAAAGCATGTTGAGCCTCAGCAGACAATTTTAAAGGGTGAGTCTAGTAATGGGTCACAATTTTACAATAGTTCAGGATAATAGTAATAGTTGGTAAAGCCAATGAAGCGTTGCACTTATGGGATAGGCCAGCCATCAATGACTTTGGTTTTGCAGGATCCATTTATAAGCCCGGTGATGAAATAATGTGACTCAGGAATTCCAATGATATTTGTTTGAAAGAACATTTTCCAACCTGGAAAAAAGACTGTTGTCAGAAATAGCCAAATAAATTCGGATTTGGTTTTCATGTTCTATGAATAGACAAAGATGTCATCCAAATATGCCACCACAAACTGGGGCAGTAAATCCCAAAACACATCATTGATAAAGTATTGAAAAGTAGCAGGGTGTTGGAAAGGCTAAAGGGTATGACATAGTATTCATAATGGCCATATCGAACCGAATTGCTTTCTTCCTTCATCTCCTGGTCTTACTCGAATCAGTTATAGGTGTTGAGATACTGCAACAGACTGAGGCTCAGTGTTGCTTGAGTGATTACACTGGAATGACTGCAGGTGGTGCTGTTTCTTAATGTCGTACTGTGTTGTCACTGTGTAATACAATGTACTCTGTTGTACAAAGAATGTTCTGATTTCTTCTCATGTTGGTTTTACATGCATGATGTGTAATGCCTGTATGCTGAGATAACTACACTGTTCAATACAAAAGTTATTCCACAAAGAACTGTAGGCCCCGAAAGGTCTAGCCTGGAGAAAATTTTAGCAGTCTGTAATTTTGGGATTAAAGGAATTACAGATTAAAGGAAGTGAATATCAAGGGTTTCCTCCACCAAAATCAAATTCAGTTGAGCACAACTGTACTAGAAATGCCCTTGCTCATTATGCCAATAGTGTATTCAGCATTTTCTAAACTGGTTATGCCATCTTGCCCAATAATGTTCAACTATACCTCACAACTGTCCTGATTTAGGTGGGACAGTTCCATCCATCCTGACTGCTGGAATTGTTGGAAGGGATCTCTGGGTGCAGCAATAAGGAAATGACTATTCAGGAATGCTAGACACACACCAAGGTGACATGACCATGCCTCATCATGACATGACCACCATAATATGATGCGATGGTCATGTCCCATTTCAGGAAAGTTGAATGTTGGTCGGTATGGTTGAACACATTATACCAGGTTTAGTTAACCTGTTGCTTTCTTGTTGTTGTGGAAATAAATTCACAGCATTCTCTACCAACGTTCCCTACAGCAGTACTCCCTCGTGATGGTAATAATATGCGCAGCTCCTCTAATTTTGCATGTAATTTACACGGTGATCATCACTTTAATCCTGAAAGCTCTCTATTTAAATCTGTGAGTGTAAATGTTTTTTTTACACTAGTGATTTCAATTCTTTACCATACATAAATCATTGACAACGCCAATTATATCGCTTGTTAATTCTTTAGGCGCAAAATTATCCTATTACAGGATCTGAATATAGAACTGTATGTAATAGATCTGCAGTCCTACAATTATTGGATGGGTTCAAATGAAAAGAAGGGTGTGTCTGGGTAACCATAGACTTCCAGGCATTATGTACATCAATCCCACACGATAAACTGTATTTAACTGAGTTCAGACCTTAATCTAAGGATGAAAAAATATCAGTTGTAAAGAGAGAGTTCATCTTAGAATATCTACTATATAAATGCCTAGTGGCGTGTGTGGAAAAAAAAACCAAGCTGCAGCGCCACCTGCTGGGCAGAGTTATACTCTGACCTATATATTTCTTGAAGGAGAAGTGACAGTTGGGAGTAGTTGGTGGTTGCCGGGGGTGACAGTGAGGAGTTTTTAACACCTTAAGTAGCTTGATGAAGGATGTGGCGATGAAGATGAAGGATGAGGTGATGGAAAAGAATGATGAGGTGGTGACATGTGGACAAAACCACGTTAAAAAAGGGCGCTTGCATCGGGAAGTAACGCTCTTCCCCTGAGGAGGCCTGGGCTAGGCCCAAATGCATGACAAGAACCTTTTTAACACCTTAAGTAGCTTGATTTGACTAGAATGCATGAGTATCATGCACGGGTTAACTTGTACTATATACTAACCTAAAATTATTTCATATTCGAGGACCAACTTGTGTTGCAAAAACAGGGTACAGAAATGGAATCTCAAATTGCTCACAGTCATGTCAATGTTTTTATGGGTAACTTGAAGAAGAATTAATATATAAATCAAATTAATACGATTATTTAAATTCATCAAACGCTACATAGATGATTTATTATTAATATGGGACGTACTCATAGTAAATACATTTGTAGAAGGCTTTAACGAAAATGGATGGAGTCTTGTCTACACATAAAACCTGTGACACCCCAATTGGTTATTTAGACTTGGGGGGTATATTTACTAAACTGCTGTTTTGAAGAAGTGGAGATGTTGCCTATAGCAACCAATCAGACTCTAGCTGTCATTTTGTAGAATGTACTAAATAAATGACAGATAGAATCTGATTGGTTGCTATAGGCAACATCTCCTCTTTTTCAAACCCGCAGTTTAGTAAATATACCCCTTGGTGTTAGGAGTTAATAATCTTAACCAGATAGAAACCATTACATACTTTAAAAAGGTTAATTTGAATAGTGTTGTACTCTCTACTAGATGTCATCTGTCTAACTGGAAAAACAACATACCATACTCCCGGATCCTGATAATTGCAGTGACAATGCTAAATTTATAGATCAATCAGAATTTCCTAAAAACAAATTTTGAGAGCAAGGATATGATGACGTCCTCTTGCAGGAAGCAATTAATAAAGCCTTCCAGACCGAAAGAGAAACCCCATGCTACAGTATAACAAAACAATAACAATAAGACTTCTAACAACACTGATTTTACCAAAAGGGCCTTTATTACTAGATATAATAACCACAACATAAAATGTCAAATATTCTTAAAGCCCATTGGAACATCTTATTGAGAGACCTATTTGGGTCCAGATTGACCTAAAAATGCCCAGATGATTTATACAAGAGCAGGGCCGGACTGGGACTAAAAATCAGCCCTGGCATTTCAAGCATACAGGCCCATCTCTGTTGATGAGCATGAAAAAACTGGGTGCCACTAAGGGCGTGGCCACATTATGCAGGGGGCGTGGTCAACATGGGGCATTGATACATACATTACATACATTATAACAAAACATTACATTTATCAGGCCCTCCCTATCATGCCACCCCTCCACCCCAGAAACACATTACAACACCCCCAGTCCACTGTACTTATCTATGCTTCTGATGCTGCTGACATCCATCAGAGTGGGAACGTCCTGTAGAGTGAGCAGGGAAACTCTTAGTCTCACAAGATTAATAAATCTCATGAGACTTAGAGCTCCTCGGCTTGCTCTGCAGGCTGTGTCCTGTTCGGAAACTGGGAGTAGCGATCCGCTCCCTCCTGCTAACCAGAGCTGGACTTAGTCTCAGGGGGCCCTATGCACTTAAGACAGGGGGCTCCTATTATGTAATATGGTTATTAGACACATTTTCAACAAATACATAGGCAATACTTTGAGCTTTACTGTTAGGTGCACACAGTTCTGCCTTCACAAGCAGTACAATGTGAAGTAGGACATACCTCCCAACTGTCCTTGCAGTCAGACCAAATCCTGACTAAGCGGGACAGTCATCCACCAAATTCAGGACAGTTGGCAGACTGTCCTGCTCTCTCTTACCTTTCTTGTCATTGTCACCACTTGTGGCTGCTGGTGTCTTTAGATCAGTTGCTGCTTGTCTGGATCCTGGCATGTTGGGGGCCCTATTTGGAAAAAAATGGGTACATGAAAGTTAGAAAACTCCAAACAGCACCGATGTTAACTCAATATAGCACCCACGTTATAAAATTAGGCCTCACCCCAGCCCCAACATTAAAATAATAGTATTCCAATTTAATAAATAAATCTATTTCCCTCCCTCCAAACAACCTCAGCAAGAAATTAAATAGCATTTATGTTTAATAAAAAAAACCCTTTCCCACAAACATCCCAAGGAATTAAATAATTCATAATCACATTTAATAATTAGACCTTATTTTCCCCAAACAGCCCCACATTCACTTAATAGCACACATTATAGTCATAAACTGTCCCCTACACACATTATAGTCATATACTGTCCACCACACACATTGGCCATTTTTATTTTCCCCCTCCTACAGCCATTGCCCCCCCCTGCACATATTTTCAATCACCCCCTCTCCCCCCCCGCTGACATTTATTGCTCCTCTTTCCCCCCCCCCCCGCAGACATTTACTGCCCCTCTCCCTCCCCCTGCACACATATTCCGTTTCTCTCCCCCCCTCCCTGCACACATATTCCGTTTCTCTCCCCCCCTCCCTGCACACATACTGCGTTTCTCTCCCCCCTCCCTGCACACATACTGCGTTTCTCTCCCCCCCCCTCCACACATACTGCGTTTGTCTCCCCCCCCCTCTCCACACATACTGCGTTTGTCTCCCCCCCTCCCTGCACACATATTCCGTTTGTCTCCACCCCCTCCCTGCACACATATTCCGTTTGTCTACCCCCCCTCCCTGCACACATACTGCGTTTGTCTCCCCCCCTCCCTGCACACATATTCCGTTTGTCTCCCCCCCCTCCCTGCACACATACTGCGTTTGTCTCTCCCCCCCCTCCCTGCACACATACTGCGTTTGTCTCTCCCCCTCCCTGCACACATACTGCGTTTGTCTCTCCCCCTCCCTGCACACATACTGCGTTTGTCTCCCCCCCCTCCCTGCACACATATTCCGTTTGTCTCCCCCCCTCCCTGCACACATATTCCGTTTGTCTCTCCCCCTCCCTGCACACATACTGCGTTTGTCTCCCCCCCCCCTCTCCACACATACTGCGTTTGTCTCCCCCCCCCTCCCTGCACACATATTCCGTTTGTCTCCCCCCCCCTCCCTGCACATATATTCCGTTTGTCTACCCCCCCTCCCTGCACACATACTGCGTTTGTCTCCCCCCCTCCCTGCACACATATTCCGTTTGTCTCCCCCCCTCCCTGCACACATATTCCGTTTGTCTACCCCCCTCCCTGCACACATACTGCGTTTGTCCCCCCCCCTCCCAGCACACATACTGCGTTTGTCTCCCCCCCTCCATGCACACATATTCCGTTTGTCTCCCCCCCTCCCTGCACACATACTGCGTTTGTCTCTCCCCCCCTCCCTGCACACATACTGCGTTTGTCTCCCCCCCCTCCCTGCACACATATGCCGCCTGTCTCCCCCCCCTCCCTGCACACACATTCCGTTTGTCTCCCCCTACAGACATATTCTGTTTGTCTCCCCCCCCCTCCCTGCACACATACTGCGTTTATCTCCCCCCCCCCCCCTCTCCACACATACTGCATTTGTCTCCCCCCCTCCCTGCACACATATTCCGTTTGTCTCCCCCCCCTCCCTGCACACATATTCCGTTTGTCTCCCCCCCCTCCCTGCACACATATTCCGTTTGTCTCCCCTTCTTCCCTGCACACATACTGCGTTTGTCTCCCCCTCCCTCCCTGCACACATATTCTCTACACTTACCAAAGCACTGACAGCTGCCTCCACTGCAGCTAGTCCTACGCGGGAGCCGGGCCGGCGCACAGAGCCGTCATGACGTCACACGTCATGACGGCTACACACAAAAAAATAAAAAAAATATTTTTTTATTTAATCTGGGTATCGCAGGGACCCGGACCGGCCCACACTGCCATCGGCCCTTCTGGCATTTGCCAGAAGTGCCAGATGGCCAGTCCGGCCCTGTACAAGAGCAAATAAACTAAAATCTAAGATAGCCCCTAACCTCCTCAGGGTTTGGGCTAGACCCCTTATCTCCAGTGAAAGGCAATTATAATGCTTCAGCATTGGACAATACTCTGCTTTCAACTTTGTGGCAACAGTTTGGGGAAGGCCCTTTTCTATTCTAATATGACTGTGCCCCAGAGCACAAAGCAAGGACTACAAAGACATGGTTTGATGAGTTTGGTGTAGAAGAACTTGACTGGGCCCCACAGAGCCCTGACCTCAACTCCATCAAACACCATTGAGATAAACTGGAATGGAGATTATGGGCCAATCCTTCTCATCCAACATCAGTACCTGACCTCATAAACGCTCCACAGAATGAATGGGCACAAATTCACACAGAAACACTCCAACATCTTGTGGAAAGCCTTCCAATAAGAGTGGAAGCTGTTATTGCTGCAAAAGGGGGATCAACTCCTTATTAAAGCATATGTATTTGAATACAATGTCATTACATTCCCTGTTGGTGTAATGGTCAAGTGTCCGAATACTTTTGTAGTGTATTAGGCTGCGATGTTAATCTTTTGCGATTTGTGGCAATTTAAACTTTGTCAGGATGTTGAGAGCATACTTGACCTGGAATCCGGTAGCTGACAAATCTCCTGTGTCTGCCCACTTCCTAGTCAAGTGGGCAGATTTTGAGTTGACAGGGCAGGGCTCGGTGAAGAGGGACATTTTGGAGAATCGCATCCTGGAGAATCGCATCATTTTGGCCAACCCCCAATGGGGGGTGGGCCCACTTCCACCCAGACACTCCCGATGGCCAACCTGGAAAGATTGGCAACTGTGGCTGAGGGGTGAGGAGCTAGGAGGTGAGGAGGAGTAGGCAAAACTAAATCCGGGCGCAATGTCCGCTTTAGTTTTGCTGAGAATTGTGTCCTTAGACACAATCTAGTCCCAGTACATGAGCACATTTTGGGGAGCCTTGCTCCAAAGACCACCTTTCGTAGAAAAAAGCAGTTGTGGTCACAATTATGTGACGCTATGAATGCAGTGGGCCCCATAAAGAGAACAATAGAGAACTGCAGAAAAAGAATCTCTGACATCAAAAGGAGAGTGAAGAAGAGGATGCGTCAGGTTTGCACACGAAGAAGTGAGTGGGATCCTGCTATCTCAACTGGGATTGGCTAGACTTCCCTAGAGGCGCGAAATCTAACAGGGTGGAAGGTATTCACCAGGGATTCCCGCAGGTCGCGGCCCTCGAGGGAAGTTCCCAGTGTGACAGATGGGAGAAGAGATCTAAACAGCATACAGAGAGATACAGTTCAGTTATCGGTTTATAATAATAACGATTACCACTTAGAAGTGGAACACGAATGCAAGGTTCAATGATGTGCAGATTATACTGCAGATGATGGACCACGGCTGTTGTGCAGAAGAGTAGAAACAATCAACGGAGTTCCACAATGTGCACAGAATACATAGTGAGCATTGACAACAGCAAGTGCTCCTAGGAAGTGGAATAAAAATATAAAGTTCAATGGAGTGCAGAGTATACTGTGGATGGTAGGCCACGGCTGTTATACAGGAGAGTAGAAACAGACAGCGGAGTTAACGGTTCAAACAGAAACATAATGTAAGTTCAATTGAATCCAAATATGCAACCGATGAAGAGACACAGACACCTCAAGAATGTAGAACGATATAGCAATAGTCAGCGGTGCGTGCAGAGCAGGCAGCGGACATCAATCACTACGATTGCCACAAATGAATGGACCAGGAGCACAGAGATCAGAGAAGTCCAGATATGCAGCAACAATGAGCACAGTTTACCACAGGGATGTGGAACGAGTCAGCAGTAGTCTGCGGTACATGCAGAGTAGCTAGCGAGCGTTGATTACAGCAATTACCACGGATGGGTAGACAAGTGAGCAGAGATCAGCAAAATCAGATATGCAGCAACGATGAGCCACAGCTTACCACAGGGATATGGAACAATTCAACAATAGTCAGCGGTGCATGCAGAGTAGCTAGCGGGCATTGATCACAGCGATTACCACAGATGAGTGGAACAGGTGAGCATAGATCAGCGGACTCCAGATATGCAGTAAACAATGAGCCACAGCTTACCACGGGAATGTGGAACAAGTCAGCAGTAGTCAGTGGTGTATGCAGAGTAGCTGGTGGACGTTCATCACAGCGATACCACAGATGAACGGAACAGGTAAGCAGCATAGATAATAATGGGAACAGGCAGCTGAACCAGGCCAGGTGTAGACTTGAAGAACCAGCAACGAATAGGTGAAAGGAGGGGCCTTATAAAGGAGGACTGACCAATAGCAGAGCTGACTAAAACCACAGGTGAAGTAATCACAGATGTACACTGTGGCTGACTGCCTGTACCAAGACGAGGTTTAAAGTGAGAGTCAGTGTTTTGAGGCTCGGGTGGAGATACCCGGGGAGCGGAGTGTGACAGGATGTCAGAGGAGAGGCGAGCAGCTGCAGGAAATGGTGGTGGCCCTGCTCTTGTGATGTCCTACACATCTTAAATAAATAACTGGTGATGATGATGATGATCTTACGAGGAGGAATTTAAACAGTTAATTCCTACTGAACTCCTGGGGGGCATCAACGTTCAGGGCACCGACAGACGTGTGTCTCAACCAAAGACTGGTGAGTACTGTATAATGGTGTAAATGTTTATCCTTTATGTTAAAACAGTAATCCTGCAGCATGTAAATGTTTGATATGCCACTATAATAAAATTAATTTTTAAAAAACCTTTTACATATAATCTATAATTAAATTTACCCCACTAATTTATTCTTAAAGTAAATTGTCCCCATAAGAAAATTCATGATCATTTTTGCACCTTTACAATAGAAAACATGGTTTATTTAAAGTTCCATTGTGCCTCTTGTTATACTAACATTGCCCTACAGTGTAACAGTCATGTGTTTGCCAAAGTCGCCTACAGAAATCAGTGTGTTGTATCTGGCAATTTTCAATTCAAACTCAGGCGAGTTTGCAAAATCACAGCTTCATACATTTGGCTATTTGTATTGCTAGAGTGGCGAAATGTCGGGACTGCGATTTGTAGCGATCTTGAGAATGGTGATTTTTGAAAGCAACACTTCTCTGGCGATTTTACATCAAATCGCTGTTTAATACATCGAGAAAATCACTGGAAATGCAAATGTGCACCTTGATACATTTACCCACATATATAATCATATGTGGCCAGGGGCAGGCTGGGCTGGGGAGCATTTTCTCCCCGGGCCGATCCCATAGTGGGCTACCTTGGGCTGGTTCACTGGCTCAACTGCATTTTTTTTCCTTTAAACTGTTCCAAATAGGCTGCTGAGTGGAGTCTTGCCCCGGGCTAAAATTTGCCAGCCCTCTCCTGGATGTGGCTGTAATTTAACCTATGTGGGAAAAACCAAAAGGATGTTGAAAATTCTAATACCAAAACATTTACAAAATATTAAAAATAACATTACCACACACAGCCTTCCTAGACATTTCCATACAGCTCATAATAACAATTTAAATAAGTTCACCTTTATGGGTATTGAATTTGTGCCACAGAAACCTAGAGGAAGGAATAGAGAGTTGGAATTATCAAGAAGGGAGACTTTCTGAATACACAAACTCAATTCCCTCCAGGAGGAGAGATCTCATTGTCATGTCATGGGGGCGTGACCAGGCGAGATGCGTAATTAGATTCCATCCCTTTGGAAAATGTCACAATTTTTGCAGCAGGGAGTGGGTCCAGGATGACGCAAATCGTTAGAATCGCGTCACTAAGGCCGATTCCCCCCACCCATTTCACTAAGAAAGTGGCAGGATGTGGGAGGTTGCCCTGTTGAACTCACAGAAATTCGAGAGTCTCCCAGACATTCCGGGAGAGTAGGCAAATATGATATTTTTGCCCTATGTTTACTTATAGTGGTCCCTCAAAAATAAATCTCTTTGGTCATATTGGAATTGCGTCCATGCAATCGATATGAGTATTATTATGATGAATTTTCATTGTAATTTTGGATGAAAAGTAATGTTCAAAAATGACATATACATATATACATATCTTGATTTATGCAAGACGCTCCAATATACACATCCGTGAATACCAATATAAGGCGGTACCTAATTATATGGAGTTATGACCATCAGTGGAAGGCCACACCCTTGAGGAAATTTACTAACAAAACGCATAGGGTGGCCCATACATGTTTCTGCATGCTACTGTCGGCTTTACCAGCATCTCACATCACTTCCGAACTCGGAAAGCATTAAAAGCACGCTACTGTGCGGCCGGTCTCCCAGGATTAAGCTGGCTCTCTTAAAAAGACCCACCAGAGGTGGTGGTAGGGGTTTCCTGGATTTGAAAATGTACTATTGGGCGGCTCATCTGAACCAGATTGTAGCCTCCTTTGCCCCCCTTGCGGCACTGTCGTTGGTTGACATCGAATCCGCCTATCTTAAATTTCCAATTCTGTCCTGTATATGGGGTCTCTCAAAACAAACTAGATCTCCCCTCACCTCTTAATGTCCTAGCTTACTATTCTCAGCTGCGATATGGGAGACCTGCCGGCCCCATCTCAATATACCAGTGTCGTCTCTTACTGTTCTACCTCTTTGGGGTAACCCTGCCTTTCCTCCTGGGCTCTCCTCTGCCTTCTATAGTCCCTGGGTCACTGCGGGAGTTCGATTTGTCGGAGACCTATTATTTCAGGGGGCCTTTATCTCCTGGGTTGATCTACGCTCTAAATATTCAAGTCTCCATCCTAAATTCTATGAGTATTTCCAGTTACGACACTTTGTGGGCTCTCTCCTCGGGGGGGAGGGGGGGGGCGGCTCCTCTTCCCTCTTCCCTCTCTTGATTCTCCCTTTGAATCCCTATGTCTCTCCTAACCCTTGGGTAGGGGCATGATCTCCTTTATCAACAGCTTAATTCTCAATGCACTCTTACCTCCAGGTGGCAGGCATGAGAGGGAGTGGGAGAGGGATCTGCCCCCCCCCCCCCCAGAGGAGGATTGTTGGGAAATCATAAGGGATCAAGTCGCCACCAGCTCTATTTCCACCTTGTTGAAGGAGAACGCATACAAAGTATACTATAGGTGGTACTACACACCTGACAAACTTACTAAAATGTTCCCCTCTAGCTCTCCATTATGCTGGACGAGGTTGTGGTCAGACAGGTTCTTTCTTACATATTTGGTGGTCCTGCCCTAAAATATCCTCCTTTTTGGGATCGAGTTAGGACCCTCCTCTCCTCCTTCCTTCCATGCCCTGTCCGGAAAGACCCATGGTCTTTTCTTCTGTTATCCTCTGATTGATGATGATAGACAGTCTGCGAAATTGGCTTCCCATGTCCTTGCTGCTGCGCGATGTCTAATAGCTAAGTCTTGGAAACAAGTTGAACCCCCCACTATGGCGGCCCTGCGATTCTATATTTGGTTTATTGCCCGGATGGAACAGATTACATACCACCTATATGATAAGGATGATAAATTTCACCAGATTTGGGCTCCTTGGCTTTACTTATAACCCCATACCTCGTGTAACAACTACTTCCTTCTAAGAAGTACTCCCTATGTTCATAGGTGGCCTGGCTCTTGATGCTGTCTCCCTTCCCAGAGTATCTAGGTAGTAATCTCCTACGAAACTTTTATTGCCCCCCTTTTTTTTTTATTTCCTTGTTTCTCTTCTTAAAAAGGGGAAAGGGAAGGATAAGGGTGAGGAAATGTGAGGATAAAGGGAAGTGTGTTCTGTTTCTCTTTCTTTCTCGGTGACGCCTAGTACCCCCGCCCCTGTCTTTGATATTTGCTACTCAAATATTTTTAGCTCCATTGACATATGCCCATGATCTATATTGTTCTCTGTTTTTGTTTCTATTCCTACAAATGTACTGATTGTTGATTCTTATCTGTACATCATTCCTATTTTTCATAATAAATAGTTTAAAAAAAAAAAGCACGCTACTGTGAATGGGTCTATTACAGATAATCAATTTCTATGATTCATTCTTGTATAAGTTTTAATTTGGACTTTTAATAAATTGTATTTTACTGACGATACAGCACACGTCTGGCCATTTGGGTCTATGCTTATCTAGGATAGGTATTAGGGTAAAGAGGAAATTTGAAATAGAGATGTTAATAGCTTTGGAAGTGTATAGTGGAAGAGAGAATAATAATAGAGGTAAAAAGATAGATGGGTAAAGTAGAGATGGGAGAAGATATATAAGGGTCTGGTAGGAGTAGTGCTCTGAATGCAGCCCTGGATTGTTTTGCTCTATAATATAGCTCCAACAAGTTTATTGCTAAGAGCCCTGTGCTTGCACAATGTATATGGCTAATATTGCTCTTAAAAGAACAGTTCATGTGAAATTCGCAGCGAGATGCAAAATGTGCAGGCTTTTCCTATCTTATCCAAATCCTAGAGGACCGCTAGAATGCCGGTTGGATGTCATGGAACGCACACTGCGATTCTGCTTGCCGATTGATTAGTGCTCTGGTGGTCTAGTTGGGTGCTTCGTGTGATGTGGGGGTATCATAGTAACTGATGCGTTTCATCTATTTGGGGGCTTCTTCAGGGATTATCGTCCAGCTTCAGAGTGCTGATATAAGTGTAAAGCGACGGGTAGAAGAAAGGGGGTGGGGGAGTGGAGAAGAGAAGCTTCTCATTTATATGGATTACAACACTAGACACCACAACGTGCACCACGGAACCCCCAAGTACAATAAAGAAATAGGACCCGGAACCTCCTACCTCTATCGCTCACAGCACTTCTTCAGCAAGCACAGGCAGTCCTAAACATGTGGAAATTGGAAAGGGAGTTGTTTGGTGCGTATGCTCTGCACAACAAGCTTTAGGAGTGTTTGCTCTCCTCTACAAACTCAGCTACTGATCAAATTGTGCCAACAATTACTTGCATGAAGGCCTCTGTAGTGCAGTCAATCAAACCAGTGGTGTCCAAAGTAGTCACAGAATCTTTCAGTAGAGTCATTCACAAATCACTCTAACAGTTCAGAACACAGGAGTCTACTCTCACCTCTTTCTTATCTGGAAACCCAAAGCTATTCTGGACATGAGAGAAGTAAACAAATTTCTGTGCATAAAATGGGGCCCCAGCAAGTAATGCAGAATGCTTGGCTTCCCGAAATCGACTTAAAGGATGTATATCTCCACATGCCAAAACTTTTTTGTCATAAGATGTACCTCAGGATTTGTGTGCTGGACAATAGTTACTATTATTGAGCACTGCCATTTGATCTGACAACATCACCAAGGGACTTCTCAAAGATTGATCCTCCTGGTAGCTAATTTGAGACTATGTGGAATTCAGATTCTTTATTACCAGAATGACATCCTGGTGATGCATACCTTTAGGGCTTGCTTCCTCTCAACACTGCAATAGTCTGTATAGCTGATAAATTGGTCATAAACAGAGCTTGAACCAGTGCAACAGTGAAGCTTGTATGTTTTTTGTTTATTTTTTAATTATTATTTTATTATATTGAAAGTCAAACAATCATACACAAAATAATATACAGGCAGGTGACTTAAGCCAGATAACTTGATGAACCGCTTTTTAGGAGTGCTACAAAAATATGCCTAAGGAATATCAGTACGGGATTGCTAACCAAGGTTTTTTCTATTTTAAAGTGAGTGTAGGGGTGGGGTGAACTACAAGAAAGGGAGGTGGGGAAGCCCGGGGGGCGGTGGCGAGGAGTCAGAAAGGAGGAAGGTCATTAGATGGTCAAGGGCAACTGAAAATTATTATAACTGGCCCAAAACTCCCAGGTTTTGCAGAGTTATTTTATTAGGCATCTCACTGCTTTAATTTCATTCTGATCCTCATGTACATTGGTTTCCCTTGGTTACTGCTATCTGCTGTACAGCCTGGTGTTCCTCAATCCTCAGATGCCATCTTGCCAAGAATTCTGCACATGCGCAACCCCGGGAACCTTTAACCTCTGCTCTGCGGTGATTGGATGATCACCAGCCAGTTCCCTTTTTAAGGGTCCTCCTTCTTTCTATGGGTGTCAGATCATCCAGGCTCCCTACCTGATAGGAAGCATCTCCCCTAACTCCTGTTCAGCTTATTCACAGTCAAGACCTGTGGCCTCACTCCAGAGCATTGCCCATCATCGGTCCTGTTCCAGAGTTATAGCACTTGTGTGGATCTCAGCACTTCTGCTCTCTGCAGCTCATCACTTCCCAGCTACGCCTGTTTAGCTTAACACGCTGCTTAGACCTGTGACTATAGTGCTTCGCTCAGCATTTGTCCTGTTCCTGAATTACAACACTAGCGTATAACTCAGTCCTTCCGAGTCCTGCAGCTCATCGCTTCACAGTACTACCTGCTCAGCCTATTCCACTATCGACACTCGTGGCTACACTGCTGATCATCACACAGCATCTGTCCAGTTCGTGAATTTCCATATACCCGAGGCTACATTCTGTTTTACAGCTACTTCGTGGTTCTCCAAATTATCTGCTCTGCGACCCCTAGAGGATCGCGGCCTGCGGTTGTGAGCAGCTAAGACCATGTTCCCTTGCGGGAATCCCTGGTGAATATCTCTCTTACGTTAAATTCTGCACCTCTCTGGAGGTAAACTGTCACTCAAGCAGAGATCAAGACCATTCCCACTATCTGGCTTTCGTGACATATTTATTAAGCCGGTCATGTATTTCATATGGTGTACATACCAGATTCTTTTTATAACCACAGCAAAGGTAGGTGTATTCTGGGATGTCCAGTCTGCCACTAGTTGGCAGGTAGCAGCAAAGATAAAGTAGCGCAGAAGCTTTATGTGATATTTTGTCAATCCCGAGGGGGCTTAGAGAGAGCAAATAATACTTGGACTTAAGAGGTAGGTCAATTTGTAGGACTGCACATATCAAATTTTGGAGAGCCAACCAGTAGGTCTCTGGGAGTTTTAATACTGTCCTTTGCAAAGTAATCTCACCTCCAGAAGACAGATCATTGCCATTGGAAATTTGTTTCAACTTTGGATGCAGTCCAATGGGATAGATCACATCTATGCCCAATTCAGTTAGAGTTCCTAAGACAATGAGATAAAGATTATGCCAGACTCATTAAGAAAAGGAAGACAGGAACAGGCAAGGCTTATATAGGAAGTCACAGGGTGGAGCTAGAATATGCTGGAATATCAGGAGAACAGTTAAATTGAGCTAAAACATAGAATACAGGCAGACTGTCCAAACCAAAATAGTCAATAGAGGTGCAGTCGGCAGAGGCTTCGGGTTCGAATCCTGACACTAGGACCAAAACACACCAGGAACAGTTGCTTAGCAACATAAAGCTGGTATGAGCTGAGAAAAAGAAGTATGTGTGGAAAGATTGATAGCCAGGGACCCAGTACAGAGTGGAGGAGGTCCCGGGATCCACCGGAAAATTTAGGAGTGCAGGGGCAAACGCAGGATTTCCACACCACACCGCCAGTGGGCATGACAAGCATGCATGGGGGGTGAGCATAATTTTAGACAGTGCTTGGCTGCTTTCCAACTTCCTATCCCAATAATATACATGGGCAATGCTGCATGCACTACTGTTAGGTGCACACAGCTCTCCCTTTTCAATCAGAGCCATGTGAAACGGGGGCAGGGTCTAGCCATTTCAATTATACAGTGCCCCAGGCTTGGAGGGGGTTTCCAGGCACTAGGAACCCCCCCCCCCCCCCCTTCCCCATCGCCCCGGTTTGCCTATGGAGTGAATGGGGCCAAAGTACATGGCTTTGAGAATATGGGTGAAATTGGACATTTGAGGGAGAAATTACCTCAGAGGGTGGCTGCCTTTAAGTGGAGAAGGAGTCCCAAAGTTCAGAGAGCCACAAGACGGGGAACGAGTCCCCATAATAATAAAAAAGAAACCTGGGAGAAAAAGGGGTGACCCCAATAAGGAAGTGAGGTTACTGCCAAAGCAGTGTGAAGCCAATGAATAGTGGCAGCATTAAGGATCTGACATATAGTGTCCCCATGTCTAGAGAGGGGAGAGTAGATAAAGAGATCCCTATGGGGTGGGTTGCTGCAAGATACAGTGTAGCAGTCTGTAATATAACCCAGTGGGGCAGAGAGGGTGTTATAGTACAAGGGATGAGTGAAGAGACTGCAAGAAGACACTAGTGAGAGTAAGTACATATTTATTTTAGTGTTATTTGTAACTCAAGTATTGTGCTGGAGTGAGGAGGAATGTAAATAAAGAGTTTATTTCCATAGATAGTCTGGTGTCCAAATCATTGAGACATCTGCTTGCACTGCATCCTGAGTTACAACACCTCTCTCCTAACAGCTTTAGAGACATTGCTGTAAGCCTGCACATGTGGTGACCCTCTGGTCATTTATACCCAAGCCAGAGATCTAGCCAGGGCAGAGGAAAGTGCCAGTGAGGAAGAGCATTACACACCTATGCACCACAGGACCACACACACACAGTGACAGGGGGTTAAAATGATAATGAAGAATGCCAGTAAAATAGCGTTGGGTATGCACCTCAAGGGACAGACAGCACAGGGAACTTAGTCAGTTCAGGTGAAAACATGATCATCCAACAGCAGAGAGCAGAACGGAATACATTTAGTTTTACTCCACTTTGTGTAGCAGTTCCAAGGGCAAGTAGCCTATATCTACTTGGACAATTGTACCATTGTCAGATATATTTCCAAGTGGGGAGTACATAGAGCAGAGACCTTCTGCAACTAACTCAGGAAATGTGTACATGGGCAGAGAGCAACTGTGGGAACCTTCATTCCAGTCAAACAAATTAAAATGCAGATTTCCTCAACAGATCGATGATTCACCCCATGGAGCCACAGTTTGATCAACAAACATTCTAGCTCTTGATGAGGATGCGGGGTCTACCTTGTATAAACTTTGCTTATGGTAAATTGGAAATTAGAGTTTAAGGTTTTAGTTGACAGAAAGTTTTAGTAAGAAGCTTGAAGTATAAATTGGAACTTCAGCCTGAGTTCCAATTTATGCTTAAAGACAAAAGAAAGAGAGAACCTGTTTGAAATCAAGAAGTCCATAACTATGGAGGAAGATGACATCCTTGATGGTGAATAGAGCAGTTTAGAGAGTCTGTGAAATAAAAGTGAATTTAATAAGTCTGTTTGACCTAAAATAATCTGAAATCTTCATTCGAGACAAGATATAATCCTTTATTCATTCATTCCTAATCATCATAATTCAGAGGAACAAATGTAGCATAATCTGGATGTGAGCAGGTCCCTTAACAGGTTTGTTGCTATGTCACATAGTTTCAAGAAAATAGATTCACTTTTAATTTCTGTTAAAGGTATAATAAAGACATCTTCTAAATAATCAATTTTCGAAGCAATCATGGATTATATCAAGAGACTTTATACTATTCAACAAGTATAGCAATTGAACAATCTCCAAACTCACTCAATCAGGACCCTTTCCACCTCATGTGCACTTAAAAGCTTAAGCTACTTCAGAAAAGATTTGCAGAGCTGCAGTGTAGTCTTCATTTAAGTGTTGCTAACCATCATAAAGTTGTATAGTTTCAGCTGCTAAAGTTAATTTCGGCCAGAACGTTTTGGAGGGCATTTGTCATAGTCCACCCTTTGTTAAATTGGACTACTCTGCGAGGTCCAATCAGTGACCACTGCCGCGTGTAGGCACAAGAATACGTAAAATGTAAACAATAATTGCAGTAATTTTCTTTTCCTCTACAATTCTCAGCCCTGTTTCTGTCTCCTTCAGGACAGTCAAGGACTGAGGTGTGGAGAATACAAGCGATTTTAAAATGTAGTGTTGATGTGTATCTTAATATAATATTCTAGTATCTGGGAGTTAAGATTATTTTCATTTTTTACAGCATGGGTTACATTGTTTTGTGAAAATTAACTTTCTCATCTTATTTAGTAAGTGGTGCATATTAATTCAAGGAGCCATCACAAGGAAAAAAAACATGATACTTATTTCACTTACATTCTTCCTTTGCTGAAGTAGGATGGGGACCATACATATTAATCAGCTCGGTAATTTAGAGAAGGGATGAATAAACTGACCTCTTTAACATATGTGTCTCACTTTATGGAGCACAGTATGATAACACAATGGTACAGTATCTACAGATAAGCACAAAACTTGCATAGCTGTTCCATCCTAACCTACACTGATAGATAAGGTGTCATTGTCTAAGGCAGTGTTGGCTAACCTGTGACACTCCAGGTGTTGTGAAACTACAAGTCCCAGCATGCTTTGCCAATATATAGCAGCCTATTGCTGGAAGGGTATGCTGGAACTTGTAGTTTCACAACACCTGGAGTGTCACAGGTTAGCCAACACTGGTCTAAGGGGTCAGTGTTTTATTCCCAGACATTAATGTACAACGTTTGGACCTAGAGAGCAGACTGTCTGACCTCCATCACCTCTAGCCCTTGCATGGCACTGCAGCCAATGACAATACCCCTCAGCCTGGACTGTGGCAGCTGCCAGCAGTGGGTGTGTGTCTGTGTGTGGGGAGACGTGTCCTGGGTCGGTTCCAGCTCTGCGCAGTAATACTCACTGACAGAGGAGGCTGAGCGGCTCCAGTCTGACTGACGCCTCACTCTGTGCCTGTGTTGTTGCCGCTGCTCCTCCTCCTCCTCCTGCAGCCCTCACTCACTCCTTCACGGGCATAGGCGACCAAGGGGACCAGCAAACCGACAGCCGGGGCCTGAGCCAACACAGGTAAGATATATGGCAACTTATTTCATTGACCACATTTCATATATACTTCCCTCAAGTTGTGTCGTGCAATGGGGACCCTACGCAGTGTGTTTGCAAGGATGACCTCAACTCAGGCTGCGTATCCCCAACTCAAGTCAATGGTAATGTGACTGCAATGTACAGTTCTTGTAATAGGTCATGACACCGGCACTCTTATGTCTACACACTCTTCCTAAATATAGATCGCTGTATAGATTGCGCAGCTCAACTTTCAGTGCTTATTAGATCAGAGAACGTTCGAACCTCCAGAATGTGGCTATTAATCCTTAGCCAATTAGAATGCAACTAATCTATTACCTGACTGCCTTTAGTATAATGCAGGATAAAGCAACACGTGGATCTCTAGCGGCTGTGGAACTATAAGTCCCAGCATGCTGACTTGGCCCGGTATGTCCCCACTTGCAGTTCTATGGCGTATGAAGAGCCAAATAGAGAGAAAAAAAATATTATTTTATAATGATCATATTGGTCTCTATTAATTGCTTATAAATGGTCCTTTACTTATAAAATATGAATATAGTTTTAGCAAAACTTTTGGAAGTTGTCCCAGTGGGATAATTGTAGGGTCCGTGTGTCTGCTGCGCTGATACAAGGGGTTAACACACCAGTGTATGGATCTCGGAGATGTCTTGACATATTGGCCGTATTATAGTGTGATAGATATTTGCATCAGGGGAGGAGGGAGAGACATGGAGAGGAGACATACTGACGCCAGTATTGTGATCAGGAGAGGAGAAGGAGGAGTTCTCCCTCACAAGACTGCATCACTTCTCCCTATACAAATAGTACTGTGACGCAGGAGGTGAGACTGCTCTGTGCTTTGGTGACAACTCTTTTTTTTCCCTTTGTTATATGACCAGTTGTGTTAACCTCCCAGCTACCAAAGAGGGTTTATTAACACTTTTTAAATCAGTTTTACAGGTGAGTCTGTAAATCAGCCTATTTGGCACCTGTATAGTAAGCAAATGAGGGATACTCTGTTCTGGAAGTACAGTTCTCCTAGTACTGGACTATAGATGTCTAAGGTACATAGGGTGTTTGTATGAAATACATATAAAATACAGGTGGGTTCATACAATACAATTATAACCCCACCAAGATTTGTGGATGTGGTGTGCAGAGATCACAGATAAATAAAATAAAGTAACACACTTAAATGGTATTTAAATGCTACATAACATATTAATAAGCTCTGTTACTGCACAAAATGGCACAAGAGGGACAAACAATATTAAGTGATGGAATATTTTTTACTGCAACAAGCCAATATAAACAAGCATGATGGTTATTAGTACATGTACATAATTCAGTGTTCATTTCCACTCACAGACATGAAAGTGTTCAGAATTGTTTAGATTCTTTTTGGCATTAATAGCATCTTGTAATCTAGCAGAAATAGGTAACGTACGAATGAGGTCATCTTGCTTGGTATAAATGGTTGTCATGTCCATATCTTTACAGCGGTAGGTTAGATGTTATACTTTCATACAAAGCACAATGCAAATGACAAAACGTGATAATTTGATTTAGAGACATTTTTCCTGAAAATAGACTGTGACATAAGGCACAATGCCACACCATAAGGCACAATGCCACACCATAAGGCACAGTGCAAATGTTGTTTTGTCGTGTGGATTTATGGGCGGTCCTGATACAAAAACTAAATTTCATTTTGGGAGATGAGCATTTAAATTAGATAAAGGGATGAAAAAGGCATAATTAGGGGCGTGCACCCTGTATTCCGGGAGCAAGCACATATTTTCCCACATCCTCTGAGATGATGAACATTGGGCTTCATCACAATGGAATGCATTGTGCACCTTCTTTCACTTTCACGTGAAAACAGATTTCTAGGAGCACTGCGGCTCATGCAATAAAAGCTTGGAAACTCACCAAAAAACAGCAATATTTTTGAAGGAAGTGACCCAAAAATATAAAAGTTACATTTCATGAAGGGGTCATAATACCCTGAACTGTGAATTTATTCTGTTTTCACCATGCGCAGTTGCAGGAGGATCTGTAAACCCGCAAAATCCCATTATGTGAGCACTTCCAAGGAAGAAGTTGAGCATTTTGAAAGGATTAATATGCCCTTTTGCACAAATAAAAATTTCTGTTTGAATTTTCATATTTTGAGGTTTATAAATACCCTTTGTAGCTTCCATAACTGTTACGAAATAATGTTATTTATTACAAGGTTGTCCACCTTCAGATAACTTTAAAACTGCTCTACCACCTATTAAAAGATGGCAGTGCTGGGGCTCTCCTCGGCCCCCCTTGTCAGGGGCAAACGCAGGATTTGTAGAGGGGGGTTTCCACACCACGCCACCAGTGGGCGTGACCAGCAGGCATGGGGGCATGGCTATAATATTAGACAGTGCTTGGCTGCTCTCCAGCTCTTCCTATCCCCATAATATACATGGGCAATGCTGCGTACACTACTGTAAGATGCACGCAGCTCTCCCTTTTCAAGCAGAGCCGTGTGAAGCTGGGGCAGGGTCCAGCTACCTCAAGTATACAGTGCCCCTGGCTTGGAAGGGGGTTTCTAGGCACTAGGAATACCTCCCCCTCGGTTTGCCTATGCTTGTGAAGCCTCAGGTCTGCTCCATACATCCAAGTAGCCATTTTTTATTGGGCTTCTCTGTTCTTACAGCCCCAGAAGAAAACTGAGGGAGGATCCGTCACAAGTTGCCACAAAGAGACTGCTGCTTATGATGGGCCCTCCTGCTCACACACCCCCTCCGACCTCCATTTTAAATTAGCAAGAGTAATTAAATTGTCAGTTCTGTATTGCAGAAGCAAGAAGTCTGCCTGTAGCAACCTACGGGACTGTGGCTAGGTGGTTGGGACCCTGCTCTACCACCTTTAACTAGGTAGTAGTGCAGTTTTAATATATTGGCATTATGGAATACATGTTTTAGTGCAGTTTTTGCTGGGCATACTGCTTTATCTTTCCGCCTTTTGTAGTTTTCAGCAATATCTTTACATCATCAAAGAAGAACTGTTTATTTAAGCTTCCCTTGGACATGAACGATTTACTTTACTCTATACATTGGATACGTTTATATCAGCTCTGTGCTAGAGTCCGTGAAAATAAACAGGTCTATCTATATATATTATAAAGACTTCTGAACAACACAGATGGAAACTTAAACGGTAAAATAATATATTTAATGCTTGCCTTTTATAATGTGGCCTTTTATAAGGTAACTTTTAGTGAAGTTATCTGAAGGGGGAATATTTTTTAGTAAGATATCTCATTAATAATAGTGCTACTGTCCTTACAGTCATGTAGAGAGAAAATGATGTACTCATATATTTCATGATGTGCTTGGTGATAACGGCCCATTTTAGCACTGGAAGAGTTTTGTGCCAGTCACAGCCTGCTAAAATACCTAAATGATGACTAAGTGACTTTTCCAGCAAGTGTTGCATTTCTCTGTGTCTGTCCAAACACATAGTTCTATAGTATTTACTGAACCTTATTTTGTCTTCAGTGAACCTGTCCCTAACCAGTTAGCAGAACATGACGTATTCACACAGTCTGGTGCACATAGATTTGTCTAAAATAGAACATAGGACGCATTCTGTTTGTGTACATCATTATCACTCACAAGTGATCAAAGTCCTCCCTTTTCTGTGCACGATTGATTTAGATGACTAGACAATGTATAGATGGGGCAGCATTTATTGCAAATGTTAGCTGACATTACTCAGCATGGCTCACCAGTTAAAACAACATGACACCATCCCCAGTCAAGAATGGTTCTTTTTAACCAGTGACATTCTGTGAAACACAGGACATGTGAGACACACGTTGTTCAATTAAGTTTACTGCATCTGTAGCTTTGTAGGTTTGGAATAAGAACAACAATGAGAGTACCTGCCAATAGCAATGCCCATAGCAAATTATACATATTCTGGTCTATTTACTAAACTGCGGGTTTGAAAAAGTGGAGAAGTTGCCTATAGCAACCAATCAGATTCTAGCTATCATTTCTTTAGTACATTCTACAAAGTGACACCTAGAATCTGATTGGTTGCTATAGGCAACATCTCCACTTATTCAAACCCGCAATTTAGTAAATATACCCCCAAGTCTTTTCTAAATGGTTGTTTCTAAAATCCAGTTGTGTCTGGAAAACTTCAGAAATGAAAATCAATGTAGCAGGAGCATCTTCATGTAAAAAAAAGTTGTTTTGCTTTCAGTTCTACCACTATTAATAGCAAAAAATAGTTTGCCGCTGTTTCTTGGTGGCTACTGGGCTTGATTCGCAGCCATTCTGACCTGGGATGCTAGTATTTTTTCATTCTCTCTCATTTTGCTGAGATGTTTTCCAAAAGCTGTGAGATACCGCTATCATATGCTCTCTGTGGTGCACGCTCCACACTCATTTGTGGCGCCTTACCGATCCACTGAATCTCTGCTGAAAATACAGTTTATCACTCTTCAGTGCTTGATGGAAAGACTCCTGGGAGTATTACTTACTAAACTGCAGGTTTGAATAAGATTTTAGCTATCATTTATTTAGTACATTCTACAAAATGACAGCTAGAATCTGATTGGTTGCTATAGGCAACATCTCCACTTTTTCAAACCCACAGTTTAGTAAATATACCCCATTGTCTTATAATATGTGTGCCAAATTGATTCGCAACATAGAGTTTAAGCATTTAAATATAATAGAAAAAACAACCGCCATGCCTGATAAGAAGCTTATAGGAACATTATTGGGCATGTAAGAAAATGTGGTCGAAAGACAGCTCTGACCGCACTAACAAGCCCTAGTTTAAGCTGGAAGTGATCTGTTTGCTTAACCCAAGTGCTAAAAAGCTCTATGAAGCTTAGAGAAATGAGCTTAAATGCTTGTTTGCTTCCTTATAAAGCCCCTTTAAAAAATCCCTTCTCGAAGATTTAAGTGTTTAGTTATGTAAATAAAAAGCTCAAAAATATAGTTCTATAGGTGAAGCTGAACTCGAACAGGTTTGACAGCATTTTGCACATTGTACTATTTATTTTCATTTAATCACATTGTCTGTAACATGATATCTGCCATAAACGCCATGTTTAATACAGGTGCAGAGTTTGTGTTATTGTGTTAATCTTTCTTACCTTGGTTGGTGAGATGTAGACACCAAGCCCCTGGATTTTCTCAAACCTCCTCCAGTATACCCATAACAGTTCTTATAAACATGCCAATAATATCTTATAAACATGTCAATATATCTATTGACTTGAACAGTAATAATACCATGTGTTATCACATAGGGAAACCATTAAATAATGACCTATTCAGGATACTTAAAGGGGTTGAAAACTATGGACTCTAGTGGGTAAATGTATCAATCGTCAGTCACTTTAAAGCACCAATTTTCAGCAGTTGGCTGTCATTTAAAATAAAACTTTCATTAAAGCCAAAACCCAATATTGATACATTTATCCCCTAGTTCCTGCTTCTGTGGGATCCTAACTCTTGTTACACTAATGTTTTGGGATCACTGCACACTTCCAAAATCAGACATTCTACATCTTGTGATTTGTTCAACATCCAAAAATGTAGGTATATCGTTGTGGAATAACAAAAGAAATTATATATATAACCCAAGTGCTAAAAAACGGAATCTCCTCCAATTTGGCTACCCACATGTGTATACAATTACGATTCATCTGTATGTGGCCAACTTAAAATATTTTTTATAAATTATTCCATCCATAGGTAATAAAATGTCAGATTTCAGTATGGGTGCTATCCTTATAAATCAGTGCTAGTAGGAAAAGATTTGTTATTTGAGCGGCAGTTTTCAATTTATTATGAACTATAAAGCATTTCAAGTTATTACATTGGTAGAAGAAATCCACTTTATTCTGCTCTCTCCTGCAGTCAGTTTATTTTAATGAAAATATTTGGTATAGTTTAAGAGCCGTTATTATTGTGTTTTATTTATGAAGCTCTGGCATAGTCTACTGCAATATATATTGTGCTGCAGAAAGCAAAGGTCTGCAGCTGGATGCTGACATAAGTAATGTCAGTAAAAGATAATTACTCTACTGCTAGTGATGACTCCTCAAATGTAGCTTAGGTTGTTCCCGTTAATTCTTTTATTTATACAGTGCCAACAAAATTCTGCATCAATGAACAATCTGAATTATATTTAGAAACATTAGGGGTATATTTACTAAACTGCGGGTTTGAAAAAGTGGAGATGTTGCCTATTGCAACCAATCAGATTCAAGCTTTCATTTATTTAGTGCATTCTACAAAATGACAGCTAGAATCTGATTGGTTGCTATAGGCAACATCTCCACTTTTTCAAACCCGCAGTTTAGTAAATCTAGCCCATTAGTCCCTGTCCAAGTGAAGCTTGCAATCAAATTTGCCTTCCACAGGCACACAAAACCAAACGTCCCAGGGTCAGATTAGTCAGGAGCCATTTAATTTACCAGCACACATGAACACAGGGAATATATACAAACTTCCTGTATATACTTGTGATTAAAACCAAGAAAGCATTGCTGGAAGGTTGCAATGCTAACAACTAATAAAGTTTTTGGGTTTTTTTGTATTTACAGTTCCTTTAAACCCTTAAAGTCCCTATAAAGCCCCCAATAAAGATGGTCACAGGACGTTCCTCCCATCACACTCTTGCACAATAATTATTTTTGCAAGGAGGGCGCTTTATCACACTTCCTGGACTTTAACTCAAGCCACATAGATAATTTGTGTCTAGACGTATTTGTGAGACTTGGGCTTAGGTGCTGAATCGCTGGAGTAAATTCTCTTTGATCCATCGGCAGAGTCTCTGGGGAAATGATAATCTGTATATTATACAAGAAGAACTCTACCACTAAATACAGCTGATTCAGTTCTGTCACTTGAACCAGAGAGTATTTAACCAATCAAAGCAGAGGCTCTGAGAAGCATCGCTGGTAGTTGATATGGTTTCAATAGAGCCAGCAGATACATCTGTCCAAGCTGTAATTAATTGAAAGAACGTATGTATGTTGGCGCTATATAAATAAATAATAAGAAGAATGGGTTCTTTTATCTGCCGACACCCCCATTCCCCCCTTCCCATCACCTACCCCCTGCAGCTAAAGTCACAGCTTTGTAACAGCCTGCGGAAAGTTGATTTCTCAAAAAAATGAGCTTAAATGCTTGTTTGCTTCCTTATAAAGCCCCTTAAAAAAATTCCCTTCTCGAGAATTGAGTTGTTAGTTATGTAAATAAAAAGCTCAAAAATATAGTTCTATAGGTGAAGCTGAACTCAAACAGGTTTTACAACATTTTGCACATTGTACTATTTATTTTCTTTTAATCACATTGTCTGTGACATGATATCTGCCGTAAACGCCATGTTTAATACAGGTGCACAGTTTGTGTTATTGTGTGAAAGGTGAAACCTTTATTACCTTGGTTCGTGAGATGTAGACAACAAACCCCTGGATTTTCTCAACCCTCCTCCAGTATACCCATAACAGTTCTTATAAACATGCCAATAATATCTTATAAACATGTAAATATATCTATTGACTTGAACAGTAATAATACCATGTGTTATCACATAGGGAAACCATTAAATAATGACCTATTCAGGATACTTAAAAGGGTTGGAGACTATGGACTCTAGTGGGTAAATGTATCAATCGTCAGTCACTTTAAAGCACCAATTTTCAGCAGTTGGCTGCCATTATTTAAAACAAAACGTTTATTAAAGGCAAAACCCAATATTGATACATTTATCCCCTAGTTGCTGTTTCTGTGGGATCCTAACTCTTGTTACACTAATGTTTAGGGATAACTGCACACTTCCAAAATCAGACATTATACATCTTGTGATTTGTGCAACATCCAAAAATGTAAGTATATTGTTATGGAATAACAAAAGAAAAAAAAATAATATATATATATATATATATATATATATATATATATACAAGTTAACCCGTGCATGATACTCATGCATTCTAGTCAAATCAAGATACTTAAGGTCTTAAAAAGGTTCTTGTCATGCATTTGGGCCTAGCCCCGGCCTCCTCAGGGGAAGATCGTTACTTCCCGACGCAAGCGGCCTTTTTAATGTGTGTTCATGAGGTAAAAATACCTCACTAAAATGAGTTTGACCCCTCAACTCGTAAATTTAGCCTTTACTACCCCTCCCACGGGGGAAGGGGGGATGATGGAAGTTAACTGACTTGACTATTCTAATTTTTTTGTCAAATAATGTCGGTATACCAAATTTTAGGTCAATTGGATGAGCCCTTTCTGAGAAAATAGTTTTTTCCACACACACACACTAACGCACGCCTCTACACATGTGTGTTCATGAGGTAAAATTACCTCACGAAAATGAGTTTGAGCCCTACCAAATTTCAGCCCTTTTTGAATTTTTTTTCCCACACACACTAAGAATTTAGTAGGTCAGTGTATAACTCTGCCCAGCAGGTGGCGCTGCAACTTGGTTTTTTTTTCCACACACAGACGCCACTAAGCATTTATATATTGGATATATGTATATATGTATATATGTATATATAAAAATATATAGAAAAATTGTATTTATCGATCTCTGACGCCGATCCACTTACTATGCTGGTCACATACACTGTGAAATCTAAGTGATCAGGCAATTGGCCCAATGTCACAACATGTATGACCTGGAAACTGATCATTCCCAATGACAATCAAGTTGAAATTGATCAGACTAAAATCAGGCATGTTCTTTCAAAAGATGTCCAGTTGGCCATCTACATGTCTGGCCAAATTCAGCATATTCTATTATTTATCCCAATGGCCGCACAGTGGCTTAGTGGTTCTGCCTCAGAGCGCTGCGGTCATGAGTTCAATTCCCGACCATGGCCTTATCTGTGTGGAGTTTGTATGTTCTCCCCGTGTTTGCGTGGGTTTCCTCCGGGTGCTCCGGTTTCCTCCCACATTCCCAAAAGATACTGGTAGGTTAATTGGCTGCTATCAAAATTGACCCTCTCTTTCTGTCTCTGTCTGTCTGTGTGTGTATGTTAGGGAATTTAGACTGTAAGCTCCAATGGGGCAGGGACTGATGTGAATGTGTTCTCTGTACAGAGCTTCTGCCAGAGGATAGTTTAAAAGTAACTGCTGTAAATTGTCTGTCCAGGAACCAGCATTCCAATAGCCGTGTCCACACATCATTTATCCAGTAAATAGAAGGATAACTTGAATAATGGAAGCAATAGATGTTAATAGAAAGTATAGACTCCCAGAGTACAGCTAATGGGAAATATACCCTGTATTTAGCTCTATGTTTTATTAACACTACTTATCAATTATGTGTTATTAAGGAAAGAACTTGGCATAAAGTAATCCTGCATGGTGGTTTTATCTGTACTGCTATCACAGTGCGCACGCTATTGCTTTATCTTTAATTCACACTCTTGGCTCTGTTCCCATTGACAAGAGTGGTGTTGTAATTCAGGCTGATGTCACCGGCGAGAAATTTTATTTGACTGGAGAGGGATCAATGTTGCTCTCCGTTCCTCTCCAAAGCAGAAGGTTTTTGTATACTATTGCCTGTCATGTTTCCTGATTCAGTGTCACGTTTTCTCTTTTCAGAATGCTAAACAAATCAGGCTTACGAAACAGCTATTAATGCCGGCTGTAATCTCTGCTTGTCTGGCTGGCTGTGGGTGTGATATGTATATGTTCCTGGCACACTACAAACGGTTATAGGATCAGAGAGGTATTTGGGGACTCTCACATCCAGCCCTGGGATCAGGATCAGCTTTTTTTCCTCCAGCCATCTTTTGCGATGGTCTCCTACCCCTTTATCAATGTGCACGTCTTGCTAAGCACTAATGGGAGTCATACAAGGATGGCATCTTGACACTTTTTGACAAAAATGCCATTAAATAATTTCTAATCAGGATCAATGGACGCTTTTTATCGCTGTTGGTTTGTGATTTCCCACTTAATTATACCGCTCTGTCCAGTCTTCCTGACTTCATACTGTCATTTTCTTTGCCAAGAGGAATTTCAAAGTATTGGTGTTTTTAGCTATTTCTCTTTCATTCATACACATGGAGATGGAGGAACTACCTTCTGGCCATCATGATCATGTGCAAAAACTCAGGATGAAAGCATAACAAAATGAGGATCCGGACTGGACCTCACTGATGGGAACACTAGATATAGACCTAAAAATATAGACACTGTCTCCACTCATGATGTGACATGACAGTGGCGGGTTGATGGAACAGTGGTATCAGGTACTAAAGTTCAATGTACCTCCCCAGGTGTACTATCACATGTAACCCATGTAGTAATCTGAGACTCAATAACAACCAACACATAGAGTTCATTAACTTGTTAACATAGTAATTAGAGCAAAGCAAAGTAGCAGTAATAACAGAATCCACAGTATGATGACATTAAAAAAATCTCTTGTAAATGAATAATTCCCACTAGTGACATCCGTATAGGACCAGCTGCAGATAACCAGCATCTCCCTCAAGTCCCGTCTGAGTGCCACAGATATGACCTTATTACTTCATAATAATTATGACAATTCATCATCCTCCCTAGAAAACTTAATTCCATATATAAGGAGTATCGCACTTCCAGATGTTCTTGCGTGGGCTTTTATCACTGAGAAGATATGTTGGTCTGCTGAGCCATTCAATTCCAGTGTTGCAGTAGTGTCTTATTAGTTCTGAACCTTGTATATGTGTTTCTTAGATTCCAGACGTAGACCTGTACCTTGACTATTAATCATTGGCTGTGACTTCTGTCTCTGTCTACAACTACTATCCTTTCTCAAGAAACAATTAGCCTGCTCTGTATATCTTCAGGATCAATTAATAGTAAAAAAGGCCACACACATGTAGTCCTAGTTGGCTTAAATGGTTGTTGTGACAGGATGGACCGCCTATGCCACCCTGTCTGTTGCTGCTGGGAACCGGCCGGGCTTACTTTGCCACCATTCCCTTTTGTTATCCCCAATGCACCCTCTTGCCGCAGTAGGAGGGGCTTACAAATACTGCCACCACTTGACTCCTTACTGGCATCCAGTACCGGGTTTCTTCTGGGTAACTGACGCTGCGAGTGTACCCCGTTACTGGTGTTCCTGGGCTGGTACTGCTGACCTCTTACTATGGATCGGGTTGCTGTGGATGGAACCCTCCTGGCCTATCACACTAACCAGGGTTGCAGGGTAGCAGGCAGAGCGGTGGTGCTGGAGAAGCTGGGTCCAAACCTCAGAAACAGCATGGAACGGATTAGATTTTGGGTCTAATCTGTAGGTCACAGGATATTCAGCATGGAAGATATTTTCAAGCAGGTCTTTGAAGCAAGTGATGTTTATTTGCAGTCACACTGTTTGGAGGTACCAGTGATCATGTCAGGTGAAATCAGAAGAACAACTTTTAATACAAACAGTGCTGTTTTATACACATTTGAGCACAGCCTCACTGGATAAGCCAGCCCCCTTGAGGATTTCATTTTTAGAATCTGGATGCAATTTGTTTATCCAAACATGGATTTACATGCAATTCAAAGCTAACAATATTTACACTTATCTGTGATATCCTATAACTTGCTGTGATTTCCTGCATCACATGCTGTTTACAATGTTCAGAAAGGTTTGAACACTCTGAACAAAAGGCCACATAGTAACGACCCCCTGCTGGGCCTTTGGCCAGAACAGGCATTTGACACTTCATCAAAAAACTTTCTTAGCATTTCCTGCTATCAGACTCCCTCCCCACATATGTCTACTTGGAGATTTCCTCTAGCAACCTTACAAACCCCAAACAATGACACTTCCATTCAAAACACATCCCAATGTAACAGGATAAGTGCATTTCAAATTATACATTGGTGCCTGCACCTCTGATTGAAATACATTTCTACAATAAACTATTTCCACATGATCCAGCCACAAACAAGTTATTTATCAGGGATCCAGTCACAATTGTTTTCAAACAAATTGTTCCATTGCTGTATTATCTTTTGCCCTAAAAATTATTTTTTGAATGATCAAAATCTATATGAATGTGATCACCCAGAGAGAAATCAGGTCAATCGGTAACGCCCAATGGTGCATGGTTGGGTTCATTGTCCAAACACACAAATGCGTGGTGTGCAGTTTGGACCTCTGTGTGTGTCTTGATTGTCCACAGATCCAGTTGTTTGTAATTGGGCAACATTGCCAGCTCTACATGTGTGTGTGGACACTAAGATTTACATGCATACAGTGCTGGATATGGGGGTATATACAGTGGTATGCCATACCGCCCATTTTCCTACTGCCTTCATTGTAAAACTAGAAATTACATTCACTTACATCCCCATTACATTTTCTATATTGCCATTTCTAAATTTCCAGAGAGCCAATTCTAAATTTACACATTGACCGCTGCATGTATGTATGCAGAAGTTTCAGACTTATCAAACTTAGTTCATGCTCTGTGATTGTGGGGAAAACATTTTTCAGTGCACATTAGATCCTGTCTGCTAGTCTTTTGAAGAGCACAGCAGGGACCCTGTCTAAGCCTAAAAACATACAACAAGGAGCAATAATGTGCACTCTGCAGCCTAATAAGCATATATGTAATGTACAATCTCTTCTGATTAACAGTTTGTCAACATTTCCATGAATATTTTTGAATGCTAAACAAAACCTTTGCATGTCATATTACATTTGCATGTGTGATGTATTTAGAGACATTTATTGTCCACTCCGATTAGTAAATCAATGATAAATCACTGAAATATAATTCATGAGCTGACCCTGTTTGTGGTTTTTTGTTTGGCCTCTGTCCACAATAAAGCTGTGTTGTGACCTAGTTTTTCAGCATTACATTCCAAATAGCCAGATAGTTGGTTAATTTTCCCACACATGTGGCTACACAGCAGTGAGTACTGAAAGCAGAGCCTGAGATATCCATGGGCTCTTGTTGTGCCTACTCAAACCTGATCCAACTGGGTTGTATTTTGATTGGTTATGACAAACTCAAACGTCACAGTACATTGCTCAGTCAACTGTACAGTGGATGTATCACCCATGTTTTTGGAAGGTAGTGGGGAAGCATAAGAGGAAAAATTACAAGCTGAGCAGACACAGACCTGAGTTTGCTCATAGTATTAACAGAGGAATAACATAAAATGATGTCTAACATGTATATTTTCCTGTGTTAGGCACAATAAAACAAATTTTGAGATTAGTATGTAAAACACATGCACTGTCTACACAGCAGCTTGAGTCAGACTTTACTTTTATTGACAACTTTTGGTAAAAGGGCAGTAAATGGGAGACAATCTATAACTTTAGCCCTGTAGGTGGCGCTATAAGTCTTGTGTTCTTTAACTTTGCTATACACAGTAACAGTATAGCTACAGACAATACCTTCAATAGATGTAGAGCTGCAGCAATTGGCAGTCAGTGCGTTTAGGTAATCTTTCTGTTTTCCTCTCTGTGTCAACTTTATCTCTGTGGTTTTCTATCTGCAGAGTATGTTGGTGATATATAAATAAGTAATAAGAAGAATGGGTTCTTTTATCTGCCAATCCTCCCCTGCACCATCTATCTATCTACACTCTACTATTTCTTTATATAATCTTATATTTTCTGCATATAATCAGCACTGCTCCTCTTCTCACTACTTGATAAATAAGGACCTATGCACTGGAAAGATGATGGGCAATGCCCAGAGCTGGATTAAGGCTCTGGGGGGCCCGGGGCACTTTAGACAGGGGGGGCCCCTAAAGTGTACTATGGCTATAATTTTAGACAAATACACAGACAATAATGTGTGCACTACTGTTAGGTGCAGGCAGCTCCCCCTTCACGAGTAGAGCAATGTGAAGTGGGACATACCTCCCAACTGCCCCTGTAGTCGGGACAAAGTCCTGACTGAGTGGGTCAGTCCCCAAACTCAGGACTACCCCACCAGAATCAGGACAGTTGGCAGAATGTCCTGCTCTCTCCTACCTGTTCTTCCCGCTTTCAATACTTGTTGCTGTCGCTTGGGTCCTAAGCTCAGTTGTGCTTGTCTGGATCCAGGAATGTTGGTTCCCTGTTTGGAAATAGAATAGGTACATGACATATAGAAATATCAGCAATCAGTGAACACAGTAGGCCTCCCTGCCTCTATGCAGTTCGACATTAAATCAAAACAATTCATGTTTTATTATTAGTGCCCCTTTCCTGTAACCAGCCCGACTGTAAAATAATTTTATTTATCTTTAATAAAAAGACCCATTGCCCCCAAACATCCCCAACATTAAATTAATAGTAATCACATTTATTAAATAAACCAATTTCCTACCATACATTAAATAACTTGCATTCACTTTTAAGAAATAGAAATCCTTTTTCCAAAACCACCCCAACATTTAATTAATCATCTCACCCTACATTGATAAGTCTGCACCAACCCCACTATTAAATTAAATTGCCCCACCATCACCCCACAAACAAAATAACACCCATTAATTAGCCACTACCTACCTCACACATTACATTTCCACAAGCCGCTTGTGCCCTCACACACACTACATTGCCACAAGTCCCGTGCTGCCTTCACACACACGTTAGACTGCCACAAGTCCCCTGCTGCCCTCACACACGTTAGACTGGCACAAGTCCCCTGCTGCCCTCACACACACAGACTGCCACAAGCCCCCTGCTGCCCTCACACACAGACTGCCACAAGCCCCCTGCTGCCCTCACACACAGACTGCCACAAGCCCCCTGCTGCCCTCACACACAGACTGCCACAACCCCCCGTGTCAAAACCCACACACACACACACTTACTTACCTTGCTCTCTGCTGTGCATCACTCTGCGCTGCTCAGACAGGAAGTGAAATGAGCACTTCCTGTCTGAGGCCAATCAGCAACAGGCAGCCTCACGATTGGCTGCCTGTTGCTGCCACTGACCAATAATGATGTTTTTATTAACTATCTTTTACACCCCCCTCCCCCGCTCGCGAGCGGGGGAGGGGTTGTGTGAAAAAGATAGTTAATAAAAACATCCAGCAGCTTCTCTCCTCAGGGGGCCCTCAGAGAGAGGGCCCCCCCCCCTTAATCTGGCTATGGCAATGCCCACAGGTGAGGACACAGTGGGGCCCATGCTTAGTTGGGTGAAGATGTGTCCACCCAGATACACTTGCACCCATCTAGGTCATGAGCACTAGAAAAGTTTTAATAACATTGTTTTGATAGCAAAAAAATGCATTTGCTATTAGGTAGGATTTTGATGAAAATAAAAACCCTCTATAAGGTCTAATATTGTTCCTCATATATGAATGAAATTAGCAAAAAATAAATTCTAAACTACGCCCACAAATCAGTAATATAGCCACAAACAGTGAAGAAAGAACCAATCGGCTTCAGAGTTGAATCAGCCAATCAGAAGCTAGCTAGTGCTGGCAACTGTCGGCATCATCGGTGTGTATTTACACCAGTCCTCAGGCAGTGGCTAGTGATTCGGCTACTGACAAGCGTATACGTGTTTTCAATGCGGGTCTGCCTCTATTCCCATTGCAATTATAATGATTTACTGATCACAGGCTCCATCTTGCAATTCCTGTGGACAATTTGGATGCGTTAAACCAAATTGTCCACAAATAGATGCTACTGTGAGTTCAAAAATGGTTGCCCCAATCAGATTTGATTTTCATCAGACTGGGTGGTGCGCAGTCATTGGACGAGAGGACTCATCGTACCCCTTCACTCAGCTTACCCAATGAATAGACTAATCTCTTCAATTTGTGGATGTGTGTATATGTCATATGTGGACAGCTTTAGATGTAGAGAGATGTTTGTATTCCAAATATCTTGGGTCTCAGAATTATTATTGTGTTACCTTTACTCAATAGTGTTTTGATTTTTTTTTCTCTACACCTATAGCATTTAGTAACTTCTATATTCTTCATATGATATTTATTTTATCTATTAGTCATTACAGATTTTTCATATGTACAACAATTCTAATTGCAACTATTGTTTCATTAACAGGACAGGCTAGGATACTGACAAACTTTTCACTCGAAGCGCACACTCCATGACCAGATTCAAAGTTTTGAATATAAAAAAGAAAAAGTAGAAGACACTTTTATATCATTACTTCATTAGCGTGCAAAGTGATATTAGCAATTCATATGAACACCAGCACCCCCATCAGCTCCTTGTTCTCCTTCACTAGCCCTGCCGTAAAGCGGCTGCTTGGCTGGAAGCAAGGAGACGAAGAGGAAAAATGGGCAGAAAAGGCAGTGGATTCACTGGTGAAGAAGTTAAAGAAGAAGAAGGGTGCGATGGAAGACCTTGAGAGGGCGCTAAGTACTCCAGGACAGCCTAGTAAATGTGTCACTATCCCACGTTCACTGGATGGAAGGCTGCAAGTGTCACATCGCAAGGGTCTTCCACATGTCATCTATTGTAGGGTCTGGAGATGGCCTGACCTTCAGTCACATCATGAGCTAAAGCCACTGGAGTGTTGTGAGTTCCCATTTGGTTCCAAACAGAAGGACGTATGCATCAACCCTTACCATTACCGCCGTGTGGAAACTCCAGGTAAAAATTATTTTTTGTTTTACTTGCTCTAAGCCAGGCCTGTCCAACCTGTGGCCCTCCAGGTGATGTGAAACTACAAGCCCCAGCATGCTTTGCCAGTAGACAACCTGTTGATAGCTGGAAGGGCATGCTGGGACTTGTAGTTGCACAACACCTGGAGAGCCGCAGGTTGGACAGGCCTGCTCTAAGTCATAATTGGTCTATGATTATCAATCACCTTTTGCACTAAGTGCTCCTCCTCTTTAGGTTTAGACATAAAATAAAGCCTCACCTTACGTCCCTCTTCACTCATATTCAGACTATTTTGTTGTGACCGGCAGAATTGTTAGTGCTATTTGATGTGCCCCTTCATTGTTATGACTGGCACTTCAAGCTCTCGTACAGAAGACATCTGTTGGAACTGCCGACTACAGTGACGAGGGGGGTGTGGTACGGCATACCGATCTTGGGAAGAACGACAAGACTCACCCCGACGTGACAATTCCGAAGGACCTGGTTCCCGACCCTGCCAGATGACGACTCCTCTTCACCCCGACAGCAGCCAATGGCGATGATGCAAGAAGGCGGCTACAGCTGATAACGTCATTGAGCATGCCGACGCCATTATCGCTGTTGTTAAGGGGGTGAGGTAAGCATGCACCCATGTACAATGTGTTTTAGAAAGAATTATACATTGTACATAGGTGCATACTTACCTCACCCCCTTGACAACAGCGATAATCCCGTCAGCATGCTCAATGATGTCATCAACTGCAGCCGCCTTCTTGCTTCATCGTCATTGGCTGCTGTCGGGGTGAAGAGGAGTCGTCATCGGGCAGGGTCGGGAACCAGCTCTTTCGGAATAGTCACGGGGTGAGTCTTGTTGGGGTAGTCAGCATCGATATGCTGACTACCACCAGACGGGGGGAAGGGGGCACAATAAAATATTCTCCTTGGTACTGCAGTTTCCAAGGACAGTGGGTCTTCAGAACAGAGAAGCCTATGGAGGCGAGCTAGGATCCAGTATCTGGTTTAGTTCCTGTGTTAATTTTTTCTTTGTTGACTTTTCACAAGAATATTTAATTGGATAAATATTTCTATCTTTGTGAATATTATAACTTGATTTTTTTATTTAGAAATAAATTGCTAATTTACTTTTTTTCAAGGTGAATAATCTATATCTATGTTTTTTGTATTTTGTTTTAGTCTTGCCACCGGTACTAGTTCCAAGACATAGTGAGTTTAACCCACAACTCAGCCTGCTTGCCAAGTTCCGGAATACGTCCCTCAACAATGAACCACTCATGCCTCACAATGCCACCTTCCCTGAGTCTTTCCAGCAGCCAACGTGTACTCCATTCTCTTCCTCGCCCAACAACATCTTTCACCACTCGCCAAATACTATTGGCTATCCCGATTCCCCCAGAAGTTCTTCTGAACCAGAAAGTCCTTACCAGATCATAGGTGAACTATACAGATATCCACAGGGGCTCTGTTTTCTAATTTACTATATTTTTCCATCACAATTACTATGTTCCCTTGTGCCCCCCAGATACTCCACCGCCACCGTACAACCCACCAGAGATACTTGGAAACCAAAACAGACACTCAGGGGACTCGAGTGAGTGCCAACTAGTTTTATCAGCTACAAACAGAGGTTGGTACTTGCTTCAAAACTAGAAATATTAGCAGAATGATTATTTTGTTTCTCACATATGCTAATCGTGTTTAACATATAGGGTCTCATGTTCGGACGAAACCTGCACGCAACTTACACTTACAATATGAGCACGGAACTTGAGTGTTGTTCTGAGTGTATTCAAATCCAAGCCGATCTCAATATACGTTGCCATTTGTATCTGGGTATAAGTACACTCTGTCTAAACGTTACTTGTCGTATGTAGACAGCACGATACGCACACGCATGTGTGCAATATAAAGTCAAATCAGGACACATTCAAACATGTTTTAAAAAATAAATAAATTAACAGCTCTTAATGGCCTACTATAGTTATATAATTTATAAATATTTGTTAATTTTTTTAAAAAAACAGTAAGTACATAAAACAGGAAGTTCTTAATGTGTACTGTGCACACAATGCGTTTTCTTATATTCTCTCATACTTGTATACAAATGTTCTTTGCTAACTAGTGGCATGTATACGTGTAGTTTATAATTCAAAGATGATTGATGCCGTGACAGTCACCACTATCAGTTGGTAGTTACACGTGGCTTGGGGCAGGTACAAATGACACGGTTAGAAAACACAGGACTTGAATTGTCTGTATCTGTGTTGGCAGCGCGCCCTTACGGTTCATTAACAATGTTCACCTGCCCCTTTCGCCTTCCCAGTCACAGCGAGTTGTGTCATTTACGTTCAGACATGAATTGCGGTCATTGTCTCAAGTTCTGTTTCTGAGCTGTTTCACACCAGATGCAGTTCCATGAATCAGGCCCATAATGTATATATTTTTATTATTTTACTCTATACCAATTGTAAAATGACATTCCATCTTTATTGCTGGTGAAAATTGATGTCTACTAAATCCAAACTAAACATTTACGTCAGCGCCTCCATGGCTAGATCAGAAAGTCAGTACGTTTATATGAGGTGCCACTTAGTCCAGTTGTATTCTGCATTTACTTATCCGGTTATGCATTTCAGCTTGTTTTCACAATGAATTATTTCAGACCAATGGGCAACGCCTATTTACTACATAAATACAGGGACAGCCCTATGAAAAATCCTTCCCCAGTCAGTATTCTGGTGCTAACCTGGCAGGCAGAGAAACAGATCCTTGCTAGTATAGGCTTGTACTCCTCTTGGCCCTGCTACTAATTCACTGAGCCGGTCTCATAGATAGGTGTGTTCTTTATTACCTTTAAGCAGACAGGTGGAACGGGCAAAAGCAATATGTTGTTGTATACACCTATACCCATACTTGCCCGTTCTCCTGTGCGGGAGACCCCTGAATTCCAGGTAGGTCTCCCGGACTCTTGGGACAGCAGACAATTCTCCCGCATCCTGCCCAATCGCGGCACCCCCCCTTCACGATGGGGGTGGATCGACCCGCCACGCCCCCCTCCGGGAGGGGGTGGATCGACCCGCCACGCCCCCCTCCGGGATCTCCCGGAATAAAAAAATTAAAAGTCAGCAAGTGTGCCTATACCTACCATTTTCCTGCTTCTTATTATAATGCTGACATGTGCTGTGGCCTTGTGCTCCTATATGGTCACAAAAATCCTCCTTGACTTCCGGTCACCTTATATTTCACAGTAGGGGTGCATTATTCCTTATAGTTTTATGACAATAAAATAAATAGTAAATAATGGAGTGTTTTAATTACCTTTGAATTCAATTATGTTTTGGTATGCTTATTTTTATTTTTTCCTTGATTTTGTGTTATTATTTTTTTTAACTGAGAGAGGAAAGCTCTCAGCCTGGGACACGGCTGTAGTTTAGATTATCCTATCTGTAGTAGGTTACTGCATGGGGAAGGGCCTGGTACTGCGGTTGGTCAGTATCTGACTCACTGATGCCAATTTAATGAAGGGAATAAGGAACAAATGTTTAAGCACAGTTTAGAAATACATGGGAAATACAGTTCAGTTATGTCCTAATATGGCCACCATAATGAAATATATAAGTATCTTTGGTGGCATGTGATGTCAGAGCTTAACACGAATAATTATGTTTTACAGGGATTTATACAAGGATTCATATTCATACCATTCATGTATTATACAACTATTTTGCCATGTTTTATGTACTTAAGATTGCAGCAGATGAGTGTTTCTTAGCATTCATTTTATTTTACTGTTTCACAGAGTTCCGTCCTGTTTGTTATGAAGAACCTTTACACTGGTGCTCCGTTGCGTACTATGAACTCAACAATCGGGTGGGAGAGACGTTCCAGGCGTCTTCCCGCAGTGTGCTCATCGATGGGTTCACAGATCCTTCCAACAACAAGAATAGGTTCTGCTTAGGACTTCTTTCCAATGTTAACCGAAACTCCACCATTGAAAACACCCGCCGGCACATCGGCAAAGGTAACAGGCTTAGCGTCACCAAGCTGTGTTAAAACAGTTATGGACATATATAAAAATAAGACCGTAGCCTATATTTTTCTATTACGTTTACTTTTTTTTCAGCTTATGAAGGTAAAAACTCATCCTAGCCACACACAGCACAACACTGCAATAGGTAATAACTCATAAAACCCCACACTGAGGTGCATAGTCTGTGCCTAGTTTAGAGTTGAGTGAAATTTTCAGGTCTGAAGGTACATGGAAAATGTGGGTTGCAAAATTGCTTTCTTCCGAGTATATTTTGAGGTCCATGTATCTTTAGATGGGTCACACCACAAAAACCGCAACCAACTCAGGCAATGCCAGATTAGACTGGTCTTACTATAACAGTGAATCCGCAGCATGGGGTCTCCCTGTCATAGTGGGTCTCGGACCCAGCCTAGTGAAGATGGGACTGAATTCCCTAGGGCAGGCTTGGCTAACCTGTAGCACTCCAGGTGTTGTGAAACTACAAGCCCCAGCATGCTTTGCCAATATATAGCAGCTTAATGCTGGAACTGTATGTTGGGACTTGTAGTTTCACAACACCTGGAGTGCCACAGGTTAGCCAAGCCTGTCCTAGGGCAATCAGGTGTACTAAAAAAAGAATGCGGGCTCTCTACTTCCCCAGAGAAAACCAGCCCCATACTAAGAGCAATAGGGCCCCTACAAACACCCCTGTTTGTAAGGGGGGTAGTAATAGATTCATGTGTAAAAAAAACATGCTAAAAAGGTGTTGGGGAAACACAAAGCGTAAAGTAACCACACAAAAGAAACCAACTAGAAATCCCAACAAACGGGTGCAAATCAACTGGGTATGTCAGTACTTGTAGAATGGGAATCAGAAATATGGTCACACTTACATGCCTCTAGGGAAATGAAAGTACCCCCTAAATCCTGTATTGTACGAGCTTAGTATGTAATAAGATATACTGAAATTAATGGTACAATTTATAAAACTTTAAACAATTCATTAGTGGCTGAGTAGTAAATAGAGAATTTTTTCAGGTACAGCTGTAACTCTTACACCAAGAGTAGGTGACATTATATTTCCAATAATCAAGAGTTCTGTGTGACTAAAATCCTTCTACTTATTTTACTATTTGATTTCTACACATCCTCAGTGGTATAGAACAATTTGAGGTTGGACACTTTTTGCACCATCCGCACAAAATATATACCGATAAGCAAATTTACTGTAGAAAATATACCAAATTAATAAGAAAAAACATTAAAATGTGCAAATGTGACACATGAAATGCAGACAGTCCTTATGCTACCCACTCTGTAATATGCAGGGAATATCAGGCAATTATACACGACTGTGATGCCCGATATAAGCCATTAAAAATGAATTGGATCATCATCAGAGATGTTGGTAAACGGTGCCAGAAGACCTTCCGGTCGCACTAACAGGCCCCGGTCATGTTGGGATTGATCGGACCACTCAGCCTAAAAGGGCCAAAATCTCTTTAACTGCGCCATTACATATGTGGTCAAATTGGACATTGGTCCTATCACGTGGCACTCACACTGATTGGCAGGATCCCGTCCTGTGTGGCCAACATTACTCAACATGACTTCCTGAAGCTGAGATCGCAACAAGCAATATTGTAGGAGAAAAATGTACGTTTTTAATTAATGGGGGATTTTAAAGTAAGCCATGACTTTGAAATGATACTTTTATTTTTGCTGGCATGCACACAGCTTTAGCAGAAAGATTGTTACAAGAAATAGCTTGTATGTGTGCAAATGGTAAATTACCCTTAGTATCATCCCCGCTTTCATTTGAAAAATGTAAACTCATTTGCAACCCATATTTGTCCTGTTTTGCCAAAGGAGAGCTTTCAAGTAACTATATTTTCTGCTAACATCTAGGGGTCCATCTGTATTACGTTGGTGGAGAGGTTTATGCCGAGTGTGTAAGTGATAGCAGCATTTTTGTACAAAGTCGCAACTGCAACTACCAGCATGGCTTCCACCCGGCAACCGTCTGCAAGATTCCCAGCGGCTGTAGCCTGAAGATCTTCAATAACCAGCTGTTTGCCCAGCTTCTCTCACAGTCAGTTAACCAAGGTTTCGAGGTGGTGTTTGAACTGACCAAAATGTGCACTATAAGGATGAGTTTTGTAAAAGTAAGTACCCCCCCCATAGTATTTTAGAATACATGGTTACCCCTACATGTATAGTATTTTACTGTAAAAGTCAAAAATATCAGTTTATTACAATACAAAGCAATCACCTTCCCTAAGTTATTATTATTTATAAACACGTTGAGAATACATTGTTACCTCTAATTTTCAAGAAGGTAATCATTTGTTTATCATATGGGATTTTTATCATAATGGATCAACTATGAACTGGGAAAGTTAGAACTTGTGAGTCACAATCATCAGTGTGCTCTAACTCTGTACTTATTAATAATAATCATTTATATAGCGCTTTTCTCCCAATAAGACATATGTTGCAGAAGGTGAGACACTGAGAGTTACTGTTCTGTCTAATCATTCAGTCCCTGCTGCATTGGAGTTTACAGTTTAAATTCCCTACACACACACACATTAGGGTCCCAGACAATTAACCTACCAGTATGTCTTTGTATGTTCTCCCTGTTTTTGGGTGGGTTCCCCCCCTCCACAGTCCAAACTCTACACAGGTAGATAGGGCCCTGGTTGGAATGGAACCCATGACCCCAGCTCTGTGAGGCAGTAATACTAACCTCTGTGCCCTTTTTGCAGCACTGAATTTTAAGGGAAGAATAGGGGGCCTACAGCATATGTTCGTTTATTTTCATTGCAAAATGGATGTAATTTATGAAAAAAAATCTGTTGTCTCCCATAGCGACCAAACAGATCTTGTCAGTACCCTAGCTGAGTTTACAAAATGAAAGCAAACATCTAGTTTGATTTCTATGGCCACTCATATTTTTCCTTTCTATCAATTTTCATAAATGTCTCCCAAAATGTGGATAAAGTTAGCATTTCGAATGCAGCGTATCTTGATACCACCTATCTAAAATAAGCTTTGATTATAACCAATATAAAGCCCACACCATTTAAATCTTGGATGGCATTGCCATAAGGCCTGGATTTGTGTGTAAACAATTTCTTACTTACACTTTATAAATATTTAAGACTTGGTTCAATTAGGGCAGAAACATTTATGTGTTTTTATTTTATACAGATAGGATACAGTGAAGGTTGGAACCATGTGTATTTAAGGTGGTAGGGGGGGCACTACATGTGAATCCAGGCCTGATTGTCATCTTTTTCAGAATGGGCTTATGTGTTTACTTTCTCTCATTGTTAATGTGTGTATATATATATATATATATATATATATATATATATATTGCAACAGAAAAACAAGTAGGGCACCCCAATGTGTAATATCAAAATATGGTGTTGGGAAGATGTAGTAACTGCGTACCGTAAAGATGTATTCAAGAAGTAAATGGTCATATGGTGAAAAATCAACATTTCGCTAGGCACTCGTCCATCAACGGAGGGCTGAAACTCCTGTGACACTGATCTAATGTGATTATGCAGTCAGATGGATCCTTGAAAACTGGCAACTTCCTACAGCTTGATAATGTCACACAAGTACTGTACAGATGAGGTTGTGACAGAGGAATTGCCTGATCTTATATATATGGTCTAAGAAAGCTCATGGTCTTGTGACTATCTGGTACGCAGTTTTTATTTACCTAGGGATGCATGTTGCACCTGTGTGCCACATTATTCACCTTTGGGTTTACTACCTGTTTTAGCACTCTGTCTCCTGGTGGAGGACTATTTCTGGTTTTGGTGCAGTTTTATATATAACAATACTGCACTATGTTACTTTCTGTTCTGATTTTTCTACATTGTCGCTATGTCTGATGGAGACTGAGAGGTATTACCTCTGAAGAGGAAACCTCCATATGACCATTTACTTCTTGAATACATCTTTACGGTACGCAGTTACTACATCTTCCCAACACCATATTTTGATATTACACATTGGGGCGCCCTACTTGTTTTTTTGTTGCAGCATTTTCGTTATCCGGACTAACCATCTGGCCACAAGTATCCTGAGGCTGCCGCTCTCAACTGAGCTAAGGGTTGTTTTTCGGGACTGATCCCTCAAAACTGGACTTTATATATTATCTATACCAGTTGTCTATCCAAACTGTATTTACGTTGTGGTAATTAGCGCCACCATATATATCCTTTTTTGTTATATTTTATATTTATATATATATATATATATATATATATATATATATATATATATATAAAATATATCTATCTACATATATATATATATATATATATATATATATATATATATATATAATATATCTATCTACATATATATATATATATATATATATATATATATGTATGTATGTGTGTGTGTGTGTGTGTATATGTATATATATATATATATATATATATATATATATATATATATATATATATATATTGTGAGAAAGTACACCACTCACAGGAATCGGACACAGGTATGCTGACCCATTTAGCAGTTTATTAGCAGTTGTCAGGATGGTAAAACACCTCCAATGCTGGTACAGCAATCATATCCAGTAACAGTACACGAAAATCCCCACCACCTACATCTGGCTAGACATTACTTCCCTGTCTACTTGCCGGCCACTTACTGGCATCGGTGGTCCCACCCACACATACAGACAGTCTCTTTATCCTCCACCCCAAGCACTACAAACAAATCACAGCAAACCAATCACACCCATGTGGAACACCTGTGTGTGTGCTAAGAGAGGAACCTAGGGAAAACTTAACCCTGTTTGCAGCCTGCTGCTGCAGACTAACTGTGTTCCTACCTGTTCCCTTACAGGGAACTGTGGCAAATATCCCTCTTTGCCACAATATATATAGATGTATACCCATTACCTATCATTACCTTGTAGCTGAAAGGCATTTTGAGATATCTTTTTATACATATATTCTCTTTTACCTTATAGTTGTTTTCCACTTACACACCATACTCCCTAGGGATGGATTATATCTTATGTATACATATTTCTGAGTGCTTGCTTCCTTCATGTGTATTGTCCCTTTGTTTGGAGGACTCTCCATTCTCTGGGTAATGGGCTGCATTGCTCAGTGTCAGAGTATGCAGGGACAGAGTCAGGATGGATTAGTGCGATTCCTGAATATAAGCTGGTTCATCTGTCATGGTGTGATAAAGAGATCACAGATCTAAATGTATTCATCCATTACCAAACATCTGTGACTTTTTCGCTTGCACATGTGTACAAACGTACATACATAAAAATGATGCTGTATATTAATAGCTCTTGTTGTTCTATAGTACATTGCATTCTACTGATATACCAAGCTAGTCACCTGCTCCCATTCCAGAAAGGCCTACTCTGTATTTTATTTATTCATCAGGTGGAAAGGCACAAGGTCGCTTTGCAACTTCCTACATATTATTAGTTATGAAAGGTGATATTATTCTGGGTTGTGAAGTTTGCTCGATGACAAATGAACCCGTCTTCTTCATTTCATTTGTCAGTATCCTCCTATGGAAATAAGATGGGGGAAATGTGTTCAGCAATCATTCTGAAAGATAAAAAGATAGAAGTCATTGTAACTGTAAGGGTTTGTTCACTTCAGGCAGCTTTTATTTATTGATTTATTCATGCCCTTCTACAACCTTTACTATAGACATTGCAGTAGCTTTCTGGCTTGCTTTATTTTAGATACCCTTATACAGCACTGCTGGGCACTGTATATTTCATGCATTTAGGGCATCCTGGAGGGGACGGTCCAAGCAGCAAGTGCAGGGGTGTGATGCTGTCACTTGCGTCATCACTGCCACGCCCACAGCTGCACAGTACCACATTTTGCAAATCGTGATATGATTCAAAGCACATCGTGTCCTCAAGGCCTCATCCCACCAATTTCTCAAAAAAGAGAAGCAGGATCCTGGAGGGTGGCCTACTCTTCCAGGAGGACTCTCCGAAACTTGGGAGTATCCCAGGCATTCTGGAAGAGTAGGCTAGTAACTACATTTGTAAAATGGATTTTGGCATTTTATCCTTTAACAAAGTTCAATGAAAGTGGAGTAAGCCATACAAAGATAATATAATTAGTGATGCTTGGGCTCGGTTTCCCGAAAACCGAGCCCACCTGAACATCCAATCTCGTGAGTTTTGGATTCTATAAGTACAGCCCTCCACGGAGATCCAGCGCCATTTCACAGAGGAGGTAGCAGGGTTCTTGGCAGTCTCCAGTGCAGTTGGGCAGCGTCATTAATGAAAGTTAAAGAAAAAGGTTGGCAGTGTTCTTAAAAGTCTCCAGTCACATTCTACTGTGTCATAGCTCACTGAGAAACAAGAGGTGGCAGTTTTCAGTGCTGAAACAGAAATAATAGGGCTGGCAGTATTATTAAAAGTCTCCAGTGACATTCAATTACTTCTCTCTCGTACGTGTGACCACATACTTTGTTTTTCACTGGGTTCACCATCTCCAACTGTGTTAGAGGACACATTCTACTGTGCCATAGCTCACCCAGAAACAGGAGAGGTGGCAGTGTTCAGTGCTGAAACAGAAATAATAGGGCTGGCAGTGTTCTTAAAAGTCTCCAGTGACATTCTACTGTGCCATAGCTCACCCAGAAACAGGAGAGGTGGAAGTGTTCAGTGATGAAACAGAAATAATAGAGCTGTGTGCCATAACTCGCCCAGAAACTGGAGAGGTGGCAGTTTTCAGTGCTGAAACAAAAATAATAGGGCTGGAAGTGTTCTTAAAAGTCTACAGTCACATTGTACTGTGTCATCAAAATGGATTCACATCAGTCCACAGAAGACCAGGAGCACCAAGCAGCTGCTGAAACCAGTCATGATGATAGTAATCCCTCTATGTCAACTTCTAAAGTATTTGTTAAAGTGTGTAGTGTTTTTAAGTCAGGGAAACAAAAATGTAAAAAACACCTTTTACCTTGGTAAAGGTAAAAACACCTATAATCAAGGCAAAGTTAATTGCAGAAAAATATAAAATTACCAACATGCCATTTCTACAAGAAAAGAATCATCACCTTTCTCTATGAGTGCCAGTTCTGCAACTGTCAGTGAGGCATCTTCCTGTAAGGTCAGTCATGACGATGCAAGACCTTGTCATTCTGACTCAAAAAGTGGTGCCTGGATTTATCCTTCTGAAGTTTGTTTCTAATAATCCTTTCAATTGCTTCTCTCTCATATGTGTGACCACATACTTTGTTTTTCACTGGGTTCACCATCTCCAACTGTGTTATAGGACAAGTGAAATTCGCAGTGCTCTGGGTAACGGTGCTCTCCTCGCTTCATCTTCCAAAGCTTCGTCTGCAGGGGCCGGTGACACACCCATTTGTTTTCTTAGGTCTTTTAGTTGTTCTTTAAACTGGACATATTTATCATCCTGCCTCAGGGCTTCCTCTATATTATTCTACTGAAGCGCAGTGTATCTATCGTGTACAAACTCTCTTAAATCTGGGATCTCATCCAGTGGGTCACGTTTTAACTTAAGTACGGTCTCCTCAACTGCATCTATATATTGGTTTAAGTCTCTGTTCAATGCAGCGTATCCCAACATGACGGATTCCATGCTGCCCACATGTTCTGTGTCACAGTCCGTCTGAAGAAGATCTAATTCCACTGCAGTTGTAATATTCATTCCTGTGTCTACATAAGTTTGGCAGTTCTTTAGGGATGAGAGGGAGGTATCCACAGAGGAGAAGGAGATTAAAGATGAAGCACGAGCAGACATGGTTTAATAATGTAGAGTTTCTTTGACAGCACTGTTGGGCTTAAGGCAGCTAAGCTATTGGTAGCTTGTTTTGTGGGGGCCCAAACAAACCAAGAACTTCAGCCACAAAGGTGGCACTCCTTGTCGCTGGAGTGCTTGCTTTGTTAAACTGTACATGTCCTTTTCAATATCTTACATAAGTGTGGATGGGAGGGCCCAAGGACAATTCCATTTTGCACCACTTTTCTTTTCTGCCACTGCTGTGTGCAGTGCCGGACTGGGGCATGAAGGGCCCACCGGGGGACTGCAATGCTAGGGGCCCACCAGAGGGGGTGTGGCCAGCCATCATAGAGGAGACCAGACACTAGAGGGGGAGTGGTCAGCTCACGAAGGACAGCTAGCACCATAGTGTAGTATGTAAAGAATGCAGTGTGTACACATTCTTGACCTGCCCCTTAGATTGGGCTGAACAGTCACCACTAGAATCAGAACATTTGACAGACTGTACTACCTGCTCTTGTCATTTTCACCACCTGTGGCTGCTGGTTTCTTTAGTTGTGGCTTGTCTGGATCCTGGAATGTTAGGGGCCGTATTTGGAAAAACAAATGGGTACATTTAGAAAATTCCAATCAGCCCTGACGTTAAATCAATAGGACCCACGATTATTACTTAGGCCTTCCTCCAGCCCCAACATTAAAGTAATAGTATTCCCATTTAATAAATAAACCTATTTCCCTCCCTCAAAACAGCCCCAGCAATAGATTAATAGCATTTATGTATAATAAATATACCTATTTCCCGCAACCGTCACTGCCATTAAATAATTCACATTCACATTTAATAAATAGACCTCATACTCCTCAAACTTAGCCCCACATTCAATTTATAGCCCCCAAACCACCCCATCTTAAATTAATAGTCCCCACTATAAAATTAAATCGCCCCACCATCACCCCACAAACAAAATAGCACCCATTAGTTAGCCACCACCTACCACACACACACATTACATTTCCACAAGCCCGCTGTGCCATCACACACGCATTACTGTGCCCCTTCATCAACATGCAGTGCCTCCTTATGATGACATTGCGCCCTTCATGCTGCTTTTGCCCCCACCCCTTCTTCTGGACCCCCTTTATCACACTGTGCCATGCTGCTTTTGCTCCTCTCTTCTCCTGGCCCCCCTTCATCACCCTGTGCCGTGCTGCTTTGACTCCCCTTCACCCTGTGCCATGCTGCTTTGGCCCCTCTTCACACTCTGCCGTGCTATCTTTGCTCCCCCTTCACACTCTGCTATGCTGCCTATGCTGTATTTTCTCCCCCTTGCTTCCGTTCCTTCACTTACTTTTTCTATCAGCTTCTTTCTTCTCTTTTCTTCTCTTCTTCTGTCTTCTTTCTTCTTGCGACTCCTCTCTGCGCCGCTCTTCACTGAACAACGGGTGTGATGACGTCACGCCCGACATTCAGTGCGGACGGAGCAGGGAGGAGGGGCGCCGCGATCACATGAGTTTGTTTTGTTTTTTAAAGTGTCGCTCCCTGCCCACCAACGAAGAGGGTAGCGATCAGGGTCAGGGCCTTCCGGGGGATAGCCCGGCTCCCTGGCGGGCCAGTCCGACCCTGGCTTTGTGGCAATGTTTCCTAGATGTGCTATGAACTGCCATGCGTTCGTGTCGTTGCTCTGTCGCTTAGCATCCAGCCAGCTCACTGCAGTCTTTGTCCGAAAGTGGATGAACATAATATCGTGACCTATGAGGTGTTTAAAATTGACTGGAAATGACTGGAAATTAGTGTTATTGAGGTTAATAGTAATAATAATGTAGGAACAAAAAAAGAGCAAAATTATGTGATTTTAGTATATTTTAGCAATTTTTAAAAAAAATACAGATCCAAAACCAAAACACGGGGGTTAGTGAACATCTCTAAATATAATATGCCACTTTTGTTTTTTCATCCAATCAAATAGACATTTTAAACAAACCAATGTGGTTTTATGTGACTGACCGGTCCAGTCTCCTTGTGGTAAATCTTATATACAGTGATCCATTTTTTATATTATCTTTTTTTGTTTATGCAGAAAACAGGACACTTATACAGTATGTGACCTAGGGGTACATGTATCAAGCTTCGGTTTTCAAGCGGGTTTCTAAAGTGGAGATGTTGCCTATAGCAACCAATCAGATTCTAGTTATCATTTATTTAGTACATTCTACAAAATAAAAGCTAGAAACTGATTGGTTGCTATAGGCAACATCTCCAATTTTTAAAACCCCGGGAACTTGCAGCTTGATACATTTACCCCCTGGTGTCTTTGAACCTATAATTGGTACTCTAGAGTCAGTTTGAGTGCAGCATAGATGTATATATTACCGCTAGTCCTGATCACTCAGATGCTTCGCTCTAAACATTCTCAGATAAAGGATTTGTCCAGCAAAACACATACAATAATGACCGACCCCTCCCACCAATGTCTGCTGCTCAGGACCCTGACCAAAGCCCCAGTTCACTTCTTACCGGCAATTCTTCTGCAACTTATGCAGGTATTATTTTAAAATTTTGTCCAGAGCATTAATTGGCCAATGCTCTCCCCCCATTATTTGGTGGAAGTACGGAGTTCAAAATCCTTCCGCCCTTGCGTGTTAGTTGTTGGGTGATATCTCCTGATTCACGGGTCCTGGGCATAAGATACAGGCCATACAGGTATTTGGGAATAGGTGCTTTTCTATTAAAACGTGTTTGGATGGACCGCTCTTAAAGATTTAACCATCAACTAACGTCCTCCACTTTGTTTCTTAGGGTTGGGGAGCAGAGTATCACCGTCAGGACGTAACAAGCACTCCTTGCTGGATTGAGATCCATCTTCACGGTCCTCTGCAATGGCTGGACAAGGTTCTGACTCAGATGGGCTCCCCCCACAATCCCATCTCTTCTGTATCATAATACAAGTCTCCGGAGTGCTATTGCAGGCAGTGGCTTCAAGAGTAACGTTTCTTTCTTCTGGTTTAAAGACTTGTAATGTAAATACTTATATTTCAGTATATGTAATGTGGCTTTTTTTTTGTAAAGTGGTGTAATTGTAGAAAAAGAAACTGACAAAGTCTCGTTGTATGTTCTTGATATATTCTACAACTGTATTTCTTCACAGATATTGTGTGCAGGAACCCTCCCCCCCCCCCCAAAAAAAAAACCCCTACAACACTATTTCACTTGATTTCTAACTAGTTTTCACTCTCTTACAAACGGTACACTATGTAAGGATTTTATTTTTATTTTGTATATAAATGGTTCTTTATTGATAACGTCACTCAGATTTGGTTTTAAGAATTATTATTTTTATAATTTTTTTTTGTATATTATTATGAGGGGAAAAGCATGTAAAAATGTTTTATTAAAATTGCTGAACTTGCCATAGCAATGTGAACAATTATTTTGGTTTTTTTAAAGGTGTTTTACACCTTCAGATGATTTCAATCTGTTCACTTCTACAAGGCTTCTTGAAACTTATTAAAAATATTGCTTTATGTTCTTGTCTTGTGTATTTCTTAAGCCATGTATTGATATCAAAGTCCGTTTACTGTACTTATCAATGCGGCCTGATGATACCAATACATACCTCAAGCAAAAAAAAGGACGCCAGGCAGATAAAGGAGTCTGCTTAGTAAAAGTTGCATGAGGGCGTGACAATAAACTAATTAAGTGTGAAGGTGGAAAATGTCTTTATGGTGCTGGCATACAAGTGTGTATCCCACAGTTCTCCTCTGCTACAGCTGTATGTCAGTCATCTTGCCTTATATGAAACTCAGAAGGCAGCTCAGTCAATAAACTAATTAAGTAAAAACTTGACAGCGCTCTAAAGCCTAACAGTAATAATGTAATATATTAAACATAGATGGCAAGAATCGATCTGCAAATGATATCACTATAAAAACAGTCTATTAAGCACAATACATTTAAAAGTAGATGTATTAATTCAGAAATATAATATAAACGACATATAAATAACTTTTGAGGAGAGGAAAGGTGAAAACCTGTGGTTGGATACTCCCGATAACAATATCAGATGTCCACCTGTTAAACTTCTTCCACGATCCTTTGCAATACAAACTCTGATTAACAGTGGAGGCTCCAATCAGATGTACATGATGCAATGCCCAGCTCCGACGCAGATAGGAAGCTTTTCAAAGCAGGAAAATATTGAAAGTATCAACATCTTACTTCTCTCTTCCTGACTCATTTCGTTCTCGAGGAACTTCTCAAACCATAGTTTTAATTGTATACATGGGCGTCTTTATAGCCCGATCCATAATTAGAAGAAACCTCATTTTTGCCATATTGTTTAAACAGCACCTGTTTAACGTCATAAAGTTTGTTCAATCAGAATCTTAAAAGCCGAATAAAGATCGCAATGCTGAATGCAAGGACTATAGGCAAAGCATGTTATATGCTTGACTGAGGTTAGGCTGAAAAAAAATATATTGAAAGCTGCCTTGCAATCACAATAGGGATCTCTGATCCCTTTTAAAACTTCAATTTGATTGGCAATCTGTTCCACATCTCAAATGGAAGAGTAACATAGGCTGAACGCCGTGTTCATACATGTTTAAGCTCGTTTTGGCTGAGGAAGCACTTCTTTTTCTGTCAGCTTCAGAGTGTTTATGTGCTAGGTTAGACTCTTATTGAATTAGAACTCCTAGCTTGCGTTGTCAGTTAGCTCAACAACTACTGACAAGCCACAGGTTGGCTACCCATGTCTACAGAAATGCGGCTATTGTGCACCGTGCCAAGTTTTGTCACATAAAATAGCTGTATGCAACATCATTTGCCTAATCAACAGCAAGTTGTCATGAAGCATTGATATCACTATAAAATCTGCCCTATAGTGCTATAGGAATTCAATTTTAGGTGTAATTTTACAGAAAAAAAACAACAACAAAATGGACATTCGCATTGAAGAAAATTGTGATAGTGTTCCCCTTTAAGGTAAAAAATGGTTTACTAATGTTCATTAAATAATTAATTTGATGCTCAAGTGGTTGTTGGACATTCATTTTTTTATAGATATTTTAAATGTGTTGTCTTTTCTGTGAATTCTGTAAATGTTTTGGTATGTTAGAAATGGATTAAATATCTACAGAAAAATACATGGAGGAAGCCATTTTTTGGTCTGATCCAATATTTATGAGATCGCATGCTATTGTTTCACTAGGAACCAATGATGTCTATGAGTTAAAAAGTGCGGTTCAACTTACAAGATGGCTGCCTTCACTGTGTGTTTTCTTGTCAGGTAAATTCTAAAGGTAATCTATGAGATTTGTTAATGATGAGGAGCCATTTTGTCACTCGAGATTTGCTTCTTCCTTATAAAAGTACATTTAATTGTTACTTGGTGATATCAATTGCTGAGCTCCTGAACATGAATCCTTTTTAGATGTACTTCAACCAAAGTAACAATTGCATAGCCCCTTTCTCCCAATCATTTATGACCCCACCATAATGATAATTATTATTTTTTTATACTTACCTCAGTGGAGATGCCAGCACTGGTCAAGTAAGCTGTATAGACAGTGTACATCTCTCAGCCGCATGGAGGTGATAAGATAGACTTACGTTTCCATGTGGCTTTCCTTTCTCCCTCCCTGATATAGCTACTACATTCCATTATAATCTTCTATCACATATAGTACATGGGGCAGCACAGAGGCCTAGTGGTTAGCACTTCTGTCTCACATCACTGTGGTCATGAGTTCAATTCCCGACTATGGCCTTATCTGTGAGGAGTCTGTATATTCTCCCCGTGTTTGTGTGGGTTTCCTCCGGGTGCTCTGGTTTCCTCCCACACTCCAAAAACGTACTGGTAGGTTAATTGGCTGCTAACAAAATTGACCCTAGTCTGTGTGTGTATGTTAGTGACTTTAGACTCTAAGCCTAGACTCTATATTTACAGGGTATAAATTAAAGTCACTTGCAATAATGCTTTGAAGTCCATTAAACATACTTGACCACTTTCTGGATACTCCCGAATTGCGGGGCAGCAGGACATTCTCCTCCACTTCACTAGGAGCTGGACAGGATGGGAGTCTCCATGACACAGGTAACTGGGCCAAAATGATGCGATTCACAGCAGATCGCATCATGCAACAAACATGACGCTTTTGCAAAGTGGGGATGAGGCAAAAATTACGACACTAACTGTGCCCCCATTCACCTCCACTCCAGCATCTCTCGTAGAGAAAGAGTAAAAAGTTGGTAAACATGCCATTAAAGGACACTTCAGGGAGCCGCTTTCTGTGGCCTAGTTATTGTTAACCACATTTTTTACCCGTTATTTAGCATCCCTTATCGCCTCACTACGCAGCGACGAGAGGGATGCATCCACGGAGCTATTTACCATACAGGTCATATCAGGACAACCGGTAAAAGACTGTACCGGCAATAATTGCATACTATGGGGTATATTTACTAAACTGTGGGTTTGAAAATGTGGAGATGTTGCCTATAGCAACCAATTAGAATCTAGCTGTCATTTTGTAGTATGTACTAAATAAATGACAGCTAGAATGTGATTGGTTGCTATAGGCAACATCTCCACTTTTTCAAACCCGCAGTTTAGTAAATATACCCCTAGAACTGCTAACACTGTCCACAGATGGCGGTACCTGACGGGAACAAGCTCTGAAAAATTTAACCTTTCTGCGCTTGATAAATAGCTCCACTTCGCTGCCCTCATTAAGGATTATGTGGACTGTGATAATATGCGTTACTTTGCCTATATCAGAGATTTCCCCTGCGTTGGGCTGTTAAATAAAATGTAACATAAACTTTCAACATATGAATTAACATAATGCCACATAATTTGATGGTAGCTATAACTTTCTGAAAGGTAATCAATGCACTAAAAAGATGTTGAGTCATTAAGGAGAGCAAAGCAAAAAAAAAAAAAAGAAGTAAGTTTGCTCCTGGACAAACCATGTTACAATGCAAGGGGTGCAAATTAGTTTATTGTTTTTCACATAAGTTAAATACTGGCTGCTTTTTCATGTAGCACACAGATACTTGATAGCTTTATTTTACACTGACATTTAAAGTTGATCTAGGACAGCCCTACCCCAACTATAAATCTGTCCTCACATTTTACATTTACCTCCCCCTCCAATGCAACATGGTTTTGCCCAGGTGTAAAGTTACTCCTCTTGTATGCTTTGTCTCTCTTTAATGATTTAGGTCCGTTGTCTTCTGCAGGTAACAACTAATCTGACATTTAGATGTGATTTTCAATAGAAGAAGCACTTTCATTCATAATAAATACGGTTTGCCAATTCTTTTGGGTGAAAAATATTAATAGTGATTTTAATAAATCCTTATCTACTATATGCACTGTATTAATAAATTAAGTAATTAGACCATTCTAGTCCATATTTTGTATAATTTAATGTCAGGAAATAGCTGGAGTGTCACAGATAATGGCTGAGCGCATAGGAAACTAGCCTCTGGTAGCGTATGGTTCAGTTATACAGCAGTTTTCAGATTTGTATGTCCTGTAACAAACATAGCAACTCCTACCAGACTGTATAGTGAAAAGGCATTTAAACTACTCGGCCATGTTTTTTCTTTAAATTAGGGGTATGTAAGAAGCCAGCTGTGAAAGAGCCCTCCCGAATCACAGCTGATCTGCCGCCATAAAGGCCCATGTAAACAGACTACACCATATGCAGCCACCTCAATCACTTCTCCATATAATTACTCCAATGTTAATCCCTTTGAACCACCGGTGTAGTATACTGCCGATAGGCACAGGTGAGAAATTTGTACCCGAGATCGGCTTCTTATACAGATTGCTAAAATACAAGAGAGCATAACGGAGAGCTTGTTCTTTCAGCCTTTAGAAATCAATGAAATTGGCAAAAACCATGTGCTAGGATGTATCTAAGTGCTGTTTTAAAACACACACTGCATTATTTATTCATCTGCGGTTTGCATACATATCCAATGTTTTGTTAGTTTTAAGAAACGTAAACTACATGGAAATTACAGTAAACCGCTGGTTTGAAAACTAATCCCGTTTAAAAACGTTGCGGTTTTGCAAACTGACGCCTAATACATTGAACCTTTTTATGGATCCCAGGTTGCAGAAACTGCACTGTGATACATGGCTGCCGTCTGTCACTCTGTATCTATTCTCAGGCCTATCCCCAGTCCTTACCAACAGTATATCTTCTACATTATTCACTGAAAAACATCCCAATTGTAAAGCGCTAAGGAATATGCTGGCGCTATATAAATAAACGTTAATATTAAAGTTACCAATAACTGCTTATAGCAAGGTGGGTGAGGGGATTTACAGGACTAATTAGGAATTTCCAATTTGTGGAAAAATTGAGCATGTTTATTACATTACCCTTTTTATTTACTCTACTGGGAGTAAAAGCGGATAAAAAGGCCTTTCAATATTTAATTGCTGCAGGAATGGCATCAAAAAGCCTTTTTACTATGGCAATAGTTTTAATGCAGCATTCATAAATGATTGCATAGTAATCCCTATGGAGCAATTTAGTTATTTCCGTACAGTCTTATCTCCCAGCTAATCTATTCACGTGGTTCTAGCTACCCTCGCCTCCAATGATTAGGGACTGGAGCATAGTTTCACATAGGTCACATTGTTTTGGCACAATAAACTGACATATCTAGAGTATGAAAATTTAAATGAGTTCAGATCATAAAATACAATTCTTGGGTCATTTAGGTTTTTGGAAGTAATAAAATTGATGTAGAAATCTATTCCCAATAAAACTGATAATCTAGAATCAATGAGTGTCTGAATTCTATGGCAATACATAGTTAAAAGAATATCGACTTCTTGTGGGCTTTATTTTTAAATCAAGTACAAACCAAAGGATCACTGGTTAATAGACGACTCTGCCTATATGCTATTGTTGGTTAAATACTCTTTATACTCAAGTGGGTCTGCAGCTCTGAGGACGCTCCCTGGGGAATAGATTGAGTGCAGTTCTGCGCTGAAACGCTAATTTAGCGATTTTACAAATAGTCCAATTGTTTTTAGTTTGTGATGGTTGGATTTAAAAAAATAAAAATAAATAAATCTTATAGTATCCCTTAAAGTTCAGATAACAGTTGACAGACTAGCTTTAAATAATTTCTTTCCCCTATCATTACAAAAGTAAATTTTTAAGAACTCAATAAAACATTTTTTGATAATTTTAAGCAGAATTCCTCCTCTTTAAGAGGAGGAAATTGGATCACTTACCGCCCACACATGTAACACTCTGTTTTATAAGTTGATAGAAGAAAAAGTTAAACAAATTGTATTATACAGGCATGTTTAGATCATTTAAATGTACTGGCTTTGTACATACTCTCCTGATTTTTGTTCCTAGCCTCCTGCTGTGTGTTTTTTATGACAAGGTACGTCTTATAGCTACTGCCTTCCATACAGACAACTCCAGCCTTCAAGCCTTGCTCATTACTTACTACTGTGGCAGAGTGACAGCAGCCAGAACATACAAGTTGGATCAAGGACTTCTCTCCTTGTATTGTGACTGCAAAATACAAGATTCAGTATATAAACGGCAGCGGCGCACGGAGGATTGTCGGGGGGGGGGGGGGGGGGTGTCCCCCCGCCGACCCAAAAAAAACAGAGAGAGCTGCTGCGCATGCGTTTCGCCAGCGCTAAGAAGCGTCTGCAGCAGTGCTGTATACAATACAGCACCGCCGCGGACACTTCTTTGACAGCGCCGCGGCTGCTGTATAGGACAGTGGCCACTTAGTTAGCGCAGGGGGGGGGTTTCTAGAGACTCAGAAACCCCCCCTGCGTGCGCCACTGAACGGAGAACAATAAAACACATCCACACACACTACCAATATCAATTTTTCTCAGTCTAAAGATGCTTTTGTATGTACACAGAATATAACCAAATTTGGTGGCATTAGGAAAATGGACTTGGGAAGTAACAGTTTTGAAAACATTGATATCAAACTATATAGCATGGAGAGTACAGTCAAGCATTCTGTATTAAATAGAAGTGTGTTTTTATATTCTATCCTGTTGTATTCCGCACCTGCAGCCTCAGTATTGCAGGACATGTGATATAATGTTCTACCTTGACATCATGTCCAATAAAAATGGTTACTCTTGCTCTCTAAAAATAATAACAGTTTGTTACCTCTTTGCCATATAAGAATGTAGGGAAGGATAAATAAAAAATAGATACTTCCAATATAAAGAGGATACGTCTCCGTATTACTTGCCTCCCCTGGGTAGCAAGACCTTAATATTGCTTCCTGTGGCAGTAGCTGCGGCTACAAATGTTTTTTGGACCACGGGATTAAACTAGAACACCCAGAGGAGACTCGGAACATACAAACTCCACACAGTTAGTGTCCCCGGATAACCTCTCTGCTACCATACAGCATTGTTTATTAAACACTTTACATTTACAAAGTTAATGCTAGCTGTGATAGGTGTCAGAACACACAGTGCATCGAAGCTTGCTGTGTAGCCGCAGACCGGTCAGAGTGCCCGTGCAGACCCCTGTCCACCGACAAAAGCACCTACAATGGGCACGAGCGCCTGAAATGCACCATGGAGCAATGGAAGGAGGTAGCCTGATCTAATGAACCAAGTTTTGTTTGACATCATGTGGACGGCCGGGCCAAATACACCCTAGGAGGGCAATGGTATTTCCTGATGGCACTGGCCTCTCCGCAGGATAATGTGCCCAGCCACACTAAAAATCGTTGAAGGAATGGTTTGAGAAACATGACAAAGAGTTGAAGGTGTTGACTTGGCCTCCACATTCTCCAGATCTCAATCTGATTAAGATTCTGTGAAATGTGCTGGGAAAAAGTACCAGCTATGAAAGCCTTACCTCCTAACTTACAAGACTTAAAGGACCTGCTGCTATTGTCTTGATGCCAGATAGGACACCTTCAGATGTCTTGTAGAGTCCATGCCTTGAAGGGTCAGAGCTGTTTTGGGAAGGGGAAATTACACAGTATTGTGGCTGAGCGGTGTAGACTTCACAGCGTGGTGACATATGTTTCAGGGAATCTTTTAGATGTTTGCACAGCCCAGGAAGCAGATGACGACCCTGGCCACTTGGTGAGAAGACATCACCTTTCAGCATCATCATCAACATTTATATAGCGCCAGCAAATTCCGTAGCGCTTTACAATTGGGAACAAACATTAATAATACAATACTGGGTAATACATACAGACAGAGCGGTAAGAGAACCCTGCTCGAAAGCTTACAATCTATAGGACAATGGGAGTTAGAAACACAAGAGCATGTGCTACATCATATTGCACAATGGACCAGCCAGACTGCAAAGGTAAAAGTACTGAGTGGGCTGTGTGTGTTGCAATGTTGGTCAGAAGGTTGTTGTTGTTTTGCGTTAGCAGTGTAGAGGATGGTAATAAGGTAATCTAGGGAAATTAAGATGATGGTTGAGGAATATCATAACCTTGTCTGAAGAGGTGGGTTTTCAGTGAACGCTTGAAGGTTTGAAGACTAGAGGAAAGTCTTACTGTGCGTGGGAGGGAATTCCACAAAGTAGGTGCAGCCCGGAAAAAATCCTGTAACCGAGAATGGGAGGATGTGAGTGTGAATAGACAATGCTGGTTCCTCCATATCTTTATTAGGAAACTACTTCTGACCATCAACCAGAAAGATTAGTTGTTAGCTGTCATGTGCAAAATTCTGTCAATTTCTAACAGAAAAATTTGCAGAATGCTACACTGAATGTTCAATGGGATGGGGGGGGGGGGGGGGTGTTGGTAAACAAAAAACAAAAAAAAATGAAAACAAACAAAAAAAAAAGTCAATGGGTACATTTTACTCTAATGTACAAAGTTGTAAGATTTATTTTGCTAGTTTTGACATTTCGCAATAAACTGTACACTTCATATCATCCCTTCATCAACCATCTATTTCCGTGGTCATACATAACACTGACATTTGGTTTCCAGTGAATCCCTCCACCGAAAACCGACATTAGTGTCTACAGGTAAAAACACAAACATAATTCACAGAACAGTATTCATTGTATGAACGAACACATATCAATACAGCAAAAACACATAAAAATACAGCTCATGCAGAGCACAGAGAGCTAAAGCGTTGGTTTTGCATATATCACAGTAAGCAGTGAAACAAACATTTTCCTTGACACATAAATAGTTATTATTAATAAGACACTAGACGACAAGAAGGGCCGTGTACGACAGGCAGAGCAAGTCTTAAGGACGTGCAATAGCGCAGCCTCAAACAACCCATAGACCTCCAGCTCCTGTGGAAGTATGCTGTCAGGGCATGCTGGGACACATAGTTCCACAAGAACCGGAGATCCACAGCATTATTAAAACATAACTGATTAAATACAACTATCACTTTGAATGAAATCTAACAAATACGCATTTGACTACATATTTAACTTTATAAAATGCATTTCTATGGCTTCAGCAGTCTTTTAAAATCAAAAGTGCGTGACCAAAGCCGCGGAGCAGGTTCGGGAAGCTGGAATGACTGAAAACATGATTTGTATAACCCTTTAATATTAAAATTGCCTTACTACATTGTTTAAAATGTTAAACTGCACCGGACACGTCAATTTATTAACAGAATATGAAACAGCATAAAAAAAAGATCAGTTATACACAGTATTATATATTTGTTGGCTTTTCCTCACTGAATAAATATGTAAAAAAAAACAAACATCCTGTCTTGGTAGACTAACTGACTTTACTTCTCCCAGTTCATGTTTAAGATAATCTTCTGTAATCTTGTGTATTCCTCAAAATCTCAATAGGACTTTGCATCTAAAATAGCAGTTTACACTAGTTCATTCTCTGTGCCTGAGGGAAAAAGAGAGAAAAAAAAAGTAATAAGCTGTGTGATTTAGACAATAAAATAATTCCTACTAGACGTCAATAGTATGCAAACTGATGAATATTACAATAGTGAATGTATTTTTTTGTAACTTACTTTTTTTTAATGTTTATCTTTCGGTCTTAAATCAGTCAGAATAAAGAACTGAGGAGAACTATAATTATACTGTTATAACATATCTACATCACTTTTTCTCTTATATATAATGTAGTTTTTGACCCAGGGACATTGGGCTGGAGGTAATTACCGTCAGACATTCTATGTATTGAGCTCCTGTAGAAGTTGCCTATAGCAACCGAACAGATTCTAGTTATCATTTATTTAGTACATTCTACAAAATGACAAATAGAATCTGATTGGTTGCTATAGGCAACATCTCCACTTTTTCAAACCCGCAGCTCGATAAATATATCCCCTGGTCTATTCTCCTAAAGAGGTTCACATTTAAGCGACAAATACACTTGAACAACATCTTTACATAAGCAGGAAATCTATACAAATCTAACAAGCAACTCTAACCTATTCAATGCGTACCTCCAAACTGATGGTTTTGCAAATACACGACAAAGACCATTTTAATACATCTGCTTTATATAGATCAGATTTATATATCTGGTTTCAACCATACAGCAGCAGAATAATGAATAAGAAGGATTTGTAAATCATATAATTGTCAACTGGGGGATAATATTTTAAACACTTGATTGAGACTCCAATAAGTGTTTCTGCTTGGGAGAACATATGTATAACCTTACAGACAATGTAACATACTAATGGATCCAGCCAACAAAGAGAACACAAAATGAGATTAATGCATCCACCTAAATGGTGTACCGTGGAAATCTTGGCAAGAAAACTGCATCCACCACATTTTTCTGTACAGTGATTCTTTGCCCATTAGCTCATGTTTTGTTATGCATGTGTATAATGCAATATATAACATATTGCCTGATGCTATGGTTGCGCTGGGAGAGTGAAAACTACCAAGTATACAATATAAATGATTTAATTTTATTTTTTTATATTTTCCTACATTCTCTTCTCATCAGTACATGTTCATGTGTATGGGTATGTACATGTGTATTTTTATATTTTATATATATATATATATATATATATATATATATATATATACACATGCATTCTCTGTTCTTTGGTTTTTGCTTGTAGTTTCTGTATTCCAATGCATATTAACAATAGTTTTACAATGCAACAGTACTATTGCTATCATCATTTCATATGTCTCTATAATGTGCTGAATTTAACTTATTCTACCAGCTGGTTCATCAGTATGTGTACACCGGATTTCACCTGAAGGGTTAATTACTATTGGGATACGCCCATCTACCTAACGTTTATAAACATGCATGAGGAAATGGTATGATAGCTTTGAGAAAGTCCCATTCAAGAGACGAAACACGTCAGCAGGAACTCTTTGATGTGGCACTAGTGTCCGGATCATCATTGAGGGTGAAGCTAGGAACGCCGAAAGTAGGAACCTTTTCTTTCACAACAAATTCCGACCCAACGGATTTAGCAGGTGCACCTGCGTAACTGCATGGCCAGAGCGGAGTTTCCACGGAGGAGAATAGTGAGTACTGTTTTGTCTACCCAGCGGAGTACTCCGTAACACTCACACCCAGTGGACCTGCCCGCTCTTCCCCATGAGGGATACCAGGATACTTTACATACCTGGTAAGGAGCCATATTACTTACTTTCTTCTGCCGTAAGAACTTTTTGAGATTTAACCTACCAGGCGGGGAAGCTTCACCCTATATCTGCCATCTGCCTATTGAAAACTGTGTTCCTTTAACCCTTCAGGAGCATTGTCTCTACTCCCCGTGATTGGGACGTGGATATGTATTCTGTTACTCTGGACAGTTTCTCTCTATATATTTTTACTATCTGGTTCCAGATATATTTGAAAACAGTGTATTCTCTATTCTACAAGCATTGTTATTATGAGGATTTGAGTCAATATATCTTTTTGATCTGTGTTTACTCATGTTTTTATTATATGCATTATATTAAATCATTTATATTGTATACTTGGTAGTTTTCACTCTCCCAGCGCCATTATTTTCTAATATTTTCAGTACCTTAGGGTTCCAATAGACGCTTTAATGAGCAGCAGGGGAGTTGCAAAAACGGAGATTTATTAATTTAATTTATATTATATTTTATTATTTGTCTTTCCCTATTAGCGCCGAACCTTTATCCTGTGGTGGGATTTTGTTTCTGATGCTATGATTGCACAGTAGCTAGCTGTGAAATCAGATAGTCCAGTATACTAAATATGTAAAACAATTCAGAGATCAGCAAAATAAAATCATTAGTAGTTCAGCCTACACGTACAGCAGATCCAGTCACAGCTATGTCCCTTGAAACTGCCTCTGTTCAATAACCTGACGACTGAGCAGCTGCTGCTGAGTTTGGAGAAACTTCACAACTTCCGGACTTCTCAAAAGGGACTGGTGAAAAAGAAACAATTCAATCATTAGTAAAAGCACTACTAACATAATTGAAAAGGAAATGTCTGAAGCTTTTTAGTAAAAAATGCACCACAAATCAGTATCAGTGATATATTTCCAATAAGACAGAACATGCATTTCAAATGCAGGGGTGGACAATTTTCAAATTTTTTTTTTTTTTATAAAATTCAGGAGCCAGACTGTTATATCTAGTAGCCATCAGAATAAATAAAAGGATCCAGCGGAAATGTGCATCCGTGCAATTAACAGAAAGGACTGCAAAAAGTTAGAGGCACACAATATATTTTTTGGCACAATGGATGTCTAGCTCTGTTTCAAGTGCAATGAGTTAAAGTCCTCATGTGAACGTTGAACACTATAGAAACTGAGAATTTGTCATCATGATCTTCCAACATGCAAAAATCTAGAAAGTCCTGTAGGAATCCCACAGAGATCACTGGCTACAGGGGAGGAAATTACACTTGGTGATTTTTCCCTATCTTGGTCATTGGTCTGTTTGTTGGTCTGTCTGGTTATACATTCGGATGTCCCACTTAGCATTAAAATCCAGGTGTAACAATGAAACATTTATGGTTCTTTAAGTCAAAGACAACAATCATAACTTCTAGTATTTGGCACTTCAATATGACAATACTTACCAGTCTTTTCTGGTTTAACACTTGTTCTAGCAATGTAGGACGAGGGGGGCGATCCCCAACAGATCCAGTCCTTTGTTTTGTAAGAGACAATGGACATTCTGTATTATCCTAAATTAAATGTAAAACAGATTTGGACTGAACAATCTCATACAATGTTATGTGGAGAATATTTGAACACTATTTATGAAATAAAGTTTTGTTTATATGCAAGATGTGAGTATTCTCATATTAATATAAAGAAGGCCATACCTGGTGCAATGGAGAGTAATGACTAGATATGTGACAGATTTGGCCAAGCACATATGGACATCAAATGCATTATAAACTAACCAGGTTTACCATTCTGGCTGGTTTCAGTCTGCTTAGAACAGATGTTCATTTAAAATGATATATCATATTGGTTGACATTATTTGTGTATGGTCAGCTTAATAAAGGAGGGAGCATATTCAATTAGCCACGGAGAGCCTCCAATACAGTTGCAATGGCGCTCCATGGCAATGTCTCTTCGTGGATTTTTTTTCCTCTTCATAGGGGTGCGAGAAGAAATCACCGATATTGAGGTAGCATAGTACCTAAAAAAAAAACACGCAGCCACGAAGAACATTGCAGCTAATTGAATATGCCCCTAAAAGTCATCCCCATAAACTAGATTCACAGACTGCAAGAACAAGAAAGATTTCAAGATCCCACTAAATGTAAGATCGTCATTTATAAAAATATAACATGCAATAGCCCCTTATTCCAAAATGAGGGGCTCCCTGAGACATTAAATCAGGCCTGTCCAACCTGCGGCCCTCCAGATGTTGTGAAACTACAAGTCCCAGCATGCTCTTCCAGCTATCAATAGGTTGTCTACTGGCAAAGCATGCTGGGGCTTGTAGTTTCACAACACCTGGAGGGCCGCAGGTTGAGCAGACCAGCATTAAATGCTTCTGCTTATGTTGTCTAAATTGTTATCTACATTTTCATATTATCTAACTAAATCAGAGCTAAAAAAATTAATTAAAAATGTTTTGACAAAATGTTAAACTATTACTCACAAATATGTCCAATCTGCAGAATACAGCAAATGTTTTATACATAGCCAAGTAAGGCAGTTTGTTAAGTCTAAGAATCAATGGAGTAATGTATAACAAAATAAAGTGGAGCTGTTAAAAAGACAATATAATCATGTAGGTGCATCCCCAATAAATGAAACACCATGAACAGTTATTCAAGTTCATGAGAATTGTACTCATTCTCCCATGCTGTCTGTGATGATAAAATAATTTGACACTAAACTTCGTGATTACCATAAAAACTGATTGAAAAAAAACTTTTTTTTTTTTTTAAAGAAATTAAAAGTCAATGGCGCTAGCTGTGTTCTGCAATTAGACTCATCAGTGCTAACCCAAGATCTAGTTTAGAAGTAAAGGATAAAAGAACATGAAATAGTAAGAGAGTCACCTGATTGAGATGTTAACAGTATACATTTAACAGGACTTTTGACAAACACTCAACATTTAGCTATTGTTGAATGGTTGTCAAAAGCCCTTTACTGACCAACTGTGAGTGCTCTGCCACTCTCTAATGTTGTAAATAGAGGTTAGCCTCTTGTGTGCAACTACAAGTCCCAGCATGCCCTACCAGCCAGAAACTCTCAGAAATATGCTGTGCCAGCAGCTACATTGACCCTCTGTAGATGGGGCAGATGATAAAGAACTACAAGGCTCAGCAGATCCTTACAGTGCCTGGTTGGTAGTGCATGCTGGTCTCTGTAGTCCCACAGCAGCAGTAGGGGCAGGACAGGGGCCTCTGACCTCCAGCTTACTGGTGCATGTTATGGCCTGGTCACTCTTCTTCTTGTTCTTGTATTTGTCCTTGTACATCTTATTCCGGTGCTTCTTACACATCCAGGGCTTGCGCTGCTTGGCCACCTGGCTGGTGGTCTCCTGGCAGCCCTGGTAGGTGCAGGTCTTGGTCACCACGTTGTCATTGTCTCCCGAGTTGTCCTCGTCCTCCAGCTCCTCCGGGCTGGCGGTGCTGTCCCGGGGGTCGGAGGTGTCTAGCAGGTCGCTGTTCTCATCCTCGGGCTCCGGCTCAGCCGGCAGCATGGTGTAATACAGCACCCGGGTGTCGGCTTCCGACTGGTACTCATGGCCGCTGCCTCTGTCGCTCTGAGCCAGGTCTTCTTCCTCCTCATCCCGGGCCGCCGCCGGCTGCTGCTGCATGATGGGAGCCGGGGCCCCCGCACTGATCTCCGGGTCACACACAGCGATCTGCCGCGGTGTTTACTTCCGACTGCGGCTCTGTGCACTGCGCATGCGTGTACTCAGGTGCCCACCACGTGACCCGCCGCTCCAGGTTACTATTGGGCGGCACCGTGTGTGTGGATGTGATGTGTGACTGCTGCTGCTCATACTCATCATACTGCAGGGTGTGCAAGGGAGGCAGCCAGCAGCTGTCAGCAGGCCAGAGCTAGGCTACATGGTAATATACAGTTATACAATCACCAAGAATTCAGAACAACATTTCCATAATTGTCAGTATTTAAATATGATTTTCAGTGACACTTTGCTGATGGACAATTTATTTCCTGTAAAGCAGAGTCTATTGTTCAACCTGGGTACTTGGGGGCCAATGGCTTGTAACAGATTTTATATATATATATATATATATATATATATATATATATATATACATATCATACTTGCCAACTTTTCTTTGTTGGCTTCAGGGAGATGCTGGGGAAGGTAGGCGTGCAGGGGCCAGGCTTGATGAATCGCATCATTTTGGCCCCAAAATGATGCTATATTTGCGTCATTAAGCCCCGCCACTTATCTATTGCGGGGGCGAGAACCGGGAGGTTGCCCTGCTCTCCCGGGAGGTCTCTCAGAAATGCGGGAGTCTCCCGGACATTCCCTGAGAGTAGGCAACTATGTGTTAAAGAAAAGTAGCTAATGAATCTCTAGGCATCAGGGAGTATGCCAGACTCTTCAGGGAGTGAGGGAGATCACCCCTATTTCAGGGAGTCTCCCTGACATTCAGGGAGAGTTGGCAAGTATGATATATATATATATATATATATATATATATATATATATATATATATATATATATTTGTGAGCAGCACGATGGTGTAGTGGTTAGCACTTCTGCCTTACAGCACTGGGGTCATGAGTTAAATTCCTGACCATGGCCTTATCTGTGAGGAGTTTGTATGTTCTCCCCATGTATGCGTGGGTTTCCTCCGGGTGCTCCGGTTTCCCCCCACACTCCAAAAACATACTAGTAGGCTAATTGGCTGATAACAAATTGACCCTAGTCTGTCTGTCTCTGTCTGTGTATGTATGTGTTAAGGAATTTAGACTGTAAGCCCCAATGGGGCAGGGACTGATGTGAGTGAGTTCTCTGTACAGCGCTGCGGAATTAGTGGGCCTTACTAAATAAATGGTGATGATGATATATATGGTCTCAGAATGATGGTGGTGCATTTATATTTGTGGTCTTAACTACAAAGGTAAAAAAGTTTTTTTCTAGATACACTATTTCTAAACATAATTCCATGTTTGTGAATTCATTTTTGTAAGTCTAATTTTTATCCATGGTTAGATGCACTATCTACCAGAGTGTATTTAACATTGCCTGCAACTGTAGACTGTACTGATCAAGAATATTTTGATTTCATGCTCTGCTATTATATAATCTTTCTGACAGCAATGCATTTGAAATCTAGCGTGTAGGGGTTCCATGATTTGTAAATAGAAAAACTGTTAAACCCATGTGACCTGAAGCTTTTTTTTTTTTAAGCCATACAGTTTGACAGTGATCCAATCATGCTGACATCCAGCAGTTGGCACAGTGGTGTCAGATGGCTTGTATGCATAGTACATACAAGGTTGTTTTCTGGAGTACAGTACATATGTAACCAATAGTAAAAGGTATGCAGGAACTTACAGCATAGTCTCCCGAACCTATCATGTTATGTAAAAAGAAAAAGTTAAGAGATAAACTCAAAGTTGAATTTATCCTATAAAGGAAACTGCCCTAATTATAGTTTTCATCCTACTTCCTCTCCCAGGATGCCACCAAATCTCTCATCCACTCTCTGATTATCTCCCGCTTGGACTACTGCAACCTTCTCCTTATCGGCCTCCCCCTCTCTCATCTCGCTCCTCTTAGATCTGTACTCAACGCTGCTGCTAGGCTTATCTTCCTCTCTCGCCGTTCCACTTCTGTCTCCCCACTCTACCAAGCCCTTCACTGGCTCCCTTTCCCCTACAGATCCTTTTCAAGCTCATCACTCTGACTTACAAGGCCCTCACCAACTCCACCGCTCCCTACAACACCTCAAACCTTATCTCTATTCACACTCCATCCATCACTGCGATCGTCCAACAATTGTCGCCTCTCTTCCCCTCTGATTACCTCTTCTCACGCAGGTATCCAAGACTTCTCCTGCGCCGCTCCCCTCCATTGGAACAAGCTCCCTCGCTCTATCAGAACTTCCCCTAATCTGTCCTCTTTCAAACAAACATTAAAAACCCACCTTTTCTTAAAAAACTTCCAGTCACATGCCTAACCACCCACCGGTCGGCTACCTCTCCTTCTCATCCCTTCTCCCTCCCTCCTCGACTCCGTTTCACCCGTCTCTCCATCTCATCCTTGTGCCTAGGTCTTCCCCTCCCTTTAGATTGTATGCTCCTGTGAGCAGGGCTCTCCTACCTGTTTCCATCACTTTTAACTTCGCTCTCCAGCTACTCAGCTCACCTCCTCTCAGACCTTCTGCCCTCCGACTCCTCTCGCTTCTCTCTGCTCCTCTCAGTGGTTCTTAACCTGTCATCCACGTCCACCCTCTTGGGCTCAAGTTACCTGCCTGTACTGACTATCCCCCACCCTCTCTTTCTAGCTGTGCTTTGAGCTCCCAGAGTTATAGTGCTTACTGTTACTTGTACTGTGCTGTTTCACCTTGTACCGTGCCATTGTTTGTCCTTGTACGGCGCTACAGATACTTTGTGGCGCCCTATAAATAAAAAATAATAATAATACTGCACTCTAATTGTGTCTTTATCTTCTCTTTTGACGGTTCTACCTCTTCATTCTGTTTTCCTTACTTGTTTAGGATACGTATATGTTAACTAGAGAGACCTAGCTGTGTGGACCCCTGAAAATTTCCTTAAATTTGTGCAATATGTATAGATATTGCAATTATTCCAATTTGTAAATCAGGATTTTTAGTGCAACAATCTCCTTTAAAATAAGACTATTAAAGTCTTTCCAGCAGCATATTTTTTTGTAAAATGTATTTTGTCGAACTTGGGTGACTAATAAATAAGGAAAAAGAAGAATGAATTCATATATATCACTCAAATGTTAAACTACCTGTTTGAAATTATAATTACATAATATAATATGATATTTTAAAAATGTATAAGTATGTACACACTTATATGTCATTATAATAAATATATAGTTAAAAAAATAATATTGCTATTGTGACGAATATGTAGTATATCTAATGACTGATTGTTATTTTCTGTTGAATTCATGTATGATAATGTATATTGTATGTAACCTTGTAATGTAATCTCAATGTGTGCTTTGCTAGATGACATGAGTTCGAACCTATGCAAGTGTTAATAATCTTTTGAAACTGGCCAGGCCAGGGATAGATAAGGATCTTGGAGGAGTTTGAAACCCCAAAGTTGTGAACTATCTAGCCACTCAAGCAAAGCAGAAGTGAGAGATTCTCTGAGGCGCCCAAACATATATCTGAATGATAGATAGTTTACTTCGGAAAGCTCTGTGTCATTTTGGGAATCAATCTGACTTAATTGAAAATGCAATTCCTAAGGTGGGGGTGAAGAGCCTGTAAGAAGGGTTTAAAATCTTCTGCTTTAGAAATTATATTGTACATTTTCATGAGGGGGTCTATCAAGACTGAAATGTCTCATGTTTCTCAATTGTGTTCCCTCACACACCAGGGGGTTAATGTATGAATGTCCGATTTCTGCAAGTCGTCCGAAATCGGCGGCTTTGCAGGTAAATTTTAAAGCGGCGATGGCTTGTAAAGGCAAGTTTGCCTTTACAAGCCATCCCCCCTTTAAATTTTCACTGCAAAGTCGCCGATTTCCGGCGACTTGCAGAAATCGGACATTCATGCTTTTACCCCCAGGTCTGAACTAGTAAGTAGTGACTCTGATTTTATTTTCTATTTTATTTTCTGAAACTTATTTGTGCAACATATTGTATGTCTTGTTACTAATTTTTGTAACTAAACCTTAGAACCATTTTTCAGATTAAATAAATTTAATCTAGTGTGTTCTCCGTGATTCTTTGTGAACTTACGACGCCCAGGAAGACTCATGTTACATGTGTATATGATTTAAGTGTAAAACATTAATAAGTAGTTCTGATGAACGTAAGGACAACATAATAAATCCTTTGTGGTGGCAGAAAAGGTGTATTCTTTGCTAAGTGACCAAAGTGATGCCAGTCACGGCCAGCTGTTCAGTTTGCTTTATGTGGAACAGGCTGGGAGTTCATGACTGATATATATATATATATATATATATATATATATATATATATATATATATATATATATATGTATATAGACACACTCAGAGGGCAATCTAAATTTCACTTTTTCGCTGTCAGTGATTTATGCGCAAAACACACAATTCAATTCCTGTGTTTTTGCACTCATTTGCAAGTGAAAAGCATTAACCTTGCAACCATATTTTTCTGCAATAGAAATGTTCGTGAAAAGGTGCTAAATGCTTTCAAAAGAACTAGAAGTTCGGAAATGTTTTTACACATGATCAATTTGTATCAGAAAAGTTCAGAATATATATAACATCTATATCCCCCTTAATGTATAGCAATGAGATGTATATATGTGGCAGAGTAAGATGTGTATATGTGGCACAGGCTGGCAGAATGAAATGTGTATATGTGGCACAGGCTGGCAGAGTGAGATGTATATACTTGGCACAGGCTGCCAGAGATGTCTAAATGGTACAGGCTGGCAGAGTGAGATTTCTGAGGGGCACAGGCTGCTACATTGAGATGTATATATGTGGCACAGACTGGCAGAGTGAGATGTCTGAGTGGCACAGGCTGGCAGAGTGAGATGTGTATATGTGGCACAGGCTGCCAGAGTGAAATGTGTAAATGTGGCACAGGCTGGCAGAGTGAGATATCTGAGTGGCACAGGTTGGCAAAGTGAGATGTATATATTTGGCACAGGCTGACAGAGTGAGATGTGTATATGTGGCACAGGCTGACAGAGTGAGATGTGTATATGTGGCACAGGCTGGCAGAGTGAGATGTGTATGTTTCACGGAATGGCAGAGTGAGATGTATATATGTGGCACAGACTGCCAGAGATGTCTAAGTGGCACAGACTGGTAGAGTGAGATGTCTGAGTGGCACAGGCTGGCAGAGTCAGATGTGTATATGTGGCACAGGCTGGCAGAGTGAGATGTGTATATGTGGCACAGACGTGCAGAGTGTGATGTATATGTGGCATAGACAGGTTCAGTTTGGTGAATTTATGCAATAGAAAGATCTTGGCATATACAATATTAGATTTGTGTCAAGGGTACCTCTTTGTATGCAGGTCCTACACTAAACATCATTAAAATGCAGTTACAATCAGATACACGCAGCTCCCAAATATAGGGGCTTACAGTGTGTCATGGATCTTTTATCCACGCCAGTGTATCCTGGTCATTACATCCTTGCCAGTGTATCCTGGTCACTACATCCTCGCCAGTGTATCCTGGTTATACTATCCATGCCAGTGTATCCTGGTTATACTCTCCACGCTAGTGTATCCTGGTTATACTATCCACGCTAGTGTATCCTGGTTATACTATCCACGCTAGTGTATCCTGGTTATACTATCCACGCTAGTGTATCCTGTTATACTATCCACGCTAGTGTATCCTGTTATACTATCCACGCTAGTGTATCCTGGTTATACTATCCACGCTAGTGTATCCTGGTTATACTATCCACGCTAGTGTATCCTGGTTATACTATCCACGCTAGTGTATCCTGGTTATACTATCCATGCCAGTGTATCCTGGTTATACTCTCCACGCTAGTGTATCCTGTTATACTATCCACGCTAGTGTATCCTGTTATACTATCCACGCTAGTGTATCCTGGTTATACTATCCACGCTAGTGTATCCTGGTTATACTATCCACGCTAGTGTATCCTGGTTATACTATCCACGCTAGTGTATCCTGTTATACTATCCACGCTAGTGTATCCTGTTATACTATCCACGCTAGTGTATCCTGGTTATACTATCCACGCTAGTGTATCCTGTTATACTATCCACGCTAGTGTATCCTGTTATACTATCCACGCTAGTGTATCCTGTTATACTATCCATGCCAGTGTATCCTGGTTATACTCTCCACGCCAGTGTATCCTGGTTATACTATCCACGCTAGTGTATCCTGTTATACTATCCACGCTAGTGTATCCTGGTTATACTATCCACGCTAGTGTATCCTGGTTATACTATCCACGCTAGTGTATCCTGTTATACTATCCACGCTAGTGTATCCTGGTTATACTATCCACGCTAGTGTATCCTGGTTATACTATCCACGCTAGTGTATCCTGTTATACTATCCACGCCAGTGTATCCTGGTTATACTATCCATGCCAGTATATCCTGGTTATACTATCTATGCCAGTGTATCCTGGTTATACTCTCCACGCTAGTGTATCCTGTTATACTATCCACGCTAGTGTATCCTGTTATACTATCCACGCCAGTGTATCCTGGTTATACTATCCATGCCAGTATATCCTGGTTATACTATCCATGCCAGTGTATCCTGGTTATACTATCCACGCTAGTGTATCCTGGTTATACTATCCATGCCAGTGTATCCTGGTTATACTATCCACGCTAGTGTATCCTGGTTATACTATCCACGCTAGTGTATCCTGGTTATACTATCCACGCTAGTGTGTCGTGGTTATTCCATCTACATCAGTGTGTTTCAGGTTATTTGTAAACTTTTATTCCACATAATTTAAGCCTTTTTAATTTTACCTGCCAGTAACGTCCAATACCTGTTCGGAGGGACACGACCTGTGGGGGGATAGCAGCTAAGCCCATGCCTCTTTGCGGGGATCCCTGGTAAATACCTACCCCTTGTTAGACTCTGTGCCTCTGCTGCAGGTAGTATCTAATCTATCTAAATCCTGTGTGATTCCTAACATTTTGTAGGCAGGTGTCAGAGGTGGTTGCGAGTTGCGAGTTAGGTCTAAGGGAGGGAGTACTTTGAGATGAGATTTGAGATGTATGAAAGGGTAGTGTTGAGGGCTTTGTAAGGAAGGATGAGTAATTTGATATGGATTCTGGAGGACACAGGAAGTCCGTGTGGGGATTGGCAAAGTGGTGCTGCAGATCTGGAGCAGCATTATGTCTCGCTAAGTGCACAAGTGCAGAACTTTGTTGCATAATTGGTGCGGAGCAAACCAAAGATTGAAGTGCTCCAGAAACTTAGTGTTAAGTTGAAAAATTCACATGAAGTCAGCAGAACATTACCACAATGGTTCACACCGAATTTAATCGAAATCCACTTCTAAAGTTACTTATATACTTTGTGTCCACAAGACTACACAAAATATTCCCTAACACTGCTAACTTCTGCTGGAGACTTTGTGGCTGGCAGGGTGTTCTGCTCCACATATCGTGGGACTTTCCAACACTAACACCTATTCAGAAACAGCTACTTACACTCATATACCAGATCACCATAGTCCAAATACCAAACACAATTTCCTTCTTGCTCTCTGGCACAATAATGATTATTCTCAAATTGTTGTTATTATTGTACTTTTTTTTTACCAACATGTAAGGAACCGTATAATAGTTACATTTCTACAGCAGTAAGTAAAGAATTCACAGTGCATTCTGCTACCAGGGCCACAACAATGGTCGATACGGCCACCCAGCATTTGCCCTGGTGCTCTCTGCCCTTCCCCTGTCTGAGCCACCCTTTCTGCCCTTCCCCTGTCTGAGCCACCCTCTCTGCCCTTCCCCTGTCTGAGCCAGCCTCACTGTCCTTCCCCTGTCTGAGCCAGTCTCACTGCCCTTCCCCTGTCTGAGCCACCCTCTCTGCTTTTCCCCTGTCTGAGCCAGTCTCACTGCCCTTCCCCTGTCTGAGCCACCCTCTCTGCTTTTCCCCTGTCTGAGCCAGTTTCACTGCCCTTCCCCTGTCTGAGCCACCCTCTCTGCCCTTTCCCTGTCTGAGCCAGCCTCACTTCCCTTCCCCTGTCTGAGCCAGCCTCTCTGCCCTTCCCCTGTGTGAGCCACCCTCTCTGTCCTTCCCCAGTCTGAGCCAGGCTCTCAGCCCGTCCCATGTCTGAGCCAGCCTCTCTGCCCCTTATTAGCCAGCCTCTCTGCCCTTCCCCTGTCTGAGCCACCCTCTCTGCCCTTCCCCTATCTGAGCCAGCCTCTCTGCCCTTCCCCTGTCTGAGCCAGTCTCACTGCCCTTCCCCTGTCTGAGCCACCCTCTCTGCCCTTTCCCTGTCTGAGCCACCCTCTCTGCCCTTTCCCTGTCTGAGCCAGCCTCACTTCCCTTCCCCTGTCTGAGCCAGCCTCTCTGCCCTTCCCCTGTCTGAGCCACCCTCTCTGTCCTTCCCCAGTCTGAGCCAGGCTCTCAGCCCGTCCCATGTCTGAGCCAGCCTCTCTGCCCCTTATTAGCAAGCCTCTCTGCCCTTCCCCTGTCTGAGCCAGCCTCTCTGTCCTTCCCCTATCTGAGCCAGCCTCTCTGTCCTTCCCCTGTCAGAGCCACCCTTTCTGCTCTTCCCCTGTCTGAGCCAGCCTCTCTAGCCCTCCCCTGTCTGAGCCAGCCTCTCTGCCCTTCCCCTGTCTGAGCCAGTCTCTCTGCCCTTCCCCTGTCTGAGCCAGCCTCTCTAGTCCTCCCCTGTCTTAGCCAGCTTCTCTGCCCTTCCCCTGTCTGAGCCACCCTCTCTGCCCTTCCCCTATCTGAGCCAGCCTCTCTGTCCTTCCCCTGTCAGAGCCACCCTTTCTGCCCTTACTCCTGTCTGAGCGAGCCTCTCTAGCCTTCCCCTGTCTGAGCCAGCCTCTCTGCCCTTCCCCTGTCTGAGCCAGCCTCTCTGCCCTTCCCCTGTCTGAGCCAGCCTCTCTAGCCCTCCCCTGTCTTAGCCAGCCTCTCTGCCCTTCCCCTGTCTGAGCCACCCTCTCTGCCCTTCCCCTGTCTGAGCCAGTCTCACTGCCCTTCCCCTGTCTGAGCCACCCTCTCTGCCCTTTCCCTGTCTGAGCCAGCCTCACTTCTCTTCCCCTGTCTGAGCCAGCCTCTCTGCCCTTCCCCTGTCTGAGCCACCCTCTCTGTCCTTCCCCAGTCTGAGCCAGGCTCTCAGCCCGTCCAATGTCTGAGCCAGCCTCTCTGCCCTTCCCCTGTCTGAGCCAGCCTCTCTGCCCTTCCCCTGTCTGAGCCAGTCTCTCTGCCCTTCCCCTGTCTGAGCCAGCCTCTCTAGTCCTCCCCTGTCTTAGCCAGCCTCTCTGCCCTTCCCCTGTCTGAGCCACCCTCTCTGCCCTTCCCCTATCTGAGCCAGCCTCTCTGTCCTTCCCCTGTCAGAGCCACCCTTTCTGCCCTTACTCCTGTCTGAGCGAGCCTCTCTAGCCTTCCCCTGTCTGAGCCAGCCTCTCTGCCCTTCCCCTCTCTGAGCCAGCCTCTCTGCCCTTCCCCTGTCTGAGCCAGCCTCTCTAGACCTCCCCTGTCTTAGCCAGCCTCTCTGCCCTTCCCCTGTCTGAGCCAGCCTCTCTGCCCTTCCCCTGTCTGAGCCAGCCTCACTGCCCTTCCCCTGTCTGAGCCAGCCTCACTACCCTTCCCATGTCTGAGCCAGCCTCACTGCACTTCCCCATGTCTGAGCCAGCCTCACTGCACTTCCCCATGTCTGAGCCAGCCTCACTGCACTTCCCCTGTCTGAGCCAGCCTCACTGCCCTTCCTTTGTCTGAGCCAGCCTCTCTGCCCTTCCCCTGTCTGAGCCAGCCTCATTGCCCTTCCCCTGTCTGAGCCACCCTCTCTGCCCTTCCCCTGTCTGAGCCAGCCTCTCTGCCCTTCCCCTGTTTGAGCCAGCCTCTCTGCTCTTCCCCTGTCTGAGCCAGCCTCTCTGCCCTTCCCCTGTCTGAGCCACCCTCTCTGCCCTTCCCCTGTCTGAGCCACCCTCTCTGCCCTTCCCCTGTCTGAGCCAGCCTCTCTGCCCTTCTCCTGTTTGAGCCAGCCTCTCTGCCCATCCACTGTCTGGACCATTCTCTTCCCTACGCCATCTGCGCCATGCCTTTCAGCCCTTCTACTGTGTGCGCCAGTCTCTTTTCCCCTCACCTCTCCATGTCAGTCTTGCATCAAATCTGTTCAATTATATCCCCCATTCCTCTGTCTATGCCAGTCTCTCCCCCTCTGTCTAACCATGTGAGTCTTTGTGTGTCCATCTCTGTCTCTTTTTGCTGTGTGTCTGGCTCTTTTTGTGTTTGTGTGTCTCTGTGTCTACATTGTGGTGAAAAAGGCATATTGAATATTAAATGTGAATGTTGATAATTTAATTTTAGGGCTGTTTAGGGGAATTTAGGCCTATTTATTAAACAAAAAATACTTTCTAGGAGGTAAATAGTAACAATGTATTTTCCACACAGGGCTCCAGGATCCGGCCAAGCAGTATCTGAGCTTAAGACACCAGCAGCAGCATCAGGTAGTCAAAACTGCAAGAACAGGTAGGAGAGAGCAGCACAGGCTTGGAGAACTGTTTGTATATATAGAGGTCTAAGAGCTTCTGCTTGGTGGCAAAATATACTAACACCAAGATATGTAGATATGTAGGGAAGGGGGTAGGGTGTTTTCTCTCGCCCAGGGCACTAAAATGTTTAGTTATGCCTCTGTCTTGTGCACAGGCACTTCTTTGTGGTGTTGGCATATTTATTGTTATGTAGGTAGTGCTGTGCCTCACTGTTGGTTGTTTTCTGTTTCCACATGTACCATCCATTGGTGTCAAGTGGAGGGGGTTCCTGGACGGGACCTATAAGATGTTTTGAGGGCACACATATGGGATTCATATGTTTATATTTTTGATACATAGGCACTTATTTTTTTTTCTATTTATGTGAATGTTATAATTTCCTATTTATGTCAATGCTATGATTTTCCTTTTCATTTGTACTTATGCGAGTTGTATTTGCACTCCTATGTTTTGTTACTATGTTTGTTATTATATTTATTAGTATTCAGAATTTGTGGCGTCTTACAAATAAACAATGATGATTACGATGGATACCTGCCAGGTATTGTGGAAAAGATGGAGAAAGAAATGAATGTGTTGCAGTGATGAATGTTGGACTCTAGATGGCAGGCTCTTTTCATGTACAGTCCTTTGACTGTTCAATAAATTGCCCGAGATAATAAACGCAGTGTTCTGTCATTAAGTTATGCCTAGGTAATTCTAAATGATACATTCATCTTCTGATAATATACACATAATGTAATTCATTTCAGCTGCATGAAGCATTTACGCAAAATCAATAAGTATTACAAAGAATTGTTTTTTTATTAATGATGTTTCTAATGTAATTCTCAGCAGCAATATACTATACAGGGGATCAGAGATTTATATGCAGACAATAATACATTTTTCCAGCGTGTGTGGTCTGGCTTGGAAGCAGTCTTGTATCTCTCTCAAATTGAGGTTTGCCATATGTCTGTTCCAAAAATGTTATATTGCCATTTTAGTCACCACCAATGATGGCGAATTCTCTTTCAGTAATAGCACTATTCATTTTTGCACTGGCATTTCTTTATAAAAGTAAGTTTATTATGGCTTAATTTGTTTATATCTATATATGAACAGAACTTGTTGAGAGAAATTATGAATAAAACTATGTAATTTATAAAGCTAGAAATTAGCTGTGTTCTTGGGTACACATTTTACATGTCTTTTCTATTATCCAAGATAGCTTTAGAAATCAAATCTGTATAGAAACAGTGAGCATTTAAAACCCCCCGTATGCCTTATGCTTCAGTAATATCTCTAGTTCCTATTGATTTCATAGGTTTAATATTAGTCAGGAGCAGATTGTACAAGAACATATGACCTGTGGTATTCTTATCATGCCGGCCCAGGGGTTAATAAAGGAACTTTCTCAGGTAACATTCAGTTTACTTGGCAGGTTCATTACCAGTTGCTGATAAAGAGTGGAGTGTGACACAGTGGCCCAATAGGAAACTTCAAGCAGATAGCTAAGGGCTTCCTATTGGACGTTTGGGGTTACGCCCCCTGTGGCAGACATTTTTAGTTGGTTCACACTATTACATCCCAACTTTTGAAGTTGGATAATTGGGGCAACGTTCCTGTGCCAGTGCAAAAAGAGTGCCCTCAGCTCACGTGGAATGGCTACTCCGCATTGGGGATGTGACACATTCTACAGGCGCATTTCCAGTTCTTTAGAGTGCCGACCCGTCCCCAGCCACTCTTAAAACTCCCCTGCCGCGCACATTTGCCACCAGTTCACCACTGCTTTGCTATGCAGGGCAGCAGTGAATGGGACAAACTTACCTACTTTCCCACCACAAGACAAAGGTGTTCGCGGACAGGATGGCGGAACAGAGCCCTCAAATTAGGAACGTCCCACCAAAATTGTGACAGTTTAGCCAAATATGCCGGAGGCTGTAGCTCGAAAATGCAGCACCAGGAAAAACTGGAAGGGGGAGAGGCTTTCTGAGCAGTTGCACTGACCCATCAGAGCATGCCCTATGGGCCGATAGGTCAATCTGCCCTTGATATTGGCTCAGCCCACACAATGACTGCCTCCTTTGTGAATAGACCACAGGTTCACTTTAGACACAGAGACACTGCATTTGTAATCTTAATGTGTAGAGAGAGATACAAGCTTTCCCAGGTAATACAAACAACATCATCATCAACATTTATTTATATAGCTCCAGCAAATTCCATAGCGCTTTACAAATGGGAACAAACAGCAATAAAACAATACTGGGTAATACACACAGACAGAGAGGTAAGAGGGCCCTGCTCGCAAGCTTACACTCTATGAATCTATAACCAGTGTGTTTTTAATTTACATTTTCTTCTGAAAAAGTAACATATTTCCAATAACTGCTAACATCAGATATTTTGTAGCACAGCTTACAGGATATACATGTACTCAATTTGTGTTCAAATAGTAAATGTCCTTCTTTGACAGCACGTTATGAAATCCTTCCATAAACCCTAACCATCGGAATGTCTAACCAGTAGTTGCCATTTGCAGAAAATACAGGCACAAAACAATCATGAGTCTGCTTTAAACAAACCCGTGGATTACAGCGCAGAGTTAGCGTCAGCCAGGTTCCTACCAGAGAATGTAAGCTCATTAGCTGGCACCTTGTCAGAATACAGAGATTTCAAATAACAGGAGCTCACTTGGAAACTATTAGAAACACATCGTCCACCGGGGTCTGCCTCAGATGAATGGCTGGAAAATAGTGAGGCTAAGAGCAAAACCGAAGCACATGGAACCATCCGTGGGACTATTGCTGAGTCATCAAAGCCCCTGTACCTCAGCGGAGAGAGAAATCCTTGAAGTATGACATTATACAATTAGTGGGAATCTGGGAGATGGATGTTAAGAATTATACACAGAGAGGAAATTGCCCAAGAATTATTCTGGCCTTGTGGATTAGTTCACCACATATTTCTCAGCTATAGTAAACCAGGCAGAAAATTGAGTGCACTAGAGATGAATGGGGATAACAGCAGAACGCAAGCCAACAAACTTTATAGGGAAATTTATTTTCTAAATTGTAGATAGATTTATTTATTTCATGCAAAGAATAAAAATGCCTCTCTGCTCAGCAAATAAACGCAGGTGAGACTTGTTTATGCATTTATTTAATAAATCTACAGCACGGCTTCATCTTGATTTTATTACACTGGGATAGTACAACACGAAGATGGAATTTATAATGCAGAAGTCTGAATGAATATATTAGCAGAGATCCACACAGCATATGTTATCAAGTAATAATTTACAACCTTGGAACGTCTATATAGACAAGTGTGCAGCCCTCCATCCTTCTAGTTCAGACACACTCATTAATCTCTATTTGTACATAGATTATTTTGCACTAAAACTGTGAACATGTCCGTTGTCAATTAAAAGACTATACATTACTGAAATGTCTTGAGTAACCCCTTTCAGTGTACGTCAGGTATAGCAATAGGGGTAACAATGGTAGAAACTTGTTCCCTGATGGGCCAGTTGTGGCTCCTAGCAACATGGAGTTGGTGCTGTTTGTTTATTGCACTCTCCGGGCATTAAGGAAAGTAAGGCAAAAAAAAAGGAGTAAATGGTCTTCTGGACAAACCATGTTACAATACAAGAGGTGCAAATAAGTTTGTCATTTTGCACGTAAGTTAAATACTGGCTGTTTTTTCATGTAGCACTCAAATACTTGAAAGTTTTATTTTTACACTGAAATTTAGAGTTGATCTAGGACATGCCCAACCCCAAATATAAATCTGTCCCCACATTTTAAATTTACCTCCCCTCCAATGCAACATAGTTTTGCCCAGGTGCAAAGATACTCCTTTTTTATTGTTTGCTCACCTTAATGACTCAGGCCCTCCATGTACTGTAGAATCACCAGCCTGGCATATTTAGCAGTTATAAGAGGATCTCTTACTTGGAAGCTCACAAAGGCAAACAGATTAAAGGTTTATGTGTTGTGGTTGTTTTTGAAATAAACACGTGAGGGGGCACCACTATCTACTCCACTGTGTGTCCCTGTTTTCCCAGAACAGTACTGTTTTTGCCACTAGAAGTCATTAAGAAGAGAACTTCACAGTTTCTCAGCATCATATTTCTGCAACATTCTGATTTATGGACCTTGTGAAAGTGCTTATTTACCTAAAATTTAAGCTGATGATACATCAGGAATATCAGAAGTGGTAATAGACATCTAAAACTTTTTACTGTAAGGGAACTCAACATAAAAAATATGGAGCTCTAAGCTGGCATTCACATACAATGCGTACATTAAGCTTTGGCAGCAGCCTGTTAGTGACAATTTCCTGGAGTACCATCTATGGACCAGATGCTGTAAACTCCATTATTAGATGTAGGGAGACCTTAGCAGGTTATTAATGCCTCCTTATAGCTATGATGTTATTCAGTAAGATATTTAAGGTGCCCCTAAATACTATTTAGGCAAGGCTTTGGCGTTATTTAAAACTTAAGAGACCTTAAGGATAAGGATCTTATATGGAAAGATATATAACTATATCTAAATTAAGCTGAGTATACACTGAAGAATTGTTCAGACCGACGTGCTATCTCAAACGATTATACCTACGACTGAAGGTCCAATCAGTCTGATGATTCATGCATACACACTGACATGATTTACCTTCAGATCTATGCTCTTCATCTGGTCCTTTGTCTGGTCCTCTAGTCCGGAGAATGGCAGCACAATATTCATTCATTCACTACTGTCACATTGTCACACTGATTAAAACCGCCTTGTTATAGCTATCCACATGTCCTAACGAATTTCGTTAGCTTCTGTGACTCTGAAACAAAATATTCTGTCTCAGAACGAACAAATGAATTATTCCTTCTACAGCACTTTCTACATTTATTCACTCTGACATTCAGTGCCAACATCGGCTGAAAAGAACCCGACTATGTAAACTCTATGGAGATCGTCAGCATGAGTGCATACACACTACATGATCGTTAGCTGATTGATCGGAAAAAATTGAACGGTACGACCAACCAAATGAGGCGATAATCATCTATGTGGGCAGACTTTCGACCATCGTGTCACTACACACACTGACCCGACTTTTGAACGAGCGGTCGTATGTCGGCTGGTTGAGCTGATTATTGGACAAAAACCGTGTAGTGTGTACCCAGCTTAACTAAATAGCTCATTAATAGTTAATCTTTAATCTTTGTTATGCTAAACGCAAGTTAAAAAAGATAAAAAATTGACACCTAACCTAAGCCTCTATAGTTAGTCTCGTTTTTAGTAACTCAGTTTGATAAGGTCACCTTTTTTTCATCCGTAGGTGGACCTGTATCTGTAATGTGTCAGACGCCGTCCCGCACTCTTACCTGGTGCCGGGACGGACGTCTTCTCGATCCCCGCTCGTCCCGTTGCTAGGCAACGGGACGTCACTTCCGGCCACAGGAGTCCAGGCGCATGCGCCCGAACATCGCGTCTCATTGCTAGGCAACGGAGACGCTTGCCAGCAGTTCCTGTCGGCGGTCAGATCAGCTGACCGCCGAGCTCCACTCCACCAATGACAGGGGTGGCGCCTCTATTTAAACTAGACTCTGGCATCACTAGGGTGCCAGAGTATCTAGTCTCCTTACCTGTCTCTAGGCTCCCCTGTTATATATATATATATATATATCTCCTGCCCGCCTCCTCCGGATTGACCTTTGCCTGTTTTGACGATTCTTTGGATTCTCCCTGGTTCCTGTTCCTTATCCTGGTTCTGACTCTCGGTTTCCTGACTACCCTCCTGCCTCATCCTTCTGTACCTCGTTGCCTGCACGGATTTGACCTCGGACTGTTCACTACGTTGTTCACGTGACCTCGCTGGTGGCTACCTGGGAGAACCGCGACCGACACGTCTCAGCAGCTAAGCCCATAACTCCTTGCGGGGTTCCCTGGTGAAAACCTGGGGCGTGGATAGACTCCGCGCCTCCTTACGTAGCAGCACTAATACCAGCAGGTAAGGCCATCCAATTACTTTGCTTGTGACAGAATACTCTGGCCATGACCACGGATGGCCAAAATGAACCTTCAGCCCGGGACCTCTTACTGCATTTGGCCCAAAAGGTTGAACGACAGGACGCAGAGCAAGCTAGGCTTCTCCAGTGTATCCAGGGTATAGCTACCCGACTGGATTCCATGCAGATTTCGCTAGCTGCCTCCCAATCTGCTGTTGCTGCTCCCCCGCAAGCCATTTCTCCGGTCCTCGCTCCCTCTCCTGGGGCGTCCTCCTCGCTACGGCTGCCCACGCCAGAGAAATTCGATGGGGATCCTACTAGATGCAGAGGGTTTCTTAATCAGTGCTCCATACACTTTGAATGCAACGCAGGAGCCTTTTCTACTGAGCGTTCCAAGGTGGCCTTCATCATGTCACTGCTGTCTGGACAAGCCCTGGCCTGGGCTTCGCCACTGTGGGAACGAGATGATCCTCTTCTTCTAAATGTCTCCTCCTTCATCACATCCTTTCGCAAGATCTTCGATGAGCCAGGCTGAGCATCTTCAGCAGCCTCCAGCCTTCTCTCCTTACGACAAGGCTCTCTGACGGTGGGTCAATACGCGGTACAGTTCCGCACCCTCGCTTCTGAGCTTAACTGGAACGATGAGGCACTCACGGCAACCTTCTGGCAGGGTCTTACGGATCGTATCAAGGATGAATTGGTGTCCCGTGAGCTCCCAGCGGATCTGGACCCTCTCATATCCTTATGCAATAGGGTGGATCTCCGCTTTCGGGAACGCACTCAAGAAAGAGAGAGATCTTCCTCCAGACGTGTTTTCCCTCGCTTAGCCCCTCGGTTCCAGAACCCTACACCAGCTGTCTCTGATGAACCCATGCAAATTGGGCGCTCCCGGCTATCTCCTGAGGAGAGGGAGAAAAGGCTCAGGCAGAACCTCTGTCTCTATTGTGGAGAATCCGGACATCGGTTGCTGTCCTGTCCTAAACGGCCGGGAAACGCACCATCCTAGTCGGTGACAGGGAGGCCGTCCTAGGAGTAAGATTTTCCACTCCCTTCTCCACCTCCAATCCAGACTTCCTAATGACCATCACGTTGGACTCTCCTAGTGGCCCTTTTTTTACCTCTGCCTTTGTGGATTCCGGCGCTGCCGGAAATTTCATCTCCGCCACCTTGGCATCACAACTCCAAATTCCGATTCTGGACTTGCCTCAGCCGCTATTCCTAACTGCCGTGGATGGAAACCGTGTCTCCAATGGCTCCATCTCCAAGGTTACTGCATCAGTCCGGCTAACGGTAGGGGTTCTGCATTCTGAACTGATCGAATTTTTGGTTTTGCCCCAATCCATCAATTCAGTCATCCTAGGTCTGCCATGGCTTAGGTTACATGCACCCCAATTCGATTGGAGTTTAGCTCAGGTCAGTTCCTGGGGTCCCCAATGCCACAAAAAGTGTTTAAATTGGGTCAGACCCAAGAAGTTATGCATTTCCTCCACTACCCTCCTGGCGCACTCTCCTCATCTAGAGGTTCCCGCTCCTTATTTATCGTTTTCGGATGTGTTCTCCAAGGCAGCTTCTGAGCTTCTACCTCCTTACCGTCCCTGGGACTGTCCTATTGAGTTACTACCAGGGAGGCCCATTCCCAAGGGCAGAATCTACCCTCTTTCTCTTCCTGAGGATCAGGCCATGTCTCTGTATATCGCAGAGAACCTGCAACGTGGATTCATCAGAAGATCTACCTCTCCTGCGGGGGCGGGTTTTTTCTTTGTGAAAAAGAAGGACGGTACCTTACGTCCCTGTATCGATTATCGACAGCTTAATGCCATCACTGTCAAAAACAGATACCCGCTACCCCTCATTTCCGAACTGTTTGACCGAATTAGTGGTTCCAAGATCTTTTCTAAACTTGATTTACGGGGTGCTTACAATTTGATCCGGATACGCGAGGGCGACGAGTGGAAGACTGCCTTTTGTACTCGCGATGGACATTACGAGTACCTCGTCATGCCCTTTGGATTATGCAATGCTCCCGCTGTTTTCCAATCGTTTGTCAACGAAATCTTCAGGGACCTCCTCTATAACTCAGTAGTAGTTTACTTGGATGACATACTAATCTTTTCTTCTGATATCATTACTCATCGGTCTCACGTCTCAGAGGTCCTACTTCATTTACGGCAAAACAGACTCTTCTGTAAACTGGAGAAATGTAGCTTTGAAGTTCCTCAGATACCATTCTTGGGGTATATCGTCTCAGGTTCTGGTTTGAAGATGGACCCAGAGAAGGTTTCCGCTATCACCAATTGGCCTCAACCTCTGAGTTTGAAAGCTATTCAACGCTTCATTGGATTTTCTAACTATTATAGACAATTCATTAATCAATTCTCTACGTTGATTGCACCCATAACGACTCTCACTAGACGATCTGCTAACCCAAAGGTTTGGCCCCCGGAGGCCGTTTCTGCTTTCACCTCTCTGAAAGAGGCCTTTTTATCAGCTCCTGTTCTATCCCAACCGGATCAAGAGAGACCGTTTTTTCTAGAGGTGGATGCATCTGCTGTCGGAGTAGGAGCTGTCCTCTCACAAAGATCCCTCTCGGGGACTTTTCGGCCTTGTGGGTTCTTTTCTAAGAAATTCTCCTCTGCTGAACGCAACTATGGAATCGGCGATCAAGAATTACTGGCCATTAAACTTGCATTTGAGGAATGGCGTCACCTTCTTGAGGGGGCAAGACACCCGGTGACAGTCTTTACGGACCACAAAAATCTAACCTTTCTCCGAGAAGCACGCTGTCTAAATCCTCGCCAGGCTAGATGGTCTTCGTTCTTTGCCCGATTCGATTTTAAACTTACCTTTCGCTCTGGTGCTCAAAATTCTAGGGCAGATGCTCTTTCCCAGTCCTTCAATGAATCGGATGACGCTCCTGCTGCCGAACCTCCCCACATCCTGGAACCTTCCAGTATTGTCGCCCTAACCAGGGCCAAGACCCCTCCAGTTGGTCGCTCCTATCTGGAATCCCATCTTCGTTTAAAAGCCCTCCGCTGGGCTCATGCTACTAAGTTTGCTGGCCACGCCGGATTCAAGAAATCTTGTTCTCTCCTTTCCCGAAGCTACTGGTGGCCTACTCTTCGATTGGATCTCAAAGAGTTCATTAAGTCTTGTGTTACTTGTGCCCAAAACAAAATACCTAGAGTCCATCCCTCTGGGCTGCTCCTGCCTTTACCAGTACCTGATCGTCCCTGGACTAGTATTTCCATGGATTTTATTACCGATCTCCCGCCCAGTGAAGGGTTCAATACGATTTGGGTGATTGTCGATAGATTCTCGAAAATGGCCCATTTTGTCCCTCTTAAAGGGCTGCCTTCTGCCCCTAAACTGGCTCAAGTCTTTATTAAAGAGGTGTTCCGGCTCCATGGCTGTCCCCAAGAGATTATATCCGACCGTGGGGTACAATTCATATCTCGATTCTGGAGGGCATTCTGTAAGGATCTTGGAATTAACCTAAAGTTTTCCTCGGGTTATCACCCACAGACGAATGGCCAGACAGAACGGGTCAATCAGGACCTCGAGATGTTCATCCGCTGCTTCTCCTCAAGACGACTGGTATAATTTGCTCCCATGGGCAGAGTTCACACACAACAATCATATACATGACTCCACGGATTCCTCTCCCTTTTTTATTGTCTTTGGTGCCCATCCCATCCTCCCTGATTTCTCCCATTCCTCAGCACCTTCGGTTCCTGCAGCTCATTCTCTGGTTCGAGATCTGGCCCACATCTGGACATCTACTAAGGAAAATTTGTTAAAAGCAACTCAACGATATAAGCTAACGGCCGATCGTCACCGTAGAGTTGCTCCCATTATCCATATTGGTGACAAAGTTTGGCTCTCTACACGGAACCTTAGACTTCGGGTACCCTCGATGAAATTTGCTCCACGATTCATTGGGCCATTTCCAGTTACACAAGTCATAAATCCTGTAACTTACAAATTACTCCTTCCCCCCTCTCTGAGAATCCACAATTCCTTCCATGTCTCTCTACTAAAACCTTTGGTGCTCAACAGATTCTCCCGCAAGACCTCTCCTCCGCAACCTCTTGTTACCACCACCGGTGATGAGTATGAGATCAGCCACATTCTGGATACTCGTAGCACCCATGGACGTCCCCAGTACCTGGTTCACTGGAAGGGTTTCGGACCCGAGGAACGATCGTGGGTATTTAAGGAGGATCTTCATGCCTCTCGTCTCCTGGCCAAGTTCATCAAGAAACTATCCTCGAGGCCTGCACCTCTTCGATGGAGAGAGGGGGGGGGTACTGTCAGACGCCGTCCCGCACTCTTACCTGGTGCCGGGACGGACGTCTTCTCGATCCCCGCTCGTCCCGTTGCTAGGCAACGGGACGTCACTTCCGGCCACAGGAGTCCAGGCGCATGCGCCCGAACATCGCGTCTCGTTGCTAGGCAACGGAGACGCTTGCCAGCAGTTCCTGTCGGCGGTCAGATCAGCTGACCGCCGAGCTCCACTCCACCAATGACAGGGGTGACGCCTCTATTTAAACTAGACTCTGGCATCACTAGGGTGCCAGAGTATCTAGTCTCCTTACCTGTCTCTAGGCTCCCCTGTTATATATATATATATCTCCTGCCCGCCTCCTCCGGATTGACCTTTGCCTGTTTTGACGATTCTTTGGATTCTCCCTGGTTCCTGTTCCTTATCCTGGTTCTGACTCTCGGTTTCCTGACTACCCTCCTGCCTCATCCTTCTGTACCTCGTTGCCTGCACGGATTTGACCTCGGACTGTTCACTACGTTGTTCACGTGACCTCGCTGGTGGCTACCTGGGAGAACCGCGACCGACACGTCTCAGCAGCTAAGCCCATAACTCCTTGCGGGGTTCCCTGGTGAAAACCTGGGGCGTGGATAGACTCCGCACCTCCTTACGTAGCAGCGCTAATACCAGCAGGTAAGGCCATCCAATTAATTTGCTTGTGACATAATGCATGTATACACAAATTTATGCACACAGTGGTCAAAGTTGGCTGGTATATGGTGGTATACCACACTGCCACTTCTCCTACTACTTTGATTGTAAAACTATTGAATTCCGGTCACTTACATTTTCTATAAAGCCACTTCTGGGTTGCTCCGTCAAGCTCGCTGGTGGGGGGAGCAGGGGAAAAAAACAAACAAACAAAAAAAAATCATTCTCACATGACCGTGCATGGGGGCAGAGGCTGATCTGACACTGGGGCATGTAGTGCCCAACTCATGAAGAGCCACAAGGTGCCCCAAGCCTGGTGTGAAGATATATGTGTATGTGTATGTATATATATATATATATACACAAGTTAACCCGTGCATGATACTCATGCATTCTAGTCAAATCAAGCTACTTAAGGTCTTAAAAAGGTTCTTGTCATGCATTTGGGCCTAGCCCAGGCCTCCTCAGGGGAAGAGCGTTACTTCCCGACGCAAGCGCCCTTTTTTAACGTGGTTTTGTCCACGTCACCACCTCATCATTTTTCTCCATCACCTCATCCTTCATCTTCATCGCCACATCCTTCATCAAGCTACTTAAGGTGTTAAAAACTCCCCACTGTCACCCCCGGCAACCACCAACCACTCCCAACTGTCACTTCTCCTTCAAGAAATATATAGGTCAGTGTATAACTCTGCCCAGCAGGTGGCACTGCAGCTTGTTTTTTTTTCCCCACACACGCCACTAGGCATTTATATAGTAGATATATATATATATATATATATATATATATATATATATATATATATATATATATATATAATTTTACAATATAGATGTTTTTTCCACTCACAGTGACTTAGTATTACAAAGTTAGTATAGTGCTGTATACCTGGTGAAATAATTATACAGCAGAAATGTGTAACACTCAGTTGGCTAAAGCGCTACGGAATATGTTGGCGCTATATAAATGATGATGACTCTGTTTTTTGTTTCTTGAGATTTTCTCCATTTTGTTCTTCACAGATGCTCTACTATACTAAGTCTAGTAAAGAGTTGTCTGTGAAGAGTGTAGTAACTGGCGGCTAGAAACCTGCACTTTGCAAGCTGGGAGCGGATGTGTTTATCCTGTAACTGAAGATGTAACTGAACCGTTTATGTATTATAAGGTTATAAACTACAGGGCAGTGTAAAGAGGGAGGGGATCGTATTTATAACTTGGTGTTATTGTGACTTGTTAGATATGTGCCTGTTGGTGCTCACGTGTCCCAGTTATAGTAGCTGGGAACAAAGGAGTTTGCATGTAGGTCTACATATAATTAAACCTATATGCACTGCAGTTTTTTTTTTATCACATACATCATGCTGTGTAGACATTTTACCCGAGCCCTCGCTGCAGATTTAAATTTTTTTTTTTTTAATTTTGTATACTACACTGTGGTGCTAGATGTCCTGAAAGTCAGGAGTGCTTGGACATATGTGATGCTCTGGCGAATTGAGAGCCTAGTGATTTTGATGTTAGCCACGCTCCAATGGTGCATTTGCCATACCCCCAAATGCATGACCGCACCTCTGAAAAATTTTGCACCAGCAAATTTTGAGCCTAGTGATTTTGATGTTAGCCACGCCCCAATGGCGCATTTGCCACGCCCCAAAATGCATGTCAACGCCTATGAAAAATTTTGCGCCACCGTAGGATGGCGCAATTTTGTTTTGCATGCTTGACTATAAGGGGGGCCCCATGAATTTGTTGTACCGGGGCCCTGAATTCCTCTTGGCAGCCCTGTCTGCAATTCATCATTCTCCCCCCTGTAACCAAGTGCCTCTGGGAAGTTTATTGAATATTGCGTCAGCCATTTTTGGGTGGACAAACTGCAATCTACAGCCCCAGGCTGCAGAGTTGCACAGTAGAGGCCAGGACAGCAAAGATAGTTAGACACCTCAACAGGTTCCAAAAAACCTGCGGAAAATGGGCATTGTGGCCCCAATGTACCAGAAGGCTCCAGGAGATTCTTGGGGGAAAAGAGGGAGGAGCCAAGAACAGACTACTGAAGTCTATTGCTGGCTGCTGTGAGGTGTACTGTGTCAGTGCTGCCTCGGATAATGGTGATACTACCCACAAGGAGCCATTGAGTGTTGTTGCTGGACTGTTGCCCTTAGGGTTGTTTGCAGCTAATGTTCCAGCTTTAAAAGATTGACTTGCTAAATTAATATAACAACAATATATTTGTATTATAAACAACACATAAAAAATAAGTTATACATTACTAGATTTACATCAAGATTAAGACCATCAAAAAATTAATGCACAATATTAACTACCAATTTATAACATTAATACATTTATTAATGAAACCATGTAAAGTTGGTACTATTCAATATCTCCCTCTCTTAATTAGCAACGAACACTAATATTGTTCCATAAAATGTTCTTACTATCATGATCATCATCACCGTCTCTGTTTATTGTCCCACATTAAATTAGTAGGTTGGGAAAAAAAACATAACACGGAGAACGCTGAAATATTTTTTTTTTTTAAGACATCATTGTCTGTATTTAATGCAGGACGTGCAGGATCTTCATTCCTCTGCTTACGGGCAGTGAAAACAATCAGAAGGTCTCCTAGATCCTGCAAAGAATATTAACATATTTTGACGTGTTTCATCACTATGAGTGATTCATATGCTCAGTGTTTAAGTAAGACAGGTTACTTAGGGTAACTAATTTGCATTCAGCACATCTACTTACCAAAGTTTTTAACCTTTCTTACTTTGTAAAGTAAAGTGCCCTTAATTAACAAAGTTTAGATCATCTGGTTATGCATCACTAAGCAACAAGTATTAGATTAAATGTATATTATGTGAAGAGAATGGTAGACTGTCATTTAATCCTTGTGTGGATTTTCTGAGCTAAATGTATATTATAGTTTGTCTGGCTATAGTTTAAAGCTTATTTACTGTCCAGTTTTCTCTGCTCCATTTTCTATCATGTCTCACATGAGTCATCCCCACATCTAGTACCTGCCTATGTAGTGATGAATGGAGCCACTGTTGGAGATTATATAGATTGGGGCACAGACCAAAGAGACTCCAGTATTTGTGGCAGGACTGGATGATCTCACCAGCTAATATCAGGCATAGAGCTACTCATGGGCGCAGGGCAGATTTACGAAAGGATATATTGATTTTGTGTCTATATTTATTTATGGATGCAGAAATGCTGTTGGTGATCGATACATAAGTAAAAATGTGAGTTGAGAGAATTCTGTCTCTATTGATGTGGTATTTGCTACCTGACTTCTTAACCAGTTCCCCATCTCATTTTATTAATTTTCTCTGTATATAATCCAAGTTTATGGTCTGGGCTTCAGCTGTGTAGAGCAACAAATAGATTGTAGGGGTTCAACTCTGATTTTGGGAAGACCAGTAAGGAGGGAATTGCAATAGTAGATGCGGGAAATGATGAATGCATGAACTAAGGTTTTTGCAGTGTCTTGTGTCAGATATGTGCGTATTCTGGAAATGTTCTTTAGATGTATGTAACATGATTTAGATATAGTGTTGATGTGGGGATGGTTGTTAGTTAAGGATTACACCTAGGCAGCAGTGTTCCCTCTAAGCTGAGCAATCTGGAAATGATAGAGTTAAACCTGTGTCTTACTAGGAAACATCCTGCAGATTGTGAATGCAAACCTTTCAGGTGGAGCCCTCATTAGAGTGACCTTTTAACTCTTTCCTTTCCAGATTGCTCAATTAAGAGGGATCACTGCTAGGCAGCGAGCTTGCCGGGTGGGATTTATGGTCATGTTATCAACAGAAATAGAAATGTCAGGAAGGAAGCTTCTGTTTTTGGATGGGAATATTAATTCAGTTTTTGAAAGATTGAATTTGAGTTGGAGAGAGGACATCCAAGATCCAAGAAAGACAGTCAGTAACGCGAGACAACACAGATGGTGAAAGATCAGGAGAGGATAGATAGATTTGTGTATCATCCGCATAGAGAGGATACGGAAATCCAAAGGAGCTTATTAGTTTTCCAAGAGAAGTGGTGTAGATAGAGAATAGCAGAGGACCTAGGACTGAGCCTTGTGGTACTCCAACTGATAAAGGAAGCAGAGCAGAGGTGGATCCAGAGAAATTAACACTGAATGAGTGATTAGATAGTAAGATGAGAACCATGATAGGACAGTGCCTTCAAGACATAGGGATTGCAGCGTTTATACTCTATATAAGGAGAGAGTGGTCAGCTGTGTCAAATGCAGCAGAGAGATCCATGAGAATTAGTAATGGCCTTCAGTTTTTGCTATAATCAAATCATTGACAACCTTGGTCAGCGCAGTCTCTGTGGAGTGTTGTGAGTGAATGCCTGACTGAAGAGGATCCAATAGGTAGTTTGCTGTAAGATCAGGTAACTATGAAAATACAATCAGACTGATACCAAAATCACTGCCTATGGTATCAACACTAATAACAATTTTGGGTACACAAACTACTGCTCCTATCGTATCCTATCCTATATAGCAGATAAACTTAAATTTGTTTTGATAGTGAAAGACGCATTCAATATTAGGTTTTGATTTAAATAAGAACCCCTCTATAATACAGCAAGTATATATTCCTCCTCGTGCCTGCATTAAAATAAAAATGTCATGCTAAATTACGCGCATAAGACCATATAATATACACCAGAGCAATGGAGAAAGCATTATCAGCTTTAAAGATGAATCTGCGGTTAGCCAGCCAGAAGCATCTAGCTAGTGTTGGTGAACATCATTATCATTAATGTGTATTTGCACCATCCTTCAGGCTGATACAGCCACTGACTGGTGTGTCTGCACCTCCACAAGTGTCCATCTCAATGGCAATTATGTGAATATGCCCTTACTGTGCTCAGACTGCATAAAAAATAGATGCCGATGGCTAGTGACCACAGACACCAAATATCAAGAATAGTACACTATGCTTGATATTTAGTACACTATACACCAATAAGTTAATTGTATACTCAGAAAGTAAAATAAGTACAATGATTAAAAGGCAGAACTGGTCTGACAATTGAAGTTGTTCTGGAATGATGACCAACTTTGCTTCCATGTAGTCTGCAACTTGAATGCTTAATGTTCATGATGCAGGAATACCAAAGTAACAGATATGTATAAAAGAGTTCAGGTATACAGTTCCCAGTGAACTCAGGGATATGTTCCAAACATAGGCCTAGCAAGCATGCTGTGGAGGTGGAATTTAAAACCGCAAAAAGTACACATAATAATAATTTTAATTACTACTCAATACTCTGTATGCAAGATAAGTCTTTCTAAAGTTCAGGTGAATATAAGAATAATGTTCACAAGGTTCCACAGTAATGAAGCAGTATAAAGTGTTCCTGAAATATACAAGTAGTGCATCGGAATCTTCAGCTGGAATGCGGTATTTAAACGTAGCTGCTTCTGTAGGATAAAGCTAGATGCAGATATCAATAATCAAAGTAATAGCCGGATCTGGTCCACAATAAGATCTCACGGAATCGATTACACAGAATGGAGGTCACAGTGTATGCAAGCTGGGAATGCCAGACAGTGGTCAAGAGGTATGGTCAAATGAGTAGCAAAATCAAAGATGCAGGTGATGGGCAGATGCAAATGTAACAAGAGTATGCTGGACACTGGTCAGAGGCAACTCTATAATCTGGTAATGGCACGTATGTACTTGCCAGATATTATAGCGGCAAGTATGTGCCAGACACCTATATGACCTCACTGCTCATCAGGAAACCACCTCCATGTTCCATTATTCGAATACTGCAGTACGAATCCCAAATCTGACTTCACCTGTTCCTTCTCTGTCTTAGTAAAAAAAAACAGTCCAGCAATTTTTCATGAGTTTTAATTCTTTGCAAGTTTTTCATATAATGCTTTTCTCACTATATAAGGGACTCGAGGTTAATGGGCTCCAGCAAAGGCCATAGGTTTGTGATACTTGTGGGTATATTTACTAAACTGCAGGTTTGAAAAAGTGGAGATGTTGCCTACAGCAACCAATCAGATTCTAGTTAGCATTTATTTAGTACATTCTACAAAATGACTGCTAGAATCTGATTGGTTGCTATAGGCAACATCTCCCCTTTTTCAAACCCGCAGTTTAGTAAATCTAGCCCTTGGATGCACATGCACAATCATGGAAATCAGAGAAGGAATAACAACAGATATGGAAATATACTGATATAAAGTGAAATAGCCTTTACTTAATTTAGTAGGTTTCTAAACAGGTACAAGCCTCTAAAGAGTCTGTTCAGGAAATCCCAGAAAATGCAAGTTCCAAAGACCTTTCTTTAACAAGGTGAGAGCTACCAGGACAAACAGATGTAGTCCACTGGAGAGATTTTCCAAGCATTTCCCTTGAGATCAGTTATTTGTACCTTAATCAGACCGAATACTTAATAGCATAATATGTGATCACCATATACAATGGCATGGCGGCAATAGATGGTGGCATACAATAGATGGCGGCAGAAAGCTGTGTTTATTTCATTCAAGGTGACAGTCCGTCTCAAATAAGTTTTGGTCCAATCATAAATTTGGTATAGTCACTTTGTCTTAAAATGCAGAGTGCAAGTTTTCTCGTGTTTTCATGACGTTTCTTCAGGAATTTTCCAACACTGACAATGTTTAAGGAGAAAGGATGCAGCATGTAACCAGGACTGCATATGATGTGTATGTGTTTGCATATGTATGGTAACAAAAACATCGGAATATTGTTTTTGGGCAGGTGTGTTTGTCCCAGTTTCTTACCTACATGTTTTAAAACCCCAGGAAAATGTACGTCTGTATTTAAACGACTTGCTAAGTGCTTTTGGACTTTGGTAAACACTGGTAAAGGGTCCCTGGGGTGATGGATGGGGAGTGAGGACGGGTTCCATCCATCAGGCTCATTTCAAATATTTTGGGTACTTGCACCTGTAGAAGGATGTTAAAAAGCAGTCAGGCTAGACATTCTCACTGCTCTGCCTGGGGGAAGGGACCGCAGAGTCTCTATAAGAGGAAACTTGATATTGGTTGAGAGTAAACTATACGTGCTGGAACTTCTAATTTTTTCTTTTATAGTTTAACAGTCAGGAACGACTTGTGTTTAGTGCTGGACAGGCAAGGTGTTTATTTTGAAGTTTTTTCTTTAATTAATTTTCTGCTTAATGAAACAGGCTGGGCCTGAGTCATTAAGGAGAGTAAAGCATAAAAAAGGAGTAACTTTGCACCTGGGCAAAACCAAGTTGCATTGGAGTGGGAGCTAAATTTAAAATGTGGGGACAGATTTATAGTTGGGGTAGGGCATGTCCTAGATCAACTTTAAATTTCAGTGTAAAAATAAAGCTATCAAGTACTTATGTGCTAGATGGAAAAGCAGCCAGTATTTAACTTATGTGCAAAATAATAAACTAATTTGCACCCCTTGCATTGTAATATGGTTTGTACCAGAGAACATTTACTCCTTTTTTCTGTCTTACTTTCCTTAATGACTCAGGCCCGCTGAGTGTAGTTGTAACAAAACCTTGGACCTGTGTGATTTCTTGGCTGCTGTATATCACCATCTACCCCAGGAGATGGCACCTGTTCCCCTAACCTGTGTTACCAGCCGCTGGGCTAGGGTCCCAGGCTAATGTGACACTACAAATGGGGTCCCAGTGTTGTAAGACAGAAGCCGAGGTGTCAATATATAAAGTACAGTATAGAATAGTCTCCTCCATGATAGACGGTTCCCTATGAAAAATATAAACTGTTTTGTTTCTTGCACAACAAAGAAGTTGATACCTAGGGTGAGGAAAACAGCTTTATTCAAGACTGGTTTAAACAAGTAGAAGACATATTATATATCTTATGGAGGTATAGAGATAGACCATTCTATATACAAATTCTCTCTTTGTATATGACAATTCATTACGTCATTATATTGTGCACAAATAGAGTAATACGATTTTAGCATGTACCACTAACATCTCTACACTATTGTTAGGCATAAGTATACACACTTGTATGCCTGATGTTCGCCTGGCCCAAATATCCACAGCAAATTTTCAGAGCTATGTCACAATGACACATGGGGTCCCAGGATAACGTCAAACAGGGGGTCCCAGAACAATGATACATAGGGTCATGGAACAATAATACACTGACACATGAGGTCCCAGAACAATGGCACACCGATACATGATATTCTAGGACAATGACACACTGACAAACGGGCTCCCAGGCTAATGTCACTCTTACAAACAGAGTACCAGAACAATGGGGTCCCAGCACAATGGCACACTGACACATGGGGTCCCAGGACAATGTCACACAGGGGCTCCCAGAGCAATTACACATGGGGTCCTGGGACAATATTACATTGACACATGGGGTCCCAGGCTAATGTCACACTGACAAATGGGGTCTCAGGCTAATATCACACTGACAAATAGAGTACTAGAACCAGCGGTGGAAGTACCATTGGTGTAGCAGGTCCGTTGCACCAGGGCCTGTGGAGAAAATGGGGCCCACTGCATGGAAGCTCACTAGTTCCACCTCTGACCAGAACAATGGGGTTCCAGCACAATGACAGACTGACACATGGGGTCCCAGAACAATGTCACACTGACACATGGGGTCCAAGAATATGATACATGGGGCCCCAGAACAATGTCACACTGACACATGGGGTCCCAGAACAATGTCACACTGACACATGGGGTCCAAGAATATGATACATGGGGCCCCAGAACAATGTCACACTGACACATGGGGTCCCAGAACAATGTCACACTGACACATGGGGTCCCAGAACAATGTCACACTGACACATGGGGTCACAGGACCATACTAAAAAAAAGTTTGAGCACCCCTAACATACACAATACAGATTTAAGACACAGATTAAAATCACAGTTGCACTGTGGAGCCCTGTGAGACATCAGCCTCAGGCTGGTGTCAAACAAGGACATTTGCCAGGGAAAAATACTCTAAAATATTGTTTCATGCTGTCAGGGAAAACACTGCCTGAAAAGCTCTACCTAGTATCTGAGCAGCGTTTGAGCAGCAGTTTAATTTACTATGACGTGTTCATGAGAATTAGTATAGTCTATGAAGCATCGTTTGCTTCAGCGATTTTCTTGATGGTTTAATGATTTAACATGCTGCTTGCAGAGATTCAAAGCTGTCAGAGCTCTGTTCCCTCAATGTAGTATGTTGTGCTTTACATATTACAGCATACTACACGGGTACTGATGTCCATGTTATGGATGTCAGATTCATTTCTTTTTTTCTCATACGATTATGACACACTAATGGTTCAGTCTGGTAGAAAATTGCATGTGTATCTATCTATCTATCTATCTATCTATCTATCTAACTATCTATCTATCTCTACATTGCTTATAGCACCATAAAACAATGATGGCTTCTCCAGCAGCTAGTCTCAGATGCAGCTGTATGTATGTCGATCTTTACCAGTGGCGGCTCAAGGCATGATCGAGAAGTGCAGCCACGTGGGGCACTAAGCCCTAGAGGATGCCCAGGGCGATGCACAGATATTTAGCTAAGGGCAGCTCAAGGTACAGTATGACCCAGCGGTCAGACAGTGACTCGCTCTGCCTTCTGTATATGCGGGTGCCATGCGATCTGCCGCCTTCCTTCTCACCGACTGGCGTTGTCAGTGTGGAGCCAGGCAGAAAGGGCCAATAAAAGAAAGTGTGATGAAGGTGGAAGCAGTGGGATTGATATATATATATATATAGTGCTTTTTTCCTAAGAAAAAAGGTGCCAGAACTTGTTAATCTTTTAGTAAAAAAATTATTTACCTTTCACACGTAGTCACTCACTGTGCACACACCCACACACGTCAGTTGTGTAACGAAACATAACGGTCGCCGGCCACAGTAAGCACTCAGCACACTACCACACGACCAATCACAAGCTGAGCAGCGCCACAAGCCGAGCAGTGCCAACACAACCAGCACGGACGAAATACGCTTGCATCGACACACAAGCAGCCCGCATGCACCGTTTTAATGATTATTCCGCCGACCTGCTACGCTCGACAGGGCGATTCAAGTCCACGTGGACCAAACATCAAATGTTCAAAAGTTACTTTTAAAACTTGGAAAATCCGTAGAAAAAAGGTGCTGGAACTCATTTCCGGTGCCTTCTATGACACAAAAAAGCAATGTATGTGTATATATATATATATATATATATATATATATATATATATATATATATATATATATATATATATATATCTACTATATAAATGCCTAGTGGCGGGTGTGGAAAAAAAACATACAAGCTGCAGCGCCACCTGCTGGGCAGAGTTATACACTGATCTATATATTTCTTGAAGGAGAAGTGACAGTTGGGAGTGGTTGGTGGTTGCCGGGGGTGACAGTGGGGAGTTTTTAACACCTCAAGTAGCTTGATGAAGGATGTGGCGATGAAGATGAAGGATGAGGTGATGGAGAAAAATGATGAGGTGGTGACATGTGGACAAAACCACGTTAAAAAAGGGCGCTTGCGTCGGGAAGTAACGCTCTTCCCCTGAGGAGGCCTGGGCTAGGCCCAAATGCATGACAAGAACCTTTTTAAGACCTTAAGTAGCTTGATTTGACTAGAATGCATGAGTATCATGCACGGGTTAACTTGTGTGTATATATATATATATATATATATATATATATATATTACACTGTATTATTTCAATTATATACTTGATAGACTGTGATATTTCATTGTTTCTGTTTTGTGCAATATTTGCATTAGTTGCTTTTTTTCCAGTTAATAATAAAAGTATAATTTATAAACTAGACATGGGGCCAGATCTTTACTTTCCTGTCCCTGTTCTTTAACTTTCACATTCCAATCATGTTTAACTTGCCTCCCTGCTTGATGAATATGTCTGTCACACTCCGTGTTGAATTGCACATGCATGGTATATACAGCCCAGACCTTTATAGTGTACATTAATTTTAACTATGTGAACTATTTTTGGCACGTGCCGAGTAAAAATTTCTGAGAAACCACAATTTTTTTGCTATATATATATATTTCTTTACTCTTGACATGATCGCTTTAGACAGAATACATAACTTTAGACAGATAGAATAAAAAATCAGTTCAACTCAGGTACAAATGGAAAACTGAAATATATTTACTCTGACTGTGAATGTGTTCACAGGACTGAGGCCTAATCTGATGCTGATTTATACCAAAATATCAGGCCATCTGAGGTACAACATTTCCCCAACTACATAAATGTGAATAGATTACAACAATCTAACTTATTTTATGTGAATTTATGTATGTATTGTACATTTTATCTACTGATTCCATTGCACCAATACATTGAACTGGTTGATCTATATTATACTTGCCAATTCTCCCGGAATGTCCGGGAGACTCCCGCACTTTGCGAGAGTCTCACGGACTCCCGGGAGAGTGTGGCAATCTCCCGGATCTGCCCACTTCACTAGGAAGTGCCCACTTCCTAGTGAAGTGGGCGGAATTAGGTCCCAAACGCTGCGATTCCCGGTGAATCGCGGCATTTGGCCCCGCCCCCGCTGTCAAATGACGGGTTTGCATCATTACGTCACGGGGCGGGTCCAAAATGACGCGCATTTTGGACCCCCCCCTGATCACGCCCACCTCCCACGGCAGGCTCCCGGAAACTTACTTATTAAAGTTGGTAAGTATGATCTATATACCACAGCCCTGGTTCATTAAGGAAAGGAAAGCAAAAAAATGAGTAACTTTGAACCTTGGCAAAACCGTGTTACAATGCAAGGGCCGCAAATGAGTTTATTATTTTGCACATAAGAAAAATACTTGTTTTTTTCATGTTGGATGCAAATACTTGACAGCTTTATTTTTACACTGACATTAAAAGTTGATCTAGGACATACACAACTTACCCCCCTCCGATACAACATGTTTTCCCCAAGGTTCAAAATTATTCATTTTTTTTTGCCTTACTTTCCTTAATGAATCAGGCCCCACATGTTTTAATAGTAGTAGGTGATTTAATCTTTTCCATTCCCATTATAAAATGCTGCTCGGTTTATCTCAAAATATACTACAGTTCTTTTTTTGTTTAAAAAGTGTGACTTTTCCTTTTAGAGATCCTGTATCAGTTCCCTTAAATGAATACAGTTTTCTGCAAAGATTATCTTTATGTCCTTAAGGCAAATAATGTATCCAGTGTGTGTATCTCATGTATAATCAATATTGATGGACCTTCTGTTAAGTCAGCTTCTTTACATACAGTATATTCCAACAGTTGCCAATCAGTATTTACTTTGGCAGTAATACTGTGAATGTAGCAAGAGAACTGTGGTATGACTATCATATTTGACTAAAAATCATCAGTCCATTTGCATCCATTTTAAAAGAAAATGCCAAATTAAGCCCTAGTGTTTTGTCATATAGAAGAGCTTCTGTTGATGCTTATGGGCACAACACAATTATCAGCTGCAGTCTGTTTTTTGTAAGTCTTGTGACTGTAAGATACTGTGGATAAGATACTAGAATAATCTGTAAATATACTTAGCTGCAAAGCTGTAATGCCTGTAAATGCAGTATGTTACAAAAAAAAAATCTATTTAGAATTAGGATAGCTTCTTAGTTAGATTGATCCCCAAAAAGACTTACAATTTACCATATCAGCCACAGGATATATAAACATGTTTCAAAGGAAGGGCATTCAAAAGGGCAGTGTATATGCTAACGAGGAGGAGAACATTTTCCCTGGATGTTAATCATAGTTCAAAATCGTTCATCTTTCATAACTTTACTCGGGCATATCACAGAGACATAACTCCCCCTTCAATAAACTGATCGTAACTCCCGCACAGTTACATATGAAATATGATATTAATATGATATTAAATATGATATTATTATGACATCATCAAGTCTCATTCAGGAAGATATGCAATTATTTTAGGTTCTCCATACATCAGGTTTTTGTAATACACACATCTTATGCATTTTTTTTGTCCCTGAACTTAAATTGCCACCAAGATTTCACAAATCATGAACTTTGGCCATTCCTTTCTCTCAGCAGACACAGCCAAGATGTCTCCCACCAGGCGGTCTGATGTAAGAAGGATCTCGGTTGAATAAAATTAATTCCTTTTTTACTGGCCACAGTGAATATTAGAATTTACACAAAATAAATACTTCAGATATTTAAATCTATGATTATGATTCAACTGTGACAAAACATATTTTATTTTAGTTATGTCATGGGTTAGTTCTCTTAACTATAATTCCTCATTTATTACTACAGTCATAATAAGCATATTTTCTTTTAACAATTTTTATTAGCTCCTATGAAATTTAGATAGACGTGAATTAATTAATGGCGATTAGATTTGGGATTTAAACTCCAAATTACAATAAATTATAATCTGTTTGTCTGTATCATTGATGGGAACTAAATAGCTGGTTAAGTATTGTACTCGATTGTTTTACATTGCCAGTCATAGCCGGATTAAGGGGGGGGCAAAGGGGGCACGTGCCCCGGGCCCCCCTCTCTCCGAGGGCCCCCCGGCGCCGCGCGCATAACTTGTACTGATTTTTTTAAAAAAATTTGTAACTCTTTTTTTTTTATTAACGGCGCCAGCGGCGGCGGTGGTGGCGCCGGCGGGAGGGGGGGGGGTTCGGGGCTCCCTTCGTTGGTGGGGGGAGCCGGGTAGTAGAAAAAAAAAAAAAGATACACTACTCACCTCACCGCGGCGCTGGTGTCCCTCCTCCTCCCTCCTCTCTGCACTGTTGATACTGAATGACAGGCATGACGTCATCAAGTCACGCCTGTCCTTCAGTGAGGAACAGCGCGGAGAGGACCAGGAAAGAAAAAAGAAGACAGAAGAAAGGAGAAGAATGAAGCTAACAGAAAGGTATGTAAAAAAAAAAAAGGGAATAACGCAGAAAGGCACTATGGAGGAAATAGGAAAGAAGAGAGGCACAGTATGGAGGAAATAGGAAAGAAGAGAGGCACAGTATGGAGGTAAAAGGACAGAAGAGAGGCACAGTATGGAGGAAATAGGAAAGAAGAGAGGCACAGTATGGAGGAAATAGGAAAGAAGAGAGGCACAGTATGGAGGTAAAAGGAAAGAAGAGAGGCACAGTATGGAGGAAATAGGAAAGAAGAGAGGCACAGTATGGAGGAAATAGGAAAGAAGAGAGGCACAGTATGGAGGAAATAGGAAAGAAGAGAGGCACAGTATGGAGGTAAAAGGAAAGAAGAGAGGCACAGTATGGAGGAAATAGGAAAGAAGAGAGGCACAGTATGGAGGTAAAAGGACAGAAGAGAGGCACAGTATGGAGGAAATAGGAAAGAAGAGAGGCACAGTATGGAGGAAATAGGAAAGAAGAGAGGCACAGTATGGAGGTAAAAGGAAAGAAGAGAGGCACAGTATGGAGGAAAAAGGAAAGAAGAGAGGCACAGTATGGAGGAAAAAGGAAATAAGAGAGGGACAGTATGGAGGAAAAAGGAAAGAAGAGAGGCACAGTATGGAGGTAAAAGGAAAGAAGAGAGGCACAGTATGAAGGTAAAAGGAAAGAAGAGAGGCACAGTATGGAGGAAAAAGAAAAGAAGAGAGGCACAGTATGGAGGTAAAAGGAAAGAAGAGAGGCACAGTATGGAGGTAAAAGGAAAGAAGAGAGGCACAGTATGGAGGTAAAAGGAAAGAAGAGAGGCACAGTATGGAGGAAAAAGAAAAGAAGAGAGGCACAGTATGGAGGTAAAAGGAAAGAAGAGAGGCACAGTATGGAGGTAAAAGGGGGAGAAGAGAGGCACAGTATGGAGGTAAAAGGAAAGAAGAGAGGCACAGTATGGAGGTAAAAGGAAAGAAGAGAGGCACAGTATGGAGGTAAAAGGAAAGAAGAGAGGCACAGTATGGAGGAAAAAGGGAAAGAAGAGAGGCACAGTATGGAGGTAAAAGGGGGAGAAGAGAGGCACAGTATGGAGGTAAAAGGGGGAGAAGAGAGGCACAGTATGGAGGTAAAAGGGAGAGAAGAGAGGCACAGTATGGAGGTAAAAGGGGGAGAAGAGAGGCACAGTATGGAGGTAAAAGGGGGAGTTGAGAGGCACAGTATGGAGGTAAAAGGGGGAGAAGAGAGGCACAGTATGGAGGTAAAAGGGGGAGAAGAGAGGCACAGTATGGAGGTAAAAAGGGGAGAAGAGGCACAGTATGGAGGAAAAAGGGGGAGAAGAGAGGCACAGTATGGAGGAAAAAGGGGGAGAAGAGAGGCACAGTATGGAGGAAAAAGGGGGAGAAGAGAGGCACAGTATGGAGGAAAAAGGGGGAGAAGAAAGACACATTATGGAGGAAAAAGGGGAAGAGGAGAGGCACACTATGGGGAAAAAGGGGGAGAAGAGAGGCACAGTAAGGAAAAAGGGGGAGAGGCACAGCATGAGAAAAAAGGGTGGAGAAAGGCACAGTATAAGAAAAAAGGGTGAGAGACACAGCATGAGGAAAAAGGGGGGGGGAGACACAATAGTGGGGACAATTAATTTAAGATAGGGTGGTTTGGGGAGAATGAGGTCCCTTTATTAAATGTGCCTATGAATTATTTAATGGCAGTGACGGTTGCGGGAAATAGGTATATTTCTGAAATGTAAATACTATTAATTTATTGCTGGGGCTGTTTGTAGGGAGGGAAATAGGTTTATTTATTAAATGTGAATACTATTATTTTAATGCTGGGGAAGGCCTAATTATTAATCATGGGTGGAACTGATTTAACGCCGGGGGTGGCTGTCATTTTCTAAATGTACCCATTTTTTTTTCCAAATAGGGCCCCTAACATTCCAGGATCCAGCCAAGCCGCAACTAAAGAAACCTGCAGCACAGGTGGTGAAAGTGAGAAGAACAGGTAGGAGAGAACAGCAAAGTCTGTGAAATGTTGTCATTCTAGTGGGACAATCCCAATTTTTGGTGACCGTTCAATGGTATACACAACAATGCAGTTTTTTCGTCTGTAGGAGGGTGGCCTGGCCATGCCCAGTGATGCATTATAAATGGTATTTTAATTTGCGGTATAATTGCTAGTTTTAATGTGCATTATAAATTTTATTTTTAAAGTGCGGTATCATTGCTAGTTTTAGCGTGCGGTATCATTGCTAGTTTTAGTGTACATTATCAATGGTATTTTTAATGTGTGATATCATTGCTAGTTTTAATGTGTGGTGTCAATACCCATTTTAATGTGGTGTTTTGATGATTGTTTTAATGTACAGTATTTTAGTTTGTGGAAGCAATGATTTTTCTTATGCAGACAACCTAAGCGAGCCCTCTGGGAGAGCTGTAAGTGTCATACTGTGGGCTGTAGGTGATGTAATGCAGGATGTGTCACTATGCCCTTAATTTTAGATCTTAGGGGCCCCCCTGTCTTAAGTGCCCCGGGCCCCCCGAAGCCTTAATCCAGCTCTGTTGCCAGTGCCACTGAATTACACAAAATCATTCAATCGTTTTGAATCACCACATGAATTTGACATTTGCCAAAATCAATTCTCTCATCTCTGGTTCCAGATATTGATTCAGCGCTTCTACCACGTAATACAAAGTAATAACTGTTACCGTTAGGAAGATAATTTACTGCTTGTGTTTTACAGTGGGCAATAACTTACAAATTAGATAGGACCACCCCTAGGGGTAAATGTATTATGCTCCGATTTTTTCAACTCGCCGGAAATCGGCGACTTTGCAGCTAAACTTTAAAGCGGCGATGGCTTGTAAAGGCAAAGTCACCGATTTCCGGCGAGTTGAGAAAATCGTAGCATAATACATTTACCTCCTAATCTCCAAAATTACTGCTCTGATTAGCCTCATTTATGTCTAAAGTTAGCCATGAGAGTGAGATGACATTGAGACTCTCTTTATAACAGATGTCTCTGTTGTGAGTTTGAATGTTCTTAAAACACTGATTAAAATGCCACTAAATATGCAGTTTTCTGCCAAAGTGTAACTGCAAGGGACAACATATGTCCTATTCAGGGGAGGGCTGGCAAATTTTAGACCGGGGGCCAGACTCAATTCAGCAGCCTATTAGGAACATTTTAAAGTAAAAACAAAAAAGCACTTGGCCCAGTGACCCAGCGAAATTTAGGCCACTATGTGACCGGCCCCGGGGGCACCCAGCCCAGCCTGCCCCTGGTCCTATAGTAATAATAATAGGCTGAGACAGAATTTACACCAACTCTGAGCAGGCAGAAAAAAATTGGTATTTTATGGTGAGAAAATACCTTGTGCCCTTGTGTGAAAATTGGAAGGCCTCCCTAAATGTGCTTACCTACACCCCCCACAGCTTATTTAAGTAATCACATCCTGCAAAGCAAAATCTTGTTGTTCTACTGGGTGCAAAACCTGGTACATTCATGTGCCTAATCTGATTTGGGCAATGCACAACCCGATCCATCCCACTCCTGTCATTGATCCATTACACCCTTGGAAATGACAACATTTGTGCTTCCATAGAGTTATCCATAACATCTGGAGCACATGCTCAAATGTGTGACATCATAAAATATTACCACTTTAAATGAGCCTCAATGCCCATACACGTCACATGTTGGCATTGCCACTAAATGGGACATTCAGCACACATATATAAGTATACACTAGATCAAATTGTGAAACACATACAAATAATATTGTAATTTCAAATTCAAGATTTTATATTTTCTTCTGCAGTTGTTTTATGTCTGCATATTTTTTCAACGTTTGTATTAAAACCAACACTGCTTGACTATACTCACTAATCCCTATCGTTTTTGTTACCCATTTTAATGACGTATGTGCAGCAAATAAAGTCATTAAACTATATACATATCTGGAATACTATATCTATATATCTGTACTCTGGCGTTCTACTCTATCTCTACAATCTCTGATTTATTCAGTTAGAATTATGTTTATGTTTTTGTTGTTTTTCAGATGTGCATGACTGGAAATCTCTTTAATTTTTTCGCAGTGCAGAGATTTTAGAGGCTTTTCCCACCCTATTTCCGACAGCTTTGATTTGGTTCATAGGTGCAACCTGCAAAGTGAGTTGAGAGATAAGTCGTTGTTTTTTCCAGAGGTGTAAAAATATCATCCAACATAGAATTTAATTTTTATCAATACTTTATTTCTTCTTTTTCAATTCAAGTTGAGTATAACGTTGATGGCATCAACAAGAACCTAAACAGGATCTTTTCTAAAAAAAAATATGTATATATTTAGGTGCTTATTTTTATCATTGTATTTGAAAGGTATTTAATTTATTTTTAGATCAATAAAAACAAATGATGATTACAAGGTTTTACGTCTGCTGCTATGCAGACACTAATGCAGCTAATCTTGTTTCATGCATAAATATCCACATGGGTCTTTAACATAAAACTGGAAGGTCTCAACTCTACTGTCAGCTGGATAAGATTTTAAATAAAGTGTGTAACATCATCATCATCATCATCATCATTTATTTATATAGAGCCAGCAGATTCTGTAGCGTTTTACAATAGGGAACAAACAGTAATAAAACAATACTGGGTAATATATACAGACAGAGAGGTAAGAGGGCCCTGCTCACAAGCTTACCATCTATGGGACAATGGTTTCCTACACAAGGGTAAGTACTACATCATATTGAATATTTGTCCAGCTAGAATGCAAAAGTTACAAAGTATTTAGTAGGCTTTATGCTCAGTCACACAACTATGTTGGTCAGAAGGTTGTTGTCTTGTGTTAGCTGTGCAGAGGGTGGTAATAGGGTAACCTAGGGAGATTAAGAGGGTGGTAGTGGAATATTATAAGCTTGTCTGAAGAGGTAGGTTTTCAGAGAACGCTTGAAGGTTTAAAGACTAGAGGAAAGTCTTGTGGTGCGAGGGAGGGAATTCCATAAATTGGGTGCAAAAAAGTTCTGTAACAGAGAATGGGAGGATGTGATGAGAGTGGAAGAGAGACTCAGATCTTGTGCAGGTGTCGAGTTGAGAGATATTTTGGATGGGATGAAGATTGCTGCTGGATGAAGGGGGGTAAAGCCCTGATCACTCCCCTCTGGATCTGCCAGTGTGTTAGAATACCATTAGTGATTATCAATGATTCTTTTAAAGGGATTAGTCATTGTCTTGCAATAAGTTAGGCTGGGTACACACTGGAGCATTTTCATCCAATAATCGGGCAAATCAGGTGACATACGACCGTTTGTTCGGAAGTCGGGTTAGTGTGTATAGTGACACGATGGTCAAAAGTCATTCCAAAGTGTCAATTGTCAGCTAATTTGGTTGGTCGTGATGTTTAATATTTTATGACTGATCATGTAGTGTGTATAAGTTTCCATCGATCCACAAGCAACTGACGATAGTTCCTCAAGCTGCGACTCCTTTGGGGGACTTGTGTATGTTAATTTCTGTTACCTGTATCAGTCCCAGGTGGTGTGGTGTCCGCACGTCACTCATTTGGTAATTAGGTGCTTGTAGCGGTAAAGCAATAGCAGGTGTCTATTGCATAGATGCGTACAGCATATGTCTGCTTATTTTAAATATAAACCTTTATCAGTGCAGTGTTATAAAATAAACAATGTTTTATTTATATGTGTATTGCTTATGTCTACCTCCATAATTATAGCTATTTGTCACTTTATTGTACACTCAATACACAAATATGTGTATTACATTTGTCTGTCTGCATAATTATATAAATGTTTGTATATAACACGTTTTTATGTTTCCTATAGATGTGTATTTTATATATGTCTGGTTGCATATTAGTACACCTGTGTAAATAGCAATACATCTTACACCTGTGTTCTGTAACCTTTTACATGTACATTCAACTTGTTTTATAATCGAACCTTTATTTTCTTGTTAATGCATATATTAGTAAAATACACAGAATAAGCCACACATTGTAAATCCAACAGATTTATTGTTGAATTCTGTATAAAAAATTAACAGTTGAAAAATATTTAAGTTTGATCATATTTATATTAGCAGTATAACGTTGGACTATTTAATGGTTAAAGTGGCTAGTGCTTTGTGGCATAACCTTCTGAAAAAAACTGAAACATCTCCATAAAGTTTTTTTCTAGTTTCTTGATTTTTTTTTTTTACATCACTGATGTTTGCCCTTAATTCTTTAAAATATTCGTCAGGTTTTTCCATCTTCTCTACCACACCAGCCAAAGGACTACCAATATTATTTTCTCCCTCAGAACTTTTGTCCGATATGACCATGGTATCTACGATAAACGGAAAAAAATATGTTTAGCATTTATCTTCTATATCTTTAATAAAGTTCTATTCCAACACCAAGTAAAGTCCCAGTGTGCTCACCTTGTACACTGCTCGTAATAAGTTTATGTTGTGATCACTCTTGTTGCATCTCTGCAAAGGTGCCCTTTACCTCCATAGGTTCTGTAAAACAGGTGCCATTTTGGTTATTATAAGGGTATACATTTCTCCCAAAAACATTTTACAGTCTCCACATGTGACTTCAAATACGTTCTTTTAATGCATCTTTTTTTCCTTTGAATTCAGAATCAATTTTTTCTGCTTTAACAAGTACATGTTCAGCTTTACAATTTTCAATACCTACGCAGTACATTCTTCTTTCTGGAAATAATACAACATTTTCTATATACTATTGTCAGTTGTACATCTAGAAATTCACTAACAAGTCCGTCAAGCAGTTACACAACATGTCAAACTCACTTTTTTTAATGTTTCTACAAATTTGCATCAGTCTCTGTTGCTCTTTATTTTTTAGGTCTGACAAACGCTTCTGCACTTAATATTTATTTATTTTCTTTCTAAGTTTCTCTTTAATTTGTTTTAGTAATTTCTGCATTATTAGTTCCTTTCTGGTATTAACTCTTCGGTATTTTCTCTTTTGGCAGTCGTAGTCGTACTGGTCCAGTACTTTTACCATCATCTCCACCTCTCTTTTCTCTTTTCACGCCCGTTAATTGTATTTCTTCTGCTTCTCCATTCCCCCCATGACTATTTGTACGGTTTTTTTTCTCTTCTTATCGCACCCCCACCGACACCTGCTCCTCATCCGCCATCTTCTAACGTCCCTCGCCGCCAAACAGGCTCCTCAGTAATTTTATACACTCGGACATGGGCGTTCGTTTCAGTTGTGGACCAATCAGTGGTGGTACCTGTACAGAATGGAGCATTATGGGTGAAGGCCATTCGTGTATAATAACCTCGTGTTTGGTGAATATATCAATATATTTAACCCCTAGTGGTCTGATAAATGCGAACGGGTACTACGATCGTTTTACACCTTACATCCATTGCCATACTTATTAAGTTGTTTATGGAAGGATTATGAATGTTTTACTTGTACCATTGTGCTTATTGTAACAACTGCATAAATATATAATTTGTGAATGTTAATGTTAGCAACTGAGACTATCTGCTGATTTTGACACTACCCTATCTGGAGGCGCAGAGTCTAACGCACCTCTGGTCTTCACCAGGGACCCTCGCAAGGAGATTTGTATTTAGCTGCGAGAGATGCGCAGGTCGCGGTTCTCCAGGAGGGTAATCAGCGAGATAGGAGAAGTTAATCGGATGGTCAGGAGTGCCGAGGTCTAGCTGTGTGGTCAATGCAGTACACAAGGAGGTTCCAAAAGAATAGTCAAGCAGGCAGAGGTCAAATACCGGAACAGGGTTAAAGAGCCAAAGGGAGAATCCAAGAGGAGAGTCAGTAATAGACCGAGGATCAATGCAGCACATGAATGCCTGGAGCTAGGAGACCTAATACTCTGGCACTCTAATGGTGCCAGAGTCTCCTTAATATAGGAATGAAGGAAATAGGAAAATGTCACCGCCGCCGGCTTTCAAACTAGCATCCCATTGCTTGGCAACATGGCACGCATGGGCAGAAGCGGCCGCCGGGCAGCCGGGCCTGATGCATCTGGTTGATAAGCAACCAGACGCGACTTCCTGCAGAACGGGCGCCCATCCCTGTGCGGACGGGAGAGCACAGGGACGGCGCCTGACAGTTAATATGTGTATATTCAAAATACTTATGTTATAGTTTTTAGTATTATTTATGATACACAAATTTGCTAAAATAGTAGTGAAAATACTTGGTAAAAATATTACAATATATTGTACAGTTTCTTTGATATCATCAGTGGACAAAAGATTATCATGACTCTTTATTTTTAAAAAGAACCTGAAAATGTCATATGACTGCAATGTGGAGCTCATGAACAGGGCCTGATCAACCACTAGGCTGACCAGGCTGCAGCCTGGGGCGCTGGGTCCCGGGGGGCGCTGCACTGTGGGTATTTTTTTTTTTTTTTAAATTATTATTTTTTTTTTTTTTTTTCTTCATTCATTTTTTTTTTTGGGGTGGGGGAGGGGGGGTCGCCGCTGGGGATCGCCGCGGGGGGGTGGAGGGCTCGACGATCAAAAGCATTGGTGGTCAGTGGTTAGCAACACACAGCCAATCGCCAGGCTGCCTGTTGCTGTGCAGCAGACAGGAAGCAGGACGTCTTCACTTCCTATCTGCTGATCTGAGGAGAGGAGCGACACTGGCACAACTACAGGTAAGTGAAGGGGGGAACTGCCCTGCATATCTATAGGGAGGGGGGGGAACTGCCCTGCATATCTATAGGGAGGGGGGGAACTGCCCTGCATATCTATAGGGAGGGGGGGGGGGAACTGCCCTGCATTTCTATAGGGAGGGGGGGGGAACTGCCCTGCATATCTATAGGGAGGGGGGGGGAACTGCCCTGCATATCTATAGGGAGGGGGGGGGGGAACTGCCCTGCATATCTATAGGGAGGGGGAACTGCCCTGCATATCTATAGGGAGGGGGGGGGAACTGCCCTGCATATCTATAGGGAGGGGGGGGGGAAACTGCCCTGCATATCTATAGGGAGGGGGGGGAACTGCCCTGCATATCTATAGGGAGGGGGGGGAACTGCCCTGCATATCTATAGGGAGGGGGGGGGGAACTGCCCTGCATATCTATAGGGGGGGGGAACTGCCCTGCATATCTATAGGGAGGGGGGGGGAACTGCCCTGCATATCTATAGGGAGGGGGGGAACTGCCCTGCATATCTATAGGGAGGGGGGGAACTGCCCTGCATATCTATAGGGAGGGGGGGAAACTGCCCTGCATATCTATAAGGAGGGGGGGAACTGCCCTGCATATCTATAGGGAGGGGGAGAACTGCCCTGCATATCTATAGGGAGGGGGAACTGCCCTGCATATCTATAGGAAGGGGGGGGAACTACCCTGCATATGTATAGGGAGGGAGAGGGGGGACTGTCATGCATATGTATAGGGAGGGAGAGGGGGACTGTCATACAAATCTATAGGGTGGGAGGGGGGGGGCTGCCATGAAAATCTATAGGGAGGTAGAGAGGTTGATATGTATGAAGGAGGGCAGAGGAGGGGGGCTGATATATGTGACTGGGGGAGTTTTGATGTGACGGGGGGGGATAGCTAGCTAGCAGAGTGGAGGTAAGGAAAATAGCTGCAAGGGGGATGGATGCAGGGTGGGAGGTAAAGAAAATGGCTGCAGCAGGGGTTAAGGAAAATGGCTGTGTGGGGGGGGGGGGGGGGTTGTGGTTAAGGAAAATGGCTGCAGGGGGTATTTAAAAAATAGAGCAGCTTTGGGGGGCAGAATCTCATGATTGTGTGGTGGTCACATGGGTGGTCTCAGCAATCACTAGAATACTAAATATTAGTGAGATGGGGCTGGTAGAGGTTTGTATTTGATTGACAACAAATATTCAGATATTGCTTATATATGCCTGTCCAATGGGGTACTTTTAGCTGGCCATAATGGAGTGTTTTGTTTTAACTAAAGGGCCTAATCATTCAGGGTTTGCATTATAATACATTTTTGCATTTTCAAAAAAGGACGCCAACTTTCCAGAAGCCAGCGAGAGGATAACAAAGTTGCAAGAGAGAAGAGCAAGGACAGGTAAGAGACAATGGCACAGTCTGTCTAAATTTGAATGCTGGAGAATACACCTGAACATTCATATTCAGGAGTGTTCCTATACACCTATATATTCGGAGGAGGGGGGGGGGGGCGCTGCGGCCGTATTAGCCTAGGGCGGCCAGAACCCTTAATCAGGCCCTGCTCATGAAGGATTTCATTGAGACTTATAGGGCACACCTCTGTTTGTGGAAGATAAAATCAAAGGAATATTGTAACCAAATGTCACGTAATGTGGCTATGCAATAACTTGTGAAAGCATGCCTGCCATGCCCTGTAGCAAATTTGTAATGGGCAAAGAGCAGAATAAAGAACCTTAGGACTGTATACAAGAAAGAACTAAATAAGGTTGCGGCCTCTAAAAACATCTGGGGCGGGTGCAGATGATGTTTATGTGCCAAAGCTGTGTTACTTTGAGTTTCTGCACTTCATCTGTGAAAATTAAATTACATGGCAGTCCACCTGCAGCCTGGATACGGACACTGGTTCTCCTACTGATGTGGTCCAAGCAGATGACATACCTCCTAGTGGAACTGTAAGTAAAGTATATTTTGTAGTTTCTGTGTAACAGGTTTATTAAAGTAAAAATACATAACAATAAAGTTTGCACACATAACATGCTTATGAACAATGGCTACACAAACTCATTCTGCCATGGTACTGCACCCTCCCCGTTAAAATATTGAAGGTATGCCTCCCTGTTTAATTTTGCACTGGCACTTGCATTTCTAATGTGGCCCGACTCTAGAGGTGTCAAGCCCACTACCTTTCCTGTACATTGTTGTCCTCATACATATGTGAACTGTGAACACGGGGTTTTACGCCTTAGATAGTTATGCAGGACACAACAGGCCATCACCACTTTGTCTATCTTATCCAAACGTAGATTTATAGCAGAATGAAAAACTCTGAATCTGTTACTGAGAATTCCAAGCGCATTTTCAACAACACATCTAGCTTGTGACAGTCTATAGTTAAATATCCGCCTTTCTGTAGACAGATTGTTTTGCGGGTACAGTTTAAATACATTGTTGTGCAATGCCAATCAGCCACAAACAAAAAATTTAGTCCACATTTTGTATTGCTTCCAGTTGGAATATTTGGTTCATAGTTTTTTAATTTTGCATGAAAGGGAGTTTGCTCCAATGCATCACCATCAAACACTTTCCTATTTTTCCCAAAGTCCACAACTAAGAATTCATAGTTTGTATCCACTATGGCCATTAGAATGATGCTGAAAAATCCTTTGTAATTATAATAAAAAGATCCACTTTTGGATGGAGGAATAATTTGGACATGTCTCCTATCAATGGCACCAACACAGTTTGGAAAATTCCATTGCTTCTCAAATTCTTCCACAATAACTTGCCATTGTTCTACCGTTGTAGGAAACTGAAACAGAAAGAGGTATGAAATAATTAAATTACATGCATTAAATATCATCTTTTTTTCTAATTTTTCCATTACTCAGCCTGCTGTTCCGTCACAAGAACTCATGTTGAAATTGGCTGATCAAAAAGAGACAAGTATAACAACTATTGTACAAGGAAGTCAGATGACAGTCGACAGCGACGATGTACCTGAGGTTGTAATTCCACCACAAACACAACTGAAGAGGAAGAAAATAAGGCTCCGGGACGTTGAACAAAGTGATGCGCTAGCTACAAAGATGGTGGAATGCGCAAACAGTTTGATGGCCAAAAAACCTGCACAACACATTTTTGACCTATGTGGAGCAACACCAGCAAGTAAAATGAAAAGTGCTAGTAGACCGATACAAATAGAAATGGAGCATTTGGTGTGGGACCTCATGTGTATGGCTAACAAAGAAGATTTGTACCGGATACAATTATAACGCCAGCAAACCACAGGCAGACACCTTTGTACACATTTCGGCATACACAGATGGTAGTATGGGAGGACAATATTTAATGCCAAAACCATACATGACTTCTACCCCTAAACCCAGCTCAAACAGGCAACAGTTCAGTGGAAGTCCATCACAAATAAATAATAGCGAAGTGTTGCAATATGAACAACTATAAACTGTTTATTTGGCTACTTTTATTGGTTTGCACTTTATTCATTTAATCTATATTGTAAATTTTATGTATGTTAATAAAATTATACATTTGTTTCTAAATAAGACTATTTATGTTTACCAACCTTCATATACTGTTCATGGAGAACTTCAATGATAGCATCACAGGTCTCAGGTATTATCAAACCCAGATCTTGCGGTGAAATTGCTGTGCTTGAGATCCGCCAGTGTCCTTCCTGTTATCAAAAATCTCAGGGTAACAACCAGTCTTTGCTCTGCAGATATGGTTCTCCTTAAACGGGTGTCCTCCTTCTGGATGATGGGGGTGACTAGTTGGAACAGTTCCTGGAATGCGGGCTCATTCATTGTCAGGAAATTCCTGGTCGTCAGGGTTGTTGTCCCACATCTCCTGTAGCAGGGACATATGAGAGAATGAGTCTCTCCTCTTGAGCCACTCTTTGGTCCAACAAGATATATGCTTTCTGCTTCTTTCCCTTCGGGTCTGTATTTGCAGCCTTCTTGCCACAGCGTGCAGAAAAAGAGCAGTTGCTTGTTGTTCTTCAACAGTATCCATATTAGTAAAAATAATTGTTGATTTGCGGTTGCGGACGAACATACACTGTACACGTGCTAACAAATGTATGCAGAAAACGTGTTACCTTTTTATGAAGTTTGGGGTGGTTACTATTGACATGATCTGCCCTTTATTTAAATTTCTTGGGGATATGTACCTCATAAGTTGTTTCAGTGTGTACAAAATCTTTGCTCACGACAATATGGCTGTGAAAAATTGCTGCCCAGACGGTCTGTCTTTCGTCAATCGTCTAAAACGTGACTAGTGCATACGCATTAATCATCCGAGCTATCAGACCTTCAGTTGAAGGTAAAGTCGATGTAGATAAGACGTCGGTCGGAAAATTCCCCAGTGTATAACTAGCCTTAGATATAAATAAGAATCCTTAATTAAAGCAACTTTAGTCGAAAACACTTGAATTTTAATACCATAATAAATAATACTTCACTGCAAAAAATTTCGGTAAGTTACTGTATGCCAGTTTGTTATTTCCTTGAGCATGTCATTGAATATCAATGTATTCCATGGAGAGCTAAAATACAGAGTGTGGTCTTGGGTTAATAATATTGCCTGTTTTGCAACCAAGGAGTTCTGCTAGGTCCTTTTCAAAGTTTAATGTTTGTATCTTATTTAAAATTAAGAACTTGTGAGAAACTTGTGAGGAAATAAGACTGTGAATGTTAATATATCCAGTTGCTGAGGTACTAGAGACGAAACATAATCTAAATGCAAATTATTTTGTAATATTACCTATATATGAAATAAAAAGAGGTCAGTGCAAGGAGAGTGCTTAGATTTTTAAAATCGCTTCTTAAGTAAGACAAAGAAGGAACCTTGTTTTCTCTGAAGAGTCATGTTTTTAGTATTTTTCTTATAAAAGCCGTATCTCAAACCAATCTTCCCGGATATATATACACAAGTGACATTAACGTAAAAGTAAAGTAAAAGTTCTAAGATTGAAAGAAAAAAAAAGACATAAGATTTATTGCATTTGAACAACAGATTAATGTTCAATGTTTGTGTATATTTAAATAATAACCCGGGTGCCTAAAATCTAAGGGGCATATTCAATTGTCCGCGGGATTTTCGGCAATCCTGCGGACAATTGAACCCTGCGCGGAAAAACCGTTAATACGGTAATTTACTCGCTGGATTTCAGCTCGTTGAGCTGCGAGCTGAAATCCAGCGAGAGATTACCGTATTAACGGTAATATTTTTTGAGCGCTTGAACTTTGGGACAATTGAATATGCCCCTAAGGGGGATATTCAATTGACGGCGGGACCGCCGAAAATCCCGCGCTCAAAAACTATTACCGTTAATACGGTAATCTCTCGCTGAATTTCCTCTCGCAGCCCCCTTAGCGAGCTGAAATCCAGCGAGTAAATTACCGTATTAACGTTTTTTCCGCGCAGGATTACCGTAATAACGGTAATCCTGCGCGGACCGCGGGATTTTCGGCAATCCCGCCGACAATTTAATACCCCCCTAAGAGTCTTCACCCTAGTGTGTTCCAAATGGGAAATGGTCATATATACACACTATATATTAGAGATGGGCGGGTCCGGTTCTCCGAGAACCGAACCCACCCGAAACTTTGGGTATCTGAGTACCGAGCTGAGCAGCTCGGTACTCTCCCGCCCATTCCGAATCCAAATCGAGGCCGAACGTCATTGTGACGTCGTCGGATCTCGGGGCTCGTTTCTCGCGATACTTCAACTTTATAAATACACGCCTCCACAGCAATCCATCGCCATTTGACAGAGGGAGAGAGCAGGGTGTAGTCATAGGCTAATTAGAGCAGGGACAGAGAATACAATATTGTTCTTGCAATTGCTCTAACCAAAATCGCTAGTGCAGAGAGGAGGATAGAGGTTTATTATTTTTTCTTCATATTTGGCACTCCCCAGCGCTTTTGGGGTGTCCCCCATAATTGTGCATAAATATTTCTGGCTGTCAAAAGTCATATCTGTCAGCAGTATCTACTAAATAATTTTTAGCACTCCTCAGTGCTTTTGGGGTGTCCTCCCTAATTGTGCATTAATATTTCTGGCTGTCAAAAGTCATATCTGTCAGCAGTATCTACTAAATAATTTTTAGCACTCCTCAGTGCTTTTGGGGTGTCCTCCCTAATTGTGCATTAATATTTCTGGCTGTCAAAAGTCATATCTGTCAGCAGTATCTACTAAATAATTTTTAGCACTCCTCAGTGCTTTTGGGGTGTCCTCCCTAATTGTGCATTAATATTTCTGGCTGTCAAAAGTCATATCTGTCAGCAGTATCTACTAAATAATTTTTAGCACTCCTCAGTGCTTTTGGGGTGTCCTCCCTAATTGTGCATTAATATTTCTGGCTGTCAAAAGTCATATCTGTCAGCAGTATCTACTAAATAATTTTTAGCACTCCTCAGTGCTTTTGGGGTGTCCTCCCTAATTGTGCATTAATATTTCTGGCTGTCAAAAGTCATATCTGTCAGCAGTATCTACTAAATAATTTTTAGCACTCCTCAGTGCTTTTGGGGTGTCCTCCCTAATTGTGCATTAATATTTCTGGCTGTCAAAAGTCATATCTGTCAGCAGTATCTACTAAATAATTTTTAGCACTCCTCAGTGCTTTTGGGGTGTCCTCCATAATTGTGCATTAATATTTCTGGCTGTCAAAAGTCATATCTGTCAGCAGTATCTACTAAATAATTTTTAGCACTCCTCAGTGCTTTTGGGGTGTCCTCCCTAATTGTGCATTAATATTTCTGGCTGTCAAAAGTCATATCTGTCAGCAGTATCTACTAAATAATTTTTAGCACTCCTCAGTGCTTTTGGGGTGTCCTCCCTAATTGTGCATTAATATTTTTGGCTGTCAAAAGTCATATCTGTCAGCAGTATCTACTAAATAATTTTTAGCACTCCTCAGTGCTTTTGGGGTGTCCTCCCTAATTGTGCATTAATATTTCTGGCTGTCAAAAGTCATATCTGTCAGCAGTATCTACTAAATAATTTTTAGCACTCCTCTGTGCTTTTGGGGTGTCCTCCCTAATTGTGCATTAATATTTCTGGCTGTCAAAAGTCATAACTGTCAGCAGTATCTACTAAATAATTTTTAGCACTCCCCAGTGGTTTGCGCTCAGAATGGATTCAAAGCAGTCCACATATGATCTGAATGAGCAACCAGGTTCTGTCACCAGTCCTGATGTTAGTGTTCCCAGTACGTCATCTGGCCAAGGCGATGTCAAACAACAGAGTGTTTTCAAATTAGTGCAAAAAACAAAAACCAAAAAAAAATTTACTGTATTGAAGCGAAAAAGAAGTGTAACTGAGCAAAAGTTAAGTGACGATAAAAAAAAAATTGCAAGCATGCCATTCTACACACGCAGTGGCAAAGAGAGAATGAGGCCTTCACCTTTGGCTATTAGTGGCAGATCCCAAAAAGTTACCCAGCCTACAATTGGTGCACAACTACTGTTACGCGTCAAAGCCGAGCTGCAAGATAACAGTGAGGCATTACAGAAGAATATTTGCTCTGATTCACAAATGACAACAATCCCTGTGGAGAGTCCATCCAACAGTGGGATGTCTAATCGTGAGCATTCTGCTGATGTGTGCCTTAATAGCCCGAGTGTAGCCGGTGATACCCAAATTGAGGATGCCACTTTGGAATTAGAAGAGGATGAGGGGGAGATTTGTGTAGGCGACGAGGGCGCTAATGAGGATGTTGATGATGATGAGGTTGTTTGTGTAAGTCCTGCACCAGTGGCAGCAGTTCTGGCACGTGACAAGAAAAAGGCCATTGTCATGCCTGGGCATAAAACAAAAAAATCCACTTCTTATGTGTGGAATTATTTCTACCCAAATCCAGACAACAATTGTATAGCCATTTGTAGTGAATGTGAAGCCACAGTCAGTCGAGGGAGGGACCTTAACCATCTTGGAACCTCGTCTATGTTACGCCATTTAACGAGAGTTCATGGCAAAGTGTTGGGAAAAGCTGAAAGTTCTTCCCAAAAGAATACAAGCACTCCCTCATCAGCTAAGACCCTCCGCTCACCGACATACCGACGGCTACAAAATACACCCACCTCACCATCCTCATCAATATCCTCAGTAGCGCTCGGAGTTAGCCCGGCATCCCACTTAAGGCTGGATGACTCCGGCACTATTATTGATTCCTCTGAAGAAAGCGTTAGTCCTGCTGCTGCTGTTGCTGCTGCTGGGGGTGAATCGTCATCCCAGAGGCAGGTTAATAAAATGAGCAGTCCTACATTTCAGCAATTAACTGTGAAACAATCATTTGCGAGGGGAAGCAAATATGACAGCAGTCACCCAGTCGCCAAGCGAATCACAGACGCCATGGCTGCAATGTTAGTGTTAGATCTGCGTCCAATCTCCACAATAAACGCAGCTGGTTTTTCACAGTTAATTGAGGTTTTGTGTCCGCGTTACAGAATTCCATCGCGACACCATTTCTCCCGTAAAGCTATTCCACAACTATACCAAAAAGTGTGTAAAAATGTAGAGATTGCGCTGAAAAATGCCATTCTGCCCACTGTTCACTTAACCACAGATATGTGGACAAGTGGAAGTGGCCAAACCAAAGACTATATGACTGTGACAGCCCACTGGGTTGGTCATTCACCTTCACCAGCAGGAACAGCAGCAGCATGTACACCACTACGTAACATTTGTCACAGGCAGGCTACTCTTTGTATCACCGGCTTCACTAACAGGCATACGGCTGACAATTTGTTACGCAAACTGAGAGATGTGATTGATGCATGGCTTATACCACTCGGACTCTCCCTAGGGTATGTCATTTCAGATAACGCCAACAATATAGTGCGAGCATTACAGCTGGGTGATTTCCAACATATTCCCTGTTTTGCTCACACCATCAACTTGGTGGTGCAGAGCTTCCTACGAAATAACCGTGAGGTGCAGGAGATGCTTTCGGTGGCCCGTAAAATTTCAGGCCATTTCAGGCATTCAGCCACAGCATGTAGGAGATTACAGCAGCTCCAAGAGCAGTTTAACTTGCCCTGCCACCAACTTAAGCAAGAGGTGGTAACTCGGTGGAATTCCACCCTGTACATGCTTCAGAGGATGGAGGAACAGCGCAAAGCCATCCAAGCATATTGCACAAGTCATGACATTGGGAAAGGAGGGGGGATGTATTTCACTCTTGCACAGTGGGGAATCCTTTCAGTGCTGTGCAAGGTGCTGAAACCATTTGAAGTTGTGACATGTGAGGTCAGTACAGACTCTGCTAGTTTGAGCCAAGTCATTCCTTTAATTAGACTATTGGAAAAGCAGCTTGAGAAAATGAAGGAGGAGCTGAAAGCAAGCAATTCAGCAAAGTATGTTGGCCTTTTCGATCAAGTACTTAATTCGCTTCACAATGATCCTCTAATTATTAAGATCTTGAACTCGGATCAGTACGTTTTGGCCACTGTGCTTGATCCAAGGTTTAAAACCTACATTGAGTCTTTACTTGTAAATGAGAGAGATGTGAACATTTGCAAGGAGCTATTGCTCAGCAAGTTGGCCGCTGAACTGGGCCTCGGCTTGACGACGTGTCCTCCTTCACTTTCTCAAGCTGTTGCTCGTAAAAAATTAAATTTCCAAAAAAGAAGCAGGGAAGACACAGGGGGCAGACCAGAACAATTTAACATCTGGGCTGGTTTGAAGGATTTTTCAAAAAAATGTGTCACTTTGCCCATAACTCCATCCAATATGAGTATAAACATTCAAAGGATGGTGGAGGATTACTTTCAAGAGGTAGTTGATATGGAAATGTCAGACAGTCCCTTTCCTTACTGGGAAGAAAAGCAGGCCATTTGGAAACCCATGTACAAACTTGCTTTGCAATACCTAAGCTGCCCACCCTCCAGTGTGTACTCTGAACGAGTGTTCAGCACAGCAGGGAACTTAGTCAGTGATCGCCGTAGAAGGTTACTTCCCAAAAATGTGGAGAAAATGATGTTTATAAAAATGAACTACATCTTCCACGAGGAAGGCCTTCACCATCCAAGACATCCAAGCACTGACTGTTCTCTAATGGCGGATTCAAGCGGCGATGAATTGATAGTCTGTGATGATGACGTACACACTGATGAGGGTGAGGATTAAGCTGGAGATGATGCCGATAACATCTTTTTAAAACTTTCTATGTAAGTGTAGGGTGCAATCTACCCCCAAAGAGGAAAGGGACTTGTGGCATTTCCATATCACATACCATCTTGAAAGGCTGCTGTTAGAGCAATTTATCCTTAAGGGTAGGGTGTCATAGACAGAGTGACCCTAAACTGGCTTTGTCCATTTTTCATAATATTGTACAGTCTATAATGGCTGAATTTTTGGGTATTTTATACAAGTGGAGGGGGGCCTAGAGAGACAGAAACCAAACTGGCTTTTTCCATGTCAATTAATATTGTACAGTCTATAATGGCTGAATTTTTTGGTATTTTATACAAGTGGAGGGGGGCCTAGAGAGACAGAGTGACCCCAAACTGTCTTTCTCCATGTCAATTAATATTGTACAGTCTATAATGGCTGAATTTTTTAGTATTTTATACAAGTGGAGGGGGGCCTTGAGAGACAGAAACCAAACTGGCTTTATCCATTTCTTTACATATTTAACTATAAGTGTAGAGTGTAATATACATTCAAAGACGATGGCTGCATTGCCAATATGCATAGATGGAGAGGAAGACAATCTGTTTTGTGTGTAGAATAGGCCTACCAACGAAGAATTAAACTGTTTTTTTGGATGATTTATTACCTCAACAATTAGATTACTTGTCTCTAAAACAGTTGGAGCATTAAATTGGGTTAATTTAGGCCCAAAAACATGGATTTTCCAAAAAAATAGCAAAACAAAAACAAACAAAACCAAAACCAAAACCAAAACACGCAATGGCAGTTTTGCAAAACCAAAACCAAAACACGAAGGTAATCCAGATCCAAAACCGAATCCAAAACCAAAACACGGGGGTCAGTGACCATCTCTACTATATATGTTTATATGTTGTTCATAAGTAGGCAAATTATTAAGAGGAATAACATGCAATGCCACATGTAAGCAAGACACATACAGCAAGACCTGGGCAAAGTCAAGCTGTAATGTGCGTCTAAATAGAGCTGCGGGATTCATCCATGCACTTGATTTATGTCAAGTGTTGAATGCGCTACAAACACAGGTCTTCTGCCTAGTAATGCTTACTATAAAATATATGGAATAAGATGCAGGGGCGGATCTAGACTCTATGTTTAGGTGGGGCGATTTTGCATAATCACGCCCCTCCTTTGCTCTGATTGGCTGGCTCGCATTAAGCCCCGCCTTCCACTCGCGATTGGCCCCGCCCCCTCCCGTTGTGATCGCCGGCTGGGACCACTCTGATTGGCTGGCCCACATTTAGCCCCGCCCCTCCCATTTTGATCGGCGGCTGTGACCTAGCTTTTTGCTGCTAGGGGGGGCGAATGCCCCGATCGCCCCCCCCCCCCCCCCCTGGATCCGCCACTGATAAGATGACATGGTGACAGTGGGTGATGCAGGTGACTACTGGGGTAAGATGAGTAAATATGGGGATAAGATATCAATAAAGAAAAGTGTGTGAGAATAAGAAATGAATATGTAATTATGAAGTAATAATAATATGTTAGGTGTATATGTAAAGAAGGGGTGGGAATGGTATAAATCAATAGGATAATGAGATGGAATGCAAATTAAAATTTATGGATAGCGGGAGAATAAGTGATATGAGCCGTGTGAGAGAATAAATGATAGTGTAAATATACGGTGGTGAATAATGGTTGACAGTGTGTATATAGACTTATGTATAGGAGTTAAAGCGGGTGACGGAAATGACAAAATAAATAGAATAAACTAAAGAAAATAAGAAAATGGGATCAATGGGATCCAGGTATATCTAGGTTGGGGATAAATATATACGGGGTGGGGGTAGTTTGGTAAGGGAAGAAGGGGTTAGATTAAATAGTGCTAAGAACAGTATCATAATATCCTTATATACAGTTATTTTCAAATACTATGATGTGTTGCTCCTCTATATGTGGATGTGGATGCTGGGTAAGTGGGTGTCTGGGATGAGTGGTTCTTCTATAACAGTATTTCTTATGTATTCCCTAATGTTGTGACAAATGAGAAGATGAATAAAGGCTCCCTTAGGTTCCTGACTTGGAATGTTCGTGGTCTGAATAACAAGATTAAAAGATCTCTAGCTCTGTCTCAATTAAAACAATATGAGCAAATATTATATGTCTCACTGAAACCCATCTGGTGGAAAGTAGACTATTAGCCCTTAAGAAACCGTGGATTGGGTGGGATTATCACGCCGCTCATACTTCTAACTCCAGAGGAGTATCTCTTCTAACACGAAAGAGAGTTAACTTTATACTAGAGATTGTCAAAAGTGACCCATTGGGCAGATTTATATTCCTGAGAGGCACTTTTAATTCCACACATCTAACTCATATTGGTATTTATATTCCACCCCCTTACAATAGTGAGGTCCTTAAAAAATGCAATGATTTTTTCTCCTTGTATCCTAATACTCCTGTACTCTGCATTGGAGACTTAAATACTGTACTTGATCCAGCTATTGATAGTTGGGGAGAATCTGGAATTTCTCTGCCTACTAGAAAGTTGAAATTTGCTGTCTTGGTGTTACGGCATCCAGTGCGGCATAAACTCATAGAACCAGTAGAAGAGGTCTTCACCTTTAGCAGCCGACTTTCCCATAGAGACTGGTTATGCTCACAGGTACTCGGATGTCCCCAGGACTTATGCTCAGAGTAGCATAAGTTTATGCTCACACAGCAGCGCACAGGTACAGGAGGTAGCACACGGAGCAGAGGCAGGCCAGAGATCTGTGGACTGGACAGAGCACCGGAGGAGATGTCAGGTACCAGCAGGGTCAGGGTCACCGGCAATGGTTCAGAGTCAGGGTACAGGCAAAAGGTCAGGATCACAGGAAATGGTTCAGAATCCGAGGACAGGCAAAAGGTTGGGGTCACAGGCAATGGTTCAGAATCCGGGTACAGGCAAAAGGTCAGGGTCACAGGCAATGGTTCAGAATCCGGGTACAGGCAAAAGGTCAGGGTCACAGGCAATGGTGCAGAATCCAGGTACAGGCAAAAGGTCAGGGTCACAGGCAATGGTTCAGAGTCCAGGGACAGGCAGAGGTCATACACAGATAAATCAATCCAAGGTTCAACACCAAACAAGTACAGGAGCAGGCAACAGTACTGTGACAGAACACTATAACCGACAGTGAGGCTCAGTCCTCACTGCCTTAAATAGTGCCAAGGGCCAATCAGAGCAGGGCCCTGCAACTCTCCATGTGCGTGCATAATAAATTTCTGTAGTGTTGCCAAATAAAAAAGCAGAGTGCCCAGCTGCTAAACTAATCAGCTTTAATAGGCTGATCTTGAACAGTCCTGCGTGCGTGCACCTGGCTGTTGACAGCTGGCCGGGTTCGGCGGCAGGAAGCCTGATGCGCCTCAGTTGTTGCCCAGGCTACCGGGACGCAGGAACCGGAAGTGACGCCCCGGTCATCATATCGACGGCCCGGAACGCCACAAGCAGGACGCAGAGAGTCGTGGCGGTGCCCGCGGCTGCCGCGTCTGCTGACACTTGGTAGCTGAAATGGGATTGGTAGATGTCTGGCATTTAATTCCCAGAAAAAATATGTTTTTCCTGCTTCTCATTGTGCTTTTTACCGAATTGACTTAGGATTTGTCTCTAAGCAACTAGTGCCAGTTATCTTGGATGCCAAATACATGTCGCAAGGGATCACCGACCACTCTCCCTTAATGCTCACATTAGATTTTAATGCTCCTCAAGGCTTAATATTTTGGAAACTTAACCCCTTCTGGTTGACTTTGTTAAAGAATAATTCTACTCTAGAATCCTAATGGGAGGGATATTTTGTCACTAACATTCCTACATCCGCACCCCCCATTCTCTGGGATGCCTTTAAAGCCTTCCTAAGGGGATCTTTTATTTATAGTGTTAATGTATTTAAGAGAGAATTCAAATTACGGGGAAATAATTTGGAAAGGGAGATAGCTATGCATTCAAAGCTCATAATCTGACTCTGACAAATATTTGACAGCTATCTCCCTACCTAAACTAAGTTTGAATAGCAAAGAATATTTAGACTCACCCCTAACAACTGAAGAGGTTACTGCTGCGATTTCCTCCTTCCCTAATGGAAAGGCTCCGGGATCCCTATTGAATTATATAAGAAACACATATGGTTCTTTGTTTGGTTCTTTGTTCCCCATCTATTAGACATATTTACAAACCTGAGAGATTTGGACCCATATCTTTATTAGCAACAGATGTAAATATATTGGCAAAGATACTAGCAATAAGTCATAGCCAGGTGATAGATGAGATTATACGTAATAGCCAAACTGGCTTTATGCCGGGAAAATCAACGGCCATTAATTTACGTAGACTCTTTTGTCATCTACAGTTGCCACACTTGGTGGATGAAGAGGCAGTGGTGGTGTCGGTAGATGTTGCCAAGGCCTTTGGTTCTGTGGAGTGGAGGTACTTGTGGGCGCTATTATTAAAATTTGGCTTCGGACAAATCTTCATTCGATGTGTGAAACTACTTTATTCCTGTCCTAGAGTTAGAGTGTGTGTTAATGGATTTATATCCCAAGAATTTGTTCTAAACAGAGGCACAAGACAAGGATGTCCCTTTTCTCCCACCTCTTTGCTTTAGCTATTGAACAATTGGTGTTTGTCATTAGAACACATCCGGATATCTATGGGCTGACGGTTGGTGCTAGGACAGACAAGATTGCTCTATATGCTGGCGATATGTTGCCTTTTCTGCCTCATCCTCGTAGTTCCCTCCCAATAATCTTGCAGGTGGTTATGACATTTGGCATATATTCAGGACTCCTGAATAAATAGGATAAGTCTTATGTGTTTCTGGTCAAGGGACCCTGCCCAACAGGCCTAATCTTACATAACCCTGTGAAGTGGACTAACACATTTAAATACCTGGGTAAAAGAGTCTCAAATTATTTGAATGACTATGATAAATATAATCTACAACCTAAAATCGATTATCTCTAAGATCAAATTCATGCTTGGAAACAGTTGCCATTGACGGCTACGGGTCAGATTAATTTGGTAAAAATGATCCTTCAGCCAAAGTTCCTATATCTATTACAGCAATCGCAAATCTATATACCCCAATCTGTTTTTCGAACAATTGACCACTTTATCTCCTCATTAGTATTGGCAGATAAACAAGCCCGTGTCAAGTTTACTACCTTATGTAGATCGCAGAAGTCAGGGGGACTTGTATTACCAAATATGCAAATGTATTATTTTGCATCTCAATTAGCCCATATGGCTGCAGTCTCATGAGGGCTCAAACCTTATGATCTCCTGGTCTCTGAAAAGGGATCTAGACACTCCAGAATCCAATTTCTCCTAGATGGTAGACGATCTATAGGTGACCCTCCCATAATAACACAGGCTCTAAAGATTTGCCAGACTTCACATAAAATTATAAGTAACTCTGGTTATGACTCTAATACCCCACTGTGGTATAATTTAGATTTTGGTGAACTAGTAAAGATGGGGGAAACTGAAGCCATATGGCGCTCATATGGTATCCTCCACCTCGGGCAATTATATATAGACGGGATATTACGCTCTTTTGAAGTTATTTCTATAGATATCTATAACTTAGACATGCTTTACTTTTGGAGTTTAGGGGAACCAGCCCAGATCTCCTTGAAGACCCTCTAGGGGTGCAATTAAAGAGGCTGAACACAAGACATCAAGTCTCGAATATATATTCAATCCTCTTGGAAAAAAGAGGATGCGGATGGCCTTCAAAAATTGTGACACAAATGGGAAGTTGACCTGGGGGAGATTAGTAATAAAGCTTAGAATATAGAGTATGTTGGAAAGTTCATATCAAATCAGTGTCTCTACCAGATTTCGCCAATTTCAATTTTTCTTCTTACACAGGGCCTACCTCACTCCCTCCAGACTCTCCAAATTTAGTGAGAAACAGATAGTTAATTACCCCAAATGTAAGAGTACAGAAGGTGATTTTTGGCATATGATATAGAGCTGCCCAGTTGTATCCTCCTTCTGGCCGGAGGTGGGAAAATATGCGTTTCAGCTGGACATGGGAGTACCCTCCATCAATCCGAGATTATGCTTGTTTGACCTGGGTCTAGCTGAGGACACACATAAACTTATTAAACTACTTATCACTACCTTGTTTATGTTGGCAAAAGTGATCATTGCCAGGAAGTGGATGGATCCCTAGAGCCTTATTCGAAAAGACTGGATAGATTTTGTTAATGATACCGTGGGACATGAACAGTTTATGTATACTAGTCGTAATTTGACTACTAAATATGAAAAGATTTGGTACAGATGGAGAATTTCTCGTTTTGTTAAGAGGGAGCTACAGGCGGTGGATCTCTCTTAAATACTATGCTCTAGACAGACACTAACCACTATTATTTTGATAGTCGGATGTTGCAGGTCTAAATACTTATTCTGCAATAGTTTTGCCATGGGGCTAATATATATATATATATATATATATATATATATATACATATATATATATATATATATATATATATATATATATATTAATGTAAATATTATATCTTGTTGAACAAAAGTATATGTTACGTAGAGGACAACTATTGATAACCAAGGACAATTCACCTGAAATTTATTATGACAATTTCCTCTTTCTTCTAATACATACAGTGTTTGACTCCTATTGCTTTCTAATTTACATGGTGCTTAAATATTGTGTGTTTGAATTTATGAGCTGTTATTACAGCTGTTTTTAGTCTGAAACATTGTATAAAAGCACCAAAGACAGTAGTCATCTAACTGTAAAACGTAAATTAAGCTCATCCTATTCTTTTATTTTTACTGCTGTGTATGTTATGTAGCACATATACATTGTCACTGCGCTTCACAACATATAGCTAAATATCTTTATTTATTAATGTGTTTGACAAAAACAGTGCCTTTGACTTGTGTGATGGCAATAATTCACCAACAAGGTCATGCCTTGATAGTAATATAGCTAGAATTCAATCCATCTGAACCTTTTTACATTCATGGCACATACTGCTCACATAATTTACATCTCAGAGAAAGGTCACGCAGTGTTTCACAAATGTCGGCCATCTGAATAAAAAAATAATCCTCAAATGTAACACAAGAATGATTCTGCTGTACACATTACACCCACCCACTCTGTCATGAAATATTACATTATCTGGTTGGGGCATGGTGCAAAAAATAATAATAAAGTAAATAATTCAATGCATACATGCATATTAAAAGGGACTTCATTTTGTGTCTTTGGATTTTTAAGAACTATATATTTATATTAAAAAGGACCTTTCACTTTTGTAATAACATTATTTTCACATAGTGTCCTTTGAACTATGGACAGTATATGTAAAGACATGTCTGAAGTTTTTCTATGCTCCATCTGCTATCAGTGATGACATGAGAAGAGCATTGGGCATCTCAGTCAGTTGTGTGGTCACTGTGGATGTACCCTGCCTGGGATAGCAGGAAGGTTCATCGAATCTTCTGGGCACAAGTGGATTTAAAGTTGGACATAAAAATGCCCAGTTTACATATGAGTATCTGTGTGTTAAAAGTGCAATAGCGGAACTACTGCCATAGCAGCCTATCTGGATTTTATTTATAAGGTGCCACAAAAAAAACACAGCTCCTTACAGTGGGGAAGAGCAACATAATAAAGAAGTCAACAGGCAAAGGAAAGACATACAGGGAGCATAACAGCTTAATACAACATGGGAACTAGAGGATTAAAAGCATAATACAGTGCATTAGTTACTGGAGAATATGGAGGTGGAAGGGACACGGACACATAGGTGGACAAGGTGGGAGGGGATGAGAAGACAATGGGACTATAGACAACGTGGGAGTAGGGAGGGTGGTTGAGTGGGAGAGGAGTTTTGAGGAGGACTGGTAAATAATTAACAGGTGAGTTTTATTGGAGCGTATGAAGCAACGAAGGCTAGAGGTCTGATTGGTTGGTGGGAGTGTGTTCCATCGGTGTGGAGCAGCACTGAGGAGTTCAGAGAGACAAAGGGCTAGATTTACTAAGCTGCGGGTTTGAAAAAGTGGGGATGTTGCCTATAGCAACCAATCAGATTCTAGCTGTCATTTTGTAGAAGGTACTAAATAAATGAAAGCTAGAATCTGATTGGTTGCTATAGGCAACATCCCCACTTTTTTCAAACCCGCAGCTTAGTAAATCTAGCCCAAAGTATTTAGTGAGGCATTGAGGAGGTGTTCATTTGCTGAGTGGACATGGCAGGAGGGAGTGTGGAGTGACATGAGTTTCGAGATATGGGGGGTAGGAGAGTCTGAGGTCATTGTTGGTGAAGGTGAGGAGTTTGAATTGGATTCTAAGGGGGATGGAAAGCCAATGTAAGGTTTGTCAGACTGCAGCGAGAGAGGAAAATGAATCTTGCCACAGAACTGAGAATTGAAGGTAGAGGCTGGTAAGAAAGCAGAAGCTTACAGTAGCTGACGCGGGAGATAATAAGAGAGTGTGCTAGGGTTTTGGTGGTGTCAAAGGTTGGGAATGGACTAATGCTGACAATGTTGTGGAGGCAGGATTGGGAAAGGGACTGGAAGTGAGGGGTGAAGGAGGAGTCGATAGTCGATAGTGATACCTAGGAAGTGGATGAGGGGAACTGTGGAGAGCGTGGTGTTGCCCACGGTGAGGGAGTGGAGGGGAGGTATGAAGGTGTGAAGACAATAGAGGGGGAAAAGCAGATGAGTTCTGCTTTGACATGTTGAGTTTAAGATAGTAAAAAAAACATCCATGAAGAGATGGCAGAGAGGCAGTTGGACATGCAAGAGAGGGGGTAGGAGAGAGGTCAGGGGAGAGGCATATTTGGTTGTCATCAACATAGACGTGGTAGTGGAGAACAAAGAGGTTGATATATTTTTACCAAGGGGAATACAGTTAAAAGGTCAACATTCAGAATGTTGTCATGTTCATTAGGTTGACAGGATTAAAATGTCAACATTAACAGGTTGTAAAGTCCACATTCCCAATTTCAACATTAAGCATTTAAACTGGCAATACCACTGGCAATGCAGTAAAAAAAAAAAAAAAAGTAGCAAAATCAGGGGGACAGAAAGCGTGCGGTCACCCCCAATTTTACTATTACCAGCACTAACTTTGGTGGCACTATAGCAAGGAAACCTGCAGTGTCGGGTTCCCCTGCCATAATGCCAAACTTGTCAGCAAGGGGCTGGATTCCCTGGGGGAAAAATGCGCAACACCACTTCTAGATGTACCCAGCCCATTGTTTAAAGCACCGCTGGGTGTTGGGTGATAAGAAAATGTTTAGAGTAATAAACCATTTTGTCCCTGCTGCACCACAGGTCCCAGCATGGCCAGGCTGCCAATAAGTGTCTGAGGATTTTGGTGCTTGTAGTACTACAAGCATCAACATACCCATGGCTGCCAGAACATGCTGGCACTTTGGAAACCACAAAACTGGCTCCGAAGAGATTCGCCGCAAACTGAGCTCTTAGCGGCACTGATCCTAATTATAATATGGGATTTCCTGTGGCTATTATTGGTGTATAATAAAAACAGAAGTATCTGAGGATAGAACCTTGTTGAACCCCACAGGCAGAGGGAGGGAAGGGGAGGAGGAGTCGGAGGTAGAAACAGAGAAGGAGTAGATGGTGCTCTGAAGGCTAATGGAGTGAAATGTGAAGGAGAAGAAAGTGACCCATGGTTTCAAAGGCTGCAGAGAGGTCCAGGAGGATGAGCAGTAAGAATTTACCCTTGGACTTAGTAGAGGTAAGGTCATTGGTGAATTTAGTATGGGCTGTCTCTGTGGAGTAGAGGGGATGGATGCCAGACTGGAGTGGATCAAGGGGGGAGTGGGAGGAAGGTAGTAAGACAGTTATAGACAAGCTGTTTGAGCAATTTGGAAGCAAAAGGGATTAGAGAGGTAGGACAGTAGCTAGAAGGATCGGAGGAGTCGAGAGAAAGTTTTTAAAGGTTGGGTATGCCAAGACAATGTTTCAAGGAAGATAGGAAGTTACCAATGGAGATGAACAAGTTGAAGAGGTGGGCAACAGTTCTGTAACAGTTATCGCCTACTTGTGCTTGTCCTTAGGACCAGTTTCCAGCAGTCCCGTGCTGCTGTTGTCTTAGGATAGAACCAACAAAAGAACGGGCGCTCAAAATATGATCAAATTAGGCGGCAGCTGGTAATGAAGAGTTTGCTGACCTCTTGTACTGAACACAAAAAAGAAAAGAACACCAGCGCTAAGCCTAAAGTAAATCTGAAATAGTAATATTTACAATCCTAAAAAAATAAAAAAAAATGATTAACCAAAAATATAAACTCCACTTTCTAATCAAGAAAAATAGTTTTATTTCTTTAACAATGTAAAAGTAAAATTCTGTCAAATAAAATAAAATAAAATACCCCCACAGTGTACTCTGTAAATCACACATAAACTTGTGCTCAAAAAATTTGCAGACCAAGATGGCAAAATGTGAGGGTGTGCAAAATTTTGCACCGGCCGATTGAAAGAGCTGGGAAGATGAAAGCCACTATGCTCAACTCAAATTACGGGGAACTGTTACTTACATATTCAATGTGACAATATTGATGAGAGGTGTATGTCTCTTAAACCCAACATAGATCATATGTGATTTTGCTCAAAACGTAGATTATAAACAATGTGGTTTGTGTTTTAAACCAACACCGGATTGCAGGCTGTTTTAAAAGCGCATAGAAAGCCACACATTAAAACATCCCAGCCCTTGTGTTTTATTGGGTTAGATCTACAATAGCCAATTTGCTTTCATTTACCAACAGCTTCATTGCTATTAAAATTCTACACTCAAAACATATAGTTGGACTCTGCGCCAAGCCTTGAGGTAACCATTAATGCATGTTGATTTAATGAAACACTAATTTATTTAGTTTTTATAATTTGAGATGCAGTAATCACTTTTTTAAAGAATTTAGTTAACTTGTTGCCTAAAGGTATTAAATCCATTATAATATATTCTTTATGGGAAATGCCAATTAAAATGACTATAAATATAGATAGTCACTCATTAAATAACCTTTTGTTATATATAAATAGCTGGAAGACATTGTATGCATATTAGCCACATGAGTGAAACCTTTTACCTAGTTTATGAAATAAAGCATATTTTAATTTAAAATAAAAAACTTTATATAAGATAACATTGCTGAAGTATGTGTCAGCTATTCAATCACAGGGGCAGGGACATTTTTAGAATTGGTTCTATTCTATACATTGTGAGTGATTATAGTGTAAATTAGTATTTGTACATCCCATCTAGGTGGTTGCCAAGGTGCCAGACTTTAAGGGGTGCATAAAAAAAATAACATAATAACACTCATCCAATGTTTTTAATGTCCCCACGGTGCCCCCACAGGGAGTGCTAGCCACTGACATGAAGGAGCTTCTTACATGTGAGGCGTGGCTTTGATGTCACAGCAATGCACCAAACTCATACCAGGAGGAATAGCAACAGGGGTGTTTTGCCAAACAAGAAGGAGAAGGGGCACAGCTTCTAACGTGCCACCTAGTGCGTCCCCAGAGCTTGTGCTGGTCCTGGGTCCCAGCACCATGCTTCAAAGTAGGGATATTGTTCTTAAGATGATGTGCAGTAATAATCCTGAACTAGACATAGTTCCAATCTTGGTATTATCAGACTATGGGATCATCTTCCGCTTGGTATTTCACTCCCCCACATGCAGGCAAACACTACGCGAGATTCCTTTTCTGTTTGTCGCAGATTATTGAAGCCCTGGGCTATTGACAAACTTTAGTAATTAATTTCTGCAATGGATGACTGTAACTCTAAAAACCATATCTCAAATTTGCTTTAAATGTTCATGGAATTGTACTATCCAATGGCAGGGCTCAGGGCTGTTATGAGGGCGGTTGTCACGATCTGCCTGCTACATCTCCCTTTTGAATGCTGCTTGCATCCTGTAGCCCCTGTTTGTTTTGCACTGTGCTGTATTTGTGTTTATTTTTATGTGCTGCAGCAGTACCTTCATTCAGCAGAGGTGCTGCTATTGTGCCCTATTTGTGTGCATTAGGGGTTAACCTTCCTGTTCACCAATTATTTCATGCACCTGGGTGTTCTCATTTCCCCTATATATACCTGTCTCTCCCAGCACACATTGCTAGTCATTGATGTCATATCCTGTGGTTTCACCCTGTGATTCTTCCGCCTGCATTGTTCCTATGTTTATACTGGATCTCATCATTCATTCTGCTGATCTGTTTCATAAGTGAACCTGGGACTTACCTGTGCATTTCCCTGTATATGCTGCCTGGAATCTTCCCTCACCTTCCATTTACCTGCAACTACTGAATATCTGGTATTTCTGCAAACTTATGATTTCATCACCTGTTTATATTTGCCAGCAATAAACATAGTTTGTTTTTTCACCTATTCATGGCTCCTTAGCGGTATTTCTACGTTGTTTTGTGACAGCGGTGCAGAGGGGCAACTGCTCATGACTCAAGGTTAAGGGGTGCCATGGCCACCCACCATATGCCCCAGGCCCATCATACTGCAATATACATGTAGTGCCACAGGGCACCACCTGCCCAGCTTACAGACAGAAAGCTGTGTCCTGGAGAGGGGCGCCCAATGCATTGCTGACATGAACTGATAACATCCCAATGGTATCAGTGGAGAGGAGACCACTGGAAAAAGAAGCAGTTGAGCAGAAGCAGAAGAAAGAAGAGAAGCTGAGAGACGCTGAGGTAAGTAAACTACTGGAGAGAAACGGGGAGGCGGGTCTGGAGAGCAATGGTGGGGGTGAGTCAGGGACTGAGAGTTGGAGAGAAGGGTAGATTTTCTTTGTGGTACATAAATATATAGTACATATAATGCTATAAAACACACAAACACAACAGTGCTTAATAGCCAACCTGATCAGTAATGTATTTATGTACATATTATATATTTAGCAATAACCCTCTCTACTAAATGTGGGGGACATTTGTATTCTATTAACTCTGTATTGGGCTGGTTGATGGAGAAATAGGCTTGTTTATTAAATAGGAATGCTATTGTTTTAATGTCAGGGCTGGAGGGTGGGGGGAAATATGTCTGTTATTAAATCAGAATGCTATATATTTAATGTTGGAGCTGGTTGTAGAACTGTCTGAGTTCAAATCAAAAGCAGAGGCTGGAGAGCTGTGAGAACATGCATTTACTGTGTGGTATATACTGAGAACTGAAGATGGCTGCCAGATATTTCCTGTCAGCCAGCACTTCCTGGATAGCAAGTGGATGGCAGTGATGTCACTTCCACTAAAAACACATAGCATACATCTACATCCCCCGTTTTTTAGAACAAAGTAACAATCAACAGGTGTGTAGGTGCAAGACAGTGTGACAGGTGTTGGATGTGAGAACAGTGTGCAAGTGAAAATACACATGAACTGGTAATACCATACTTTGTGATGAAGAAAGGAGGTAGTAATGTGTCCTGTATTGAACAGGGCTCACTATTGGTCAGGGGTATAGGACTGTCCTGAACTGCAATAGATGCTTCTTCAGAGAGCCATTGTCCACATTGATAGGTGTTCTGACACCATCAGGCGATATTCCATGGGGTGTGGGTGTTGGCTCACACACCCCTAAGAGGTGACGCCTGTTGCACTTATACAAAGAACCATGTAACTGTTGGGCCTGTTGGAGGTTCCTTGCACAGTCCTGACTCTGTCAAACCTGACTGGGATCTGGATGCGGACGGTCTGCCCCAGGGACAACGGTCTCAGGTTTTGACGCGACTGGCTTTGAGCCGTAACCAGAGCACTCTGTACATTGGTGTCAATGATTGGTGTAAGCTTGGCTTTGGTGGGAGGAATGAGAGTACAAGTGCGTCTGGACAGAAGGCATTGAGAAGGAGAAAGGGAGTTCATCCCTTGGGGAATTTTTCAAATTAAGGAGTGCCATGAATACATCTGAACCATCTCTGTAGCAGGTGCTTTGCAGAATGTACTCCCCTTCTGATAGTCCATTAGATTGTGGATAGTGTGGACTGCTAGTGACATGTGAGATGTCCCATTTATTGGTAGATGACTGGAACTCACCACTCATGAATTGCATGGCATTGTCGGTGAGAAGCTTGCATGGTATGCCATGGGTAGAGAAGTGTCTTTTCATTTTGTTAATGACTGTGGTACTCGTCAGTTTAGGAGATAGTCTATCTCAAACCAACCAGAATATGAGTCCACTAACACAAGGTGCTCTTTTCCTCTCCACACAAAAGATCTGTAGCAACGATGGACCAAGGGAGGTCAGGTAGCTCATCGAGAGTGAGCGGTTCTTTGGTATAATGGGGCCATAGAGCATTGCAGGGGGCAGAAGCGGAGACTATGCGCTCAATGTCAGCATCCATAGAGGGCCAATACAATGCATCCTTAGCCCATTGCAAAGTGGCCTCCCGCCTGGGGTGCCTCTGATGGGCCTGCTGAGCATAAAATTCTTGTAGACCATATGGGATTACAAACTGCTGACCAAGCAAGAAGATGCCTTCTGAGATAGTTAACACGTTCTGGAAAGTAAAGAATGACTTGAAGTCACAAGGCAATTCTCTGGAGGAAAATGGCCAACCATGCAAGATGACATGTGACAACCGTTGGCAAAGGTCATCCCTGAGTGTAACATCACGCAGCTCTTTCATGCACCAGGAGAAGAGGATATCAAACTCTATAACATCCATGTCATCATCAGCATCAGGGCCACCTGAGTCTGGATGGTGAGCACATGATAAAGCATCAGCTATGTGGAGGTGTACACTTGTACACCACATCGAGATGGTACCTTTGGAGCTTGAGCATGAACCGTTGGATACGTGCCAAAGCAATGTGCATAGGTTTGTGGAGAATAGTGATCAGTGGTTGGTGATCTCTTTCAACCACCACTGGACGTCCATAGATGAACTCATGGAACTTTTAACAAGCAAAGACAGGGGCAAGCAGTTCCTTTTCAATCTGAGCATATAGTGACAGTGTCTGTAAGGGCTCTGGACGCAAAACTGATGTAGTTTGTTGCGCTGCAAACAAACAACACCAAGACCATGCTGGGAAGCATCAGCAGAGATGACTATAGGAACATGTACATCAAAAAACTGGAGCACTGGGCTAGAAATGATCATAGCCTTGAGGAGAGCAATAGCATCAGGATGACAGTCCAACCAACACCACTGTGTAAAAGCTGGCGGAGCAGAGCTGTGGTGTCACTGTAGTGATACAGTGATTTTGAAAGGTAATTTGTCATACCTAGAAATCGCTGCAAACTCAGCTTTTCTGTGGGGTTGGCCATTTGCTGGATGGCCTGTGTCTTGGCTGGATCCGGCTTGACACCCTCTTAGGTTAGAAGGTGGCCAACATATGGGACCTCAGTAACTCTGAAACAACACTTGTCAGGGTTTAAACCAGGGTTGTCCAACCCGCAGCCGCGGGCCGCATGCGGCTCAGCACGCCTGTAAATGTGGCCCAGAAGGAGTTTTGGTTGTGGCAAGGGGGCAGCGCTCTTAATGGAAAAAAAAATTCCTGCAAAAAAAAAAGAAAATACTAACCTTGCGGTCACGCGGTCACGTCAGCTGGTACTCCGGCTCCCTCCCTTGTCTCCTCCTCCGTGCGGTGCTCACTGTGAATGTCGGGCGTGATGTCATCACGCCCAACATCCATTGCGGAGCGCAGCACAAAGGAGACACCCGCGCGAGAAGAACAATCAGCAGCACAGAATTGGAGAAAAGAAGAGAAGAGGACAGGAGAACAAGCCGATTAAGAGGTAAGTTAAGGGGGCTTTTTTTATTATTTCAAGGGATGCTGACAAGTGAATAAAAGTCACCTGGTCCTGGAGCATCATAGACCTTATCTCCCTGCTACATACTTCTACTTGTATTACTAATGGGGCATTATATATTATTCTCTTTGGCCCATTATAAGTTGTTATCCCTTAACTAACATAGTGGTGTAATTATCAAAACAGGTCACAATTTGGGGTCACAGTGGTGTATATGTCAGGTACCGCAGGCCTGGTCAGGGTACCCTGATATACAATGCCTGGCTTAAATGATATTGCATCGAAACAATACAAAAAGTGATTATAGTATAATAACCAGAGAGGATTTTTTGAACAGGACGATTGAAAGGTAAGTATAGGGGGATTTGAAAAAAAAGTGATATCTTATTTATATATATATATATATATATATATATATATATATCTCACTTTTTTTCTCATATATATATATATATATATATATATATATATATATATATATATGTGTTAACTATGTTTTCTATGGTTTTTTGGATGATCAGCTAACGTTATTGTTAGTGTATCTTATGTGCGGCCCAAATCAACTTGTCGTCTGCCAATGTGGCCCAGGGAAGCTAAAAGGTTGGACACCCCTGGTTTAAACGCATGTTGATTTCACAAATCCTATGGAGGACTTTGCAGAGACGCATGTCATGTTCCTCCATGGTGCGACCCCACATGAGGATGTCATCAATGATAATAATTTCACAAGGGTATCCCTCAAAGAGGTGTTCCATGCTGTGTTGGAACACTTCACTCCCAGTACAGATGTCATAGGGCATACGGAGGAATGCATGTCTGCCCAGAGGTGTCATAAATGTAGTAAGGATGACTCCTTGTCCAATGTGAACTGCTAGAACCCGCATTTCGCATCCAGAGTGGTGAATATCTTTGCATTTGGCATGTTGGCAATGACTTGCTCCACGGTTCTGAGGTGGTAGAGCGGTCTCATCAGAGCTTTATCCAGATGCACAGGGTCAATACAGTTGCATACTGAACCATCCTTTTTAACTGCAGCAGCAACCATGGCCGACACCCACAGGGTGGCTTCTACCACTGGAGCAATGACACCTAATGCTGTCATTAAATTATTTCCGCTATCACCGTATCTTTCATGGCCAAAGGCACCCTTCTGGGTGCACACACTGTAGGAGGAACAGCACAAGGTGTTCTTAGTGCTGTTCCTCAGTAGGAGGTGGGGCAGCACGGTGGTTTAGTGGTTAGCACTTTTGCCTCATAGCACTGGGGTCATGATTTCGATTCCCGACCATGGCCTTATCTGTGTAGAGTTTGTATGTTCTCCCCGTGTTTGCGTGGGTTTCCTCCGGGTGCTCCGGTTTCCTCCCACACTCCAAAAACATACTAGTAGGTTAATTGGCTGCTATCAAATTGACCCTAATCTATCTGTGTGTATGTGTATGTTAGGAAAATTAGACTGTAAGGCAGGGACTGATGTGAGTTCTCTGTACATCGCTGTGGAATTAGTGGCGATATATAAATAGCTGATGATGATGATGATGAGGAACAGTCTCATCAAGAAGCATGTGATATGTGACAGGGAGTTTTCCAATGCTCTTACAATCGAATATGCACGTCAGCACTTAACGTTATTAACCCCAGTTTATACTGTCCAGCAGACTTTGCAAAGGTTTGACATTACTATCAACAATATGAAACTGCAGCGGGACACCTGTGGACTGAAACGTGGCCATACCCACAGTCTTGATTATCTGGCCATCGTAAGCAATTAGATTCACTATGTGAGAACAGTCATCAGGTGTATTGGAGTTTGTACGCTGGAGGAGTTCACGTGACATGACCCTGCATTTGGCGCCAGTGTCAATTTTAATTTTGGTGGCGTTATTTGTCTCCTCATCAACTATGATAGTAAATATTTCACCATTTCTAGCCCTGAGGTCAACACGCTCACACTGGAAACCGGTGTCAGGATTGTTTTCTGGTGGTGTATCTACTGTATGGACTTGTAACACTAAAAAGTAATTGATCTGATGTGGCGCTCCACTCAGTGTGCAGCCTGATGTATGTAGAGGAGTATCCACTATTCTCCACAGATAAAACACAAACATAAAATACAGTTAACATACACTTAGCGCGCACCTTCTCACATCTCACAGGAGATAGGGACTTCTGTACTCCCTTCACTGGATAGATGACCCTTATAAAACAAATGGAGAAATAATAGTGCAGATTGACTACAATATACATATAAAAGTCCACAAAGTTCCCGGAAAAGAAGTATATTCTTCAACCTCGTGATGAAAACAAAGGAATACCACCGTAATTCTTGTGACTTTTTACACCATCTCCCCCCTTACAAGATGTTAGCTTAAATAAAGCATCTCTAGTAATCCTTTCTGTGTGCCGCTTTCAAGTTCCTCCACAGAGTATTAGCATGATGTGCCAAAAAGGAAGAAATAAAAACCAATCTAGTGCATTATCATAAAACACCATTTAATAAAAATGTATTATCTCCAAACAGAGACCTGTACATATAAAACATGACATCAAGGATATCCCAAAATGGTAATGTGTATACTCATACCAGATGCATTCAGGATGTTCGCATGAAAATTTCCTCCACGATGTCAGTTCAACAATGTAACGAAATCCCGCTTACACTTATGCCTCCAACGCGTTTCGACTCTAGGTCAGAGTCTTGAGTCCCTGGCCGTGAAGACGTGGAGTGGAGAAGTGCCAGTATGTCATACCAGAACATACCACCCCACTTTGAGCACTAGTTATATACCTGCATTACCACAAATGTTTTATATTCTTGCATTATCCTTGGGCTGTCACTCATCCCTGCACTACCTCAGAGTCAGTGTTTTCACCTGGCTTCTCTTGATTACTGCAATATCCAGTGTGTGTGTATTCAAACCATCATTATATGCACTGAACTGCAATAAATTCCATAATGTTGTTACTATCACATCACCTACTATTCCAGTGAATTCCTAATAGATAAACTTTAACTGTGCACTGGTGAACACATTTCATTAATGCTGTGACTCCTGAAGACAACAGATTGCACTGGAGGTTATTTATATACATACAATTAATGACTGTATTTTATTTAATTCATTAAAATAAAAGCTTTAGAGTAACTTTTTTCTTAGAAATTTTAAATTTAACAATGCTAAAAACTCCAGAATAAATCCGTTCGGTTTCCATAATATAAGAAAAAAAAAATCTGGAAAAATACCAAAAAGAATGCCACTGTAGCTGCTCCTAAAAAAGAATATTCCCATTGACCTCCATCTCTGAGACCTAAGAGAGGACGTTAAGAAGAGTAACACTGAAATGAAACACACTTTAGAAATTGTTAATTGGAAAAATGCAGTCATGAATAAAAGATAAAAACGTGCAGTAAAATAACTTTGTCTTAAACGCTTTCAAGAACATATATCCTGATTCCTTATTCAAGATAAGTGTGAAAGTGTGTTAAGTACTTCTTTCTGTAACTACTCATCGACTTCTAAAACAAAAGTAATCAGGAACAAGATAAGACCATTTACACCATGAAGTAGCTTATTTCTTTGGGGAACAGTTTCCTCACTATATATTTGATAGAAACTGCAAATGCTTTTGTATTGGCAGAAATAATTACAAGATAAAAAAAGATCTTTTAAACAATGATCTGACCTTGAAAAGGTGACATTAGTCTTTTTCTAAAAGTAAAATCCCAACACACCAAATAAACGCATTGTCTCTGCGTAGAGAATTCTGGAGATAACAGAGATACGGGTGACACTGACTACTTGACTTTATTTTTCTAATTTCCTCTAAAATAAGTAAGAAAAATATTATGTATGTAGAAAATTATATCTAATAAAGACATAAGAACATACAGTACGTCAATGTAACAGCCATTTTGTTTTTAGCTGAAGAATAAACTTGACTGTATTGGATTACAACAGACATTTTTGAGGAAAAGCTCCAATTTTATAAAATACATCTTTGTTGTTTATTGGACATCAAACATTGCCATAATGTCACTGTTTCCAGGTTCCAATTATCAGCAGAGTTTTATGTGTTACACAGTATTCTGTTATTTCTACAAATCCTCTTAAATCCCACCTCATCTGCTTTTACACGTTCTTAAAGCCAGTGTATTAGTCATAGAGCAGAAAACTATCCATATTAAGAGAAATGTTAGTCACTTTGTATAATACTGTTGTTAGTTTTTAAATTCCCAAATTTTAGTTTTACATGGGTAGGAAACATCCATGGCCGCCATCAGGGGTGTACAAGCGGTATAGCTGTAAGGGACCCCTCCGTCTGTCCGAGCCCCCCTAAACTGACCACATTGCATCTCTCAGTATTTCGGTGGCTCCCAGTCATTGATAGGCTGGGAACGAGTGGCGTTGTGACATCATCACTTAGTGTCTGGGACCCTGCACATTGCGTCAAGAACAAGGTAAGTGAATTGGAGGAATGTATTGTGCAGATGGAGGGGCATATACTGTGAAAAGGGGGGCATGTATTGTGCAGAGAGAGGGGGGCATGTATTGTGCAGAGAAAGAGGGCATATACTGTGAAGGGGGGGCATGTATTGCGAAGAGGGGATGGCATGTATTATGCAGAGGGAAGAGGACATGTATTGTGCAGAGGAAGGGGGCATATACTGTGAAGAGGGAGGCATATACTGTGAAGAGGGGGGCATGTATTGCGAAGAGGGGATGGCATGTATTATGCAGAGGAAGGGGGCATATACTGTGAAGAGGGAGGCATATACTGTGAAGAGGGGGGCATGTATTATGCAGAGGGAGGGGACATGTACTGTGCAGAGGCAGGAGGGCATGTATTGTGCAGAGGAAGAGGGCATATACTGTGAAGGGGGGGCATGTATTGCAAAGAGGGGCTGGCATGTATTATGCAGAGGGAAGGGGACATGTATTGTGCAGAGAGATGGGGACATATATTGTGAAGACGTAGGGGGCATGTATTGTAACGAAGGGGGGGGGGGGGCTACCAGATTAATTTGTATCGGGCCCCACAGTTTCTGATTGCAGCCCTGGATGCATCACAACGTTGATGCATGCAGCCAGGGGATTGTACAGCGGCGGGATAAACCTGGCTGAAGAAGGTTTCCTGGTGTGGCATGGTTGGCTCACATTGTACCCTGGGACGATCTCTTTGAAGGAGCACTGTGGAGGGAGAGGTATGCAGGTGCTGGTAGATGAGGTAAGAAACTTGCATCTGCCTCCCCTAAAACTGTGCAGTCAGAGGTGAGGTTCTCACATTGATTAAAAAATCCCACCTCCGCCACATCTAATTTGTGTGATCCAAGCACTGATTTGTGAAACGTCCACCTATATCTGAGCACATAGTGGCATTATTGCAGGGGCAGTAGGCTTCCTTTATCATCCTGACAGTGGTGTATAATTGAATATACTTTTTTAAATGAATTTTTTATTTTCTAAGTATTGATACTCCATGCAGGAGTTGTTGGGGACACATGCCTGCTAGCCTAATTCATCTATGCCCATTTTAAGTACAGGTTCAGTTAGTTGCTTTAGGCTGATTACCTAATGGTGTTAGGAAAACTCCAGTGACAGTCACATAGCCTAGTGTCTGACATGCGGTGGTAACTTCACTGTTGGGTGGGGTGTGAACACAAGTACATAGAGCAGACAGAGCAGAGGTAAGGGATGGTGAATATGGGATCATTGGAACTAATAGGTTCCATACCCATTTACATTCTTTTACTTATGCCAAAAGTGTTAGTAAATACACCATTTTTTTATGCTAGTGGGTAAGGGGCCTTCTAGAGATGATCTATATTAAGCATATGGCCTTATGTTGATATGATGAATGGTAGGTAGGAAGGAAGGCATGGCAAAGTGACTTAAGGGGGAAAAATCCAGGTCTCCCTTGACCCCCTGGGGCTCGTCACAAGTAGGTTATTCAGCCTCTCCATTAATGGTAGGATCATATACCACTGTTACATTGAAAGACAACTGTCTCTGGTTTGACTTATAATGTGTGGTCGTTTACATAACCAGTCTCCAGCACTTTTGGCTAAGATCAAGTGCAGTTCTGTCTTTACAGGGCATGCCAGAGCCCTCTGATAATGGACAAGCTACCATGGTCCTCTGGTCAGGGGCCCGAGGCAGCTGAGAAAACCCAGGATATAGCGCCCCCGGGGTGGCGAGCTGGGGGTACCTGAAAATCACTGAGGGATGGGAAACTTCACTGGTAGAGTACGGCACTCAGCACTTTTATTCCACTTTTTCTTTTACTGCACTTGTTGCTGCACTTGTTTCTTTGTGTCCTGGCCTTTTGGCTGGCGGGAGAACTTTTACACTAGCCCGGCCATGAGCCTCGCCACTATTTTCCTACACTGTTTTGTCACCTTCAATTTAACTGATTTTTCCCATGGATTAAAGTGTACAGTAGGCCATTATGGGCTCAGTATCCCTGAGATTTAGGGGAGTGGTGGGGCCCTGAGGTTTCCACCCCCCCCATAACCTCCAATGTACCTCCTTCCGAGGGGGTAGAAAAGACTTTGGACCCTGGGTGAAGCTTTGACAGAACCCAGAGTAAAGGGACCCCCCCTACCCTTGTGGCAACAAAGAAGACCATTACCCCCTAAGGGGCCTTATGGCTCCGGGGATCGGAAACAAAGGGGCCCTTCCTTTTTTGAGGAAGGCCTGAATTGGATTGCATCTATGTGCACCATTTTGTATTTTTCTGCACTTTTTGTTTACTTGGGGCACGAAAGAACCAATCCCAGGCTTAAAAATAACAAAACAAAAAAACAAATCATTGTTGTTAGATAATAAAATATCTTTTGATCTGGGCTACTTTGTGAACACTGTAACTTCCAGGCTACAAGAAAATAAACATGACCGCAGTTTCCTTCATACCTTTGCTACCTACTAACAACTACCGCTCACGTCTGTCTCATTATACGTTTGGGGAATTGAGAATGACAGTTAATGTACTTTGTATAAAGGAAAAAAGATTTATTTATCTCACTGTGATATTGCTTAAATAAAAGTGACGTTAATATCTTCACATCACCGAAGCTATAAACATAAGAAGTACACTTTAGGGAATAAAGATTCAAGCGTAATATGTTTTTCTAAATCTGCTGATGGTTATAAAGTAAATTTCTGCTGTCATTTTAATAGATATAATATATAATATAGTTTTGCTCTTTTTGATCTCCTTGGAATTATAAAGCATTTGATTTCAGAACAAATCACCCCAACCTAATTTAAACAGCTAATTACATTATCTAATATTGAAATGTATCACACAAAGTGTTTGTTTATATTCTAGATTTCACAGAATACACATATTACGTGAAATGTCTGCAGATTGCCAACAATGTAAAGTCCACAACAAGTACAGTCACTGCTAGGGTTTTATGCAGCACCAAAAATACATACCGTATATACTCGAGTATAAGTCGACCCGAATATAAGCCGAGGTACCTAATTTTACCACAAAAAAATGGTAAAACTTATTGACTCGAGTATAAGCCTAGGGTGGGATATGCAGCAGCTACTGGTAATTTTTTTAGATTTATTCATTATTATGTTTTTAATTTACATCTCTATATGCATTTTTATATCATGTGTGTTGTTTGCTTGTCGTCTAAGTAATGGATTGTTAACCAATTTATGACTTTCCAAAATGTATTTAGCGCACCTATACACTGTGGTGAAAAGGCTTTAACATGTTTAAATGGTTGAAAGATGTTACAATTACCTTGGTGGTGTAAGGGGGTTCAGGGTGCATTGAGTGGCGTTAGGCCATCGCTCCAGTATGTGGTGTGCCACGGAAATCCTCTATCCTTATGGTTCAGTCTGGATTCCGTGGGACTTGGGGGTGTTGCCTGCCTTCCATGCTCCAGAGTTCCACGAAAAAGGAAGGCAGCGATGGGAACAGCTACAGTAAATCTCAAGCAGGCACTGCGCTGCGCCCTAGAGTCTCTAGGGAGCAAAGCTCCACAGCCGAGTTTCTGGCTACAGCCTTTTCCTTCCCCCGCAGTGGAATGCATGTGCGTTCCACCAACAGGAAGTTCGGCATTTGGAACGCAAGTTTGCGTTCCAAATGCCGAACTTCCTGTCGGTGGAACGCACATGCGTTCCACTGCGGAACTTAACAACTGAGGAACGGGACACCAGGTAAGTTCGCCGAGGGGGCCTTTTTCAGCATACAAAAATGTGCTGGAAAACTCGGCTTATACACGGGTATATACGGTATATATATATATATATATATATATATATATATTGGCTCAGTGGTTAGCACTTCTGCCTTACAGCACTGGAGTCATGAGTTCAATTCCCAACCATGGCCTTATCTGTGAGGAGTTTGTATGTTCTCCCCGTGTTTGCATGGGTTTCCTCCGGGTGCTCAGGTTTCCTCCCACACTCCAAAAAACATACTAGTAGGTTAATTGGCTGCTAACAAATTGACCCTAGTCTGTCTGTCTGTGTGCGTGTGTGTATGTTAGGGAATTTAGACTGTGAGCTCCAATGGGGCAGGGACTGATGTGAATGAGTTCTCTGTACAGCGCTGTGGAATCAGTGGCGCTATATAAATAAATAAATGATGATATATATATATATATATATATATATATATATATATATATATATATGTATATATATATAGATAGATAGCTAGGAGCGCTCCTCAATATGGGTGGCTGCCTTGCAAATATATAAGTGACCACCTCAACATACTTTAAAAAGATAGCAAATAACAAAACAATGTATATAAAACCAATAGCGTTACCTTCACACTAACCAATATTACACTATCTTCTACAATTATCACAAAAGTAGTGATAACAGTCAACGATTCAGTTCATACAATCCAATCGTCTTCTGTTTTTATACTTCTAAAAAGATAATGATTCATCCAGTGAGGTCATGCATGTGAAAGAAAAATATAAATGCAAATATGGTGTAGTATGTGACATAAAGACTATTTAGTAAAGATACACCAAAAAATGTCTAGGTGTCTAGGGGGTAAATGTATCATACCCCGGTTTCTTCAACTCGCAAAAGTTCGGTGTCTTCGCAGCTTAAATTTAAAGCGGCGCTGCCTTGTAAAGGGAAACTTCCCATTACAAGGCAGCACCACTTTAAATTAAAGCTGCGAAGACACCGAACTCCCGCGAGTTGAAGAAACCGGGGTATGATACATTTACCCCCAGGTGTCTTCTTTCATCTTGAATGACATATGTGTATTATTCTTCTGTGGAAATTCAATCCCCTTTGTTAATATGCTTACTTGATGCCTTGTTTTTTATCACATGTCACATCCCCACGAGTTCGCTGTTACCGTCCTTTCCGCCTCCAAAATACTCAAGATTGATTGTCATCAAGAAGAGCGGAGAAGAAAGAGGAATAGCAAAATAGTGCATTACCTTGTTTATTTATTTGATATAAAACATCCTGTTAAAAACGAAGTTGAATAAAACACGAAAATTATGTATCTCCAATGCTATGTGAAATGGCTGCCTACCGGAATGCCCAAGTCTTCTAGCTTTAAATATGTTTTTTCAAAGTGGTCCCCGTCAGCTAGAGGTACAGAGCTCCAAGCAGGAAATGCACTTCAACATATCAATACGGATTGTCAAAATTGTAAAACTGCACTCATTTAATCTCAAATGTTAAATCCGGAAAGTTAAGGTCATGTCATCATTCTTAGCCAATTACAATCCATATAAATCGTATACTAAAAAACACTGTGACAGCTTTTCATGTAATTGCCTTCCATCCACAGTTGCCAAACATTTCATTAAAAAGGTCAATATCACCATTTATTTATATTTTCTAAGAATGAAAGTATTAGATTTAATAAGACTAAATACAAAAATGTCCGATCACATGATCAGGTTTCATTGGTCAGACTCACCATTCCTAGTATCCAAGCTGGGAATAGATGGCTACAACCTTCAGGACTCTTGTAGGGTACCCAGAGATGTTCAGACTTGGAGCCCTCAAAGGTGTTGCTTCATCTGGGTTACCTGCACAGTGTCACTGTCCAATATCTTCAAGGTATATATAGCCCCTCTCCACAGGTGCATGTAATATTGGTCCCTCCATGCCAGCTATTGCTTGCATTGTCCCTTCAGCTCCACATGGCTCTGACTAATCTCCCATTTGGAACTTCGCTTTGTATATATCTCTCAACTGCAGCTCTCTCTCCTTGACCATCACACCTCTGGTTGGCTACAAGACAAGGTGAAAGCTACCATGATGGGCTTGAAATTGATCTGGACCCAGACACTGCTCATACTTGAACAGGCTTCCCGTAAATTGCTATCTCTTGTGTCTACCATTTCTATGCACAAGTCCACCAAGGGCATTTCAAAGTATACGCTCACTTCAAAGTCATTTGGTTTGGTGCACAACTCATCCCATTATATCTAGACAAGAGCCCTTTTGTGGGGAGGAAAAGGCTGTGCACCCCTCAGCATGCAGGTGATGCCCCTGTAAATGTGCCTTCTTCTATCCTTTAACTCATTAAAATATTTTCATCCTTCCAAATTAAATCTTCCTTAATCATTTCAGTGTAGAACTGAGCGCACCTAATCTGCACTTAGCAAGAAGCATCCTAAATATGCCCAACTCCTTCCATTGCTGGTGTAAATATAGTTGTAGTGTTGTGACCAGTTTTGGAACTGGGGGATGCATGGTGTTGCTACAGGGCTCGGAGGTGCGGGGTTTCTGGCAAAGGCAGATTGACTCCCTCTCCAAAGGCCCCTGCTCCCTCAAAAGAGCAGATATAGTACTCTTCTGAGCCAGTGTATGTGCTGCAAACTGCATGCTCAGAAGAGGCCTCCATTATGCTTTTTTGAGAGCAGAGCGGTGGTCTCTGGAGGCTAATGTAGCATTGCCGAGCCCCTACCCAATTTTTGGTATAGGGCCCGATAATGCCTTTCTACCCCTGGTCTAGATATTACTAAAGATGGTTATCAGGTCATACGTGAACCTTATTATGAACATTATGTGACTTTATTTAGTTCATAGTTGCCTACTCTCCCGGAATGTCCGGGAGACTCCCGAGAGAGCAGGCAAAAATCCAAGATCCAGCTGTCTCCAGTGTTGAATATGGGTGGGGACGGAGCTAAATGCACCATCGTGGCCCGCCCACTGCTGCGATTGGCCGAAATCGCATAAGATTGACAGGGGGCAGGGCCCAACGGCGCACCACGCGTGGTTACGCCCCTTCGATGGACCCCCTCCCGGACAGCTGCCTTCAAGAGTAGGCAAGTATGATTTAGTTACTTTTCTTCGAACATACAAAAGTGACACATATAATGAAGACAATGCCAAGGTCCCCTCACTCTCATGATTAATTTGAGACATATTGTATATAAGGAATGGGTAGTATTTTAGGAGATAAATAGGAAAGCTAAAATTTACAAGGAGGGTAGTCCTAATGTGGGAGGTCTTCAGGTGTGTCCATAAAGCTAGGCACAGGTATAAGGACTGTGAAGTGAATGGGCAACTTGAAATGCGCTAGGAGGGCAAGTAGGTCCCCTCATGATCAAACCCTAAACCCCACATTCTAAACCTAAACTCTCTTCTGGAACGTAATCCCACAACCTTGCTGCAGCCTTATGTAACCTGCCCACTGTAGCCTTACCTGAAAGGAGCTACAAAGATCCAGCAGGAAAGGATTGCAGAGTGGTAGCCAGTGACAGAAAAGCTGCAGGAAGTGTAACAGCAAAGCTGCAGGCAGAGTAACAGCAAAGCTGCAGGCAGAGTGACAACAAAGCTGCAGGCAGAGTAACAGCAAAAATGCTGCAGGTAGAGTGACAGCAAAGCTGCAGGCAGAGTACCAGCAAAGCTGCAGGAAGAGTGACAGCAAAGCTGCAGGCAGAGTGACAAGAAAGCTGCAGGCAGAGTGACAGCAAAGCTACAGGAACAGTGAGTGACAGCACAGCTGCGGGCAGAGTAATAGCAAAGCTGCAGGCATAGGGACTGATATCAGCGTGGAGCAGTGAGCAGGAGGAAGCAGTAGGGAATCAGAATCAGATAGGGAGCAGTGAAGCAGCAGTGAGCTAAGTACTAATGATCAGTTGTACTAATTTCCAGAAATTTGCTACACTGATTTATCCACAAGAAGCTACAATATATATCAGCCATTTAACAGACATATTGGATCTCTTTATTAAAAGATTCTCTTGAAGATTTACAATTATCTTTTGGATTAACCAGATTTGATTAAATAAATGTATCATGATAAGAACAAATTAGTTAAAATGTTACTGAAATGTCATTTTCAAATTATCTATTGAATTAATTAGTATTTGATTGATGGAGTTTTGAATTAAATCCATATTTTAATCATTTTGATTTATTTTATTTTAATACTAGTCACTCCAGTGTTCAGCTAAAATCCTTGACTGCTTGTGTATTGCAGCAACTGTTACAGTTTTTTTTAATGCAGGTTAGTAACAAATGGGAAATAGACTCAATAAGTGTTTCCAGCTGGTTGCAGCTAATTAGCTAGCAGGATAGGATGTGGCTACATGCCATTGTGAATGTGGGTCCCAGACTCATCTACAATAAATCAGACCCATACAGGTGACGGCTTTGTAGGCTTTGTTTCCAAAAACTGCTACTGGATATATAAGATGGTTTTCTTGGAGCGGCCCTGAGAAGAGCAAGATAATAACAGACATATATACTGATTTTTCTCATCTTCTTGATCATGTTCTGCATTTCTATTGGGGAGGTACAAGTTGAAGCAGAGGCCTAGCTGCACATGCTGAGGGGCAATTGGTCCTGACACTTTTTGCCAAAAGTCTGGTATCTATAGCTGTCTCTCTTGCGCTGGCTAATAAGCTGTTTGTACGCCCAACATGTAGACAAGGAACAGTTGTCGGGCACCATATTAAAAAAACTCCCATAAAAGGATAGTTAGAGCCAGGGGTGTAACAGTGCATGCTGCAACCCATACCAAAATTTGAGGAAGACCAATGTAATGCTATTCTAGACATGAGTGCCCCCCACTCTGCGGGCTCTCCTCTGAGCATATGTGGTCACGCACAGGCTACCACTGTGCATGCAGCAGACTGGCAGAAGTGAGAAGTGAGAGCAGAGTGGGAGCCTTGGGGAGGAGCAGGGCTCTGCTGTGCCCCCCCGAGAGGACCCACCCCCTATAGTTCTGCCACTGGTTGGAGCACTATACTGTTATACTTATCACATGCTATGAAATACATGAGTGGCACAGTGGTTAGCATTGCTGCCTTTTAGGGCTAGGACCATAGGTTTCATTCCACCAGGTGCTCTATACTGTTATACTAATTGCATGCTATGAAATACATGAGTGGCACAGTGGATAGCATTGCTGAATTACAGAGCTAAGACCATGGGTTTCAGTCCACCAGGGACTATCTGCCTGGAGTTTGTATGTTCTTGTGTTGTGATAGTTGAATAAATTCTTACCAGTAAGCTAATGTCAGTGTGTGTTTCTTGGGTAAAAATTTAGACTGGGGCAGGGACAGTGGTGAATAATAAAAAAACATTTTCTTTAAAAACATTCTCCGTGTAATATGTTGTTGCTATATCAAAATAATAATATATGAATCACTGTCTAGGGAGTACATTATCAGTATCATATTCTACATATGCTATGAGATAACTTTGTCTGAGTCCAAATTATCAACAAACACTAATTAAAAAGGAGACAGATATGTCAAATTAATCATTCTCACTGGAATAGTTGTTTATTACTTTTATTATTATAAAAGTAAATATAATTTATTTACGTTTTGCAAAGCTTGAGGCTAAGACAGATTGTAAAGTAAAAGAATGGACAGTTGTATATTTTACATTTATTTTTACATTATGTAACACTAGCACAAAATACAGTTAATATAGCGTTTATAAAGGGGGCTTGTGAAGGCACAGGATCAGAGTCCTATTATATGGCTGAATAAAGAAGGAATTTATTTAGAAAGCAGCCGGTCAATTCACTAAATAGTGAACTATTAGGTTGTATTCTCATTGATATAGTTTTATCCTATAGAAATGGCTGCGTACACCACTTTTAGGAGACAGGAAGGTTTTAAATACAAAAGAGGACACTTTAATATTGGCAGTATGTCTGAGACTACAGACAGAGATCATTGCTGTTCACTGAATATAATTTGTTCCTGTAGATGGGCCGATTTAAAGGTCAGGACCTAAAATGGAAATGATCATCATACTGTAATTACATTTCTGAAATGTGTTACAGACGGAAATCTATTATTACACATCTCTGTTATGGATTTTAAGGCTTGTTCCGATACGCTTTGCTGGGAAGTAGCTTTTCACAGAAGCCTAGATACTATTATTTTTACTGATCTAACACTTTTTTGTATTCTCAAGCAAATGTTTTTTTCTGCTAGTGTTCTTGAATTTAGTTTAAACAGTTAAAGTGTAGATAACTACAGGCTATTCACCAAACCACCTGGTCATCATTGGTAATATTTGCTGTTTAGGGTGAAACTATTCCTTTCCTCGTATTGTTAGAAACATTTACTGTGTTAACTATACATTTCATGCTCCTATATCATAAAGTATCTTAGTTCTTAAATGAACTTTTGAAGACGTGAAGCTTATTCTGTTGCTTACTTTGGTTGCCTATTGGCTACTCTGGTATAATACAAGATATAACGAATACCCAAAACGTTTGCAACAGATTAAATGCAGCTCCGATCTGCCACCTGGAATATGGTATTTTCCCCATAAAACATATTTTGGTTATAACTCACCAGCACAACTGAAATGGTAATTATAATGCAGATATAGATATAAACCTTTTCCATTGTATAATGTATGCTATAGAAACAAGCTGTGGCACTTTTATCATTATCAAATCTACCGACAAAGCAGAAACTGCTTAGATTGCAAGAACTTTTAAAATTAGTTCTATTTTGGTGCCCCTGGAAGCTTGTGGCCTTAGACAGCTGTCTTAAGTTGCCTCACTATAGCTACCCGATTGGCTATATTTGTAATTGGGTGGATAGATCTAATGCAGAGTTGTCCAAATTCAGTCCTCAACGGCTATCAACAGTTCATGTTTTCAGGATTTCTTTAATCATATTCTGTACGGCACTGCGGATACCTTGTGGCACCTTATAAATAAAGGATAATAATAATAATCATGCATAGGTGAGTTAATCTATTTGGTTGGTCCGTAATTATCCCACCTGTTTCTACAGACAGAAATCCTGAAAACATGACCTGTTGGTAGCCCTTGTGGACTGAACTTGGACACCTCTGACCTAATACACTGCAATTAATTGACGTACAAATTGGTAATACTGTAATGTACTAGATAACAAAAATGGAATAGAATTTTGTTCTATTAGAAAAGTAACTTATCTCCAGATAACTCATAAATCTAAAATCGTAACACAAGGCTCATGGAAGTAGGATGTGCAGAAAGTTATATACAGGTGTAAAAGCTCAGGTTAGTATTTAGATCAAGCGCTCGAAAATCTAAACAGCTTTGATCTCCGTGAGTGTCCTGATTACAGGGACTACATTTGCTTTATGAGTTTATTTAACAAGGGTAACATTGAAGTTGAGTGAAATTGGGCATGAAGCAGATGAAACGAATAAATGACAAAAGCAAAATTGAGTTAAAAAGCAGCAATCATTTCAAAGAGAATACGGAATGTCTATTCAGAATCAAAGGTGTTAGTCACATGCAATACTTCCACGTTTCCTGTCTTTAGGAATTCTATTTGATCTTTTCTTACGAAGAAAGGTTAGAAAAAGAAGACCGCTGGGAAGAAATGCTACAAACTTCTAAATTAGTGAAGGAACTCCCCGCATCGCTCGTATATTCTGGATAAGATGACGTGGAGGAGATAATATTTTTCAGTCTCTGAAGAGCAATAATTAGCAGCAGAAGGAGAAACGCTAGCAAGCTAAGAAAGATGGACACGTATACATAAACGTTTGATAACCGGTTGGTTGCCGACGACGAGGAATCCACTGAAGTTGAAAGAGAGGTGGGGAATAGTTCCAAAAAAGTTCCATTCCCCATTTCTTCTGGCAAAGTAACTGAAGAACCAAGTCCTGACATTTTGGCATGAGCAATTTTGTGGCTTTTGTGAAGATCTATGAGGGGATCAGCTCATTACATCTTGGACAGCCACCAGTGATGTCCTCCCTTGAAGTTCTTCCAGTCTGGTCGTGAAGGTCAAACTGAAATATAGAAATAAAGGTCATTTTACTCCTGTGTAATAATATGTCCATTCATAGTTTACACTTAACATTGCTAATATGTCACCTTTACATGTTATCATATATTTGAGCATCTTAACAGAACACTTTCAAATAATTATTATGTTTCTGTTTAAAAAACAAAACAAAACTCTTCTTTACAAAAATATTTTCACCCCGTTACAGAAAATAAATTATTATCCAGCCCAGTAATTTTAAAGCACTATATATCAGTGAATTTATTGTCCTTTTCCTCACAAACTTTTTACTATTCCCAGTTAACCAATATTAGGGTTGACTAGAAAAGATACAACGACTAAACCTCTAAATTACACTTGTTCTGTGGATAGAATAGACCTCCAGGGCTAGTGTGAATGCAACTAGATGTATTTTTGCAAAATTAAGAAAAACAAAACAAGCAAAAGTAAAGGTGGAATTATCATAGTATCAGAAGGTGAAGATGCTACAGGGCCCACAGCTGTGAGGTCCACCTCCACTATTAAGGCTCCAGTAACATAACTAGAGCCAGATTATCGTTGGTGCTAAGGAGCAACTGTGCTGGGCCCTGCAGCTCTACCAATACCCAATCAGAGAACACCGCACTGAAGTCTCCAGTTCCTCAAACAATTGCTTGATCACCTGATCATCCAGCCAATCATCTGCTGAACCAGGGGCCTGATTCATTAAGGATCTTAACTTAAGACACTTCTTATTTAAGTCTCTTGGACAAAACCATGTTACAATGCAAGGGGTGCAAATTAGTATTCTGTTTTGCACATCCTCATCATCATCATCATTTATTTATTTATATATATAGCGCCAACATATTCCGTAGCGCTTTACAATTGGGGACAAACATAATAAATTAATAAACAAACTGGGTAAAACAGACAAAGAGGTGAGAAGGCCCTGCTCGCAAGCTTACAATCTATGGGACAATGGGAGATTGACACATGAGGTTAAGTCTACATTTTGCATTTTGGCCCAGCCAGACTGCAAAGGTAAAAGTGACTTATAAGCTAAATGATCCTGTCACACAACAATGTTGGTCAGGAGGTAGTTGTCTTGTGTGAAATTGTGTAACAGGCGGTAACAGGCTAAAGGCAATGAGGTTAAGAGGGTGGTTGAGGAATATTATAAGCTTGTCTGAATAGGTAGGTTTTCAGAGAACGCTTGAAAGTTTGTAGACCAGAGGAGAGTCTTATTGTGCAAGGGAGAGAATTCCATAGAGTGGGTGCAGCCCGAAAAAAGTCCTGTAACCGGGAATGGGAGGATGTAATGAGGGTGGATGAGAGACGCAGATCTTGTGTAGAACGGAGTTGCCGAGTTGGGAGATATTTTGAGACAAGAGAGGAGATGTATGTTGGTACAGCTTTGTTGATGGCCTTATAGGTTAGTAAAAGTAGTAGTGTAGAGACATACAGAGTGATTCAACAGAGGAATAACGATTTGCAAGGAAAATCAGTTTTGCCGCAGCATGCAAAATAGATTGTAGGGGTTTGAGTCTGTTTTTGGGAAGACCAGTAAGGAGGGAATTGCAATAGTCAATGCGGGAGATAAGTGCATGGATTAAGGTTTTTGCAGTGTCTTGCGTGAGTTATGTGCGAATTCTGGAGATGTTATTTAGATGTATGTAGCATGATTTAGATATAGAGTCAATGTGGGGAACAAAGGATAGGTGTGAGTCAAGTATTACACCTAGGCAGCGAGCTTGTGGGGTGGGATTTATGGTCATGTTATCAACAGAGATAGAAATGTCAGGTATGCTCTTGTTGGTGGGAGGGAATATTATTAACTCTGTTTTAGAAAGATTAAGTTTGAGTTGGCGAGAGGACATCCGAGATGATATGGCAGAAAGACAGTCAGTTACACGTGACAACACAGATGTCGAGAGATCAGGAGAGGATAGATAGATTTGGGTATCATCCGCATAGAGATGATACTGAAAGCCAAAGGAACTTATTAGTTTTCCAAGAGAAGTGGTATAGATAGAGAACAGCAGAGGACCTAGCACTGAGCCTTGTGGTACTCCAACTGATAGGGGAAGCTGAGCAGAGGTGGCTCCAGAGAAATTAACAGTGAAAGAGCGATTAGAGAGGTAGGATGAGAACCAGGATAGAACAGTGTCTTGAAGACCTAGGGATTGCAGCGTTTGTAAGATAAATACTGACTGTTTTTTCATGTAGCACACAAATACTTGATAGCTTATTTGTACACTGAAATTTAAAGTTGATATTTGTGTGCTACATGAAAAAACAGACAGTATTTAACTTGATGAATAATGATGATGATGATGATGTGCACTTGATTTAAATGATGATGATGATGATGATGTGCAAACAGAATACTAAGTTGCACCCCTTGCATTGTAACATGGTTTTGTCCAGGAGACTTAAATAAGAAGTTTCTTAAGTTAAGATCCTTAATGAATCAGGCCCCAGGTCCCCAACTCCCTTACTCAGTGTCTGTGAGTCACAACCGTAAAGTCTATATTAATCTTAGGCTTGGCCGCTCTGAGACTGCTGTCACCTGTCAACAAATAGTCAGACACCTTAATCAATGTTTAGAGTAAATCATCCTCCCTCAATGATTGAAGGGAGGCGAGCACTGGCAGCATGGGGTGACAACATTTTGGAGGGGCTACTGTGTAATGTGGTCTGGCTGACACAGTTTTGGAGGCATCATATAAATCCGCACCTATACAAAATTTAGGTATGGGACTGAAAAATATCTAATTATTATCAAGGGTTAAAATACATATAAATTGTGTATTACTGAGTGGATTAATATTTATGAAATAATTACATATGTGTCCACTATGTTCTTTCGCTCCTCTACAGTGAGTTCCCATGATGCAAAACCTGCACAGCCGCAATTCTTCCTACTTTTCTGCCGAGTACATTTCAAACAGCACTCTCACTTCACAATCTTTGGAAACATCACCATAAAGCATTCTGTGCTTCAGTTGTTCACTTCTGAGGTATGAAACTGCCTTTTACAGAGTGACTGACAGCTTTGCAGAAGACTGTACAGAAACACAGTGTGTGGATTGGTTGATTCACACGTGGGTGGGACTATTAATATCACAGCAGCTCATATGACTGCAGTCACAGCTTATTGACCTGTATTATATCACATTAGGTCACTGTCCTAAAAATGTTGGAGCTTTATCTTTCATTAGTGTTGCCCTATCTAGGAGAGGTAATACATTACTTTTTAACAAAGCTGCAATGAAATTTCAGGGAAGCACTGAACAATGTATTTTACTTTCATGGTTCACACCTCAACATTTCAATGGTAGGGTTTAGTGGTTGTTTATTAAAAAGTATTTCCCACACAAATCGATAGCAGCAGTAAACAATCTGCACACTAACATTACTGCTGCAATCCCATTACAAAATAACTCTAGTTGACTTAAGCTGCTAATAATGATTTACAGATAGCTAAGTGTCATGTGACTAAAATGGCGCATACCAGTCAGAGTAGAAAGGCTTTGGAGCCACCTCTCTTCTCAGCATACTTGTTCTCAGCACAATCCCCTGCCCCATCCTTTCCCTGCCATCATGTACACAGTGAGAGAGCACCGACTTAGAGATAAGTTAACTCTATACTCAGGAAAGAGCTTGAGAACTGAAACGCAAATGCTTTCCAGCTGAGTGACTATGTCTTGAAGTGCTAACTGTATAAATCTTCCCCACTGAGAGATTTGCAAAGGTAAGATCCGTTGCCAGAGGTGTATAACATCAAGCACCAAGCCATGCAGTCTCCATCTGCAAACATTTGTGATACAAAATGGGTTGTTCTGAAGAGCTTAGTGATTTCAAGCGTGGTACTGTGATAGGATGTCATCTTTGCAGTAAGATGATTCATGATATTCCATGGTCAACTGTAAGTGATATTATTAGAAAGTGGAAGCGTTTAGGAACAACAGCAACTCAGCCACAAAGCGGAAGACCACGTAAAATCACACAGCGGGGTCAAAGACTGCTAAGGCGCATGACGCTTAAAAGTTTCCATAGCTGAAGAGTTTCGAACTTCCACTGGCATTAATGTAAGCAATGAACTGTGGAGCAGTGGAAACGTGTTCTGTGGAGTGACGAATCACGTTTCTCTGTTTGGCAGTCATATGGACTAGTCTGGGTTTGGCGGATGCTGGGACAACATTACCTGTCTTGACTGCATTATGCCAACTGTGAACTTTGGTGTAGAAGGGATAATGGTATGGGACTGTTTTTCAGAATTTGGGCTAGGCCCCTTATCTCCACTGAAAGGCAATCTTAATGCTTCAGCATACCAAGTAATTTTGGACAATGCTATGCTTCCAGCTTTATGTCAACAGTTTGGGGAAGGTCCTTTTCTATTCCAACATGACTGTGCCCCAGTGCACAAAGCAAGGACTACAAAGACATAGTTTGATGAGTTCGGTGTATAAGAACTTGACTGGCCTGCACAGAGCCCTGACCTAAACCCCATCAAACACCTTTGGGATGAACTGGAATGGAGATTACGAGCCAAGACTTCTCATCCAACATCAGTGCCTGACCTCATAAATGCTCTACAGAATGAATGGGCACAAATTCTCATATAAACACTCCAACATCTTGTGGAAAGCCTTCCAAGCAGAGTGGAAGCTGCTATCGCTGCAAAAGGGTGACCAACTCCATATTAAATTATATGTATTTAAATACAATGTCATTACAGTCCCTGTTGGTGTAATGGTCAAGTGTCTGGATACTTCTGTCCATACAGGGCATATCGGGTATATGCATGTCCGTATTCCGCAAGCAGCAGATCTGAAGATACATCCTTTGATGAATACAGGTCTAACTCCGCTAGCAGACAATACACTGCAGGTTATGTCCAATACATATGTGGAATATCAAGTGACAAATGAATGCACAGGAAAAAAAATCATGTCAATTGTTAAGTATATAGTCAATAATGACAAAACATTAAAAAATAGAAAAAAGGTTTTCTTTCATTTTTTTTCCATAAAATACATTTATTAGTATGTTATTAATGCCTACTGTACAGAAAATACATTGCTCCTGATTGAAAACACATGTTCTAGCTGCATACACAGCTGTCATCACTAGTAATCAGGACTTACACCAGACCTGTAGCTGGTGCAAGTGATACGACTGAAAATCACGTACCTTAGAGATGCCCAAAGCATGAATCAGATGCTGCTGCGTACGTTTGAGCTTGGCACGCCCTCACTGTACATTGACTATGTGCATACGCCCAGTTCCCTCCTTGTTCCACCCCTGAAAGCATAGGCTGTAGTCAGGCCCGGCGCTCCCATTAGGCAAGGTTAGGCACTTGCCTAGGGCGCCGGGCTCTGGAGGGCGCCACAGAACTCTAAAATACTTTAAAACTGTGCGCGACCGCTGACCATACCTGTCACAGCCGCCGCACAGCATTCAGATGGACGGGGAGGGGGGGAAGAGGCTATTTTGTCACCACCGCCGCCTCTCTGCTCCGTCACCTCCCTCCCACTTACTAGTGTCAGTGAGTGGAGGGGAGGAGACAGAGCAGAGAGGCGGCGGTGGTGAGACAAGGTAAGGAGAGGAGGGAGGAGGGCGGCGATTTTTTAAAAATGCCTAGGGCGCCGTGGACCCTAGCACCGGCCCTGGCTGTAGTAAGGTTCCTCTGTGTTCAAAGATTGGACGTTTCTGCGTTCACTGGTATATAGTCCAGTTCTAGGAATGTACAGAGCGATTTTTTTGCAGAATGCGGCACATATTGATATTTACGTTTCTAAATCAGGCCCTAAACTGCTGCTCCCATCTCTCTTCAGTCTTCTACCCCACTGCTTCTTTCTTTTCGCCTTCTGGCGTCTCGCCACACCGTCCCACCTCCCCACTCTCTATTGTCTAGTTTCCTTCTTTTGCTGTTCCTCCTTTCTTTCTTTATTGTAAAATCGGGTCAATGTCTGTATCTTTAATTTTTTTTTTTTTTAATGGATGCTGTTTGCTTTACTACCTGTATGTTCATACGTCTGTTGTAATACATTGTGTCATTGATTGTTACTTACTATCGACCTTTGCAAAAAGAAAATCTTTAAAAAGATCACGACTGTTCTACTTACTATGAATAGCTTATTTTATTGATATACACAGTGAAAATTATGCAAAGGGTTTTGTCCGCTAGTCGGCACTTTCCAGTGGACACCAATAAACTAACAGGGAAAATGAATAGGGCTCTGTAAAGAGCAACCTCGGTTCAAGTTGTACATGAATTTGCCAGAAAACACTCCGATATGCCCTACATTTTACAGAATCCATTGTCAAAATCAAGAAACTGGCCCTTAAGGTGCTAACTCTTTAGTAAGTTTGTAAGTTTATAAAGTAGAGCATGCATTGTATTTAAAATAAACAAATATAAGGATTTTAAAATTATGGTAATGAAAACTAGGCATGTCCATAATAGGGCATTCATATACTGGAAGCATAAATGTGAAATACTGAGGATAGTGCGTCAGATGGACAAGAGGAAAGAGGGCCATGCTCGTGGGAGATTACAATCTGGAGGGAGGGGCTTGCACATTGGAGGGGGGTTGTAGTGAGGGTGTGGTGTTGGGAAGAAGGGGCATTAATGGAGGGGTAAAGGAGGAGGACTGATGGGCTTTAATGAACTGGTGAGTTTTTAGGGAGCGTTTGATGCTTTGGAGGCTGGCAGAGAGACTGAGTGGTCAAGGGAGTGCATTCTACAGATTAGGGGAAGCATGGGAGAAGTCTTGAAGGTGGGAGTGAGACATGGTTACAAGTGGGGAGGTGAGGCAGCAATCACTGGCAGTGTGGAGAAGGCAGGAGAGAGTGAGGAGGGAGATGAAGTTGGAGATGTAGGAGGGGAGGAGAGGCTGAGGGCATTGTAGGTAAGGGTGAGGAGTTTACATTGGATTCTATATGGGATGGAAAGCCAGGTTAGGGATTGATGGAGAGGGAAGACGAGTGGCGAGAGAGTAAGATCAGTTTTGTCGCAGCATTAAGGATAGACCAAAGAGGTGAGAGGCAGGTGAAGGGGGAGGCCAGACAGGAGGCGAGGGATGATGAGAAAATAATCTGGCTCAGCTCTTTCTGTTGCACCATAATCGCCACAGCAGCTTTTAAGTATACAAGATGTAACTGAATTAATTAACAGTACGGTAATTATGATTTTATTATTATTATCATCATCATCTTTTTATAAGGTGGCACAAAATTTTGCAGTGCAGGTCAGTCAGAATTACAAATCATACACAATACAAATCACACATAACAACAGAACAACATGCTGTTGACTGAGAAAGTGAAAATGTGAGGCAGGGAGTAAAAAGGACCCAGATTGTGAGAGCTTACAGTCTAGAGCAGTGATAGGCACCCTGATACAGTTGAGGGGGGTTGGGTACGTTAGTGCAAAGACCAAAAACGAGGACAACAGTTATCCCAATATGTTGAGTGCGAAGCTGTCATTCCCAACACACTTATAATCCCAAATCTGGCGTCCAACAATTGCGAGCAATCAATATCCTGGCACCAGTAAATGACGTCACTGTCAAAGGCGACACTATTATTCCTGCTGTTAAGGGGGCAATGCAAAGAAGCGGCGGCTGTACAATGTTTTTTTACAAAGGCTTCTACATTGTACAGCCGCCGCCTCCCTCCTTGCATTGCCCCCTTAACACCAGGAATAATAGTGTCGCCTTTGACAGTGAGGTCATTTACTGGGGCCAGGATGTTGATTGCTCGCAATTGTTGGACGTCAGTTTTTCAAACAGTCAGGATTACAAATCTGTCAGAAATGACAACTTCATGCTCAACATGTCTGGATAAGTGTTGTCGGCATTTTGGTCATCGCTATATTGGCTACCACAGTGTTGAGGGGCCTTGTGGTTTACCCTCTATCCTTCACAAGGGTCGCACATTACCCTTAATCTTAGTGATAAGTTAAAATAATACATTTAATCAAAGAAAGAAACATATATCTGTAATAACATATCAGCAGGCATTTTAAAGAAGTGTTACAAGCTACAACAAATCTAACATCAAAGCAGAAAGGAGCGGAAGGCCCAGGGAGAAGTCTCTGAGACGGAAGTAAGAGGTGGTTACCAGAGGAGAGGCGTAGGTCAGTGATGTATGAAAGGGAGAGGTTGATGAGGGCTTTAAAGGTGAGAGTAAGAAGCTTCAATTGAATTCTGAAGATAATGGGAAACCAGTGTAAGGATTTGCAGAGTGGGGCAGCGGATGTGGAGCAGTGAGCTAGAAAGATCGTAGCAATTAGAGAGGATAGACAGGTGAGGGAGCGGCCAGATAACAGGAGTATTTAGTATTTATATAATCACAACACATAGAGGCAGATTAAATTGCACAAAAAAACGCCATGTAATGTCCAGCAACGGCCGCGAGACACTACACTGCAATTTTTTTAGTGAAATATCCGCTCACTTTCACACGTGCCCCATAGAGATGCCAGCACAGGTGTGCGCTACTTTTTACTATAGAAATGGTAAAAATGCGCAGCCACAATATTCCTCGGAAATTGAATCTGCCCCATAAAGTGCTCTTCTTATCTGTGATCACTGTGAAATTATGGTCCATGCATTAATTACATTATTACATGTTTATATGCATTAAACATACATGTATTAATCACTGCATTATTCTTCATATACTGATTTGTTTTATTCTTGTGTGTCACGTGCATGTCTCATCACAAAGCATGAACTACTGGGGTAGAATGTCATATTGTTTTTTCTGTAAATGTTGTTTGAAATGTATACATTTGTTATCAATTTTGCATGCCCTGCTATTCTCAAAAGCAATTCCATAGCTATTTGTCTTTCATTCCAAAGGTCCCTCTAAGTTCATAGACTGCTGAATTTCCTCATTACCAGCAGTCCTATCACATTGCTTATTGCATGTTCAAGCAGCCTAAAGGCCAAACTCATCTTTTGTACCAGTTGTCACTCAAACAAATTAAGTATTCAGCGAGTCAGGGTGGAGTATTCCATGTGTGTGCTCTGAATTGTAACATTTATCTTTAGAGCTTGCATCAGAAATGTAATAGAATTGTTTCAAAATTGCAATATACTGTACATATATATTTGTGTTTGCTATTAGATTGTGAGCTCTACAGGCAAGGCTCTCCCTCTGTGGGCCTCATTTAAAAGTGCTCTCTCAATGCATGCCGCACATCACCTGGTGCGCCTGGATAATCCACCCTGCGCGCATGAATGTAGATGGCTCCGTAATCTAGAGGTGAACCTAGGTGTGCAGAGAAGTTGGAAACTCAAGAGGTTCACTGTGCAAAAGTGTAAGATCCACCCATTTTGTTAAATTAAACTTTAAATCAGCTGTTCTGCTATAGTACCGTGCAGCCTAATTTATGGCTAAATGACTCATGTGAGAGAACATTGGGACTATTTTAATTAAATGTGGCAATTTTTGGTGCACAATGCTCTTTATTACACTGATCGGCATGCACCTAGAAATGCGTTTATCCACCGAAGTTTAATATAGAGGTACACAAAGGGCTAGATTTACTAAGCTGCGGGTTTTAAAAAGTGTGATGTTATTGCATTAGATATGCTTAATGTTTGTAGACACTCCCTTATATGTTTAAGCTTGAATCTTTAGTGATGGTCCCTAAGACCATGGGGAATGCTGGGAAGTGGGTGTGGCCAGTGTGCAATGTACCCAGAGTCTGCAAATGGCTGAATAAAGAGCTCAGCAGTGCCCACCCATGCTTCAGTGTCCTGATGAACTGATTTACAAGTATATTAACAAAACATGGTGTCAGAAGAAGTTTTAACTGGACTGCTAGAGCTCAGAGTGTGAAAGGATCCTGCAGAAGTCTGTAAAGCTGTGACACGCAGTGTCTGAATATCTGCCTTGTGCTCTGGTCACATCAAACAGTGAGTAACTATGGATAGGCTGTCTCCTCCAGCAGGCATGCTCATGTCTGGCAACTTGTCTGAAAACTGGAAAAGATTTAAACAAAGGTTTAATATATATCTTGCTGCATGTGGAGCTGATGCAATGGAGGATAAAACAAAGTCATCCATCTTCCTCCATGTGATAGGAGAGGATGTGCTGGACATTTATAACAGTTTTCAGTTTGCTGAAGGGCAAAATATGGTGCTATCTTCTATAATGCAAAAGTTTGAAGATTACTTTGTGCCAAGGAAAAATGTGACATATGAAAGATATAAGTTTTTCACCTGTGATCAGAAGTCTGGAGAAGGATTTGATCAGTATGTTACAGAACTGCAATCACTCAGCAAAACCTGTGAGTTTGGTGATTTAAAGGACTCACTGATTAGAGATCGTATTGTTTGTGGAATACCTGATAATGGACTCAGAGAAAGATTGCTGAGAGATCAAGACCTAGAACTTGACAAGGCAATGACTATGTGCAGATCTGCAGAAATGACCAGACTGCAAGCCAAACAGTTACACAAGGAATCTGATACAACTGTACCATGATAGGCGAGCAAAAAGCTTATCTGATCTAAGATCAGGTGACCAAGTCCGTCTCCGAGATCATGAGAAAGGCATTTGGATGCAGAAAGGTATTGTGCAAGCACAAGTAGCACCAAGATCTTATATTGTACGTACAGATCGTGGAACAGAAGTAAGAAGAAATCGGGTCGATTTAAGATCTCAACCCAACCATAGTGATGGCAACACGACTGAAGAATACCCTTCATCTGACATGTATGATGGACTTGATAATGGTGAACAAACCATGATGGAAGAAAGGTCCAACATGGTTGACGATACACAGACTTTGTGTGAAAGACCCATAAGAGAAATACGCAGACCTGAGAGACTCATTGAAACGTGTTAGATGATGTTCTTAATGTTATATCGTTAAATTGTTATACTGAAGGATACAGGGCTTATCTTTAAAGAAAAGAAGATGTGATGTTATTGCATTAGATATGCTTAATGTTTGTAGACACTCCCTTATATGTTTAAGCTTGAATCTTTAGTGATGGTCCCTAAGACCATGGGGAATGCTGGGAAGTGGGTGTGGCCAGTGTGCAATGTACCCAGAGTCTGCAAATGGCTGAATAAAGAGCTCAGCAGTGCCCACCCATGCTTCAGTGTCCTGATGAACTGATTTACAAGTATATTAACAAAACAAAAAGTGGGGATGTTGCCTATAGCAACCAATCAGATTCTAGCTGTCATTTTGTAGAAGGTACTAAATAAATGATAGCTAGAATCTGATTAGTTGCTATAGTGCTTGAAATCATTGCTCTTTCTCTGTTAACCATGGTTATCTCCAAAGAAACATGTGCTGTCATCATTGCTTTGCAAAAAAGGGCATCATCGGCAGGGATATTGCTGCTAGTAAGATTGCACCTAAATCAACCATTTATCGGATCATCAAGAACTTCAAGAAGAGAGGTTCAATAGTTGTGAAGAAGGCTTCAGGGCGCCCAAGAACGTCCAGCAAGCTCCAGGAGCGTCTCCTAAAGTTGATTCAGCTGCGGGATCAGGGCACCACGATTGCAGAGCTTGCTCAGGAATGGCAGCAGGCAGGTGTGAGTGCATCTGCACGCACAGTGCGGCGAAGACTTTTGGAGGATGGCCTGGTGACAAGAAGGCCGGCAAAGAAGCCACATCTCTCTCCAGGAAAAACATCAGGGACAGACTGATATTCTGCAAAATGCACAGAGATTGGACTGCTGAGGACTGGGGTAAAGTCATTTTCTCTGATGATTCCCCTTTCAGATTGTTTGGGGCATCTGGATAAACGCTTGTCCGGAGAAGGAAAGGTGAGCGCTACCATCAGTCCTGTGTCATGCCAACAGTAAAGCATCCTGAGACCATTCATGTGTGGGGTTGCTGCTCAGCCAAGGGAGTGTGCTCACTCACCATTTTGCCTAAGCACACAGCCATGAATAAAGAATGGTACCAAAACATCCTCCAAGACCAACTTCTCCCAACCATCCAAGAACAGTTTGGTGATGAACAATGTCTTTTCCAGCATGATGGAACACCTTGCCATAAGGCAAACATGATAACTAAGTTGCTCGGGGAATCAAAACATTGAAATTTTGGGTCCATAGCCAGGAAACTCCCCAGACCTTAAACCCACCTGCCTTAAAAGGCTGGTGGACAAACAAAACCCACAAATTGTGACAAACTCCAAGCATTGATTAGGCAAGAACGGGCGGCCATCAGTCAGTATGTGGCCCAGAAGTTGATTGACACCATGCCAGGGCGGATTGCAGAAGTCTTCAAAAAGAAGGGTCAACACTGCTAATATTGACTCTTTGCATAAACTTAATGTAATTGTCAATAAAAGCCTTTGTCACTTATGAAGTGCTTGTAATCTTACTTCAGTATACCATAGCAACATCTGACAAAAAGGTCTAAAAACACTGAAGCAGCAAACTTTGTGAAAACCAATACTTGTGTCATTCTCCAAACTTTTGGCCATGTCTGTATTGTGTGGGAGGAAATTTTTTTTTTCATTAATGACGATATTATTATATTATTATATATTATTACTATATTATTAACAGGTGACATAAATTTTACTTTTTTCTGTGCTTTATTTTGTAACTTTATATTCTACATATATATTGGACGTATCCTACAGTGTATTGTCTGTTAGAGCAGAGGGCATCTAAACCTGTATTCAACAAGAGACATATCTTCAGAAGATTTACATGCGTTTAAAAAAAAATGAAAAAAATTAAATTATCATCATCATCAACATTTATTTATATAAATTCCGTAGCGCTTTACAATTGGGATCAAACAGTAATAAAACAATACTGGGTAATACATACAGACAGAGGTAAGAGGGCCCTGCTCGGAAACTTACAATCTATGGGACAATGGTTTGATACACAAGGGCATGTGCTACATCATATTGCATATTTTTCAGCTAGAATGCAAAGGTTACAAAGTATTGAGTGGGCTCTATGATCAGTCACACAGCAATGTTCATTTTGAATGCCTTAATGAATCAGGCCCTTAATATGCAAATCCAAGTGATAATTTTAAATAAAAAGTGAGTAAGTAACAAATCCTTGAGAGTAGCACTGGTTATTTTAATATCACAACTGACGTACAGAAATGGTTAAACATACTAGGAAAAATGAGCTATTGTATACGTAAAGGAGCACACGACGAACAGGTATTGCTTAGAACGCAGACTGAAATCTTGAATTAATAATGTAAATGAATGCACCAATGTTTTTGTTCTCTATTTTAGGGAAATGGATGCATATGTGCATATACCAAGGTAGGGTGATGATATATGATGGTGTTTATGCTACTGACAAGTAGCATCCTTTTGTAATTAATCATTAATGGTTAATTAAAAGATGTGCACTAAGACAATCTAACAACCGAAAACAGCACAACCGGCAAAAAACTGATGAGATTTCAGTTGACTGTATCCTTCCTTATCAATGAGGATATTTTAGGAGTTGAAGCATGTTTGTTAATGACAGAGAAAAAGGAATCAGACAAACTGATGACTAGCTGGTTAAATGATACAAGGTTAACTTTAAACAAGAAATAAAGCCGGCCACACACGCATCAATTTTTTTGTTTATTAATAAACTAAACAATAGCTTTAATCAGACATACATCCACAAACATGAATCTTCAATGTAGGATCATTAGGCTTTTATCGCACAATTACAATGCACAACTTATATCTGATAGCTTTCCACCCAAACTAACTGTATGATCAGTTGATATGGCGATACAGTAAAGTGAATTATTCTATAGAATACAGTACAAAGGAAATATTTTTAATTGGTGGTGAAATTATGGTTTTAAAAATTAATTGTCTACCCCAATGACTTGAATGTTTGGGAGCAGTGGGGTGGATTCTGGTGAATTTGTGCCTCTGTAAAGCACAGTCTGATTTGCGGAGCAGAATGTACTGGTGCATAACATTGGAAGATTCTCCTGCAGCATCATTCCACGCAACTACCAAATTACCCAATAATAATAATTGCCCAATCTAGTAAATATTTTGCATATGACTGTTTACAAATGGGGAAACTCAGAGGCACAACAAAAACGTGCCAATACGCCTGTTAATGGTTATACATGTTTCTTAGTGCAACAAGTTACACCAAATGTTTCACCAGATCGTGGGCATATCTAGACAGATCAGTTCGATATGAAATACTGGACAGATGAACATAGGGTTTAATGCGCACAAATGAAAACACAAGATTTCATTTTGTGGGAAGGGATATGATAATTAACTGTAAGGGACGAAGAGTGAACGTTATACTAGGAGTGTTCTAAAGAACCACAACATTGCCACAGCTAGCAATAATCACCACTCAGCCCATACTTTCAAGTAGTGCTTTTGCACCATCCAGAGACACAGTTTATAAGGGAATTGCGTAAATATGAGCAAATAAATCAATGTAATAGACAAATAAAAATAGAAAATTATGGATAATTAAATTTTTTATTAGGATATTTAAAATAAAGGCAAATCCAATGCCCTGTGATGTCATCTGTTTCTTAATAAATTAATAAGACTTACAGTTTAGGAGAAAAAGAGGTGACACATTTACATTTCATTCAGATTGTGGGTGTCCTGCAATGTCTGTGCATAGAAAAAAATAGATTTGCAAATTAAAAAAAATGTGCTGTGTCAACAATCGATCAATAAACAAAATACAACCAACTATAATATAAAAGAGCTACCGATATAATACATACATTAAGTGGAACAAATTCATGTAGAAACAGCTGTGAACAACATTTTTTATTTTTGCCAACCTCTGTCATCACTGGACATCAAAGACAATAAGATCCTTCACTACAATGGCCAGGTTAGAACATACCTCATCTGTGCCAGAGGGACAAAGATAATATACTTTTTAAACTATTTGTTATACACTGAGCAATACTTACAGCTTCTCTGTTTCAATCCTTTCACTCTTCATCAAATTTACCTCAGCCGGGTATTACCGTAGTCACAATAAACTCAGTATACACTCAGCCCCATCCCCTGCCCCATGCAGAAACCAGAATCCACGTACAAGACAGGCCTTTTCTTTTTATAATTAAAAAATAAAAAATACACAATAAAATAAAGAAAAAGAAAGTAGACCAAAAAGTAATAAATACAAGGGTAATTTAAAATTCTAAAATGTTTTAATTTCTTTGTCATTAAACTACTACTCCTCCACCGCTCAGCCCGCGCTATAAAATAAAAAGAAAATAGATGTCAACTGAGAGATTCCTGACCTGTATAGAACCACTGTGGTCTTGTAATTGAATATGGTTACGGAACTTCCCGGTGACTTCTAATATCCTTGGATTTCAAAGTAATGGGTGAATTATCTAATCTATAATACACGTGAGACTCTCTGTGAAATATCCTGTAAAATATACCCTTATAGTTGAAAAGTAACAATCACTTCTTTAATATACATCCTTATATTTGTTGACCACTGATGTGACTCTAAGGGGCATATTCAATTCTGATCCGCGGGATCGCGCCGGAACGGCCGCGAACCTAATCCGCGGTACCGCAATAACGTGGATTTTCATTCGCAGCCCATAGGGCTGCGTATAAAAATCTGCGTTATTGCGGTACCGTATTACCGGCAGTAGTGCGCATTTTCCGCGGTAACGTGCGGATCGGAATTAAATATGCCCCTAAAAGTGTTCTATGATTAAATTCATAAGTGGTAGATAAGGTAAGACCTACCTAGAAATGGGCAACATCTCAATTAAGCAACTTATTTTCTTTCAAATAGAAACTTGTGTATTGTAAGGAATTGGGGCAGGGCTTATGCCGACAGGTAATAAATGATTCAAAGCACATATATTAACTGTCACTCTAAGCTCTGCCCTCCACCTGGGTGCTTGCAATCACGATGATGTTGATACTTGCCTTCATATGTCTAGCGTAATACACTGCCAAGTAAGTCTCCGTGTGAGACGTACCCACTATTGTGGATGACTGACTATGGTGCGGACGAGGGTTCCACAGCTGGTTCTCACCCAACCATTAGACTCACTCTTCACTACACACAATCTCAGATACATTTCCTGGACATGACGCTATACAATAAAAACAATACTATACAAGCATCAGTCTATCATAAACCTACAGGCCGTCCAGCATATCTGAGATGGAACAGCTTTCACCCAGGACACATAAAGAAGTCCATCATTTACAGCCAAGCTCTGAGATACATTCGGATTTGTTCAGACAGTGAAGACAAAAAACAACACCTGTTAACACTGAAAAATACATTCCTACAACAAGGATACCATCCAATAGTTATAGATGAACAGATCCACACAGCCACAAGGATCCCAAGGAGTAGCCTCCTGGATTACAAACAGAAAGAGGTTAACAGCAGGGTGCCCCTAGTGGTCACTTACAATCCCCACATGAATATATTGAGGAAAATTGCTGTTGACCTTCAATCCATATTTCAGAAAGACAATAGACTGAAGGAAATATTCCCAGATTTACCCCTCCTTTTATCCAAACAGCCTCCCAATTTAGGAAATCTCATTAGAAGTGCCCTCTCATCACCATCAGAGACTGGCACCTTCCCTTGCAATAACAAAAAATTTAAAACCTGCACCCATGTCCTACCAACAAACACCGTCCACATACTCAAGACACAACGGGACTATAAAATCACTAACACATTCTCATGTACATCCTCCAATGTGGTGTACATGATACAGTATACAAGGTGACCTGAGGGAATTTAAATTGGAGAGACCAAGCAGAAACTGTAATCCAGGATGAATCTACACAGACACACAATAAAGAAGACTCTAGACACCCCCGTGCGTAAACACTTCTCTAGACTAGGACACAGTATGACCGATTTAAAAGTTCTAATATTGAAAGGTCTTTTTATAAATGACAGGGAGAGAAAAATATGGGAATTCAAGATGATAAGAACATTCCAGCCATTGTCTAAAGGACTCAATCTAACACCTGGATTTATAACCCACTACATGGACACACTTCACACCCCACAGCAGAGTGACTCCAGGGGCTAGATTTACTAAGCTGCGGGTTTGAAAAAGTGGGGATGTTGCCTATAACAACCAATCAGATTCTAGCTGTCATTTTGTAGAATGTACTTTATAAATGAAAGCTAGAATCTGATTGGTTGCTATAGGCAACATCCCCACTTTTTCAAACCCGCAGCTTAGTAAATCTAGCCCCAGACCTCTAAACTCGTAGGACTTTTACTCCTCCATCCATAACAAAAACCTCCATTTTATTACTTTAGCTTATCTTAATGATGTATCCCCCCCTGTACAAATTTCTTGATGTAACAGCTCTTAAATGTTGTGCCTTTCTCTCAGTCATTCATTTGTAATCTTGCCTGATGAAGGGACCTCTGTGCGCTGCAAGTTAGCAAATACAATAATTATTTTTTTGGGTTGGCCAATAAAGGTATCAATCCTGTAATACTTTTGTCTTTTTTGACTCAAACGTATTTAACATCACATAGAGCTGAGGTACGAACACTGTGAGATTGCTGTTAGAATGAAGTGCAATCCTGAGAGTACAAATTTGAAGAATATAAGAAGGATTTTAAAGTAAATATGGCTTTAATAAGAAAGCAACAACTGCACTGAAGTAGTCAGTTAGTAGAATATAGGGTAATGATTTTTGCAGGGCAGTACTGTAAGAAGGGGACTCCAGTCATCAAGGTGACATACATTAGGGGCTAGATTTACTAAGCTGCGGGTTTGAAAAAGTGGGGATGTTGCCTATAGCAACCAATCAGATTCTAGCTTTCATTTTGTAGAAGGTACTTAATAAATGAAAGCTAGAATCTGATTGGTTGCTATAGGCAACATCCCCACTTTTTCAAACCCGCAGCTTAGTAAATCTAGCCCCAAGAGTCTGATTAAACAATGGACAATATTATGGAAAATAAAGTTGGTTGATCTACTGTGAATATGTTGTGAGAAGGAAAGGGAAGTATCTATTATGACACCCGGATATCTGCCATGAACATGCATTATTGTGTTATCAACAGTTATATTAAATGGCTTTGATAAGGTACAGGGTATGTAAGAGGTATGTCAATCAGTTCAGTATCACACATGTTAATTTGTCAGTGTAGTAATATTCCTTTATTAATGCCCCTGTGGTACGTCATCCTGCAGAGTTATCAGCGGGCTGCAAATCTAACCCTTAGTAAAATACTGATGAAAAGATCACCATGATAAACACCTTTAATTTACCCATAGCAGCTTTAGCAAACACCAGCTGGAACACACTTGATCCCATTCATTACTGAATATAATGTAGATGAAAGGAAGATCAAGCATATTTTCGATAAGCATTGGGGAATTATTAAAGCGGATCCTATCTTAAAAACTCTGTTACCCGCTAAACCAATATATTATTTTTAAGAAAACAAGAAATCTTCAGACAAAGTTAGCACCTAGCATCTTAAGAGAAGGAAATAAGACTGGAAATGAAACTTTCTTCTCTAAGCTTACTAATGGCTTTTTCCATTGTTCGAGCTGTAATGTATGTAAATTTGTTTAAGATTAATGGCCTGATGAATTGCCAGACCTCTTCTGTAATCTATTTATTAGGATGTCCGTGTCATCTAAAGTATATTGGCAAAACAAAGAGGGCATTAAAATTTCGGATCCAGGAGCATGTCAGGGCGATTAAAAACCAATCTGTTATACGTTCTGTCTCTAGACATATTTCTTTATGTCACAAAGGTGATTCTAGCTGTTTGGAATTCAAAGCTATTGAGCACAGTCACACTGGGTCCTAGAGGTGGTGATCTTGGCAATAAATTAGCCCGTAGGGAAACGTATTGGATTTTAAGTTAGGCACTTTAACACCTTTGGACATCAATGAGGATTTGGAGAAAGCACCTTTCATCTAATGTTATTCATTAATTTTTTATGTCCGCTTAATCTTTTTCTCTCTTTTCTCTCCACTTTTATTGTGATCATTGCTTTTATTGTTATTATTCTCTGATACATGTAAAAAATGTTTATGATTATTTGTATTTTTATAATATTACTGTATTGCATCATTTACATGTATATTGTTATCTAGCACTTGATATGTATTGTACCATCTACATGTATATTGTTATCTAGTACCTGATATTTATTAATATGTACTAGTATATATTTTACGTATATTTTGTTGTTCTGAACAGTTTTTGTATCCTGTTCGACTTATATACTTTCATAAAATAGCTTAATTTTGTCTTCTATCTCTATGTGATGGTCTTCAACAAAATGGCGCATTTGACTATTTTTTTTTAACATGCTGTTTGATATTTTTATAGCTCTATTTATATTTTCTGGTTTATTTTTTAGTCCTCTTTCGTATATACTTCTTGGTTTTGTTTTTTGTTATGTTTCTTACCGTCCAATAGTATTTATATAAGGCCGGAACTGAGGTAATAGACTTTGGGCGGTAGTGTGCGGATTGTGTGGGCAGAACCGCCGCTCTGATTTCACATGTGCTATTGCTTGTTCGCAGGGCCGGTGCTAGGGTCCGTGGCGCCCTAGGCACATTTTCAAAATCGGCGCCCCCCGCCGGGACATTTTCAAAATCGGCGCCCCCACCCTGCACACTTACAAAATAGTGTGTAATTGTGCAGGGTGGGGGCGCCGATTTTGAAAATGTGCGTCTTTTCTTACCTTAACTTGCCTCCTCTCTGCTCCGTCTCCTCCCCTCCACTCACTGACACTGTCGGGCCGTGATGATGATGTCACGCCCGACAGTCAGTGAGTGGAGGGGAGGAGACGGAGCAGAGAGGCGGCGGTGGTGAGCAATAGTCCCTCCCCCCTCCCTGTGGATGTATCTGAAGCTGTGCGGCGGCTTTGAAAGGTATGGTCAGCGGTCGCCGCACAGTTTTAAAGGAATTATTTTTAATCTGTGGCGCCCTCCAGAGCCCGGCGCCCTAGGCAACTGCCTAACCTTGCCTAATGGGAGCGCCGGGCCTGTTTGTTCGGGATTGGAGCTCATTTGATTTCGCAGCCCTTTAAAAACCCATGATATCTCATTATTGATTGTAAAAACTTTTGAGAAAGTTATTTGGATGAAACGCGTCAGGGAACTATCGGAAATCATTGTTTTCACCATTTGGACGTGGAGATTACTTTCATGGCCAGGAAGCTTCACTTTGGAACTTTACAGATGAGACGTTGTTTCCAGATAAGCAATTTTATATTTGTTTGATGTACGGGCATATATTTGTTTAAGTGGGCTATTGTATGTTCCGCTTCTATATGGATAAGCAATGAGGACAATGAGGAAGACGGTGACGTATACATAGCTCTATATCAGATAAGCTCCACACTCATTCTACTTTGGTACACGGCTATTCACTCACCATCTTAACTTATATTGGTTGTATATTGAATCACACTATGTTTGGCGCTTCTGTTTTCTGTTTTTCTTCTTAGGCTGTGCATCTACAAATAGGTGCTCTAAGATGTGAATCTGCCTACTGTATGTGTTGTTTATTTTATATTGTGCACATTTTTGACACTTTGTTTCACTAAGAGCTGTTTGGTCTAGTCACTGTTATTTCACACTTTGTTGTAATTTTGCTATTTCTAGGTGATCTACTCATCGCTATTTTAATAATTGCTGAATCAACCAGAGTGAAGCACCACAGTTGGATGTAAAACACCTCAAGCATGTACCTTTAATATAGTAAGAAATAGTCATCCACAATAATTGTAGATTTTTTTTAATTGATATGCCTTTGTAGACTTTCCAACTGGTTATCATAATGATAATAATGGGAGTTTGTCATTATCCGCACTCTTTTGAGCAGCAGATATGTGCTGTGCTGGAACATAACACATTCTTCACAATGTAATAACGCCAAATATCATAATATAACTATTTTGGGAATAATTAATTCTTGAAAACTTTGAGAGAAGCATTTGCCTCTGTGTCTACATATGAGAATTGTTGGATTATATGTCACTTAACGATCAATATATCAGAATGCATTTAAATTCTATTTACTACCTACACACAGAGGGCCTGAGTCATTAAGGCAAAAAAAGGAGTAAATGTTCTCTGGGACAAACCATGTTACAATTCAAGGGGTGCAAATTAGTTTATTATTTTGCACATAAGTTAAATACTGGCTGTTTTTTCATCTAGCACACAAATACTTGCTAGCTTTATTAATACACTGACATTTAAAGTTAATCTAGGACATGACCCACCCCAACTATAAATCTCTCCACACATTTTAAATTTACCTCCCCCTCCAATGCAACATGGTTTTGCCCAGGTGCAAATGTTACTCCTTTTTTATGCTTTGCTCTCCTTAATGACTCAGGCCCAAAGAAGGCAGCCATTTTGTGGCCTAGCCGGTATTCAGAAGAACCTAGTAATGCTGAGCAAATTGCCCACCTTGTGATGTTGGCCAAAATGACCCGTCAGCAGTAGGTGACATGTCTTTGATTCTTCGTACCATGGTCAACCTCGAACAGAAAGGATCATAACATTTTTGCAGAAAAAGCAACAAGTTAGTTACAATATACTAGAGAGTGCATCTAACCAATGGTTTTCGCTGGATAGGGTATTTTAGTAGCAAAAAATATCCACAAAGATCAAATATTCTTGAAGAGCCGTTGGACTTCATTTGGAAAACATAAAAGGCCTGAATCACTAAGGAAAGTAAGGGAAAAAAAAGGAGTAAATGTTCTCTGGGACAAACCATGTTACAATGCAAGGGGTGCAAATTAGTTATTATTTTGCACAAAAGTTAAATACTGGCTGTTTTTTCATCTAGCACACACATACCTGATAGCTTTATTTTTACACTGAAATTTAAAGTTGATCTAGGACATGCCCTATCACAACTATAAATCTGTCACCACATTTTAAATTTACCTCCCCCTCCAATGCAACATGGTTGTGCCCAGGTGTAAAGTTACTCAATTTTTTTATGCTTTGCTCTCCTTAATGACTCAAGCCCAAAATATCCAAGACGCAGTATCCTAATAGTGCCACCTGCCTCAAATTGCACAAGCGCAACAAAACACGTCAGCTAACAGAACAAGATGTCCGTGTTTATGGAGAAATTTGCACCAGCCAATTGCAGAAATTAGTCAGTGTATGGGTTTTCTCTTTGTGAAGTATAAAGTTCGGCGGACCACTACAAAAATTAGAAAGAATAGTAAAATGAGATCAAGGGGAGTAGAGGGTGAATGTTTTGGGACTTTTTGTGCTCCCCTGCAAAAGGACTTGAGTTTTGCGCCAGCTTAGAGATGGTGGCGTTTCGATCTTGTCGTATACTTTTAATGGGAAGCATTTTGCACATTCCAGTTGCACTTTGGTGGAGAATCGCTTTGCTCAATGCAAAAGTGAGGGTCACATGCAGAGCCGTAACTAGGGTGGTGCGGGCGGTGCCGTCGCCCCGAGCGCAAGCCCGAGGGGGCGCAGCAGCCGCCCGCTACTTTCCCCTCTGTGGCACAAAGTAAAAAAATAAAATATAAAAAAAATAAAATAAAAAAATATTGGGGCCCCCCCCGCCCGCGACTCATGCAGGGGGGGGGGGGGTGCCGCGAGTCGGGGGAGGGGGGGGGGTCGGTTGCCGCGAGTCGGGGGAGGGGGGGTCGGGTGCCGCGAGTCGGGGGAGGGGCTAGTGTGGTGGCTGGTCAAACAATGATCACACTGTCTGTCAGACAGACAGTGTCTATAAAGTTATTTGTCAGGACCCGCCCCCTCCCCTTCCAGGATGCTGTGCTCTGCTCCACCCCCCCCTCTGAAAAGAAAGTGAGGAGCGGCCATTGCTGAGCAGAGAGAGTGAGTCCCCTGCATCTACTGCTGACTGCTATGCTGACCATCCAGGAGGGAAGAAAAATAGGTAAGTAAATGTTATATTGTAATTAAAATATATATTTAAAAAAAAAATAGGAAATAGGGTGTAGTGGGGAAGCAAAAGCTATGGGGGCAGGGGATATGAAAATGTCTAATGATTATTTTTTGGTATTGTATTTTTTTGTATTTTGCATTTATGTATTCTCCCCTGTCCCTCTCATCTACCCCACCTGTGCCACCTTCTCCCCAGTCCCTCTCATCTACCCCCCTGTCCCACCTTCTCCACAGTCCCTCTCATCTACCCCCCTGTGCCACCTTCTCCCCAGTTCCTCTCATCTACTACCCCCCCATGTGCCACCTTGTCCCCAGGCCCCCTCATCTACTACCCCCTCTGTACCACCTTGTCCCCAGGCCCTCTCATCTACTAGCCCCTCTGTGCCACCTTGTCCCCAGGCCCATCTACCCCCCTGTCCCACCTTCTCCTCAGTCCCTCTCATCTACCCCCCTGTCCCACCTTCTCCCCAGTTCCTCTCATCTACTCCCCCCCCATGTGCCACCTTGTCCCCAGGCCCTCTCATCTACTACCCCCTCTGTGCCACCTTGTCCCCAGGTCCTCTCTCTCATCTACTACCCCCTCTGTGCCACCTTGTCCCCAGGCCCTCTCATCTACTACCCCCTCTGTGCCACCTTGTCCCCAGGCCCACCTTCTCCCCTGTCCCTCTCATCTACCCCCTTGCACCATCTTCTCCCCTATTCCTCTTACTTGTCATCCTGCAGCCCACTTCCAGCACTGGGTTTATATGTATTTAAAAATCCAAATTTATATAGTGTATGTCGTGTAAAGTACAGGAAATAGAAAATTTGTCATTTTCATATTCATAATCTATGATTTCTATTTTCCTCCACATAGTGTCTATTGCAAAAAATACAGGTGTAGCCAAGGGCTCTTATATTTCTTCCCTATAGTGAGAGAAATTTGTATAGGTTACACCTGTATTTTTGAGGCTACCAACTACACAGCAATACAAAAGAATTAATTCAGTAAAGTGCTAGCCACACCCCCACATTAGGTTGGCCACACCCACTTGGCAAATGTCACTCCCACTTAGATGGGGGGCGCCGGTGCCCTGTCTCGCCCAGGGCACTAAAATGTCTAGTTACGGCACTGGTCACATGTAATAAAGTCAGTCCCACTGTCCCTCACTCTCATAATAATTTAGGTGATAAATGAAGCACAACAAGAGCTATAAGCTGTAGGAAGACAGCTGAGAAGTTTTATTCAATGTAGTCAGGGCCGGATTAACCATAGGGCTAACTGGGCTACAGCCCAGGGGCCTATGGCATCCAGGGGGCCCTTGAAAGTGCTCAGCAGCAGTATTGATAGGTCGGGGGCGGGGGCGTCCCCGGCGCGATCAGTGCTGCTGAGCACTTTCCCTGCAGTACTTCCCCGGCGCGCTGTATTCTCCTTACTGAAGAGATCTCGTGAGTTTCACTCTCACGAGATCTCCTCAGTAAAGAGTGTACAGCGCGCCGGGGAGGGAGAAGAAGGAGGTAAGTGCCGGGGGCGGCTCGGATCATCGGGGGGGGGGAGGGGAGGGCCGGCTCGATCACGGGGGGGCCCTCACGGGGGAATGGAGGCCCCCATAGCCCAGGGGCCTCCATTCCCTTAATCCGGCCCTGAATGTAGTTGATGGTTTTAAAGTGGTAGGAACGTAGACTTTTAACGGGACTTTTACAATTTGCACCTCTTCAGATTCCTCCTCCCATCCACACACCTACTTCTTGCTTATGCACCGAGATCAGAAAGTAGACGTGCACTTTGATGCACACTTAAGCAAATAAGTGCAAAGACAATGAATTTCGCCCTCACAACTACACAATGTAAATGAGGTCCAAAGACATTACTGAGGCACAAGGTACCAGTGTGGTTCCGAATGGCCGGGCTTGGAGGAGGTTCTGATATCACAAAGGTGACACAAGTTGCCTATGTATGGAATGCAATTTGAGAGTTAACAAATATGCAGAGAATTAAGGTGAATCCTATGCAGACTAAACTATGAAAACAGACGCAGAACAAATGAAAACAACTTGTACTTGTAAACAGAGTACGTTTTCCTTTATAACTGCATGGCATTTAATAAACCATTCTGCATTGATTAAACTGCACAGTGTGTATTCGAGCACAGTTCCGTAGAAAGGTTCACACAGAAATTAATATTACCCATAAATGCATATTGAGCTTCAGCTAAATACTCCTACACTTGTGCTCTGACTCTGTTAAACAAATAGATGGATTCATACCAGAAAGCCCAGCGTGGTAAGAACTAGCGATGTTCTCGCTTGGTCTCCGTGGCTTTGATTCTGGGCATCATGTTCTCATTACTATTGATAGAGCATATTTTCAGCTTTAAAGTTAAAGGACCACGACACCTAAAAGACAACTTTAGTGTGAAAAGAGTTGGGACCATTTACATCATAAGGAAACAGTACGTAAGGCGAATATGTAGGGATAAAACACCACAGTTCCACTTCATTATCCATATTCACTGCTCTCTCTTTGGAGCAGAACAATATTGTGTTTTTTTTAACTAATTCTTACATATGGAGCTGTTCTGCTCTAAAAACGGAGCACTGCAGCAGGTCGGGGACTCTATGTAGCTTAATATACAGATCCCTATGGGGGAGATTCAATTGCCAGCAATGTGGTGCACGCAGGGCCGGTGCTAGGGTCCGTGGCGCCCTAGGCACATTTACAAAATCGACGCCCCCCCCCGCCCGGCACATATTCAAAATAGGAGCCCCCACCCTGCACACTTACAAAATAGTGTGTAAGTGTGCAGGGTGGGGGCGCAGATTTTGAAAATGTGCGTCTTTTCTTACCTGCTTCTAACTTGCCTCCTCTCTGCTCCGTCTGCTCCCCTCCACTCACTGACACTGTCAGGCCGTGATGATGATGTCACGCCCGACAGTCAGTCAGTGAGTGGAGGGGAGGAGACAGAGCAGAGAGGCGGCGGTGGTGGTGAGCAATAGTCCCTCCCCCCCTCCCTGTGGATGTATGTGAAGCTGTGCGGCGGCCGTGAAAGATATGGTCAGCGGTCGCCGCACAGTTTTAAAGAAATTTTTAATCTGTGGCGACCTCCAGAGCCCGGCGCCCTAGGCAACTGCCTAACCTTGCCTAATGGGAGCGCCGAGCCTGGGTGCACGGACATCACTGCAATGTCTGTCTGTATGTATTCTATGGGGTAGCGAGGAAAAATGAACAAAGATTGCAGCCATAACATCGTCTCGAGGTGTCACTACGGACATTCCGGAGACACCTTGCGCCAAATTGAAATTGACTTTGCCGTGTCAGTTATTACTATTAGACAGCTCTTACACCTGTCCTGTAGCTGGTGCAAATGATGTAGTTAGAAACAAGCGTCCTTGTGAAAAACCCAAGACTTGGATATGTGTTGGACGCCTTCAGCGTGTCCTTACTGTACATTGCCTGCGATAGTCTCCCCCTTTCTTCCCCTTGAATAGCAGACATTCGTGTCATTTGCATTCGGACGTGAATTGCAATCAGTTGCATTCATTGGCATCTGAGCATGCGCAGAGCTATTTCACGCACGATCCGCTCTGCGAGTGGACGTATGTCTGAACATGTTTATTGTAGTAAAAAAGATTTGAACACACAATAAGCCCTGATGTCTTCTCACTCTCTTGGTTAATTCAGGCCACAAATGTGGTTAAGCCAAACAGTTTAGGTGAAAAACTGAAACATTTTTTTAAGGGGATGATTCTAAGTGGCCGGAGGTTGGACATCGATGTGACGTTTACACTTTCGCACAATGTGCATCTTGAGATTTTTCCACCTAGGCGCAAATCTAGTTTGCAAAGTAATCTCCAGAGTTTGAAGTGCACTGCGAGGACCATCATAAAGTACAAATAGGTCCTCATACAAAATGGTCAGGGTACTGCGCTCAAACCGCTTTCATTTTGCAGAGAGATTATTGAAATGAGACAGAGGCGCAGAGGGTGCATTTTTAGCAGCTTTCCTTGTTATACAGAAGGTCTTGCAGAGAGCGCTGGTGGAGATCGTGTGTCATGGTTAAATATTTTGTCCCTTCCAGTTGCACTGTGGTCAAAAACTTTCTGTACACACCTCCAGTAATGTGCAAATACTTCAAACACACAGATAACTAAGTTCTGATGTGCCGTTACTCTCATGACTAATATACCGTATTTACCCATGTATAAGACGCACCCATGTATAAGACGCACCTTAATTTTGGGGGCCAAAATGAAAATAAAGATGTATTACATACGTGACTTCTATTGTCATCAACGCTGTGCAGCTTACTGTCAGACAAACACGCTGGAATCGCCAGGCATCGGAACTGTCACTCCGAGACTGTGGGAGGCGCCTGAAGGACCTGAGGGTCCTTTTGCCAAGTAGCGGGGACACGCTGGAACTAACTGGAGCTGATTAGCGGGGACACGCTGGAGCTGACTGGAGCTGATTAGCGGGGACACGCTGGAGCTGACTGGAGCTGATTAGCGGGGACACGGTGGAACTCACTGGAGCTGATTAGCGGGGACTCATCTCTCTCATCCTCACACCAGGTGCCGACTTCTTCATTGAGGTAAGTAGCGCTTGCAGTGTATAAGACTCACCTTTTTTTTAGACCCATAATTTGGGGGAAAAAGGTGCGTCTTATACATGGAGAAATACGGTAAGCCTTAAATTAAGATCTATCAAAAAGTATTTAAAGAGATTAACTGAAAAGTTTCACCTTGAGGAAGGGGTGGTCCTGATGTGGTCGGAGGTTTGACTTTGATGTGATGTTTACAGTTTTACACAGTGCGTCTTTTCAGATTTCTCCACCTGCCCACAAATCTAGGTGCTCTTCAAGGACCACAAATTAAGCACACGCCTTGAAATATGCAGGACATTCAGTGAGCTTTGTAAATGGGTCCTACTGTGTGCACACTGCAAAATGTTTAATCATTATTTGCATTTTACTAACATTGTTATATCCCTTTACACACCGTTGGCAATTGCAATTCATGTATTTATATAGCAAGCACAATATATCTTGCCTATTCTGCACGGGGCAAGTCTATAGAGCTCATTTCTCTGTAAACTGGAGCTAATGTCCAGACCTCTGGAGAGCAATAAATGGTCATCTAATATAAAAGTCTATTTAGAGGTCTTTTTTAATCCTATTTTGTATTCACCTGCTGATAATTATAACCCCTGGGAAAACCAGTGCAACAATGAAAATAAGGCAGGATCAGTGGATGCACAAAAACCATATCAGGCGCTTTGCACAAAATTAGTAGGCGAAAATACATAAGGGGAAATCCCAAACCTCTGTTGACGGTTTTATGGCACACATCTCAAACATATAACAAGCAGAATGAAATAAAGAACAGAGCTGGGGAGTTATACTAATAAAATTAATGTATATATCTTAAATGGAATGTTACTTGTAAAAATCTATATCTCTTAATAATATACAAATGTATCTGAAATGGCAGAATAAACTAAAAGGTAATAAACGATAAAGGAATTGGCTTCAGTCTTAAATATAGTAAAAATATGAATATTTAATAAACAATATAAAATGGAACAATAATGCATTAAAAAACCTTAATGCAAACAAACACGTTCTCCTTAATCACTACTGGGAGAGGGTTTGTAATCACATCTGTATTGATGGGCACTAAAGGGGTTTTTTGTTTTTTTAAATGAGTGCTAAACCCTCCTGGATACAATAAATAAATATTTGTTTTACAGACTAGACAGCACTGTCCAACTTACAAATTTTATAACCTGCCTCAGCGCTAGTCAGCTTGTGCTCATTATCACTGTAACAGGGATACAGGGACGTCATCTGTGAAGTTGGTGAGCTGTCAGGCGCTAACTCTGTATTGGGGAACAGAGCTGACTTCATTGTTTTCTATTTGTGCAGGTTTGGTGTAGCGGTCCAAAGACTGAACTGGAGTCCAGTGGCAAGAGGAAATGGAATGGGCAAGAAGGAATTATCCCCACAAGGGGATAATATAATAAAGAATGGTCAACATCAGCTGGGTTTGGTTACACAGTCAAGCAAATAAGGCAAAGTGGCTACTTGGAGGCAGGATGCAGGAACAGACAAGGCTTTTATAGGAAGTCATGCTGAACATCAGAAGAACAGTTAAATTGACCTAGAACAAAGAGTAAAGGCAAGGAGCTCTCCAACATCCAGAATAGCTCAGTCAGCAGAGCAGCAGTCTCCAGAGACATAAGCTCAGAGTTTGAGTCCTGGCGCTTGGCCTTCTCGTCTTTCCATGAGTTGAATGTTCCAGCTCTAATCCAGATTTGAGTAGTGATCTTGGAGTGTCTATTTTATCTACCCATTGTCTTAGGGTTGCCATTTATTTACCTGTATAATACCAGCTGTGGAGAGTCTTTCTTGAGGTGGAGCTTTTTCCTATATACCTCCAAGGCGCCGATGATGTTTCCACATATCCTTTCCTCTTATGTGCCAGCCTGATTATATCTAGAATCTCATCACTTGTTCTAGCTTCATGTCTCAATCCTTGTGCTGTGGAATAAAGGTGGCTTTTCTACATGTCTTTATTGCTGCAATCTCTCTGGAACTCAACTGTCCACTTTGTTTTGACCAAGGAACCTGCTGTCCGCTAATGTCATTGGTGCCATTACTATCTTTCAGACTCAGGGTTGCCTGTCATGTAGACTTGCTCTGAGACTTTCCTTCCTTTCAGGAGCTGTTTATTTCATATACTGCCAAAACCTTGCAAGAAGCTCTGACGCATGTTCTTAAGAACTGGTTTGGCCAATTGGTGGAGCACGTCTACTAAAAACTGGAGAAATAAAGATTCTCATGACGGTAGATTTGTAAATGTTGTAAATATTTCCTGTATTCATTTGCTGTATCCATCTCTAAGCCAACTCAGTGATCCAACACCTGTCACCCCTTGAACCATGCCGACCAATAAATCCATCAATTTGTTGTGGAGTTTCCAGATTTAAAACACATGGCCCACTCATGCTTTCCATCTCCCAGTCCATTTTAATCCTTGACTCTGGAATCAGTAACAAGTGAATTTGTATCCCTACAGCTTCAGGCTCCCTGGACCACCGTCTCCAAGCTTTATGATTTTATTAGGAACAACTAAGGAATCCAGATGCACATTGAACTGGTCTATTAACTAAGGAATCCAGATGCACATTGAACTGGTCTATTAACTAAGGAATCCAGATGCACATTGAACTGGTTTATTAACACTGCTGAAAAGTAAAAACTACAATGCAAATAGTAGAAGATTAAATCTTGGAAAAGTTTATTGCAACTAGTAGAAGTGAACAATATATAAATAGTAAATAATATCTAATAAATAGTGCCATCCCTAGTTTTAACCTATAACTATAACTACGAACTGCCAAACCTTCAGACCCACCTTAAGAGCTAAATGGCAGAAATCCTATCTACTAAATGCAGATTTTCTTAAAAGAGAAAAAAACATAGATTTATATTCAACTCCATTAACAAGTTTCAGATAAATATCATTATATTGGCTACAAAGACAATTTTGAGGTGGCAGATTGACATCCTATTTGTCATATTTACTTTATTGAATCAACAGAACAAAAACAACAATTACACGGTTGTATAAAATGTAAGCAAATTATGAATTTTTCAAATATTGTGGCTGGTCCTTCTGAGCTCAACTATGGAATATAATGTTATAAAACGATGTACTTATCCATGATGTGAATACATAATTTTATACTCCTGTTTGACTACGGTGCACAAAAATATCTTTGCCGTCAAATGCTTTTAATATTACGTGATTCTTTTACAGTGTACATAGAATGCAGCATTTGCTGTGAACAAAATGTTTCATGCTGCAATGTTTTCACATTCATTCCACTGCTTTATTTCACTCACTTGGTTGTATCCTTTATCCATCATTATAATAAAATCATTTTGCATTGGTATTGTACATTTTTAACTGCTAAAGTATCCAATATGGAAAAAAAGTATCTTTGGAGACCTCTCTCTATATCTGCATAATTATTATTTTATGTTATTACATATTAATATTATATTATACATCTCTTTAGCGTCAGTGGTTAGTACACATGGCATCATCTGTGCTTGTACTCATATGTTCTATCTGTTGACTATAATAAGCTCACCACCATCACTAGCGCAATGTTAAATACTCTTTTTATTTCAATGCAATACTGATTATTATTTCTGGGTACAATAGGATAATTAATAGACTATACGTCAATACAATCAATCCACAGTGAATCAATAAATAACAAAAGCACAATGCATGTAATGGAACATGTCAGACGTGTATAAAAATGATGACATTACCTGGAAAAAGATGGATTATCCAGGCATTCCTAGATATGTAAAGTATGCAAAGTGACTAGCTGTATTTATTTATTTTGTAAGAGATATTCTGAAGTAGTAAGTAATTACTCTTGGATATGTGTTGGGTTAGAATATGAACTTTATTCCTTAGAAAATGTGTTTTGTTTTTTTTTCAAACTAGACAAACACATTGAAAGGAAGATGCTTTGCTGTTATTTGGATATACTTAAATTTGCATTTTCCTACGTTGCATTGGAGGTATGTACTAAACACTATTAATCAAGCGCACTTCTATTTCACCCCATTTAGGTGCTCATTAGACAATTGTTTTCAAGCAGCCAGCGAATCCTTCAACACTATAAACAAGGAAACAGGATCAATTTATGCGACCAGGGGATAAGAGCAGACTTTGTAAGAAAAGTCCCCGAGATGAGATGACAAAACTAAGATCATCCAGAATTAAAGCCTAGTCGACCTCTCAGACCCAGGAGATATAATACAGACTTCAGTACATGTACTTCTCCTTCAAACTCCAGTCTCTCCAGCACTGTGGGGAGCTAATAGAAGACTATAAAACAAATATATTACAGCAACATGAACTGCTGTGGAAGCTAATTAGACCCAACATTTCCTGACAGCTAGATCAAATCTTATCTTCAAAACAAAGCATGTGCTGTGCCAGAGTACAATTTCTGGTGTATTATCGAGCTGTGTACGCTTCAGTAATAACAAAAGCTACAAAAGAAATCATCTGACTGTAAGCACCACATACACAGTCCCTCTCCCTGTGTTAGAACACTCTATATGTACATAGGTTTAATTCCCCACTTGGATTTATTCTCTAATTGTAGCAATTCCTTGTTGAAGTGATTGCCACAAGCACAAAAGATCTGCTTTGAAATAATTGCAAGAGAGGTACACAAAAACCAGGGAACACGGGGTGGTTATTATACGCAACACCGGGAGCTTTCAGAAACCCATTCTTTTTTTTAAGCAGAAATGTAAAAGTCTATTCAAAAGTGCGTAATGAGTTTAAAACCAGAAAGATTAGCAGGAAAGAACTGACAGAAGCAGGGGGAAGATGCTGCACTCAGGAGCTCACAGCGGTCCTCACTTTTCCACAGGACAGCCCCCACCCCCTGTTCAGCCCAGATAAAAGCCACTTTACATTGCTTATTCCAGAAAAGCATTTCATACTGAAAGTTTCTATAATCCCTGCCAAGTGGCACTGACTCATTATCTGCTAAAAGAGAGGAAGCGCACAGCATCCCCATCAGATATTTGGGCAACGTGGAGAGCTGCTTGTAATCTGATTGTCAGAAGGGAATACACTCTCCCTTTAAAAGCTCGTAATTGATTGAAAGAGTCTAACGGTAAACCCATTAAGAGGATGGAGGAGATCAGACGATTGAATCACATCAAGTAGCTTCCTGAAGGCATCCATTTCAACTGACAAGTGTTTGTAAATAATTTATAAATCAGGCTGAAAAGTAAAACCCCAAGAAATTGTTCAAGGCCAAATTAAACCCTCTCCCCCATTCTACTGCCCCTTCAGTAACCCCTTTATCCATTCAGCATTGAAAAATAAGAATCAAAGCAAAACTGATTTTTTTTCCCCAACAGTAACACCTCTAAAGACTTCAAATCTTAAAGATTTCACATAGATTGACGTAGATGATCCATATTCTGCATTATGCAGGTGTAGAGGGTATACACTATTCTCAGAGGAGTTTTGGAGGCAAAAGGAAATATTCTTAAATCAGTATACAAAAGAATATGTATGAATGACAATCATAGAAAACAAAAGTCAGAGGACCATACATTGGAGAGTGTGTGTGTGTGTATACATATACATATATATATATATATATATATATATATATATATATATACATATATATATACATATATATATATATATATATATATATATATATATATATATATATATATATCTATATATCTATATATGTACATTTATCTCTCTCTCTCTCTCTCTCTCTCTATATATATATTTGGTCATTTGTACAACAAAGTGGCTTGTAATGTGTCAAAATACCTTGTAAAACAATTGATAAATTATAATTTATTGTCAGATCATTTATTTTATTATGTTTATTCTTATATTATTTTTTATCTATTGAGGATATTATACCTTATTTATTATACTTACAGTCATTCAATATTGAGCTACTGTATGACTGAGAGTTAAGAATAAAGCAATAACAAATATAAACGGAGTAAAACAGAAATGATTAATTTAGCAGCAAGCTAAAATCATAGTGGATGACAGGATGCTTACCTTGTTGACTTGTTTTTCTGCAGGTCCCTCAGTACCTTGTTTGGAAGAGAGCTTGAGACAAAAGAAAGCATTGATCTGAGCTATCTTTCTGCCTGCAACTAACAGCCCAGGATGAGCAGTGCTTGAGTGACAGGGGAGGGTGGGTTATTATACCTAGTAGAACACGTGGAGGAGGAGAAGGAGGAGACCCGCTGCTGGTGCAGGGGTTCAGAATAGCACTGCTGCAGTGCCTGTAGAGCTGTGTGTATTTAGAGGATATGTTGGTCCTTAGTGAACTTGTCCTTAATATATATCCGTACCCTGCTGCTATCAGGTAGACATGCAGCATTCCTGTTCTGTAGTAGTTTAGTGACAGCGAGAGGCACAGATTGAAAGGACAGCTTCTTGTTGTGAAAGGAGTGATTGAATTGGTGCTGAGCTTGAGCATGTATTATGTGTAGTATATGTGAATTATGAGTTAGGAACTATTTTAAAAACTGGATCTAATCTTTTATAGAATATAGCAATATATTTCACCAAAAATGTTCATTAAAATCTATTTTTTTACATTATAATGTAGAATTCTACTTTTTAATTTGTGAAATCATAAAATCACATTTGTCTGGGTGAACTAGAATTTGTTCATTTAAAGCATGTTTAGTGATACAAGCTTTTAAAGAGGCAGAGTTCTGAAAAGTTTGAAGTGACAGGCTGGACAGTCCTAAGTGTCCGAGATATGTGTATGTTACCTAGAGCAACCAGATTTTAACAGGATTACCCCACGGGAGGCCAGGTAGTGTTGCATTTTCTAACCTACTATTTAATATTGACAATTATGTATATTTGGACTTTGTAGATTTCGTGTAAGCAACTTATTTGAAAGCGTCCTTTAAAATTGTGCTTATGTGTTCACAGTTTAATATATTATAAATGTACTTTTTGAGACTAAATTGGAATAATCTGAGGCACATGTATGCTATGAAATTGACCCTAGTCTCTCTCTATGTCTGTCTGTGTGTGTGTGTGTGTGTGTTAGGAAATTTAGACTGTAAGCTCCAATGGGGCAGGGACTGATGTGAATGAGTTCTCTGTACAGCGCTGCGGAATTAGTGGCGCTATATAAATAGATGATGATGATGTACATTATGTTGGTGTACTGTAGTTCATTATGTTTTCCAAAATATTATATTACTGATAATAATGTTAGATAATACTCTTCTGTGATTTCTTTGAATGTTTAGCATGTTAAAGGTTTCCGCTGCATGGCTTAATTAGTACTGTTTATCTCACTAAGCTTCCATGCATTATCCCCACCACGTACATTATACTCTCACTACTCCACTCTAATTAACACTCATGAGATTCTTTCCTATCATCACTCCTTAACTGCAATATCCTCAACCTGTCAGCACAAAACAAGTCATTTTTAAACTTACAATGATCTTCTGTACCTCTCAATCCTTCTGCTTCTAGTAATGGGGGACACATGACTAAATCATACCCCCCACCTATGTCTGCCATGTACTTCATTCGGATTCCACACACTATCGAAATACAGCAAACTAAAAACATGTCACTTATATCTCATCACATTCAAAAGCCTTTACATGTGTCCTATGGATGCATGCTCTGTCTGTAGCAAACTAACCTCCATCTGTGACCTCTTTATCTCAAACAACCTCACAAAAAGCACTCTCACATGGTGGTCTCCAGTGCACCCACATCTCTAAACCTGTAAGAAGACAGGGGGATATATTTACTAAACGGCGGGTTTGAAAAAGTAGAGATGTTGCCTATAGCAGCCAATCATATTATAGCTGACATTTTGTAGAAAGTACCAAATAAATGATAACTAGAATCTAATTGGTTGCTATAGGCAACATCTCCACTTTTTTAAAACTGTAGTTTAGTAAATATAACCCAAGGTGTTATCACACTATACATTCATACCGCTAGTAACTGTTCTGGTGTTCCCAGATTAAATGGGTCAGCCATAGTGTATACTAAATGGCATAAGATGGAACTGTATCTCTGTTATCAATTTTCCTTGAAGAGCGGACGATGAGAGCATTTGTTTCCGTCTGGGCACTTTTTAGCACTGGCCACTGAGCACGCAGAGAGAACCTCAACAAGAACACGGAACCAATTTCAGTTTCTGATCCTTTAACACTCATTTCCCTCTCCAAGACCATCACCTAAACAGCTTCAATGTCAACTCCACCACATCAACCATTGTGCAATTTAACTGAACTGAGTCTCCTCATACCTGCAGAAATCTCAGTATTCATTTTCAACAACGTTGCACCTCTCTGCAACAATACTTCTCCTCAGTTTCTACATTCTCACAATACCTCATCTTTTTCACACTCTATCAATAGCCCTTGATCATGTGGTTCTAGATGCTCTTTCTGTCAGCATCAGTCAGAATCTCAGCCATGGCACACTAAAGAAACAAGCTGCCTCCAAAACATACCCATAAAGTACAATGTCATCAGTGAAAGTATTGTACCACTCATGACTTCCTTAAATATATTTCTATCTGTTATGCCTAACCGAATGCTTTGGACATTGACAAACAAATATGTATCCAATCTCTCATCACCGCTCCAGCCTATAACCCTGAACGCTGTCTCAGACTACCGTCCCATCTCTCAACTCCCATCATCTCCCATCTCTCATCTCCCATCTCTCAATTCCCATCTATCATCTCCCATCTCTCATCTCCCATGCTCCTTCAGGCTTCCTGTGAGGCTTGACTACATTTGCCACATATGCTTCCTTTTCATGCACAACCTGTTGGACCTCTTCAGTCAGGATTTAATTCCCAACACTCCACAGAGACAGCACTGACTAAGGAGGTCCATGGTTTAATTACTGCTAAATCTAACATTCACTACCCACCTCCCTTCTGCACTTTTCATACAAATGTGTGTCCAACGTCTTAAGGACACAGTCTTATCTTGGTTCTAATCCTGCTTATGAAACCACTCTTTCAGTGTTGGTTTCTCTGGATCAGTTTCATCTCGAATTCTTTTATCAGTTGAAGTACCAACTGATAAAGGAATCCAAGTCTTGGCAATAGGTCAACTACTCTGCTCTATCTACACCACTTCCCTTGGAAAACTAACAAACTCTTTGGAATTTAATGAACAAAATGTGTCTATTCTCTCTGGATCTTTCGCCATTTGCTTGTCCTGCCTTATTGCCATTTCATTTTGGATTTCTTCCCACCTCCTCAAATTCAGTCTTTTAAAAGCAGAGCTAATAATCTTTCCACTAGTTAAAATAAGCTCCTTACCTGACATCTCTATTTCTGTTCACATCACAACAATAAACCCTACCTCTCAAGCTTACGGCCTGGATGTCATCCTTGAATAAGAACTGTCCTTTGTTGCCCACATCCAATATGTATCCAAATCATGTTAGATATATCTAAGAAATATCTGTAGAATTACACACATCTCACACAAGACAATTCAAAACTGTAATGCATGCACACATGAGGGTATTGGGACATAGTCACTTGAAGGAGGCTAAATGGCAGAGGTATGTGTCCCAGGCTTCCTGCATTGTGTACGTTAAAACACCAGGTAGAATGTGTAGATGTGTTGGAAAAGCTTCCTACAGACTGTGTCCATGTAACAAAACATGGTAAGGGTCCCTGGTGTTATGTATGGAGAAAGAGAAGGGTGGGCTCCATACATAAGGCCCAGTCCGGATCTTCTGATCTGCCAGTTTCTAAACAGAATGATCAGGAGTTGCACCTGTGAGGTGCCTCTTAAAATGCAGCTAGAATATGCAAACACTAGCTCAACCTGGGGAGGAGACCAGATGGCTCCTGACAGACTCTGCTGTGGTGAGCAATGATTGAGTGTGTGTTTGGACACAAGGTCCAACACCTGAGTTGGCTAGGATTGTGTTTATGTTTTGTTGAGTTTGCAAGCTGGTGAATAAATTAGCTGTGGCTTTTAACCTGAAACCTCTGGACTTTTTTATTATTAATATTAATTTTTATTTATAGGGCGCCACAAAGTATCCGTAGCGCCGTACAAGGACAAACAATGGCACAGTACAAGGTGAAACAGCACAGTACAAGTAACAGTAAGCACTTTAACTCTGGGGGCTCAGGCACAGCATGAAAGAGAGGGAGGGAGGGGAAAAGTGAGTACAGGCAGGTAACTATGGCCCAAGAGGGTGGGCACGGATGACAGGTTGAGAGTCACTGAGGGGAGCGGAGAGAAGCGAGAGGAGACAGAGGGCAGAGGGACTGAGAGGAGGTGAGCTGAGTAGCTGGAGAGCGCAGTTAAAAGTGATGGAAACAGAAGGTAGGAGAGCCCTGCTCAAAGGAGCGAACAATCTAAAGGGAGGGGAAGACAGACAGACACATGGATGAGACGGAGAGACGGGAGGAAGGGGGAGAAGGGAAGAAGGGATGAGAAGAGAGGTAGCCGACCGGTGGGAGTTTAGGCATGAGACTGGAAGTCTTTAAGGAAAAGGTGGGTTTTTAATGTTCGTTTGAAAGAGGACAGATTAGGGGAAGTTCTGATGGAGCGGGGGAGCTTGTTCCAATGGAGGGGAGCGGCGCGGGAGAAGTCTTGGATACGTGCGTGAGAGGAGGTAATCAGAGGGGAAGAGAGGCAACGATCGTTGGACGATCGCAGTGAGCGGGAGGGAGTGTGAATAGAGATAAGGTTAGAGATGTAGGGAGCAGTGGAGTTGGCGAGGGCCTTGTAAGTCAGAGTGAGGAGCTTGAAAAGGATTCTGTAGGGGAAGGGGAGCCAGTGAAGGGCTTGGTAGAGTGGGGATACAGAGGTGGAACGGCGAGAGAGGAAAATAAGCCTAGCAGCGGCGTTAAGTACAGATCTAAGGGGAGCGAGATGAGAGAGGGGGAGGCCGATAAGGAGAAGGTTGCAGTAGTCCAAGCGGGAGATAATCAGAGAGTGGACGAGAGATTTGGTGGCATCCTGGGAGAGGAAGGGCCGAACGCGGGCAATGTTGCGAAGCTGGAAACGGCAGGATTTGGCGAGAGAGTGAATGTGAGGGGCAAAGGAGAGAGAGGAGTCGAGGATGACACCTAGGCAGCGGAGTTGGGGAACAGGGGAGATAGATGAGTTGTCAACAGTGATGGAGAGGTCAGAGGGGAAGGAGGTACGAGAGGGAGGAAAGACAATGAGTTCAGTTTTAGCAAGATTGAGTTTAAGAAATCTAGAGGACATCCAGGAGGAGATGGCAGAGAGGCATGCGGATACCCTGGAAAGAAGGGAGGGAGAGAGATCAGGAGAGGAAACGTAGAGTTGAGTGTCATCAGCATAAAGGTGGTACATGAGGCCGAAGGAGCTGATGAGTGCACCCAGAGAAGAGGTGTATAGTGAGAATAGTAAGGGTCCAAGGACAGAGCCCTGAGGGACCCCGACTGGAAGGGAGGAAGAAGGGGAGAGAGAATCAGAGGTGGAAACAGAGAAGGAACGGTCGGCAAGGTAAGAGGTGAACCAGGAGAGGACGGTACCGGAGAGGCCAATGGACTGAAGGGTGTGAAGCAGGAGGGGGTGGTCAACGGTGTCAAAGGCCGCTGAGGGGTCGAGGAGAATCAGGAGGGAGTAGTGGCCCATGGCTTTAGCCGAGAGGAGATCGTTCGTAACTTGAGCCAGGGCAGTTTCAGTGGAATGGAGGGGGCGGAAGCCTGATTGGAGAGGGTCAAGGAGGGAGTGTTCAGAGAGGTAGGTGGAGAGACGGCTGCAGACAAGTCTCTCGAGTATTTTGGAGGCAAATGGGAGAAGGGAAATGGGGCGGTAATTAGAGAGTGAGGTGGGGTCAAGATTGGGTTTCTTGAGAATGGGTGAGACGAGAGCATGTTTAAAGGCGGAGGGGAAGATGCCGGTGGAGAGGGACAGATTAAAGAGGCGAGCGAGGTGGGAGCAGGTGGAGGTGGAAATGGAGCAAAGAAGGTGAGAAGGGATGGGGTCCTGGGGGCAGGTAGAAGGGGGGGAAGAAGAAATGAGCGAGTGGACTTCCTCACCCGAGGTGGGGCGGAAGGAGAGAAGGAGTTGGTGGCTGGGGGGAGAGGGGGGGAGAGTGGAGGGGGGAGGAAGGGCGAGAGGGGGGGGTGGCGGAAGAGTGGGTGGAGGAGGAGATTTCAAGTCTGATGGCCGCGATTTTAGAGGAGAAAAAGGAGGTGAAGTCAGTGGCCGATAAGGAGGAAGGGAGGGGGGAGGTGGGGGAGACAGGAGAGTGTTAAAGGTAGCAAAGAGGCGGCGGGGGTTGGAGGACTGGGAGGAGATGAGGGATTTAAAGAAGGATTGCTTAGCGAGCGAGAGGGCAGAGCTGTAGGAGGAGAGGATAAACTTGAAGTGGAGGAAATCAGCCAGGGAGCGAGATTTTCTCCAGTGGCGTTCGGCAGTACAAGAGCATTTTTGGAGGAAACGGGTAAGTTTGGAGTGCCAGGGTTGGGGATTGGAGCAGCAAAGGTGGATGGGCTGGGCAGGGGCAACCGCATCAAAGGCGGAGGAGAGGGTTTGGTTATAGAGGGAGGCCGCCTGATTAGGGCAGGATAGGGTGGAAAGGGGAGAGAGGAGAGTTTCGAGAGAAGAGAATAGAATAGCAGGATCAAGGGTGTCGAGATCGCGCCTGGACCGTGTAGATTTGGGTGGGGGAGGGGTGCAGGAGTAGAGGAGAGAGAGAATGAGAGGAGATGGTGGTCCGAGAGTGTAAAGGGGGAGATAGAGAAGTCGGACAGACTGCAACGGTGGGAGAAGACAAGGTCAAGGGAGTGACCAAGGCAGTGGGTAGAAGAGGAGGTCCATTGGGAGAGGCCAAGGGAGGAAGAAAGGGCAAGGAGTTTGACGGAAGCAGGGTCGGTGGGGTTGTCAATAGGGATATTGAAGTCGCCAAGGATAATGGAGGGGATGTCATAGGAGAGGTGGTGTGGGAGCCAGGCAGCAAAGTTGTCAAGGAAAAGGGAGGAGGGCCCAGGGGGGCGGTATATGACAGAGACGCGGAGATGGATGGGGTAGAAGAGACGGATAGAGTGGACTTCAAAAAAGGAGAAGGAGAGGGAGGGTTCAGGAGGAATGAGTATGAAAGTACAGGTGGAGGATAGGAGAATGCCCACTCCTCCGCCTGGGCGGTCTCCAGGTCTGGCGGAGTGGGTGAAGAAGAGGCCGCCATAGGAGAGAGCAGCAGGGGAGGCAGTGTCGGAATCGGTGAGCCAGGTTTCGGTAATGTGTGAACTTGTGTGGTTCACTGCTGCTGTTCCTCGCCATCTTCTCCGGGAGATGGTACCTATTCCCCTGATGGTGTCACATATGGGGGAAAATTGGATTGCAAAGATCTGCGCATGTCAAGAATAGCAGAAGTTTTGAAGATACTTGCAGAAACCAGCTGTGTGTGTGTGCTTGGAAAGTTTAAAAGGGACAGACACCGTGGAGAAATAAATTTATGTCTTGTCGTGTGGATAAAAGGAAAGTTTAAAAGGGACAGACACCGTGGAGCAATACGTGCATATCTTGTCATGTGGATAAAAGCAGCTAAAAATTGGAGTGTTTATGCACAGCAACAGTGGGAAACAGAGAACCACATGGATGTGAGTAATAAATCCTGCTGTGAAATACTGTTTAAACAGATTTGCTACATGTATGACGAGTTGAGAGGAGTTAAATGTTGTCAATGAAAACTGGCTATTTCTGTGTTTGCAAAGACCTATGAAATGGGTCTTTGCAAACAAGAACAAGAAAAAGAAATTGCGGAAACAAGGTTTGAAACCGAAAAAGTAAAATGTTTAAAATACCAGCAGCGTATGGAGCAAATGGGGAGAGAAATAAATGAGCTACAAGATAATATAAAAACAGAGTGGGGAAAAACTCTGGTAACTGCAAAGACAGTGGCCCAGGATGAAGAAAAGGTGGACTGTGAAATACCACAACTTCAAGCTAAGATACAGAAGCTTGAAGCAAATATGTTACTGTTGCAAGAATCTAACTCCAAACTCAGTGAGAAAAGGGAGATGTTGCTGGCGGAAAAGAAGTTGCTTGAGAAGGGTGAAAAGTTGGAGGGTCCAAATACAGCAGCTCACTGAAGAGAATGGGAAGTTGAAAACTGATATTGCAAGGGTAAATGCAGCCCAGAATACAAATCAAGGTCAATGTCAAGGTGCAAAAGAGGAAGCAGTAAAACTGAGGAATGAAAAAGAAAATCTGCAGAAAGAACTTGATGTGAAAGTCACAAATATACAAGAGAAAATTAAGATCATATCCCAGGTTGAAAATGTTGTAAAACAATATAAGATTCAATATGAAGAATTAAAGATTCAGCATGATAAGCTGGTTGCCGAAACCCTCCTATCTCAGACAGCACAATTAGAATAGCGAGCTTCTCAAACAGAAGTACAAGAGTTAAGAGAGTCCCATGTCCAGGCTGAAATAGAGATATTTGCACTGGCAGACCAACAAGAGTCAATAAGTGGATAAAGGAAATGAAGATAAAGGTTAACGGGAGCAAACCCCAAAAATTCTAGCCGAGTTGTCCACAGTTCAAAAAGAACTACAGAGTGCTACAAAATCTGTTCAAGACAATATCAGCAGAATACAAACTGTTAAGGATAACTGGGAGAGGTTTGCCTATGGCTTTGAGACACCTTACACTTGGATTTCAGGAAAAGTAAATCAGTAAAGTGATTTTGGATTAAGTCTGGCTTTTGGACTTTTACAAGCCGGACTTTGGATACAAAATTTTTGGAGACTTAGTTGACAGCCATTTTTGGATTAAAAACTGCTGACGACAGATGAAAACATCAGTGGTATGTATAGGGTATTTATTATTTTTAATATAAATATGTGGTGTCAATGAGGGTGTTTACTGTCTTTATTGTGGGTTGCTTGTCTGGAATTTAGGTGTTTGGCGGATTCAATAGACGCCAGATTTTTGTAATCTGTAAGAACTGAGATTACATGAACCAGCCAGTGCCGCCATTCTTCAAGCGTCCATTTTATAGCTAAAAGTTCTCGATTGCTCACATCACAATTAATCTCAGCAGATGATAATTTCCATGAAAAGTAGGCATATGGGTGCAATATGTGATCCCGAGGATCCTTCTGGGACAGGACGGCACCCACACCAACATTGGAGGCATCCACTTCGATAACGAAAGGTAATTCAGGATGAGGGAAGCAGAGGCAAAGCTGACTTCAGGGCTTCAAAAGAGGTCCAGTTAGCGGCATCAGCCCTTTTACGGGTTAGGGCAGTAAGAGGAGCTACAAGGTCTGAGAGGGAATGGATAAATCTTTGGTAATAGTTTGCCAAGCTCAGAAATCTTTGGATGGCCTTCAGATTGGTTGGGCGCACCCATTCTTAGATTGCTTGGACCTTGCTAGGATCCATTAAGAACCCATCTGGGGAGATAATATAACCTAGAAATGAGACATTCTGGACCTCGAATTCACACTTCTCCAGCTTGGCGAAAAGTTGATTCTGCCGAACTTTAGAGAGGACTTGTTTCACATGAAGGCGGTGCTGGTCCATGGACGAAGAATAAATCGGGATGTCATCCAGATATACCATGATAAAATGGCCTAAGAACTCCCGAAGAACATCATTGATTAGATCCTGGAAGACAGCGGGCGCGTTGCACAAACCAAAGGGCATGACCAAGTGCTCATAGTGACCTGAGTGGGTGCTGAATGCTGTCTTCCATTCGTCCCCTTCCCTGATACATATAAGGTTGTATGCTCCATGTAAATCAATTTTGGTAAACACTGAGGCACCTCTGAGTTGATCGAAAAGGACTGATATGAGCGGAAGCAGATAAGTATTTTTAATGGTGATTTTATTTAACCCACGGAAGTCTATGCAGGGTCGAAGAGTCTTGTCTTTTTTGGAGCCAAAGAGGAACCCTGCTCTTACAGGGGATTTAGAAGGCCTAATAAAGCCCTTTTAAGATTCTCCTTAAAATAATCCTCCATGGCCTGCATTTCTGGTACAGAGAGAGAGTATAATCTTCCTTTAGGGAGTTTAGAGCCAGGAGCTAGGACATTTGCGCAATCATAATCGCAATGTGGAGGTAGCGTGTCAGCCGCCTGTTTGGAGAATGCATCCTGAAATTAATGGTAGGGTAGAGGCAGCTGATCTAGCTGGACCTGGAGCAAATGGACGGGCAAAGATAAGCAAGATGAGGAGCAAGAAGACCCCAGTTAGTCTCCTTTGTTCCAATCAATAACTGGATTGTGGAGCTGGAGCCAGGGATGTCCCAGGATAACAGGAATAGAAGGACAATTAATAAGATTGAATGACAAAGTCTCAGAATGTAGGGACCCGACATTGAGCTGAAAAAGAGGTGTCTGCAAACATATCTTTCCACCAGGTAGAGGACCACCATCCAGGCCACAGACTGTGATGGGCGACTTGAGCTTAATGGAAGGAATCCTCAAGGAATGGGCCAAATCAAGATCCAGAAAGTTCCCAGCAGCACCACTATCTAGGAATGCAGAGACAGAATTAGATTGTGCACCAAAGAAAATCACCGCAAGAACCAGGAGTGCATCCTTGGAAGATATTATCTGCAGACTAAGACGAACCTCTTCCACGTTCTCTAGGCCTGTTCTTTCCCCGACTTGTTGTTACAGTTTCGGAGGAGATGGCCCTTGTTGCCACAAAATAGACAAAGGCCTAAGGTACATCTCCTTGGTTTTTTCCTCTGAAGTGAGGCGATAAGCACCTACCTGCATGGGCTCAGCGGCTTCAAATGGTGCAGCAGAAGAGGTCAGCAGAGAACATGAGGAAATGGATGTATCACTCTCAGCTTTTCTCACTTTAAATCTACAGTCTATTTTGATGACCAACTGCATTAAATTCTCCAGTGTAGCTGGTATTGGATATTGCACCAGAGAGTGTTTTATTTATTCAGACAGACCCAAGCGGAACTGGCTACGGAGTGCTGAGTCATTCCACTCACTGTCCATGGACCAACACCTGAACTCCGCACAATACTCTTCAGCGGTGCGTAGGTCCTGCTTCAGGTCCCTTAGATAGGATTCAGCCGAGGCCACTCTGTCCAGGTCATCATAGAGAAGACCCGGGGCATTAAAGAATGCAAGACTAAATGCCCAGGACTGGGGATCACCTTGAAGAAGGGATATAATGAAGCCAACCCTTTGGAGCTCCGATCCAGATGAACGAGGTCTAAGGTGAAAATAAAGTTTACAACTCTCCTTAAAGTTGGGATAATTAGAATTCTTTTTGGCTTTCAAATATCTTGTATAAGATACTTTTTGTGATCTATATACTACTATATTATTTATTGCTTTATTGTCTTCTATACCAATTATGTCATCCTTTTCTAGTGACAACAAACATACACATTTATCTCTTCTTTTATTATATCACCTTATTTTAGACAATCATGTTCTTGTTTTCTAGAAATTGATAGCAAATATATTGTTAGTTAATTCCTTGATTTTTGTATCTTTTTTTTATTTTTTTTATTAATCTGTTTATTTTCGCCAACAACAGGAACATAAATTGAAAAACAATTGGCATTAGATATTGGATTTCTAAATAAAAGTGACATTATTGCATATAATTTATATAGCTAGAAAATAGAGTCTATATATGTGCTACTAAATATATTCTTAGAGTAGGGAGCATTTTCCAAAATAACTTATTGCAATAGTGAAATGTAGTAAACTGGCTTCTGACAGGTAATGTCTGGATCTGAATCTAATCCTGGAATCCAGGCTGGGAAAAGTACAATGTTGTTGGATTTTTCTGTATAAATGTAGGAAAGGGGAAGGGACCAGGGAAGGGAAAGGGGGTGTAAGGGAAGACAATATATATGTTCATCTAGGGGTGATCTGCACCGCTACCGCCCCAGGGGGTAAAAAAGACAATACTTTGTGAGAAAGAAGAAAAGAGAAAATACTTAAATGTCAAGAAGTGAGGAAGTGGCTCAACTAGTACCAGGTAATGGAGTGTGATAAAATGTGTACCATGAATCCCATGTCTTATGAAAGTTTAAAACCTTATCCTTTAAAAGGCTTGTGAGGTACTCCATTGACACTATATACCACACCTGAGAGATCACCGCCTGGAGGCATGGAGGGGATGAGGATTTCCAATCTGCAGCAATTTGTAAGCGGGTAGCTGCACAGACGTGTTGTACAAGTTTGTCCCTATGTTTATCAAAGGTTTTCACAGGAGAGCAAAGCAGCATGACCATGGGGTGGAGGATTATGTCACTGTCCAGGATCTGAATAAGAAGCACACTCACCTGTCGCCACAAAGTTGAGATGTGAGGGCACTGCCACCAAATATGGTAAAAGGTCCCCTTTACACACACATATATATATATATATATATATATATATATATATATATATATGCATCTTATTTTAAAAACCGCTTTATATGAATTGGTTTCTTGTAATAGGGTTAACATATTCTCCCAGTTTTGACCTTATTTGACCTAGGTAATCAACAGCTATCATAAGAAAATAATCTCTTTGAGATTGTTTCCCATTTTTATATTTTTCTTATGTGCAAGGTCTATTCCGTCGGTCTATTCTGAGTACTAATGTAACAAGGAAACCCAAACAACTTTATTAGTCATTCCTATTCCTCTTTTTCAGTAGTTGTCATACTATCTCACTTCAGTTGCATAAAGGCTACTAAGTGCTTTCACAGACATTTCAATTAACCCTTAAATGAGCAATTATAACAACAAGTGTGTGCTTTCATTGACATATCAATTAACCCTTGAATGCACTATTATAATAACAATCAAATGAATGCCATCTTCCTGTTCTGATCTTAAATAATTATCCCTGTTCTTACTCTTTCTATATTTAGGGAAACATTGAACTTAACATATATGTGATATTTACAGGCTCATTTGATCATTGTTATGTGAATTTTCTGCTTATATGACGTTCTTGGTACGTGTTTGTGAAATCTTATTAAGGAAATATAACTCTGAATTTCATGGAAATTGCTCTGACTTCACTTCTTAACATTGTTTTTTTTATTAGTAATAATGGTTCACTCAATTGAGTCCACTAACTCTGACGAGCCACACGCACATCTAGACAATGAGCATAATTTTATTTATTATTGCCACTCACAGAGAGAAACAAAGATCATTGTTTAATATTTAAAACTTTAATGTTTTGTGTTAATTAGAATAAAATTGACCTCCTCCATATATTCATTTTTAATATACTCTGAAGTTGTAATATTATATGTGATAGAGAGAGAGAGAATACCAGAGATTTCCTGATTGAAACACAATGCTTTTACACACTGTATATAAGATACCTTATTTATTGTCTGTATGATGACCACTACCATGAACAGTGGGCCTGATTCATTAAGGATCTTAAATGAAGAGGTATCTTATTTCAGTCTCCTGGACAAAACTATGTTACAATGCAAGGGGTGCAAACTAGTTTTCTGTTTTGCACATAAGTTAAATACTGACTGTTTTTTCATGTAGCACACAAATACTTGATAGCTTATTTGTACACTGAAATTTAATGTTGATATTTGTGTGCTACATGAAAAAACAGTCAGTATTTAACTTATGTGCAAAACAGAATACTAATTTGCACCCCTTGCATTGTACCATGGTTTTGTCCAGGAGACTGAAATAAGAATCCTCTTCATTTAAGATCCTTAATGAATCAGGCCCAGTGTTACTTGTTTTCATTAAGTTATGCATATTATTAGATGAAACTAATGGCAAAATCTATGCTACTACAACGGGTTCAGTGATTTTCACCCAAAAAGCATTATCCACTATATATTCTCTGCAGCATAAAGGGTATAGTAACTAAACCGCAGGTTTGAAAAAGTGGAGATATTGCTTATAGCAACCACTCAGATCCTGTTATCATTTATTTAGTGCATTCTACAAAATGACAGCTAGAATCTGATTGGTTGCTATAGGCAACATCTCCACTTTTTCAAACCCGCAGTTTAGTAAATATACCCCTAGGTCTCTTGCCACTTTCCTGCTGAAGCAGACAGGAGTTTTGTGAAACGTGTTTTTTTTGTTTATTTGCTGATGTGCATCCCATTTTGGTGATTTCAAATGTTTCTGTCTAGTGTTAATTCAAACAAAAAATACTGCACCATATATTTTTTTACAATTTATTTTAAAATAAAGGAATTATTACATTCACTACATGAAAAACAGGGGATTCTTTTTATATGAAATATTCACTGTATCCCTGGAGAAAGAACCTTCTTACATGCAAATTATAACACCTAGATTTAGGGAGTGTATTATATTTAACAATGCTTTGATTTCACTTATTTATCAACGGTACACACTATACTATTCTTTATCTCTTTTGGGTCCTTCTACACTATCTACTATCTTTAATTTATCTGTAGGCTTGATTTGTGAGCTTCATCCATCCTGGCAGTGATTTATAGGACTCTATCACCTAAAGACCACACAGTACCCAGGAAACTTGTCATACCCCATTCATACTGCACCAAAATCACGGGTTTTTGCCGGGGCGATCTCAAACGACCCAGGGTCTTGGTGCAGTATGAATGGTACAAGTCAAAAATCCCGGGTCTAAAAACCCGGGTCTTCAACCCGGGATTTATCGAGGGGTAATTCCCGGGTCGGACCCGGGTTGCCTGCACTATGAATTGTGCAACCCGGGTTTTTCAACCCGGGTTGCACAGAAAACAAGCTGATTGGCTGTCTGCCTGTCTGTGGAGGATGATGTCACAGTGTCAACACTGCAATGACCTGTAATGCTCACAATATTTACATTAACTGCATACATAAAACCAGGAAAAAAAAACTCGAGGGGAAAACAACAGTATGGACTGAAACAACTACTTCTATCATCCACACTATAAGAAACAAACGAAAGAGAAAGGTCGCACATACTTTACATAGGTGACTAAAGTAAAGTACGGAGCGGTGAGCAGTACAGAACGGAATTGGTGGAAACACTGAAGAAATGTCTGATTGTTTACAAATGATACAATGGAACAATAAAAATTAAAATATCTTATAAGATACACTCACACATCTTTATGGACAAAACAGCAGAAAAGCAGACTATTACAAAAAAAAAAAATGTTTTCAGCCAATGAAAACTGCTCTGGTGATGACTCCCATAAATTGCCAGGGCACAGACTTGTGCAGTATGAATGGGGTCAACCCGGGAAATTCCCGGGTCCGAGGTGCAGTATGAATGGTGTTTCTGAGCTGGGACGCTCCGAGCCCCGGCAAAAACCCGGCTTGAAAAACCCGGGATATTGCCGGGCCGGCAGTATGAAAGCGGTATTAGTCACGTCGTTTGGCACTGGTCATATGTTTTCTATTGATAATTATCTGTGGCAAAGCTTATATTGGAATATGAGATTACTGCCTACGTTAGATGTACGTACATACAGGTATCTTTAAAGTATTTTGACAATGTTCAAGGCAATGGGTAGAATTGTAATGAAATACTAAATAAAACTATTTATACAGAAGTTTACAGAACTATTGCTGTACAATTTAAATCTAATTTATTACAACGAGCATTGTGTTTTCACTTCAAAAATGGTGGCATTTGTAGGTGTGTAAAATCTTATATGTTCTGCCTGGAGGAGATGGGCAGGGCGGACTTGTCGATAGCTAAATATAGTCTAAGCATACGCATGAGCCTTAATTTATGTCCATTTGCAAAAATGAGCTACTACAGGGATAGTTTCTAGTTTGCAGGTGGCTGCAGGGCCCTTTATCCCCACAAAATGACACATACTCAGTGGTCGCAGAATTTAGGCCTCAACCGCTGCCTTCAATGGGATGCTTTTTGCCTCTTCTGGGTGGACTTTATACAGGAAATTACATGACTAGGAACACTTCAAACAATGTCATTAGAATTGGGCAGCACGGTGGCTTAGTGGTTAGCACTTCTGCCTCACAGCACTGGAGTCATGAGTTTCATTCCTGACCAGGGCCTTATCTGTGTGGAGTTTGTATGCTCTCCCAGTGTTTGTGTGGGTTTCCTCCGGGTGCTCCAGTTTCCCCCCACACTCTATAAACATACTAGTAGGTTAGTTCTCTCTCGGTCTGTGTGTGTATGTAAGAGAATTTAGACTGTAATCCCCAGAGGGGCAGGGACTGATGCGAGTGAATTCTCTGTTGTACAGCGCTGCGGAATTAGTGGCGCTATATAAATAAATAAATGATGATGAAAATGGTGACAAATGTATATATATAATTCTTTGTCCTTGTGTCAAGAGGCTGACATTGAAGAAATTACTCCTGTATCACAAAATACTTAAGTGAATTTCAAATCACAACTATTCACATAGATATTTGACAAACTTGTGTGCTGAAACTTGATCCCCTCACTGAATTATAAAAAGGTGATGGACATAGAGTACTAGGTTTGCCCAATAATGTCCACCCAAATGTATTCTTGTAAGAATCTTCCCACGTAAAGATTAGCAAAGCTTGTGGCTATCTTGGTGCCCACGGACATTCTGAGAGTCTCAAAGTAAGTTTGTTAATAAAACTTAAAATAATAGTATTTCCAAATGAAAGTAATTGAATCCAAAATACATTCACTTTGCCTAAGTACAGCTTAACCCAGCAGAATTTTACCTAACAAACGGAAAAGATTGTGCAGAGTGTTTTTCTTGGGGCAATTACCAAATGAGGAATATCAGTGTGTATCTAATTACCTCCATTTGTGCAAAATAAAATGTGCTTCTCCTTAGAGCTGGAACCTTGTTTGGGTGAACGAGATTATTTTTTTATAAACATAAGGAAATTACCATGTTAAATCAGGGGAATCCCTGGTAGGAAATGATCAATAATGATGGCCACATAGATATCGCAACAACTGGAGTTGAATGAAACATTCTATAATTTCTGACTATCAGTATTTTTCTACTCAGGTGAATGTTATTAGTTGTTTTTTTTTCTGGTACAAATAGGGGGCCTGATTCATTAAGGATCTTAACTTAAGAAACTTCTTATTTAAGTCTACTGGACAAAACCATGTTACAATGCAAGGGGTGCAAATTAGTATTCTGTTTTGCACATAAATTAAATACTGTCAGTTTTTTTCATGTACCACACAAATACTCGATAGCTTATTTGTACACTGAAATTTAAAGTTGATATTTGTGTGCTACATGAAAAAAACTGACAGTATTTAACTTATATGCAAAACAGAATACTAATTTGCACCCCTTGCATTGTAACATGGTTTTGTCCAGGAGACTTAAATAAGAAGTTTCTTAAGTTAAGATCCTTAATGAATCAGGCCCAGGGCTTTCAATTTCTTGGCTTATTCCAGATCCTCACTGTGGTCACTTTTCTACAATTGGCACAAATCCCACTAATTTATCCCCAAAGTGCAATTGCCCAGAAAAATAAAATATGTGCGTCTTGCTCATGTTTTGCTAGGTACAGTGCCATAAATACATGTGTGAACATTGCATTTTTATTTTTCTATTTTCAATTTTCTACAAGTTTTTTTTGCCTTTTCTTTAAGCAGTGTAGATTCCTAAATATTCACGTGAGACCCCTTGTACTTGCAGGTCCACAACTCAAATCTATGTATTTATAACACTCGCTTGAAAATACATGTGGGGTCAAGCACTAGCACATTTATACCACAGGTTGTCCGCAGATTTTGTCTAGTTCTGTCTCTGCGGCTTTCTGGCCAGTCTATAAAAAGTTATTTAGCTGTGGTGTAAATCAACCTTAATGTCAGCTGTCGGAGTAAGCGCATATAGTTTTAACTGCATTTCAGTGCATGCGACTAGTACAAATTAAAAGGTCCTGTATTATGGGTTGGCCGTGATTTTGATGCCACATATTTTACATTTTGCTAGCTATAAAAACAGGTTTCAACCACTGAGTTTAAGTTATTTCTTATATATTTAAAGAGAACTACAGCAATTTCAATGGAAATTATTTAGAATCTGTTTAGGGTGCAAGGTTTTAAATGGGAATTTCCCCAAAAAATGATTAAGTCAATTTCCAATAGTTTCCTTTACAAATGTCTTCTTAAAGCTTCAGTAAATCTAAATTACAATTTGATTCATTATAAAATCGTAAAAGGCATTCACTATATGTGCAATAGCCCCTTACTTTGACAGAAGTTATGGTATTTGATAGATTGTACACTCCTTTGAGCAGGGCTCTCCTACCTCCTGTTTCCCAGCACTTTAACTGGGCTCTCCAGCTACTCAGCTCACCTCCTCTCGGTCCCTCTGCCCTCTCTCGCTTCTCTCCGCTCCCCTCAGTGGCTCTTAACCTGTCATCCGTGCCCTCCCTCTTGGGCCCAAGTTACCTGCCTGTACTGACTTCTCCCCACCCTCTCTTTCTCGCTGTGCCTTGAGCCCTCAGAGTTATAGTGCTTACTGTTACTTGTACTGTGCTGTTTCACCTTGTACTGTGCCATTGTTTGTCCTTGTATGGAGCTGCGGATACTTTGTGGCGCCCTATAAATAAAAATTAATAATAATAATAATAATAATATGCCCATTTGTGTAGTATAGAATATGCATATTACTGCGCATGTCCATATGCAGATCTGAGACTTGTGCCTCCTTACGGCTAGAGTACAGGCTGAGTACAGTAAGAGAGAACTGAGGCAGGCCTGCACAGAGAAGCGTACAAGACTGTCAGTAGCCGTATTACTTGCAGGTGCCTGAGGGCTGGTGATGATGACAATCAGGACCACTAGCGGGTTGCTCATGAATGGATGATTGAACTCTCCAGCTGACAGTGATTCTGTCCTTGCTCATAGCTGTATTATTGGATTTAGCGGAGGTTTGTTAGTGTGAGTGTTTTCTGCTATCACTGGAGTTCCGAAGAGGTATGTTACTTTTTATATTACATGAAATAGGGAATGCAGGTCTTGCTATCAAAACCAATGTCAACAAACATTTCTGCTTAGGACATTTACTTTATATTCCATTTATGTTTGGCTAGGCTTATGGTAGTGTGTATGGTTAGTATATTGTTAGTGTACTGCGATTAATACTTTTACAATTAGTACTCTAAGTATACTAATATATCTTGATTATTTATTTTTAATATTTAAAAATTAAATGTTAATCAAACACCCCAGGATTTTTACCAGAATTTATTTTTAATTTTTTTATCTGATTCTGGGGGTGAGGTGAGCATGAAAAATAAAACAAGGCTATACACAAGCCTAAGATTGGCATAGTATATATTTTTAAGAATAATTAGCAGAGTCATATGGTTGATGTTGCGCAGGGTGACCACAGTTACTATTATCATCATCATCACTTATTTATATAGCACCACTAATTCCGCAGCGCTGTACAGAGAACTCATTCACATCAGTCCCTGCCCCATTGGAGCTTACAGTCTAAATACCCTAATATAGACACACTATCCACTTTTACTAAACCCTGGACCTTCTGATCCATCCTTCAGGTGCTGCTTGCAATCCTACCACCTGTGGACAGAGGAGAGTTATTTGTAAATACATTTATTTGTGTATGGAGATGTCTAGCCCCATTTTTATACATGTAGGTATATTTTTTTTATAGTTGTATATGTACATACATCTCTTACATATATTCACACATCTATTTATAATTATCATAAAATAACACACCAAAAAAGTTATAAAAAAGATACGCTCCTTGGCCCCATCCGTTAGCTGCCTGGTGTGTGTTTTTCGTGGGGAGGCTAATTAAAATATGTTTATTAATATAAAACAATATAGGATTTTTGTGACTAATTATTTATAGCCACCCCTTATAAAGTTGGTTTTATGTAAGCTATGTAACCAAGAAAATATATGCACAATGGGAAGAGTACATTATTCAATTATTTACTTAAAAACCTCCAGATTGTTTTCTTAGACAAAACTGTATATTACAGCTGTGTAGGTAAATAAATGTTACACGACTATTCTAGCTGAAAAACACATTTGTTTATGTAGGTATAACTTGGTAGGCCTTGGATGAGTCAATATTGACCAATCCAAATGATTGTGTATGTGTAACTTCAGGGAGTATGTATGTATTTGCATTAATTGCACTTTATTTTTCTTTCTTTGTTTTCACCTTTTTGCCCAACAAAATTAAACAATCTGTATTGGCTTACAGAAACAAGACTGAGACAAATGTATATTTTTGCAAAATGCACTGCGATGACATTCTGCAAGAGACATGTAGATCGAATGTGTCAAAGTAGTGTAATTCGTAGAGATTTCAGCATCTTGTGGGAGTAGGAACAGGCTTCATGACTTTTGCATTATAAAGTAGAGCTATGTATATTGGTTGCTTTTGAGTGTAATCCAAAAGCATATAGGCAATCAAAATAAATATAAAATCAAAACCAAACCCCAATTCTGAAAAATGATGCAGCTACTCTGTATTTATGGTGTGTTTCTTTAATAAAAATAAATTATTATTGCAAGCATTGGGGGAACTACCATTGGTGAGGCATGCACCGGGGCCCATGGAGATAATGGGGCCCGCCTCATGGCAATGCTAAAACTTTCACCTTTTCTTATCCATAGATGCTGCGAATGAGGAAATCCCTCCTTCCAGGTAAAAGGATTGCTCAGGATGACATCTATCGAGAAATAGGCGTCATACGGGACATCTCATGGAATATGTAGAATTATTAAAAATATAATATGTGGAAATAAATAAAATAGCTTATAAAAATAATCTCATAAAACTTGTATTTGAAAATATATATTGTATTGCTGTCAAAATCTAGTTGTTTCATTGTCCAAGCATTGTATGGTTCCAATGAAGTTAATGCATTTGTAGTAAACAGTGTGATTCATGATATATAGTGTTCCAGTGACAGTATAGTATACATGCACCTAATAAGGTAATTCATGCTTGACTGACAAAGATGTAGAGAAAATTCCCTTTGCACTTCCACATCTCCAACATTGATCACTGATTTAGGCATAAGGAATATGTATCAGTTCTGCAATTGTATATTATCGTGTCAAAATCTTAGAGTTTGTCTCTTGTACTCTGGAACATATAGAGCAATTGGTGCAGGATTTTATTCTATTGGGAAGTGGGTTCTACTATGATCCTTTTCCTACTTTTGTATGAATGGTGGAAAAAAGCTTAGGCCTCTGACAGTGCAAAGATGTGGATTTAGGAGATACATTCGGACATTAATGCACATACGTCTGTATATAGATTTTTGTGTATTGATTTGTATTTCATTACGCCTGGAGAGGCATTACGAAGCCGCCAGGCAGACAAGCTTCAGCTGAATACCGTAAGGCATGTTCGTGTAATTGTGACACAATTAGAGGTGGAAGCGTCTGCAGATATGCCTGTTATGAAGTGTATCTCTTTCATCTGTTGAAGGGCTGCTGCAACAATGTGCAATTATAAGGTAGACAACTATCAGCAGTTTTATCTCGCTGCTTTTGATTGGCTGATTGCATATTGACCTGGCTGATAAAACATAATTCATTAACGTTGCTATATTATATGAAACCACAGCTAGCTATTCACAGTACTTAATGAGTTTTCTACTTGGACTAATGCAAGATAGAAGATTACCATTCGATTTCTAAAGGGGAAAATAACCAATGTTTGTATTTAAGGTAAATTAATTTGTATTTGTATTTGTGTTTGTATTTAATTGCACTTTATATTGAAGACGCCTTATGTCTGAAGAGGTGGAATAAGAGCGAGCAAAGGACAGCCAAGAGTAGGCCGAGTACAGTAAAGTGTGGAAGGTCCCGTCTTGCTATGTCATACGTTAAGGAAAGGCATTAGGTTAAGGGAATAAAGAGAATCAGAGTTCTGAGGGACCTTAATTCCTAAAGAGTCTATGGGGTATATTTACTAAACTGTGGGTTCGAAAAAGTGGAGATGTTGCCTATAGCAACCAATCAGATTCTAGCTTTCATTTTGTAGAGTGCAATAAATAAATGACAGCTAGAATCTGATTGGGTGCTATAGGCAATATCTCCATTTTTCAAACCCGTAGTTTAGTAAATCTAGCCCTATGTGTGATTGTTGCCACTTAAAAGGGAAGGATTGGGCAAGATCATCAGCTAAATCTTGTGAGAGGGTAATATTAAGTACTCCAGATTTTGAGAAATTAATCTTAAAATTAGAGATCCAACTAAAACTATGAAAAAAACTTCATAAAGTTTGGAAGTGAGACTGTTGGGTTTATAATCAAGATTAGGAGGTTAGCAGAGAAAATTGATTATTTATTATAAATATGAAATATGATTAAAAGATTCTATTGTCAATCCCTCTAAGCCCAGGCTTTTCCCGTGGAGGTTTCCATTGATTATATCATTATTGTTGTATAATAAGCGTTACAAGTATAAAAAACTATCCTGGAAAGGTGTCTGCAGATGGCAGACTGCATAAGTAACTGTAAGGAGTCTAATTGGTGCGAGTCAGTTTGAGACTGGTCGTGGGAGGGATTGTACAGAGTTAAATAAAATGTGGTAATATAGAGCGTTTGTCCTGTTCACACATAGGGGTATTTTTACTAAACTGTGGGTTTGAAAAGTGGAGATGTTGCCTATAGCAACCAATCAGATTCTAGTTATCATTTATTTAGTACATTCTACAAAATGACAGCTAGAATCTGATTTCTTGCTATAGGCAACATCTCCACTTTTTCAAACCCGCAGTTTAGTAAAGCTAGACCATAATCTTCCTATGAAGTGAACAAATTAGACGTTTGTCCAGGTGCCAGGCCCAATGACCCAGAGAATCCCCTTCTAAGTGTAATATGACATGTGTCAGGGCATGGACTGACAGGGCTATCTGATTGCTGTAATCTGCTGGATCAATCAATGTAAGACAATTATATAAACAAATCTATAGGAATTATGTGGCAAGGAAAAACAGTATATTCTGCTGTATTAGAATGGAATATGTGCCATCCATCAACTAACTGAAGAGTGGGGAGTGTACACTTAAGCTTACCTAGTGCCTTAAGTTATTTATCCATCATAAGATAGATACAAAACCCCTGCTGAAACTTGCAAAGTTTCTGTAAAGTGGAGACTGCAAACATGTTTTGATTAGGGAAGGTAAGGTATGGGCTAATCATTCCAATAGCATAGGCAAACCGAGGGGGGGGGGGGGGGGAGGGGGGTTCCTAGTGCCTGGAAATACCCCTCCAAGCCTGGGGCACTGTATAATTGAGGTGGCTTGACCCTGCCCCCACTTCACACGGCTCTGTTTGAAAAGGGAGAGAGAGCTGTGTGCACCTAACAGTAGTGCATACAGCATTGCGCATGTATATTATAGGGATAGGTTGAGTTGGAGAGCAGCCAAGCACTGTCTAATATTATAGCCACGCCCCCATGCATTCTGGTCATGCCCACTGGTGGCGTGGCGTGGAAACCCCCCTCAACAAATCCCTGGTTTGCCCATGCAATAGGTACACCTTTCTATTTTATTTTTGGATTGCATGAATGGGGGCAGCACGGTGGCTCAGGGGTTAGCACTTTGCCTCACAGCACTGCCTCACTCCACACAACACTGTGTAGAGTTTGTATGTTCTCCCCGTGTTTGCGTGGGTTTCCATCCCACACTCCAAAAACATAGTAGTAAGCTAATTTTCCAGCTGACTAAATTATCACTAGTCTGTATGTTTGTGTTAGGGAATGTAAGCTGTAAGCTCCAATGGGGCAGGGACTGATGTGAAAGACAAATATTCTCAGTACAGCGCTGCGGAATTGGTGGCGCTATATAAATAAATTATGATCTATTCCCAGTAACAGAGTGGCGAGTTTCTTCTTTAGATTGAGGGGTAAATGTATCAAGCTGAGAGTCTTCCAGCGGGTTTGAAAAGTGGAGATGTTGCCTATAGCAACCAATCAGATTCTAGCTGTCATTTTATAGAATGTACTACATAAATGATAGCTAGAGTCTGATTGGTGTTTCAAACCCGCCGGAAAACTCTCAGCTTCATACATTTACCCCTGAGTCAGCAGTAAAAAAACAATTTGTGAGGAGTTTCAGGATCCCCAGGAGACAGTAGTATACAGTAATGTACAGCACTGTAAACCACTAGTAGAAATATTAATGTCATGGTGGGACAGCTGCCACTGAATCAAGCCATCCATGTCTGTCATGATGATGGTGACTTGGGCATAAATAACTACCTGGTCAGGGAATTGTTGGGTGAGGGAAAGAGGCAGGGGTGGCAAAGCATATTAGTGAAAATATATTTATGGTCATGGACATACAATAATATAATGTAATGTACCACTGTGCTACTTACCATGTGGCAGGTCATCTTTAACCTATCTACCTGTGAGGTAGAGATACCAGCCAACCTGTTAACTGAATGTCTGAACACTAACGTGCCTTGCCTTTTATATTCACTAAATGGGAACTTGTCAGAAAGCCAGAGATTGTTCTGTTACTGTATTGACAGAATACTGTTGTACTTTTCAAACCATTAATAACCCTTAATGATGAGAAGTTTACATGTTTTTTGTTTAAGTAAAAAAAAAATTGATAAAGATTTCAAATTGTGAAATGGGGCATATGAATTAAGAACAAATTGAGTGAGTTCTCATATTCTAAAAGGATAAGGTTTAACAGTCTTTTTGCACATTATACTGTAACATGACTTATGCTTTTTGACAATAAATATAGCTGTTTATTTTATACTAGTTTCTGATTATAAATTATTCAGTCTACAGTTAATTTTAATTTACAGAATGAGATGCATCTATTTTTCATTTACCAGTGCAGGAGAAGGAGTTGTGAGACTATTATGTTACTATTGTCTGTATTGTATATTATACTTCCTCCACATTCTTTGTAGTACATATTAGAATGCTTCATTTGTAGTAAGTGTTGTGAATGACATAATGGTGTGCTGAAAAGCAGGGAGTACTTGCTAAGGGTGTAATGTTGGCCACAACAGCCTGATCCGATCTGCCCAAAGAACCCGTTAGTGCGTTTGTCAGACGACATAAACCTACATATACAGCAGCATTCACCCTTCTGATTGAATCATTGTGTGCATTGTGCTTATTACAAGACATCACACATATTGGGCAGATGTGATATTATGTGGTGACAGCATAACAGCGATATATAAAACTTTCATATAACCACAATTTGGATGGAATCTCTAGGATCCCTGGAATATCATATAGGATTTATTAGGCATGCCCACAATCTACTTACTTTTCATTGGGGCATATTCAATTAGGTTTCCGGTTCGCGGGAATGCGCTGGAATGGGCCGCGAAGTCAATCCACGTTGCCGCAATAACGTGGAATTTCGTGCGCAGCCCATAGGGTTGCGTAGGAAAATCCGCTATATTGCGGTACCGTATTACCGGCAATACTGAGCAGGTTCTGCAGTAACGCGCGTTACCGCGGACCGTAAACCTATTTGAATATGCCCCATAAAGTGATGCTTTACCAATAGTACCAATAGTCCATGGTACGTTGTGTATTTATGGGCACTTCAGCCCATCCATATGGTTATTAGAGGGCAAACTGCCAATGAACTTCATATGATGATTCATTTCATTCACTAGAGAATAAAATGCATGCTCGTTCCCTGTATTTATATTCAAACAAGCTTTATTTGTTTTCCCATATAGCCACATCCATAAATTATATTACTTACATTTATTGGAGGCTTACTTCATCCAACTTATTTGAAAAACTATTTGAAGATATCTCCTTCAAGAAAGAGTGACGGGCTCTGTATCAGCACTTTAAACCCTGTTTTTATTTTAATAGTATTATCTATGAAAATTTCTTGGAAATCTAAGCAAAATAAATCTTTTGGATCTAAGGCTGGGAGTTGGGAATGATAATGAAATGATAATGGCTTTTGCCACTGATGTGACAGTGTTACTAGATGAAAAGCCTATATGCTGCAGGGCCTCATACTGCAAAGGTAATGGTGCAGAATGCAGAATATTCTCAGATACAGTATCTGGTCTCAGAACAATTTGGGATACTGCCAAAGTGTATTTCTCCTGAAATATAGCAGCAGCATCTCCTTGAAAACATCCAATAACTCTCTTCTCGGCAAAATCCTCTCCTTATACTTCATGCAGGACTAAATGACATAGCACTGTATAGTTCTTTAACTGGGAAATATATTAGCAGGTAAAATTAATATGTTTAACCTTCGTGTTGACAGAACAGTGAGTAAAGCATGCAGGTCTGTCATTTACCCAGGAATAGCATCTGGAAATATCCTCCTTTATCGTGCCTTGGATCAGTAGGTTTGTGTTGTCTGGCATGTTTTAACACTAGAATGTATTTCCAGTGTATATAACAGTCCAGATCGGCCAAGTTATATTCTGACAATGTCCATAAATGACTAAAGAGTTTCAAATCAAACTAAAATCACTTTAGAAGGTTGTATGGTATCCAGTAAAACCTAAAAGATCATGCATGGTTAATATGCTGTTTATGGAGAAACCCTAAGTGGTTGAAGGCCCAGGTACTTTGGATGTTATAATTTCCTAGGTTCCTGTTAGGAACCCCTCCAACCAGTACAGCAAAACCCGGAGTCTGCTCCGAAAGTCTGGCGTTCACTGTTGCCCCTAGTGGTGGGGACAGACTTGGCTGCAGACAAACAGAGGGCCGTGAGATACACAAGCATCAAGTTTGAACTAAAGAAATTAGGGTGGCTATGTACAAACCAATACGTTAAGGCATTGAAGAGACCCCCTTTAAAGTCTTTTTTTAAAGTTCATATGTGGCACCACATTAAATGCTTTAACATATGTTTGTTTCTTAGAAAAAAATGACAAGAACACCAATAAATGTTGTTTGATTTACCGTATTTTCCGCACCATAAGGCGCACCAGATTATAAGGCGCAGTCTCAATTACGGGGTCTATTTCTGTACTTAACCCATACATAAGGCGCACCGTATTATAAGGCGCATGCTAAAACATGCGGTCTACAAAAAAAAAGGTAACGGAAGCAAAACAGTGAGTTTAGTTGAACTTTATTCTACTATTTAACAATACACTCACATTATTTTTTAATCAATCTTCTCCCACAAATCCATCAAAGTCCTCATCTTCTGTGTCTGAATTGAACAGCTGGGCAATTTCGCCATCAAACATGCCGGGTTCCCTCTCATCATTGTGGGAGTCAGTCTCGTTGTCAGGTGGCTGTTCAGCAATGATGCCAGCTTTTGTGAAAGCTCGGACAACAGTTAAAGCAGATACCTTAGCCCAGGCATCCATAATCCATTCACATATGGTGGCGTAACTCGCCCGGCGCTGCCTCCCAGTCTTAGTAAAGGTGTTCGCCATCTGTCATCCATCGCTCCCATGCCGCTCGCAACTTCACTTTGAACACCCTGTTTACACCAATGTCCAGCGGTTGGAGTCCTTTTGTTAATCCTCCCAGAATGATGGCAAGGTCCGAATTCATTTGCTTCACTTGGTTTTTCACAGTAGCGGTGAGATGGGCGCGCATGGACGGCGGTGATGCGTGGAAAAAACCATCCGGTCTCTTTACATACCCGGAGTCTGCTCCGAAAGTCTGGTGTTCACTGTTGCCCCTAGTGGTGGGGACAGACTTGGCTGCAGACAAACAGAGGGCCGTGAGATGTGTACCGGCTGGGGAGAACTCAGGAAGGCAAAGTGAGGTCCAGGCGAGGGTCGAGGGCCGGCAGCAGACAGCGTATCCAGTAAACAAGCCGAGATCAGAGGTCACAGGCAAAACAGCAGTGTAAGAGTCCAGGCAATAGATCAAGGGGCACAGGCGATCAATCGTAGTCAGATATCCAGGCAAGGGTCGGCAACAATAATCAGGTACAAAAAGGCAAGCAGGTAGCACAGAGAGCAGGATAGTATGCACTGAAGCAGAAACTATAACCGGCAGGGAGGACTTGTCCCTTCCTGCCTTATAAACAAGTAATGGCCAATGAGAGGTGTCCTGCACAGCAGGAGGAATTTAGCCCAGCTGGGCTATAACTAGACTACTTGTGCGCGGCGCTAACAGCTGAGAGCGCCACGACCGTTGCCTAGGCAATGGGCGACGGCCAGGACGCAGAGCCTGTAGGGGAAGTGAGTTGCGGCGGTGCCCGGAACCCGCGGCGGCTCATAACAGTTCCTGCTGGTTTGCATCCATTGAAATATTTTGGTTTGACGGTACACAAGAATCAAGTTTGAACTAAAGAAATTAAAAGTAATGCAGGAAAAAATGGCACAAGGCAATCATCATCATCATCATCAACATTTATTTATATAGCGCCAGCAAATTCTGTAGCGCTTTACAATTGGGAACAATTGCAAAGCGCTATGGAACAGTAACAAAAACAATACTGGATAATACATACAGTCAGAGAAATAAGAGAGGCCTGCTCACAAGCTTACAATCTATGGGCCAATGGTAGTTTGATTCACAAGAGTAAGTGCTACATCATATTGCATATTTTTCCAGCTAGAATGCCCGAAACAAAGAGGTGGTTCAGAGAGGCGAGGTAGCTCAAACAGCCCGTGTTTTGAGCCATCTGGCCATTCTTAACACAACAGGGGAGACAATACAAGTTTCAATTATGAGTGTAATCATGATTTCTTGTTTAAGGGGCAAAAATGATTATTAATTATCTTATGGGGCAAAATTATTTTCTTAATAAATCAGTGTCCCATGTATGGTTATATGGTTGGGTAAAAATGTTTACTTTGTTATATTATTAAGGCCTACTAGTTGATTACCAGTGGTGCAATAATATATTTTTCTGGCGTGTTAACACTTAATATTTCCTAATGGGAACACTATTTAAAGTACATACTTGTGGCACTATAAGTGGCAGCATGCATATGGTTTTGGGAAGTTTCTAAAAGACAACAGAAGGAGAAAGGAGCCGCCTTATATCCCCCCTAGGGCTGTGACACCAGAAGGAGGGAGGAGCCACCTTATATCCCCCTCAGGGGTGTGACACCAGAAGGAGGGAGGAGCCACCTTATATCCCCCGGGGTATGACACCAGAAGGAGGGAGGAACCACCTTATATCCCCCCTGGGTATGACACCAGAAGGAGGGAGGAGCCGCCTTATATCCCCCCCAGGGGTGTGACACCAGAAGGAGGGAGGAGCTGCCTTATATTCCCCAGGGGAGTGACACCAGAAGGATGGAGGTGTCGCCTTTTATCCCCCAGGGGTGTGACACCAGAAGGACGGAGGAGCCGCCTTATACCCCCCCCCCCAGGGGTGTGACACCAGAAGAAGGGAGGATCCGCCTTATATCCCCCCCAGGGGTGTTCCTTTTCCTGTCTCTACTCAGCTGTATAAGAAGGTTAGCCATTGTAAGTGCTGCCATGGAGTATGTCATGAAAATTAAATTAACAGTTATAATTCTCATATTTATTTGCTTGTACAGTGCATCTCCTCCAAAACACCAAGTGAAAGTTCCAGGATGCTATGTACAAACCAATACGTTTAGGCATTGAAGATGGACACCCTCTTTAAAGTCTTTTTTAAAGTTTGTATTCGGCACCACATAACACCAATAAACTTTGTTTGATTTAATATAAAAAATGCATCAACATAGCTATTACCAATTTAAGTAATACTGCAACTTTTACACCTATATCACTGACTTTACACAATATATTATAAGAAAAAAAATGGGGTGTCCTTTTCAATATTGACATAACGGACTACAGATTGTTGCATGATACTTTGCCTGAAATAAAGCTCTATCTAGAAAAGCCCTATTACCGAATTTGGAGCACAGGTCACACAGCCTCTGTTCCTGTTTTAAATGATCTTCAATAATCCTCACCACTCTCAGGAAGTAGCTTTGAGGTAGTTATTTAAGAGTGTTCAAAGGATAAGCTTTAAGCAGATTGTTGAAATCACTTGCTGTTTCCGGTCCTAATGCAGAGATCAGTCTTAGGCTGCTTATCCTCAGGTGTTGCATCAAAAAACACCTGTGTAAACCGCAAATGAAATTCCATATAACCCTTTGCATTTAATAGTTCACATACAGTATACCTGTGGTTGAGGTGCATTGGACATGTTTACATGCATTTCTCAATTGATAAACTAAGAATGGGAAATATTCCCAACAGACACAGAAAAATGCCTTTGCCATGAAGGGGTGAAATCTCTGCGGTCATGATTATTATTATTATTTTTATTGTTGTTGATTTGTAAGGCGCAACAGTATTTCTCAGCCCCAACGGGAAAAATAAAAGTATATAAAACAGAGACATAGAAGGTAGACAAAATAAATGCAGATGTGGAAGCAAAGGGTAGGAGGAGCCCTGATTAGAGAAGTGATTGTGGATGTAACTAACAAAACAAATCAGGTAATTACATTTTTTGAAAACTAGAAGAAATGTAATTCATAAAATGCACAATAAAGGTGAAGAAAATCTTGCAGCTGTGTAAACATCATTACAGATGAGCGGGCAAATAAATCGGAAAATACGCAATGGAGAACATTTTTAAGTCAGGCTGTATTCAGTATTATTTAATCGGGGAGGTTGTCAGGTTTTGAAAGCCAGTGAAGGGAACCAGGGCCGGACTGGGACTAAAAATCAGCCCTGGTGTTTAAAGCACACAGGCCCACCTCTGTTGATGAGAAAAAATGCGTGCTACGGCGCCGCCAAGGGCGTGGCTACATTATGTTGGGGGCGTGGTCAAAATGGTGGGCTGATACATACATTACATACATTATAATAAAACATTACATTTATCAGGCCCTCCCCATCCACATTACGCCACCCCCCCAGACACATTATGACACACCTAGCCCACTGTACTTATCTATGCTTCTGATGCTGCTGACATTCCTGTAGAGTGAGCAGGGAAGCTCTTTGTCTCACGAGATTAATAAATCTCATGAAACTTAGAGCTCCTCGGCTTGCTCTGCAGGCTGTGTTCTCTCCGGGACTGGGAGCACAGATTCCTCCTGCTAACCAGAACTGGATTAAGGCTCGGGGGGCCCGGGCACTTAAGTCAGGGGGGCCCCTATGATGTAATTTGGCTATTAGACACATTTTTGACAAATACACAGGCAATACTGTGTGCACTACTGTTAGGTGCACGCAGTTCTGCCTTAGCAAGCAGTACAGTGTGAAGCAGGACATATCTCCCAACTGTTCTTGTAGTCAGACCAAATCCTGACTAAGCGGGACAGTCACCCACCAAATTCAGAACAGTTGGCAGACTGTCCTGGTCTCTCCTACCTGTCTTGTCATGGTCACCACTTGTGGCTGCTGGTGTCTTTAGATCTGTTGCTGCTTGTCTGGATCCTGGAATGTTGGATGCCCTATTTGGAAAAAAATGAGTACATGAAATTTAGCTCCGGTGTTAAATCAATATAGCATCCCCGTTTTAAAATTAGGCCTCACTCCAGCCCCAACATTAAAATACTAGTATTCACATTTGATGAATACATCTATTTCCCTCCAACTAGCCCTGACATTAAATAGTATTCCCATTTAATAAATAAAACTATTTCCCTCTCTCCAAACAACTCCAGCAAGAAATTAAATAGCATTTACATTTAATAAATATATCCATTTCCCACAACCACCCTAGGCATTAAATAACTCATAATCACATTAATTAAATAGACCTCATTTTCCTCAAACAGCCCCACATTCAATTAATAGCTCCCAAACCACCCCAGCATTAAATTAAAAATCCAATCACCCCATCTTAAAATGTTAGGCCCCACTATTAAATTGCCCCACAAATAAAATAGCACCCAATAATTAGCCTCTATCTGCAATTCACCATTAGATTAATAGCCTACCTCCCACATTATATTAAGACCCTCCCCCCTCACACATTATAGTCATACACCGGCCCCCACACACACACACACATTATAGTCATACACTGGCCCCCCCACACACACATTATAGTCATACACTGGCCCCCACACACAAACACACATTATACTCATACCCTGGCCCCCATACACACACATTATAGTCATACACCGGCCCCCCCAAACACACACACATTATGGTCATACGCCGGCCCCCACACACACATATTATGGTCATACGCCGGCCCCCACACACCTACAGTAGTCATACCTTGTCACATACATACACACACTATAGTCATACCCTGTCACACACAAAACATACTATAGTTACACTGTCACACACATACACACTATAGTTACACTGTCACACACATACACACTATATTCATACCCTGTCACACACAAAACATACTAAAGATACCCTGTCACACACAAAACATACTATAGATACCCTGTCACACACAAAACATACTATAGATACCCTGTCACACACAAAACATACAATAGATACCCTGTCACACACAAAACATACTATAGATACACTATCACACAAACTACCCTCCCCCCTTAACGTACAATTCTACAGCGCTCAGTGCCAGGACATGAACAGCAACATAACTAGAACCTATAGAAATACAATAAACAGATATGCACATACTAAACTGGAGACATTGTCGCTACACTTTAAGATGAAACTTTCCAATGGTGTGCACAGTATTGCACCTGTGCACGCCCACTATTTGGTTAAAGAAACTAATAGCTGGGCAAATGTAAAATATTCAAAAGTACCGTTGTAGGCTCAAATCTGAATAGTAGCGTGGTTTGGCAGGTCAAAAACAGTCCTTCAGACACTGTGGGCTTGTATACAATCAGTATTGCACTAGATGGGCAGGATTATGTCCCCGATGAAAAGAGTGGACCACCCGATGGTAAGCGCTAATATGATCTCGATTTCCAACAACGTGACGTGGTGCGCTGTGTAGACACATGGGACGGCACCGATCACATGGTGCACGTCCCATGTGACACTCATCGTCAGAGCCAGTCATAGGAGCGGAGGGGAGGAGGAGGAGGGGACGCACGGCCACCAGGAAGTAAGTGTAGGGCCGACCCCATCGCTCAGTGTACAGACTGTCATGCCAGATTCTGGCATGACAGTCTGTGCGCTGAGCGATGGGGCCGGCCAGCTAGCAACCGGCCCATCTGACCATCGGCCCTTTTGGCATTTGCCAGAAGTGCCAGATGGCCAGTCCGGCCCTAAAGGGAACTCTATCATCAGTTTATCGTCTTACACTGTCATAAATGAGCTATTTTCTGTGCTCACATTAAAGAGTGCCTATGGGGCATATATATCACCCCTCCGGGAAAACTCCAAAGTTGGGCGTGTCTCTGGGGCGTGGCCATGCTAATAACGTCATTAGGCCCTGCCCCCTGCTATGCAATACCAATTTTCGGCCTATTATAGTAGGGACGTGGCCAGGATGGCACAATTAGCCCCGCCCCCACCCAATTCATCAACGAAGCAGGCAGGATTCAGGAGGTTGACCTGTTCCCCCAGGAGTCCGGGAGAGTTCCCAACAATTCGGGAGTCTCCCAGGCATTCCAGGAGAGTAGGTAACTATGACAAAAGGTGATGTAACCTATTGCAAACAATCACATTGTTTTATTTTTACTTGTACAGTTAAAACATGAAACAAACATCCCATTGGTTGGATTTTAGCAATTTGTTTTTTTTTGTAAACTTTTCTTCTTTTTTTTTTTTCGAAATTTTCTCTACAGAGTCTTAAACTACACTACCAGCTATGTTAATGACTTGACTAAGTTGTTCCTTACTCTAGTCAGATCCCCGGAGGGTTGCTACATGCAGGTCCTGTTCTTTTCACATCCTCCCACCCCTGTTTTCAGCTGGGGGTATAAGAGGAGTGGAGGTAACGAAGGCTGCACAGAGAACCTCATAGCTCTTGGTAGTAAGAAGGACACCTTAGTAGAATATTTTGCCATGTGGTAGTGAAGCTTGCAATGGTCATGCAGAATTGGAGGCTTAAGCACAGATGACTTCTCAAATAGTTCTTCAAAATTGAATTGCACTACACTTAATTTTGTGGCATATATCCATCCAAATAAGCTTTGTTCCCAAACCTGCTGTTTCTTTCCATCTCACACTGCTGTGCTATTATCCTTGTGTTAAGATGTAACAGCCCACGAACACCGAAAGCAGTGAAAGGGACGTCAAATTGCAGGTCACTCTATTTTTCTCCCGCAGATTGCATTTAATATGCAGTTTTAACATTGCTCCTGATATTAATGAGAATCAACAATGCTCATTATTTATTATACACATTAGCTTGCATAATGATCAACTGAATAACTCCACTGCTGTACACTATTATTCTCCATAGATATGGGGATACATATGTATTCAGTACATGTTTTACATAACTCCCCCTCCACACGTTTCCCTGGCTGCAGATCCCAGCTACCTTTTAGAATGAAAATGTCTGCCAATGAAGTTTATTCTGTTGCAAATTAAATGTCAATTAATTACACTTCCTGAAAACTATAATTATCAGTGATGTCTTTTAAAATCCATGCTCCCTCTGGGGAGCCGTGAAGGTTAATTGACCATGCAAACTGAATTACAATTAAAATGCTGCGGCAAGAGTTTTTAAATATAAAAAAAAACCTCTTCATTTTTAAGTGTTCACATGTATTTCACTTGAAATATAAATGTCAAGCACAACAATCAATTTCATAAATATTGATAGAGTTTTCTGACAAGGTCCATACTATAAATACTATTAAATGATATTTGAAATGTTTCAGTCCTGTTTGTAAATATTTAAATAATGATCTTAAAAATCACCCGACAAGAGCACAGCGTGACCTTTGCATGTATGGAGGAGGTCACGCAGTGGAGCATGGAACATTTGGGTAGTGAAACAGTATAGGAAATGGAGATTATATACAAGAGTAAATCTTTTAGTCTGGCAGACCATTTAATTAGAAAGTCCTCATAGAGTAGGAGTTTGCTTTAATCTATGACAAGAGATCGGCTACTGGGAGATGTGTGGGCCAAAATGTTAAGGTTTGGTACAGTGATAAAATGGAATTATAGGCAGAATTGAGTGGTGTGATTAGCATTTCATCCATAAGAAGGAGCCCAAATCACACAAGACTGTTAAGAAATAAGTATGTCTCCTGATTGTCTGATCTATCATCCGTGCAATTACTGCTACTACTAGTTGTAGAATCATTCCTGCAGTTCACTTATTCAGCTGGTTGCTAGGTAAATAGTTACAAGCTTCATTCAACTCTAAGTCTGGCAGCCTCAGCTGTGCAATCACCTACCACACTCATCTTGCAGTCTCTGCTGCCTTTATTAACCTCGTCCTGGCTTCATACCAATGCTTTTGATAGCTCTCGCTTGACCTAGTGTGCCTCTTAACCTGATCTGTTCTGCTACCAGTGTTTGACCTGGATTGTTTAAAGGATTTGGCTGTCTTCTAGACTTCAGACCCTTGGCTTGTTAAACGGATCTGCATGTATATCTCTGCTATTGTCCGTGGTCTGTCTGTTATGTGCATTAACCCTGCCTGTCTGATTGTCAGTTTGCAGCACTACACCATCTAGTTGCTCACTACCTGCTACCGTGTGTTCTCCACTTTACCAGGCAAGTGCCAGATCAATCCGTGTTAACCCTTGCAGATTGTCAGTTTACAATACTACACCATGTGGTTGCTCAATACCTGCTACCGTATGCTGACCACTTCACCAGATAAGTGCCAGTCTGATTCTCAGTTTACTTTACAAAACATTCAAGGTTTCTCACTATCTCCTACCATGTTCTGTCCACTACACTGGGCAATTGTACATCAATAATTATTACTACCCGAGCTTAAGTTCTGGGGGCTACTGAGTACTGTGGAACCTATCTAGATCCTAGAAATGGGGGTTCCTATAGGTGAACATCTCCAGAAGGGGTTCTTGTAGTTGATAATTACATACACCTTGCCCTTAACAAAGACTAGTGACATCTTGCACATGCTCAGTAAGTGTCGCAACTTACCTGTTCCACACTCCTGTGTTGCTGATTCCCTCTCCCTCTGTGTAGAACTCAGCACTTCCTGGTTTGGGCGGTCACATGATCGTGACTGGGAGGCGGCATAGTCTTTCTGTAGAGTATATAAACTTCACTCTGAGACTATAGCACTGTCAGAGCAACAAGTGTCTCAGTTTGTCTGACTCCTGGTCGTTGTTCGGTTCCTGTGCTCTCGCTCCCCGAGTTGCTATCCTGTTCATTGACCATTTGTGTACCAGACTCCATCCTGACACTCCATCTGCCTCCTGATACTGCTACTGCATTGCCCTCCTGTGTACCAGGCTCCGGCTCCGTTCTCACTATCCATCTGCCTCCTGACTCTGTACCTCATTGTCTGCCTGTGTACCAGACACCGGCTTGTTTTGAGGCTCCACCTGCCACCAGAACCTATTATTAACCATTCGTGTACCTATTCAGATTCTGTTTCTCCGATTGCTGCCAAGTGCTTCTTTCTTTTCCTACTGTGTTCAGTATTGTGTGTTGCACCTAGTGGCAGGTCAGGGGACCGTGACCTGCGAGTTCTCGGCAGCTAAGTCCATCCCACCTTGCAGCGAAAACCAGGTGAAAACCAGGGAATTCGTTAGACTGCGCACCCTTGGTAGGCCAGCACCAGTCTAGGTTAACACAAGGAATCCTACCTCTGAAATTGTTACAGTAAGAACACAAACTCCTTGCCCACTCTTGGAACTCTACCAAAACCATAACTAAATCCGAGAGGACAAAATAATTAAAAAATAAACCATACAAGTAAACAAGGCAATAGCCGTAAAATTGAATACATACAAAAATGTGTAACATGTTTAATAGTAACCAGCAGAATCAACGAGATAATGTAAAAATGCAGTAAAAATGCTTGGACTTTAAAGGACGCAAAATCAAAAACAATATTTATTTGAAGAGGCTTCCAATGAATAAAACAGTGGCCTCTAATCTGCTATTGAAGATATTTATACAGATAACCAGCTACAATGAAAGAAGACAGTAATATACTAAATATAGCACATACCGATAAACTCATAATGTGCCTAGACAATAAAAAAAAGAAAAGAGTTTAAGTGAATAATAAAGAAAGGAATAAACTGTATGTATGAATCATAAATGAAGAGAGCACAAGCTGGTAAAATTTGAATCGCATGTAAATAAATGTGAACATCAAAAAGGGAAATATGTAAAATTATAATATCAATAGTATATATTGGATATAACTTCTATACGTGATCTATGTAAAGAGAGAAAATGTAATTAAATATGTGCAACTTTGCAGTTTTTATTTTTCATATTGTTCTTAAATTTTTGTTTTGTTTTTGTTTTTAAATCTAATAATTGAGCGTTTAGCAAGGATCTGACACCCTGGGCATTTGACCCTGTTGTCTAGGTGTGTGGGGGCTGAATAAATGCTATACCTACTTTTTCCCTCGCAGTCCTCTATTATCGCAGCATTACAGAAAATATACAGTCAATAGCAACTTTTTATGCATAGTCTTTTTAATATGGTTATATAAATTCTATTTTCCTGAAATATTAACAAATTACTCTAGTGTTCTATGTGCTAGAATTGATAGTATTATCAATACTTTTTATTACAAGTATTAAAATCTTTGTGTTTAAAATACTATTCCTGCTCAGTGAGCAGTTGGAATTGAAGCAATTTCTCTGTGCTACAATATAGTTTAAATTGAATAAATCATAATTTTAACTGACCTTCTGTATAGAATGCCAAGGCTTGTAATTGGTCCTGCCAGCTATAATGCCGGCATGTGAGAGGTAAGAATCAGTGCAGACCTGTAGGGCTCAAAGCAGTTACCAAAGAATTTTGCTGGTCAGAAACACAATCTAGGATAATTTTATAGTCAGCCAGAGAAAATGATATGTCCTATGAAAATAGAATCTTATGTAAAGGACAGAATATGAATTACAGAGCTCAGTCCACAGGCAGTTTGGAGGTAACTGGGGCACCTGCTGCTTAATCAAATTCTCTGCGTGTTGAATGAAAATAAGACTGTACTTGGAGGATTAGAAGCATTCTGAATAACAGAAAAATTCATTTTTTTTTTTTTGTAACCAAATTATGCGGTTGCAGTAGTTGTAAATCAATGTAATATACTTTTCTTGTTTAATTATTGATCATATTGAAAGACAGGTATTTTTATTTAAATACTGGTATCAATACAACCACTTTCCAATACTACCAGTTCTTTTTTATATTTAGTACCCCATAAAATTCTATCTGAGGAAAAACATCCTGTGATTAAGAAATATAAATTATTCTCAGAATTTTCGCTCCCCTGGATCAACGCAATTGAAAATAGGAAAGGATGAACTCTAACTCCTTAAAATATCTAAGATTCTTGACAGGCAAGTTGATGGTGGAATTGTACTGATAGGACTCATAGCTTATATTCTATGCAAAGTCAATGACCAGGAGGCTCATATATATATTCTTTTGCCTCTGGTCACTAAATGTATTTATATATATATATAAGTTAGTTTTACACACAAAAAAAGGATGCAGCTTCAGTTATGACATCTTTTCAGTTCAAATGTCACTAGAAGAACCAGCTGAGAACCAAACTACCTGTCTGTGCATGCTCAGTAGATGGATGCAGACGACTGGAGGTTGCCTCACTTCCTGTCTTTACTAGATTACAAGATGGAAGACAGAGCGTAGCGCTCTATATTAACACATGCATCATTTGAGCCTAACACCGATCTGAATCGCTGTATTCCGTGGTATCACTGATACTGTAAAAAATTAAAAGCTACGGAATGTACAAAATATAAAACCACATAAACATTTAACAAGAAGTATTTCATTTACTCAGTTAAAACTGTATAAAACAGATCACAAGGAATAGATTGTGAATAATGGCTAGTATTATATCACTAAATCCAGTCCCTCCCAAATCTCCCATACACATTTTTTGGATTCAAGACACTAAAGAAATCCAAACCTCAAACACATCACCTGTCATCCATCAATTTCAAAATCCTTTAAATGTGCCCAACTGAACACACGCTCTAATTGTAGCAAACTAAGGCATCAGTGACCTTTTCCTCTCAAGTAACCTTAATCTTCTGGTAATAAACATGGCTCACACAATCAGACACTGCCTCACCTGCAGGACTTTCACGTTTTGGTCTTCACTTCAACTACACCTCCAGGCCTGAGCGCAGACAAGGAGGTGGTGTTCGACCCCTCCTTCTCCCAAACTGCACATTTAAGCTGGGTACACTCCTATGCAGTCTTACTTCAGATGCAATTTCTGTAACAATTTCACTGATGAGCATGCTGATTCATGCGTACACACCTACACAATTTACCTTCACATCTGTTATCTGCTGAAAAGATTGTGACTCTGTACACGCTACAGATCTCTGCCTACACTGCTGATCGCGAGTGTGCACATATATCCACACTTGCCCGACATCGTTCCATCATTAATCATTATTTTTAGGATATTGAGGAATGCAATCAACAGATGCAATGTGTTTTGGTACGAGATAAAGCATGATCGTGCGAGCATACACACTCTTGCTGTATCTGAATAAATAGTCATGAATCGTGTGATCTCTACAATAATTGCATAGATGTGTACCCAGCTTTACAGTTTTACCAACTGTTTCATAACTCCAGTTGATCCCATTTCTTGAGAAGTGCTATGAAGATTTCAACCACCTTCTCTTTTTGTGTTGCAGGGATCTATCATCCCTTTGGACCTCACCAACAATGGTGTGTTAGGGTAATTTTACCTCTCCTTTATCAAGTCCCTTCAGATATCAGTGAGATAAGATGCTGGTTAACCAGGAGATCAGTAATCAAGACACAGACATGCCAATGTCAAGATAGAACTGAGCTGTGCTCGTTTATTTCTGGGATACATTTATACATGAAAAAGCGTTTGATCTGGTTACAGAACAGAAACACATGATTGATATTTTCCTGAGTAAATATAAATCTTCTGACAAAGCTAGTTAGTTCCATTCATGTCACTTTTATGGGTTCTTATCAACTTTCACTGGAGCCAGTACTCCCAATGTCTTCATCCATTATCCCATGTCCTAGGGGTCTTTGAGATAGTTCAAGGCTGGAGCTGGTGATTACACTGAATGTATTTTTAAGGCAAATACCAAGATTTTTAACTCCTTCACATATCATTATTACCATCATCGTGGAGAACCTAGAAATGCTTTCACAATCTCCCTCCTTTTAATAATATATATAAAAGATAAAAAAGGTTAAGGCCTGAAATGGTGACATCTAACGCAGCCCAGACTAATTTTGTACAGTCTCTTGTGAGAAAGCAAGGGTCTTTCACCATTCACCCGGGACCGAGTACAGATATCAGCACTTCTGCCCCTGTTTATTCAAAAAGTATATTTTCTACATGCCTCTGCTGTAATCTCTGTATATCTTATCTGAACGTACATGACATATACCAGTTCCATCCTATCAATATGATCAATACCACAGTGATAATGAGTAGTGGGTGTAATGCCCATACACAAGCACTAGTGTTATACTGCAACATACATGTTTGAAATACTGCAGTTTGTTGTGGGCAAACAGGTCCCATGTCTGTGTTAGCACAGAGATCTAGGTTATGTGTCCAGTGTGACCAGCGTCTTCTTGCAGTGTGATGGGTGCGCCCAGGAGTCTCGGTTCTGGAGTTTCACTGATGTGGGGGTGGTCAGTAAGACCTGATATGGACCCTCCAACCTTGGTTCAAAAGTTCTCCTCACGTGTTTCTTTAAGTACACCCAATCGCCAGGTTTCAGCTTATGCGGCTGTAGGTCTGAATCAGGCTCTGGAAGTGAAGCAAATGCTAGAACATACAAATAGTTCAAATGGTTAGTTAGACTTCTCATATAGCTAGTAAAATCTCCATGTTTATGGTGTATGTGGATAATAACACCCTGTCTTTGGTAGTGTTCCAAAAAGTGTTTCATAAGGAGACCGCTTGCTATTCCTATTTGGCACAGTTCTTAAACTGAACAAGGCTATGGGCAGGCATTCTGGGCATGTTTTTTTTTTTTTTCCCAGCTATGATTTTCTGAATCTTCAGTTTCAATGTCCCATTCAACCTTTCTACTCGCCCACTAACCTGTGGTCTGTACGGCACATGAAAAGCTTGCTGTATGCCTAGATCTATCATTATGTGTAGCATTATTTCCCCTGTGAAGTGTGTACCTCTATCTGATTCAATTACCTCAGGGACACCATACCTGGACACAATCTCACCAATCAGTTTTTACGCAGTTGCTTTTGCTGTTGCCTTGGCTACTGGCAAAGTCTCCGGCCATTTACTGAAAAGATCTGTACAGACTAGAACATATTAATATATTCCAGATTTAGGCAGTTGTATATAGTCTATCTGTAGTCTTTGAAAAGGATAAAAGGCTTTTGAAGTTGTACCTTGTGACATTTTTTACCCTTTTTCCTGGATTTGAAGTTCCACAGATCCAGCAGGCCTGAACATAGTCTGTAGCAGCTTTATTGAATCCTGGAGCTCTCCAATGGTGATGGACCACGCTGGTCATCTGTTCCTTCCCCAGGTGCAGCTGTCCATGAGCTATCTGTAACATGGGAGGGAACAAAACCTGTGGAAGACAAAGTTTATCATTCAGTTTCCACATACCAGCGCAATCTTCTTGTGCTCCTAATCGTTTCCATCTTTCTTTCTCCAATGGTCCTGTTTGTTATTGAAACTTTTTAAGATCAGTGTAGTCAGACACTTCTTTCTGTACTGTGTATACTTCTCTTTCAGATTTTCTCTTAGCCACCTTTTTTTTCCTTCTGCATCTGCGCAACGTGTTCCCTTTTGAAAAAAAAGTCTCATTCCTTGTATGTGCTTCTATTTTAATTACGGCAACCTTGTGTGGCAATTGCAATGATCTAAACAAGTTTCTTATTAGACTGGCATGCTGTGCGTCCTTACCACTAGAGGTCTTGAAATCTCTGCTCTTCCATATTGGACCAAAGTCCTGTGTCACTCCCCAAGCATACCTGGAATCCGTGTAGATATTGGCTGTGGTTCCTTCTGCATATTCCAATGCCTTGGTGAGTGCTATCAGTTCAGCAGCTTGTGCTGACAGTATCGATGATAGTGGTCCTGAGTCAACTACTTCATTTTCTGTAGTCACTGCGTATCCTGGAAATGGTGATCTGTTATCATAATGCCTGGAACCATCTACATAAAGTACATACACAGCATTAGAGAAGGGAGAGTCAGTAACATTTAGAAGAGTCTGTGCTTCCATATCCATAAGAGCGAGGCAATCATGTGAAAAAGAAAAATTGTGGTTAATATTTTCACCCAATTTATCGTCATCACCTTCACTATCACAATGTCTTTCTTCTGATGGCTCTTGTTGTTCACTATTATTCCCTCCTTTTGAATCTTGAGATTCATACATTAGGGGTAACAATGTTGCTGGATTTAATACTGTGCACCGTTTGACTGTGACATGTGAAGCACTTAACAATGCTACCTCATACTTAGTGAGTCTGGCTGCTGAAAGGTGTTTTTACCTGTTGTATCACTTGTACTCTTTGTGGCGTCAGATGTTTAGTGCCCTATAAAATGCAGTGTCCTAAGAAAATTACCTTCTGTGCTGCTTGGAGCTTGGATTTGGACACTCTGCAGTCCTGCTGGGCCAAAAAGGTTAGTAGAGAAACAGTTTCTTCTTTACACTGTTGTTCACTATCAGCAGCTATCAACAAGGCATCAACATACTGCAATAGTCAGGTAGTTTCAGGATAATGTGGTAACCAACCTTGTAAGACAGTTGACATTGCTTCAGAGAATTCTGAAGGTCTGGTGGCCCCTCCCTGGGGCAATCTGGTCCAGCAGTATTGTGTTCCTTCATGCGTAAAAGCCAGCATTTTCTGTGAATCGTTAGTTATTGGTATAGAAAAGAAAGCATTTGCTAGATCTATAACTGTAAACCACATTGATGTAACAGGAATTTGGTTCAGCAAGGTATGTGGGTTTCGGACAATGGGTGTGTTCACAACCAGTCGTTTATTTATTTCTCTGAGATCGTGAATTAACCTGAATTCGGGAGCTCCTCCCTCTTACTGTTCTCTTTCCTTGACTGGGAATAAAGGTGTATTAAAAGGTGATCGACATTTCTTTACTATACCTTTGTCTTGGTATTTTTGTAATTGTTTTGTGATTGCTTTATTCTGTAACAAAGTCAAAGGATATTGTTTAACACATATTAGTAGTGTGTTATATTTTAGTATAAGTTGTACCGGAGCAACTTTTAACAGTCCCACATCAGTTTTTTCCCTTTGACCATATTTTCTCAGGTACATCCTTCAGCCACTGTGGTAGTGGTGCCTCATCTTGAGATGTGTTTTCACTTGGTTGTATCAAAAACACCTGTACTGCTGCTTTTACCTGATTAGATATGTTGTCTGGAAGTTGACTGGTGTATTTCATCCCTTCTGGGGTGTATTTAATGCATGCTCTCATTAACTGTAATATGTCGGCACCCAGTAGATTTACAGGACAAGTGTTTGAAGTAAGAAACTCTATAGGGACAGGAGTACAGTCTTTGTTTACTTGTATCTTAACTTTCTTACTTTTCCTCAGGTGTATGGGCTGTCCTGTCAACCCTGATGCTGTTACATAATCTGAGGTCACTTATTCTTGTGGTACTTGATCGTGTCTCAATACTGTTTGGCTTGCTCCCGTGTCAATTAGGCAGTCCAATTGTTGACCAGTGGGCAGTGTAATTTGCACAGTAGTTCCAGGCAGCTTACCTTCTTCAGAGGTGTTTACAAGAACTGGACAAAGTGTTGACAACGGGGAGCCATATCTTCATTGATTGCTGCTTATGGTGCCCTGGGGACCGCCGGTTTCTCTTTGCTGCTGCTGCCATTTCTTGTATTTCCTGCAGTCCTTCTTCATGTGACCTGGTAATTTACATCAAAAACATCTGTCAGTCATGTCCTCACCTTGATTCCTTTGTCTTGCACTTACTGTTTCTGTTCCTTTTGGCTGCTGCCTTACTTGCCATGTTCCTTTTTCCTGTACCAGGTGTACAGTTACCTGAGGAGTCTTTTGGGCATTCTTTTCCCTTTTTTCTGCTTCCTGGTCCTCCAGTCCTCCAAGTACCTGTAGCAAAGATTACATTTTCATAGACAATGCCTCAGGTCTGACTGTAAAGAGTTGGCTTCTTACCTCATTCTTTAAACCATTAAAAAACTTTGTTTTCAACATTCTTTGACCATCTGGGGTTTCTGTAGAAAAACCATCATCGTTTTGTCTGGTCGTTAATTTATCCAAATACATCCTTACTGAATCATTTCTCTGTGTTATGTCTGGTGCTGCCTGTGCTTTTAATTTTTGTTTATGACACCACCATTGTACTCTGGCTAGAAATTCAAGACCACTGTTATACGTATTTCTTTCTTCTACAGGGGGTGCAGGATGAGTAATAGCCCCCCTGTCACCTTCTGGTGCTCTTGCTGTTAACCCCTGCTGTTAATTATTTGAGTCATCACTCCTTTTATTAGCACCTTCGGCAGTATTGGCATCAAAGTTTGGGTTAGGCACCCTTTGTATTCTGACTGGATACATATTAGTGTGAGAATGCAATACCTGCTTTTCCAATGTTATTCTCCTTCTCACCCTCTGATTTGTTGTTTCTTAATGGACTGATATTGTGATCCTTCAACCGGCTTACCATCATTGGTATCTTGTAAACATTTTCCTGTAAGAATTATCTGTACAAGGAGGTGCATTAGATTCCACATTGCAAACACTGTCTCTCAGGATAATCATTTATTTCATTATTAGCAGACTGAGAATGGATTTGACTTGGGGTTTAAAACGTGATTGATGGAGTGTTACCTGCGTCCACTGGGGTCACTGAATGAGTTTCTAATTGTGAATGCCCCTTTTGTGCTGCTAACTGTACTATGTGACCTGCCTGTTGAGGTACTAGTGGTGTATCTGGTCTATTGTCTGGTTTCTGCGGTGGAGCTGTAGGGTCCACATAAGGCGGTGGCATGTCTAATAGACCTGTACCTATGTGTGCATCCTCTCTTCTTTTTTTCTCATCTCTAATAATACTGTATACCACATGTTAACCACATCTGCTTGTCTTTTCCTGCTTATCCATGCTTTATTGGTGTTTTGAAACCTTTTCCACTTTTCTGGATCTAGTGTGCCCTCTAATGGGAAGCCTGCTCTGTCAAATATTTGTTTTTAAATATTTGTTGGTTTTGTTTTTTTTTTTTTTTTAATTTATTTACTTCTCTGTATTCCTGTACTTTTGTTGGGTTTTATACCTCAATACCACCATTCAAAAACCTCTTAATTCCTTCTATTCTGGCTGAAAAATATTTGCATACCATACAAAGAAATATAATCAAAAACAAACAATAATAACAATTGTGCAAATCTCTGTTGCAGCTGTAACCATTTTTGCTTTCTTATTTCATAATCACCAAAATATACTTTTACAATTTTATTACGTAACCCAGGTGGTAATTTCTTTATACTGTACAGACAGATAGGCTTCCCTTCAAAGGGTATGTGATTAACCCGCCAATATAGTAACACTTGAGACCAAAAATACCCTATATTTTGCTGCAATATATATCCTTATTTAAATGCACATTTAACATACAATAATATTGCTTTGCATCCACAACACATTCAAAAACAGTTCTATCAATTACAGCTTCCAGTGTAGAACAGTATCATCAGAATGCTTTCTAAGTATAACAGCACATGAACAGTCTGAGCAATAACCAAATTAATTATTAAAAAACAATCATGAGTACTTTTGACATATATTAAATTCAACCATATAGTTAGCGCTTTTTATGCTCTCAAACAGATATCTGGGTTCAGGAAATCTCTCTTACCATATACAGATGAACAGCTTTTAGACACACAACAAGAATGCTGGACAGAGAGTAAATCAGTGGAAAAAAATCACAGCTGAATTTACTCACCGTACGGGTTTGAGCTGTCCATGATTCTAGCTGATGCTGCAAGCGTTATTTGTCATCTGTATAGGTTGTCCGAGATCCCGGCTATTCGAGCCCCCACGTAATGTTAGGGTAATTTTACCTCTCCTTTATCAAGTCCCTTAAGATATCAGTGAGATAAGATTCTGGTTAACCAGGAGATCAGTAATCAAGACACAGACATGCCAATGTCAAGATAGAACTGAGCTGTGCTCGTTTATTTGTGGGATGCATTTATACATGAAAAAGCATTTGATCTGGTTATAGAACAGAAACACATGATTGATATTTTCCTGAGTAAATATAAATTTTCTGACAAAGCTAGTTAGTTCTCTTCATGTCACTTTTATGGGTTCTTCTTATCAACTTTTACTGGAGCCAGTACTCCCAATGTCCTCATCCATTATCCCCTGTCCTAGGGGTCTTTGAGATAGTTCAAGGCTGGAGCTGGTGATTACACTGAATGTATTTTTAAGGCAAATACCAAGATTTTTAACTCCTTCACATATCATTATTATCATCATCGTTGAGAACCTAGAAATGCTCTCACAGATGGCTCCCTAATTTCTTATCCTCTGACATCACCACCATAATCATGGATGATTTAAACCTCCCATTTGATTTTACACATTCTTCTTATGCCTCTAGACTTCTCTCTCAATTAACTGACTCTTCTATTCCTCATGATGGCCACTACCTTAATATTGTTTTCTCCATACTTTGTTTAGTTTTTGATTTCTTAAACATTCTTTTGTCTCCTCAGATCATCACCTGATCACCTGCAAGCTCTCTGCCACCACTTTGACTTTATTGCACTTTAACTCCACATACCCACATAAATCTCAACTCTATTAATTATCAGCAACTTTCCACCTCACTGTAACAGCTTCTATCAAAAAATGTATACACTCTTCTGCCCTGATTTGGCTGTACTACATCAAACCTAATGTACTAATCAAACCCTAGCAACAGCCCTTGATCAGCTACAGTTTCTTCTTGACATCGACCACCACCTCAGCCGTGACACACTTAACAAATGCGCTGCAGTGTAGGATGTCACTCTCATGCTCATGACTGCCTCAAATATACTATCTACCACTTCTATAAATAAGCTCAAGACACTGTCAATAAACACATGTCTAATCTCTCATCTCCACTCAGGCTTCTAAGCCTAAATGCCCCTTTAATTAATTTAAATCTCTTCCCACGCCTCCTACCCCAAACCCTTTGATAACCATCACTGCCTAAGATCTTGCTCAATATTTCAAGGACAAGATTGACAAGATCCAGCATGAAATTGTATTGTCTTCACCAAGCAACCATGCTACAAATGAAAGGAAGCACCTATTCTGTTCTTCTCCTCCCACTGTACTACCTTTTTCATTTGACCTTATCTCATAGGAAATCAGTCAATTTTAGTCCCCTGTGTTCATCTCAGCCAACACTTACATCTAATCTCTCTTTCTCCACTGGAATATTTCCATCATTACTCAAGCATACAATGATTACTCCTATTCTGAAAAAAAATAATTTTAACTCTCTATTTCACAGATTACCACCTCATCTCTCAACAACCATGACCCTCCAAGCCTCCAATAAGCTTGCCTCTCACACTTTGTTTCCTCACACAGTCTACTGAACCTTCTTCAATCAAGCTTTCATTTCCACGTCCCACAGAGATTACACTGACTAAGGTGGTCAATGAGTTGATCACTGCTAAATCTAAAGGTCATTGCTCATTTTTAATTCTCCTGTACCTCTCTGCTGCATTGCTCACAACTCTATTCTCATACAAACACTCAGGGCCGGATTAAAGGAATGGAGGCCCCTGGGCTAAGGGGGCCACCATTACCCCATGAGCCCCACCCCCCCCCGAGATCCGCCTCCCCGTGAGCCGCCTGCCGCCCTTCCCCAGGCACTTACCTTTTTCTGTTCTCTCCCTGCCACTGTAGTCCTTCTGCGGCTCGCTGTAAGCGCCTTACTGATAAGATCTTGTGAGAGTGAGACTCAAGAGATCTCCTCAGTAAGGAGATTACCGAGCGCCGCGGAAGGACTTCAGTGACAGTGCTCAGCAGCATTGATCGTGCTGCACCAATCAATAATGCCGCTGTGCACTGTCAAGGGCCCCCTGGATGCCCAAGGCCCTTGGGCTGTAGCCCAGTTAGACCTCGGGTTAATCCGGCACTGCAAACACTACATTCCCTAGGCCTTCACGACACTGTCCTATCCTGATTCAATTCTAACTGTGATTCTACACCTTATTTCAGCCACATCAATGATCCCCACCCATGATTAAGCCAGCAGATTACAGGACATTAATAATGTTAGCAGTGTCCATCTCCAATGACTGTAAAATTGTTTTTTACCACCACCACCATTATACCAGCAGTACTCCCACATATACTTATAACAGTAATGTGCCACTAGACATTGATTATACCAGCAGTGAACGTACACCTCATTTGGCAGAAATCATAGATTCCAAACTTTTCTTGTAGCCAGCATAGAATTTTTCTATTCTTGCTTTAGTGATTTTTTTCCAACTCCCCTTTGCAGAATTATTTTAGCTCAGAAATATTCTTATGTCTTTTTGCATGCACTGCATGTTTTTGAAACTTTTTATTTTGAAATTTACAAATTATACAAATGGCATAAATCAACAATACAAAATGTTCAACAGTTTAACAATACAATACAACAATAACACAACAGAGAAAAAGAGAACATTGTCAGTGTGTGATTTTACCAATTTTTTTATACTTGGATTAAAGTGGAGGATGAGGAAGGAGGAAAGGGAAAGGGAAAGGAGAAGGAGCACCAATCTAAAGGTCAGTAAGAATGTAAATGATATACACTATATGGACAAAAGTATTTTGGTCACACCTGTTAATTATTGAATTGAGATGTTTCATTCAGGCCTGTTGCCAGAGGTGTATAACATCAAGCACCTATCTATGCAGTCTCCATTTTCAAATATTTGTGATACAAAATGGGTCGTTCTGAAGAGCTCAATGACTTCAAGCGTGGCCCTGTGATAGGATGTCACCTTTACAATGTTCTTTCATCCCTGCTGAATATTCTACGGTCAACTGTAAGTGATATTGTTAGAAAGTGGAAGCGTTTAGGAACAACAGCAACTCAGCCCCGAAGCGGAAGACCATGTAAAATCACAGGGGTCAACAACTGCTAAGGCACATGGTTGTAACAGATGGAATGGTATCCTTGTGCTAAACTATATTTGCGCTGGCTGGCTAGTGGTGCGGAGTCTAACGAGCTCTCCGGTGTTCACCAAGAACTGCTGCAAGGCATCCCGCCTTTGCTGCCGAGGGCTCGCAGGTCACGGTCCACTGGTCTGCCTCTAGATGTAGCACTGCAGAAGAGGGAGTGACAGGTGGACAATAGATGGTAACGAAGAGGTTGGTCAGACAGCCGAGTCCGGTACACAAACTGGCAGGGAAGTACAGAGTCAGCGGGCAAAGTGGAGTGAGGACAAGCCGGGGTCTGGGGCACAATCTGACTTTGGAGACGACAGGCGGGATCAAGTTCTGGCGGCCTTAGTCTGTAACACTGAGACCGTAACACTACGAAAGCAAATAGTCAGCAAGCCAAGACCGGTGCACAAACACAGGGATGGTCAAACAGGCAGGGACTGATACACCTTCAGCCAAATGTTCTGAGTACCTTATCCCCCAGAGCTAGACGAGGAACTGTCCTCCTCTTCTTGTCATATACCTTGTTAGCACGGTTAGTTAATCTCCTCAGGCTGGTCTTGACTAAATCCCAGATAGTCGAAAACCTGTGAAAGAGAGAATCCACCACTGGTACCTCCAAAGGAGAAAGTGACATGCTAGGTAGTCTGGGATGGCAGCCATACAAGACAAATAAGGGAGTATTGGAAACTGCCTCATGAAAATGATAATTGTGGGCAAATTCTGCCCAGGGAAGTAAATCAATCCAAATACTTTGGTTAGCAGAGATGTAAATCCTCAAACATTTCTCCAGCTCCTGGTTCGTTCTCTCAGCCAAACCATTTGTTTGGGGGTGGTATACTGAAGAAAAATCGAGCTTGATTCCCATCCTAACACAAAACCTTGATACAAATTGAGATCCCCGGTCAGATACTACTATGAAGTCAGAAGACCTCTTTGATGAACAGATCAGCCAGGGTTGAAGATGAGGGAAGGCCTCTGAGAAGAGTAAAATGAGCAACTTTAGAAAAACGGTCAGTGATGACCCAAATGACTGTACAATTCTTAGAAACAGGAAGGTCTGTAATAAAATCCATCATGATTTGAGACCATGGAACATCAGGAATTGCCAGTGGAAGGAGGGGACCAAAAGGTTTTTTCTAGAGATGTTCACTTACCCCCATGTTCTGGTTTTGGTTTTGGATTTGGATTAACGTCGTGTTTTGGTTTTGGCAAAACTGCTCTCGTGTGTTTTGGTTTTGGATCTGTATTTTTGTTAGAAAAGTTGCTAAAATATGCTGATATAATACTGGCCCCTAGAGACTAAGCTTTGGAAGATGAAGACGAGGAGATCGTCGTTACTCTTAGCACGCGGCCGATACAGTGAAACTGAGAATGGCTCATGAAATCAGTTATGGTTCATTTGATCGCTCCAACCGTTACTTAGAGAACTGTGGTATTTCTACAGCTAATACATGGCGACGAGCGCTGCCCCCCCCGGATGAATGCATTTATCAGGCCAACACCAATCCAGGGTGTCATGTTTTTTTGGAGATGGTGAACCCAGTGAAAAACAAAGTGTGTGGTCAAATGTATGAGAGACAAGCAATTGAAAGGATGATTGAAAACAAACTTCAGAGGGTAAATCTGCCAGGTGTCCAAAATCTGGCTGTGATCTCTCTGACATGAGTATATCGGATCTTGTACCAGACAATGCACTAATAAGAACCATTGAAATTCACAGCAAAAACAATGTCATCACTGAGCTTCAATCAGCCCCAGTTCCCAGAAAAATATAATGCAGTTAGATACCTTTGACATAAAGTGCAGATTACAAACACTTTGTGCAATACTGATGAAACAACAGCAAAGTGGAAGGTAATACATATAAACGTCTATTTAGACATCCATGCTTACATTACTTCTGCAAGCAACGTTGTTCTTTGTTAATAAAACTGTTGTCTTTATGCCGTGCAAAAAAATTAAAAATAATTCTCCACCATTCTTTGGATGTTGATAGTTGATAGTAGGATCAGGTGGAGTTACAGCAGAGGTGTCACTGATTTGGTCAATTATTTTACAGTAGACAATATTAAATGTCAAAATGTTGAATCATCTGCATCATCAATGGGTGTCTTTGATTTTTGCAAAGCACATAACAGTATATAGGTAACATTGCCACACAGCGGTAGCTAAAAGGAAAAGTGGTGCAAAATGGAATTGTCCTTGGGCCCTCCCACCCACCCTTATGTTGGATCTTAAAAAGGACATGCACACTTTAACAAACCAAGCACTTCAGCGACAAGAAGTGCCACTTTTGTGGCTGATGTGCTTGGTTTGTTTGGGCCCCCACACAACATGCTAACAATGGGCTTAAGGAACCTAAGGTACCAGTGCTGGTAATGAACTGTACTGTGGAAAGATGTTGTTGTCATCATCCTCACCCTCATCAGTGTTTACATCATCCTATCACATTATTAATTCATCATTGCTGGAATCCACCATTACAGAAGTCTCTGTATTTTGATATAATTGGTGGGAAGGGCCTTCCTCTTGGAGATTGTAGTTAATTTTTATGAACATCAACTTTTCCACATTTTGAGGAAGTAGCCGCCTATGCCGATCGCTGGCAAGGTTCCCGGCAGTGATCCTGGCGAAGCGAATAAAGTACTTGATCTACAAGTCCGACATACATAGTGTAATTGCTTTGTTTAATCTCCTCCTTCAGTTTCTCAAGCTACTTTTCCAAAAATCTAATTAAGGTAATCACATTGCTCAAGCTATCGGTGTCTGAACTTAGTTCACAGGTGACTACTTCGAATCGTTTTAGCACCTTGCACAACACGGTAAGTATTCTCCACTGCGCTTGAGTAAAATACATCCCCCTCCTTTCCCAATGTCAGGGATTGTAGAGTAAGCGTGGATGACTTTTCGCTGTTCCTCAGAAGCATATACAGGGTGGTATTCCACCTTGTCACCACCTTTTGCTTCAGTTGGTGGCATGGCAAATTAAATTGATCTTGTAGTTTCTGCAATCTCCTACATGCTGTTGCTGAATGTCGGAAATGTCCAGATATTTTACGGGCCACAGAAAGCATCACGTTCCTATCATTTTATAAAAAGTTCTGCACCACCAAGTTTATTGTGTGAGCAATACATGGAAAGTGATGGAATTCACCCAGCTGTAATGCTCTCACAATATTGATGGTGTTATCAGAAATGACATATCCTGAGGAGATTCCAAGCAGGACAAGCCATGTTGCAATGACATCCCTTAGTTTTTGTAACAGATTGTCAGCTGTGTGCCTATTAGTGAAGCCGGTGATACACAGAGTAGCTTGCCTCAAAAAAATGTGACATTCTTGGGTACATGCTGCTGCTGTTCCTGCTGGTGAAGGCGAATCACCAACCCAGTGGGCTGTCACAGTCATATAATCTTTAGTTTGCCCAGTTCCGCTTGTCCACATATCTTTGGTTAAGTGTACAGTGGGTAGAATGGCATTTTGTAGCCCAATAATTACATTTTTACAAACCTTCTGGTAGAGGTGAGGAATAGCTTTTCTAGTAAAATGGTGTCGTGATGGAATTTGGTAATGGAGACACAAGACCTCAAGTAATTGTCTAAAACCAGCTGTATTAATAGTGGATATTGGATGCAGATCTAATACTTGCATAGTCGCCATGGCGTCTGTGATCTGCTTTGCGACCTGGTGACAGCTTTAATACTTGTTTCCTCTTGCAAAGGATTGTTTAACAGTCAATTGTTGTAAACTACTAGTAGTCTTCTTCTTGGTCTGCTTCTGGGGTGAAGATCCACCCTCAGCAGCAGCAGCAGCAGCAGTGGGACTAATGCTCAAGAATACTTTTAAAGAATCCAGGAAAGTGGAGGAGTCATCTAGCCTTAGCAACTTGGATGCATCACTAACTCCGATCGCTACTGAGGATATTGATGAGGAAGGTGTTGTGGGTGTAGATTGCAGATGTCGGGATCTAGCTGAGAGAAGGGACCTATCTGATGCTGGACTGCTTGTTGTTATTTTTTTAGCATAAGTTTCCAATTTTCCCAACAGCTTGCCATGAACTCACTTCAAATGGCATAACATGGATGAGGTTCCTAGATGGTTAAGGTCCTTACCTCTATTGACTGTAGCTTTACAACACTACAAATGGTTAGACAACTGTTGTCAGGATTTGGTTAAAAATAATTCTACGCATAAGTGGTGGATTTTTTGGACTTATGCCCAGACATGACAATGGCCTTCTTCTTATTACGTGCAAGAACTGCTTCAACTGGTGCAGAAATTACACAACATCATCCTCATCAACATCCTCATTTCCGTCTTCGTCAGCTACACAAATATCCCACTCATCCTGTTGCAATTCCAAAGTGGCATCCTCAATTTGTGTATCAGCAGCTATACTTGGGCTGCTCATGCACACATCTGCAGAAATGCTGAAAGAGGCCTTCTTTATGGGTACACTATCAGAAATATCAGGCTTACACATAGCACTCGTGGATAGACTCCTCAGGGATTTGTGTCATTTCTGAATCTGAACATACATTTTCCTCTAATGCCTTACTGCTTTTTCCAGCTCGGCTTTTACACATAAAAGTATTTGGACACCACTTTTGTAGTCAGAATGACAAGGTCTTGCTTGGTCATGACTGCCCCAACAAGAAGATGCCTCACTGACAGTTGCAGAACTAGCATTCAGAGAGAAAGGTGAAGGCCTCATTCTTTCCTTGCCACTGCGTGTGTAGAATGGCACTGTAGATAACTTTGCCTGTATTACAGGTTTTTTTTTTCTTGACCAAGGTAAAAGGTGTTTTTTTACATTTTTGTTTCCCTGACTTAAAAACACCATGCACTTTAACATAGTCTTTAGCAGATGACACAGAAGGATTACTATCATCATGACTGGTGCCAGCAGCTGCTTGGTACTCCTGGTCGTCTGTGTACTTCTGAGAATCCATTTTGATAACACAGTAAAATGTGACTGCAGATTTTGAAGAACACTGCAAGCCCTATTACTTCTATTTCAGCAATGACAATTAGCAATGGAGCTGTCCTGTTTCTGTGTGAGCTATAAGTCAGTAGAATGCAACTGGAGACTTTGAAGAACACTGCTACCCCTCCTCTTTCTTTTCTAGCTATGACTCTGCCCAACTGCACTCGAGACTGCCAAGAATGTGCTACCCCTTCTGTGTCTCTCTGTGAAATGGCCCTGGATCGCCGTGGAGGGTGGTACTTATAGAATCCCAAACTCGCAAGATCCGACAATGCAACAATGACGTTTTGCCTCATTTTCAAATCCGAGGGCGCGCGAAAGTACCGAGCCAGCTCGGCTCGGTACTCGGATCTGTTTCGGGTGGGTTCAATTCTTGGGGAATGAGCCTGAGCATCTCTAGTTTTTTCCTAGGTACCTTACATTTGGCACATTCTGAGTATGCAGAGACAAAATCTTTTACATCCTTACATATGCAAGGCCACCAATAATTTTGTAACTCCCACTCTTCTGAATACCTGTGTGGCCTGAGAAGAGAGAAATGGGCCCAATATAGTAATTTAGAACGTAGTTGAGGTAAGACAAAAATGTTACCAGGAGGACAATTTCTTTCCATAAGAGGTGTAACTGTCAATACACACTTCGGATCTAGAATAAACTTGTTCTCCTTGTAAGACTCAGTGTATGTAGGATCAAAAGAACAAGAGAGGGCATCAGCCTTAGTCTCTTATAACCGGGATGAAACGTGATGTTGATATCAAAAGGTGAAAAGAACAAGACCCACCTCACTAGGCGAGGATTCAAACATTGTGCCGAACGCAAATAAAGAAGATTCTTGTGATCGGTGTAAATGATCACTGGGAATTCAGCAGCTTGTAATAAGTGTCTCCATTCTGATAGGGCTAGTTTGATAGCTAAACGCTCTTTGTCACCAATGCAGCAATTCTTCTCTGCAGGTGAAAAGCAATGGGAAAAGAACCGGGGTGAATTTTCCCATCAGAATCTCGTTGGGACAAGACAGCTCCAACACCAATGGAAGATGCATCAGCTTCCACAAAAAAGGACATTGGCAGTTCGGTTGCAGAAGAATAGGAGCAGTAGAGAATAAAGGTTACATTTTTTAAAAGCTTTAACTGCTTCTGGAGATAAATCTTTGACATTGGTTGATTTACGTGTGAGGGCTGTAATCGGCGCTACCAGAGAGGAGTAACCCTTAATAAATTGCTGAAAATAAGTTAGAAAATCCTAAAAATCATTTGCGTAGCCTTGAGACTTGATGGTTGTGGCCAATCCAGAATAGCTTTAATTTGTATGGCTCCTTCTGGAGCCCAGTACCCCAAATCATGTAACCCAGAAATGATAGTTGCTTCTACTCAAAGGTGAGAGCAGAGCATCCCGGTCACTGCCATGGTGACACCCGGGATGAAGACTGGAAGTGACGCCCTGGTCGTCATGATGATAGGCAGGACACGTCTGAGGGGCCAGAGCAAGTCGTGGTGGTGTTGAGCCGCTGTGGCTCATAACAGTACTCACCCCTTGAGGAGGGGTCAAGGAATCCCGACATCCTGGTTTCCCAGGGAACTGTTTAAAGAAGTCCTTGAGCAATTTGTTAGCATGTAGATGTCTTTTTGGCACCCAAGAACGTTCCATAGCCCTTCCAGTGGATCAGGTCGTGAACTTGTCCTTGGACCTTTTTGGAGTCGAGGATTTTTTCAATTTATAATTTTGGTGTCCCTTGACTCTGACGGAATGAGGCTTGTGAACTTGATGCGCCCTGAACCTATGAGAACATGTAACAACAGGTTTGAGTAAAGAGCAATGAAAGGTATTTGGGATCCTGAGTGAACGAGGAAGATTCAGTCTGAAAGCCACAGGGTTAATCTGCTTTGTAATGACAAAGGGTCCAATGAATCTGGGGCCTAACTTCTTGCAAGGCGGCTTGAGTCTGATATTGCGTGTAGAGAGCCAGACCTCATCCCCAACTTTAAAAGAATATGGTCTGCGATGCAGATCAGCATAATGTTTAGATTTGAATGAGGCCTGTTTGAGGGCTATATGAACTCTCTTCCATATCCGTGAGAGACGGACAGTGGAGTGACGAGAATCTGGGTTGTTAGAGGGCATCAGAGCAGACAAAGAGTTGGACCGAGGGTGGAACCCAAGGTTGCAGAAAAACGGAAACACAAGTGTAGAAGAGTGGCCTGGGTTGTTATAAGCGAATTCCGCCCAGGGAAGTAGAGTGGTCCAGTCGTTATGACATTTGGACACATACAAACAAAGAAATTGCTTGAGCGATTGGATGACCCTCTAAGCTTGACTGTTGGACTGCGGGTGATATACTGAAAAGAAACACAGTTTGATTCTCAGCAGAGTATAAAAAGCTTTCCAGAAGGTGGCAACAAATTGGGAGCCATGATCCGAAACAATGTTGATGGGAAGTCAATAGAGCCGGAAGACATGCTAGATGAACAAGGAAGTCAGCGTTCTGGCACATGGCAACCCTGTAAGTGGAATGAAGTGGGCCATTTAACTAAACTGGTCAATGATTACCCAATGTGGTAATTCCACAATGAAGTCCATGAATATGTGTATCCATGGTTTTATAGGAACAGACAGAGGCATGAAAGAGCCATCAGGAAGACTACAAGAAGACTTGTTCCTAGCATAGACCCCACAGGAAAGTACAAATTCCCTGGTATCAGCAGATAACGAAGGCCACCAAACCGTGTGAGATAGCTGTTCAATAGTTTTGGATACTCCTGGGTGACCCGAGGTTTTTTGTCGTGACATTCGTCTTCCTCATGATGGAAGATGATCTGGTACAAATAACCTGCCCATGGGAGTCGCTGGAGGTACCAAATGCTGAAGTCCTGAAGAATCGTGCCCAGATCCTGTCGGAGGTAAGAGGAAGATGCATGGAGATGAAGCTGCAAGACAAATCGTCTGCTTTGATGTTTTTGGACCCTAGTCGGAACGAAATAATGAACTTAAAAAGAGTGAAGAAGAGGGCTCACCGGGCTTGTCTGGAATTTAAGGTCTTAGCAGATTGGATATATTGGAGGTTCTTATGGTCCATGTATACAGTAATTACATGAGCTGCTCCCTCAAGCCAGTGCCACCATTCTTCAAATGTCCACTTGACTGCTAATAACTCCCGATTACCAACATCATAGTGAACTGCAGGAGAGAATTTTCGAGAGAAAAATGCACAGGGGTGCAGTTTGTGGTCGTAGGCATCTTTCTGCGAAAGGACTGTGCCAACAACTACATCAGAGGCATCTACTTCGATTATGACTAGCAGTTCTGGATTCGGATGTCGGAGGACCAGCAAGGAAATATATGCTTTCTTGAGTGCCTTGAAGGAAGCCAAAACTGACGGAGATCAATTAGTAGTATCGCCCCTTTGCGAGTAAGGGCTGTGATGGGGGCCACCAATACAGAAAATGAATGGATGAATCACCTGTAGTAACTTGAGAATCCTAAGAATCTCTGAATGGCTTTCAGATTAGTAGGCAGTACCCAGTCAAGGATTGCCTGAAACTTACAGGAGTCCATAGAGAAGCCACTAGGGGAGATGATATATTCCAGGAGCGTGTCTTGGGTAACCTCAAACTCACATTTCTCCAACTTAGCAAAGAGGTGGTGCTGACGTTTGAGGAGTACCTCCCTGACATGTAGTCGGTGAGGTTCCAGTGATTTGGAGTAGATTAGGATGTCATTGAGAAAAACCACAACGAATTTGCCCAGAAAGTCTTGCAGTAAGTCATTAATAAAATCTTGGAACACACAGAGGGGGCATTACATAGGCCAAAAGGCATGACCAGGTACTCGAATGACCCGAGTGGGTGTTGAAGGCCGTCTTCCACTCATCTCCCTTTCTGATCCTAACCAGGTTGTATGCTTCTTGCAAATCAATTTTTTTGAAGAGACCATTTAGAGACCTAAGCGCAACTTTTCCTTTACACCTAGGCCAGATCTTTTCCCGCCTTGTTGGGACAAGCACGTAGAAGATGCCCCATATACACCCAGTACAGGCAGAGACCCAAGGAACTTCATCTAGTTCTCTCTTCTGGAGAAAGGTGATAGGCTCCCAGCAGCATGGGTGTGGATGAGTCCTGAGGAGCTGGAGAGAAGACTGGAGAAAGGCAAGATTATAGAGACGTGTCTTTTTCAGCTCTCCTTTTCTTAATTGTGCGGTCGATTTTAATAACCAGCTGCATAAGTGTCTCCAGGGTTGGAGAGGAAGGGTACTGGACTAAGGAGTCCTTTATCTGTTCCGAGAGTCCCAGGCGAAATTGACTCCGAAGTGCGGGATCGTCCCACTGACTATCGACAGACCAACACCTGAATTCGGCACAATATTCTTAGGCAGTACGCCGCCCTTGTCTAAGTGCCCTTAGGTGTGATTCTGCTGTAGCCACCCTTTCGGGGTCATCATAGAGGAGACCAAGGGCATTGAAAAAGACATCCACAGACTGCAGGGCAGGGCTGGCTGGAACAAGACTGAATGCCCAGGACATCAGATCACCCTGGAGCAGGGAGATGATTATGCCGACCCTCTGCTGCTCCGAGTCCAAGGAGCGGAAGTAAAGCTTACAACCTTCTTTGAAATTTTCCAGAACTGAGTCCTGTCCCCGAAGAACCAATCCGGTAGGTTCAATTTGGGTTCTGTTGCCAGTGCCAGGGTAGCTTGTGCAGCCTTGGCGGCTTCCTCTTGGGCGGACAATCTGAGCGAGAGGTTTTGGACCACCTGTGAAATGGTCTGGATCTGCTCTGCTAGGACCTGGGCTGGACTAGGATCCATCATAGGCTTCTCCTATTTTAATGGACGGTTATGTAGGGCTGACGGCAAATATCATAAACTCGTGGAACAGGCAGAAGAGGTCTTCCCCTATAACAGTCGCCTTTCCCGTAGAGCAGATCACGCTCACAGGTACTGAGATGCCGCCAGGTATTAAACTCAGAGTAGTACAAGTTTATAAATTTACTGTAGCGCAGGTGAGGGTCTGATGGTAAAAAGTAGCAAAGTCCGAGGTCAAAGGGCAACAGCAGGCAGTGAAGTGAGGTCCTGGCAGGGATCAGGGCCAGCAGAAACAGAGTATCTGGAGAACAGGCAGAGGTCAGGGTCACAAGCAATCAAACAGAGTCAAGTAAGCAAGCCAGGGGTCATACACAGAAGAGTCAATACAAATAGCACAGGAGCAGAAGAAAAGAGCAGGTCAGCAGCCAGAAACTGAGAGCTATAACCAGCAGGGAGGCTAAGCCCTCCCCGCCTAATATACCTGGAAGGGCCAATAGGAACTGGAGGGCACGACAGGCAAATCAGCCCTCAACTGGAGACTAATTAATTCCTAACAGTTGTGCATGTGCCCAGCTGCCCAGCTGGCCATGTCACGGCGGTGATGTGCAGAGCATCCTGGCCGCTGCCATTGCGACGGCTGGGGCGAAGACTGGAAGTGACACCCTGGTCGCATGACGACGGCCGGGATGCTCTGAGGAGCCAAAGCGAGTCGCGGCTGTGCTGAGCTGCCGAGGGTCGTCACTGAAAATAAGACTATCGTCCAAATAAATAACCAGGATCTTATAAAGGAGATTTTGGAAGATTTTATTCATAAAGTTTTGAAATACCGCTGGAGCATTGCACAAGCTGAAGGGCATGACTAAATATTCAAAGTGTCCATCACAAGTGTTTAAAGCTGTTTTCCACTTGTCCCCTTCTTTAATTCTGATCAAATTATAGATTCTCTGGAGATCTAACTTAGAGAAGTTATTAGTACCCTTGTTCTGATGGAAAAGTTCGGAGATCATTGGAAGCGGGTATCTGTTCTCTACTGTGATGGAATTAAGACCCCGATAATCTATGCAGGGATGAAGACCACCATCTTCTTCACGAAGAAGAACCCTGTCCCTGCAGGAGACTTTCGTATGATACCTCACAAGATTATCCTGAATGTATTCAGACATGGCATTAGATTCTGGGATAGACAAGGGAAATACACTCCCTCTGGGAATGGGTTTACCAGGGTAGAGATCAATGGCGCAGTCCCAAAACCTATGAGGTGGTAATTCGGTGGCCTTTTGTTTGCAGAACACATCCGCAAATCTCTGGTTCTGGGTAGGAAGTAAGTGAGTAGCACTCAATTTAGAGCAGGCCAAAGAGGCCACAGGAACCACCTTTGTTGGACAATTCGAGTGACAGTGTGGAACCCAAGAGAGAATATGACCAGTCCGCCAATCTAGAGTGGGTAAATGAAGGCGCAGTCGCCTTAGGTATCACTAAGAAGGAAATGGTTTCCTTGTGCAACAGACCGATCTGGTGGGTTAAAGGAACCATCCTAGGCTGAATAAAACCTCCAATAGTCTTGCCCCCATAAATGGCAGTAAGGGAGACAGGATGTTCTCATGATTGAGTAGAAATGGATAACTGTGATATGGTGGCAGAGGAAATGTAATTGCCTGCGGCCCCCAAATGCATAGGGGCTGGAATGGGAATAGTATCGGAACCAATGAGCAAGTGAACGGGAGCGACAAGACTGTCTTTATTGTAAAAAGAGGAGAGGATATGACAAAAAGAACCTAACGTGGCCTTTCTGATTCTCGATAGGCTTTTTTGTTTCCTGGACGCTTGGGACAGGTTCCTAGAAGGTGACCCCCTCACCACAAAATAAACACAGCTTATTCCTAAACCTTCTTTCCCTTTTCTCAGCAGTGAGCCAGGTCCTCCCTAACTGCATAGGTTTTTCAGGAGGCTGAATGGGAGTCTGGAAGTTAGGTGCTAAATGGTAGGTGCTGTGCTGAGACTGCTCCTTTTCCATGCTTCGCTCTTTAAAATAAAGATACACCTTGAAACATAAAGATATCAACTCGTCCAAGGTAGCAGATAACTCCCGTGAGTCCAGTTCATCCTTTATTGGGTCTGACAGACCTTGCCGAAAGGTGGCAACCAAAGCTTCGTTATTTCACCAAAGCTCCGATGCCATGGTTCTGAACTGAATGACATATTGTCCCATAGATAGTTTACCCTGATGGAGTCAAAGAATTTCGGTAGCGGCATTGGACACCCTACCAGGTTCATCTTCTTGAATGTGGACAATAAGTTGGCATAATTTAGCAGCAAGGGTTCATTCCTCTACCAGAGCAGTAATGCCTAGGCTAGTGCCTGGCCTGAAAGAAGTGAAACAATGTAAGCCACTTTTGCTTTATCTGAAGGAAAATTCCCAGGAAGGAGTTCAAATTGTATTGCACATTGGTTCAAGAAACCCCTACAAAGCTTAGGGTCCCCATTAAATTTAGGGGGTTGCTTCAAGAGAAGGTGCCGAAGCTCCAGATGCCACTATTGTCATTTGCAATGTGTTAATATGGGCTGACAGGCCTTGAAGGAACTTTATAAGGTGTTCTTGATTAGCTTCCTGATTCTCCACTTGTCCCAAAAGTTGTTGAAGCAAGTCCCTGGGAGAAGGATCTTCTGCAGGATCCATTGGTCAGAGCAAACTATATAGTGTAATCCAGGCGGCGGGTCCGACCTTTGCTGCCTTAAAACCAGCAATCTTACTCTGTCCATTAGAAGTGACGTCATTCTGACTGCAGAGATTTTACACAGTTGCAATTTACATGTGCTGCCCATAAAGCCTGTGGGGAATGTGGCATTTCTGTTATATAGTAAGTCTATATTTTTTCCTTATCACGTTCATAGTAATCGGAATTTTCAAGTCGCTCTAACTTTTGTTGCCATTATTGTTGATAACTACCACTGGTCTGACCTGCTATTTCAAAACCCAACATATTACTGTTGTGGCCTCTTTTATTCAATTAATAAGCCCCTGAAGGTCGGGATATGTGTTAGTATGCCTCCCTGGAAATCTGGAGGGTCAATTACAAGTAGATCAGCTGCATTTTTCTTAATTTTTGTGCTCTTCAAAAGATCTCTATCATCCTGGTTCTCTGGTGGTGGGGATTTCCCATGGACTTTTCCCATGTCTAGTTGATTTCTAGGTCACAATCAGTTGATGAAGGCCTTATAGACCACCTGTGGTCTAGCCAGCTCAGGCACTAGTCACTAGATTTAGATGTAATTTCGGCCAGTCAGTTTTGATGGAGAGCAAGGATGCTGCTTGGCCTGCTCCTTGGCTTTAGCGTACACTCAGACTGGGGTAGCTCTGAGGTACGATGTCACTTACTGTCCTCAAAAATATGTTGATCCTGAAGATCTCTTTGAATATTTTGCATGTATAGTACTTATATTTGATTTTAATCTCTTGTAAATTTTAGATCTCAGCCCCCCAGAACTCCAAAATTTGCAGCCAGCTATCTGCTCAGTCAAGCCACGTCCAGGGGCCTCGGGCATCTGGGGAGCCCGACGGCATTCATCGAGCCAGGGGCGTCTGTCAGCTGGTCAAGGAGAATGGCAGGGAGCTAACAGCAAATTTTATGTTGTTAGCTGCCTGCTGTCGCTGTAGTGCTTCCGTGGCGCACAGTAATCTCCTTACTGAGGAGATCTTGTAAGATTGAGACTACGAGTCATAGTCTCACTCTCTCGAGATCTCCTCAGTAAGGAGGCAGTACAGGGAGTGACGCAAGAACACCTGCAGCCTGCAGACAGTGAAGAAAGGACGGATCGGGAATAGGAGGTAAGCACATGGGGGGGGCCCACACAGCTTTATATTATACTCTATTATATATGTCGGGGGGGGGGGGCTCACAGTACCCTTAGCCTGGAGGCCTCTAGGCCCTTAATCCGGCCCTGGCCACGCTACCTAAGGACTTTAAGGAGTATTAACAAATGGGGAAACAGGTATATATAATAGAAGTATCAGCAAAGCACATTATTATAGTTCTATTATTAGGTTACAAAATGGGATATCTCGCAAACTTTCTTTAGGCAGGAGGTATTAAGTATAAAAATCCAATGGGCCTGAGTCATTAAGGCACACATACTGAGCACAGCATGCATTTTAAACTGCACGTAACTCTGCTCTGCATACTCCAGAAGTCCAAAAGGAACAGATCTCAAGATACTTGTGTTGATGACTACGGGTGTAGGTTTACTCTGCTCTACTTGACAAGACACTGCAGGATACGTACAATGCCTATGTGGAATGTAAAATCGTAAGGGAAAACATAGAAAAAAATACATATATATTAAATTAATGTTACATGTCAATATTATAGTCATTTATGATTATACATAGAATTTTTTTTAAAAATGTTTTTGTTTTTTTCTTGAAAAACATTTATTATGGTGTACTTCATGTCTACTGTACATAACAGACATTTTTACAGATATTCCTGATTATAAACACATGTTATAGCATGCATACAATACTGACATAACTAGAACCCAGGAATTAGACTAGACTTCTAGCTGGAGGTCAACAACAGAAAACAAGTGTACTTCTGTGTGCACCTGAATTTGACTTGGATGTGGCTGCATGGGAATGCCCTTACTGTACTTTGCTTAATTAAATCTGTCCATTGCCCACCCGTTCCCTCCCTGAAATTGTAGGCTGTAGTAAGTGTCGTTTGCACTCGAAGATGACTTGGACATGGCTGCATTCTGTTGCGTATCATTCGGTTCTGAGTATGATTTTAAGAACAATGGACCTGAGTCATTAAGAAAACTAAGGCAAAATAAAGGAGTAGATGTTCTCCAGGACAAACCATGTTACCATGCAAGGGGTGCAAATTAGTTTATTATATAGCACATAAGTTAAATACTGGCTGTTTTTTCATCTAGCACATCAATACTTGATAGCTTTATGTTTGCACTGAAGTGTAAAGTTGATCTAGGACATGCCCTACCCCAACTATAAATCTATCTCCACATTTTAAATTTACCTCCCCTCCAATGCAACATGGTTTTGCCCAGGTGCAAAGTTACTCCTTTTTAATGCTTTGCTCCCCTTAATGACTCAGGCCCAATATGCACAAAATCAGCAGATAGGTTCCTTAATGACTCTGGCCCAATGTGTTTCTCTTTGATATACCTTTAAGAGCCTCTCATCCCCAGTTTTGTCTTTCACGATATGTGTTCTGTAGCTATGAATTTAAGACATTGGGAACTAGAAGCATGATTTTCGATAATGTCTGCGGGCGGAATGATTAATTTATTTTTAATGTTATCTAGAGGTTGCTGTATTACTATCTTAAGTTGTCTTTTTCTCTCTCTAATGTACTTTTTCCCACAGCCACATTCTAGTTCATTTATACTGAAATTTTCCATGAGATGGCATAATGAAAATTTGAGAAAGTTCTGGTCAGTTTATGACAACATTCACATTCCTTACATTAGATACATGGGCAACTTTCACTAGTTTTTGTAAGCTACACATTTTGTAATTGTTAATTCCATATGTATTATTTGCAATAAAGATTCTCCAATGCGATCGTTGTGGTTCCAAAGCACATAGGTTTTATTCACAAAGTACTACAAGATAAAGTTTGGCATGCATACGCTTGTGCTGTTAGCAAGTTTCTATCAGAACGCTCTGGTTTCCAAAGCCAGAGGTGAACAATTTGTACACTGTACAGTTGTAAAAAGTAGTGACATCACAAAGATACACAGTTACATTATTAAGGTCAACATTCATAGGTCGATGGGTCATGACCTCCCAAGAACTCAACGTGCCATTGGTTGATTCCTCTACACATTGTTCCTTGAAATAGCTAGGTGTCCTTCCTCAGTCTCCCAGCCCTGGAGCTGTACAAACCGGTTCTTTTATGACCTTAGTTATAACTATATATAGTCTTAGTCTCTAACATAACACATTGACGGAATACACGCGTTACCATAGCAACCAAACACCTAGTGAGACCAAATCAGATGACTCACAACACATGACTATAGGGAGCAATTTGATAGGCTCCTCTGTGTTTTTTACACAAAATCACTAACCAACGCTACGTCACACAGGGGCGTATCTTTACCCCTTATATAGCCAATTACGCCGTACCATCGTATTGCCCTGACAAAGCTCATAGCGAAACGCACGTCGTGTTAGCTGAGCTTGTTGCTCTACAATTTACATGTAACGCTGAACTCAATTAATAACCACTTGCCCACAATATTCGAGTCCTAGATAGGGTGTGTAGTTGGTTCACGTATACAGATTTAGAATGCAAGACTAGTAACTGACAGAGTAGAACTCTATAAGAGTGTTTATTATCAGAATAACGCTATTTCTCCTATGATCAGATTAACTGGCAGCCGATTAGAGGTCATATTAAGTGGAACCTTACCACCACCAAGGAATATCGTGCTCATGAAATCTAGAGAGTTGTTTATACTCCAAGTAACAATCAATTATAGACACACAGAATCCTCTTTTCACAGATATTTATTAAGCACAGTAGGGGGGAAGTACTGTCAGTGTTTACATACTTACTGGTGTTATTGTCTGATAAACACTACTAGTACTCATTACATATATTCCCACAATACATAGGTGTCCAACAGATTTACATAAAGGGCACACTATGGCAAGTTAAATAGTGTATCCATGGAACGATAGGTGTGGTTATCTTACCACCAATATAATTAAATTCTCCCCAGACCCATAGGGAGAACTATTTGTTCAGCTTAGACATATTGACTATTTATACATAGCAGTGAGAGAGCATGGTAGTTTACACTACCTTTTAACAGTGTTTTGAATCTGGAACAAAAATCGTTAAATGTCTTTTAATATTTCGCTATAAGATGTTTTAAATCAATTCTAATAAGAATACAATTTTTTAATGAACATAAAACTATCATATTGACATATTACAAAAGACTGCCCTTTTCACACTACTCTTTCTTTCTCTTAAGGCCAAGTCAATATTACTGTGTAGGTGCACCTCCCCAGATTAATAGGTTGATGAACAACCATTACTAAAAAATAGGGGTTCTTACTTAGGGGCATATTCAATTGATGGCGGGATCGCCGAAAATCCCGCGCTCTAAAAATATTACCGTTAATACGGTAATATCTCGCTGGATTTCAGCTCGCAGCTCCTTGAGCTGCGAGCTGAAATCCAGCGAGTAAATTACCGTATTAACGGTTTTCCCGTGCAGGATTACCGTAATAACAGTAATATTTTTGGAGCGCGGGATTTTCGGCGATCCCACCGTCAATTGAATACCCCCCTTAGTGCAGTGAAAATTATATTAGTGTGAATTATAACTATATATACCAGAAACATTCTCATGCAATTGCGAACAGAATGAGATTTTAATTAAAATATTGGAAACATTATATTTTATATTAAGTAAAATAAATAAATTAAACTTATTTGCTTGTTATTTGCTAAAATAATTTTTGGCGTACTAATCGCATCACAACGAATATTAGTGTACAGAAATGATTGATTACCACTTTCATCCAATTATTAAACTTCAACATAATATTACCCTTTTATTTTCTAGATGTGTTGGAGACATAATTCTTCAAAAATCTTGGCCCTTCTAGAAACTGGATCTATTCTCAAAATATTCCAGTGTTATTTTGGAATTTGTTTAATCCTATGTTCGAAAGCGTTATATTGAGTAGAAGGACATCTTTTCCTGGTACTAGTTAAATATTTTACATAAAAAGGTTACTTCTGTCAAAAGTCCATTCTCCATACTACCTTCCAAAACTTGTTTAGGAGAGCCACAATATTAATACAACTACATATAGCAAATATTATACACATCCTGATCTGTAAAAGCATACAAATGCCCTGCCCCAGTGTAGATGATTGTGCATTTTATAAATGGGAGTGCAACAGATTATACAGACTGGATTAATATCACCCAGAGCCGGATTAAGTGGGGGGGCACCAGGAACATGTGCCCCGGGACCCCTCTTTCAGGGGGCCCTCGGACCAGTTACTCTAAAACTGTGCCAGTGGGGGGACAGTATACTACTTGGTGGCTGGTCCCTTCCAGTCATCTTCCTTCTGCTGGTCACGGATCTAATGATCCGTCCCTTCCCCTGTTTGTCTGCTTCCTCCCTCCTCCAGTCCCCGTCAATGACAGATGTCACATGGGACGTGCACCACATGACAGATGCCGTCCCATGTGTGCAGTGCAGCAAGAGAAACTCCTTCAAAGCGTGGATGTAAGGTAAATGTGAGGGAAGAGGGGGATGTTAATATAATATGTGAGGGAAGGGATGGGGTATGTTACTATAATATGTGAGGAAAGATGGGGGGGGGGTCTAAATATAATGTGTGTGGAATGTAGGCTATAATAAAATTTCATGTACCCATTTTGTTTGCCAAATAGGGCCTCCAACATTCCAGGGTCCAGACAAGCAGCAACTGAGCTAAAGACACCAGTAGCCACAGGTGATGAAAGTGCCATCAACAGGTAATAGAGAGCAGGACAGTCTGCCAACTGTCCCGAATCTGTTGGAGCAGTCCTGAATTTGGGTGACTGTCTTGCTCAGTCAGGATTTGGTCCGACTGCAAGAACATCTGGGAGGTATGTCCCACTTTACACTGTACTGCTTGTGAAGGCAGAGCTGTGTGCATCTAACAGTAGTGCACACAGTATTGCCTCTGTATTTGTCTGAAATGATAACCATATTACATCATAGGGCCCCCCCTGTATTAAGTGCCTTAATACAGCTCTGATAGCACCTGCATTCCCCTTTAAGGTTACCCATGTGTATAATAGGGGATCCACATTAATACGTACTGTGTGGTGAATTTGGGAATATTAAAGGTACTACACTCATCCACATAATTCATAAATGATCCCAATTTTGTTTTGTTTTTTTCATATGAAAACAATTTTGAAAAACACGACTACATAACTGCTATACTGGAGCACACTAATTACATTTCAAGTAGATTAGCAATTCACATGTCTAAAAACTGCTCAACCCATACCTGGTGGTGAGGTTAAGAAGGCAGTTACCACAGTTACCCAGAATGAGTTCACGTTTCATCTTGTCAAATTTTAAATGTCAAAAAAAGCCCTCTACAAATTTTCTGGGAGGAAAGCCAGGTCACAGCGATAGCTACATGACAGGAAGACATGTAATTCAGATATAAAAACATTGTCAGATTAATTTCCTTGACATAAATTTTAATGGGTAATATTTCAAACTGTGAAAAATTGCTTTCTTTTATTCCATTCATTTTTGAGAGCTGCATAGATGCATTACCAGTGAAAAATTACCTTTCAAACCACAGATTTTGAATAGATAGTGTTTTATTTGTCCGATAAATGTTGTTTTTACTGCCTGTTTGTTACTTATTCCATGGTAATATCATTCTTTCTTCAAATTATAACATTTACAGAATGGCTAATAAAGAGTGACTATCTCTACATTTCTTGCTAGATGAGAAAATCAGTGTCCATTTCATAGAATATGTTCAGCCTTTATTGTCTTTATTTTGTAAGAATAAATGAACAAAATAAATAACTAAATTGTGGCTGGACCGCCCCCTTCCTCCACATGACAATGGGAAGAAATTAATTCTTGTATACATTTATTCATATTGACAGCACATATTGACATGCAGAAAATGTACGGATGTAGTTATGTGTTTCTGACGTAGGATGGCAACAAAATAGGGTGAATGTATGACACAGGATATGGCATGGTAATTGAGTATCTGGTCTGAGCCCGGGTAAGGGGATGGTGTTATAATGACAACACCATTCTTTTGATTGAGTGTGGTTCTATGCACTATGTCTTCTTGTTTGGAAGATGAGGTCTGTCCTCATAACTAACTAAGGGAGAAATGAACTGCACATGAGTAGAAAGTCCCTTTCCATGCCCCAAGTCAAATCTAGTTTCTACCTCAGTACCCTCTCTACTCCTTTTATTAATTTGGATACCCTGTTCACATTCCCCTAATATTGGTACAGTATTTGAAGTATGTCAGGAATAGAAACAGTTTTTTTGCTCCATTTATGGAGTACATTTTGTTGTGTCTATGTGTGTTCATCCGCTACTTTTAAGTTGTTGTGCATAACAGCTCTTTTAAAAGCACCATGTGCGCTAAACATCACTATTCCTAAAGCTCCTGTTGTATTTCTACAAGACTCCTATTTTTGTTGTATTTCTGTGGCCAACATACAAGAGCCAACACTTTGCAGCCATCCCCTCGGCAGTCTTACGTAGAACCCAAAATCCTGAGTCAATGCACTGCCCTGGCATATCTGATTCCAAATAAGAAGTCGGAAGGCACTAACCGCAAACACCAACAAAGAGGCTCTGCAGCAGCTGCACACAACTCTAAGAAGCCAGCAGTTCCAGGTGCCAGTGAAGAAGCCTAGTAATGGCAGTGACTATTGACCTAAAACTGGGGGCACCATGGCGGTTGGCACTTACTGTCAGTGAGGTGAAGTGGCAGCAGTAAGAATGGCCAGTATTGGCAGGTTACTGGTGGTAAGAGGAACCCCAAGACAAATCTGTAAAGCCGGTTCACCGACAGGATGGTGACGTAAGCCCATCATGTCACAGTTACCAATTTTGTTTTTAGAACTTTCTTGATACAAAGATTCCATACATGAATGTAGGAAGGCGGGGTAAGCAATGGTCCCAGTGCTGTGATTGAGGTTGACACTGACAGTTGGACACTATTCATATACACATTAGCAGTCCTCATTGCAAAACATTTCAGGACATGGCTTGGAGCACTACATGTCTCGGGAGACCAGACAGGGGATCCTGTCTTTACTTTCCTAAAGGAAATATATGGAAAAGTGGTGGTATGCTGGATCCCTACTGTCTTATGATAAGCCTATACGGGGCCGTGGAGGAATCGGGTTATAAATAGGAGAGCTGCAGACAGTGGCAGACTGGGTGTAAAAATATTGGTTGCCAAGAGACAAAGACGCAGAACTATAAGGGGATCATTTAATTTTTATAGGAAATAAATACAATTTTCAAAAAATACATAAGTGAAAAAGGGTACAATTAAAAATTATGCAAAATGTATATTTGTTAAGTAACTACAGTGTACATATATTGTACATATTACTGGTAGTATACAGTAGATACTAAATGTAAATACAGAGTGTTATAATTGATTTTGTTTTTATTTTATTTGAAATAAATGGTGGATATTTTTAATTAGTTTGCTTGTGCTGAATATTTTACACTTTAACAGGTAGTTCAAAGGCATATTTCATGCAATCCACTATAATAAGAGCAATTGTTTGAATTCACTAGATGATTGTGTGAATCTGTTTTGTGTGAATGATTTGTGTGAAATTGCTTCTGCATCCAATTCATCTAACAATTCCTTTTCAATGGATAGCAACATGTCTGATTCCAAGTTCTCCTCAGATAGTGAATTTCTTAGTCTTGTCTTTATGATCTTTAGCTCTGAAAATGTCCTCTCACATTGGACTTGAGTAACTGTTAGTGGGCAGATGACTTTATAAAGTTCATAAAGGTTATCATATACCTTGTCATGAAGTCTGTCGGATGCCAGAATTTTAAGTACACACGATGGGAAAGTGCTACAAATTTTACACTTGTTGCAACTGGAATCCATATTGTCACCATCATTAAGCAATAGCTGTAATACATCAAAGTTCAAAACAAAAGAAAACAATTCCAATATTACTGGATCTTCAGGGGCGCACGGAGGATTTGTCAGGGGGTGGTTTCCTCCGCCCCCGGAAAAAAAATAAAAAATCTAGAGACCTGCCGCGCATGCGCGGCAGCGCCATTTCAGCTGCACTGTAGTATACAGCAGCCGCGGACGCTTCTTAAAAAAGCGCCGCGGCTGCTGTATACTACAGTAGGGCACTTGTAGGGCACTTTTTAGCGGAGGGGGGGTTTCTGGAGACCCAGAAACCCCCCCTGCGTGCGCCACTGATCTTTGCTGATTTGTGAGAGGATCAGGCACTATAGAATACAATAACCACTGGCGCTAAGTGAATGTCAAACTAGGAAAGAGATGATCCCTGCAGCTATCAAGGGGTGGTGCTGACACCCCCACAATATATATAAAAAACTAAAGATGAAGACAGTGCTGGAATAAATCTCATGCCAAGACAAACATCGTAATGAGATGTCAAGTATTCATAAAATCCCCTATTAATATAAATAGAAGAGGATAAGGAGAGGGTAATCCAATGATTTAATCACATGCACAAATAAAAAGTGGATATATATCACAAATCACAATACAAAAATATAAAAATGCACATATCATCACTTGTAATGGTCAACAATAAATGTAACACCGGTAGTTTACCTGAATGACACTATCCTAGAAATGAAAGTGAACAACCATGGCCACAAATAATCCTAAATATAAGGACTCTATAGTTGAAAAAAAGCCTGCACAAGGTGGACCGTCAACAAAAGTTCCTAGGCTGATACGGAGGGTAAGTATCTACAAACTGGAGACTAAAGAGTGTCTAGGATGTGTGTTGTACACTCTTATTAGTCTCCCGTGAAATCCTCCAATGATGTGGGTAGATAAAAATATGCCCAGATCCTCCTCAATCGGATAGTCAGTCTGAGAACTAAGTACCTCCACAATCCTCTTATTAAGCAAAACTTGCCTTAGATAGTATAAAAGTCCCAAATCCGGCTCCTTAGTGAAAATCTTCACAGCATGTCAGCCTGCCGGCTCTGCTGCAGAGTGAATGTGAGAAGCAGGTGCGCACCTGATGTCCGTCTAGGGAAGACAAATTGACCGCCGAGTGATCCCGATGTGTCTCTATTCAGCGTACTCGCATAGACGATTAGGACAGGGGCACTACTTGGCTGGTCAGGATATAGATAGTCATATGTAGCTTATAGCATGATGCTATTAGGGTATCAATTTACTTTCATTTCTAGGATAGTGTTATTCAGGTAAACTACCGGTGTTACATTTACTGTTGACCATTACAAGTGATGATATGTGCATTTTTATATTTTTGTATTGTGATTTGTGATATATATCCACTTTTTATTTGTGCATGTGATTAAATCATTGGATTACCCTCTCCTTATCCTCTTCTATTTATATTAATAGGGGATTTTATGAATACTTGACATGTCATTACGATGTTTGTCTCGGCATGGGATCAGGCACTACATTAAGGTATGCAGCAGGGTATATATGTCGAATATCCACTGTATATTCTAAAATACTATGACACAAAAAAAATGTAATACATACAATTGCGCTGATCATACACTTCCACTGTATGGTCGGCGAGTTGGGGGATGTGGATGTGAGAAAAGAATATAACAGAATTTGTCATTGAAAGACGATTTTATACTTTTCAATATTTGTAAGTATATACCCTTAGGGGTTGGAATGGAAGGGAAACACTGTGGAACGGTGGAATACATCGTTTTCATGGTGTAGATAGCAGGACTGTCCTTTGGATTGGTGGTGGTCTTTGTTTTAAATTTCAAATCAAAGTAATGTACTACACTATGTATATAATTTTTTGTGAGTTTGGATTGTAGGACATTTGATCCTGAATAGTGGTCAAAGAGAAGATTGATCCAGGATTGGTCACTTCATCTGTTATTAACCCTATGTGCAGGAAGGGGGGGGGGACAGCTTAATAACACCTTCCAATGCTTCATCTTCAAAGCCCTTCTCTGCAATAGTTTTAAACTTTGCTGGGCCCAAACAGGATAAATCTTAATAATATTATCTGATTAAGAATGTTTTTGTGGGGATCGCTATACCGGAAATGAGTAAACCGGATGTGAGGTATCGGGATTGAGACATAATAGCTCTGCATGTAATGGTATTATTCGATTGGGATTGTTTTTTGCTGTTTGTGAAGATCGGTATACCGGAAATGACCAAACCGGATGTGAGGTATCGGGATTGAGATGGTTTCCACCCATACTTCCGGAATCGTATTTTGATTGGCTGGACTTGAAGACAACTAAGTACATAAGAGTCCACAATGGCTTATATTCATTACTCCTTGAAAAAGTCTTTGTATAAGACGAAACGCGTCGGTGAGCTGTTTCTTGTCTGTATCCTGTGACCATTGTGGGATGTGTATGGGACGGTGCCGGCTGGTACTCCTTTCATCTGCGCATGTGCTAGAGGACAGATAAGCGTGTTTTTATCTTTTTTTATGTACGGACATTTGTTTTACTGTGTTGCAGAGCCAATTTGCTGCCAAATAAATGATTGCTCTGATTTGATCCTACGTTATTACACTATTGTAGCCATTTTCTTGAGTTCACAGACTCGATATACCATCTGAATAAAGGGCTTGCTGAGAGGATTTCTATCTTATTCGGTACCATCAGAGTGACTGCTATTTCTGGCCCAGATTTACTGATCATTCGGTACGAGCACTACATATTTGTGGAGAGTGTCATATATCACTTTTAATACACTATGTTTGGCGCCCCCTGTCTTTTTGTATCTTATCTATTAGGATAAATCTTAATACAACTTTTTGTGTTGTGCAAAGCGTGAATCTAGTGACTGGATAATGCGGTCCATTATTAGGTTAAACCAGTGGTTCCCAGACTTTTGCAGTTCGCGGCACTCTTAGAGTCTCCATAATTTTTTCAAGGCACCCCTCCAAAATAATTACCGAGCAGACTCGTTTTATAAGTATTTGGGTCAAATAAACGTAATAAGTATTTAGGTCAGGACAGAAATACTTATTTAGTTGTATGCAAAAATAATACACATAAATCCAAGAGAAAAAAATATTTTTATATTTCAATTATATTTCTGTCAAGGATTAATTTACAGCTAACTCACACTGTGACCCCTTCATCTCCACACACTCTGTGCCCCCTCTGCATCTCCACACACTCTGTGCCCTCCTTCATCTCCACATACTCTGTGCCCTCTTTCATCTCCACACACTCTGTGCCCTCCTTCATTTCCATACACTCTGTGCCCTCCTTCATCTCCACACACCCTTCCTCTCTGCATCCACTCACTCTGCCGCCTCTGCATGCTCACTCTGCCCCCTCTGCATCCTCACTCTGCCCCCTCCTTCATTCTTTTGCCCCTCCATTGTTGTTTCCTATCACCATTCCCCTCCGTTTCTTTACTTACCATACTTGATCTTCTTTCTTCTATTTCTTCTGTCTTACCAATTCGGTGGCGCCCGCCCAACATTCCGTGAGAAGCGAGGAGGGAGGAGGATGCTGGGTCCTGGGCGCCGCCGGATAAGTAAGTCTTGTTTTTTTTTTCTCCTCCTGCCACAGCACCCCTGTGACAGCGCCACAGCACCCCTGGGAGCCGCGGTGCACACTTTGGGAATCGCTGGGTTAAACACATTTACTCGAAAATCAGCTAGAGTATCTGAGGAATTTCCTTCATCATCTATAAGCTCATCTGCCAGTCTTTTCTTCTTCGCTGCCTCTTAGCTGGCAATGTTATTTCCAAAGAGTCCATTTCTAATGTTTGCTTTTCATCCATGTTCAACTGTGAAGTTTTGTCATTATATTTACAAAATCCAATGCCTTTCTGTGAACGTTATCAAATGTTCTTGTCTGTTCCTTCTACTTTATTATTGCTGAATCTACTAAACTCCATGCAGTAACATATCTAAACCACTTGTCTGTAAATAACTTGATAACAGGGTTGTAGTTTCAGATATTTACAAGTAACTAAATGCTGTCAATATTGTTTCAAACTTTAGAAGACTTTGAAGTAAAACATTTGCTTCTTTTTTTGTTTTTACATCAAACTTTTCTGAATCTTGTATCATTGATAAACATGTCAGTAGATTTACAAAAGTACTGACAGCGGCATCATCAAAGCATCCAAATATTGTTATTGCTGCATTGGATTTTCCTGACCATCTTGTCTCACTAATTAGCTTTAATCATTTACATTTTTTCGTGTCCTAGATGTTTTCGAACAACTTCTATCCATACAGCCATTATCTTGTATGATGTGTTCACAAATGTTTCTAAATTCTGGAGCAGCTTGAAAAAAGAAACTGCAGACACACAACATTTTGTTGTTTCAGTTATCACCAAATTGAAGACATGGGTATAGCACCATATATGAACATGCTGACCAGTCAGATCAGTAATTTTACTTTGTATTATACTGGCCATGGTAGCTTGCAGCTCCATCTGTACTATCAGATAAACATTTTTTGGGATCAATTTTAAGATGCTGTAATTTTTCAGTCAATGGGGAATAATTAATTAGATTTCGGTCCACGATTACGCGCGGCTGCGCATGTAAAGTGACCGCAACATCACAGATTTCCCTTCGCAACCCTATGGGGTGTGCACAGAAATCTGCGATGTTGCGGTATCGGAACTCGTGCAGCCAAACGTAATCGTGGACTGAAAAGCTTATTGAATATGTCTTAATAAATCAAAAAGTCCCTGTCCTGTACCATCATTGCTAGGCACAACTGAAAGTAGTCGCTCATAGATAACACATTTAAGCACATGCCGAGTAATAAGGCTACACTGATCTATGCTTTTTCTTTTCCATGATGTAAGGGGTAATATTGCTGAAATTAAAACTTAATTTAAAAATACTCCACACTGGGAAAAATGAACATCTACAATTAAATGTGGAATCCAGCTTTTGCCACAAGTTTGTTATTTGTAGTTTTGCATTTGATAATAATTGTAGTTGTTGTTATTATTATGTGTTGCTGAATTCTGCATTTTGTTTGTAAACTGTTGTAGCACATTCTAACAACTTTCTACAGTACAGTAGCGAGGTCCATTATGTATTTCTGCTAGAAATACATAATGGACCAAGAACACGTCAAAGGGAATATGTATTATAGATGCATCTATTATTAACAGCAATTTTAACAATCACAGTTATTTTAACTGCAGAGTAAATAAAAGGCATCATTATTTATTGAACTTGCGTTATGTGTATATATTATTATTTCAGACTGCAGCTTAAATATATATACTACATAGTATTTTTGCACTAATTTAATACAATGAAAGAAAATACATTTTATTTAAATTAAAGGGCATATGGCCACAGTATATAAAACAAAGTATGAATTAAATACATACCTTTTATAAAACACATCAAACACAGCAAGCATGAGGTCAGGAGCTGATGAAGCACACTCAAACTGAGGCCGACGCAATGAAAAATATTTGCTGTCATTGCAATGTAAGTAATAGCTCGATACAAAGTCGACTCCGGCTGCACGTCATGATCTCAGGCTGGGATTCCCAGCTTAGCTTCATTGCGCAGTCGCAATAGTAAAGATCCAACCCTATACAACGTATGCGTCAGCCTCACATAACCCGAATCAGATTTTTTTTTTTCAGAGTTACTTATTATATTCTTAAATATAAAGCATCCTGGGAAAATGATTTTATTAAAATAGTAATATATTGTAAATTTTAGTTGCATACAGTAATAATATTGGAACTTCTATTATATTTTCAAGCAAAAGGTCATTAACATTTTTAACATATGGTCTAATGTTTAAGGGGTCCCTCTGCATTAGGGGCCCACAGGGCCCACTTGCCATCGGGCAAGCTGACACCCTGGCTAGTCTGCAGATCTATTTGATCTTTGTGCTGGCCACAACTCTCTTAATGTTGGGCTGCTGATCATGGGACAGTGCTGTGTATTAGCCCCCAGACCAAGATTTGTCATCGAGTCCTTAATGTTGAGTACATCATAAATGGTCCTGAATTTGAAAACAATATATAACAGATTAATAGTAAAGTTTCAGAAACTGGAAAAGAATGGTGCATCTAAGGTCATTCGTTAAAACACGACCTGATACTCCCGTTCTGCATGACTCAGTTTAGACCTTTCTCTTATTTAAATAATGGTATTTTAAATTCTCTCGCCATTCCTACTTGTGTACAAAACTTTAGTCATTCCTTGTTACTACGCACGTTCAGACATTGGTTCTCAGTTGCTGTCTCCACATTGGTATTCATTAGCAAGACAGGAAAGTCTAGACTACAAAACCCATTGTAATAACATCATATTCAATGTACACAGGTCTACCGGCATATGAGAAAAAATGAGCTGAAAGTGTGTGCTGGAGACTACAATGTGCTGAAATGACATTGCTGGAAAGGTCATTAGTGATAAATGGCACAGTGTCAGGAACAGAACCTATCGGGACTGTTGCCTGGCTTATCTACCGCAGAAATAGTTATTCTTTAAACTATCTACAATTCTTGCAAGGAAACATCATCTCTTGGATATTCTATACATGTTATTACATAAATGTTTTAATCTGTTCTCAATCAGAAAAAAACATATGCTCAATTGTTGAGGCTTTATAAAACTGTGTGGAGTTTGTATGTTCTCCCCGTGTTTGCGCAGGTGTCCCCTAGGCCAGGCTTGGCTAACCTGTGACACTCCAGGTGTTGTGAAACTACAAGTCACAGCATACCCTTCCAGCAATATATATTGGCAAATCATGCTGGGACTTGTAGTTTCACAACACCTGGGGCTAGATTTAGTAAAATGCAGGTTTGAAGAAGTGGAGATGTTGCCTATAGCAACCAATCAGATTCTACCTTTCATTTTGTAGAATGCATTAAATAAAGGGCATCTAGAATATGATTGGTTGCTATAGGCAACATCTCCACTTTTTCAAACCCGCTGTTTAGTAAATATACCCCCTGGAGTGTCACAGGTTAGCCAACACTGTTTTATGTTCTCCAGGTTTCCTCCCACACTCTGAAAACATACTAGTAGGTTAATTGGCTGCTGACAAAATTAACACTAGTCTGTGTGTATGTATGTGATAGGGAATTTAGACTGTAAGCTCCAATGAGGCAGGGACTTATGTGAATGACAGAAATTCTCTGTACAGCGCTCTGGAATTGGTGGCGCTGTGTAAATAAATTGCAATTTTTTTGCAATTTGCAACAGACTAGATTTCAGAAAATATGAAAAATATTAGTGGCACCACGGTTTTTCTGTTGACTGTAACCATCACTGAAAGCTTTGACTTTTAGTTCTCAGCCACCTCTGACCAGATTACCCATAGCTTTTTAAGAGCTGGGGGAGGGGAGGGGGGCGACACCCACCACTCTTCTTTCTGGCTCTTCTTCAGACAGATTTTCTTGTCCAGGGCATCATGCACTTTGTATGGCTTTCCTGGACATTCTGGGAGAGTTGGTAACTATGGGTGTACCAACTCTGGTATACAAACCTGCCGGCCCGGGGTGATTTACACAATCAGGGCTTTGCTAGGACTTATGTCTATACAGAAGGAGAATGTTACTTCTAAATATTGCTACAACAAGACACTGGGTATTTTCACTGGGGTATTTGCACTGCGCTTGCCCAGAAAGCAGGTCACACACAAATGCGCATATGCAGATCGTACGCATCTGACACTTGTGACTCCTTAGACAGGTGGGATGTGGGAGGGAAGGGGATAGCAACCATAGGCCAGGCACAGTAAAGGCATATTCCTGCAAATTCGGCCAACACAGTTGGACACCGCTGCATATACACCTGTCTATATGCCATATCCACTGCGGCTGCTGAAGGGCAGGTGCAACATCCGTGCTGTCGAAGTCAGCAAATTGGATAAAGTCATTTCAATTAAAGTATAGCAAACTTGGTTGTCTTTGTCTGAAAAGATGCGTACGGTACGCTATGACGTACAAGGGCACGCTACGGCGTGAAAGGGCGTACGCATCCACTACACGTGGCAGCAACAGTAATTGGTCTTTTACCATACATTCGCACAAACACGCATACTTATAAAATAGTACACATTAATGGTAGTTGCAACACATAGTCAGTTATGTCGAAATATAGTAGTATTTATATGTTATATCAGAGTTACATGCATATTAGTGAAATACACAGAACGGGTTAAAGGAATAACATCATGAGTGGTATCATAATGAACCTTGTTACATATCCTACTGTTTGGTGCGCTCTGCGAGGGAATCGCAGAGTGCATACGCAAGTTATGAATGATAGGGAATTATGAACTACTTAAGACTAAGGAATTCTGGCGGGAAGAGCAGAGCATACCCCCTGCAGAGATGACCCCCTCCTTTGGATTCCTTAGGATGAACCAGCCAATGATTGACGACCCCTTGGACATTCCTGAGACCCGGACCAATAGATGCAAGCCATACCATCTTCATTGTATTACTGTACTTGATTGTGTATATAAGCAGCAGCTTGTGATCCAGAGTGCAGACTTCTTGTCCCCAGACTTCAGGATTGAATGACTGCACTGGATCCAGAGCGCCTGCGTTAAGTAACGGCTGTATTTACTATTACATCGCTTGAGCATATTTTTTCCACTTATTGCGAATAAATCTTTGTGCGTTGGAAACACAAATCGAGGTTCGACAATCGTTATTGGTTAGCGACAATACGCACATTACAATTTGGGGGCTCGTGAGCTTTGGAGGTTTCGTTGCCGATGATACGCAAGACCAACGGATTTCGGTTCCTCAACAAAGGGTGGAGACGCGTCATAAACAGGTAAGAACGCATGGTGTTCAAAACCTGAATTTTACTCTGTGTTGCGAAACCGAATGTCCGTTTTGCATTATCTAGGGCACGCTAACTAGAACCTAGGGACAAAAGAGAAAACTGTTTCTTTTTTCTGTCATTGTGCGTTTTAACTGTATTGCATTGTTTAGCGTATGTGTACTTCCTGCTGTGCGTACGCGAACTTCCGGTAAACTTGCCACGTGGTTAAACAATCGTGTTGATAGTTATTATACATGCATAGTATAATTACTTGTGAAAGCCTCTGAGACATTATTACTATTGTTGGGAACTTTTGATTTTCTGCGCAGAAAAGGTGTATAGTGTGTGATGTTGTAACGTAGATACACTGTTTTATTGTTGAGGTGCTCAGTTGCTGTCTGACGAGGCGGATTGCCCAACTGAAGGACGGTATACAGGGCAGGTATACCGAATGCGAAAACTGGGTTTTCGCAAAGCGCTACCAATAGATCGCAAGGTTTGCTAATAATTAGTATTGGTAGGCAGTGCGATCCGGTCGCACCGTTAGTGCGAATTGGTGAAGCAGCTAGGAGGAATTATACTGGAAAGGCAGGTTGATTGTATCGACTTTGCGCTCCCAGCGATAATAAACTCAGCAGATTTTGTGGTTTAGCCAGGGTATCGAGGAGCTGATAGCCCTTGGGGCCCACAGTGATATTTCTGTATTAGGGAAAAGCGAGTGAGCGCGGCTAAAGGAAATACGTTCACCGAGGATTATAGATCTCTAGCGGTGAGTATAGCAACAGAGTTGAAATTATTAGGTGGAAAGAACAGAGCATTGCGGTGTGTCTGTATTTCACATTTGGCCGGAAGGAACAGAGCATTGCGGTGTGTCTGTGTTCCGGGTAGAAGGTATATTGTTCAACATGGGTGCTAAGCATACGCTAGAGATGGTCAGTGTACTGCCTAAGGAAGGCCCTATTGGTTCAGCGAGGTTTCTCATGTGTAAGAAGTATGGTGCATATGCAACTGTGTATTGTGACACGTGGGTCGGGATGACCAAAGCTTGTGATAGGCCTTTCCCAACAATAGGGAGTTTTAATGCAGAGGTACTGAATACTGTAAAAGATAGAATATGGTTGATCAAGTCAACGAAAAAGAGAAATAGACATAATGATTGTTTAAAATTGTGGCAAATGGAAGGTAACACGTGGCAGAGCAGCGAATGCAAACCGGAAATAGGCGTGGCGAAAAGCGCGCGCAAGGCGGATGTAACCATTGAGAAGCGTGGCGAACTCAGCGCAAGCGCGCCCCCGCCACCTTATGTGGCGGGAGGGGTAAGTACAGCCGTTGTTAAAACTGAAAATAGAAAAATTACTAAGTTGTACCCTGTTTTAAATCAGTTTCAATCAAGTGTATCTGAAAACGAAGATGAACCCACTGTGATTTCGGCCATTGCCCATGCTGTTAATGTACTAGAGGCTCAGCGCAAGTATGAGAAAATGGCTGAGATAGGTGAGAGTAGCGTGATCACTAGGAGTGAAAGTGTTCTAAATCTAGGGCCTGTAAATCCTGTAGCGTCCCCTGAAGTTAGTGTACCAGAGGGTGTGTTCCCGGTCCGCACAATATCAGTTCCCAATGGGAAACCGGATAAGGATGGTGTAGTTCCTTTAAGAAATGTTACAATGCATTGTCCCTGGACTAGATCAGAATTACGTTCCATTATGACTGAATTCCCAGATCCTAGAAAAGAGTTAGCTAAATGTCAGAAATTTGTTAAAGACTTAGGGAATGCTCATGAACCAACCAGTAAGGATTGGCGGGTAGTGTTGAGGGCGTGTCTTCCTCCCAATACTAACATACAAAAATTTATTGGAGATTGTTTGTTGGAGGAAGATGACACCCTGACTGATGAGATTAACCAACGGAATATAGAACAAATTGTCAAACACTTAGCCATCTGTTTTCCAGTAGTAGTAAATTGGAGTAAGATTTTCACCATTAAACAAAAGGATAGTGAAACTGCCTCAGATTACTTTGCTAGAGCTATAACAGCGATTGCACGATTTACTGGGATATCCAACATAAGTGAGGACCCACATCACAGAGAGGTAGCTGTAGGGGTACTGATGGATGGCCTTAGGGAAAATTTAAAGACGAGAGTACAAACCACATTACCTAATTGGAGAGGCGTCACGGTAGACTTCCTTAGGGAGTCTGCTGTGGAGCATGACAAGAACCTTTTTAGAAAAAGGGAAGAGAAAAGTGATAGGTTAATGACGGTAAGTATACAGGCTCTAGAAGGGGTGCATACACGACCACCAGCATACAACCCATATAACAGGAAACCTAAAGTGATCAGGTGTTTCAACTGTAACGAGGAAGGACATTACAGGAGAGATTGTAATAAAGAAAGACTCAATACACATAGGGGTGGGTCACATAGATATCCTCCAAGAAAGGATTCACATAGACTAGAAGACTCACATCTACCCGCGCATATTACGGCAGCAAATGCTGCGCGGGAAATCAATAGTCAGCGCTAGGGGTCAGGTCATACCTGTAGTCTACAGCCAGTGAGGTTAACTGAGAGTCAGAGTGAAGAACCAACAATGATAGTTGACAGGAAACAAACTTTTCTTGTAGATACAGGGGCGGCCCGATCTGTGATAACCTCTCCTTTCAATCTACAGGTGACCAGCAAAACTATTCCAGCTATGGGGGTGACGGGAAAAGTGTTACATTATCCTCTAACTAAACCCGCCGAAGTTACTATCGGGCCTCTGCATACTAAGCATTCGTTTCTCTTGGCTGCAGCGGCTCCTACTAACTTGCTAGGGAGAGACTTGTTATGTAAAATGGGATGTGTCATATACTGTACTTCAGATGGTGTGTTCCTAGATATACCCGAGAAGGTTGCACATGAGGTACAGGACATATTGGACACCCCTCCAAGGTTAATGTTACACTCTCCTGTTATAGAACAAAGTCCATCTCAAGTAAAGGGGATGTTGCTGGAAATACCAGGTTCCCTATGGACCAGAGATGGACAGGACACTGGACTGATGGCAAACGTAGCCCCTGTCATGGTCAATCTAAAAAGTGGTAGGATAGCTCCAAAAATCCCACAGTATCCATTAAAACCGGAGGTGGAACTAGGGGTATATCCTGTTATTGAGAGGCTGTTACAACAAGGGATTTTAATTCGTACAGCCAGTACAGCAAATAGTCCCATTTTCCCTGTGAAGAAGAGTGGGGGGAGGGGCTATAGATTAGTCCAGGACTTAAGGGGAATTAACAAAGTTGTTGAGAGCCAATTCCCCGTAGTGCCGAATCCAGCTGTCATCCTCATGCAGATTCCACCGTCTGCCAGTCATTTTACTGTCATTGATCTATGTTCTGCTTTCTTTTCAGTCCCTCTTCACCCTGACTGCCAATACCTTTTTGCATTCTCCTACAGGGGAGTGCAATACACATGGACCAGACTACCCCAGGGGTTCATTGACAGCCCCAGTATTTTCTCCCAAGCCTTACATGACTGTTTGTAATCCTTTCAACCCCACAATGGGTCTGTTCTAATTCAATATGTGGACGATTTGTTGTTGTGCTCTGATTCTTTTATGTCATGTTTACATGATACTAAATTGTTGTTGCTTCATCTTTCACAAACAGGGCACAAGGTGGCAAAGGATAAATTACAGCCATGTCAGACTAAGGTCAAATACTTAGGACACTGCCTCACTAAGGGGCTAAGACACCTGACAACCGACAGAATTGAGGCCATACAACACATGACCCTGCCGCAGAGCCAGAAGCAGATTCGTACTTTCTTGGGGATGTGTGGATACTGTAGGTCCTGGATCCCAGGTTTTTCTATTCTGGCATTACCATTGCAGGAGCTAGTCTCTTCCTCAAAACCAGAACGTGTCATACACACAGAAGAGTCGGAGCAAGCGTTCTTTAATCTTAAAGATAGTCTGACAAGAGCACCTGCATTGGGAATACCTGATTATGAAAAGCCTTTTGAGCTATTTTGTACAGAAGCTGATGGCTGTGCAGCAGGTGTCCTCACACAGAAACATGGTGACGCTAGCAGACCGGTAGCATACTACAGTGCACAATTAGACAATGTGGCAAGGTCACTCCCAACATGTCTCAGAAGTGTAGCAGCAACGGCCCTTCTAGTAAGTAAGAGCGAGGATGTAGTATTAGGACATAATTCAACCATCTATACACCCCATGCTGTATCAGCTCTGTTAAATTCAGCCCAAACCAGACATGTTTCTTCAGCTAGATTCACAAAGTGGGAACTAGCCCTGATGGCACCCTCAAACATCACCATCAAACGATGTAGCACCCTAAATCCAGCTACATACCTTCCGTATGTGTCTCAAGAGACACAAAGGGTGGGAGGTGAGGAGACCCTGGTTGATGATGAGTTAGGCAAGAATACTGACACGCATGACTGTATGGAACACCTGAATCAGACATTTACTGCAAGGCCCGACATATGTGACACCCCCTTAGAAAATGTAGATTTTACGTTTTATACAGACGGAAGTTGCCATAGACAGACAGAGACAGGAGAGCTATGTACTGGTTACGCTGTTGTAGACGATCAGGATGTGGTAGAAGCTGAACCCCTTGGTCCACCTCACTCAGCCCAGGTGGCGGAACTAGTAGCACTAAGGAGAGCGTGTGAATTGGCAGAGGGTAAATCAGCCAACATATATACTGACTCTAGGTACGCCTTCAGGGTAGTGCATGATTTTGGGGCCCTTTGGCATCTTAGAAACTTTACGACAGCAGCAGGTACACCAGTGGCACACTCACAACACATAAAAGGACTTCTGACAGCGATACAGTTACCCAGAACAGTAGCCGTCATAAAGTGCAAAGCCCATACCTTTGAAGAAGACCCAGTGTCATTGGGCAACAACAGGGCAGACGAAGCTGCTAAATGGGCAGCAGGGCAACCTATGACTGTATCGACCGAGACTATGATGGTTTTTCAGACATTAGACACGCAGAAATTAATTGAAATGCAAGATTTGTGTTCCCTGCAGGAGAAGGCGGTCTGGAAGGCGAAGGGATGTGGTCAAGAGTCCTCAGGACTCTGGAGGGATGGACAAGGTAAGCCTGTAGCTCCCCGAACATACTATCCAAGCCTGGCTGAAGCAGCACACGGCCTGACTCACCTGGGTAAAGCAGGTATGTGCAAACTGGTGAGAGCATACTGGTGTGCTCCCGGATTTTCCTCTCAAGCTGGTAAGAAAGCAATGTCATGTCTTACTTGTTTGAGGAAAAATGTTGGGAAAACTATTCCAACTGAGCCATCCCACATCCCTCCTACAGACGGACCTTTTCAGGTAATACAAATTGACTATATCCAACTACCACCGTGCAGGAATCTGAAGTATGTGTTAGTGTGTATTGATGTGTTTTCCGGTTGGGTAGAAGCATATCCGGCAGCCACTAATACTGCTGTGTTCACTGCAAAGAAAATTGTACAAGACTTTGTGTGTAGGTTCGGTATCCCTAGAATCATTGAAAGTGATAGGGGTACCCATTTTACTGGTGATGTCTTCCAAAATATGTGTAAACTCATGGGAATCAGTAGCAGACTTCACACCCCTTACCGACCACAAGCCAGTGGTAAGGTGGAGAGAGTAAACGGTACTATCAAGAACAAACTAGGTAAGATAATGGCTGAAACTGGGTTGGCATGGCCTGAGGCTTTGCCGTTGGTCCTCCACAGCATTCGAACCACTCCTAGACCTCCTCTTAATCTGTCCCCCTTTGAGATACTGTTCGGACGACAACCTCATTTGATCGTGAGTCCACAAGACGACTTAAAGTGTAATAATGAAGTGACTGTACAATATCTTATAAGAATGAGTAGACAGCTGAAACAACAACAACAAAAACTAAAAATGCTGTCACCTGGTATGCCAGAAACGAACTGTCATGATGTTGAACCTGGAGACTATGTTATGATCCGCAATTTCTTACGTTCAGGTTGTTTAACAGACCGTTGGGAAGGCCCGTACCAAGTGCTGCTGACCAGTACTACATCACTGAAGGTTGCAGAGAGAGACACTTGGGTCCATTCCACCCACTGCAGGAGAGTCCATAATCCGGAGAAAGTGCAAGACAAGACTCAGACCGACGACATAGAGCTGTCACTTGTGAGCCTGTTCCGGGAGACCTAAAGCCTGCAGTTAAGACACCTGAACCAGAGACGTTGCCTCAGAACTATCTTTCCAGCGATGGAGTGGCGGTTTTTGTTTTTCTTTTGTTCCAGGATTTTCCTTGTTTTTACTTTTTCTAGGACATTCTATTTTTGTGAAGGAGAATGGAGGATGGAGGAGAGTTCTGGGAGTGATACGGATGAAATGGAGGCCGAAGAAAAGTTAATAGGATATCCTGAGCAGCCCATTATCAAACTTGGTCCAGGGGTTATGAAAAGGTCTGCTAGCTCAGGAACTCGGAGGCAGTGTGAGGGGCTATTGTCTGATGAGTATTGTATCTGCAAGTTCTGCAACTCCCTAGTTGACGAGAGATGCATCCAACGATGCCAGTCCCCCAGTACTCTGAATATAGGCGGACATCCTTTGGAGGATTATCACTCCCTGGTGGGTAAGGTGCTAAACCAAACTGAGTGTTGGGTGTGCTCTCACGTGCCTCAAGGGCAGCATAACATAGGACTAGTGCCATTCCCGCTAAACATATCCGAAGTACTCGAATTAAGGGGTGGGAGGCCCATAGAAGGGAGGTACAATAACACTAGGTCCCCTAGTCTGACGCTTCGACAATACTCCATAGGCAGATCTTTGCTGTGCCTAAACATATCTCATGCAAAGCGCCTGGAGAATTGGGAGGCTGACCTATCAGATCAGACAATGGCTCGCCACACTCATTTTAGAGAGAGACTCACAAGGTCACTACTAGGCAGGAATGCTGATGGAAGTCACAAGTTAGGGCGCATAACCAAACATAAGAAGGTATCTATTGGAAAAGTCTCTACAGATAAATGTGAAAATATCATTAATGCCGACACGTGTCTAGAGCAGATGGAGACACTAGGCATGGGTAGTTTTATCAAAACTCTGTGTGATATAATTCATGGGCATACTGTTCCTTATGTTCTCCCTGATGATGTGTATTTTGTTTGTGGGAGGAAAGCTTATTCCTGGGTGACTCCGAGTTCCAAGGGCTTGTGTTTCTTAGCTAAACTGGTTCCTGAAATCATGACTATTACTCATGAAGAAATGGTAGATATTCACAAGACTACATCACCACCATACATACACACACAGTATGAACACCGTGGCAAGAGAAATATGATTCCTGGTGAGGAACCCATAGCTACAAAATTGATTAGTGAAACTGCTGGTTTCCAAGTTATGGTTGCTCTAGATCTCACCAGGACCGCTCGGGGAACATTAAACTTTAAATATATCCAAGACCTAGCTAAATTAATAGATAATATCACCGAGATGTATGATGACACTTTCAGGTATACTGGAAGGGAGCTACAAGCGTACAAGAAGGAGTTGGTGCAACATAGACTGGTACTAAATTATCTCACCTCTATTACTGGTGGGTACTGTGTGACACTGGCCACCCAGTTCGGTGTCAAATGTTGCACGTACATTACTAATAATACGGAAGACCCTAAAGAGGTTATAGACCGGAAGATGGATGAAATTTTGCAGCTGAAATGGGAATTTCGAAAGAGCCATAATTCTTCGTTATATGAGGTCGGGGAAAAGGTGGCGGGTTGGTTCTCATGGTTGAACCCAGCAAAATGGTTCTCCGGTCTGGGGGAGTGGGTACAGGAAATGATTGCGAGTGTAGGTAAGCTCCTTCTCCTTATACTGGGTGTCATCTTAGCAATTGGTTTAGTTGTCAAATGTGTTCCTACTGTGTTGAAGTGTGGAAAACGGTCTCATAAGAGTAACACTGAGAAAGAGACTGAAAGGGTGGTACCAGATACCGAGATCATGGTCTGTGAAGAAGTATTGTATAATCCTGAACTTGAAACGGTGATTGGGTGATAGTTTATTACACTATCAAAGGGTGGAACTGTCGAAGTCAGCAAATTGGATAAAGTCATTTCAATTAAAGTATAGCAAACTTGGTTGTCTTTGTCTGAAAAGATGCGTACGGTACGCTATGACGTACAAGGGCACGCTACGGCGTGAAAGGGCGTACGCATCCACTACACGTGGCAGCAACAGTAATTGGTCTTTTACCATACATTCGCACAAACACGCATACTTATAAAATAGTACACATTATTGGTAGTTGCAACACATAATCAGTTATGTCGAAATATAGTAGTATTTATATGTTATATCAGAGTTACATGCATATTAGTGAAATACACAGAACGGGTTAAAAGGAATAACATCATGAGTGGTATCATAATGAACCTTGTTACATATCCTACTGTTTGGTGCGCTCTGCGAGGGAATCGCAGAGTGCATACGCAAGTTATGAATGATAGGGAATTATGAACTACTTAAGACTAAGGAAATCTGGCGGGAAGAGCAGAGCATACCCCCTGCAGAGATGACCCCCTCCTTTGGATTCCTTAGGATGAACCAGCCAATGATTGACGACCCCTTGGACATTCCTGAGACCCGGACCAATAGATGCAAGCCATACTATCTTCATTGTATTACTGTACTTGATTGTGTATATAAGCAGCAGCTTGTGATCCAGAGTGCAGACTTCTTGTCCCCAGACTTCAGGATTGAATGACTGCACTGGATCCAGAGCGCCTGCGTTAAGTAACGGCTGTATTTACTATTACATCGCTTGAGCATATTTTTTCCACTTATTGCGAATAAATCTTTGTGCGTTGGAAACACAAATCGAGGTTCGACAATCGTTATTGGTTAGCGACAATACGCACATTACAGTGCTGATGATCATTATCAGCACGGACCTTTCTAGTGTAAAAACAAAATGCTTTTAAATAAAAAAAAAAAACAGCATCATCAATGAAGTTCATTGATATATTTTATGAATTAATTCCATTGATACAATATAGTGCATTGTGGTTAGACCTCATGTGTGGTTTCACTATTACTAATCAATGCAGAGCTGCTTTCCCCAAGCCGTTCTGTATTGATTAGAAGCTTACACGCTACATGCGCTTGTTGTACACAGGGTTTTTTATTTATACCCAAGGGATTTCAAGCAGGAAGCAAGAAGTGATAAATGAGGGTGTGTGGAGCAGTTTCTTTCCTCAATAAATCATAAAATTCTAAATCCTTTCTTTTACACATTTATTATCCCAAACACCCTCTGGTAAGGTTCTAGGGGGGAGCCCCAGTGCTTTAGCAGTGGGGTTGTTTTTCATCTAGGGGGTGGCCACATTTTTGTTTGTGGGCCTAGCAAAATCAGCCCTGTTCTAAACAAACGAGAGCTGAATGTCATTATAAAGGGGGTACTCCAACAGTGGCGCACGCAGGGGGGGTTTCTGAGTCTCCAGAAACACCCCCCCTGCGCTAAGTGGCCGCCATAGTGGCACTATCCTATACAGCAGCCTTCGCGCTGTCAAAAAAGCGTCCACGGCGGTGCTGTATTGTATACAGCACCGCCGCGGACGCTTCTTTGACAGCCCCGCGACTGCTGTATAGGACAGCGCTGCCGACATGGAGCTGCTGCGCATGTGCAGCAGCTCTCTCGTGTGTTTTTTTTTTGGGTCGGGGGGGGAGGGGGGGAGACAATCCTGCGTGCGCCCCTGTCCAATGCTCTGAGTTTCCCTGTCATAGTGTCAGACCAGCCTGTCATAGCGTAGTGCTGGTACCAGCGTATTTGGGGGGACCCCACTATGTTTTGCCCCCTTGATTTTGCTGCTGCTGGGGGGGCACACTGTTTTTAAAAAATGTTTATATATTTTAATTTTTTACTACATTAAAACAACAGTCATCATCATCAAAATGATATTTGGTGCCTCATGAGCATGATACTCTTAATATCATGTCATCATGCTGTAAACACTCACACGAAATGACGCATATATACGTAATTGGATGCTTTTGTGTAAACGCATTTTGCGTCTGCATTTTTTTTAGACACAGATATGTTCAGTTCAGCGTCAGCTCCTTACTGTAAATGTCACACAGTTTGTGCACTTTGTCTGATCACATGCTCCAAGCATTTGTTATTCCTTTCTCTTTTTTTATACTGTTTATGATGTTCAGCTTGGTGAAGTGGAAATTTATGCCACAGGGGTTTATTGAAAGCTGTAAGTGTTCACATAAGCTTTTAAAAAAATATTAGCAATCTAACATGCAATGTTCTCCTGAAGCATTAAACATCAAATGCAATGTTAAGAATGCAGTAGGTGCTGTAAAAAAATCAATGACCAGTCCCTGACAGTCATTTTTAAAACAAGCATAATAGACGTTTGGACAGTATTACACAAAGTACATGTATGAAAGGGAACGTTACTGAGGACATTACCTGTTTCAAGCATCGTGTAACACAGGAAAACATTCCATTATACTTTGATACTGATGAAACAATAAACTTTAGAATGTAGGGTCCATAAAATCATTTACCAAGGTTCAAAAATCCCAATCCCCATTCTCGCATAGAGTAGCTCTCACATATAAAAATGGCATTGTGTTTGCTGTATTGGATAAAAGAGATTGAAGAGGGGGAGTGAGTGCATTAATGGGGATGTTGCCTGGTTAGGTTAGGTGCACATTGTAGAATTTTCCGAGCAATCTGTTATCTATAACGATTGTACCTACAACTGAAGGTCCGACTGGTCTCGTGATTTATGCATACACACTCAGAGCCGCCAAGAGAAATTTAGGGCCCCAATACAGCAAATTATTTGCCCCCCCCCCCCTCACACACACACACACAGGCAAGCAGCAAGGGTGCTGCTCAGCAATGCCTTTAAAGGGGGCGTGGCCACATAATTTTGGGGCGTGATCAACATGGGCATGGCTGCATTTCTTTAGACATGACATATTGGTGGAAATTCAATTGCCGGCGATGTGACATGCAGACAGCGCACATCGCCAGCAATTACGGTACAAATTTTCCCTCACACCCCATAGAGGTGCGAGGAAAAATGGGAGGAGATTTCTGTCAAATCCCCACTGCAAAGTGTCTCGCAGACGTTCCGGAGACACATTGCGGCTAATTGAATTCCCCCATTATGTATTAAAATGATGTTACTCTCACCTACCTGTTATTGCAGCTTTCACATCCTAGTACTGGATTCTTGCAGGGATCCTGGAATGTTGGGAGCTGATGGAAAATGTAAATATGGAAAAGTAAGTATTAAGTGAACACTGTAAATAACACAGATCATGCAGTATATAATATATACATTATAATAAAATATTACATTAATCACACCCTCCCCAGCCACATCACCCAAACTCTCAACTACATCTCGCATCACGCCACCCCCTGCCACATCACCCATCATGTCATCCCCTAGACATACCACATCACCCCCCAGACACATCACACCACCCCTCAGCAACATCACACATCACGCCACTCCCCTGCCACATCACGTCACCCCCCAGACAAACCCCGTCACCGCCCAAACACAGCACGCCATCCGTCAGCTACATGACCCATCACACCACCGCTCAGCTACATGACCCATCACGCCACCGCTCAGCTACATGACCCATCACGCCACCGCTCAGCTACATGACCCATCACGCCACCGCTCAGCTACATGACCCATCACGCCACCGCTCAGCTACATGACCCATCTCACCACCGCTCAGCTACATGACCCATCTCACCACCGCTCAGCTACATAACCCATCACGCCATCCGTCAGCTACATGACCCATCACGCCACCGCTCAGCTACATAACCCATCACGCCACCGCTCAGCTACATGACCCATCTCACCACCGCTCAGCTACATGACCCATCACGCCACCGCTCAGCTACATGACCCATCACGCCACCGCTCAGCTACATGACCCATCACGCCACCGCTCAGCTACATGACCCATCTCACCACCGCTCAGCTACATGACCCATCACGCCACCGCTCAGCTACATGACCCATCACGCCATCCGTCAGCTACATGACCCATCACGCCACCGCTCAGCTACATAACCCATCAAGCCACCACTCAACTACACCACGCATCACACCACCCACTGCAACATCACCCATCACATCATCCCCCAGAAACACCACGTCACTCCCCCAGACACATCACACACGCGCACAATGCCATATACATACACATGCACACAATGCCATATACCTACATGCAAAATGCCATATAGATACACACAATGCCATATACATACACATACATAATGCCATATATACATACAAAATGTCACAAATACATAATTCCATACACATACTGACATACACATATATACTGCCATATACATACATACACACAATTCCACATATATACACAAAGCCAGGCTTTAACACCCCCACACCCCAGTCCCTTGTGCTCACCTCATCTCCAGCGGCTGATAGCTCCACGGCCGTGCTCTGAAATGACAGGCAGCCTGGCAGCAGTCTGATTTGTTGCCTGGCTGCCTGTCTCCATTAGTTCAGTGACAGGCTGTCTCTGACAGGGCAGTCCCAATTGCCGTTTTAGCTGTCAAACTCTCCGAATATCGGCCACTGCAAAAAGCGCTGTTTAATACATTTACCCCATGTCTCTGTAAACTCTATGGAGATTAGGAACATGAGTGCACACACACTGCAGGATTAGAAGGTGGAATAAGATTATCAAACAACGACAATCGGCACTTTGGGACGACTGTCGTTCATTATGTAAGTATACACACTAACATGATATCTGACCAAACGGTCGTATACCGACTTATTGGCCCGGTGATTGGCTGAAAAACTTAAAACTGTGTACCCAGCTTTAGCAGGTGTCCGAAGAGTATTTTTCTCTCTGTGCTAAGGAGGTATCAATAAATAGGAGTCGACCAACACTTTCAATGGGACAGCTTCTTACCATTCATGTTCCTTTTATGCGAGTGTGTATTTATATATGTCATAAAAATATTCAAACACTTAAAAGTGACATAGATAATAAAAAAAAAGTCCCTTCACGCTTACAATTAATTAAAGACATAATGAGATTTGAATAAACAGTTGACATTTGTACTTTTTCCACCATGTACAGACCTCATACATATGTGCATTGAAATCAGGCTTCAATGGGCTGTTAAAGTCTTGTAAATGTGTCTTGGATGATAATCAAAAAATGATGTAAGCACATGAACCTGTGCACACAATGTTTTGAAAATCTTTGCTTTGCTTCCTTACAATTTCAGTATTGCCTACAGCATTCAGGAGTGATAATATTTCATTCAATGTAATGGAGTTCAATGGGAGCGCTTACTAAGTACATAGAACTTAATGACTGTAGCTCTGTCAAAAGTGAGGACAACGTACAAGGGTTTGTCTTTTTCTATTTGAACCAGGAATAAAAGATTTACCGATTGTTGTTGTAAAAATACTACATATAATTTAGCAAGCTGAAGAAGATTTGCTGAACTTTATACTGTATAAATGAAGGGAGATAGTTCATCTTTCAGGAGCTTTCACCATCACTTCCATCATTTTTAATCTTCATGCCAGTGTGTGAATACATAACAAAATACACCCGAATCTAGAATTTTGCATACAGCCACTAACAGCATGTTCCAGTAAGTGTAGCTTGGTCCCTAGAGATGTGATCTAATGAGAATCGGATGCATCCCCAGAAACACATCTTAGGAGGCATATTTTTGGCCAGCACTGGAGGCTTATTGTAAAAATACTTGGTGGAGGTGGTGATGATGATGTTTACACCTGCTGAAGCTTCTGATTGGTTGTTTGGATATCGAACCCTCCAGTTGATAGCATCTCTGATAGGCTACTGCAGGAAAGAAAAGTTGATTTTTTTTAAAGCAATAAACTATAAATGTTTTGTATGTTTGTATTCCATTACATTTTATATTGAAAATGTGAATTTCACATTTTTTTATAATACTGTAATTATTCTTCCTTAGGTATATGACATTTCACTATATTGTGTAAGTATAGGGTACTGCGAATGGCAAAGAGAGCCATTCCCCAAGACAGCACAGGTTGAAGAGGGTAAGTGACAGACTGCAGTGTAGGGAGACAGCCTTATACAGACATACATAGAGTGTAAACTCACACAGACGGATGTTCTATGTTGAATGAGTGATTAGAGTAGTGCTCAGGGGAGGGCTGGGCCGGGGGGCAGGGAGGCATCGGACGGCTGCTCAGTCTGACAGCTATTTGGGACGCCCTCCCCCCACCCCCCCCCCCCCCCCCAGTTGAATACAATATTTCCTAAATATTACAAGCGGCCGCATCACAAGACATGCGATGCGGCCACGTCAGCGCACAGGTGGCCGCATCACATGACACGCGATGCGGCTGCGTCATCAATGAGGCGGCCGCATCGCGTGTCATGTGATGCGGCCGCCTGTGCACCCCCCGGGCTGAACTTTGCCAGCCCACGCCTGGTAGTGCTTGGATTGCTTGGATGGAAGTTAGGTATTTAAGTGTTTGCTTGTGTTGGGGGCGGGGGGGGGGGGCGACCGATGCCTAACTAGTGGGCCGGTGACTAGACAGTATTACTGTGTTACTCAGTGCTAGGGTTGCAAAATTGTTTTGTCTTATTGGAAAAAAAAAAGATATTTACTGCTTTCCTGACAAAATAAAAGAATAGTGAGCAAACTGAGCTGTGTCTTGTCAAATACCTGGCATCTTCATCACACTACGTACACTGTGATGCAGCAGTTCTATGCTATTGTGCGGTGCAAGTTTACATGTTTGCATGCCTGACGTGTGTGACATTGAAATACTTCTGAGTTTTGAAATGGACATATCTTGATATATGTGAGACTCAATTTACACACATATATACATTTTTTTTGCTACAGAATTGCATCAAATTCTGAATGAGGCGGATGAGACAGACCAAGGTTTTGGAAGGCAGCAAAATGTGGGGAAATTCTAAAATAATTGGATGTACATTGTACATTGGATGATCAGTGCATCCAGAGTGTCTAGATGGTCCATGCAGTGATACTCTTTGTAGAGTAATGCAAGGAAACAATGGGAATGCCTTTATTACATCTGCCACTTTTGTGTGTGAAGCTTTCTTTATATGGGGCAAAGTGCACCTAGTGAGTTCTTCTGCGCCAGATTGCAATTGGAAGGAGCAAAATGCATCTCATTAAAATAACTGGAGGGTGACAGGTGTATCCACGACATACTCAGTAAGCAGCGTCATCACTCCAACCAACTCATTCCATTGGCTTGTGGAAACGTTCTGCAAATGATGCCACCTTGCTGCATAAACCGACGTGCTTTGGAGGAAAACTTGGTGCACCGTCACAAACTGAGGTGCTCGCCTCCACCTTAGATGATTTTATGATCTGCCTTGGGCAATGTTCAACATAAAATGAGGCCCGATAAGTTTCTTGCCTATAGGCCCTATTGGTTTCTATTTTCGTTAATAGATGAGAATAATGATTAAATAAAATTAAACTTTTATAATTCTAATTCTTATGTTAGTTTTTGTATGCAACTAGATGCACCACTTCAGTTTCTGCCTCCGGCAGCAGAATGCAAATTTCCCAAAAGTCCGTGTTTTCGTAGAACAGTCCTGATTGGAGATGTCACATCTGAGAGAATGTGCTGGATATTACAGTTCTGCAATTGCTGGAGACCAACAGATTGCTTCATTGTGACCTTCAGCCTCACAAAATTTTATAGTGTGCTTTGAAATGGTTAATAATACACATATTACTTGGAGCACTCTCCCCAAAAAAACAAACAAACCCAATAAGAATAAATAAAAACATTTCATGTGCTGCAGATTATTAGTTTTAATGAATTTACTGATCTTAATTACAGGCTTGGATAATAACACTCCGGGTTAAATTCAATTACCATAGTACAAATGACAACCAGTGTACTGTGTCCTCTCCCTGTCCTCAACCAGTGTCCTCTCCCTGTACTGATTTAAATTTGGTAAGTGAAAGCAAAAAGTCAGGTGCATGTTACATTTACTAATGTGTATGTTTAGAGAGTCGGAGCAGGGGAGGAAAGGGACGAGCAAGTACAATAAGGACGTGTCAGCATAATAATGGCATATTCAGAGGTGGAATCGGATATGTCGGTCAGATAGCGTATCTCTTGTGGGTGATCAACCCTTGGTGCAAACAATGACCTTGCTGGTGTTTAAAGTGCCTCCTATAAAAAGTGATACCAGCACTAGCGGACAAAGTCTAGGCTAGTAGCGACAATTTTGGGGGGACAAACAGTGCCTCTCTTTTATAATGCCTCTCAGCCCTAGCCTAGGGGAATCAGGCCCACAAAAAACCCAACAGCCCCATGCTGAAAGCACTAAGGTTCTTCCCAAACACAAGTGGGGAGATGGGTGTGCGGTAGTAAACCTTAATTAGTTACATCAATATTTTTTGCTGGTGCGCTTTAGGTCCCAGCAAGACTTGGCATGCATAAATGAGCTACATTCTATCAATGTGGCTCACTGCGATTAGTGATCAGACCTCACATGGGTTGTCACAGGTATGATGCAATCAGCCAGTGGTGAACCTATCATTGGTGCAGCAGGCATGGTGCATCAGGGCCCAGAGAGCTGTGGGGCCCCGGCTCCCTCCTCCCTCCTTCCCTGCACTGGGGCCCACAGCTCACTAGTTTCGCCTCTGCAATCAGGGGTTAAAATATAGAAAGTTGAATTGCTGGAACTCACTGTGGGCAATTAACAAAGGGGTTAATGTAGCTAACTTGACATTCTCATTTGATCATCTGCCCTATCCTAGCACCCTGGTATGGCAAGTGTCCTGCCATAAATGGATTCTTACACTTTACTAGACGGGACGGATCTTTCACAGACAGAGAGAGGACATTCATGGAACAACTCCACAGGGGGACCATCAAATGTATAAAGCCTTTGAAATCACAAAAGGAACACTAGCTGTAGGGTACAGTGTGTCATATAACATAATACATCAAAGGAATAGTGTTCATAAATCACACTGCCATCGATGTCTATGTGTATTTATCATTAATGGGATTAAGCATAAGAGATATGTCAAACTTAAATACTAAATCCTTGGTGAAATTACTGTAATACAATATTGTTCCCAATACTACACTTATATTTGTTATGTATTTGTGTGTAAATTCGTGACTGGTTGAATGTGTGGTGCCCCAAAGCCCTGTTGAACAGCACAGAGGAGTGCATAAACGCTTTTAAAATGCAGGGCTACAAGGGGTTAATTGTGCTCCTGAAAACTTGTGAGGAGGATAAAGGCCCTGATTGGCTGGGGGAGTGACAGGAAGAGGATGTGCAAGAAGGAGGAGAAAGAGAGAGCAGCATGGTAGAAGGAACAAGGGGGAGGATGTGCAGCCGAGCAGAGAGAAGACTGAGCTGCTGCCAGAAGTGGTGACATTGCCAGCAAAGCGGACGGAGAACAGCTGGGGACACGCAGCGGGGTGCCAAAGACAGTCTCCACTAACTGCAGAACCCTCTCAAGGTAAAACCCTAGCCTGCAGTGTATTGCACACACCCCAGTGTTAGAGGGAAGAGTGATGAGATAATCTACCCATAACTGCCATTGCATTCTTGTACAAGGAAGGATTGTGAGAGTTTTCCCCCAGATCATACCTTTACACAGGCTGCAGGGAACAATTAAGACTGTCGTTTCAGCTATATCCTATGTGTTGCTGATATCTGGATACCATACCCTGTTGCAGAGCAAATGTGCTAACAAAGATTCATTGACTGTTGAGAGAACATCGCCATCTTGTGGCTGAACTGAGCAACAGCCCTGCTTTCTACTATAATACTTAACCCTTCTGGAAACCTCTGCAGGACATTGGAACACTACCAAATTCCTGTGCACAGGTTAGCCCAGGACTGAGTGTAAAATATGGTAACGTTACCGGGGATAATATTGGTGCACCAAATGTTTTAGATGATGTTAATGTTATGTGATTTACCTAAGAGTTGATTTATTGATATTGAAGGTGTGACATTCAGCGTTAGCGGTACCGCTGCGATTCAAGTTAACCCAGAGGGAATAGCACGGTACCCCAAACACCTGAATAAGAAGGAGCCCTCTAGTGGGCGCGGTAGTGACCGTAAGAGTCTTGATGGGTTATTATTGATGGTTCTTGCATCATCACCAGTCAGATATTGTTAACTTGAAAGTAGTAACTGTGATTACCAGTGTGCCTTATTAGACAATGTGCATTGAAGATGTTATCGCTATTGTGCCTTATACTCACCAGGTGTATGTTATATGTTAAATGCTATTGTGCTCTATGCTGATCAGACGCATTATTTTGTCATTACTATTGAGCTGAAGGGGTCAGTGGCGCGTGGCTTACCAAAACTATCCTTACCGCATTCTAAATAAACCCAAGTTGTTTGACCAATCCTTGTCCCTTTCATTGAAGTATTTATCTCCTGACCACCGGATATCCGAACAGAAAAGAACCTGACTCGTGTCTGGAGGACAAGGTAAGGGAAGGATTTCCCATTAGTACTCGACCACCACAAATGTAAAATGAAATGTCCAGGGTGTATCAAAGAAAAAATATTCAATCCTGGTTGGAGAGGTGTATTGAAAAGACAATAAGGATGTCACTAGGATATGCACAGTTTTCTCTCTCAGTGACCTCACAACGGGGGGGGGGGGGGGGGGGTCTAAGGGGGAAAGGACTTGGAGTTAAAAACCATAAAAAATTATTATACCTTGTCAGACTAATAGAAATTACTTGGTTAGTCAAGTTCTGTCCAACGTTCTGCTTTCCCCAACAAAAAAAATTAAGAAATTAGGAGTGTTTTTTCTATTTTTGCATTTCTCCCTTTATTTTTAATAAATCTTACTTGCATAGTATTAAATTACTTTGTGTCATTGTGTTATCTTATTTTTTTATGCCATAAGCATTGTGGCTACTTTGTCCTTTTATATTTTGTTTAATAACGTTCTCCTTTTGTGTTCTTAATGAGTTCACATGCCATATAGTTTGGTTATTCAGTACTAGAGATGCTCAGGCTCGGTTTTCTGAAAACCGAGCCCACCCAAACTTAGGGGATCCGAGTAGACTCGCGAGCCGGCTCGGTATCTCCGCGCGTCCTCGGATCTGAATCGAGGCATAACGTCATCGTTGCATTGTCGGATCTCGCAGGTTTTGGATTCCATAAGTACCTCCCTAGAGCTAGCGCAATTGCTCACACAGAAACAGGGATAGAAGTGTTATTGTCACTCTCCATTCTCCAGTGACATTACTCAGTGCCATTTCTCACACAGAAACATGGGTAGCACTGTTCTTGTCACTCTCCATTCTCCAGTGACATTACTCAGTGCCATTTCTCATACAGAAACAGGAGGGGTTGCAGTGTGCTTGTCACTTGACAAAAATTTACTGGAAATTATTGAAAATTAATGTTATTAAGGTTAATAATAATGTAGGGATAAAAAAAAGAGCCAAATTATGTGATTTTAGCAAAACAATAGGGATTTTAGAAAAAAATCGGGATCCAAAACCAAAACACAAAGTATATCCAGATCCGAAACCAAAACACAGGGGGCAGTGAACATCTCTATTCAGTACTACATAACTAAAATAAAGGGGGTGTTTGGATACTATAACTCTGGGTACATTAAGTTGGATTGGGATATCACTGGGATATATGATAGTATTTTGAATTAAGGAGAGTAATAAATCTTGGCTGCAGTTTCAGATTAATAGAGAGTGTGAAATTTAAATTTGAGGTGTTTTTAATCATTTTTAGACAGACCAGGTGGTCTTTTTGTGATTAACCCCTTACGCAAGTAAGGGGTTAATCACAACCCAAGTAAGTGCTGGTTGTGACATGGGGTCTTGCCTCTTTTAACCAATACAGAGCAGTTCTGATATTGATCAGAGTTTGACTGGCAGCATACCTGCCATTAGTGTTGTGCCTATTCGCGGAGCATATCATAATCATTCCAAATGTTTTTTCATTTTTTCCAGAAGAATTACCACGCAGGAAGAAAGAAGAGAATGCTCCACAAGGACTTTATACATGGTATGTTGTGTGTTTATTTTACTACAGGTCCCAGTGGGCAACGGATACCAGAGCATGCAGGCACTTGTAGTTCTACAACTGCTAGCATGCTATAGCAGCCATGAGTATGTTGGCAGTTGTGTTCTACAAGAATCAGCATACCCAACCACATTAGACATGTCAGTGCTTGCTGGGATCTGTAGTGCAATAGAAAAAAATACTTATTTATCATTTATTATCCTACACCCTCTGCCCCATGGATGCTTGGGAAGAGCCCTTGTGCTTTTAGCATGGGGATATTTTCATCCAGGGGGTGCCCACATTTTTGTTTTTTATGGCCCATATTCCCTTAGGAAATTCAGTCCTTTGCTGAACAGACTAGAGCTTAGTAATATTATGACAAGGGAACCATATGCTGCGGATTTTACAAGCCTAGCCAGTCATAGCCTAGTGCTGGTAGCAGCATTTACAGAATCCAACCGCAAGGTCTATTTATAGCCTATGGGGAATACCCATGACAGTGTGGGAAATCCCCATAGACTATAAATAGACCTAGCGGCTGGATTCTATTCAGTAGCGTCAGTCTGCTTGTACAATGTACAAGCAGAAGTGTGCGTCGTCTATAAACTGGGTTTATTTTTTTTTCAAGCATGTTTAGGATTTGGATTACAAATATGGGGCCCCACCTGGGCAGAAGAATAGAAAACTGCAAGTAACAAGGGGGCCTTTTTGGCCAAGAAGAACAGAAGATATTTACAAACAGGCACTTTGGAATTACAAATTATTTTGGACTTTTCAAGCTGGACATTTGTAATTACTAAATATTTGGGACATGGTTCAAGCCTGGACTTTGGAATTGAAAATTTATTTGGACATGGTTTTCAAGCATTTTTGGATTAAAAGCTGCTGACGAAAGAAGAAGAATTCAGATTGGTGAGTATTTTGCAGTTTTCTTATTATTAATAAATTTATGTGTTATGAATGAGGGTGTGTATTGTATTTATTGGGGTTTTATTATTATTATTAAATGTATGTAGTTTTAAAGAGGGTGTTGTGGTTTTGTAAACATTTTGTTACAGGTCTCAGCCAGCCATGGGTGTCAGGGCATGTTGGCACTTGTGGTTCTCCAAGTGCCAGCATGCCCTGGCTGCCATGGGCTGGCTCGGACTTATAGTTCCACAAAACAAAATGGTGTCTGTTTTTTTTTTACATTCTATTGCCGTTATTACCCTACACCCACCGCCCAGGGGTGTAGGAAGAGCCCGAGTGCTTTCAGCACTGGGCTGGGCATCCCTAGAGGGGAAGACTGCTTGTTTTTTTAGGCGGACCCCACTTCCTAGGGAATCCAACCCAGTGCTGAACAGCCTGGGCTTGGTTTGTCATTATGGCAGGAGGACCCCTGTCGCGTGTCCCCCTGCTATAGTGCCACCCACCCCAGGCTGGATTGCCTAGTGCTGGTTAGAAATCCGGGAGACCACACGCAATTTTTTTCCCCGATTTTCACGTAACCAGCAGTAGGCTGGCAGCACTAGGGTTAATAGTGTGTGGATGGGGGGCCCCACATATTTTTTAAAAAAACTTTTATCTATTTTTAAACATTTGACAGTTGACGGACCTCCGGCTGTATAGGCAGGGGCAGTGTAACAGTGATGTGTTTAATAATCACGCTGCTAGAAGCGTGTTTTATCTAGCGATTTTTAAAGCAAACTCAGGAGAGTTTGCTTAATCGCAGCTTCATACATTTGAGACTTGAAAGAGTCTAGAGTGGCAAACAGTCGGGACTTTGATATCTATCGATTTTGAAAAATGGCGATTTTACGTGAAATCTCAGCTTCATACAACTTCATTTCAACTCTACCGAGAAAATCACACCTTGATACATTTACCCCCTGGTGTGTGAGGGAACACAATTGAGGAAAATAATTGGACATTTCAGTCTTGATAGACCCCTCATGAAAATGCACAATCTGATGTCTAAAGCAGAATATTTTAAACCTTTTTTCCACATAGCCCTCACTCCCCGCCTTTGGAGTTTAGCTATCAATAAAGACAAATTGATTTCCTAAATGTCACAGGGCTTTCAAAGTGAACTAGGGATGTCCTGAGATCGGAATGTTCACAGGGCCTTGAGTTTTCACTTCTGCTTGGCTAGATGGTTTACAACTTTGGGCTTCAAACACCTCCAAGATCCTTATCTATCCTTCTTCTGGCTAATTTCAACAGATATTGACACTTGCATAGGTTTCAGACTCATGTCATTTAGCAAAGCACACGCTGAGATTACATTAAAAGATTTCATACAATATACATTGTCATACATGAAATCAACAGAAAATAACAATCAGTCATTCGATATACTACATAATCATCGCAGTGTTGCTGAAGATTTTTGGTTTCCAGTGCATCAGCAGTAACAGCTGCACTATAGTTTTACTGCACATTACAAATCCAGACAAGAGAGTTTTCATTACAGTTTAGATTACTTTTCTGACAATTAATATTATTAAAGGACATCTGGATAATGACAGCTCATATGATCCTTTACTGTATACATAGGTTATGTTTCATGAATGTATAATATAGCTTCAGTGTTATATTGTCATATTTTAAAGCAAATAGGAGCTCTTTTCATTTATTTGTAAGTTTCTGCTGCCATCCATTGTGTTCACCAGCCATTAATTTCCATTTACAGTCTGTCACTGAATCTTTAGGCCAATGTTTCGATTGTAAAGTGCACAGTGCACCTTCAGCTATTCATAGCATTTAGCTCTTTACTAGAGATTTGTGAAGATGAATGGTACTTATTTGTGCAGAGATTCCAATGCACCCAAATGTGCTGTGGGATGCAGACTTGCAATCAGGAAGCAAATACGGGCAGCTTTCTAGGCACGGATTTGAGAGGCAACAACATGTAGGGAATATAAAATTTATTTTTAAATTAAATTATAATGAATTTTTCAACTTAGTTTGCTATGTATTTCAGCCATGGGGTTTTTTTTGCACCTTGTTGGTAGATATTTTAAAGATTAAAGTGAGATGTATTCATTAGCCATCACCATTTTACTTGATACTATATCAATATAATATAAAGTACAATGTTGTTGGCATATGGATACACCTCTTTCCCTTTTCACATTGAAAGACGTGTTAGACTGGTCCAGGGCCACCTTAACAACTTTATGAGCCCCCGGGCAATGCAGTGTACCGGGCCCCTAAAAAAAATATATATATATATATATATATATATATATATATATAGTGTGTGTGTGTGTGTGTGTGTAAAAAAAATATATATGTATGTAAAAAAAAACGTGATTATATATATAATCACTTTTTTTTTACATATATATATATATATATATATATAGGGGCCCCCTTAACTTATCTTAAGTCCGATCCTCTTCTTTTTTCCACGCCGCTGAGTCTCTTCTGCCCTCTTCCGTGCTGTGGTTGCAGTGAATGCTGGGGGTGACATCACGCCCAGCATTCACTGCGAGCACAGCATGGAAGAGGGGACCAGGGAGGGAGCCGGATCACCGCTGATGTGACCGCAAGGTAAGTATTTAAAAAAAAAAAAAAAAATTTTTTTCTTTTTTTTTAGGATTCGGATGGGCCCCCCTTGCCTGCAGGGCCCCCGGCACCTGCCCATCGTGCCCAATGGAAGAGACGGCCCTGGTTTGGTCTGCCCCTTGTCTCCATTCAACATAAGGTTAGACCCTTTACTAAGGCACAATCTCAGCTCTCTACTAATTAACTGTACAAGGACTGGTAGTAGTGAATGGGGAGTAAGGCTGGGTACACACCACAGAAATTTCCGACCGATGTGTTAGCAACAATGACTTTACTTACGACTTAAGTTTCGATTGGTAGGTTGAATTTTGCGTGCATACTATAGACGTTTTAAATGATTTTGGCAGGAGCGAAGCAATTTTGGTGAGATATAATGGCGACTCAAAAGGTTGTGATACCGTACACACTGAAACGATATATGGGCTCCCTGCGGCAATATGCTGTAGAAATTTAAATAGAGGGCTGAACATCACCGGCAAAAAACTCTCACAAAGTCAGATTCAGGAAAATAGATGATCGCCATTCATTCTATAACACATTTTTGTGTATAGTGTATATTCATTTTGAACTGCTTTCATTTTAATAAAATGGATACTTTTCAGTGGATATTGTGAAAAAATAAATGCGATTTATCACAACTGTTTGGTTCAGTTGGTACACTTACAAGAAAAATATACTACAAATACAGGCAAAAACAATTAACATGTTCAATACACATCTATGATCTTTGGGATACAAACATGGTGGATGCAGGTGAGAAATTATGCAAGGAGACATATGTCATACACATCTATACAATACACACCTCTGTGCTTGTGTTCTACACAGGATAGACACAAGTGTATCATTGTGCAAGGAGACATATGTCATACACGTCTATACAATACACAGCTCTGTGCTTGTATTCTACACAGGATAGACACATGTGTATCATTGTGCAAGGAGACATATGTCATACACGTCTATACAATACACAGCTCTGTGCTTTTGTTCTACACAGGATGGACACAGGTGTATAATTATGCAAGGAGACATATACAATACACATCTATACAATACACAGATCTGTGCTTGTGTTCTACACAGGATAGACACAGGTGTATAATTATGCAAGGAGACATACGCAATACACATCTATATAAATTGCTTCCTACACAGCCATAAATTGAACACAGTTCCATACACATCCAGGTTTTACTGTCTATAATATGTAAAATAAATACACACATATGTATAAGGATATGATGTAATTTTATTATAATAGTAATTACATATAATAATTACAAATAAAATATAAGGTTACATGATACTTCTGGAAATACATGCAACTGTATTGAGAATATGTATTTTCATATGCGGTAAGAATACATGTTGTATACACTTGCACACAGGAACACAATCATGTCATATGGAATGTTCTAATCAGGTTTACTATTGCTTCTCCATTAAAAGGACTTTATTCCCATTTGACTTACGTTCCGAGACCGCACCATGTGGGAGAGGTATGATGGTTAGCACTTCTGCCTCACATTACAGTTCAATTCCAGACCATGGCCTTATCTGTGTGGAGTTTGTATGTTCTCCCCGTGTTTGCGTGGGTTTCCTCCGGGTGCTCCGGTTTCCTCCCACACGCCAAAAACATACTAGTAGGTTAATTGGCTGCTAACAAAATTGACCCTAGTCTCTCTCTGTGTGTGTGTGTGTATGTTAGGGAATTTAGACCATAAGCTCCAATGGGGCAAGGACTGATGTGAGTTCTCTGTACAGTGCTGCGGAATCAGTGGCGCTATGTTATGCACGTTTTGTCGCTATCCAATAACGATTGTCAAATCTCGATTTGTGTTTCCAACGCACAAATATTTATTCTCAAAAAGTAGCAGAATAATTCAAGCGAAATAATAGTAAGTACAGCCGTTACTTATCGCAGGCGCTCTGGATCCAGTGAACAGTCATTCAGGTCTGAAGTCTGTGGTCAATGTGACTGAACACTAGATGAGAGCTACTGCTTATATGCAAACAGAAATACAGTGAAACAATGGAGATGGTATAGCTTGCTCCTATTGGTCCAGGTTTCAGGAAGGTCCAGGGGGTTGCAGATCATAGGCTGGTTCAATCTAAGGAATCCAAAGGTGGGGGTCATCTCTCCAGGAGATGAGCTCTGTTCTTCCCGCCAAAACTCCAATTACAACCAGTCCATTAGCATTTTACAGTTAGTATCATATTAAAGGTTTATTCCCTAACATTAATAACTAGAGCATGCAATGTGCGATCTCTTCGCCGAATGCACCGGACCACTGCTGATGTAAAGGGGATTAATATGATATCAGACATGACACCTTTCCTTTAGCCTGAACCATATGTATCACTAATATGCATATAACTTATAATTTTACACATAAATATTACTATATTTCGACATAAATAACTATGTGTTGCAACTACGATTAATGTGTACTATTTACAAATGTGTGTGTTGGAGCGAATGTATACAAAAGTGTAAAAACTGTTATTGCCACGTGTTGCGGCTGGATACGCCCTTCCACGCCGTAGCGTGCTCTACGCATAATTTTAGACAAAGACAACCAAGTTTGCTCGATATTAATTGAAATGACTCTATCCAATTTGCTGACTTCGACAGCTCCACTCTTTGATAGTGTTATAAACTATCACCTAATCACCGTCTCAAGTTCAGGATTATACAACACTTCTTCACAGACCATGATCTCGGTATCTCTCACCACCCTTTCAGTTTCGTTCTCAGTGATTCTCTCAGAAGACTGTTTTCCACACTTCAACACAGTAGGAACACATTTGACACCTAAACCAATTGCTAGGATGACACCCAGTATAAGGAGAAGGAGCTTACCTACACTAGCAACCATTTCCTGTAACCACTCTCCCAGACCTGAGAACCATTTCACAGGGTTCAACCATGAGAATCAACCCGCCACCTTTTTCCCGACCTCATATAACGAAGAATTATGGTTCCTTCGAAATTCCCATTTCAGTTGCAGAATTCATCCATCTTCCGGTCTATAACCTCTTTGGGATCGTCTGTATTATTGGTGATGTACGTGCAACACTTGACACCAAACTGGGTGGCCAAAGTCACACAATATCCACCAGTAATAAAGGTAATTCAGTACCAACCTATGTTGCACCAACTCCTTCTTGTACGCTTGTAGCTCCCTTCCAGTATACCTGAAAGTGTCATCATACATCTCGGTGATATTGTCTGTTAATTTAGCTAGGTCTTGAATATATTTAAAATTTAACGTTCCCTGAGCGGTCCTAGTGAGGTCTAGAGCACCATAACTTGAAAACCAGCAGTTTCACTAATCAATTTTGTAGCTATGGGCTCCTCACCAGGAATCATATTTCTCTTGCCACGGTGTTCATACTGTGTGTGTATGTATGGTGGTGATGTAGTCTTGTGAATACCAACCATTTCTTCATGAGTAATAGTCATGATTTCAGGAACCAGTTTAGCTAAGAAATACAAACTCTTGGAACTCGGAGTCACCCAGGAATAAGCTTTTCTCCCACAAACAAAGTACACATCATCAGGGAGAACATAAGGAACAGTATCCCCATTAATTATATCACATAAGGTTTTGACAAAACTACCCATGCCTAGTGCCTCCATTTGTTCGAGGTACGTGTCAGCATGGATGACATTCTTACAATTACTTATAGAGACCTTTCCAATGGATACTTTCTTATGTTTAGTTACACGCCCCAATTTGTGGTGTCCATCAACAGTCCTGCCTATTGCTGACCTTATAAGTCTCCCTCCAAAATGAGTGTGGCGAGCCATTGTCTGATCTGATAGGTCAGCATCCCAAATCTCCAGACGCTTTGCATGAGAGATGTTTAGGCACAGTAAGGATCTGTCTTAAGAGTATTGTCGAAGCTTCAGACTAGGGGACCTAGTGTTATTGTACCTCCCTTCTATGGGCCTCCCTCCCTTCATTTCTAGTACCTCAGAAATGTTTAGTGGGAATGGTACTAGTCCTATGTTATGCTGTCCCTGAGGCACATGTGAGCACACCCAGCACTCAGTTTGATTTAGAACCTTACCCACTATGGAGTGATAAACCTCCAGAGGATGCCCGCCCATGTCCAGGGTACTGGTGGACTGGCATCGCTGGATGCACTTTTCTTCAACTAGGGAGTCACAGAACTTACAGATACAATACTCATCAGACAATAGCCCCTCACACTGTCTCCGAGTTCCCGAGCTAGCAGACCTTTTCATAACCCCTGGACCAAACTTGATAATGGGCTGCTCTGGGTATTCTAATAACTCCATCTCATCTGTATCACTACCAGAACCTGCCTCTGTCCTCCATCCTCCTTCACAAAAATCGAGTGTCCTAGAAAAAGTAAAAACAAGGAAAATCCTGGAACAAAAGAAAAACAAAAACCGCCACTCCATAGCTGGAAAGATAGTTCTGAGGCAACGTCTCTGGTTCAGGTGTCTTGACAGCAGGCTTTAGGTCTCCCGGAACAGGTTTACGAGTGACAGATCAGTGTCGTCGGTCTCAGCTTTATCTCGCACTTTCTCCGGGTTACTGACTCTCCTGCAGTGGGTGGAATCGACCCAAGTCTCTCTCTCTCTGCAACCTTCAGCGATGTGGTACTGGTCAGCAGCACTTGATACGGGCCTTCCCAACACTCTGTTAAACAACCTGAACGTAAGAAATTGCGGATCATAACATAGTCCCCAGGTTCAATATCATGACAGTTCGTTTCTGGCATACCAGGTGACAGCATTTTGAGTTTTTGTTGTTGTTGTTTTAGCTGTCTGCTCATTTTTATAAGATATTGCACAGTCACTTCATTATTACACTTTAAGTTGTCTTGCGGACTCACGATCAAATGATTCTAGGGATACCGAACCTACACACAAAATCTTGTACAATTTTCTTTGCAGTGAACACAGCAGTATTAGTGGCTGCAGGATATGCTTCTACTTAACTGGAAAACATCAATATATACTAACACATACTTTAGATTTCTGCAAGGTGGTAATTGGATATAGTCAATTTGTATTACCTAAAAAGGTCCGTCTGTAGGAGGGATGTGGGATGGCTCAGTTGGAATAGTTTTCCCGACATTTTTCCTCAAACAAGTAAGACATGACATTGCTTTCTTACCAGCCTGAGAGGAAAATCCAGGAACACACCAGTATGCTCTCACCAGTTTGCACATACCTTCTTTACCCAGGTGAGTCAGACCATGTGCTGCTTCAGCCAGGCTTGGATAGTATGTTTGGGGAGCTACAGGCTTACCTTGTCCATCCCTCCAGAGTCCTGAGGACTCTTGACCACATCCCTTCGCCTTCCAGACCGCCTTTTCCTGCAGGGAACACAAATCTTGCATTTCAATTAATTTCTGCATGTCTGATGTCTGAAAAAAAATCATAGTCTCGGTCGATACAGTCATAGGTTGCCCTGCTGCCCATTTAGCAGCTTCGTCCGCCCTGTTATTGCCCAATGACACCGGGTCTTCTTCAGAGGTATGGGCTTTACACTTTATGACGGCTACCGTCCTGGGTAACTGTATCACTGTCAGCAGTCCTTTTATGTGTTGTGAGTGTGCCACTGGCGTGCCTGCTGCTGTCGTAAAGTTTCTAAGACGCCAAAGGGCCCCAAAATCGTGCACTACCCCGAAGGCGTACCTAGAGTCAGTATATATATATGCTGATTTACCTTTTGCCAACTCACAAGCTCTCCTTAATGCTACTAGTTCCGCCACCTGGGCTGAGTGAGGTGGGCCAAGGGGTTCAGCTTCTACAACAACCTGATCATCTACAACAGCGTAACCAGTACATAGTTCTCCTGTCTCTGTCTGTCTATGACAACTCCCGTCTGTATAAAACGTAAAATCTACATTTTCTAAGGGGGTGTCACGTATGTCGGGCCTTGCAGTAAAGGTCTGGTTCAGGTATTCCATACAGTCATGCATATTAGTACTCTTGCCAAACTCATCATTACCCATTATCTCCTTACCTCCCACCCTTTGTGTCTCTAGAGACACATATGGAAGGTATGTAGCTGGATTTAAGGTGCTATATCGTTTGATGGTGATGTTTGAGGGTGCCATCAGAGCTAGTTCCCATTTTGTGAATCTAGCTGAGGAAACAGGTCTGGTTTGAGCTGAATTTAACAGAGCTGATACAGCATGGGGTGTATAGACAGTTGAATTATGTCCTAATACTACGTCCTCGCTCTTACTTACCAGAAGATCAGTTGCTGCTACACTTCTGAGACATGTTGGGAGTGATCTTGCCACATTGTCTAATTGTGCACTGTAGTATGCTACTGGTCTGCTAGCGTCACCATGTTTCTGTTTGAGGACACCTGCTGCACAACCATCAGCTTCCGTACAGTATAGCTCAAAAGGCTTTTCATAATCAGGAATTCCCAATGCAGGTGCTCTAGTCAGACTATCTTTAAGATTAAAGAACGCTTGCTCTGACTCTTCTGTGTATACGACACGTTCTGGATTTGAGGAAGAGACTAGCTCCTGCAATGGTAATGCCAGAATGGAAAAACCTGGGATCCAGGATCTACAGTATCCACACATCCCCAAGAAGGTACGAATTTGCTTCTGGCTCTGCGGCAGAGTTATGTGTTGTATGGCCTTAATTCTGTCGGTCGTCAAGTGTCTTAGCCCCTGGGTGAGACAATGTCCTAAGTATTTGACCTTAGTCTGACATGGCTGTAACTTGTCCTTTGCCACTTTGTGCCCTGTTTGCGGGAGATGGAGCAACAACAATTTAGTATCATGTAAACTTGATATAAAAGAATCAGAGCACAGCAACAAATCGTCCACATATTGAATTAGAACAGACCCGTTGCAGGGTTGAAAGTATTGCAAACAGTCATGTAAGGCTTGAGAGAAAATACTGGGGCTGTCAATGAACCCCTGGGGAAGTCTGGTCCATGTATATTGCACCCCCCGGTAGGAGAATGCAAAAATGTAATGGCAGTCAGTGTAAAGAGGGACTGAGAAGAAAGCAGAACATAAATCAATGACAGTGAAATGACTGGCAGACGTTGGAATCTGCATGAGCCTGACAGCTGGATTGGGCACTATGGGGAATTGGCTCTCAACAACTTTATTAATTCCCCTTAAGTCCTGGACTAATATATTGCCCCTCCCCCCACTCTTCTTCACAGGGAAAATGGGACTATTTGCTATGCTGGATGTACGAATTAAAATCCCTTGTTGCAACAGCCTCTCAATAACATGATATACCCCTAGTTCCACCTCTGGTTTTAATGGATACTGTGGGATTTTTGGGGCTATCCTACCACTTTTTAGATTTACCATCATAGGAGCTACGTTTGCCATCAATCCAGTGTCCTGTCCATCTCTGGTCCATAGTGAACCCGGTATTTCCAGAAACATCCCCTTTACTTGAGATGGACTTTGTTCTATAACGGTAGAGTGCAACATTAACCTTTGAGGGGTGTCTAATATATCCTGTACCTCATGCACGACCTTCTCTGGTATATCTATGAATACACCATCTGGGGTACAGTATATGACACATCCCATTTTACATAACAAGTCTCTTCCCAGCAAGTTAGTAGGAGCCGCTGCAGCCAAGAGAAACTAATGTTTGGTATGCAGGGGCCCGATAGTAACCTCAGTGGGTTTAGTTAAAGGGTAATGTAACACTCCTCCCGTTCCCCCCATAGCTGGAATAGTTTCATTGGTCACCTGTAGATTGAAAAGAGAGGTTATAACAGATCTGGCTGCCCCTGTATCTACTAGAAAAGTTTGTTTCCTACCAGCTATGTCAACTATCATTGTTGGTTCTTCTCTCAGACTCTCAGTTAACTTCACTGGCTGTAGACTACAGGTATGACCTGACCCCTAGCGCTGGCTATCATTTTCCCGAGCAATATTCGTTGCTATAACATGTGCTGGTAGCTGTGTGTTCTCTTGCCTATGTGTGTTAATCCTTAGTTGGTATCTATGTGATCCCCCCCTTGGTGTTTCTTTTCTTGCTTCTGGACAGAATCTCCTTATGTGTCCCTCTTTATGACAGCGAAAACATACCACTACCTTATTACTTGGGTTGTATGTATGGTATGTTTTTGGTTGTGTGCGCATTCCCTCTAAAGCCTGAATACTTACCGTCATTAACCTATTGCTTTTCTCTTACTTTTTTCTAAAGATATTTTTGTCATGCTCCACAGCAGACTCCCTAAAATAATCTACTGTGATGCCTCTCCAGTTAGGTAATGAGGGTTGTACCCTCGTCTTTAGATTTTCCTTTAAACCATCCATCAATACCATTACAGCTACTTCCCTATGATGTGGATTCTCCCTTATATCTGATATCCCAGTAAACTGAGCCATTGAGGCAAGAGCTCTAGCGAAATAGTCCGCTGCTGTTTCACTATCTTTCTGCTTAATGGTGAAGATTTTACTCCAATTTACTACAACAGGGAAATAGATGGCTAAATGTTTGACAATTTGTTCTATATTCTCTTGATTAATCTCATCTGTCAAGGTGTCGTCTTCCTCCAACAAATAATCTTTAATAAATTTTTGTATGTTAGTATTGGGAAGAAGACACGCCCTCAACACTACACGCCAATCCCTATTGGTTGGTTTGTGTGCATTTCCTAAGTCTTTAACAAATTTCTGACACTTAGCCAACTCTTTTCTAGGAACTGGGAATTCAGTCATAATGGAACGTAATTCAGATCTAGTCCAAGGACAATGCATTGTAACATTTCTTAAAGGAACTACACCATCCTTGTCCGCCTTCCCATTAGGAACTGATATTGTGCGGACTGGATACGTACCCACTGATTCACTATCTTCAGGATTAACTACTTCAGTACTTTGGACGTTATCCCTCCTAGTGGTCATACTACTCTCACCTATCTCAGCCATTGCCCCCTTTCCATACGTACGCTGAACCTCTAGCATATTAACAGCATGGGCAATGGCTGAAATTACAATGGGTTCACCTTCTTCTTCAGAATCATTTGCTTTAAACTGACTTAAAACAGGATATAACTTAGCAATTTCCTTTTTTAAAATTTTAATAACGGCTGTACTTACTCCACCCGCCACATAGGGTGGCAGGGGCGCGCTTGCGCTGAGTTCTCCATGCTTCTCAACGGCCACTTCCGCTGTGCGCGCGCTTTTCGCCACGCCTACTTCCGCTGTGCACTCGCTGCTCTGCCACGTGTTGCCTTCCATTTGCCACAATTTTAAACAATCATTATGTTTATTTCTCACTTTTGTTGACTTAATCAACCACACTTTATCTTTTACATTATTCAGCACCTCAGAATTTAAACTTCCTATTGTTGGGAAAGGCCTAACACAATCTTTGGTCATCTTGACCCACGTGTCGCAATACGCAGTTGCGTATGCACCATACTTCTTACACATGAGAAACCTCGCTGAACCCAGCGGACCTTCCTTAGGCAGCACAACATCAACCATCTCTAGCGTTTGCTTCGCACCCATTATGAAAACAACCTATTTCTCAATGCTACACAAACAGGGCCTTTTTACCTGTTCTCCTTTCAAACAGAACCAATTTTTTTTTTTATTTGTGGACGGTTTCACAGGCTACGCCCCCACACACCTCCTATCCCAGAAATATCACTGTGGGCCACAGGGCTATCAGCTCCTCGATACCCTGGCTCCACCACAAAATCTGTTGAGTATATTACTGAACTGGTAGAATCGGAGTTTACCCGCCTTACCAGTGTAATTCCTCCAGCCGTTCAACCCAAATCACAAGCACGGTAGCACAATAAACCATGCGGTCTGATCGCACCGCTTAGCGATACTAATTAGCGCTAAGCTTTGCAATTATTATTGGGAAGAAAGTTTCAAAAGCCTCTTTTAACAGAGCTTTTGCTGCCAGTATACCTGCTGTGTATACTTAACCTCGGTTGTCCAGGCCGCCTCCTCAGACGGCAACCGATATCCCTGTCTTTTCAACAGTAAAACAACTTTCACTTCAAAATCAACATACACCCAAGTTTTCTGCGCAGAAAATAACTTTCCCAATCAACAGTAATATGTTTTCAGAGGTTTTACCAAGTAATTATACTTTGTAATTATAACAAACTATCAAACTGATTGTTTAACCACGTGGAAAATCTACCGGAAGTTCACATACGCAAAGCAGGAAGTACACATACGCTAAGCAATACAATATATAAACGCAATATGACAATAAAAGAAACAGTTTTCTCTTTTGTCCCTAGATTCTAGTTAGCGCACCTTCAGATTATGCAAAACGGACATTCGGTTTCACAACACAGAGTAAAAATCAGGTTTTGAACACATTGCGTTCTTACCCGTATATGACGCGTCTCCACCCTTTGTTGCGGAACCGAAATCCGTTGGTCTTGCGTATCTTCCAGCATCGAAACCTCCGCCGCAAGCCCCCAAATTGTTATGCACGTTTTGTCGCTATCCAATAACGATTGTCAAATCTCGATTTGTGTTTCCAACGCACAAATGTTTATTCTCAAAAAGTAGCAGAATAATTCAAGCGAAATAATAGTAAGTACAGCTGTTACTTATCGCAGGCGCTCTGGATCCAGTGAACAGTCATTCAGGTCTGAAGTCTGTGGTCAATGTGACTGAACACTAGATGAGAGCTACTGCTTATATGCAAACAGAAATACAGTGAAACAATGGAGATGGTACGGCTTGCTTCTATTGGTCCAGGCTTCAGGAAGGTCCAGGGGGTTGCAGATCATAGGCTGGTTTAATCTAAGGAATCCAAAGGTGGGGGTCATCTCTCCAGGGGATGAGCTCTGTTCTTCCCGCCAAAACTCCAATTACAACCAGTCCATTAGCATTTTACAGTCAGTATCGTATTAAAGGTTTATTCCCTAACATCAATAACTAGAGCATGCAATGTGCGATCTCTTCGCCAAATCCACCGGACAGCTGCTGATGTAAAGGGGATTAATATGATATCAGACATGACACCTTTCCTTTAACCTGAACCATATGTATCACTAATAAGCATATAACTTATAATTTTACACATAAACATTACTATATCTCGACAAAAATAACTATGTGTTGCAACTACGATTAATGTGTACTATTTACAAATGTGTGTGTTGGTGCGAATGTATACAAAAGTGTAAAAACTGTTATTGCCACGTGTTGCGGCTGGATACGCCCTTCCACGCCATAGCATGCTCTACGCATAATTTTAGACAAAGACAACCAAGTTTGCTCGATATTAATTGAAATGACTATATCCAATTTGCTGACTTCGACAGCTATATAAATAGCTGCTGCTGATGATGATGAAGTTTCTGTTTGAGAAACTATCGGCACTTGGTTGAAGAATCGGTCATGTTTTCATACACACTGCAGGATCGGAAGATGGTTGGAACAAGATTATTAGATGTACTGACCAACTAAATGAACCGACAATCAGTGCTTCAGTCATTGTGTATGTGTACAACACTAATGCGATATTAGGTCGACCGGTCGGTTTTCGGGTGTTTGAGTTCATAACTGGCTGAAAACACTGTAGTGTGTACCTGTAACGCTCTAGGGTCTGGAAGAACCCGTATGGTCTGCTTGAGTTGATACTGCCCTCCAAGATGCGCAGAGTCTAATGGAGAAGGAGGTATTCCCACAAGGGAGTTTGGACTTTGCGGCTCCCTAACTGCAGGTTGTGGTTCTCAAGGAGGGTCACAAGCGACACCAAGAGGAGAACCAAGTCACAGGAGTAAGATGGTTGCTGATAGGAATAATAAGGAGGAATATATTCTGCAGGTAGATGAGGCACCGAGGTCCTGTGGAGCTAGGAGGCCCCTAGGGTCAGGATCATGAGGAAGTGGGATAGTCTGCAGGTAGATAGCGAGCAGAAGCACCGATGTGCAGGAGATGTAGACTGGTAGAAACACCTTCTAGCAGGATGATGTTGTAACACCCAAGAGCTGAGAACAGGTATTGATGGTAATGCTCTGCAGCCGGATGACGCTGTAACATTGGAGAGCTATAAGCAGGTAAAGGTGGCAATACTCTGCAGCAGTATAGTGCTGACACACCGTAGAGCTGGAGGCAGGTGTAGGTGGTAACACTCAGCAGCCGGATGATGCTGTCGGGACGTCATTTCCTTTTCCGTCTCAATTGTTGCCAGGACAACGGTCGGGATGCTGTCTGCAGTAGCGCTGCGTCCCGGCGTGATCTAGCAGACGGGCATATGCGCAGGTAGAATTTATTATTATAAGTTGGGGTGCAGTTAAACAGCAAGCAGGGACATTTATATTAAAGCTGGAGACTTTTTCATTTAGTAGTTTGACTATACATTTTCCAGGGTTATCTGTGACTAATTCCAGCCCTGGACAAGTAATTAATCAGCAGCCTCCTGAGCCCTGTTCCTCCTCTGTCCTAAATGGACCGTCAAAGTATTTAAGGCAGGGAGAGCTTAGTATCCCTGCCAGTTATAGCATTAGTGTGCTGCACAGATTGCTGACCTGCTGTTGGATACTTTCTCTGTCCTTAGACAGTTAACCTGTTGTGTCCCTTGACTTGTTTACTGGACTCCGCTACTACGCTTGTGCCCCTTTGACCTTTGCCTGTTTCCTGGATTCTTCTGTTTTCTGCCTATACCAGCCGCTGGCCTGTTTCACGACCGTCCTTGTTTGCTTCTTACCCATGACCCTGGCCTGTACTATATACCAGCCTCCAGTATTCTGATTACCTCCATCCCGTGGCCTGCCGATCAAGCCACGGGAACCTGTTGAGAGACGAGAGTGGTGGTCAGAGGTAGGTGGCAGCGCCGAAGCCCAACCAGGTGGTCAGCGGGTCCTGTGCCTGACAATACCCAACCTAAAATCCTTTGCTGATGACATCCTACTTTTTGTGCCTAACCCAAGGAGTACATCATTGGAGTTTTTCAAAACATTATTGGATATAATTGGTGTAATTTCTGTGTTTCAGGTCAAGTTCGCTAAATCTAAGGCCTTAATATAGAGATATTCAAGGAAGTATAGTAGAAGTCAATATAATACCTCTCAGTACTAAAGCATATTATTATTATTCCAAAGCACTGACCACTGATTCTTTTGACTGCTCAGCAGAACTATAAATCTCGTTCAGCTATGGAACGACTTCCTTCCAATACGACAGTGTGTATGCACTCACCATCATTCAGTTTACAGAGTCCTGATCTTTTCAGCCAATGGCTATGACAGATGAAGAGCACAGATCTGAAGGTAAATATTTTAAAACATGTATAGGGTGTCGCATGAATTGGCATGCTGATTGTGAGGTTTTTTTTTTAGTTGTTGGTACAATCGTTGTAACACATTGGCTCGAAAATTCTGTAGTGTGTACCCAGCCTAAGTTTGAGACAGTTATATACAATTTTGATTGATGACAGTACAGGTCACAATGTATCCATGCTAGAAAGCCAGCACTTCTGGATATATGGCTGGTCCAGGGGGGCAAGCAAGGAACAATTTGCATTTCTCTATCCTATGGAAGGCTTAGTCTGTGGAATAGCAGTGATGGCTAAAATCTCACTATGAGTCTATAAATACCTAGTTTTCGTAGAAGATTCTTACAGTTTCTCTAAATGTATTATAATAGTAATGTTGCATGTTTAAATATTAAAAACATGTTAAATATTGTCATGAAACCAGGACACCCACAGACTATTTAATGTCACTTACTTCTAGTATTGTGGACAATGGAACACACTTTAACCTAGGGAAATATCCAGGTAAATATACTAAAGTTTATCAATATGAAAACACCAATAGCAAAATAACACTTTTAAGCATGGGTTAATGTAATCATACTACAGTGGTTGCAACAATAACCAGGGGCAGGTTGGGCTGGGGGGCAGGGGGGCATTAGCCCCCCCAGGTCGGTCCAATAGAGGGCTACCTTGAGCTAGGTCACTAGGCCACCTGCTTTTATTTCCCTTTTAAATGTTCCTAATAGGCTGCTATAGTCGAGTCTACCCCCCCCGGGCTGAAATTTGCCAGCCCTCCCCTGACAATAACACATAAGGCAGACATGCACGGTACTATACCAAAGTTCTAGTAACCAATCCAGGCATGATCCTGTTACTGTTTCACTGTAGGCTCCGATACTTCAGCCAATCCAGGAGAAGCCATAACCCCTCACCAGTCCTCACATTCCGATCCCACTGTGGTCTCCAAACACAACCTTTTATCCAGTCTAAGGGGTATATTTATGAAGCAGCGGTTATGAAAATCCCAGCGGTTTGCAGCCATTTTTTTAAAACGGTAGTTTTATTACAGGCAAAGCCCATTGGTTTTTCTTAACTGCCGCTTGATAAATATACCCCTAAGTCTTCATCCTATTTATCTCCTGAGGCTGGATCTCAACAAAGGAGCCTTATGACTATAGATGTAATTAGCAAGGGCATAGTTCCTGTATCTCAAACAAAGGAGCCCAAACACTGGTGATCTAATTAGTAAGGGCGTTGTTTCCAGGTCACAGGGGAACCTAATAACATTGTTGTAGAGTTAACCATTTTGTTGCTGGTCTGCATATTATCACTCTCGCCAGGTTTGTTGTGGCACTTTTTCAGACCTAGTAACTGTATAACCATGAAATACATTTAAACTGAACTATAAATATACTTAACTGTACAGGACAACCTACAGGAAGTAATCAGAAGAAAGAAGGTCTGGGTGGGCTATATTTGAACATGGTGGTGTAAGTTAACTCCTCGTTTCGTCACTGTGACAAAACTATAAGTTGATTTCCCCTAACCAGCCTGTTTCTCACAAAATTTGGAATATCAAAACATGCAGTTTTGAAACCCTTTAGTGCTCACCAGATCCCCAGATTGCAAGTGCGGTGTCCCATTACTTGGGGGTATCTTTACGCAGTATTTCTAATGCGTTTCTATACAACTATGATGTGCTCTGTAATTATGTATGGTAATGCCATAGCATTGTTACAATGTTTATATATATATTTTCATAAAAGTGGGTTGTGGGAAAGGATCAGGAGGGGTCCAGTTCAAAGACTGAGGTGAGAGGGCTGTAACTGCATTCCTTTCCCCCACCTTTCTCTACATGAAGCCCTGATCAGCTGGAAGCAAGTTCTGGCTGAAAAAGCTTGTAAGGGGTTAATACTGGGTGTGTCACTTCATCATCATGGCCTTGTCCCTTAACCTCAGTAAGTCCCCATTGCCTCAGGTTGTGGCCAGCCAGACACCTTGGAGTCAAACCAACAGGGGATCAGGGGTGTCTTACTATGAGAAGGTACAGCCCTGTAATAGCCCCTTACAACAGATATACGACTAAATCCACCCATGGGCTAGCCCCGGGAGCATGGGGAATCTAACTGTGGTTAAAACTAGGGACCAAGCCCAGGGACTTGTGGTTCAGAGTAGAGAGAAAAGAGCAGAGTGCAGATATTGCTGTGTTGGAGGGTCCACATGATGGAGATTATGGCTTCTACTGGACTAGAGCTTGCTCTCACTTCCTCAGAATATCACCCCATGAGTCTGATAGCTTAGTTGGTCTGCTGGAGCAGGAGACTTTGTATCAGATACCTATCATACTGGTAGAGGAGAAGAAAATTAGGCCAAGCAGCCGGGACTCAAGGACCTAGGAGACAATGTGTCTATAGTCCTCTGGGTTAGAGAGGTAAGCGACAGGGTGTGTGTTAAGCCTGCCTAGCATTTGTTTATTATTCTGATATATTGTATAATAATAAAAGTACCATTGCACTTGATAACTGCTTTGCCTGAGAGGTTGGTGAGTCCTTAGAAGATACTGGTTATACCTCACTGGTATAGTAAGGTACCCCTGGTTGGCTCACCAGTGCAAATGGGAATAGTTGGGCCAGATAAACCCAGTATCTTCTCAGTCACAAATGTTATGTCTTTTTATGACCTTTAGTACAGCTTAGGAATGCAATTTGAAGATACTGCAGGGACTGGATTGTTGAACAGTGAAAATGAGGCTCTATAATAAATCACAGTGGCAGAACATTGGTGCGCTCAGTCGATATTTCTGTTTGGAAGCAAAATTACTTCAGAAATTTGATGAAAGTTGAGCATCTCTCTGCAGAGGAAGCTCTTTTTTTTTCTGAATAACTTTTCATGAATTCCATCCGCCTAATAAATTAAAGCACTTGGTGAACAAATCTATTTTCTTTGCATCACAAATATTTTGTGGCAGTCATTCATCATCCCATATCCATAATTATAAAGGAAGAAATCAAAGCAGAAAATGTCTACATATTCTATTCCCATAGTATGGATTTGCATGGTTGATTGTGTGCTTGGTTGGGTTTCTAATAATGCATATGCTATTTTTATGTTGTACAATACAATAAATCAATGTTATATTAATATTACAGCATGTAAAGAGAAGGAAAGTTAATAACTGAATGAAAATATGGCGTGTTAAGTTTAAGGTCAGTGAACATACTATACTGTAATGTTGATATATTCGAAAGTGCATGCAAAAGCTCTAATATATGTTCCATTTATGTATATACATATAATTTAGATTAAACTGTCCATTTAACAATTTTCTACCATAAATCTTTACCAACATTTCCCCATCATTTTCTGCATTTTCATGCTGTGTTGGTTTCTTGTGGAATAACTTTTTACTTTCTTGCTTTATCTAAGCAAATTGTATATATTTTTTTTTAGGATTTCTTTTGATACTAGAGTCAGAGTACATATATTTTTAATTTATGGGCATTATAGATATAAAAAAGAGGAAACATTTTTTAGAAAATTACATTTTTTTAGCTGCCTCCCGGAGCTACTTTTATGAATTTATTTTAGATCAAGAAATAAACCTTTATTTTTATTAGCTTAATTGTTAAGATTTTCTGGGATAAAAATCTGTGTACTTTAGTCCAAATGGAAATGTCACATAAGTGTTGCAAACAGACAGCCATGACATGATTTATTATAGCTGCAATGCTAATACTAAGTACCACAAGCTGGAGGGGTCATTATGTGAGCAGCCAATCAAAAGTGGTTAGATATTCATCATCATCGATATAGATATATATATATATATATATATATATATATATATATATATGGATATATACATATGTGTGTGCATAAATATATATCTAATATATAAATGTCTAGTGGCGTGTGTTAGTCTGTCTGTGTGTGTGTGTGTGTGTGTGTGTGTGGAAAAAATAAAACCAAGCTGCAGCACCACCTGCTGGGCAGAGTTATACACTGACCTACTAAATTCTTAGTGTGTGTGGAAAGAAAAATTCAGAAAGGGCTGAAATTTGGTATACTAAGATGTTTTTAATTTGTTAATTTAATTTGTTAATTGTTAAAAGTGTTTATAAAGATTTAAAAAAAAAATATATATATTTCTTGAAGGAGAAGTGACAGTTGGGAGTGGTTGGTGGTTGCCGGGGGTGACAGTGGGGAGTGGTTGGTGGTTGCCAGGGGTGACAGTGGGGAGTGGTTGGTGGTTGAGGCCTGGGCTATGGCCCAAATGCATGACAAGAACCTTTTTAACACCTTGAGTAGCTTGATTTGACTAGAATGCATGAGTATCATGCACGGGTTAACTTGTGTATATATATATGTATATATATATATATGGATTTATACATATGTGTATGTGTGTGCATATATATATATATATATAATATATATATATGTATATATATATATATATATGTGTGTGTATATATGTATATATATATATATATATATATATATATATATATATATATATATATGCTTCCCTCTATAGCTATCGCTATATCATTTCACTGCCCTGACTACATGCAGCCCTCTCATCACAACTTCCCAGATGATGAGCATACTCATCTCCTGAAATGGACACAGTTGGGAGGTATGCTTATTGGGCCTGTTTTCTGGATAAGTACATTTTCAGACACACTCACCACCTGTATTAATAGTATTGTTAATTTATATACCGCTGATCATATTACGTAGCCCTGTATAGAGGATACGTGGTCCATATTTGTCACAAGCCAATTAACCTACCAGTATGTTGGCAAGAAACCAGAGCACGCAGAGGAAATCCAAGTAAACACAGAGAGAACATACAGATAGGACCCGAGTTGGAATTGAACTCATGCCCCCAGCATTGCAGTACTAACCACTGTGCCATCATGCTGTCCAATAAAACTGTCCCCATGTACAGTGCTTAATTTTTAATTTGAAAAAATAAAAAAATGGGCAGCCCCCCCCAATCCTTTCCGGAAGACTTTCCTACTTTTTCTCCACCCAAAATGTTTAACTCACAATACTTATTGTTATTTTATTTTAAACAAGACAGATTATAATAGGTTTCTATAAAAGTTTTACCCAGTGTTCGAAGTGGAAATTTAGAGGTTGCGGTATGGAAAATGTAATGGGAATGTAAGTAAATGGAATTTGATAGCTTTACAATTAAGGCAGCAAGACAAGTGGTGGTATGGCATACCACCATATACCAGCCCACTTCCACCACTGGTTTTACCTTGTTTTACCCCATTAAAAGAAGTATGGGGTCAACTTTATGGGCTGAGCAAACGTCAGGTGACAAGGGTGCCCTAGTGTTTTTTATAGATATATGACAGATGAAATCAGCATAGATGACAACAGAATGGATGACAAGTGAGATGAGCTCACAATGAGCGCCATCTCAGATAGCTTCACAGTGTATGATATCACTAAAAACAAACTAGGAGCCCACGAGACAAACTTGAAAATGTTTACTGATAGACACTGATGGAGACACTGATGGAGACACTGTTTTGGAAACACTATGGTCTGCTTTATCACAGACCTGAAAAGGAGAACTCAACATCTTCAAAATGTCAATGAGAAAAAGATTGAGTAAAAGGAGGCAGAACGAGTTCAGAGGAGAAAAATAGTCATATTATTATAGAGTATTCAGCATGAGTGCAGTGCACACATGCATACAGGAGGGCCCACACCAGCCCACTGACATATGGACTCTACACCCAATGTTATGCTGACATGGATGAGTGAAAGTCAGTGCAGGGCACAGGACTGATCCACCCCTGGTGATCTGTCTGGCTCCCCTCCTGTTCTTCCCTTCCCCTTCTGATCTGTTCCCTCCTGTCTCACTTTTCTTTCCTCTTCCCCTCTGCTGCTCCCCCTCCCTTCCCTCTTCATGAACCAGTCCCCCCCAACCACTCTTTAGCTCATGTGACTGTGAACAGCAGTCCTCTGCAGATCAGGTAACTTTGATGGATGGTATTAAAGTAATGGGTGTTTGAGTTGGATGATTTTAATGTACTGTGTGTGTGCAGGCATTAATATTGTGTGTGAGCTGGTATTAATGTAATGTGCGTATGTGCTCTTATTAACGTAATGTGTGTGTGGGGGGTATTAATGTAATGTTTGAGTACTATTATTGTAATGTAGTAGGGATTGTTAATATGTTATATAGTCGGGTTATTAAGATTATATAGTGGTGCTATTAATGTAATGTGGAGTTGATGGGGCTATATATGAATTGTAGGGGCAATATAATGCAGTATGGAGTCTTCGTTTTAAATGTGAGAATTAATAATCAATGACCGGCTAGTTGGGGGGAGGAGGCCTATTTATTAAATGGAGTTGCTAATGATTTAATGTTGGGGCTGGTTGAGGATGGGAGGCCTAGATTGTTCAAGGGGGGAAAAGCACTTCTCTTGCACACAGACCCACTAAATTCATAAAATGCCCCTGATATTATACATTATTCAATATACACTTCATATTTTACAGAGTGAATGTTGTATACTCTGTACATTTTGGCTATTTTGAAATAAAACTACTCCTACAATCAAACTTGTTTCTTCATTTGACTAAGTTGGACGGAATATGGGAGGTAGTGAGCTTGTTGGCAGAGGTTACTGCAAAATAATCTGGCACTTGTCTAATGGAGTGGACAGCAGATAGTGAGGAACCAGAATGTATTTGGAAGAGCTCAGAGTCAGACAGGTAGGGATCAAGAGTAGAGAAGACAGCAGAATCATTTAAACAAGCCAGAGCTCAGGGCAGGTAGATGTGAGAGCAAATCAGTTTAACAAAACCAAGAGTCAGGATTGGAGAAGATAGCAGAATCCTAAGAACAATCCAGGTCAATAACAGAAAACAGAACAGGTCAGGATAACAGACACTCTCGGTCATGCAGGAACTCACTAGCATTGGTATGCTGCCAGGAGGAGGTTTTTAAAGGCAGCAGCACCAATTAGAACTGCAGGATAATTAGCTGCATGGATGTGATAAGTAAAAGCACAGCTGCTAGACTGCACGCTGAAGAGAAGCTTGTTGCTATTTTCTTAGCAACTATCTGACCTGCATGATTCATTCTACACATGGTTGCAGCAGTAATGCACAGCGCAGGCAAAAAGGGGAGATCCCACTTCTTAACAGGAAGACCACAAACTGGTTGATATCACAATAGATATTACATCAGATATCATCACCAACATCCTTAAAGACGTCAGAATGGGTGATATCAATAATGACATGCAATGAATGAGTCAGCAAAGCTCATGATATAATAAATGGATAACATCACTGAAGACATTACAGTAGATGATTTCACTGTTAATATCAGAAGAGGTTAGCATCTAAGACTACAAACTGGGACATCATTGAGGACATCATAATGAATAAATATCAATTCACATATTATAATTAACTGTACTATTGTCACAATAAATGATGGTATTAATGACAAAGGATGGGCGAAATCACTTTAAGTATCATTACTTTATATATCTCTGGTGACATTACACGGACTGACATCAACTATGACAGAACTTTGAGTAACATCAATAACTACATTTCAAAGTATAACATCAAAGATCTCATTACAAAGGATGACACAATAATTAATATTACAATGTGTGACATCATAAAGTGTTACTACATTGATGGCATTAAAATGACACCAGAACAGATGTCTTCACACTTACAATAATGAATATATGAAAATGGGTGACTTACTTGAATACATTACTGACTAAATAATGCATGTATTCAATATTGGTGACCTCACAAATTACATCAAGAGAAGTGTGTCCATTAGACTAAACACAGTTAAAATCATGCGGGTGAGTGACTTGCCAAAGAACCTATGATCTGTGGATTCCTGGATTTTCAGCCAATGGGAGCAGGAAGGGGTTGGGACTCATACACAGTTATAAGTCAGTGTTCAGAGGATATAGTTCTTCCTGCTTCCGGATTCCCAGCAAGAGAGTCAGGCTTGTATTGATCTCCCTTGCTTTAACAGTGTTCGGTTGTTTTATATATATTTCTTATTGTTTTTGTGTCTTACGCTTAACTGATTTCTCCCCTTTATAGGTTTCTTTATACAGCTTTCCTTTTCTCTTTCCTATCCCTTTCCCTCTGCATTCTTATCCCCCTTCTCTCTCCTTCATCTCTTCATCTCCCCCCCCCCCCAACTCCCTCCGGCATCTCCCTCTGTTCTTTCTGGGTGTTTTTTATTTTGCTTCCTTTTTCCTTCTCCCTCTTGTTCTGCTCCGTTTTCCACTCAGTCTCCCAGAAGGTACCCCGTAGCTTGGCCAGGCCCAGCAAAGTCCGCAGCGCCCCAGCCCGTTATGCAGAGTCCTTACCTGCATCTCGGGCACTTCCTCGTTCCCCGAGGTCCAGCGTCCCCTCCGGATCACGTCCTGGTCCTAGCGGTGTGACCGCTAGGTCTTCCCGTAGTGCTTCCCCCGTCGTTAGATCCATCAGGGGTAGGGTAGTTTCACGTGTCCGGCAGGCACATAGCGTGGGAGGGCGGCAGGTAGCGGGCCCTCTAGCGGCAGCCTCCAGTATGGCAGGCTTAGGACTTGTAGGTCAGGCAAGTTTCCAGCAGTCAGGGAGCCCTCTGGTGGTGGCCTCCAGTACTGCAGGCTTAGGAACAGCAGGACAGGCAGTTTTTCATCAGGCAGTGAGCCCTCTAGTTGTTCCCTTCAGTAATGCAGGATCCAGTGCAGCAGATCAGACAGCACAGCAAGAAGGGTCCACGGTGAGTTTTTCAGTCCCATATCAGGCAGGGATAGCTGGTTAGTAGCGGGGCCTTTTATCAGAAGTTGGGAGGGCGGATCTTCAGAAGTCGCGCGGGTCTCCTCCATTTCTGTAGTTAATGAAATCCGGAGTTCCCCTTATAGGGGCCTGGGACCTATAATATGGGATCCGCCAGCTTCAAACGTATATCAGGCACTCTCGCCACAGAAGGGCGCTGGTTATGAAGGAGATAGGGGTCTGCCAGGGGATCATGTTAACCCCTCTCCCTTTTTTATGGCCAACAGCTTAATCCCCCCCCCCGTTACACTCAGGGACAGGAACGTCTTGAGGCAGTCAGATGGGGTGGGTTTAGCCGGGTCTAGGGGGGCTCAGAAACTTTACCAGGATATATATCTCCATTATTATTTTCACAAGACCTAAGCAATAATACATTCCGTCCAGCTCAGAGACGAGAAGCTCTCCCGCAGCGCCTGCAGGGCGCACCGAGTGCCTGCAGGGCGCACCGAGTGCCTTGACAGGTTCCCCATTGTAGCGGATCATACTAACCCGTGTACCCTATGGAACATGCCTTATCCTCCCCTGGGTCGCAAACGACATATGGGGCCAGCATATCGGTCCTCCCCCCATACCACACCCCCTCGGTGCGGTATACACATTCCTATCCAGTCCCGGGTATAGGGGAAATCAACACGAGGGTGGAGGTGACAGGGGTAGGGGTAGAAGGAAGTCGGAGACAGGCCTGGGGCACTACTGATAGCGCATAGTCGGGCTGGCCGCAAGCTTACCAGGCTTTGTATTCATCATATAACATGCTTCCTTTGTCAGTACCTTAGGCTTACATGGAAGGGCCTGGGACACCACCGAGGGGTCCGATCGGAACCAGGCAAGAGACAGCGCCAGAGGCAGAAAGGAAGGTGGAGCCCCTGAGGCCAGTGCAAGGTTCGAACACGGTGGCTTCCTCTACGGCGGCAGACGGACCGGGGCCTTCTCAGTCGGTTGAAGCACAAGCAGCAACGGAGCCATCCGCATCAGGAGGAGCAGCGCTAGATCCTCAGGCGGCTGTGGCAGGTGGTGAGTTACCTGATGTTGGTGTTTCAGGGGTTCTTAGTCCTAGGTCCCCAGCTGTCACTACTAGTGGCGACACTTCCTCATCATCTGAAGGAGGTCCACGTAAACTCATGAAGATATTAAAACACACATTTTAGCCATAATAAATCATGAGCAGAAACTAGAGCCGCAGGTGGGAAATCAACCGCAGCTAAGAGTCCCACGGTACGCTTCGAGAACACTGCCCTTCTGGCAGGCCTTAGGCCCAGCACGAGAGATGAGATCAGAAGGGGTATATTTGTGAATATGTTTTAATTGTCAAGGGCAGCAAAATAGGAGCTAGTCTTGGCATGCGTTAAAGGAGGGATAGGAGAGGAGACATATAAATCTTTCCCCAACTGGATATCAGGATATTGCCCGTTCGCGGCCTGTTATATAGAGACGAGGCCAGAGATGAGCGAAGAGGTTTGTAAATACTTACATATTATAAACGAAATGAGCACAACTGCTCCTATTGCCGCGTTGCGCCTTTAGCTAGAGAGTGTCCGAGGTGTGCCCCCGGCCTCTCCAGATACCTCGGCAACGATAACAGCGCTCCTTAAAGCCCAGTCTCCCATATATAATGAAGTCTTGGAAAAATGGCTTCGCCTGTATCCGAATGCGGGCCAGGCTTCTTTTGTACGCGAAGGTTTTCGTCACGGGTTTAGGCTCCCTATTATCACATCGGTTAGCGCCAGGGCCTCCAGGAACTTAAAATCAGCATACGTATTTCCCGATATCCTTGACGAGAATAAGATAAGCTTGGGCCGCATGGTTGGCCCATTTGATCCCCCCCCCCTCCTGACAGATTTAGTTATATCCCCAGTAGGTATAGTCCCTAAAAAAGTACCAGGTAGATTTTGGCTAATACAACGCATGTCACATCCCGCTGGCAAATCGGTCAATGATGCCATTGACCAGGACATAAGTTCTGTCGTATACCAGTCATTCGAAGAGGCTTTAATGCTCGTTCGGAGGTTCGGTCCGGGAGCTCTTATGGCCAAATTACATATTGAGTCAGCTTTCAGGTTACTTCCCCTTCACCCAGAGTTATTTCGTTACATGGGATTTAAGATCAAAGGCCAATATTACATTGATAGATGCCTTCCCATGGGGTGTTCCCTATCATGTGCTTACTTTGAATCCTTTAGTTCCTTTATCCATTGGGCAATTCAAGCGGGGACATCGCACATTATCGAGGGCATCGCACATTATCTAGATGATTTTCTAGTTGTAGGTCCGGCTAGCTCCTCAGTGTGCTTAGATACGCTGTATTCAGCTCAGGCCCCTTTTCTTTGTTATGGGGTTACCGGTAGCCAAGGATAAGATAGAAGGCCCAACATCTTGCTTGTCGTTCCTGGGGATAGAAATAGACTCAGTGGCAGGCAGTTGTCGTTTGCCAGCGGAGAAAATAGTGAAATTGGAGAGTTGGATATCCAGCTCTTTGGCCTCTCCTTCTCGTACACTTAGGCAGGTTCAAGCTTTACTAGGCTCCTTTAATTTTGCATGTAGAGTCATACCCATGGGCAGGATCTTCTGCAAGAAATTACAGTTGGCCACAGCGGGTAGGAACAGAACCCACGCATTAATTAAGCTGAGGGACGAGATAAGGGAGGATTTAGCCATATGGGTGATATTCCTTCAGAAATTTAACGGTTCCAGGATCTGGCCCTCGCCTCCCATTACCACGTTAGAGGTAGATCTATTCACTGACGCCTCCGGCGCTAAAGGATTTGGTGCGTTCTCCCAAGGTCGGTGGTGCGCTTCATCTTGGCCGCAATCTTGGATAGAGGGTGGGCTCACAAGGAACCTATTGGTACTGGAGTTTTTTCCCATAATTATAGCACTGGAGTTGTGGGCCCCTCAGCTGTCTGGGCGTAATAGGTCCTTTTGGTGTGACAGTTTGGGCGTGGTTCAGGCAATAAACCATCAGAGGGCTTCCCCTAAGCCGGCAGTAAATTTGCTGAGCATTCTGGTGCTTCGTTTCCTGGACTGCAACATAAATTTTCGCGACAAACATGTTCCAGGTATAGACAACTGCATAGCTGGCTCCCTTTCCCGTTTTGAATGGGAGCGCTTTAGATCCCTGGCCCCTCATGCTGATCCCATGGGTACAGCCTGTCCATCCTATGTTTGGCAGATGGTCGGTCCGGCTTAAGATTATTGGCAGAGGCTTCTCTAGCTCCATCCACGTGGAAGGCCTATCGGGCAGCCTAGAAACGATGGGAGAGTTTTCTGTAGTCCGGTCCCTCTCATGTTCCGGGGGATACTAACGGTATTGTGGACTTCATGTGGGGGTGTTACCAGGAAGGGGTTAGTAAAACATCCATGGCAGCTACTCTAGCGGGTATATCATTCAGGGCTAGGTTGCAAAGTCTACAAGATCCCACTAAATCGTTCCTCATTAACAAAGCTTTAATAGGATGGTCAAGGATTCACCCCGCCCCAAGGATATGAGAAAGCCCATAGATCCTGTTATTATTGGCCCGTATGATTCTTGTTTTACCTGAAGTGACATCAGACCATTTTGAAGCTTCACTGTTTGCGGCAGCGTTCTCTATGGCTTTTCACGGCGCTATGCGAGTCAGTGAGTTGGTGTCACAATCCAAAAACAGGATGGAAGCTGCTTTACTAGTTAAACATGTGGTGTGTCGGACGACAACATTCAAGTAAAATTAGGCGCTCTAAAATGGATCAGGTAGGCGTAGGACATTGGTTTACCCTTAGTAAACATCAAGATCATTTTATATGTCCGGTTAAACTTTGTCGATATTTCGCCAACCTTAGGCCACATGGAGCAGAGATTTGGCTAGTTCATGAGGATTGCTCCCCCCTTACTAAATTCTAATTTCATTCATTTATGTGCAGTGCATTAAATGCACTTGGTTTATCAACCTCAGAATTCAGGACTCATTCGTTTCGGATTGGAGCTGCCATAGTGGCTGCAGCAAGTGGGGCTTCTGTAGCTTCTATACAAAGGCTAGGAAGATGGTAGTCTGACTGGTATAAATCTTATATTCGTCCTGATGTTTAACATGTTGTTTTTCTCTTTTCGCAGCTCTTCTGTACCTCTTTTCTCCTCTAAGCAAGTTAACCCAGGGCGCTAGGCTGCTCGCCGCTATTTGCGGGGGCGTTGAAGGGCTTTTTCCTCACAGGTTTTCACCTTCACCTGGGTTGCTGCTTTTCCTTTCGTTCTGTTAGGTTTAAGGTTGGAATTTATGTTTTATCCCCAGTATTCACCTCACTCCCTCCCCTCCTGTTAGTTATAAATAGGGGTTTGTTTGTTTATTTTGTTATTGTGTATAATATCTTATTCATTGGTCCTTGAGTCATTTCAAGATAGGTGATTGCTTGGTGTTCCTTATGTGTTGGTCGTTCACGTTGGTGGTAATGATGTGGGTCAAACTAAAACCCTGGAGCTCATCATTAGAATGCGGGAGGACATGTCTGTTATTTCTAGTAGTTGGCCTAATCTTAATTATGTTGGTCTTATATTGTTACTAGACGTCATTGGAGATCAGATATGTCTGCTGTTAACATTGCGGCGGCTGTCCGCAAAATAAATCAGGTGGTTAGTAAAATCTTTCGTGCTGGGGGTGGTTCTGTTATAAAGCTTCCTTTGTTGAAAGCTGAGTTTTACTTTCTTATACGGATTGGACGGTGTTCACTTGTCAGATGAAGGGGTTCGTTATTTTATTGACCAGTTGTGTTGGAGATTAAGAGGAGTTCTTAGGCCTGTAGTTGGCGGGCCACATGTATAAGTTCATGCGGCGTGGTAGGAGAGCAGTGCAGTCTGTAACTGTGCATATGGTGCTCGGGTGATCTTGTCATAGGTCACTACCCCTCTGTGGTTATGGTGTCATACCATGGTTGGTCCGTATGTTAGGAGGACCATTGGGCCAGTTTTATATGGTTTATACTGGCGGAGTTAATTGGGGGCGCAGTCTTGCCGTTGGACTTTATCTTATCACCGGCCAATAGATAAGGTATGATCCTGGGTTGGTGGTACTATGGTCTGACCTTTCCACCTTATTGGTTTTGCGTTCCTGACTGCCCTGCTCTCGTCCGCCTTACAGTCCTATTAGTTTAAATATTAATAAATACCGTCATTCATTCCAACTTTAATTTGGTGTCCGTGTCTTTATTTGGTTTGGTAAAGGTTATGTCACAGGATGTGTTATTTGGGGAAAGCTTCCCCGCTATGCATTTTATAGTGACACTATAATGAGTGTCATTACTGATAACATCACAATTAGATGATCACAGTTGGAGAATACAAAATGTGTCACATGACAATAGGCATTGCAATAGGTATCATGGAAATAATAAAAAATATCACAATTGTTTACAATGCTGATGAATATCACAATGGGTAATAACAGCAATGATAACGTCACTATGAGTAATATCAATGATGAAATTACAATAGATAACATCAATAATGACATCACAAAGCATTATATCAATGAGTTGAATGGGTTGTAGCAGAATGACATCACTGATAACAACATGAATGACTACAAAATTGACACTAGAATAAATGACTTTAACAATGACATAAAGATTCATTTCATCAATATGAGGAAAGTCAATGATTAATATAACAATGCCAGCATCACTGATGTTACCACAATAAGAGACCACAAAATGAGTGACCTCATTCTTTTTAAACATGTATGTATCACAGTAAAGGCTAGATTTACTAAACTGCGAGTTTGAAAAAGTGGAGATGTTGCCTACAGCAACCAATCAGGTTCTAGTTATCATTTATATAGTACATTCTACAAAATGACAGCTAGAATCTGATTGGTTGCTATAGGCAACATATCCACATTTTCCAACCCACAGTTTAGTAAATATACCACTAAGTCTCATTCCAGCTTACAATGGGTGACAACTCTTATAATAATTACATTAGTTGAAATCACTGACATGGAAAATAAATGACATCACACTAGATGACTTTATTGAAATTATAATGGTTTACATCAATGTGTGCCATCAATAATGACATCACAACATGAGTGTATATATGGATTGTATCACAACACTGACACCACCAATTAAACAGTAATGATATCACAATGGCTGAAAATACAAAAAAATACCAAATACCAAAAGTGTATAAATAAGTAAATAAAACACACACATTTTTTTTTTAAATAAAGCTGAATTGAATAAAACAGTCCTTAGTCCCTTATTCACCGCTATATTATTATAAAATGTTATCCTTTCTTTGTTCTTGATCCATTATAATCCAATCAATGTCCTAGTAATCTCAAGGTATTGAAAAAACCCCATAAAAGCCTTGACAACTACTTGCTATGATTGGCCGCCTCCAAATTGCAGTCAATGGCTGCCAGTGCATGCTGGTACAAGTGGCTGTACTTCTACCAAAGGCATGCTTCATTACACCTACCCAGACTTCCAAGTTATCTGAATTTATACAGGACAGCTATATATATATATAAATAGTGTGTGTGTGTAAAAAAAATATATATGTATGTAAAAAAAAACGTGATTATATATATAATCACTTTTTTTTTACATATATATATATATATATATATATATATATTGTTATGTGCGTATTTGTTGCTAACCAATAACGATTGTCGAACCTCGATTTGTGTTTCCAAAGCACAATGATTTATTCGCAAATAAGTAGAATAATATGCTCAAGCGAAGTAATAGTAAATACAGCCGTTACTTATCGCAGGCGCTATGGATCCAGTGCAGTCATTCAATCCTGAAGTCTGGGGACAAGAAGTCTGCACTCAGGATCACAAGCTGCTGCTTATATACACAATCACATACAGTAATACAATGTAGATGGAATAGCTTGCATCTATTGGTCCAGGTCTCAGGAAGGTCCAAGGGGTCGTCATCATTGGCCAGTTCATACAAAGGAATCCAAAGGAGGGGGTCATCTCATCAGGGGGTATGCTCTGCTCTTCCCGCCAAGATTCCTTAGTCTTAAGTAGTTCATAATTCCCTATCATTCATAACTTGCGTATGCACTCTGCGATTCCCTCGCAGAGTGAACCAAACAGTAGGATATGTGACAAGGTTCATTATGATACCACTCATGATGTTATTCCTTCAACCCATTCCGTGTATTTCACTAATATGCATGTAACTCTGATATAACATATAAATACAACTATATTTCGACATAACTGACTATGTGTTGCAACTACCATTAATGTGTACTATTTTATAAGTATGCGTGTTTGTGCGAATGTATGGTAAAAGACCAATTACTGTTGCTGCCACGTGCAGTGGATGCGTACGCCCTTTCACGCCGTAGCGTGCCTTTGTACGTCGTAGCATACTGTACGCATCTTTTCAGACAAAGACAACCAAGTTTGCTAGACTTTAATTGAAATGACTTTTATCCAATTTACTGACTTTGACAGTTCCACCCTTTGATAGTGTAATAAACTATCACCCAATCACCGTTTCAAGTTCAGGATTATACAATACTTCTCCACAGACCATGATCTCGGTATCTGGTACCACCCTTTCAGTCTCTTTCTCAGTGTTACTCCTATGAGACCATTTTCCACACCTCAACACAGTAGGAACACATTTGACAACTAAACCAATTGCAAAGATGACACCCAGTATCAGGAGAAGGAGCTTACCTACACTCACAATCATTTCCTGTACCCACTCCCCCAGACCGGAGAACCATTTTGCTGGGTTCAACCATGAGAATCAACCCGCCACCTTTTCCCCGACCTCATATAACGAAGAATTATGGCTCTTTCGAAATTCCCATTTCAGCTGCAAAATTTCATCCATCTTCCGGTCTATAACCTCTTTAGGGTCATCCGTATTATTAGTAATGTACGTGCAACATTTGACACCGAACTGGGTGGCCAGTGTCACACAGTACCCACCAGTAATAGAGGTGAGGTAATTTAGTACCAGTCTATGTTGCACCAACTCTTTCTTGTACGCCTGTAGCTCCCTTCCAGTATACCTGAAAGTGTCATCATACATCTCGATGATATTATCTATTAATTTGGCTAGGTCTTGGATATATTTAAAGTTTAATGTTCCCCGAGCGGTCCTGGTGAGATCTAGAGCAACCATAACTTGGAAACCAGCAGTTTCACTAATCAATTTTGTAGCTATGGGTTCCTCACCAGGAATCATATTTCTCTTGCCACGGTGTTCATACTGTGTGTGTATGTATGGTGGTGATGTAGTCTTGTGAATATCAACCATTTCTTCATGAGTAATAGTCATGATTTCAGGAACCAGTTTAGCTAGGAAACTCAAGCTCTTGGAACTCGGAGTCACCCAGGAATAAGCTTTTCTCCCACAAACAAAATACACATCCTCAGGGAGAACATAAGGAACAGTATGCCCATGAATTATATCACACAGAGTTTTGATAAAACTACCCATGCCTAGTGTCTTCATCTGCTCTAGACACGTGTCGGCATTAATGACATTTTCACATTTATCTGTAGAGACTTTTCCAATGGATACCTTCTTATGTTTGGTTATACGCCCTAACTTGTGACTTCCATCAACATTCCTGCCTAGTAGTGACCTTGTGAGTCTTCCTCTAAAATGAGGGTGGCGAGCCATTGTCTGTTCTGATAGGTCAGCCTCCCAATTCTCCAGGCGCTTTGCATGAGATATGTTTAGGCACAGCAAAGATCTGCCTATGGAGTATTGTCGAAGCGTCAGACTAGGGGACCTAGTGTTATTGTACCTTCCTTCTATGGGCCTCCCACCCCTCAATTCGAGTACTTCGGATATGTTTAGGGGGAATGGCACTAGTCCTATGTTATGCTGCCCTTGAGGCACGTGAGAGCACACCCAACACTCGGTTTGGTTTAGCACCTTACCCACCAGGGAGTGATAATCCTCCAAAGGATGCCCGCCTATATTCAGAGTACTGGGGGACTGGCATCGTTGGATGCATCTCTCTTCAACTAGGGAGTCGCAGAACTTGCAGATACAATACTCATCAGACAATAGCCCCTCACACTGCCTCTGAGTTCCTGAGCTAGCAGACCTTTTCATAACCCCTGGACCAAGTTTGATAATGGGCTGCTCAGAGTATACTATTAACTTTTCTTCGGTCTCCATTTCATCCGTATCACTCCCAGAACTCGCCTCCGTCCTCCATCCTCCTTCACATAAATAGAATGTCCTAGAAAAAGTAAAAACATGGAAAATCCTGGAACAAAAGAAAAACAAAAACCGCCACTCCATCGCTGGAAAGATAGTTCTGAGGCAACGTCTCTGGTTCAGGTGTCTCAACTGCAGGCTTTAGGTCTCCCGGAACAGGCTCACAAGTGACAGTTCTATGTCGTCGGTCTGAGTTTTGTCTTGCATTTTCTCCGGATTATGGACTCTCCTGCAGTGGGTGGAATGGACCCAAGTGTCTCTCTCTGCAACCTTCAGTGATGTAGTACTGGTCAGCAACACTTGGTACGGGCCTTCTCAACGGTCTGTTAAACAACCTGAATGTAAGAAATTGCGGATCATAACATAGTCTCCAGGTTCAACATCATGACAGTTCGTCTCTGGCATACCAGGTGACAGCATTTTTAGTTTTTGTTGTTGTTGTTTCAGCTGTCTACTCATTCTTATAAGATATTGTACAGTCACTTCATTATTACACTTCAAGTCGTCTTGTGGACTCATGATCAAATGAGGTTGTCGTCCGAACAGTATCTCAAAGGGGGACAGATAAAGAGGAGGTCTAGGAGTGGTTTGAATGCTATGGAGGACCAACGGCAAAGCCTCAGGTCATGCCAACCCAGTTTCAGGCATTATCTTACTCAGTTTGTTCTTGATAGTACCATTTACTCTCTCCACCTTACCACTGGCTTGTAGTCGGTAAGGGGTGTGAAGTCTGTTACTGATTCCCATAAGTTTACACATATTTTGGAAGATATCACCAGTAAAATGGGTACCCCTATCACTTTCAATGATTCTAGGGATACCGAACCTACACACAAAGTCTTGTACAATTTTCTTTGCAGTGAACACAGCAGTATTAGTGGCTGCCGGATATGCTTCTACCCAACCGGAAAACACATCAATACACACTAACACATACTTTAGATTCCTGCACGCTGGTAATTGGATATAGTCAATTTGTATTGCCTGAAAAGGTCCATCTGTAGGAGGGATGTGGGATGGCTCAGTTGGAATAGTTTTCCCAACATTTTTCCTCAAACAAGTAAGACATGACATTGCTTTCTTACCAGCTTGAGAGGAAAATCCGGGAGCACACCAGTATGCTCTCACCAGTTTGCGCATACCTTCTTTACCCAGGTGAGTCAGGCCGTGTGCTGCTTCAGCCAGGCTTGGATAGTATGTTCGGGGAGCTACAGGCTTACCTTGTCCATCCCTCCAGAGTCCTGAGGACTCTTGACCACATCCCTTCGCCTTCCAGACCGCCTTTTCCTGCAGGGAACACAAATCTTGCATTTCAATTAATTTCTGCATGTCTAATGTCTGAAAAACCATCATAGTCTCGAGCGATACAGTCATAGGTTGCCCTGCTGCCCATTTAGCAGCTTCGTCTGCCCTGTTGTTGCCCAGTGACACTGGGTCTTCTTCAAAAGGTATGGGCTTTGCACTTTATGACGGCTACTGTTCTGGGTAACTGTATCGCTGTCAGAAGTCCTTTTATGTGTTGTGAATGTGCTACTGGTGTACCTGCTGCTGTCGTAAAGTTTCTAAGACGCCAAAGGGCCCCAAAATCGTGCACTACCCCGAAGGCGTACCTAGAGTCAGTATATATGTTAGCTGATTTACCCTCTGCCAATTCACACGCTCTCCTTAGTGCTACTAGTTCCGCCACCTGGGCTGAGTGAGGTGGGCCAAGGGGTTCAGCTTCTACCACATCCTGATCGTCTACAACAGCGTAACCAGTACATAGCTCTCCTGTCTCTGTCTGTCTATGGCAACTTCCGTCTGTATAAAACGTAAAATCTACATTTTCTAAGGGGGTGTCACGTATGTCGGGCCTTGCAGTAAAGGTCTGATTCAGGTGTTCCATACAGTCATGCGTGTCAGTATTCTTGCCTAATTCATCATCAACCAGGGTCTCCTCACCTCCCACCCTTTGTGTCTCTTGAGACACATATGGAAGGTATGTAGCTGGATTTAAGGTGCTACATCGTTTGATGGTGATGTTTGAGGGTGCCATCAGGGCTAGTTCCCATTTTTTGAATCTAGCTGAAGAAACATATCTGGTTTGGGCTGAATTTAACAGAGCTGATACAGCATGGGGTGTATAGATGGTTGAATTATGTCCTAATACTACATCCTCGCTCTTACTTACTAGAAGGGCCGTTGCTGCTACACTTCTGAGACATGTTGGGAGTGATCTTGCCACATTGTCTAATTGTGCACTGTAGTATGCTACCGGTCTGCTAGCATCACCATGTTTCTGTGCGAGGACACCTGCTGCACAACCCTCAGCTTCTGTACAAAATAGTTCAAAAGGCTTTTCATAATCAGGTATTCCCAATGCAGGTGCTCTTGTCAGACTATCTTTAAGATTAAAGAACGCTTGCTCTGACTGCTCTGTGTGTACAACACGTTCTGGTTTTGAGGAAGAGACTAGCTCCTGCAATGGTAATGCCAGAATAGAAAAACCTGGGATCCAGGACCTACAGTATCCACACATCCCCAAGAAAGTACGAATCTGCTTCTGGCTCTGTGGCAGGGTCATGTGTTGTATGGCCTCAATTCTGTCGGTTGTCAGGTGTCTTAGCCCCTTTGTGTGGCAGTGTCCTAAGTATTTGACCTTAGTCTGACATAGCTGTAATTTATCCTTTGCCACCTTGTGCCCTGTTTGTGAAAGATGAAGCAACAACAATTTAGTATCATGTAAACATGACATAAAAGAATCAGAGCACAACAACAAATCGTCCACATATTGAATTAGAACAGACCCATTGTGGGGTTGAAAGGATTGCAAACAGTCATGTAAGGCTTGGGAGAAAATACTGGGGCTGTCAATGAACCCCTGGGGTAGTCTGGTCCATGTGTATTGCACTCCCCTGTAGGAGAATGCAAAAAGGTATTGGCAGTTAGGGTGAAGAGGGACTGAAAAGAAAGCAGAACATAGATCAATGACAGTAAAATGGCTGGCAGACGGTGGAATCTGCATGAGGATGACAGCTGGATTCGGCACTACGGGGAATTGGCTCTCAACAACTTTGTTAATTCTCCTTAAGTCCTGGACTAATCTATAGCCCCTCCCCCCACCTTTCTTCACAGGGAAAATGGGACTATTTGCTGTACTAGCTGTACGGATTAAAATCCCTTGTTGTATTAGCCTCTCAATAACAGGATATACCCCTAGTTCCACCTCCGGTTTTAATGGATACTGTGGGATTTTTGGAGCTATCCTACCACTTTTTAGATTGACCATGACAGGGGCTACGTTTGCCATCAGTCCAGTGTCCTGTCCATCTCTGGTCCATAGGGAACCTGGTATTTCCAGCAACATCCCGTTTACTTGAGATGGACTTTGTTCTATAACAGGAGAGTGTAACATTAACCTTTGAGGGGTGTCCAATATGTCCTGTACCTCATGTGCAACCTTCTCGGGTATAACAAGTCTCTCCCTAGCAAGTTAGTAGGAGCCGCTGCAGCTAAGAGGAACGAATGCTTAGTATGCAGAGGGCCGATAGTAACTTCTGCGGGTTTAGTTAGAGGATAATGTAACACTTTTCCCGTCACCCCCATAGCTGGAATGGTTTTACTGGTCACCTGTAGATTGAAAGGAGAGGTTATCACAGATCGGGCCGCCCCTGTATCTACAAGAAAAGTTTGTTTCCTACCAGCTATGTCAACTATCATTGTTAGTTCTTCACTCTGACTCTCAGTTAACCTCACTGGCTGTAGACTACAGGTATGACCTGACCCCTAGCGCTGACTATTGATTTCCCGCGCAGCATTTGCTGCCGTAATATGCGCGGGTAGATGTGAGTCTTCTAGTCTATGTGAATCCTTCCTTGGAGGATATCTATGTGACCCGCCCCTATGTGTATTGAGTCTTTCTTTATTACAATCTCTCCTGTAATGTCCTTCCTCGTTACAGTTGAAACACCTGATCACTTTAGGTTTCCTGTTATATGGGTTGTATGCTGGTGGTCGTGTGTGCACCCCTTCTAGAGCCTGTATACTTACCGTCATTAACTTCTCACTTTTCTCTTCCCTTTTTCTAAAAAGGTTCTTGTCATGCTCCACAGCAGACTCCCTAAGAGAGTCTACCGTGACGCCTCTCCAATTAGGTAATGTGGTTTGTACTCTCGTCTTTAAATTTTCTCTAAGGCCGTCCATCAGTACTCCTACAGCTACCTCTCTGTGATGTGGATCCTCACTTATGTTAGATATCCCAGTAAATCGTGCGATCGCTGTTACAGCTCTAGTGAAGTAATCTGAGGCAGTTTCACTATCCTTTTGTTTAATGGTGAAAATCTTACTCCAATTTACTACTACTGGAAAACAGATGGCTAAATGTTTGACAATTTGTTCTATATTCCATTGGTTAATCTCATCAGTCAAGGTGTCATCTTCCTCCAACAAACAATCTTCAATAAATTTTTGTATGTTAGTATTGGGAGGAAGACACGCCCTCAACACTACCCGCCAATCCTTACTGGTTGGTTCGTGAGCATTCCCTAAGTCTTTAACAAATTTCTGACATTTAGCTAACTCCTTTCTAGGGTCTGGGAATTCAGTCATAATGGAACGTAATTCTGATCTAGTCCAGGGACAATGCATTGTAACATTTCTTAAAGGAACTACACCATCCTTATCCGGTTTCCCATTGGGAACCGATATTGTGCGGACCGGGAACACACCCTCTGGTACACTAACTTCAGGGGACACTACAGGATTTACAGGCCCTAGATTTAGAACACTTTCACTCCTAGTGATCACGCTACTCTCACCTATCTCAGCCATTTTCTCATACTTGCGCTGGGCCTCTAGTACACTAACAGCATGGGCAATGGCGGAAATCACAGTGGGTTCATCTTCATTTTCAGATACACTTGAATGAAACTGGCTTAAAACAGGGTACAACTTAGTAATTTTTCTATTTTCAGTTTTAACAACAGCTGTACTTACCCCTCCCGCCACATAAGGTGGCGGGGGCGCGCTTGCGCTGAGTTCGCCACGCTTCTCAATGGTTACATCCGCCTTGCGCGCGCTTTTCGCCACGCCTACTTCCGGTTTGCATTCGCTGCTCTGCCACGTGTTACCTTCCATTTGCCACAATTTTAAACAATCATTATGTCTATTTCTCTTTTTCGTTGACTTGATCAACCATACTTTATCTTTTACAGTATTTAGTACCTCTGCATTAAAACTCCCTATTGTTGGGAAAGGCCTATCACAAGCTTTGGTCATCCCGACCCATGTGTCACAATACACAGTTGCATATGCACCATATTTCTTACACATGAGAAACCTAGCTGAACCAATAGGACCTTCCTTAGGCAGTACACTGACCATCTCTAGTGTATGCTTAGCACCCATGTTGAACAATATACCTTCTACCCGGAACACAGACGCACCGCAGTGCTCTGTTCCTTCCGGCCAAATGTGAAACACAGACACACCGCAGTGCTCTGTTCCTTCCACCTAATGATTTCAACTCTGTTACTATACTCACCGCTAGAGATCTATAATGCTCGGTGAACGTATTTCCTTTAGCCGCGTTCACTCGCTTTTCTCGCACCAGGCGAGGATCCCTAATACAGAAATATCACTGTGGGCCCCAAGGGCTATCAGCTCCTCGATACCCTGGCTTAACCACAAAAATCTGCTGAGTTTATTATCGCTGGGAGCGCAAAGTCGATACAATCAACCTGTCTTTCCAGTATAATTCCTCCTAGCTGCTTCACCAATTCGCACTAATGGTGCGATCGGATCACACTGCCTACCAATACTAATTATTAGCAAACCTTGCGATCTATTGGTAGCGCTTTTGCGAAAACCCGGTTTTCGCATTCGGTATACCTGCCCTGTATACTGTCCTTCAGTTGGGCAATCCGCCTCGTCAGACAGCAACTGAGCACAATCCACAATAAAACAGTGTATCTACGTTACAACATCACACACTATACACCTTTTCTGCGCAGAAAACCAAAAGTTCCCAACAATAGTAATAATGCCTCAGAGGCTTTCTGTCACGGTCGTCTGAATTTCTTGATCCGATTCGGGACCCTTGGGCCTAGCTGGAGCAGGAGTGAAACAGAACTTAGCAGCCTGGATGAACTTCTTGCTCATGTTCTTGCTGATAGTAGAATATAGCAGGGGAATTAGCAGTCTGGAAATGTAGACAGGAACACTGCATTTGTAATGCAGTCAGGAACACTGCACTTGTAATGCAGTCAGGAACACTGCACTTGTAATGCAGTCAGGAACACTGCACTTGTAATGCAGTCAGGAACACTGCACTTGTAATGCAGTCAGGAACACTGCACTTAGGAATGCAGACAGGAACACTGGAGCCAAGAACTATCCTCTGGAGAGAAGTGTGTTGTTCTGGCAATGAACAGATCACAGCAGCAGGTTTAAATAGGGTGTCCCAAACAACTATTGGCTGATCAGTTCATGTGATCACAGCTGCAGAATCTGGTTGGTCTGGAATGATCACCTGACTGCATCCAAGATGGCCGCGCCCATGCAGCAGAACAAACAGTATGTGTTTGTTTACAAACGGAGGTGTGGAGGATGGGAATGCTGCAGACGGCCAGAAGGGACCCAGGTAGCCGTGATATGACAGCGGCGGATGAGGTAAGTGCGGCTAAGATCCCGATTTGTGACAGTACCCCCTCCCTTACGAGTGGCCACTGGACACTTAGATTGGGGTTTAGTTGGAAACTTGCGGTGAAATTTTCTGATGAGAGATGGAGCATGGACATCAGAAGCTTTGATCCAGGCTCTCTCTTCTGGACCATAGCCCTTCCAGTCGACTAGATATTGTAAGGTCTTATGTCGAAACCGAGAGTCCAAGATCTCTTTAATTTCATATTCGTCACCATGTTCAGTCTGCACTTCAGGAGAAACCAGTTTGGGTGTATAAAACCGATTTAGCACCAGTGGTTTTAAGAGAGAAATATGGAAGGAGTTGGGTACCTTGAGGTAAGATGGTAAATGTAATTTGTAGGACACTGGATTGATGACCCGGGAGATGTTAAACGGTCCAATAAAGCGGGGAGCGAATTTCATAGATGGAACTCTGAGGCGTAGATTGCGAGTAGACAGCCATACTCTGTCTCCCGGTTTCAAGCTTGGAATGGCTCGTCGCTTTTTGTCGGCCTGAATTTTGTAGCGTTGGGACGCTTTAAGTAGAGATTCCTGTACTTGGCGCCAGTGGCCTGCAAAATTCTTTAGGAAAACTTCAGAGGCAGGTACTGAGGCTGTAGGAAGTGGAGTAAACAAGGGTACCCTGGGGTGTAGGCCATAGACCGTATGAAATGGAGTGGAAGCAGAAGATTCGTGATAATGATTATTATGAGCAAATTCTGCCCAAGGAAGCAGATCCACCCAGTCGTCTTGAGAAGAAGATATGTACAAACGGAGAAATGTTTCTAGGTCCTCTATCTGAGACGATTTCTTCAGGACACCCATGCAAACGGAAGATCTCCTTTATAAATTGCTGAGCCAGTATAGGTGCTGATGGGAGGCCACGGAGAGGAACAAAATGCGCCATTTTAGAGAATCGGTCAACGATGACCCAGATGGTATTGAAATTATTAGAATTTGGCAAATCAGAAACAAAGTCCATAGAAATATGGGTCCAGGGTTTGGTGGGAATAGGCAGAGGCAAAAGTTGACCAGCGGAAGATTGTCTTGAACTTTTATGTTGGGCACAGCTGCCACATGCGGAAATAAATTGCTGAACATCCTGATGAAGAGTAGGCCACCAGTAGCTTCTCGATATGAAGGATTGAGTTTTGTGGATGCCCGCATGACCGGCAAATCTAGAACAATGTGCCCATTGGAGCAATTTTTTACGCAGATTCTCAGAAACAAAAGTTTTTCCCTGGGGAGGTGTATTGTCGGGTCTACTGACTGCAATGCTGAGTGGGCTGATAATAGGCCGTGGATCCACAGTGATGGAATCTTCCTCTTTCACCATAGAACGTGACAGAGCATCGGCCTTGCGATTTTTAGAACCGGGACGGAAGGTGACATGGATATCAAATCGAGAAAAGAATAGTGCCCATCGGGCCTGTCGTGGATTCATGCACTGTGCAGTTTTAAGGTAGAGCAGATTCTTGTGATCCGTGTATATTGTGACAGGGTAACGAGCTCCCTCAAGTAAATGCCTCCACTCTTCAAGCGCCAATTTGATGGCAAGCAGTTCTTTGTCCCCTATGGCATAATTTCGTTCAGCTGGTAAAAATTTCCTGGAGAAGAACCCGCAGGGATGCCATTGCTCATCAGCTGGTTTTTGGGAAAGAACTGCCCCTACTCCGACAGATGAGGCATCAACTTCCAAGTAGAATGGACAGGTTAAATCTGGTTGCCTGAGTATGGGAGCAGAAATAAATGCTTGTTTCAGAAGTTGAAAAGCTGTTTGGGCTTCTTCAGACCACTTGGCAGGATTAGCTCCTTTTCTGGTGAGGGCGGTGAGTGGTGGTACTACAGCAGAGTAGCCACGAATAAATTTTCGATAATAGTTTGCGAATCCCAGAAATCGCTGTACTGCCTTTAGTGTAGATGGTTGAGGCCAGTTAAGAATAGCTTGCACCTTCTCTGGGTCCATACGGAGACCAGTACCTGAGATGATATACCCCAAGAATGGGATGGATTCAACTTCGAAGGTGCATTTTTCAAGCTTGCAATACAGTTTATTCCTTCTGAGATGGCTGAGGACCTCTTTAACATGTCTGCGATGGGACTGGGTATCAGAGGAGAAAACGAGGATATCGTCCAAATATACCACAATAGTATGGTACAGTAAGTCCCGAAAGATTTCATTTATGAAATTCTGAAAAACTGCTGGGGCATTGCTCAGACCGAATGGCATGACTAGATATTCGTAGTGCCCATCCCTGGTGTTAAAGGCGGTTTTCCATTCGTCGCCACGCCTAATGCGAATCAAATTGTAGGCCCCGCGGAGATCCAACTTTGTGAATATTTGGGCACCTTTGACTCTGTCAAATAACTCTGTGATTAGGGGCAGAGGATACCGGTTCTTGATGGTAATGTCATTGAGACCTCTGTAATCGATGCAGGGACGTAATCCACCATCCTTTTTCTTTACAAAAAAGAACCCGGCTCCTGCTGGTGAAGAGGATGGACGAATGAAACCCCTTTTCAAGTTCTCTTTTATATATTCAGACATAGAGTTTGTCTCAGGGATAGAAAGAGGGTAGACTCTGCCACGTGGTGCGGTTTTACCTGGAACTAGATCAATGGGACAGTCCCAATCCCGATGAGGTGGTAGAGTTTCAGCAGCCTGCTTACTGAAAACGTCTGTGAACTCTTGGTAGGCAGAAGGAACTGTCAAAACTTCTTTATCAGAGGTGGAGCAATGTTGAAGAACACGTTGTAAACAGGACTCGAAACAAGTTGGAGCCCACGCCAAGATTTGTGGAGTCGACCAGTCGATATGGGGGTTATGCAATTGAAGCCATGGAAACCCGAGAACCACAGGACTAGTGGCTTCTGGGATGACCAAAAAGGTAAGGGATTCAGAATGCAGAACTCCTATTTGGAGAGTCACTGGAGAAGTCTGATGCGTAATGGTACCCCCTGGAATACGGCTACCATCAACCGCAGAGAGAAAGATGGTCACTGGAATTTTCACTAGTGGAATGGCTAGTTCAGCAGCTAATTTGGCAGACATGAAATTCCCAGCTGCTCCTGAGTCCAGCAGGGCTGAAATGTATTGGGAGTCTTGAGCGTGTTTCAGGGTGACTGGGATAATACAGTCCTTGCCTTGTGGGGAGCGAAGGGCCACTCCTAGGCTCACCTCCTCATAGTCAGCTAGGAGGGTATGTTTACCCGGTTTGCGAGGACAATAATGTAGCAAATGTCCGGAACTGGCACAGTATAAGCAAAGTTTCTCTCTAACTCGCCGTTGTCGCTCGGTGGGTGAAAGACGTGCTTTGCCTAGTTGCATGGGCCCTTCAGGGAAAGGAGACAATGCGCAGACCCGTTGAATAGGGAGGAACTTGGGGTGTTTCAGCCTCCTCTTTTCTAGAGCTCTCTCTCTGAACCGAATATCAACCCGATTGCAGATGGTAATCAATTGGTCTAGCGTTGTAGGTAAATCCCGAGATGCTAATACATCTTTAATGTGGTCAGACAGGCCCTGCCAGAAGACCGCAACAAGAGCACCGTTATTCCAAGACAGCTCAGAGGAAAGTGTTTGAAATTGAACGGCATACTAGCCCACGGTCTGCTGCCCTTGCCGAAGCCGCAGAATATCTAAAGCGGCTGACGCTGTTCTTCCAGGCTCGTCGAATATTCTGCGGAAGGTAGACAGGAAGCTATCAATATCAGATAAAATTGGGTCAGATTTTTCCCAGAGCGGTGATGCCCATGCCAGAGCTTGCCCTGATAGTAGCGAAACAATATAAGCAGTTTTGGTACGTGCAGTAGGGAAATTCCCGGGTTGTAATTCAAAGTGTATACTACACTGGTTGAGAAACCCGCGGCAATTCTTCGGATCGCCCTTGTATTTAGCTGGCGTGGGAAGATGGAGTCCGGATGAAGTGGGTAGTGAAGCAGGTGTTACTGGCTCAGGCGGAGTATGGGATGGTTGATTGCGGAATAACTGCAAGGTATCCATACGTGTAGAAACATCCTGCAGCAATCTCAAAATTTGCCCCTGGTTAGTTTCTTGTCTCTCAATGCGTCCAGCTAATATTTGGACAGAGTCCTCCCTCGGGGTATGTTCCCCTAGCGGATCCATTGGGCCAGAACAAACTGTCACGGTCGTCTGAATTTCTTGATCCGATTCGGGACCCTTGGGACTAGCTGGAGCAGGAGTGAAACAGAACTTAGCAGCCTGGATGAACTTCTTGCTCATGTTCTTGCTGATAGTAGAATATAGCAGGGGAATTAGCAGTCTGGAAATGTAGACAGGAACACTGCACTTGTAATGCAGTCAGGAACACTGCACTTGTAATGCAGTCAGGAACACTGCACTTGTAATGCAGTCAGGAACACTGCACTTGTAATGCAGTCAGGAACACTGCACTTGTAATGCAGTCAGGAACACTGCACTTGTAATGCAGTCAGGAACACTGCACTTAGGAGTGCAGACAGGATTACTGCACTTGTAATGCAGTCAGGAACACTGCACTTAGGAATGCAGACAGGAACACTGGAGCCAAGAACTATCCTCTGGAGAGAAGTGTGTTGTTCTGGCAATGAACAGATCACAGCAGCAGGTTTAAATAGGGTGTCCCAAACAACTATTGGCTGATCAGTTCATGTGATCACAGCTGCAGAATCTGGTTGGTCTGGAATGATCACCTGACTGCATCCAAGATGGCCGCGCCCATGCAGCAGAACAAACAGTATGTGTTTGTTTACAAACGGAGGTGTGGAGGATGGGAATGCTGCAGACAGCCAGAAGGGACCCAGGTAGCCGTGATATGACAGCGGCGGATGAGGTAAGTGCGGCTAAGATCCCGATTTGTGACACTTTCACAAGTGATTATACTATGCATGTACAATAACTATCAAAACGTTTAACCACGTGGCAAGTTTACCAGAAGTTCGCGTACGCACAGCAGGAAATACACATACGCAAAGCAATGCAATACAGTTAAAACGCACAATGACAGTAAAAAGAAACAGTTTTCTCTTTTGTCCCTAGGTTCTAGTTAGCGTGCCCTAGATAATGCAAAACGGACATTCGGTTTCGCAACACAGAGTAAAATTCAGGTTTTGAACACCATGCATTCTTACCCGTTTATGACGCGTCTCCACCCTTTGTTGAGGAACCGAAATCCGTTGGTCTTGCGTATCATCGGCAACGAAACCTCCAAAGCTCACGAGCCCCCAAACTGTTATGTACAATAACTATTGTCGAACCTCGATTTGTGTTTCCAAAGCACAATGATTTATTCGCAAATAAGTAGAATAATATGCTCAAGCGAAGTAATAGTAAATACAGCCGTTACTTATCGCAGGCGCTCTGGATCCAGTGCAGTCATTCAATCCTGAAGTCTGGGGACAAGAAGTCTGCACTCAGGATCACAAGCTGCTGCTTATATACACAATCACATACAGTAATACAATGTAGATGGAATAGCTTGCATCTATTGGTCCAGGTCTCAGGAAGGTCCAAGGGGTCGTCATCATTGGCCAGTTCATACAAAGGAATCCAAAGGAGGGGGTCATCTCATCAGGGGGTATGCTCTGCTCTTCCCGCCAAGATTCCTTAGTCTTAAGTAGTTCATAATTCCCTATCATTCATAACTTGCGTATGCACTCTGCGATTCCCTCGCAGAGTGAACCAAACAGTAGGATATGTGACAAGGTTCATTATGATACCACTCATGATGTTATTCCTTCAACCCTTTCCGTGTATTTCACTAATATGCATGTAACTCTGATATAACATATAAATACAACTATATTTCGACATAACTGACTATGTGTTGCAACTACCATTAATGTGTACTATTTTATAAGTATGCGTGTTTGTGCGAATGTATGGTAAAAGACCAATTACTGTTGCTGCCACGTGCAGTGGATGCGTACGCCCTTTCACGCCGTAGCGTGCCTTTGTACGTCGTAGCATACCGTACGCATCTTTTCAGACAAAGACAACCAAGTTTGCTAGACTTTAATTGAAATGACTTTTATCCAATTTACTGACTTCGACAATATAAATATATATAGGGGCCCCCTTAACTTACCTTAAGTCCGATCCTCTCCTTTTTTCCGCGCCACTGAGTCTCTTCTGCCCTCTTCCGTGCTGTGGTTACAGTGAATGCTGGGCGTTACATCACGCCCAGCATTCACTGAGAGCACAGCACGGAAGAGGGGACCAGGGAGGGAGCCGGATCACCGCTGATGTGACCGCAAGGTAAGTATTTTTTTTAGGATTCGGACGGGCCCCCCTTGCCTGCAGGGCCCCCGGGCACCTGCCTATCGTGCCCAATGGAAGAGACGGCCCTGTCCTGATGTAAAGAGGACTCTCCCCACAGTCCTGCTGATCAGGAGTTTAGTGAGCAGGGGGTTGCCAATCACTTCGCAAGACTGGGCATGCCCTAACATGATATGGTCATGCCTGCTCTAGTATAACCACACCCCTTTCTTGTGCAGCCGCTACTGCATCACAGTGCATACCTTTGTAGTACCACTGTAGCTCAGTCTCTCTCACTAGTGATGGGAAATCTAGTTAATTTTGGAGATTAGTTCATTCTGATCTAGTTCACACAAAAGATTAGTTCAAAAGATTAGTTCATTTGGCTCATTTAGTTCATTTGGCTCATTTAGTTCATTTAGCTCAGTTAGTTCAGTTAGATCACTGGCTCTGGAACACTGCTGAGAGAAGTGATTGGAGACATAGATCTAGTCTATTACACATACTGTAGGCATATATACTACTACCTCATTAGATGAGTTATAGTCCTGTTAAAATGATTGCATAATTTTAATATGTCAGATCATTTTTAATATTTTAAAAAGGGCAATCACTTTTACAAAAACTAGTAGTGACATGTTGAGCTCTGCAAATTTAATTACATTTTCATTATTATTTTTTACTTCCATAATATGCAAATGAAAAAGACCCAAATTCTGAGTATTATAAAGTGTCACTTTTTTGCTTTTAAAATACAGTGATTAGATAAAAAAAACTTACCTTTGACCTAATCTTATTTTTCTAATTTCAAACATTAATGTCACTAAATACACGCTGTAAAAAGACCCAAAATAGGCATCACGTCACTGGGGGCAGGGCCAAAATGGCTAAATTAATGAAGCCCCACCCCCTACGCCCATACCTCGCGCCAGGAACTCCCAGATGTAACTAACATAATTTTGGCAATTATGACTAATCAGCTTCCGTCATTTATCTAGCAAGTCTATAAAATGGCAGAAAATGATTGGCTGCTATGGGCAACGTTTCCACTTTATCTCTCTTCAAAGTTTAATACATCTCCCCTTTATATATGGTGTAGTAAACAGAACTACAGTATATAACATGCAGCACTCAGCAGTGCAGTGTGTCTTGAGCTGACAGGGAAGGGAATGTATCCTGTGACTCATGAGCTAAATGATCTAAATGATTCAAAAGAACCTGATGAGTGAAAAGAACTACAAGAGTGAAAAGAGTTAGAAGAGTCATATGAGTTAGAAAAGTCATATGAGTTAGAAGAGTCATATGAGTTAGAAAAGTCATATGAGTTAGAAGAGTCATATGAGTTAGAAGAGTCATATGAGTTAGAAGAGTCATATGAATCCGAAGAGACATTTAAGTCAGAAGAGTCATTTGAGTCATTAGAGTGAAAAGAACTAGATGAACTATTGAACTCCTGAGCCAGGAGAATGACTCATAGTTCAGTGATCAGTTCCACAGAGTCACACACAATGTCTGAGCACAGCAGCGCCACCTTTGGTAGTTTAGAGGTAGTGACTCATGAGTATTATATGAGAGAGATGAATAGCAGTGCTGCTGAATTATCACCTACAAACCCAGTAGCATATTTAGCAAAGATAGGAAGTGTAGGGAGAGGGGAGTTCAGGAACCAATACTAAAGCCAGAATTAAGACTAATAGGACAGTGATTTTATCAGAAAAAGGTGAGTAGCATGAACATACAAACACTCACACATAGGCTTTAGCTAGACAGTGCAATTGCAGATTTTTTTTAATTAGATTTGTATTTCATGGACTGGTTGTGCTTTCTATTTTACTTTTACAGTTAGAAACTAAAGAGCCATTGTGAATGAGACAGTGAGTGAGGCTGCTGGAGCTGCTCTACTTTATCTCTGTCTAACTCCTCCCACTTGTTTTAGTTCCTGGTGAACTAATCTTTGCCAGAGCTGTGAACTAAATGAGTTAGTTCACTTTGAAGATTAGTTCATTTTGAACTAATCATTCGTGAGCTACCCATCACTATCTCTCACCAAGCAGGTATCCCTAGAAATGCAGGTTTAATGATAATAATAATATTACTCACACAATACAGGCTGTCATATATAGAATAGGCAACAATATACAATGGAATAAATGAACGAAGATAAAAAAAAAAAAAGGTGTTTATGAGCCTGAACAAATAGGCAAAACATATATTTCTGTGTAAATTCACCTATTCACCTGTGTCTTCATTTTACACAGGTACATAATATATTTTGAAGTGCATCTGTGCAAATGGTTTGTGCAACTATTTATGTGGCTATGGACTGTCATAACAGTATACATACCAGAAAAAAATTATAATTACTTAAAAGTCCTGCTGATTATTAATTTCTTACCACTATATTAAGTGCCACTCTAAACCACTAACCGATAATGCCCTTGAAGATCTCACCAGGCAACACAAAAATTGTTGCAGATTGTGCTTTTTTAAAACACTGACCATATGTCCACACTGGGAAGTTCTTTGTGGAATAACTTTATATTAAACTGTGCAGTTAAATCAGCAAAACACAACTTGCAAGTAACACCAGCATCAGAAACTAGAATATTCTAGTACATTATTATTAATAGCGTGACAACACAATAACATATTTAGGAACAGCTCCACCTGCAGTCCCTACAGTGTAATCACTCATGCAACAATAAGTCTGAATCTATTGCTTTATCTCAACAAAAATTTATTTTTACAGTTGAGTCTGGGCTTTTTTTAAGTAAATAAAATATGTCATCCAATATGTGGATCACATTACAGAACATGCCAATATGTCTTGAAAATATATTTAATGATTTTATAGTTTCTTTTATATGAAGTTAAAAAGGAGAATTAAGAATTATAATTCTGTGTTAATAATTAGTTATATTTTCTTGATTCTAAACTGATACTAAAGCATCCTGCATCTTTTCTATTATAATTTTTCTTCAGTAACATATACCTTAGTAGTAATGGTCATATTCGGTTAGGTGCCTCCTAATCCTTCTAAACTGTCCTTTTAAAATATTATCAAGCCATGGACCATTATTGTCATGGAGCCTGAGTTTGGAATAGACCTCGAAGCCCCGCTCTAGATAGACTTACCTCCAGAGAGGTTCGGAGTCTAATGGTAGAGAGGTATTCACCACGGATCCCCGCAAGGGAATTTGGACTTAGCTGCTCTCTAGCCGCTGATCGCGGTCCTCTAAGGGGGATTAGAGCAGGGTGAGATGGAACCGTGGAGTGGAGCAGTACTGATGAGCGATAAATGCAGAGATTCAGGTGAATGCCAGTGAACCGAAGCGTTGAGGTCTTTAGAAAGTGAATAGCTGAGAACAAGACTGATTATGAGATATAAGGTTTCTGCAACAATACCGCAGGTCTTGATCGTGGAAGGGGTACACAGGATACCAACTGAGAGGTGGTTAACTGCAGAGAACTGATGCACTGAAATCCCTGGAAAGCGAATAGCTTGAGGACAGGACTGATGATGAGGCACGAGGTTCTTGCAATAATACCACAGGTCTTGATTGTGGACCAGGTAACACAGGATATGATGTGCAGTCAGGAGCCAGAGAGAACAGTGTCCTAACAGGTAAGGAGACCTGAAGATCTGGCAACTTAGTACAGAAGCAGGTGCTTTAAATAGACTGAGCTGCCAGGCAATTAGCCAATCAAGAGAATGCAGGTAGTTTTGAAAAGACAAGGGGGTAAATGTATCAATATGCGGGTTCTTCAACACCCGCGTGTTCAGCCTCTTCCGCAATTAAATTTCAAGCGGCGCTGCATTGTAAAGGGTTAACTTCCCTTTACAAGGCAGCGCCGCTTGAAATTTAATCGCGGAAGAGGCTGAACACGCGGGGGTTGAAGAACCCGCATATTAATACATTTACCCCAAGGTGTGTGCCTGCTCAGTTCAGACCAGCAAGTGAATGCAGGGAGTGAGAACCAAGGGAAACAGGTAAGAACAGTGACCAACATGCAGGCTAGCTGGTGTAATGTGTGACAATAATGGAAACTTCTCCATTTAATAAATTCATTTCAGTCAGTAAGCTTAAAATAGGTTTAGGTTTTTAATCTATCTGTGTAACAGGGCGGATGGTTGGCACCCCAGAAGTAGTGCAAAATAGGATTCCACAGGCTTGGTGGTATGGTAGAGAGGCAAATGTTCCCCCAGTAGTGTTGAAATGAAACAAGAGACACAGGGATAAAACTATACTTTCGGCGTAAGGTTTTACCACCGCAGCAAAGTAGTAGTGGTGTAGGAAAGTAGTACTACGAGACCTTCAATATGTGAGGTTATTCAACATGTCACAAAATAAATAACAATTTAGGAATCTTGTTTAAACAATATCAGCAATATGCAAACATAAATACCTACAACACATAGGTCACTGAATAAATATATCTCACTTTGAAGTTAGGCACTGTGCTTCAGTGAAGTGGTTTTCAATGGATAATTACTTTGAGAGACAACCGATTGCTAACATGTTAATTAGACAATTACACTAAATGCTGCTGCAGCAGATTATCTAGACAAATAAATCACAATAGACTTTTAGAGCAATTATACAACACTTATCACACAAAATTAGTAGAGATGCAACAAGGATTAATCCAGCTTGTCCAGGTTAGATGCTTTAGCAGAAATTACTGTAGATTAAGGTCATTTTACAATAGACAGAACCAACTAGGGTAAATTGTAATCCACAGGTTAAAACGAAGTTTCAGCAGGACACATGAGATTTATTTACTTATACAAGACTAAATCAATAATCAATCTCTCCCAGCAACTGTAGAGTTAAATCATTTACAATTCTCTCTTCAGCAACCATTTTAGGCAGTTTCACAATAGAATCAAACTCCTGATGCAATATAGACAAACTCATGACAAATGATTTCTCTCTATGTCCCTTGAACTCTGTGTCAGTTTGCAGATAACTTTAAATACAGCAGATTTGGCTGAAATAAAGTTTTCCTTCAGAAACAACCATAAACTCTCAATAGCAATATTACAGTCCCGGTCAGAGGTTTTAATAACAGAGTTTGATGTCTCACTTAAATAACTTGGACATAGCAAACTAAAATAAACCATAAACTTATTTGTCTTCATATGAGTCTTGTTGACATCTCATGGGCAGTGGCAAACTAGGACTTTTGCTGTACTCTAAAGATGCTTCCTTCTACGCTGGCTTTTACGGCAGGCTTTTACATACTTTTGTTGCAAACATCCCTGAGGAAATAGTGCATTAACAGCTCTCAATGACTCGTTGTAGGAAGATCCCCCATTATCCCAGCCAGCAGTCATACACCACAACCCACTAGCTTCCACCAGACCATTTTTGGCCCCTCCCCTTTTCCCGCAAGAAACTCCTGAAGCCCTCTAGTACATTCTGGTGCCAAAAATGCCCATTTTTTAGCAGGCTTTTTGCTACTTGTTTTGTATAACTGTCTCTGCATGCTTCTAGTGCAGTCTGAGGCTCTAGTGAGCAGCCCGGTGCTGTGCTTTGCAGTTTGTCCACCCCAGAATGGCTGACGCAATTTACATTGAACCTCCTAGGGTCAGTCTGGGACGGGGGCAGGCTGGGCTGGGGGGCAGTGGGGCATATGTCCCACAGGCCAGTCCCAGAGTGGTCTACATTGGGCTGCATCACTAGGTCACCTGTATTATTTTCCTTTAACATGTTCCAAATAGACTGCTAAGTTGAGTCTTGCCCCCTGGGCTAAAATTTGCCAGCCCTCCCCTGGACTGGGAGATGTAGTTTTCTGAATGAATGCATGCAGTGATATAACTGTGGTTAGCAGAGTATTAACACCTGCAATAATTAAAAGTGCAAATAAAGAATGTAGTCAGACATAGTAAAATTAAAACTCATTATTATTATTATTAATGTATTGTGTAAAATCTCATGAGCAGGGCCCTCCTTATCCTTTGTTTTCACTTCTGTATTTGTCTACTATCCCTGTCACAGACTCCACACAGATAGGGCCCTGCTCAGAACTGAATCCATGACACCAGGGTTGTAAAGCAGCATTGCTAATCACTGTATAATTGTTTGTGACATTTTAATTAAAACAATTTGAAGTTACACATTTTATCCATTATCATTATTAATCCATGTCAGAACATGTCAGTGCAATTAATACAACAATTTCTTTCCACTAATTGATCTAATTTAGTAACTTGAAATGCTAATGGGTTCTTTGCGCTATTATCACTGACTGGCACAATTTAAGTTTGATATCATGTATATATGCTAATAAAATGCCTAGACAAACCTAGTACCCTTCATTATTATGTGCCTACTCTGACTGGTTATGAAAAGGTCAGAACTAGGGCCAGGAGTGAAGCTCTGCGTCACATGATTAGAGCACTTGCTTCCACATCACATGACTAAAGGAGCAGGAGGAGAAAAATGAAGTGCAATCAGCACCACGCCATTTCTCTCCTTCCTTGGTGGGGAAGACTCTGGGTCCGTTTTATGCTCGGATGGAAGTTCTTTTGCGTGCTGTATCTTGCGTGAAATATCTTTACAGGGCAGGTGTAAGTGGCGACTGATCATTGATGACTGTCACAGCATAGTCTTTGTATTAAAAACAACATGTATGCATGCCACTAGATAGCAAAGAAAATTTGTATTCAAGTAAGAGAGAATCTAAAAACTTATTGTATGTACTTTATGTAATGAGGAAAGGGGGGTTGCTTTATTGTAATGATGGAAGGGGTGATTGTTTTAATGTAATGAGGGAAGGGGGATTATCTTAATGTAATGAAAGAAGGTGGGTTTATTTTAATGTAATGAGGTAAGGGGACTGTCTTAATGTACTGAGGAAAGGGAGGTGTCTTAATTAAATGAGGCAAGGGTGGTGTCTTAATATAATGAGGGAAGGGCGGATTGTCTGAATGTAATGAGGGAAGGGGGGATTGTCTTAATATAATGAGAGAAGAGGGTGTTTGTCTTAATGCAATGAGGGAAGGGGGGTGAATAGCCGAGGGGATTCCCAGGGGAAAAAAGAAAGATTTAGGCTACATGGTGACACAAATTTTAAGGACAGCAAAGATCAGATTTTTCATTTCCAGACAGAAATGGACAAGTTTCAGACAGCCCCACCAAATATAGAGGAACATTCCCTGTAAGAAACAAACCCGACAAATCAGAGGAGTCAGGGAGCATCTTCTTAAGTCAAATTGGCACATCATGCCAGCAAAACAAGATTTTGTATACATTTTCTTTAATTTGGAACTGGAGGAATCATTCTCAAATCTCAGACCAGTCATCTTCATATAAAGTCTCACCTAAGTCCTTCTCCCAAGCCAGTTCATGAGGTCCTGTAGACCCGAGATAGAGTGAGTTAAGAATATAGCATGGAGATTAAACTCACTGTGGAGAACTGGCAGAGGCAGAGAGATTCAAAAGTGGTGAAGGACCCTGATGTTTGACGGGTCTTTAATTGAGTTATGGAAGTCTTGTAATTGCAAATATTAATAAAAGCACTTTGTGGGAATGTTGAATTTAGATTGGATATCAGAAAATTGGGGGAAAAGATCATTACAGGTCAAGCCGCATAGATCCCTAGATAATGCTTTGGGTTAAATAGAGATGGTGTGGTGTCCGGGGGAAATTCCAGGGAATTAAAGAGCGGAATCACTGGGTAGAGTTGAGGAGTTGAAGTGGGTGACAATGGGGTGCGACAGAACATGTTTTGGGCGGCGAATCCACGGGAGCCAGAGGAGAGAAGTGGGAGAAAGTAAATCCGAACCTTCTGCCTCAATAAGGACCCATGCTCTAGAGGCACTAGAACTACACCACATGACACTGAGCAGAGAGGTAGTAACGCCTAAAGTCAGGGATTTCCAGAACCATACTCTGAGAAGGCTCCCCGATCAAATAAATTGTGAAGTAAAAAATTGGTCGACTTTGAAAACATAGGGGCGATAAGGATGGGTAGGGTCTGGAAAAGGTATAAAAGCCAGGGCAGGATATTCATTTTGGTGGCATTAATACAGCCAATCCAGGAGAAAAAATGGTGGGACCTCAAGGAAAGATCTGATTTGATTTGGGAAAGTATGTGAAGGAAATTAACTTGAAAAAGCTGATGGTAGCGTTTAGTGATATAGATTCCCAAGTATTTAATTTTTAATCTTTTGAAGTCGCCAATTAAAAGGGAATGTTCAAAATGTGAGCTGTCCAAACAGGGAATATAAAAATCCAAGACATTCCGTTTTGTATGGATTGATCTAATAGCTAGAAAAGTGACCATATAAATACAGTTTGGCCAAGAATGTTGGGTTAGCGATTGTCAACAAAACATCATCGGCATATAGGAACAGTTTGTGTTCCATGGAACCCACTCTAATACCAGATTTCTCTGTTAGAACTATTCTGGCAGCCGTTGGTTCTATTATTAGGGCAAAAATAAGTGGCAAGAGGTGACACACCTGATGCGTAACATTAGAGATCCAGAACGGTGCTGAAGTAAAATCATTAGCAGAGACTGTAGCTGAGGGGGAGCAAAATTAAGGTGAGATACCAATCAGAAACTTACCAGAGAAGCCCATCGATCGAAGCACCCCAACCATGAACAACCAGGATATACGATCAAATGCATTTTGGGCGTCGAGCGCCATGATTAGGAAAGGAACTTTGTCACCATGAATGGAGTGAAACCCACTAGGTCTGGATGGATAAAGGACGGGAGGAGGGCATTCAATCTGATGGCCAAGATCTTAGCATAAAGCTTGAAATCGACATTGAACTTTCCCAGACTTCGGGATCACTGTAATGTTAGCCAGGGTGGTAGCAGAGTCAAAGAAGGTCCCCTCCAACACTTTATTAAAGAAGACAATCAGATGAGAACCAGAAATCCCAGCTATTTTCTTGTAATATTGAGCAGCAAAACCATCAGGCCCAGGGGTTGACTAGTTCTTGAGGGATTTAATGGCTGCCAATACCTCATGTTGTGTAATGTTAGAGTTTAAGAAGGGGAATTGTGGCGAGGTAAGCTTGGGAAGGGGGGTACAGATACCCTTACATGCTGATTAGGTACATAAGAGTCTGCATCTGCTGCCCGTCCCCTACATTTCTTGTAATCAGTCATATTAAGCCATGGCACCCTGCCAATCTCTACTGAACAGCTAACAGCTGGTTTCATCGCTGTCTGTTAGCAGTTAGGGTTCCCGGCTTACAATGAACTCTGATTGGCTGCTGGAGTTCAGCGCAGCACAGGAAATAGCGATATCCACCAACAGACCTGTACATCGGGCTCCAAGTCTATCAGCGCTATACAAGCTGTTTTCATACCTGGCTCCAGATACCTGCACATTAGACATGGCAACAGATATAACTCTGCATGCCAGGCTTGGTATCAGATATGGGTCTCCATATTATGCTGTGCATCACATATGTCTGCACATTAAACTGTGCCAGTGATGTAACCCATAGCAACCAAACACATTTTAGCTTTAATTATTCTCAAACAACTTAGGAAATGAAGACAGACATCTAAATGGTTGCTACGGATTATAGCACATTTTTCATACGTACTGCTTTTCATAAATATTCCTGGATATATTATATGGCAGACACAAGCAATATTGTATTTACAATCAAATCTACAAAGCATGCATAATGGGGGGTCTTTTGACAACCCCTAGTAGTTTTAATGACCAGTCCAAGTTTGCATCTTAGCCTTTGTATAAAACACATAAAATGTGTTAAACGTTTATACTGATTAAACAGATAAGTATATGAGAAGCAGCATACAATTACCTTTTAGGTAGAACAGTAACCTTGTATTATGAGCAAAACAAATCATATGCTATCAACAGTGCTAGCATCTTATTTTGTAGCATCTAGCCATTATGTAAAAGGTAAAACAATGATTACCAAAGAGCTCCTAGCAATTTACACTTCAAGGTCATCAGGCAGATGAATACACTAATATGAGACAGATCATGGGGCATGACATCTTGCCTTCTGTACAGTATTCTCATCAATCATATTTATAAACAGCAGAGAGATGGATGAATTGGTTTCTCCTCGATTCAAGTGAATCCATTCTATGTTGCACATATTATACTGCTCATCCAGATAATAGCTTCTATCACTATCTCCAGTCTGGACCTGAGCTGTGATGTATCTGACAGTGTGTGCAAATTCTCTGCAGGGAGAGGGAGGAACCTGTGCTTCATTCTATTTACTGTCCGTGTAATTACTAAATACTTTTAGAGATGATTTAAACAAATTAGTGGAGTAGAACGGAGGTTTACAGTTACAATCTTCCTGGAAGAAAAGCAAATGATTATAGTTACAATCTTCCTGGAAGAAAAGCAAAAGATATAATGTCTTGTAAAACATATACTGAATCATAAAATGCATTTAAATTGCACTTATAAAGCTTTGAAATGATTATGTAAATTTGCAAAGAGCATAGATGTGTGAAAGCCATAATTGTGTATTATTTGATCTCAATGAGCTTGATGACATCGGTTGTGTAGAGTAAAGGATGCTCTTTTGCTGCAAATGAGTTGACTTATAGGAATCCTGCGTACTTTAGAAACATGTCATTTTCAGAGAAAAATTTGTTATGATCTCACAATTCGAGGGATGTACAAGCCCGAATAGTATGGCTCGGCGAACGGGGGCATGTCATGTGCAGATTGCACTGTATTCAAAAGTGCCCCTATTTTTGAACTGCGAATGATGGGGGGGGGGGGGGGGTGGGTTATGCCAGTTGTTCAAGGTGACAACAGTAGTTACATTGCCCTTATTGATTAATTTAATATATTCAAATGTCTTACTTTGGTTAGGCAGGAATGAATTACAAGCAAAATTGCTTACATATTAAGTATAAAGGAGCCACTCTATCAGCGCAGCCCAAACAGCTGATTCCAACTCACTGTTCTATGCTTTTTGACTAACTTTATGATCCACATAATGAGGCATATTCAATTGTCCGCGGTTTCAGCAGCGGAAAAACTATTACCGGTATTACGGTAATAGTAAGCCGGATTTCAGCTCGCAACCCCCTGAGACGCGAGCTGAAATCCAGCGAGAAAAGTACCATAATACCAGAATATACGCGCACTATTACCGTAATGATGGTAATAGTGCCCGGGGCGCATTAATTGTGGCTGTAACGCCAACAATTTAATATGCCCTAATGAGTGAGTAGATGGGAACTACTGACTCTCATACTAACGACTATAAAGGCGTCACTGACAAACTAACTAGCTCCACAGCTAATTCAAAGCTGTTTTCTCAACTTCTGCTGCCTGCTGACACCATACATTATTCACTCACAGAGCAGCGGGAGATATGAAACCAGCCATGAATCAGCTAGTGTAACTAGCCAACTCTGCAGTGTTCATAGGTCAGCTTTGAAAACAGCTATCATCATCATCACTATTTATTTATAAAATTCCGCAGCGCTCTACAGAGAACTCATTCACATCAGTCCCTGCCCCAAGTGAATCAGTCAGTAGGTGGTGCTGAAATCTCCCAATACTAAGCCGGGCAATGTGAAAAAAGGCAGCATGGAGATGATTGAATTGCTTGTAATCAGCTGTTCAGGCAACAGTCATAGGGTGGAGTCTGCTTAATTAACAAGTGCCCAAAATGCAGAAAATAAGCTTTTTGAAAATAAGGTCTGAGATAGCAGTATATACATGGAGATGAATAACGTGTTGCAGCTAACAGTAGATTAACATGGTCAAGTAAAGACTGAGATTTCCTTTACACATCTCCGACCAAATTTGCCAGATTAATCTCTGTGTCTGAAGATCAAACTTATACAGTAATATTCCCTTTATTAATGTTTTCCTGCATGCCTGTAGGTGTTACTGTAATATGAAAGGTGTAGTGTCTCCAATGAGCAAAACTACCTTGGGTTTATCACACATTTCTCTTTTTTACATCAATGTTTATCTCTTATCCAGCTATAAAAGGTAAGTAAGATAAAAGTATAATGGTTGGGTTTCAGTTGGATAGGTTTCCTTGTTTGACATATGTCAGTGTGACTTTGCAAATACTTGGATAAGTACTAGATTACTCCAGTCGGTATAACTACTCTGTGACATGGGAATACCTCAATGTCTGCTATTTTCCTCCAGCTGGTGTAACTACTCTGTGACATGGGAATACCTCAATGTCTGCTATTTTCCTCCAGCTGGTGTAACTACTCTGTGACATGGGAATACCTCAATGTCTGCTATTTTCCTCCAGTAGGTGTAACTACTCTGTGACATGGGAGTACTTCAATGTCTGCTACTTTCCTCCAGCGGGTGTAACTACTCTGTGACATGGGAGTACCTCAATGTCTGCTACTTTCCTCCAGTGGGTGTAACTACTCTGTGACATGGGAATACCTCAATGTCTGCTACTTTCCTCCAGTAGGTGTAACTACTCTGTGACATGGGAATACCTCAATGTCTGCTACTTTTCTCCAGTAGGTGTAACTACTCTGTGACATGGGAGTACCTCAATGTCTGCTACTTTCCTCCAGTGGGTGTAACTACTCTGTGACATGGGAATACCTCCATGTCTGCTACTTTCCTCCAGTAGGTGTAACTACTCTGTGACATGGGAATACCTCAATGTCTGCTACTTTTCTCCAGTAGGTGTAACTACTCTGTGACATGGGAGTACCTCAATGTCTGCTACTTTCCTCCAGTGGGTGTAACTACTCTGTGACATGGGAATACCTCCATGTCTGCTACTTTCCTCCAGTAGGTGTAACTACTCTGTGACATGGGAATACCTCAATGTCTGCTATTTTCCTCCAGTAGGTGTAACTACTCTGTGACATGGGAGTACTTTAATGTCTGCTACTTTCCTCCAGCGGGTGTAACTACTCTGTGACATGGGAGTACCTCAATGTCTGCTACTTTCCTCCAGTGGGTGTAACTACTCTGTGACATGGGAATACCTCCATGTCTGCTACTTTCCTCCAGTAGGTGTAACTACTCTGTGACATGGGAATACCTCAATGTCTGCTACTTTTCTCCAGTAGGTGTAACTACTCTGTGACATGGGAGTACCTCAATGTCTGCTACTTTCCTCCAGTGGGTGTAACTACTCTGTGACATGGGAGTATCTCAATGTCTGCTACTGATAATAATGATAGGACTTTTTAAACATATTCAAAACATCTTTCGTAAAGATATTTTACAGTAATATTATTATTATTATTATTATTATTATTGCCTTTCTAAAATAAAATTAACTGTTAAAGTAGACATATCAGATTTGAATATCTATGTTTTCTAGTTGTATATAATATGAGATGGTTTCACCAATTCTTATTATACCACACATTTGACCACTTATTTTTTAAATTTATCTGTGTGGAAAACAAGTCAAGTGTGAGTGTGCAGATCTACCATTAGCCAAGTTATGAGGCACTGAGTAAGCAAGAAGCAGGATTTGTTGGGAATGGTGAGATGTCAGCTACAGATATTGATCATTGAAAATATAGTCAAGTTGCAAGTAAGAAGCTCAAGTTGCATTCCACTCTCCACTTTCCATTTGGCCTGTTGGAAACAAAGAGAACCTTGTTCTATTTATCTTTTATTAATTAGGATTTTTTTCTACCACAAATAGAATACAATATTTTCCATCCTGAGGACATTCAAATATATGAAATATATTGAACTATAAACTTTTGCCAACCAGAAGCTCAAAGTTCGTATATGTAAAAGCATGTCTTTAATTTTTCAGAATTCTTTGTGGAATATTAGATTATCAAAATCACTTTTGTAAGTGTGTCAATGTTTAGGTCTGCAGAAAATAAGCTTTTTGAAAATAAGGTCTGAGATAGCAGTATATACATGGAGATGAATAACGTGTTGTAGCTAACAGTAGATTAACATGGTCAAGTAAAGACTGAGATTTCCTTTACACATCTCCGACCAAATTTGCCAGATTAATCTCTGTGTCTGAAGATCAAACTTATACAGTAATATTCCCTTTATTAATGTTTTCCTGCATGCCTGTAGGTGTTACTGTAATATGAAAGGTGTAGTGTCTCCAATGAGCAAAACTACCTTGGGTTTATCACACATTTCTCTTTATTACATCAATGTTTATCTCTTATCCAGCTATAAAAGGTAAGTAAGATAAAAGTGTAATGGTTGGGTTTCAGTTGGATAGGTTTCCTTGTTTGACATATGTCAGTGTGACTTTGCAAATACTTGGATAAGTACTAGATTACTCCAGTCGGTGTAACTACTCTGTGTCATGGGAATACCTCAATGTCTGCTATTTTCCTCCAGTAGGTGTAACTACTCTGTGACATGGGAGTACCTCAATATCTGCTATTTTCCTCCAGTAGGTGTAACTACTCTGTGACATGGGAATACCTCAATGTCTGCTATTTTCCTCCAGTAGGTGTAACTACTCTGTGACATGGGAGTACTTCAATGTCTGCTACTTTCCTCCAGCGGGTGTAATTACTCTGTGACATGGGAGTACCTCAATGTCTGCTACTTTTCTCCAGCGGGTGTAACTACTCTGTGACATGGGAGTACTTCAATGTCTGCTACTTTCCTCCAGCGGGTTTAACTACTCTGTGACATGGGAGTACTTCAATGTCTGCTACTTTTCTCCAGCGGGTGTAACTAATCTGTGACATGGGAGTACTTCAATGTCTGCTACTTTCCTCCAGCGGGTGTAACTACTCTGTGATATGGAAATACTTCAATGTCTGCTACTTTCCTCCAGTGGGTGTAACTACTCTGTGACATGGGAATACCTCAATGTCTGCTACTTTTCTCCAGTAGGTGTAACTACTCTGTGACATGGGAGTACCTCAATGTCTGCTACTTTCCTCCAGTAGGTGTAACTACTCTGTGACATGGGAATACCTCAATGTCTGCTACTTTTCTCCAGTAGGTGTAACTACTCTGTGACATGGGAGTACCTCAATGTCTGCTACTTTCCTCCAGCAGGTGTAACTACTCTGTGACATGGGAGTACCTCAATGTCTGCTACTTTCCTCCAGTGGGTGTAACTACTCTGTGACATGGGAGTACCTTAATGTCTGCTACTTTCCTCCAGTGAGTGTAACTACTCTGTGACATGGGAATACCTCAATGTCTGCTACTTTTCTCCAGTAGGTGTAACTACTCTGTGACATGGGAGTACCTCAATGTCTGCTACTTTCCTCCAGCAGGTGTAACTACTCTGTGACATGGGAGTTCCTCAATGTCTGCTACTTTCCTCCAGTGGGTGTAACTACTCTGTGACATGGGAGTACCTCAATGTCTGCTACTTTCCTCCAGTGAGTGTAACTACTCTGTGACATGGGAATACCTCAATGTCTGCTACTTTTCTCCAGTAGGTGTAACTACTCTGTGACATGGGAGTACCTCAATGTCTGCTACTTTCCTCCAGCGGGTGTAATTACTCTGTGACATGGGAGTACCTCAATGTCTGCTACTTTTCTCCAGCGGGTGTAACTACTCTGTGACATGGGAGTACCTCAATGTCTGCTACTTTCCTCCAGCAGGTGTAACTACTCTGTGACATGGGAGTACCTCAATGTCTGCTACTTTCCTCCAGTGGGTGTAACTACTCTGTGACATGGGAGTACCTTAATGTCTGCTACTTTCCTCCAGTGAGTGTAACTACTCTGTGACATGGGAATACCTCAATGTCTGCTACTTTTCTCCAGTAGGTGTAACTACTCTGTGACATGGGAGTACCTCAATGTCTGCTACTTTCCTCCAGCAGGTGTAACTACTCTGTGACATGGGAGTTCCTCAATGTCTGCTACTTTCCTCCAGTGGGTGTAACTACTCTGTGACATGGGAGTACCTCAATGTCTGCTACTTTCCTCCAGTGAGTGTAACTACTCTGTGACATGGGAATACCTCAATGTCTGCTACTTTTCTCCAGTAGGTGTAACTACTCTGTGACATGGGAGTACCTCAATGTCTGCTACTTTCCTCCAGTGGGTGTAACTACTCTGTGACATGGGAGTATCTCAATGTCTGCTACTGATAATAATGATAGGACTTTTTAAACATATTCAAAACATCTTTGGTAAAGATATTTTACAGTAATATTATTATTATTATTATTATTATTATTATTATTATTATTATTATAATTATTATTATTATTGCCTTTCTAAAAGAAAATTAACTGTTAAAGTAGACATATCAGATTTGAATATCTATGTTTTCTAGTTGTATATAATATGAGATGGTTTCACCAATTCTTATTATACCACACATTTGACCACTTATTTTTTAAATTTATCTGTGTGGAAAACAAGTCAAGTGTGAGTGTGCAGTTCTACCATTAGCCAAGTTATGAGGCACTGAGTAAGCAAGAAGCAGGATTTGTTGGGAATGTTGAGATGTCAGCTACAGATATTGATCATTGAAAATATAGTCAAGTTGCAAGTAAGAAGCTCAAGTTGCATTCCACTCTCCACTTCCCATTTGGCCTGTTGGAAACAAAGAGAACCTTGTTCTATTTATCTTTTATTAATTAGGATTTTTTTCTACCACAAATAGAATACAATCTTTTCCATCCTGAGGACATTGAAATATATGAAATATATTGAACTATAAACTTTTGCCAACCAGAAGCTCAAAGTTCGTATATGTAAAAGCATGTCTTTAATTTTTCAGAATTCTTTGTGGAATATTAGATTATCAAAATCACTACGGATTGGCAGAATGCGCTCCTCTACCTTATACTTGGTTTTGTATCTGGATTAAGTATGTGTTTTGGTTTTGGTTTTGGCAAAACCGACCTCGCGTATTTTGGTTTTGGTATTTTTTGTAAAATATGCTAAAATCACATATTTTTGCTCTTATTTTGTTCTTACATTGTTGTTAACCTCAATTCTAATTTCCAGTTATTTCCAGTCAATTTTGACCACCTTACAGGTCACAATATTATTTTCATCCACTTTCGGACAAAGGCTGCAGCAACCTGGCTGGATGCTAAGTGACAGAGTAACAACACAAACTCACGGCAGTTCATAGCACATCTAGGAAACATTGCCACACAGCAGTGGCAGAAAAGAAAAGTGGTGCAAGATGGAATTATCCTTGGGCCCTCCCACCTACCCTTATGTAAGATATTGAAAAGGACATGTACAGTTTAACAAACCAAGCACTCCAGCGACAAGGAGTGCCACTTTTGTGACTGATGTGCTACCAATAGCTTAGCTGCGTTAAGTCCAACAGTGCGGTCAATGAACTCTACATTAATAAACCATGTCTGCTCGTGCTGCATATTTGATCTCCTTCTCTTCTCTGGATACCTCCCTCTCATCCCTTAAGTACTGCCAAACTTATGTAGACACAGGAATGGGTGGAGTGGCATTTCCATATGCTTCAGACAGACTGTGACACAGAACATGTGGGCAGCATGGAATTCGTCATCTTGGAATATGCTACATTGAACAGAGATTTGAACCAATATATAGATGCAGTTGAGGAGACCGTACTTAAACTAAAACGTGACCCACCGGATGAGATCCCAGATTTAAGAGAGCTTGTACACGAGAGATACACTGCGCTTCAGAAGAATAATACAGAGGAGGCCCTGAAGCAGGAGGATAAATATGTCCAGTTTTAAGAACAGCTAAGACACCTGAGAAAACAAACAAATGAATGTGTCACCGGCCCCAGCAGACGAAGATTTGGAAGATGAAGACGAGGAGATCACCGTCACCCAGAGCACTCCTATAACACAGTTGGAGATGGTGAACCCAGTGAAAAACAAAGTATGTGGTCACACGTACAAGAAAGAAGCAATTGAAAGGATGATTGAAAACAAACTTCAGCACTTATACCACATGTGGGTAACATTGGTACACAGCAGTAGCTGAAAGGAAAAGTGTTGCAAGATGAAATTGTCCTTGGGACCCTCTCACCCACCCTTATAATGGATCTTAAAAAGGATATGCACACTTTAACATACCAAGCACTTCAGCGACAAAGAGTGCCACTTTTGTGGCTGAAGTGCTTGGTTTGTTTGGGCCCCAAACAAAACAAGGTAACAATGGGCTTAAGGCAGCTAAGGTAACAGTGCTGTCAATGAACTCTACTGTGGCAAAATGTTGTTATCATCTTCAGCCTCATCCTAACCCTCACCAGTGTGTACATCATCCTAACACGATATTAATTCGACCCCGCAGGAAACCACGATTACAGAAGTGTCTGTAACATAAATGTCAAAAAGAAAAATGTAAAAAAAAAGCTTTTACCTTTTTAAAGAAAAAAAACACAACTTTAATAAAGGTGAAACTTTACTGTAGAAAAACATAAATTTGCCAACATGTCGTTTTACCCAAATATTAATAAGCATTCCAGAATCAACTAGCTTCCTTCTCTCAGCTAGATGCTAGCACCTGCAATCTACATTGTCATCATTCTCACCCTCATCAGTTTGTACATCATCATCATTCAATACTAACTAATCCCGGCTGGAATCCACCATTACAAGTCTCTGTACTTTGATCTAAATGCCAGTAAAAGCCTTCCTTGTGGAATTTGTAGTTCATTTTATGACAGAGCTGTCATGATTTTTGGGCAATACTTTTAAACCAGACCAAATGTCAAAATGTTCTGCTGAATCATCTGCATCATCCTTGGTCCTCTTAGAAAAGCTTCATTTTTCCTAGCAACAGTAGCCTGAGAAACTGAAGGAGGGGATGCCGTTGTGTCACGTACCACTTCAGCTGTCAACCTGCTCACCAGGAGCTCATTGCATTTATTGTGATCTGGAACAGTGGGAAATAAAGAGAAGACATAGGTTAAATACTGACTGTTTTTTCATGTAACACACAAATACTTGATAGCTTATTTGTACACTGAAATGATCAAGTATTTAAGTGCTACATGGAAAATCAGTCAGTATTTAACTTATGTGCAAAACAGAACACTCATTTGCACCCCTTCCATTGTAACATCGTTTTGTCCAGGAGACTGAAATAAGGATCCTCTTCATTTAGGATCCTTAATGAATCAAGCCCATAGCTCTTAAACCTAGGATCAAGCATAGCTGCCAAAATGTAGTGATATAATTTCCAGAAGTTGATAACTCTTCGATCCTGGCGACGCTATTAAAGTACTTCATCTACAAGTCCAACACACTTAGCGTAATTTCTTTGTTTCCATCACATTTCCTGTTTTGCTCACACAATCAACTTGGTGGTACTGAGCTTTTTTAAAAAATTACAGTGACATGCAGGAGATGCTTTCTGTGTCCCGAAAAAATTCGGGTCAGTTTCGGCATTCTGCAACAGCATGTAGGAGATTGCAGGTGCTGCAAGAAGAATCAAATTTGAGGGGAAATGTACTTTAGTCCAGCGCAGTGGAGAATACTTTCCGTGTTGTTCAAGGTGCTGAAACCACTCTAAGTAGTCACCTGTGAAGTGAATTCAGACACTGTTAGCTTGAGTCAAGTTATTCCCCTAATTAGACTTTTGAAAAATTGAAGGAGGAGATGAAACAAAGAAATTATGCTAAGTATGTCGGACTTGTAGATTGAAGTACTTTAATAGCGTCGCCAGGATCGAAGAGTTATCAACTTCTTGAAATCGTATCACTACATTTTGGCAACTATGCTTGATCCTAGGTTTAAGAGCTATGTCTTCTCTTTATTTCCAACTCACCCAGATCTCAAGAGATGCAATGAGCTCCTGGTCAGCAAGCTGACAGCTCAAGTGGTACATAACACAACAACGTCTCCTCCTTCAATTTCTCAGGCAACTGCTTCTAGGAAAAAACTCAGCTTTCCCAAGACACCCAGTGGTGATGCAGATGAGTCAGCACCACATTTTGACATTTGGTCTAGTCTAAAAGAATTGCCCAAAAATCGTGACTGCTGTGCCGTAAAATGAACTACAAATTCCATGAGGAAGGCCATTACCGGCAATTACATCAAAGTACACAGACTTCTGTGATGGTGGATTCCAGCGGGGATGAATTAGTATTGTTTGAGGATGATGTACACACTGATGAGGATGAATATGATGACAGTGTAGATTGCAGGTGCTGAGATCTAGCTGAGAGAAGGGAGTTACCCAAAATATTACCAATGCTTGGTAATATTTTGGGTAGAATGGCATGTTGGCAATTTTATGTTTTTCTACAGTAAACTTTCACCTTTATTAGAGAGGTGTTTTTTTCTTTAAAAAGGTACAAGCTTTTTATTTACATTTTTGTTTCCGTGACTTAAAACCACTATGCACTTGAACATAGACTTTAGAGGTAGAGGGATTAGTATCATCATTACTGAGACTGGAGAGTAACAAGAACAATGTGACTGAAGACTGAAGTGTGATAAGGACACTGCCACCCCTCCTGTTTCTGTATGAGCTATAGCACAGTAGAATGTCACTGGAGACTTTTAATTACACTGACAGCCCTATTATTGCAATTTCTGTTTCAGCACTAAACAATGCCACCTCTACTATTTCTGAGTGAGCTATTGCACACTAAAATGTCACGGTAGACTATTAAAAACACTGCCAGCCTTATTATTTGAAATTCTGTTTCAGCACTGAACTCTGCCACCTCTCCTACTTCTGGGTGAACTATGGCACAGTACAATGTGACTGCAGATTTATAACAAGACTGCCAGTCCTATTATTTCTATTTCAGCAATGACAATTAGCAATTCAGCAATGGAGCTCTCCTGTTTGTGTGTTAGCTATATAACACAGTACAATGTGACTGCAAATTTAGAACAAGATTGCCAGCCCTATTATTTCTATTTCAGCAATGACAATTAGTAATGGAGCTCTCCTCTTTGTGTTTTACCTATATAACACAGTAAAATGTGACTGCAGATTTAGAAGACCAAGCCTGCCAGCCCTATTATTTCTATTTCAGCAATGACAATTAGCAATGGAGCAATGGAGCTCTCCTCTTTCTGTGTGAGCTATAACTCAGTAAAATATCACTGGAGACTTTGAAGAACACTGCTACCCCTCCTCTTTCTTTTCTAGCTATGACACTGCCCAACTGCACTAGAGAATGCCAAGAACCGTGCTGGATCACCGTGGAGGGCGGTACTTATAGAATCCAAAACTCGCGAGATCCGATGACGTAACAATGATGTTTTGCCTCGTTTTCAATCCCGAGGGCATGCTTGGCTCGATTCTCGGATCTGCTAAGTTCGGGTGTGTTCGGTTCTCGGAGAACCGAGCCTGAGCATCTCTACTGTATACCCTTTGACAGATGCCTACAAATTTAATTTGCAAAGCATACAGAAATCCTGAGTCTAGAAGATACAGCCTGTTACTTCCTAAGAACAACAATATGTAACCTATGATTTTCTAGATAAGATCAACCAGAATCCTAGTTCACTCCATCAGTCTCACGCCACTCTCTTTTTCTTGTTCTAAATTTTTAATACAAGCCTAGTGAGTGTCAATGCTGCTTCCCAAATAGGAATTTCACAGGCAAGGGGCAATAAAACCTTCTCAACTTGTTTTAAACAGGCCAAGTGGGAAGAGGAAAGTGGGGATGCAGAATGTAACTCTAAGACCCATCGGGGACCTAGATCTGGCGAATTAAGGGTTCATTTTAATTTTATTGAACTTCACCTAAAACGACATTTTTAGCATTGGGCTGAGTAATCCTTTAAATGCATTTGGGTCCTATTCAGTTTATATTTTTTGCAAGTGCAAACAACTTAAAAACAAAATAAATGTAGGCCTGGTATTTTATTTCATCACTCCTTCCAATTTTTAAACTGTATATCAAAATAAGAAAGGTTAGTTGATGTTGGTAATGGAATGATAGATTGAGATTCTCTCTGCTCAGTGACCCTCTGATCTTGGAAATTTACTCAGTGATTGTAAATGATTTTGATGTAAATTCCCTTTCCCCCTTCTCTAGGAGGCTCGCAAATATGTGTTCAAAAGTGAATTGATTTCATTAGAAGGGCTCTGCAGCCTTGAGAATGTTAACGGTTTAAGTTAAAAAAAACTAGAACATCAGGCAGATCTGTCAATCAGAAACTCCCTGTGGAGTCTAGTTATCAATGTGAAAATGTAAAATGTATCATCATTACGTTTTACTAAAAGGAATGAAATACCTAATTTTTATATTAATATACTGTTTCCCTTAGGTGAACTCCTTATTTATTAGTGATTTAAATATGTATAAGGCATTTTAATGACAAAGTTCAAAGATATAAGGATATTACAAGTCATGGTTGTGTTTCATGATCACATAACTGTTATGGTGACCAATGCGGCATAAACTTTTAGACTGGACAGAGATGATAGTGTCTGACTGGCCTGACAGAGCACAGGTGGAGACGTCTGGTACAAGCTAGGTCAGGGTCACAGGCAAAGGTTCAGAGTCCGGGTACAGGCAGAAGGTCAGGGTCACAGGCAAAGGTTCAGAGTCCAGGTACAGGCAGAAGGTCAGGGTCACAGGCAAAGGTTCAGAGTCTGGGTACAGGCAGAAGGTCAGGGTCACAGACAAAGGTTCAGAGTCCAGGAACAGGCAGAGGTCATACATGGGAAAGCAATCCAAGGTAAAACACCAACACAGAATAGAAGCAGGTAGCAAACTGGAACAGAACGCTATAACTGGCAGTGAGGTTCATTCCGCACTGCCTTAAATAGTATTAAGAGCCAATCAGGGCATAGTCCTGCAAGTATCCCCAGGAGTAGCCTAATTGAATAGGAGTGCTGGTGGCCAATGAGGATACAAGGTGCCCATCTAATAATAATCACCCAGGTGGCTGCAATACATGGAAACTAATCAGCCCTAGAAAGCTGATACTAAACAGCCCTTCACGGGTGCCCGGCTGTTCGACAGCTGGCCGGGCGCGGCAGCAGGGAGTAACAAGCATCCCGGTTGTTGCCTAGGCAACTGGGACGAAGAGGCCGGAAGTGACATCCCGGTCGTCATTGAGACGGCCGGGACACCAGAGACCAGGGGCAGTGAGTCGCGGCGGTGCCCGCGGCCCCCGCTGCTCCTGACAATAACATCACCAGAATGCAGAACACAACCTGTACACAAGGGGGTGTTTGAGTGCATGGGTTGTTAGTAGCACTGCTGTGTGTATTGTGGGTGGTATAATATCTGTCTGCAGTAAATAATTTCGAGAAGTGAATCTTTATTAGGATATTCACTAAAATAATTTATAAAATGCAAAAATGTGGACCCACAATACACTTCATCATACATAAATGCACGGCTTTATCTCGTGTTTTAACTAACGGCATGTTCACATTCCAATTTTGGGAACTACCCCTTCTGTGCACACGCAAAGGACACGTACTATATTGTCCGAGTTCAGGGAGTAACCTGGGCATGGGCTTTTTGCCATCGCCATTTTACAATGGGGGTGTGCCAAACCCGAGCGCACACTGTCACACTTGAATCAAGCCCTACGACCATCAAAGTTACATGTTTTTCTGCTATATTTCTTGCACCAACGATGGGGCTAGTCTAAGTTCAGGCAGCCGGTTCAGCGGACTGTCCCAATTTGAGGGCTTTGTCCCTTCCTTCCAACTATTGGCACCTTTGCCCCAACAGTCAGAATGTTGGGAGATATATCCCACTTGCCACTGCTCTGCATGGCTTTTTCAGGCGGCAATGAATTGGTGTTTGGAGGAGGTCCTATTGTAAATATGGCGGTTTGAAGCACTGAACCAATGGCGATGTGTTTAAAACCACCACCAACCACGATTTTTAGTAAATTGTCAATAAATCTAAATAACCCTATAGACATGACATGCTAAATTCTTCTTCCTACATGTAAAATCCCCATATTCATCCCAGCTAGTAGCTCTGTTCCGCCACTGGGTACCACTGATAGGCTCACACAATTTAGCTTTTCATACCTATGCATAGTGTAACTTTAGGCTACTTTACAAGGAACAAACTAGTTATACAATATTGTCAGAAACCTAATACATTTAGAACCATCACTGACATAACTGATCACTTTCTTTCTAAATAACAAGCTAAATTCGCACATATCCAGAAATTAAGAGCTGAAATGTCAAGACATGTCTATAAGATGATTTTATATCTTCATTATTTTTTTCATGTTAGTCAAAAGTCCTCGTTATAATTCTTTGCTACAGGCCAGCTACCCACTGGCGTTAAAAATCATGCTTTTTCTAGCATTTTTGAACACTTATAAAAGTATGTTAATGGTTATGGGGATTGAACCTATTAGTTACAATAAACCCATATCCACTTGTACCTGCAGTCAGAAGTGGCATCGGAGCAGCAACTTTTTGGAATGTTGTATTTCCTAATTTCCACTGCAAGTGAATACTAGGGGAGCAATGGAGTGTGCTCAAGTGAAAGCACTGGTCACCATTACATGTCAACAGTGTTTGCGTACGACATATGGTTTCACTTGCGTTTTCCTAACACCTCATTATTCCTGGTTCTACACCTGTTGGACAATTTCAGCTTTGCGTATAATTTTCTGTAGTCATGCAACATAATGGGGGACGTTTATTAAAAATGTGTTAATTGAAAATTAGCAACCAATCAGGTTGTAGCTATTGCTTTTCTAGTACAGCTTTGGAAATGAAAGCAACCATCTGATTGGTTGTTATGAGCAATACCAACTTCTCTATACAGTTTTTTATATTTTTAACTACGTCAGAACATATCTTCTATCCCATTTGTTTTCTTCTGATCTGAGTAGCATGGTGAGCTTCCAGCTGTGTATACTGTCTAAGAGAGACACAACATTGCCTCTTTAATAATAATTATCTGTTTTATGCAGGAAGAATCTGCTATTAGGGATGAATCTTTGCAGGAAGCTACAAATAAAATATCATCCGTCATAATCAACATACCTTTTTCTATTATTAGTATTCGCAGTGAAGAGTAATAGCCGCTCGACTGCTACATAATAAATAACCTTTTGCAGCACTGAAGGACAATGAACCCAGTTCATTAAAAACATATTTAATAGGGTAATTTGGTACACTAATACATTTATTAAAAAAATGCAGATCAATTACAAAGTAATGATTTTCCAGGCGAAGAATGGATGGCCTTTGACAATCATCACAAGAACTAATTGATTGCTGTGGTTAAGATGAGAAATTATTTGCCTCTACTTCATTCACTGGTATGTTCAATAAGAACAAAGGTTTGCCTATGTTGTTAACGTCCTAAATGATTATATTACAGAACAGACAGTGTACAGTGTACCTCAAGCTGTAACACAGGATTATCTCACCATTTTAATTTTACACGAAGCAAAAATGGCTATTTGTTAGATTTTCATTTAAGTAGATGTCTGTTATAGTTCAGCAGAAAAAAGTTTTTCAAAGAGAAACCTGGCAAAGTATTTTATGTTGTATGTAGATTTCTACTGCATAAACAACAAATATGAGTAATGGTGATTGTAGAGGAGAAAAATACAGTGACAGGAAAAGGGTTCCATTCTTCTGTTTATATGTATAACACAGTGACAATCATTTACAATAATCAGGACTTCAGGGGCACATGAAACTTTAAATGTGTAATTACATATATCTTAACAGGTTCATGCCCCGGCCGAACAAATATAGGGTCTTTCTAGGGCCAATAGAAGCCCTGGTGGTGCCCTAGGTGGCATCCACTCCCCACACTCAGAAGCTACTTCTTTGGTGACAGGTGGGGGCAGTATCCACAGCTGCTCTTATAAAAGCCAAGTGCCACACTCCCAGCATAACACTGACATGAAGGTGCAACCATACTTGCCAACTCTCGCGGAATGTCCGGGAGACTCCCGAAAATCGGGTCAGTCTCAATTACAATTGCGGGCCTAAAATGATGCAATTCGCGACGAATCGCGTCATTTTGGCCCAGCCCCCGACAAATATGATGTTTTGTCGTTGGGGGGGGCCCCCTCCCGACCTCTAGACACACCTCTCTCCTGGATACGACTTGCCAAATGCAGGCAAGTATGGCTGCAACACCTTCATGTCCCTAGCCATTGGCAACATCTTACGTCTGGTAGCACTGGCCCCTGGTCTTTGCATATGGCATTCAAAGGCACATGTCTTCCATATGTAAAAATGTCATAGTAAAGGCTGCCCACTGTCGAATTTGGCTCACCATTTGATTATTTTAAGTTGTTTTTTTTCTCCTTCTTATATGTTTATTTAACCCGCATTTATGTTTCAGATTTGACCTGAAAGTAAGGGGACATCAATTTTTTTTTTAACATTAATTATTTTTAAATACAGTGTTGTACAGATACATATTTTTGCAGGTTGTGTATTATGTGCAACTTGATCAGTGATCAGCAACCTGACATACCCATGTGCGACCCTCCAACCTGCAAAAGGGCCGCACATAAGCTTTACTTTCAAAACAACAGCATCCCACACCACTTATTCCAAAATGCACCCACAAGACCACCTGTTCCAGGATTCCACTACATGCCACTCAGATCTGCCACTTGATCCAAAATATCACCACATGCCATCAGACCCCCACTTGTCACAAAACGCTCCCACATATATTTTGAAACTCTGCATATCTCCCCCTCACAGAACTCTGCACAGCTCCCCTCACAGAACTCTGCACATCTCCCTCTCACAGAACTCTGCACATCTCCCCTTACAGACCTCTGCTCAGCTCTCCTCAGAGAACTCTACACATCTCCCCTCATAGAACTATGCACAGCTCCAATCACAGACCTCTGCAAAACTTCCCCCCACATACCTCTGCACATCTCCCCCTCACAGCACTCTGCACATCTCCCCCTCACAGACCTCTGCCGAGCTCCCCCTCACAGATCTCTGCCGAGCTCCCCCTCACAGACCTCTGCACAGCTCCCCCTCACAGACCTCTGCACAGCTCCCCTTACAGCACTCTGCAAACTTTCCCCCACAGACCTACACAACGTCTTGCAGAATCTCTGGCCAATGCCTCTTCTGTTCTCCCTCTAGGGCCCACAACATCTGTAGAAGCGTTCTATTGAACATTTAGCACGCCCCATTTGCCTGGGGTTGATAGGGTGTTGTGCGGGAGTTTTGTATCAATGGACTTGAAAAAAATCTGACTTCAAGACAATTTGTGTAAAAAAAAAAGTCTTGTGGCACCCTACAAATCAGGAAAGCTTCAAATATGTGTAATCCACACCTCTAATATATGCTTTAAATATCTCAGGAAAACAAATTGCATTTTTCAAGCTATCGTATTGTCAGGTGCGTCATTGTACCTACTGCTGAAGTAATGCCCCAATATGCCCAGGCCAGCCAGTTGTTCTGCAAACGATTTATTCACTCTTTATTGTCACCATTTTGCAGTGGTTTTGTCACGGGCACTAGGAGTCTTTACCCAGGGATCACCAGATGGTAGGCTTACCAGAGCAATGTAGATGGTAATAGGGTACTCTGGTAGCTGGGTGATCACGGAACATGAAATGATGACCGATGAGATGCTCAGGAAAGTCTATGACTAGCAACACTGGTAATAATGAGGTAATGATACACAAGGAACTGTATGGACAAGGACACGTGAAGGTAGTCAGTGGTCTGCGATAGCAAGTTGTACCACTGCTATAGTGAGGAGGAATGTCCAACAGAAACAAGGAGGTGATGAGAGTCAGCGGTCTGCGAGTAGCAAGTTGTACCGCTGTCTGAGTGAAGGAATGGAATCCAAGTGGAGGTATCCAGGTAGACAGTGGTCTGCGGTAGCAGGTTGTACCACTGCTATGTGAGAGGATAATGGAACAGGTGATACCGGAAACAGGGATCAGTGGTCTGACATCAGCAAGTTGTACCACTGCATATATATGTGAGGAGGTGCACGGGGGAAGACTGCAACACAGGATATACACAGGCACCTTATACACGATCCACAGTAATATGCACAATATAGGTATATATATATGTAAATGACTGATCAGGTCTGCAATCTAGAAAGTCTCTTGAAGTAGTCCAGCACAATGATAACACAGTCAATGATGGCAATAGACTCAGCGGAGAGCGGACTCCAGAGAGAACCAAACACAGTCCAGCAAGATATGCAATACACAGCACAGTCAATGAGAAGTATGCATACCGTGGTTCAGCAGTAGCAGTCAGATGGGATTGCAGCGGTACCTGAGCGGCTGGAGACCGACTGGATAGGAAGTCCCTGGATAGGAGAAGCAGCGGTCTAGCAGGTGCAGCGCACAGGTGAGTAGACCGACAGGGACACGAATCCACAGGAGTCAGCAACACGTGGAACTGGACTCCTAGGAAACCCAGGAGAATGGAGATGATCCAGCAGAGGGTAGTAGAAGAGATACAAATCCAATGCTGACAGGAGGGTAGAGGCCAGTGGAACACGTGAAGGCGTGGAGAGTGGATCAGCAGGAGATGGACGATAGCGCTGACCACAGCGGCAGGACTCAGCGGCACACGGAGGTAACCAGTAGCAACCACAGGAACCAACAGCGATGAGAAACAGGAGTGCAGCGCAGGGCAGGAGCTGTAGATCACGAAGTGAAGCAGATGGTAATGAAAAGCGGCAGTCTCGAGGAAGGCACAGCAAAGATGAGATGAGAGTGTAGTGCACGGAGGCAGCGGATAGTAATCAGCTGGCAGTCACGATGTTGAACACAGGCGAGTTGCAAGCAGGAGACTGTAGTGCACAGAGGCAGCGGATAGTAGTCAGCTGGCAGTCACGATGTTAAACACAGGCGAGTTGCAAGCAGGAGACTGTAGTGCACGGAGGCAGCGGATAGCAATCAGCAAACAGACTTGATGAGAAGCAGGTGAGTGAGGTAAAAGCTGGAGTGCACGGAGGCAGCGGATAGCAATGAGCAAACAGTCACATTGATATAAAATAACGTTGAAGTGGTGTAGAAGACTGTAGTGCACGGAGGCAGCGGATAGGAATCAGCAAACAGTCATGATGATACAGTTGATGGTAGAAGTGGTATGGAACCACAGTAGTAGAAGTGGTTTGGAAACCACAGGAATCAGCAGCACTGAATACACAAGTAATACAGGAACACCTTCAGAGACTCATGAGGAATGAGACTCCAAGATCAGGCAACGTGGTAGTGACCACAGGTGCTTAATATAGGGAGGTTGCCTGATCTGCCAATTAAGTTAAAGGGGTATACACTGAAGTATAGAAAAGGGCTGCGCATGCGCAGACCCTCAGGATGGTGGACGGCCACGGTTCCTAAATGTCCGGGAAGAGGCACTCACGGTCCGGTGAGTGACAGTACCCCCCCTTTTAAAGGTGGGCACAGAACGCCTGGAACCGGGCTTGTCCGGATTTTTGGAGTAAAACTTCTTCAAAAGGGCAGGAGCATTAAGATCTTCAGCTTTGATCCAAGAGCGCTCCTCAGGACCAAAGCCCTTCCAATGAACGAGGAAGTGGAGGACTCCTCGCGAAATTTTTGCATCTAGTACCTCGGTAATCTCAAAATCCTCCTCCTGATGGACTTGAACTGGCTGCGGAGCTGAGGGAGGAGTTGAAAAACGGTTGATAATAAGAGGTTTGAGCAAAGATACATGGAAGGCATTAGAAATCCGAAGACTCTTAGGAAGAAGGAGTTTCACACATACTGGATTGATAACTTGAATGATCCTATATGGACCAATAAAACGAGGGGCGAATTTCATGGATGGAACCTTCAAACGAATATTTTTTGTGGATAACCAGACACGATCTCCAATTTTTAGTGGTGGAATAGCCCGCCTCTTCTTATCAGCGAAAGATTTATATTTGACAGATGTCTTCTTTAAACAGGTTCTAACCTGAGACCAGATATTTTTAAAGGTCTGACAAACAGTCTCCACCGCAGGAACTTGGGTGGGCGGGAGGGCAGGAAATTCCGGAAAAGACGGATGGTGACCGTAGACCACAAAGAATGGAGTTTTGGATGATGACTCATGGTACATGTTGTTATGGGCGAACTCAGCCCAAGGGAGTAACTCTACCCAGTTGTCTTGATTGGCTGATGAAAATATCCTTATAAAAGTCTCAAGATCTTGATTGACACGTTCGGTTTGTCCATTGGATTGTGGATGGTAAGAAGATGAGAGTGCTAATCGTATGCCCAAGGTTTTACAAAGGGCTCGCCAGAATCTGGACACGAATTGTACTCCTCTATCAGACACAATCTCAGATGGACATCCATGGATACGGAAGATCTCTTTAATGAAATGTTCAGCCAGGATAGACGAGGAAGGCAAACCAGACAGAGGGATGAAATGAGCCATCTTCGAAAATCTGTCCACTACCACCCAAATAGTGTTATGGTTCTTACTAGGTGGTAAGTCAGTAACGAAATCCATACTAATATGGGTCCATGGTTTGGACGGAATGGGTAGTGGTCGCAGCAACCCTGCTGGGGTTCTGCGGGAAGATTTGAATTGCGAACATAATTCACAGGAAGCAATGAACTCTTTGACGTCTCTCCTCATTGAAGGCCACCAGTAACTTCGAGAGAGGATCTCAAAAGTCTTGTGTTCACCGGCGTGTCCAGAAAAACGAGAGGCATGGAACCACGAAAGGATTTTCCTCCTTAGAGTAGAAGGCACGAGGGTCTTCCCAAATGGTAGCGTTTTGGTGGATGAAGCAGCCAGTGAGATACATTTGGGGTCTAGAATGGTATGGTTGGAAACCTCTTCTATATCAGAGGACGTAGCAAAGGCTCTAGATAAGGCATCAGCTTTTTTGTTCTTGGCAGCTGGTTTGAAGGTAATTATTAATTCAAAACGGGAAAAGAAAAGAGACCATCTTGCTTGACGAGGGTTCAAGCATTGGGCAGACTGGAGATATGACAAGTTCTTATGATCCGTGAAGATCGTCACCGGATGGCGAGCTCCCTCCAACAAGTATCTCCATTCCTCTAATGCGGCTTTGATAGCCAGTAATTCCTTGTCTCCGATGGTATAATTCTTCTCTGCGGGTAGGAGACCCCGAGAATAGAAAGCACAAGGGTGGAATTTTTGCTGTTCCGAGCGTTGGGAGAGAATAGCTCCTAAGCCCACATTAGAGGCATCTACTTCTAGGAAGAAGGGGAGTGTCACATCAGGCTGACGAAGGATTGGAGCCGAAGAGAAGGACTCTTTTAATGTTTGAAAGGCTTGAATAGCCTCAGTAGACCATTGCTTAGGATTAGCCCCTTTACGAGTCAGGGCCACAATAGGAGATGCAATGGAAGAAAAATCTTGAATGAAGCGTCTATAGTAATTGGCAAAACCTAAAAAACGCTGGATGGCACGAAGAGTAGTTGGCTGGGGCCAATGTAGTACAGCATTTACTTTGTCAGGATCCATCTTCAGACCAACTCCGGAAACAATATACCCCAAGAATGGAATCTGGGGTAATTCGAATGAACATTTTTCTAATTTACAGAACAATGAATTTTTCCGTAGCCTGGAGAGGACTTCTGCCACATGTTGGTGGTGAGAAGGCAGGTCCTGTGAAAAAATCAATATGTCGTCCAGGTAGACGACGACACATACATATAATAAGTCCCGAAAAATCTCATTAATGAAGCCCTGAAAAACAGCGGGGGCATTACATAGCCCGAAAGGCATTACCAGATATTCGTAATGCCCGTCTCTGGTGTTAAACGCCGTCTTCCATTCGTCACCGGAACGGATTCTGATTAAATTGTAAGCACCACGAAGATCCAACTTAGTAAAAATACGGGCTCCCTTGATGCGGTCAAATAGCTCAGTGATCAACGGAATGGGATACCGGTTCTTGATAGTAATGGCATTGAGTCCACGAAAATCTATACAAGGGCGTAATGATCCATCCTTCTTTTTGACAAAGAAGAACCCAGCTCCAGCGGGCGAGGTGGAAGGTCGAATGAACCCACGCTGGAGGTTCTCCCGTATATATTCAGATGTCGCTTGAGTTTCAGGTAACGAGAGTGGATAGACCCGGCCTCTGGGAGGAGTCTTGCCAGGAAGAAGATCAATCGGACAATCCCAAGAACGATGAGGAGGAAGACGTTCAGACTGAGCTTTATCAAAAACATCGGTAAATGAAGCATATTGAGGGGGGAGTCCCGGTGAAATAGCTGAGATGGAAGCTTGCTGTACCTTGAGAGGAATGACTTGGGAAAGGCAATGATGGTGACATTCAGGCCCCCAAGACGTGACTTGAGGGGTGCGCCAGTCAATCTGGGGAGAGTGACACTGAAGCCATGGAAGGCCTAGGACAATCGGACTTGTCGTAACAGGAAGAATTAAAAACGATATCTCTTCATGATGCAGAGCACCAATCTGAAGGGTTACTGGAGACGTACTCTGGGTGATGAGACCGTTGATGAGACGTGATCCATCGATAGCCGTCACAGTAATGGGAGTTTTTAAGGTAATCATTGGTAGAGACCATTGATTAACTAACGATTTGGAAATAAAATTTCCTGCTGCTCCGGAATCAATCAATGCCTGTGACTCAAAGGTTTTGGTAGCAAAGGAAATAGTCACATCAAAAGCGCAGACTTTAGATTTCATAGACGATGGAGAGGACTCCAGGGACCCTAACTTCACCTCTCCAGAACTAGTTAGGGCCTGGCATTTCCCGATCTCTTAGGGCAGGAGCTGAGGACATGAGTGGAATCAGCACAATAGATACAGAGTCTATTCTTGACTCTTCGTTTCCTCTCCTCAGAAGATAACTTGGAACGTCCAATCTCCATGGGAATCACAGCGGGTGACACTGGACGAAATTGAGGGTTAGAGCGAAAAGGTGCTTTAGCAGAAGTCGTTTTCTCAGCCTCTCTTTCACGAAATCTCATATCAACACGATGGCATAGAGAGATCAAATCTTCAAGTGACGAAGGAAGCTCTTGGGTAGTCAGTGCATCTTTAATTTTATCGGAAAGCCCCTGCCAGAAGGCGGCAACTAGGGCTTCAGTGTTCCACTGAAGTTCAGAGGCTAAGATCCTAAATTGAATGACGTACTGGCCTACAGTATGAGATCCTTGTCGCAGACGGAGGATGCTGGAAGCAGCGGAGGTCACACGACCTGGTTCATCGAACACACTTCGGAATGTAGAAATGAATTTGGCACTATCTTGTAATATTGGATCGTTCCTCTCCCACAGAGGGGAGGCCCAAGCCAGGGCTTGTCCTGAAAACAAAGAGATAAGATAGGCCACTCTGGAACGATGGGTAGAAAAATTTTGAGGTTGGAGCTCAAAATGGACTGAACATTGGTTAAGGAAACCCCTACAAGTTTTGGGGTCTCCATCGTACTTTGACGGAGTAGGCAGGTGAAGCGTGGAAGCTATAGACACCTGGGATGGCAATGGGGAAACGGAGGAAAGCACAGGAGCTTCAGTAGTAGCTGTCACAGTCTGTCCAGATGTTCCTTGGGAGGTTAATGACTGATAACACTGAAGTAACAGCTGTTGGCGGGCGTCCTGTTGCTCCACACGGCTAACCAGATGTTGCAGCATCTCTTTGGCGGTAGGTTCCACATCTGGGTCTGTCATGGCCTGATCTTACTGTCACGGGCACTAGGAGTCTTTACCCAGGGATCACCAGATGGTAGGCTTACCAGAGCAATGTAGATGGTAATAGGGTACTCTGGTAGCTGGGTGATCACGGAACATGAAATGATGACCGATGAGATGCTCAGGAAAGTCTATGACTAGCAACACTGGTAATAATGAGGTAATGATACACAAGGAACTGTATGGACAAGGACACGTGAAGGTAGTCAGTGGTCTGCGATAGCAAGTTGTACCACTGCTATAGTGAGGAGGAATGTCCAACAGAAACAAGGAGGTGATGAGAGTCAGCGGTCTGCGAGTAGCAAGTTGTACCGCTGTCTGAGTGAAGGAATGGAATCCAAGTGGAGGTATCCAGGTAGACAGTGGTCTGCGGTAGCAGGTTGTACCACTGCTATGTGAGAGGATAATGGAACAGGTGATACCGGAAACAGGGATCAGTGGTCTGACATCAGCAAGTTGTACCACTGCATATATATGTGAGGAGGTGCACGGGGGAAGACTGCAACACAGGATATACACAGGCACCTTATACACGATCCACAGTAATATGCACAATATAGGTATATATATATGTAAATGACTGATCAGGTCTGCAATCTAGAAAGTCTCTTGAAGTAGTCCAGCACAATGATAACACAGTCAATGATGGCAATAGACTCAGCGGAGAGCGGACTCCAGAGAGAACCAAACACAGTCCAGCAAGATATGCAATACACAGCACAGTCAATGAGAAGTATGCATACCGTGGTTCAGCAGTAGCAGTCAGATGGGATTGCAGCGGTACCTGAGCGGCTGGAGACCGACTGGATAGGAAGTCCCTGGATAGGAGAAGCAGCGGTCTAGCAGGTGCAGCGCACAGGTGAGTAGACCGACAGGGACACGAATCCACAGGAGTCAGCAACACGTGGAACTGGACTCCTAGGAAACCCAGGAGAATGGAGATGATCCAGCAGAGGGTAGTAGAAGAGATACAAATCCAATGCTGACAGGAGGGTAGAGGCCAGTGGAACACGTGAAGGCGTGGAGAGTGGATCAGCAGGAGATGGACGATAGCGCTGACCACAGCGGCAGGACTCAGCGGCACACGGAGGTAACCAGTAGCAACCACAGGAACCAACAGCGATGAGAAACAGGAGTGCAGCGCAGGGCAGGAGCTGTAGATCACGAAGTGAAGCAGATGGTAATGAAAAGCGGCAGTCTCGAGGAAGGCACAGCAAAGATGAGATGAGAGTGTAGTGCACGGAGGCAGCGGATAGTAATCAGCTGGCAGTCACGATGTTGAACACAGGCGAGTTGCAAGCAGGAGACTGTAGTGCACAGAGGCAGCGGATAGTAGTCAGCTGGCAGTCACGATGTTAAACACAGGCGAGTTGCAAGCAGGAGACTGTAGTGCACGGAGGCAGCGGATAGCAATCAGCAAACAGACTTGATGAGAAGCAGGTGAGTGAGGTAAAAGCTGGAGTGCACGGAGGCAGCGGATAGCAATGAGCAAACAGTCACATTGATATAAAATAACGTTGAAGTGGTGTAGAAGACTGTAGTGCACGGAGGCAGCGGATAGGAATCAGCAAACAGTCATGATGATACAGTTGATGGTAGAAGTGGTATGGAACCACAGTAGTAGAAGTGGTTTGGAAACCACAGGAATCAGCAGCACTGAATACACAAGTAATACAGGAACACCTTCAGAGACTCATGAGGAATGAGACTCCAAGATCAGGCAACGTGGTAGTGACCACAGGTGCTTAATATAGGGAGGTTGCCTGATCTGCCAATTAAGTTAAAGGGGTATACACTGAAGTATAGAAAAGGGCTGCGCATGCGCAGACCCTCAGGATGGTGGACGGCCACGGTTCCTAAATGTCCGGGAAGAGGCACTCACGGTCCGGTGAGTGACAGGTTTACTGACTCACCAGTGTTAAAATCTTATCAAAAACAAAATTATAATAAAATGAGTAGATGTAAAAATGTATGGTAATTCTTGGTGTATATTTTTGTTATTCTTCGTGAAATTATACAGGGCCTGATGCAGAATGAGTACTATGCCAGATTGCACAGCGTATTTTGAGTGAAGTCAATGTACACATGCGGAAACAGTTATAATCACATATCTTCGGAAAAGGTATGTCACATTGTCATAATTCCATCATGTTTGGTATCAAAAGATGGACAAATTCATAAGGGATTTATTATTAATGAAATTAGGTCTGTGTGACGCTCCACAAAAAAGTTAGGTCACATTGTAGAATTGGGTAGTAAATCAGACAACATACAAATGGTGATTGAAAAAATTATCACAGACACAACCCCTGGGGGCGGGGACAGGTGTGGAAGTGTCTTTAAAAAACTGAGACCAGTTACAACAAATTGTCAGCCTTTTTGGGAATCAATTCACATTGATAAGCTATCCAAGCCAATTTCCCTTGGCCAGAAAAGGCAATTCACGTAAGTGCTACTCTGAATGTAACCCCTCTTATTTTAAACTGTTTTGCTTGTTATGTCTATCTATTAATTGTTTATTCATTATTATTTTTTTTATATCCCCTACCCTGTACTTTTGTATATTAAAACTATAATTTAATACGTGGTATCCTTGATTCTCTAGCGAATCCATTAGCCTGTTAAGAAGAATATAGCTCAAACAAGTTAAACCTTTGAATACCAGTGTGTAATTTGCTGATACATTTGATTAACAAGCTGTGCGTGCTTGTATTTACATTTGTGTAACAGTCTGGAGGTGTGAAGAGTTAACCATTTGCTTGCTGGTGTGGGTCTTGCTAGTCTGTGAGCAGCTAGAAGCCTTGTGTGCCAGTGTGGGACAGTATATTGGGGTACTATTGCCTGTATTCAATAGGTGGTGGCAAAACCTGAAGTGTGTGGGGGGTGTGAGCGCTGTTGTGGGGCGTTCAGTAGGTCTATAACCTGTGTGATAGGTAAAGAGAGACTGCTGGCTGGAATAGTGTTACCTCATACAGCAAACACCCCAAAGCACGACAGCTGGGAGCATGTTCGTGACATATTTCTTTATTCGTACATGAGACATGGAGTTGTTGCTGCTGTATTAGAGAGGTTTTAGCTTTTATTGATGCTTAAAACTAATGCGTTTGTTGGATATAAAACAAAGGCTTAAAAACATGGACACAAGTGGGACATAAGTGCATGTGGTGGAGCCCTGAAGTAAATCAGATACATAGGCTGCTCTTGCAGACCGGCACGCAGTGTAAGATAATTGACGCTTTGTATATGGTCACAATTGTGGTTTTATTAATGAACGCAAATTGCTGCTGGGATTTAGGGAGCAGTTACAGCCAACTCAGCATCAGGTCACAGTGGTTTTTCTATCATTTTATCCAATGTAGAGCGTTTCTCCAATACATCCAGCCTGTTATGCTGACACACAAATGTTTAAGAAACACTGGCCTAAGAAGAGCAAAAAAAGGGATAGTAAGTACGGAAAACAGAAGAGCCGATGAATAAATCATATCACATCAATAGTGTCAGCAAGGTCCAGGACAAAGGAAGTTGACTCTAGAGAGAAACAAACATGGAAGGACTGAAGCTAAAGGGTTTGAATCTCTGGGGATACCAGGAAATCATGTTTGTTATTCTTTATTGAGAGAAAACAACTGCATAAATAAATCCTTATAATTTGGCACTGACAGATAAATAAGAGACTTGCCATGCAATAGCTGCTGGACAGTATATATTGTATATGCTTTGCTAGTATTGACAGGGCATTTTTATTCTCTTGGGTTTGTTCTAGAATGTTTACTTTTGCTAGTTTCCGTATTGAACTCGGATATGAATAGAGTGCTAGTAAAATGATAGAGTATTAAACCCTATCTGTGGTGTAGTGAGACGGGTCTCAGCGGCCTCTGCAACCGTATCCTTGGATTTTGGGGAACCTGGCTGCAACCAGCAACTTAAGATCTTTCAATGGGACTTCGCTTACCAGCAAATGAATTGAGATGTTACAACGCACCCCAGAGATGGGGCAGGCAGCTCCTGATGCTCTGTCTGTGTTTGCTCATTACTATAGGACACGAGAAAGACCAGACAAGAGGCAGGAGAAATACAATATTGCCATAAATAATTATATCACAAAGCAGTCCATTATTTACTAGGTGTCCCATTATTTTATCTATTGCCGTTATTGCTAACCGAGAACACCATTAGGGAATGAGTTCAGACCTTGCAAAAGGTAGCAGCTCATTTTATTAAAATAATCTTTAAAAAAAAAAGTGTGAATCCAAGCCAGGCCACTGATAGGCTCAGACATACAGGCCCCTATGGTAAATACCAGAGCTGCAAGATTTATAGTGTGGTCTTCAACACACAGAGCTTCAGTAAATATAAGCATGAAGAGTCACGGCTGTGCCATTAATTAGGAGCTTCTATACAATTTTGTGTGCAAATCTACTAGACCTGTAGAGGTCCTCATTTTCCAAGTTCAAAACAGCAGAGAATCAGCTGGAAATCCTCTTTGGTGGCACCGTGTATCTAAATTGGTGCAGGAGTGACTGGATTCCTGCAAAACTCCAAGGTTTACAGAGCAATATGGAGGCGTTTGCAGAGGAGCAAAGATTTGCACTGGCCAATGGGAGGAGCTGAGCAGAGTGGTGGAGTACAGTCATTTAATTATGAATTTTACTGCTTGGCAAAGATAAGGGCTCATTCTACAGTAGAAATGCCCAGTTGAAAAGAGCATTTCTAAGTGTTCTTTTACCAATGGAAATAAAAGCTTAAAACACACAAAAGTGGATGGGGATGTTAATAAGTTTAAGGGGCAAAAAATTGGATTGTATAAGTTAACTAAATATAACGCAGCATCCAAATCTACCAAAAATATCAAAAATAGACACCGGTTATACCTTTCAGAGGATCCAGTACTGAACCCCCATCTTTCTAAGATACCACATATTATTTATAAGAAAAAGAAGAACCTCAATAATGTCTTAGCACAATTTACATTCCAAGAATAGATTATGGAAGGTAATAATTGTAAACTAAAGGTAACTCAAAAAGAGATTACTATTACCAACTGAATAGTTTATTAACTGTAGGAGTTCATTTTCGAACGTATTGTATTACTTGCTAATGTAAGAAACGATACATAGGAAACACAAAAATAATCACAGTTCATCTGATTCCTTGAACTCTAATACAGAGTCAGGAAAATTACAAATGGCTTGTCCACATACTACAGCCAGGCCCATTACAGGAAAATGACAGGTATTATATTACATGGAATAGAGCAAGTAAAATCAAATAATCATGGAGTAGATAACAATAGGAGATATACTGAATCTGCAGATTGGGTAATTGGTCAGAGAGGGAGCTAAAATATACATGTTGACCTGCTTACCTTTCTATAAAAGGTTTCTATTTATATAAACCCTTTAGATACTGTTTCATTAGCATACATATTCACATTGTAGCTATGTATAGTTATGGCCTGAATTTCTCAAGGGGCAAAGAATCCTATTGCCTATGTTATTGTTGCTTCCTGTGCATGAAGCAGTGTCACAATTAGAGATGGTCACTGACCCCCGTGTTTTGGTTTTGGATTCGGTTTTGGATCTGGATTACCGTCGTGTTTTGGTTTTGGTTTTGGTTTTGCAAAACCGCCATTGCGTGTTTTGGTTTTGGTTTTGGTTTTGTTTGGTTTTGTTTTGCTATTTTTTGGGAAAATCCATGTTTTTGGGCCTAAATTAACCCAATTTAGTGCTCCAACTGTTTTAGAGACAAGTAATCTAATTGTTGAGGTAATAAATCATCCAAAAAAACAGTTTAATTCTTCGTTGGTAGGCCTATTCTACACACAAAACAGATTGTCTTCCTCTCCATCTATGCATATTGGCAATGCAGCCATCGTCTTTGAATGTATATTACACCCTACACTTATAGTTAAATATGTAAAGAAATGGAAAAAGCCAGTTTGCTTTCTGTCTCTCAAGGCCCCCCTCCACTTGTATAAAATAGCAAAAAATTCAGCCATTATAGACTGTACAATATTAATTGACATGGAGAAAGCCAGTTTGGTTTCTGTCTCTCTAGGCCCCCCTCCACTTGTATAAAATACTAAAAAATTCAGCCATTATAGACTGTACAATATTAATTGACATGGAGAAAGACAGTTTGGGGTCACTCTGTCTCTCTAGGCCCCCCTCCACTTGTATAAAATACCAAAAAATTCAGCCATTATAGACTGTACAATATTAATTGACATGGAGAAAGACAGTTTGGGGTCACTCTGTCTCTCTAGGCCCCCCTCCACTTGTATAAAATACCAAAAAATTCAGCCATTATAGACTGTACAATATTAATTGACATGGAGAAAGCCAGTTTGGTTTCTGTCTCTCTAGCCCCCCCTCCACTTGTATAAAATACTAAAAAATTCAGCCATTATAGACTGTACAATATAAATTGAAATGGACAAAGGCAGTTTGGTATCTGTCTGCATCAGATCCTCTCTCCACTAGGAGTAAAATAGAAAACTATTCAGCCGTTATATAATCTAGAATATAAATAGAAATTGAGAAAGGCAATTTGGTATCTGTCTGCATCATAATCATCAACATCATCATTAGCGCCCTCGTCGCCTACACAAATCTCCCCCTCATCCTCTTCTAATTCCAAAGTGGCATCCTCAATTTGGGTATCACCGGCTACACTCGGGCTATTAAGGCACACATCAGCAGAATGCTCACGATTAGACATCCCACTGTTGGATGGACTCTCCACAGGGATTGTTGTCATTTGTGAATCAGAGCAAATATTCTCCTGTAATGCCTCACTGGTATCTTGCAGCTCAGCTTTGACGCGTAACAGTAGTTGTGCACCAATTGTAGCCTGGGTAACTTTTTGGGATCTGCCACTAATAGCCAAAGGTGAAGGCCTCATTCTCTCTTTGCCACTGCGTGTGTAGAATGGCATGCTTGCAATTTTTTTTTTATCGTCACTTAACTTTTGCTCAGTTACACTTCTTTTTCGCTTCAATACAGTAAATTTTTTTTTGGTTTTTGTTTTTTGCACTAATTTGAAAACACTCTGTTGTTTGACATCGCCTTGGCCAGATGACGTACTGGGAACACTAACATCAGGACTGGTGACAGAACCTGGTTGCTCATTTAGATCATATGTGGACTGCTTTGAATCCATTCTGAGCGCAAACCACTGAGGAGTGCTAAAAATTATTGAGTAGATACTGCTGACAGATATGACTTTTGACAGCCAGAAATATTAATGCACAATTAGGGAGGACACCCCAAAAACACTGAGGAGTGCTACAAATTATTGAGTAGATACTGCTGACAGATATGACTTTTGACAGCCAGAAATATTAATGCACAATTAGGGAGGACACCCCAAAAACACTGAGGAGTGCTACAAATTATTGAGTAGATACTGCTGACAGATATGACTTTTGACAGCCAGAAATATTAATGCACAATTAGGGAGGACACCCCAAAAACACTGAGGAGTGCTACAAATTATTGAGTAGATACTGCTGACAGATATGACTTTTGACAGCCAGAAATATTAATGCACAATTAGGGAGGACACCCCAAAAACACTGAGGAGTGCTAAAAATTATTGAGTAGATACTGCTGACAGATATGACTTTTGACAGCCAGAAATATTAATGCACAATTAGAGAGGACACCCCAAAAACACTGAGGAGTGCTAACATTTATTGAGTAGATACTGCTGACAGATATGACTTTTGACAGCCAGAAATATTAATGCACAATTATGGGGGACAACCCAAAAGCGCTGGGGAGTGCCAAATATGAAGAAAAAATAATAAACCTCTATCCTCCTCTCTGCACTAGCGATTTTGGTTAGAGCAATTGCAAGAACAATATTGTATTCTTTCTCTGTCCCTGCTCTAATTAGCCTATGACTACACCCTGCTCTCTCCCTCTGTCAAATGGCGATGGATTGCTGTGGAGGCGTGTATTTATAAAGTTGAAGTATCGCGAGAACCGAGTCCCGAGATCCGACGACGTCACAATGACGTTCGGCCTCGATTTGGATTCGGAATTGGCGGGAGAGTACCGAGCTGCTCAGCTCGGTACTCGGATACCCAAAGTTCGGGTGGGTTCGGTTCTCGGAGAACCGGACCCGCCCATCTCTAGTCACAATGCCATCTCAGAATGGCATTACCAGAACAAAAGCATTGAATAAATACTTTATCCTTAGTACTGTCTACATTATATTTAATTATAAAAATAAAATACAGTTTATTAATGAATGTAAAAAAACAAAACCCAACAACATTATATATAAGCCATTAAAAGATCTATCTGGTCTTTCAGTTCCATTGGGCATATCCAAGTCGGCAAGCGGTTTAATAAATATTACCACTCTGGGCCAGAATTGCCTGGGAAGCAGAGTAATGCTCAGCTACCTTGGCGATATTGTTTTCATAAATCCAGACGATAAGTAATAGTTTTATTGCTGTAATAAGCAGTGTTAAAGGATTACGTATCTAGAACAACAGCATTACAACATGTTTTATTCTGACAAAGCATTTTTGAATATAGTACTGTTAAAATTCAAAAAAAACTTGATTATTAAAATAAATAATATATAAATGCGAGGATCCGCGGAAATAAAAATTACAGACGGTAGGTGGCAGTGCACCCTCAACACTGACAACGGAAACACTATTATATAACACTTCCTGCAGAGTCAGCACTTCTGCTGAAGGTCAAAACAATCAGGACTAAATGACCTCACCTGCAGCACCTTGCACATGAAAAACATACTGGACGATGCAACTGGTCAGCACAGCCGGTGCATGAACACCAGTCAATCTAATCCAAGGGGGGTCTTTAGGAAGCTCACTCCAGACTGGTTGAAAGAACACTCCTCCATCTTGACAAATAGCCAATTATCCAGGAGCCTCTGCAATTCCTCTCATGTGGTTGAGATGTTCCCCAAACATGTCAGAGAACATAAGGATTTCATCCAGGTAGATGAGGACTGATGTCTCCGGTAGATCGCTAAAGATGGAATTCACATAGGCTTGGAAGTCAGCTGGGGCATTGTACACAGTATTCACAGTGCCCATCCTTCGTGTTGAAGGCCGTCCTACATTCATCCGCTTCCCAGACAATAAGGATGAATATGGACTGCCTCCATCGCTCAGCCTAATGTTCATTCAGACAGTGATAAAACACAATGAATGCATTGAGAATACTGCACACGAGATCCGGTGACATCATCACTGACATGCGTCTGAGGAAGGGAATCATCCAGTCTTGGGTTGGGAACCGAAAGCATTATCTTTTCATACGGATACAAGGCAGTGCACAGTAGTTAAGCCCACAAACACTTATGTTCTTGTATGTTGCCAACAGTAGATTTTAAGTGTGTTTTTTGTAGTAATAAATAGTACACAATATGTTACTCTGTCCTGTGCGCATTTTTTTTTTAGAATCACAATTTGGTCTGCCAAATGGAGTGTGCTAACAAGTGCAGCATGCAGATCTTAATTGATTTAATATCCAGGAAGACATAAAAATATAAAGTGCTCACCATCAACTGTATATAGGGCCATGGGTTCAAATTTGATGGGTTACATGAAATTGGCCTTAGCATGCGTCAGTGGGTGTGTCTGTGGTAGAGAACATATAAGAAAGTTCCACAGGGACAGGAACTGATATGAATTAATAAAATCTCTGTACAGTGGTGAGTAATATGTCAGCGCTATATTGATAAAGGATAATAATTTAAACATGTACATATGCTTATATACGTCAATCAGCCACAACATTTAAACCACCTGCCTAATATTGTGTACACCTCCCTCATGCCACCAAAACAGCTCTGACCCGTTGCAGCATGGACTCCACAAGATCTCTGAAGGTGTCCTGTGGTATTTGGCACTAAGACGTTACCAGCAGATCCTTTCAGTCCTGTAAGTTGCGAGGTGGGGCCTCCATGGCTCGGACTTGTTTTTCCAGCACATCCCACAGATGCTCAATTGGATTGTGAACTGCAAAATTTGGAGGCAATTTTTGCAGTGTGGCAGGGTGCATAATCTAGCTGAAAGAGGCCATCAGGGAATACAGTTGCGATGAAGGGATGCACTTCATCTGCAACAATGTTTAGGTAGGTGGTACTTGTCAAAATAGCATCTACATGAATGCCAGGACCCAAAGGTTTCCCAGAATAACATTGCTCAGATCATTACACTGCCTCCGCTGGCTTGTCTTCTTCTCATAGTGCATAAGATGTGCCATCACTTTCCCAGCTGAACGACGTACATGCACCCAGCCATTCACATGATATAAAAGAAAATATGATACATCAGACCAGCCCACCTTCTTCCATTGTTCCATGTCCAGTTCTGGCTACACGGCCAATTGTAGGCACTTTTGATGGTGGATTAGGGTCAGCATGGGCTCTCTGACCGGTCTGCGGTTACGCAGCTCCATAAGCAGCAAGCTGCGATGCACTGTGTGTTCTGACACCTGTCTATCATAGACAGAATTAGCTTTTTCAGCAATTTGTGCTACAGTAGTTCCTCTGTGGGATTGGACTAGCCGGGCTAGCCTTCACTACCCACACACATTAAAGAGCCTTGGACGCCTATGACCATGTTGCCGGTTCACAGTTGTATTTGAACCGACAACCACTGCATACCAGGAACACCCGACAAGACCTACCATTATGAAAATGTTCTGACGCTAGTCTAGGCTTGGCATCACAATTTGGCCCTTGTGAAAGTCACTCAGATGCCTTTAATTGCCCATTTTTTTGCTTACAAAACATCAACTCCAAGAACTAACTGTTCACTTGCCGCCTAATATATCTCACCCCGACAAGTGCCATTGTAACCAGATAATGTTATTCACTTCACTTGCCAGTGGCCTTAATGTTGTGACTGATTGGTGTATGTGTGTATATATATTCATGCATACTTGCTATACCTTTGTCTACATAATTCTATATAAGTGCATATTAAATGGTTGGTAATATTATTACATATTTCTCCAAATAACTCAATAGAAGGATGCGGAATATGCATTTTTCTCCATATATAATAAACGTATTAGCAAGCTTCACATACAGCAACCCTGCACTGTGACTACGTAGAGGTTGACAATGACAGTATTGTGATTAAAAAGAACATGTCAGTTTAATGCATGAAGTGTCAGATGCTATGAGATTCAAGGTCTAGTACAGGTCTAGAACATCTGGCTCATTGCAAAGAGTTCTGCCATCTCCACGACATAAATCAATTATGTAACAGTATAGGAATATTTTGATGCTATACAATAAAAGAAAATAATGCAATAACTGGACTAAGCTCTCGAGACTAGAGGACATACATTACATTACTAACTATCCTATATGTGTTAGTAAAGAATCTCTTATGATTACAGACTCATCTTAGTTGTAGAGAAGGAGAATCATATAACAATATATACTTTATTTTTCAATCTCCACATATATCGGTAAGCAAGCATGCTGAGGTTTTTCCTTTCAGACACTTGAATGCTCCAACATAAATCTAGAAAATGATTTATGATGTGTGGTACTAATATACACATCAGCAATATCTGTCACTTGGGGTGATTTATACACCCAGTCACCTTGCTTACTTTGTTGGTAACAGTAGATTTCCATAAAAGTAGAGTACAATAATGTTATCTACACTATTCCATACATATGAAGGCAACAGAAGCAGTAATATAAAAAACAACATAATAAATATATTCATAATTAGAAATGCACACACAATAGAAACTGCTATTATTTTGAAATTAATATTAAAATGATAGAATATGAAAAACGAACGGTAAATATTTATAGGACAAATAGAAACGATATCTCTGAAATATAAGCGTTTCCCAAAAATTATTTCAAATGTCGCACGCTAATTTGGTATATGGGAAGGTAAATATGATTGTCAAGAGCTAGCGAGTTTCATTGCATAATAAAACTTAGAAAGCTAATATCAAGTATTCAAATGCAATACTTACATTAAAGTAAACTAAGAAATCAGCATGTTACAGAGGCACAAAGCACTGCAGATTGCTTTAATGGTTAAAGGATGGAATGTCCTTGAGAGGTTTCTGTGTCTCCATATCCAATGTGTGCAGTGCAGTACTCTAAGCTCTAGTGAAATATTAATATTTAAAGTGCCTGTAAATGGAAAATCAATATTTTCATTTCACATTTTCTGTTGATACCATATTAACCGATGAAACAAAACAGTTTATAGTAAAATTTAACACTAGCATTGATGTATTATAAATATTAATATCCATATTATTATGCCGACATATTATACAGTACTGTACATTGTGGCTATTGTGCTACAATTCTAGCTTAGTGGACCCAAGCTAGTCAGAAAAAAAAGTTATTTATTTATCATTATTTATTATTTTTATAGTTTTTGGCTTTTTAAACACATATTAAGAGGGTTTTTTTTTTAATTATGGTTATGCAGTGATAAATAATAAAATAAAATAATTTCAGATGGAATTAAGACAACAAACAAACAGGAGAAATACTTATGCGTAAGAGTTGACAACCCTACGCAAAGTCGCAGTCGCTGCCCCACCCTTAAGTCACGTGTTTGTGGGGACTCCACTCCAGTCCACACCGATACCCCGTACACAGGGCCGGATTAAGGGAATGGAGGCCCCTGGGCTAAGGGGCCCTCCATTCCCCGCGAGGCCCCCAATGTGAGCCGTCCGCCGCCCCCCCACCCCCCGCGAGGACCCCCCCAAGCACTTACCTGTCAGTGCAGTCCTCCTTCCCGGCGCGCTGTAAGCTCCTTACTGAGGAGATCTCGCGAGAGTTCATGAACTCTCGCGAGATATCCTCAGTAAGCAGACTACAGCGCGCCGGGACGGAGGACTGCACTGACAGTACTCAGCAGCATCGATCGGGCCGGGGGCGCCCCCGCCCCCGACCGATCAATAATGCTGCTGAGGAGTTTGAAGGGCCCCCTGGATGCCCGAGGCCCCTGGGCTATAGCCCAGTTAGACCTCGGGTTAATCCGGCCCTGCCCGTACATGTGGCATATATACTAGAAGTGAGAGTTGATTAAGGGGAAGGGGCCTGGAAAGTGTTCTAGACCGGGGCCAGCGATCGCTCTCTGTGACCTTGCCAAAGTAAAAACTATTGACGGCATTTTTGCATAGGTTGAGTGGTACAGTTGGCATAAGGAGACAGTGGAAGGTAGAGACATGTCATAGTAGAAATCTTAAGACAGTCAGCTGCTGGCAACCATGACTGTCCATGCCTCCGATCTTTTCTAGAGGCTTTCACTTTTGTCCTGCAGTCTTTTGATTATCTGCATGAATCAGATTATTATGTGGGGAGTATGGTACAGAGCTGATCTAAAGTGTGTCCAACTGCTTGGGTATGCTGGCACAAAAAGAACTACATGTGCCTGCTTGGCCATGGCTGCCAAAGCACATGGGTACTTGTAGAACTACAAGCGCCAGCATGCACTGGCATCCAAGACCTGCTGGGACCTGTAGTGACACACAGATAAATATTATAAAAAACACATCATAGATTTTTTTTTTTATGTAACTACTTTATTAATCACCTAGTTCCAAAGAGATCCACTTCTTTCTTCATAGCTCCTGGACTCCAAAATGACCAAAGTCTAGTTAAAATCAGTGCTGAGACTGCTCACTAATCTCTAGTGTTAAAAACCAGATAGAAGTTCTGTAATCACCATAATTATTCCGTCATCTGACTGAAGCTAAAGTAGCAGGGGGTGTCTTTATATTTATATTATTACAATGCATGCTGAGTCTGCCTCCTCACCGCTACTTCCTTAAAATACCCAAAGAAGATGATGATGATGGTATACTCGGGCATTAATATTGTATGTGAGAATACCGGGTTTTAACGTAACACTACAGTCTGGCACAGACAACATACAGGGTATAATGAAGACGCCTCACCAGTATCCTTGTCACTTTCAGGGACTGCTGTCTATCAATCCAAGCTTATCCCCCTTTCTCCATTAAGGCTACCAGCTACCAGTGACTCAAGTGGCCTTGAGTCACAGTCACTCCGCTTTCGGCGGACACACAGCTCCCCAAGGCCTGGAGAGGTAGATCAGGGCAACGGCAGTACTCCAGGGACCAATTGTCCTTTTCCTGTCAGGGGCAGAGATCTAAATCTCAATGCCAGTCTGACTTCAGCTATCACTTGGTAGTGAATGCCAATTTGCTGTTCTCTGGAGCTGGTTGGCAAAAATTACCTCCTTAGGAGTTTAAGGACCTGCCTGATTGGTCCTTTTCTGTGTTTACCTTTTCACAGGTAAACATACAGACAAAGGGATAGCAGATGAGTCACTCCTGATTTAATTAGGGACAAGTATTGTTCTGTGGCTATACAGCAGAGTTTGTTAAAACAGGAGAGATCACAATCCAGACACATTTACATTTAAATACACCATTCCATCCTCTGTAATTAAACATAGAGCTCTGTCTGTGGGCCTTTTCTCCTATGCTAGCACACACAGACACACAGCTAAACAAAGACAAGAGACCCCCTGGTGTGATGTACATTCATACAGGACTGGTGGACAATAATCCTTTTTCCTAGGCTGAAACAATGGACTAGTCTGCCAGATAACAAACCTTGCCGGCATACATTTTAACTACTTTCAAAATAGAAAATATACAAGCTTAAATATGACTGACAAATATGGGGAATCAGAGGGCTAGAAAAATTAAAAGTTTTTATAGTCCGCAGTTTGTAAGAAACGAGGTGCAGACAGGTTGAGGTGATATTAATACCTTGTTTCACACATTGTACAAATAGAACAATAAAATATAGAAAATAGGCGTACCTCCCAATATATGGAAAGGGTAAGACATTAGGGGTCTGGTCCCAAGAATCCTCAATATCTGATCAGAATTCCCTTGAGAAACACAATAATATTTGCCCAGCGTCAGCATAATTGTTTTTAAAATGCTAATATTTCACTTTTTAGATAGAACTAATGTTTTTATGGGTATGAAATAAAAGTTTATTTGAAGTTTATGATTTTTGCCTGGTTTGGTCATTCAGTCTATAAAATAGACCTAAACTGTGATCTCAAATACTGCACCTCACAACACCAGTACCTCAGAAGTGCCCCAAAGTCATTTTTCATTACCACAACAATGAGATTTGGTAAGCTTTTGTATGGGATAGTCTATCATGGCGGTACTGCCACAATCAGAGGCGGAACTAGCAAGCTGTGGGCCCCGGTCAGTGGTGGACTGGGTCTAAAAATGTTGGTTGCCAGGAGGCAAAGGGGAACCACCCACAACTATAAGGCTATCATTTAATTTTTATAAGTAATAAAGAAAATTTTCAAAAAGTACATAAGTGGAAAAAAAGGTACAATTAAAATTTTTGCTAAGTAAATGTATATTTTTTAGTAATTACAGTGTACATATATTGTACATATTACTGACAGTATACAGTAGATACTAAATGTAAATACAGAGTATTATGATTGAATTTTTTTTTTTTTTAAATAAATGGTTGATATTTTTAAATAGTTTGCTTGTACTGAACATTTTCATACATTAACAGGTAGTTCAAAAGCATATTTCATGCAATCCACTATATTAAGAGCAATTGTTTGATACCACTAGATGATTGTGCGAATTTGTCAATAATTACTTTTGCATTCTTATCAATGGATAGCAACATGTATACTTCCAAGTTCTCCTCAGATAGTGAATTTCATAGTCTTGTCTTTATGATCTTTAGCTTTGAAAATGTCCTCTCACATTGGAGTTGAGTAACTGTTAGTGTGCAGATGACTTTATAAAGTTCATAAAAGTTATCATATACCTTGTCATGAAGTCTGTGGGGTGCCAGGATTTTTAGTACACACGATGGGCAAGTGCTACAAATTTTACACTTGTTGCAACTGAAATCCATATTATTATTATCATTATTATTATTATTATTATTATTATTATTATTATTATTATTATCTTATATGGCGCCACAAGGTTTCCGCAGCGCTGTACAAGTACAATTACAAAGTACAATACAAACAGTGAACCATACAGGGTACAACAATACAGAATGAGACAAGTAAAACAAAAACTCCAATAGCTCCAAGCATGGCAAGTACAATGGCTTTGGAGAAGAAGAAATGGAATTGAGACAGAGGGGAAGAGGGTCCTGCTCCTAAGAGCTTACATACTAAGGGGAGGGGAAACAGACAACAGGCACAAGAGGAGTTAGTAGAGGGTATGAAGCACAAGATGAGCGTGAACAGGAAAGAGGGAGAAGGTGAGGAAGGATGGAGAAGGTTAGGTGGATGGTTGGTAAGCTCTAAGGAACAGATGAGTTTGGAGTGCCCGTTCTCACCATCATTAAGCAATAGCTTTAATGCAACAAAATTTTAAGCAAAAGAAAACAATTCCAATATTACTTGATCTTTGCTGATTTGTGGGGACAGCTTAATAATACCTTCCAATACTTCATCTTCAAGGCCCTTCTCTGCAAAAGTTAAACTCTGCTTGGTCCAAGCAGGATAAATCTTTATACAACTTTTTATGTTATACAAAACATGAATCTAGTGACTGGACAATAGGGTCCATTATTAGGTTAAACACATTTACTCGAAAATCAGCTAGAGAATCTGAGGAATTTCCTTCATCACCTATAAGCTCATCTGTCAGTCTTTTCCTATTCCTCTGCCTCTTAACAAGCAATGTTGTTTCCAAAGAGTCAATTTCCAATGTTTAATTTTCATCCATATTCAACTGTTAAATTTTGTTATTACATTTACGAAACCCAATGCCTTTCTGTGACCGTTATCAAATGTTCTTGTCTGTTCCTTCAACTTTACTGTAGTTGAATCTACTAAACTCCATGCAGTAACATATCTAATCCACTTGTCTGTAAATAACTTGATAACGGGGCTGTAGTTTCAGATATTTACAAGTAACTAAATGCTGTCAATATTGTTTCAAACTTTAGAAGACTTTGAAGTAAAACATTTGCTTCTTGTTTTGTTTTTGCATCAAACTTTTCTGAATCTTGTATCATTGATAAACATGTCAATAGATTTACAAAAGTACTGACAGCGGCATCATAAAAACGTCCAAATACAGTTATTGCTGCATTGGATTTTCCTGACCCTCTTGTCTCACCAATTAGCTTTAATCATTTCATTTTTTTCTTGTCCTAGATGTTTTCCAACAACTTCTATCCATACAGCCATTATCTTGTATGATGTGTTCACAAAAGTTGCTAAATTCTGGAGCAACTTGAAAAAAGAAACTGCAGACACAACATTTTGTTGTTTCACTTGTTACCAAATTCAAGACATGGGTATAGCACCATATATGAACATGCTGATCAGTCACATCAATATTTTTACTGTGTAAACCATTATACTGGCCATAGTAGCTTGCAGCTCCATCTGTTTTACCAGAAACTTTTTTGGGGATCAATTTTAAGATGCTGTAATGTTTCAGTCAATAGATCAAAAAGTCCCTGTCCTGTACCATCATTACTTGGCACTACTGAAAGTAGTCGCTCACAGATAACACCTTTAAGCACATACTGAATAATAATGCTAATCTGACAGATGGATGATGATTGATGGATGAATCATCTTGTGTTGAGTCAACCGGAAGAGATGAAGCACACTCACACTGAGGCTGACGCAATAAAAAATATTTGCTGTCTTTCCAATGTAGTCACGATCCCAGGCTGGGATTCCCAGCTAAGCATCATTGCGCAGTCACAATAGTAAAGATCCAACCCTATACAATGTATGCGTCGGCCTCACATAACCCGAATCACAATTATTTTTTCAGAGTTGTTTATTATATTCTTACATATAAAGTATCCTCAAAAAATGATTTTATTAAAATAGTAATACAACGTACATTTTGTTGCATACAGTAATAATATTGGAACTTCTATTATATTTTCAGCTACTAAAAGATCATTAACATTTTTAACATATTTTATAATGTTTGAGGGGCCCCACTGCATCAGGGGCCCACAGGGCCCACTTGCCATTTGGCAAACTGATACCCTGTCCAGTCTGCCACTGGCCTCGGTGCAGGGAGGCAGGGATGAGGGATAAGAGATAAGGGAACTGGGACATCTGAGCCTCTGCCATGCAGCGGGCCCCATTATCTCCATGGGCCCCAGTGCACTACACCTGCCGTACCAATTGTAAGTCCACCACTGGCCACGATACCTGTTCTGTTATTACCTGGAGATATCAGATCAAAGTCATCTGGGAAATGCTTTATTCTGTGAAGAAGAATTTTATTTAATTCAATAATATTTAAACATGTTATTTATATGTTTTAAATAAATTCAAATTTAAAAGTAAAAAATTCAAAATAAATACATTTTTGGACCTTATTTTTCTCTCCTTAGTGCACAAAGACCGCACGGGCAGACTGGGCCGGTCGCATAGGGGGCTACCTTGGGCTAGGTCACAGGGCCATCTGCATTGTTTTCCTTTTAAGTGTTCCTAATAGGCTGCTGAGTCGAGTCTTGGCCCCCTGGGCTAAAATCTGCCAGCCCTCCCCTGCCCCTCGGGTACAGTCTATATTTTTCTTAAATTGTGGAAATAAGTGATTTTTTTTTTAACGCCAGAATAAGCGTCAATGAAACATCAGAGTTATCTCAGTAATCAGTAGGCCCATAAATGTTCTACAGATTCATACACTGCAGCATTAAATGGCTTTACAGCTGTCTAAAGCCTTTAATACTCTCTAATGTCAACTGCACAGCTCCAAATGTAGAATAACATATAAATGTAAACGTTATACTTACGTATAGACCATAAAGATGGGACCTATGATCATTACAGGCTGGCTAAATAAAAATGATTACATTCAAAATTCCATGTTAATATCCAGTCACTATCTTGTAGAGAACACACTAATCACAAGATATTATTTAGGGATTCCGGAAGGTATCTTTTGACCTTTTAATCCCTGTGTGTTCTATTCGTGGAGACAGTTCTGCGAGGCTAATGTATCACTTTTAGCACATTCATTTATATCAATATGTGCAAATTCAAAGTAACGACAAATCTTTTACTGACATAGGAGATTACTTTCTTACCTCTAATTTACAGCACCGTATTAACCCATGATAAATATGGTAATTCAATGTGCTGCTCAGATGTTAGATGAATGTAATAGTATTCATATGGAATGTAAAATTTCCAATTAGGTAATCTACAGCAAACTAGGCCTCACTCCCTCGTTTGTATTTCGGGCAGAGTATGACCCTCTGCTGTCAGTGATTTTGCATATCCAGTATGACAATCATAAACGTAACTTCATCCTGTATAAATCATACATCTTATCCTTTTCTTATATGCTGCCACCAAATCCTCTCCCAAAATAGCATATATCAACATTTATATGTCAAAGTACTTCATTAATCCCTTCACTATACCATAGTAACCTTCTACCAGTTTCAGCAGCAAAAAAGATTTGTAATTGGCACTATATTATCCAGTACTTTCAACTATTCACATTATGTCTCACTTAATATTCCTATTATTTTCTCCTTCAAAAAATATACTTCTTCAGACTATTCTCAAGTTATTAAACTCACAAGAGAGACAATGCCATTATTACATATGGACAGAGTGGCACTAATATACATATGATTCTTCAGTAAAAAAAGAATGTTTCTAAGATATATTTACAGAGCGTTTCTTAAAAATACGGTGTTACATTGTATAAATACATGAAATTATGTTATGATTTTAAATCAAAGGGTGCTATGTTTCTAAGGTGTTGATATTTATTATTGCATAAAAGGACAGTTTATTAAATCAACTGAAGTCAGTGGCTCACAGGAATATGAAGACATCTGGTGAAGATCTAATAATGATTTGTTGATCAAATGAAGCTTTTGTGACAGCTAATACAAGTTTAAGAAACACTAAAGTCAAAACAACAGATAATTACATTTAAGAACTAACTAACCTTAGTGCATAAAAGCTCTGTCAGGAATAATTTAATTGCTCCTGCAGTTTCTCTAACGCCTCCAAATAGTTTCATATTGCTTTTGCTCACTGACTGAGAGATCAGACTGAATAGTCAATTGTGACTATTTAAAGAGAGGCGCTGTAGGTCCGGAGACATGGGAAAAGTTGGGATTAGGAAATCCACAATGGACTTAATTTAGATATTTAGTACTAAGGCAATACCAGTGTATTTGGACCATAGGACACATGCCATTTTGGGAAAAACATGTGCACCTTAATGCTAGTAAAACATACAGAGGATGTAGTGGTAAACGCAGGATTTCTACATGTTTCATTTCAGAATAAAGAAACAATTCTTGCTGCTGCAATAAGCCTTTTTTGTAGTCAAACTGATTTACTATATGTAACAGGTTTGAGTGACAGTGTTGCTTATTCACAGTATAAGATGTTATTGAATAACAACGGCTAATAAATATTAGTGACCACTGAACCAATGAGTACTACTCATACAGGAGCAGCTGAGAAGTGTTCCCGCCGGCCATACCAAGGGTAAATTTATCAAGCTGTGGGTTTGAAAAAGTAGAGATGTTGCCTATAGCAACCAATCAGATTCTCGTTATCATTTATTTAGTGCACTCTACAAAATGACAGCTAGAATCTGATTGGTTGCTATAGGCAACATCTCCACTATTTCAAACCGCAGTTTGGTAAATATACCCCGTGTCTCCAATCACATGCAGGAGGGAAACCATGCATCAGATATGTCTGCCACCTGGTGCACCTCCAGCTCCACCACGCTTGAAAGGGGGCCATGTGATTGGCCACTGCTAGCTGCTGTAGGAGGAACTGTGGGTTTTGTGGGTATTATGATACAAATACTAGCATGGCAGGCCCAAGAGTGTCTGAATTTTTATTTATTTATTTATCATTATTTATTATTTTATTTTTTGGGATTTTTAAAACACACATTAGGAGTTTTTTTTAACTAAGGGTATGCAATTAATTATAGTTATGCAATGATAAATAATAAAACAAACTAATTTCAGATTGAATTAAGAAAACAGGACTAAACTTATGTGTAAGAGTTGAATCCTCATTCTAAGTGGTAGGACCAGAGCCTGTTTTACTGTATAAGGGACAAAGGGCAGTTGTCAACACATAACAGCGGCTTAAAATGACATGAAGAGAAGTGGTACTGTGCAATTGTCCATATATACAGCATAGCAAAACAATTCAGAATTACATGCCGAACATAAATTAGGCAGCAGTGTAGTAGTCAGACTTGAAAACTAGAATTAGGAAAGTAAAATGTATAGACAGTTAAAAAGGGGTGTGGTAGGATTTATCGGCACTTTAAATACAGACACAGTTTAGAACTGCAAAAAATACAGATTTCCATAACGACAAGCTCTAAACATTTACTTACCATATAACAGACAGGCACTCTATTCGGCAGCTTGAATCACCTCCATATGTTAAATGGGATTTGAAGAAATAGGTACAGTGAGAAATTACGTCACTTGGAATGGCCACACTAAAACCGGCGCTTTTAAAGCGGAAATGGCCAGACCCACTGCCTATGATTACATTATACAGGCGGTGGGTCTGAACATTGCCACTTTAAGGGGCATATTCAATTAGCCACGTTACTCGCTAAAGTAACGTGGCATTAAAAGTATTACCGTTCTTACGGTAATTCTAATCCGGATTTCAGCTCGCAGCTCCCTGAGCTGTGATCAGAAAGCCGGCATTAAAGGTACTGTAGTAACGGTAATTACATGCACTACTACCGTAATAATGGTAATAGCAAGCCGCGCTACTGTCAAAAGTATTGAATATGCCCCTAAAAGCGCAGTTTTCAGTCTGCCCATTACAAGTCACGTGATTTCTTACTGTACATATTTGTGAAAGTCGCATTTTACTTGTGGAGGTGATTCAAGGTGTCGGATAGACTGCCTGCTTGTTATTTGCTAAATTGATACTTTGAGGTTGTTGTTGTTATAGTAATCATTATTTTTTTGTAGTTCTAATCTGTATCTGTATTTAATGTGCTGATTAAATGACTACTACCATTAAAAATGAGGCATAAAAACAAGCTGTACATTAACATTAAATTCCCATTTATATTAACCAATTTTACATAAATCTGACTCTTGTACCAAATGCTACTCCACAAAACTAATATTAAACTTCCCTCATACCCAATTTAAATAAAATGAGCACAGGTCATTTACTTTTTATATTTACATTTTTTATATCACCACTGTCCTAGATACAAAGCATAAGTAAAATAATACACTAGAGACCAAACCTTAGCTAGATCAGTGATGGTGACTTTTGTTGAGGACAATGTATTCATGAAAATGTTTCCAATGATGATGACAATATGTTAGAATTCTTTTAATGCATGTAGTAAATGTTAGGCTCAGTGAATTTGGTGCATCACATAATTGGAGCAAGGGGGTTTTCTGCATAACTGGAAACCACCGCTAAGTGTGGCCTAGGGATGAAATGGTACAGTGGAGGCATAAGTATATCATACATGACCGGGATCCAAGACACTGTATCCCGCAGTTCTGCTAGTTGGGAAAGAGAATGTTACACTACAATTTTATTTCTGGATGGAGTTAATGCTAAGTTTAAGTTTACACAACATAGTTAAAACATATTTATTATTTTGATGACAGTACATATATAACTGTCAATAATATTCTAACATATCAGTCCAAGAGATTGTTAACAGTGGTGGCCTCTGTTCTTTGCATTGATGCAGCTCCGTAGCACTAGAACTTGCAGGAACAAAATCATATCCTTCACCCCTTCTTACGTTTCCAGTTTTCCAATGCATCATTTAGTAAATGGATTGTGCCGAGCTTAATGGCAACATTAAGTGCTATATCTTGAATTAAGGACTTGGTGATGGCAACTACAGGTACCGTTTGTGAGCTACTTAGGTTGTGATTCCATTCATTTCTGTAGCCTGGGTGAAATAGAGACTGTCCAACAGGCTGTCGAAGTCGTATAATTGGATGTACGAAAGTATATTGGTTAATATTGTTTTGCTGTGCGATCGCAATGCGTACGCCACGTAACACAGATCCGTACGTCACCTAACACAGCGCGTGGTGCGATCGCACGGTAAAATACGCACGCACACACTCGCATTACAACATTTAGTTATTTATATAATTCATATTCATATTGGTTCCGTTACACTGTAATTTATGAGCAGATAGCATTTGGTTTATTATTAGTTTATATAATAAGATTATATGTGCACTTCAGTGATATATATGGTTCAGGTTGTGGGAAAGGTGGCATGTCTGGTATCATACTGAAACCCTATTAATCAGCAGCTGTCCGGTGCAGTCGGCGAAGAGATCGCACATTGCATACTTTAGTTATTGATATTAGGGAATGAACCTTTGTATGATGCTGGCCATGAAAGGAGCAGACCCCCTAGAGGGATGACCCCCACCTTTGGATTCCTTAGATTGAATCAGCCTATGACCTGTTTGCCCTGGAGACACCCTTTGTCTGGACCTATAGAAGCAAGCTACGTCATTTGCATTGTTCTCTGTAACACTGAATGAATATATATGATCACAGCTGCAGCTGCCAGCCAGTCTACTCTGACCACAGTTATCTAACAGATATACTGTTCCATTGGGACCCACAGAAGCGCAGCCTTTGCAGCGGTATGTATGTATTTATCTTTTGGTATTGGCTGTACTGTACTGTATCATAATATAATAATGTATTGAATTGTTGACTATTTACATCTGCTAAAATAAATCACGTTGTGCTTTGGAAACACATACAATTGATTGAGCAATGCTTATTTGAAAACGATAGAATTACTTTAATAAGGCCATAATAGTGAAGTAGGGGGAATGATTAGTCCCTTGTTGTTGCACCCAAGTCCTGTGCTCAGTTTGTGTACATAACAGAGCTGACATAGCATTAATTACGCCGCTGCTTGCGGAACTCACTTAGGTTTAAATCCTAGGGAAGGATGGTCTGATCATTGCAGTCACTGTATAAGCATACAACTGTGGAACACACACCTACATGCAGATATTTATGACTAGATAATAGACAAATGGCCAATACTAGGAAAAAGCAACTTACGCAGCATAATGAATCACGCATATTTGCAAAGGGGGCCTTGGGAAAATTCCATCCTACTACATGTGTCTAAACTCCAGCTTATGAATAAGGTATTTTCCACTCTAACATAACTTCTCACACAGCTTATAAAGTATTCATGCCAGCTCTGTCTTTCATCTCAGTCTCTTTTTAACTGAGGCGCAGACTGCTTAGGTTTTGTTTTAGTGAGAATGTCTTTGAACCTTGAAATGCTAAATAGACATTAAGATATAAAGAGGCGGATGTTCTACATTGTAACCTGTATGTGCGGAATCATCTTATAGTATGTGGGTGGACAGAAAAGTGATCATTTAGACAAGTTTCACATCAACAATCAGCTGGGTATTATGAATAGGGGATATTATATTATTTTTCAAAATTAATAGTAATAATAATTATAATTTAAAGGAGTTATATGAATATATGCATATTATTACATTAGGACAGAGACTTGTACAATGCTTCTCTGCATACACAGTCCAGGGGATAGATATATCAAGCTGTGAAGAACATTTATCAAGAATTGAAGTGGGGATGTTGTCTATAGCAACCAATCAGATTCTAGCTGTCATTTTGTAGAATGCACTAAATAAATGAAAACTAGAACCTGCTTGGTTGCTATTGGCAACATCTCCACTGTGAATTTGCAATCTGCCACACATTAAATTTTCAGCGTCCAATCCGTGGGTTAGTAAACTGAGTGCAATGTGTGGAGGTTTGCACACTGCACACAAAATTGCTGCTAATTAAGTCATCCTTATAATGTATATGTTGGTCTATTTCACACTGATTAAAACAAGGGTACTAATACTTCAATGGTAAGCATCACTTTAATATTTTTATGCCTGCTATTAGTATAACGGGCAGATGTCACTGTTGTTTATGCAAAGATTTAGTGAACTCTACAGACCTATGTGAGGAAACCACCCTTAGCTGGGACGGTGGTTACCCTCTGTGGGGTTCAGCTCTCTCAGGCAGAACAGAATATATCCAAAATAAGGCTTTATTATGACAGCACAACACCATAATACGTTCACAAGGTACAGGTTAAATAGTAGTGTGTACTCTCCAGCAGTCTCTTGCAGTCAGCACTCCAAAGTAACCTTTCAGTATCCTTCAGTGTCTTATCCTCCTGCAGTATTACTGGTACTATTTATCTAAACAGTTTCTATGTCACCCAGTCTGGGATACTAGCTCGCACAGTCCCTGTCCTAGTAGGGTTTCATCCGGCGGCACTACAATACCTGGCCCAGAGTCCTTTGTGCTGGTGTTACATGCACTAGGATCATCCAAGATAGAATGAATCCTTTGACAAACTGCTCTCCTTATATTCCTGGCTGTTTACACAGGGAGTAGAGTCAAGATGTCCTAATAATCCCCCTTTCTGCAGGGGTCTATCAGTGGGCACTTTAACTGTTAGACATAACGTCTCTATTACCTTGATTATATAATGGAATGGCTTGACTGAATTAGCTATTTGGCTGGATACACTTAACAAAGGGTTACAACATTACACTTGCATGATAATACAATAAGACATTTGACACATTGTATCTGCAGCATTACACATGCTGACTCTGTGATACATTTTGATACAATAATATTTATATTGGTACCTATTAATACATTTTCCAATGCTATTTCAGCCAGTATAGCACTGTGAAGACACATCACACATAATCTGGAAGTTCTAACCTAATTAAATCCTAGATAACTAACTTGGGCTGCCAGCTAGTTACCTACATTTAATACCTTCCATCTGAGAGATGCAGAGGGTATATATAAGAAGGAGAGATGGCCGCGACTTGATGATGTCATCATGTGGGTGGGAGAAGGTGCTTCTTGACACTAATTTCATCATCACGGCATATCCATGCTCACCTTTCAGACAGGTAGATGCCCCTGTGGATGAATTGCCTGATCTCTTGGGAGTCTGGGAGGTCTCCCCGTAATTCAGAAGTCTCCAGGCATGACAGGACTTAGAGCCACTCTGACTTATCAACGGTCATGTTTTTCATAGGGCATTCTGGATTCCTGCTAAAAAATGGAGTAGAACATACTGATTTGTACATTGGTGCATGGCTTGGGTGGGCTCGGGCGTTCCTTAACTTTTTTTGAAGGCTACGAGTACTATTAAAAATCATATTGAATGCAGGAACATAATAAAAAATAATATAAACTTTGAATTATTTTAAAGTAAATATTTAGTTATATTTGGGAGCCACAAATTGCTTCAGTCATGTCCCTAATTCATAGTGAATTGATAAGCTGTATTCTCATATATATTGGTTCAGCAACTTCCCGCCGTCAGCAATTAGTGCATCTGCTGTTCCCACTCGTGAAGACGCCTATTTTGATCTCTGCTCTGTTCATAGCAGGGACTCAGAAGCTAGGGGTCAAGTCACCCTTGCTGAAAAATTATATCTTTCAACGTGTGTAGGCAGGTGGGAGCGCCCTGGTAAGGGCAGCGCGTTCCTACTTTATTTATGTACTTCCTATTTAAATATCAAAATGCACAAAAGCAGCAGGCGTAACAGAGAAGTCTACTTTAAATTTATGTCTGTGATAAATGACTTATTAAACAACTATCGATGTAGCCGGGCCCTTTGAGCTGACAGTTCTGCCTTCTGAGCTGCCAATTTGCTGGTGCATAGGATGCCAAAATATCTGTTATCTTGGCATAAATCACCAAACTACCCGGTCACAGAGAGCATTAACATACAGTATTCTGGCAGACTCATGTTCCAGCTTTAATTGGGCACCGTTGTTGGTTTGTATGGTCGTAGCTTAATTCTGCTGACGTGAAAACAAATGCATGCCCGGCCCTTCTATCATTTCCATTTTCCCAGCTCATCATCTAGTGAACTGAATAATTCCATCACCACACATATAGAAGACCTTTCCTGTGGGGACAGACACCTGGATCCACCTATAACAAATATGTTGCTCACCACTGGTGCATACATATAAGAAGGAAGAGGTAGATGGTGGTTATTAGAGTGAATGTGAAATATCTCAAACACAATGAAAATGTTAATGTGTGATGTACAAGTGCATATGTCACTCTACAATACCTGGCTCTGGAATAATATTTACAATAAAGGTAGTCAGGATCTCTCCATCTCCCAATTATACAACATGTTGGAAGGTATTTCTGAAAACTGGTGCACAGAGTTCCTTTCAAGAATGATTCTTGAAATAGAACCAACTGAGGAAACCAGAGTCTTGTTTGGAACATTCCCTACAGTCAGCAGAAGATTCCTAAACAAGTTTGAGCAATCATAATTATTACCATTTATTTATCCACTGATCTTGCCTATTTACATGTATTGATGGATTCATTTAATATTCTTGCCCATTTTTTTTCTGCTACTATTTTTTTATTTTCAGCATATTATTTTGTATTATTTTTTAAACTTCTTCTATAACTTGCTATCTGTATTTCATTATTCTCCTATAGCTTGCCATTCTCTCTCCTCCTATCCCTTCACCTACTCTCCATCACTATCTTGTCCATTAACTACACCATCAAATAGTTATCCACCCACCCTAATTTATATTACTATCTACTTACGTCTGGCAGCATATTCCTCCATAAGCGTTTTCCACACTCTCTTCTCCCACTTTTCCTTCTCATTGGACCACCTGCTCACATTTCTATTCACTAACGACATTGTGCTGAATTGTACTACTACATATTCCCAGTATTCGCACTAGCCCTGTAATTCTCAATCATCTATAGTATAGATGGTTGAGAATTACAGGGCTATAGATTCTATACTATATCTTATATTCACGATCCTAGAAGTATATTTTATTATATGATCTGTTTGTATCCATCCTATATCTAACCCATACCTACCCACCCTACCCTAATGTACTTCTCTCACTGCAATACTATCACCATTTCTTTTCCTGCCCTAATTTCATTTCTCTATTCTCGCATCCCGACAATCCCACCTATAGCGCCCATAGTTTTAATCCCACTCCTCTCTACTATATTATCACTATATGGTAGAGCAATGGTACATCCATTATCTCTGTCCCATATAGTAAGTCCTGACACTTTTGACCACCAAAATCAGGACCGTGGGGTCTATTTAGTTTGGGCTTTCAGTTCCACCATGAACCTGAGTCGAGTCACGCGTGCTCAGATCCCCTGAGACTTGCCCATCAAAGCAGTAAGTTAATCCTTACTACTCAGGGCCAGTATCACCCAGGCAGCCCTGGCGATATTTTATTAAACTAGACCCATGTATGTTAATCTTAACAAGTTGACTGGATGAACGTTGTTTCTTGTCACTGTGTGCACCATATAACCTCTCGCTCCTCTCCCAATGTCACTACCTGGTCTCTATTTACCTGTTTTCTATTTACCTCCCACCCCGTGCACAGTCTCTCCTTGTGTGAGGGAGGCAGAGGAGATGCAATGGACAGAAGTGTCTCCCATGTGCATGCTGTTATATATTCTGATGATTTCATTGGCTGATGGCTCTACCTTCCTGCGTACAGACAGGTCTTGGAATACACATAACACAAAAGACAGTTTTGTCCAAGTGAAACCCACCTAAAATAAAACTTGTTTTGAAACCATCAGCTGATGACTAAAAGGCCAATTGAATTAAATCTAACAAACGTTTTCATCAAAGTGAATTGTATGTTCAAGCAGTTAGCCATATTTTCATGATAACTGTCATGTCCACTAGGTGGCAGATTCAAACCATATGGCAGCTCCAACTAGTGCCAGTATATTTTATAATGACTTCTAAAACCTGTTCCTCAGGACCGCTACCAGTGCATGTTTTCTATATCTCCCTGATTTAGCACAGGAATATTCATTACTGACTGACACATTGTAACAGATCCACAGGCGGTATAATTAGTTCCCTTCTCACCTGGAAAACATGCACTGTTAGGGGTCCTGAGGAATGAGTTTGAGAAACACTGATCTAATCAACAGTAGGAAGGTGCATTGTTTTTTTTTAAAAAACTAGTTGATCCAAACAAGAAGTATTATGTGATTTCTGAGTGATGACTGTAATTCTTGTCTGTGTGCCAATTCCGTATCGGTTTTTGTCTTCTATTTTTGACGTTTCATGATAATCTCTTACTGAGTTACATTATTCCTCAAAGCTGCCTGTTCTTCCAGTTCTTTCAGATCTCATTTCAATTATTCATGTTACATTTGAGTCAAAGAGAAAAAGAAAACGAAAGAAAATTACTTAGTGGTTGAAGTATATATCATTTAATAGAAGCTTTGACACTTCCACCCAGGGAAGCAGTGTCATCACAGAGGAATGTTTCTAATTACTTTTTATTACAAAATAGAACATTAGGATCATAACGTTTGTTACTAGCAGATAATTAGATGTAAACACAGACTAACAAGCCTAATTCACCATCACCAATTAGTTAAGCACATTAAATAACTCTCTTATGAATTTAATGTGATGCCAACAATTATGTGTATGTAACTTATTTATATGGGGGACACAGTATATACAGACAGGGCCGTAACTAGGGCTGTGCGACAGGGGCGACCGCCCAGGGCGCAACGCTGAAGGGGGGCGCAATTTAGGAATATTTTGGGTAAAATTGGTTAAAATTGAGGGCTAGGGGGGCGGCATTTGTCTTTCTCGCCCCAGGCACTAGAATTCTAAGTTACGGCTCTGTATACAGACATACATTATTGGATTCAGCATGTACAATGAGAAGATATGATAGAGGACCCTGCTCTGACGATCTTACTATGTAAATGGGCAATGAGGTGCAAACAGAAGCAAATGACAAGGTAAGATGTGAAAAACTTAGGAATAAAATTAGTAAATTCTAGGTATGTGCATCCAAAGGCAAGCATCTTAACAGTGCTCTTAATGTAGGAAGTGTGATTGAAGCTTGAATTTGAAGGTTTTCTGTGAACAGATCTTTATATAGTTGGAAAAGAAGTTCCTCAGGTGAGGAGCAGTCAAAGAGCATTTTATGGCACCTAGATGTAGTCCACTGTCTCTGAACTATATGTAGGAGGAGTTGTCTGCCATGATATAGTGGGTTCAAGTATGACATGACTACTTGATGACAAATCACATTATTTATATGATGCTGGTCCCAATAAAATTCTGCACCTTAACTCAGGCCTGCAATCAGGTACAGAGGTACATCATAGAATTTAGAAACATTTATTAGATACAACATATTTGCTATAATGGTGCTGACCTGGCCTATATCTTCACCCTGCTCTCGGTAAAGCAGTTAGTTGCCACCACTTCCAGAAATTGCCCCACCTCTGCAGGGCTCTTCACTTGGCTCAGGGCTGCCTCCAAATATGCTGGTTCCCCTAAATGACATAGCTTGGGGCAGCTATCATAGGTTTTGGCAACTACACCTGGTGGTCCAGAACTTAATCTGCCCTCCCCATTATTATACCAAAATATTCTGTTCTTCCAGATGGGGTTTGTAAAACTGCTCTTAACAAATGTAGCATTGTAGTCGACCCATTCCAGTTTTGAAATGGGCATGGATAGAGCAACCTGAAGCCAATCAGATCATCTGAAATCTCACAGCACCACGGAGTTAGTTTTTATTCCAATTCCAACCAGAGTGTGTTCAGGTTTTTTCTGTAAGGGAAGCTGGACAGGCCTTGAACAATTGTTGCAGCTAATCCTGTGGCGGTAACTTTACATAGCGGCTGGCTCTCATACGACGCTATAACAGTCAGTGCAGCAGCTAGTTATAAGATGGAGGTCTGGCTAATTTTTCTGTAACCTGTTATTCCCGTAGTCCCTTGGTGAGGCAGGGTGGTATCCACATCAATTCTGTGCTGGAACAGTGCCTATTTTCTGGCAAGGTGCTGTATAATTGTCTTGTCACCGTGTTTCAATAAAGTTCTAAATACCATGACCCTGCACCTGAATGTAATACACCAGGCCTGTCCAACCTGCGGGCCTCCAGATGTTGTAAAACTACAAGTCCCAGCATGCCCTTCCAGCTATCAACAGGTTGTCTACTGGCAAAGCATGCTGGGGCTTGTAGTTTCACAACACCTAGAGGGCCGCAGGTTGGACAGGCCTGTAATACACTCCTTATTGAACACAGAATTGTAGTGTAGTCTCCCTTTCTACAGTGGCCTCTTTAAATAGAAAAGCTTCCTTTTCTATAAAAGGCTAGCGCCATTCTATAGCCACCGACAGTGAACAGATTTGCCAGCTCTCTCCAGCACGGTGAAGACTATTTAACATGTACGACCATAATACTCCTTTCGCCATCACCTCAAAATAACAGGATATACCACAATTTCCTGTTTCCTCAGTCTCCCAAGTCCAATGCCTTGGTGTCACTCCACTACGCCCTCTTGTTTATTCCTCACATCTATATTCTACAAGTCCTACCGACTGCACCTTAAAAACATGGCCAGAATACGCCCTTTTGTTACACAACATGCAACCTAAACGCTTATCCATTCTATCATCCCGTCTTGACTATTCCAACCTCCTGCTATCTGGAATTCCTGACATCTATATCCATACTTCAATCCATTCTAAATGCTGCTGCAAGACTGATCTTCCTCTTGCAACACCACTTCTGCAAATCCCTACACTGGATTCCTTTGTCCTCCTGAATCAAATTCTAATTGCTCAAGCTTACCTACAAAGCTCTCAACACCACACTTTTATACATCTTTAATCCTATATCAAAATCCTATCTCTCACCTTCTTAGATCTACCTCTGATCTGTGAATTGACTCATCTCTGTTAACCACCTCTCACTCATGCCTACAAGACTTCTCCCATGGTGCTCTCCATTTATAGGATCCTCTACAAGGCTTTCCAATCGTTATATACACTCTGAAAGTGCTTTTTTTAGAGCCTACTTTTTCCCCCTGATACTTTCACACTAATACACACTCATAATTGTCCCAGTCTCCCCTCTAAGCTACATTTGCTCCTCTTGGTTCAGCTGTGTCCTTTCCCACTTAGAAGGTAAGCTCTCTAATGACCATGGTCCTACAAACCCTTCATTTTAATGTATTCCTTTATTTTATCTACCACTTATGTCCCGTTTCCCTTACTATATGGAGCACTGCTGCACCTTACAAATCTAATGCTTTAAAAAATTAAATGCAGCTTTTCAAATGGTAATATCAATAAAATGATTGAGTATATTTCCACCATGTAGGCCTGAAAGCCCAAGTCAGATAGCTGTGTCACATTTGATCTGAGCCTGACCTGGCCAAAACCTCACTGCTCCATACCAGTCTTGCTCAGTAAAGCAAGAACAGGTTTTCTATTGCTGCAATAGAAAGTCATTAGCAACGCCCCTAAATAGGCCCAATAGAGCCTTCTCTTATTATAGCGCTATGGAATCTGCTGGTGCTATATAAATAGATGTTCATGATGATCTCCAGGGCTTTGTGAGATTAGGTCACTGCTAACTAACACAACTGGTGAAAAACGGTTACAGGAGAAGCTTAATTGAAATAAAGGTCTTAAAAAATAAAAACAAAAACGAAGTGAAGCTGAAAGCCCTAGTCACACTTGTGCACTTCCATTCAGAGTGGCAAGTTAACCCATACCACTCCAGTATTGACTAGCTGCCACAGCAAGCTTAAATCCTAGAGAATAAAACAAAAAAAAACCCATGTAATTGTATATGCTGTAAAGTTGGCTTTTGAGTCATGAAAGCATAGCAACGCTGCCAAGTAGGACAAAGGACATTGTAAAGCCACAAATCAGACAAGCTGAACAAACAGGTCTGTACACCAATGGACGCCTCAGTTTAAGTCACAGCTCTGTCTGCTAATGCACAACTAGCTACACTTTCAGACGTCAATTTCCATAATCTATTGTTAGATTATAATCTACTTCGACAAAAAAAAAAAAAAAAACCTTCAAGACACCTTAAGATTTAGTGTCTGCCTGGAAGCACTTCCTGTGTGATGCTGTGATCTTTAAGAATATCAGGGTCTAGCCATGAGGCATTTGTGTACTTCCCAAGCTGCATTCCCCTTTGATTTACCAATAGATGTGTAAACATTGATTTGTTGGTAAAATGCTACAGTGGAAGCAAAACCCCAAAATTTGCAGTGTTAGAGTATTAGACCTTGTGGCAACTTAAGGATTGTGTTCTAGAGTCTCCAGTCATAGGAGCAAAATTTCTATTGAGCAATTTTTGAACTCCATTCTATTACCCAATAAAAGCCCCTAATTACTTAACAGATAGAAGTCCCATGCTGATATTAGATAAAACCCCACTCAGCCTATGCAGAGCATCCTTAAGGTTAGATGTCCCTCCTGGGTGGTGCAAAAGATACATGGGACAGTATGGTCCCAATACAATTTAAGTGTCAAGATCAGACAAGTGCTGGATGTTTCTTTGCAGAGTGAGCAAACAAACATATTGCTGTGACACAGATCCCACAAGTAACAAGCTGGCTAATGTTCTTTAAACACATCCAATAATGGACGTTTCACAGATAGCCATTGTATCGGTTGCTGCGATTTCAGTCTAGTTGTCTGGTATGTCAGCAAGACTTTGTGCGGTAGTGAGCTATTAGACACAAATGTAAACATGATGTGTATATGTTTTAATTGTTTGTGCTAGGGCAACTTTCCCCATGTTATTTAATGAACACATTCCATAGTGCTAGACTCGAAAGTCTCAGTTAACATATCTGCATAAAGTGAACTTGTAGATTTGTTTTGGGCTTAAACAGTTTCAGAATGCAACTTCCAATCACTAGGACTCTGCATCACCAAGGTAGTTTGGTACACTTACTAGAAGTACTATGAGCTTGACACATTGTATAGAAGGCATTACCTGCAGCATCTGGCCTTTTACATGGTCATGAAAATCCTCCCCAGGGGCCTTATTCATTAAGGATCTTAACTTGAGAAACTTCTTATTTCAGTCTCCTGGACAAAACCATGTTACAATGCAAGGGGTGCAAATTAGCATTCTGTTTTGCACATAAGTTAAATACTGCCTGCCTGTTTTTTCATGTAGTGCACAATCAACTTTAAGTTTCAGTGTACAAATAAGCTATCAAGTATTTGTGTGCTACATGAAAAAACAGTCAGTATTTAACTTATGTACAAAACAGAAAACTAATTTGCACCCCTTGCATTGTAACATGGTTTTGTCCAGGAGACTGAAATAAGAAGTTTCTCAAGTTAAGATCCTTAATGAATCAGGCCCCAGATCCTAATACCCTTAGACCTAAAGCCACTGATATAAGCAACCAGGATCTTTCTACATGGTAGAGATACATGACACCATGCCATGGCTTACGAGATTCTCATCTGTGTTAATATTGGTGAATTAGTGGTAGTTTGTGCCCAAAACACATCAAGTTTTGGATATTAGCATAACCTTGGCAAAAAACAAACACATGAAGACATTGTCTGCAGAAGTGAATAGTTTATTAAAAATGTTGACATCAGGACATCATATGGCTTGACACAAAATAAAAGTCCAATAAGGATACTCCAGGGATTGCCTTTAGTAGTTGTCTGTATACAGACAGTTATGGCTACCTGGACGGAGAATATGATGACTGAGAACATGTCAAATTCAAAGAACCACCATGTAGATAACTCAATTTCATTGGATGTCACTAAGTGATGTTATCAGAGCACCTTTGTAATCCCATATTATCCCTACTATACTTTTCCTGCTCCAAATCAAGTTTGCAGCCAACACTGGAATTTTGGCCATCAGTCTAAAAACTTCTACAACTGTCCTATAGTTTCACATTAAGATAAAATTCTATGCTTAAGAGTTCAATCGTATAAAATTGCACAAGTTTTAAAAAAAAGCTTATTTGACACTTAGCCAGCAGTGTCTCTAAAAATCAGACCAACACTGTTGATCTTGAGGTAAGTGCTACACAAGCCAATAAAAGCTCTTCAGAGGAGATGTTGAAGGGAGAGGGTCACAGAGGAAGTGTTGAAGGAAGTTCCAGGAGAGAAACTTGCATATATCTATGGGGAAAAATAAATGTCATATGGTTGTAAAGTTTATGCCTCTTATCCATTTATACACAAGGATCTGCATTTTCTCTTACTTTGGTGCCTTGTATTTCTCTCCGATGGCTTGCTGTGGTTGGTGAGGTGCATTAAGACAGGCTCTGTGCAGATCAGCCAGACACGGTGCTATGTCACTCAAGGTGTAGCCAGTGAATGTTTCAAGAGTTGCAGGCTGTTCAAATACATTAAATGGACATTAACTTCCCACTAGGAGGTCACATCTTTCAAGTGATACAAAACTGAATATTGATGTCACAGTACTCCAATCAGCAAGGACACCAGTGTACAGAAGTCTATACCAAGTACTATAACTGTTCAAGTATTACAACATTGAGCAGTGCCCACCAATAAAGTTTATGGTCATGAATGCGTTACTAGACTAGACTTGAGGTACCACTTTCCCAAAGTATTGATCCAAGGGAAGATTTAACACTGGGTGGGGTTTTAAGTCTACTAGTCCCTCCACTCCACTACCTCAAATTCCTCCTACAGTAGGAGAAAGATTCTCACAACATAACAGTAAATACAATACAAGACTGTAACAGTGCAATAGAAGTGTAGGAGCAGCTATCCTGAGGGGTCTGCAGAACAACCACATTACCAAGTTCCTTATCTCTAGATCAGAATGGGGGGGGGGGGGGGGGGGGGGCAGGAAAGTTAGTTTCCCCATAAAGCTGGGTATACACCCAAGCAATTATTGTGCAGATTACAATTTGTGACAGTTGGTCACATATTGGGGTGTACACGCCCACAATCATGTTTTATTGTACCCACACACATGGCATCTGTTAAAACTTCCTAAAAAAAACCCCACCAATAATGGAATGCCTTTAGCAGATAGTTATAAGATGATCATATCTGAATGTAAAGTGTATACATGAATCATGCTCATTAGGACTTTTGATCTTTAGTGAAATTGTTAAACATTATATCTGAAGTATGATTGCATATGTGTGTACCAAGCTTGAGTTGCAGTCTATGCCAATTCAAGATACTCTCCTATAATAGTGAAGTGTATGTCCAGGGTATTCAGAAATAAGGGCCAGAAGAGTGCTTGATGGGATTATAGACTACTGATAGTAAAAAAAAAAAAAAAAAAAAAACAACTTACCCAGAATATTCTGTTAACTGTATAGTTTGCCAGGCAATAAGCTGCAGCAGCAGTCAGTGATGGAACATACTTCAAGAAGGGCTCTACTTGAAGGAGCGTTAGTTCTGCTGTATACTAGAGGAGAAGATAAATATTTCAGCACAACTTACACATTTGAAATTGTGATCCACTGCTCTATTGGGTTCATTTAGAAAGGTCTAGATACACTAAAATGAACTCTGAATGGAAACTCTTGAGTGGCACTACTTTAGGCACTTACAATAGAAGATACACTACATGGGGAGAGGAGATAAAGACACATGCAAGCATTGGTACCATTGCTAGGTGTTCAGTCTTGGGACTGACGTTATGCTTGTGAAGATACAGCTGGAGGAACTGAATGATTGTTGGGGCAGTCAGATCGAAGGCCAGCACTTTAAGCAGCAGGTGTTCCATACGAAGCAGCTGCTTTTTGGTGTAGGTATCATCGGTTATGTACACAAACTCATCCACATCAGGGGGGAAGATTTCTTCGTATTTGCTGCAATTAAAGTTAAGATTTTGCATTCAGTGCTCAACATTTGTTCAAACAAACTTTCTGAAATGTAGTACAGGAATGGGAATTCTGCTCGTGTCCAGTAGGGACTAGCAGGTACTTTGCCATTTATAGTTTAGGTGGATGTTTTTTCACCCCCTGCCTGAGTATTTTTACAAAATGTAGAAGGGGAAATGAGGAGTGATTGCATTTAAAAATATTAATCTGCTCCAAAGGCCCAAAATGTAACAGTTCCCGTCACCATGATGAGTAGGGTTCACTGGGATTGGAGCATGTACAAGCAAGCTCTGGATCAGAACAGTAACCTGTAAATCTGGAATTCCAACTTGCCAAACAGCAAACTCCACCCAATGATACATAGGTTTGTGAGAGTCTTTAAACTACAGATTGACCCACTGAAGTATCTTTTCACCAAATTTATGTTTGTCAGTGTTAAACACATATCTAGCCTAACTGGCTAGTGACGGCACCATCCTGCCACCCTTAGAAAGCTAGCAATAACCTGAGATAAGTCTTCCATGACATCAGACATATTATAGGTCAAATAATTTAAAAATGAGTAGTTTGTCATTCATGCTTTAAGACTGGCATTAGTCACCCATATACAGGCAGATAGTGGATTAGCAGGTTATCATTTCTGTATGTTAACCAATTATAGTTTCAAGTCACTTGCACACACCAGGAGTTACTTCACACTTTATAGGCACCTTTAGATTGCGATGATAGTGGCATTACCCACAAATATTTACCATACTAGACAGTAAGCAGGGTAAGCCAGTACACCAATCAGGCAGGGTTAAAGTTTGACATTGTACAACTGATAAGTGCTGAAATACAACTTACGAAGCCAGGAGAATAGCAGCTGTTCCTACCAGCTGAAGTTTCCCTCTTAGCACAGACATACAAGACAGGAATCTGTCCAGATAGTTTACAGCCAGGTACAAAGTTTCATTGCGCAGCTTATATTCTTCTCTGACTTCAACAAGCCAGTCCACCAAGATAGCCCGCATGGCTGAAGTGATGTCTGGCTGTTTCCTCATGTAGTAAGGCTTGGGTCTATGTTTAACCTAGATGAGAGACTGGTCATTAAAGTGCACTGATCAGAGAGAAAAAAAATCAAAAGCATAATGGCTTAAGAGAAACTTACTTCAGCCTCACGCAGATGATGGTAAATCTCTTCTATATATTCAGACACAGCAGCAACATCTGGATCTGCTTCAGAAGCATCATCGGGTTGCTGCTGGATGGAGGTGTCCACCATCATTGGTGAAGCTGAAGCAACACAGACAAGTTAGTACTGAATTTGTGATCACAGACAACCAGACTGTAGGCAAATATTACAAACCTGCACTGACTTCCAGTAGTAAATGGAACTTCTGTTTCATAAGGTTGGCCTCTGTCTCGTCTAGACTTGGAAGTTCCACTTGAAATGGATAGTTCTCATTACCATCCTCTTGCTCATCCACATAAATAGTGAAGCAAGGCTGTGGGGCCAGTGGAGCAGCATTTGTGGAGAACATCTTCCCAGCAAATGAGAATGCATTCTCAACCCCAGAAGCAGTTTTGGCAGACGCAGCATCCTGAAATGTCATTGTTCAGTCATTTTATTACAAGTTACATAATAAGCCAAATGTCAAGTCTAGAACTTTCTACCAATGTTCAAATTGGTCTAAGTCTCCAAAAGACAGGTCACCAATTCAGTATTGTTTTTCTCTGCAGTGCCCCAATACCAACTGCCAACATGGTTAGGATGCTGCAGTTACCCCAGGTCAGGGGTGGGCTTGAAGCTAGACTAGCATGGTACAGCCCAGACCACATTCCCAGACTAAGGGGACCAGAAGATTCTGCCCTCTCCAAACTGCTAAGGAAAGTGTGTGTGTGGGGGCAGTGGCAAGACAGCACCCAGGGAGAAGACATCCCTGCCCACCTTACACCAGCTCCAAGATGATCTGATGGGTCACCCCAAGGTGTCCCAGGATTCTACTAATCAGACAGTCATTGTTTACACCAAAATCAGGGTTGTCAAACTATTCCCCCATGAGCCAGCTCATGCCAATTAAAAGGTCTACCTAAGCAAGAGGAGAAGCAGAGACCTCCTACTTTGGACAGCTACACAAAGAATGATCTATTCACAGGCAACATTTCAAAATGCTCACATAACCCACTTTACTGCGAGCAGTATAATCCTTTAGCTCTATGCTACTTATTCAGGTCACAATGAAGACCTTGATAAGTGTTACCAAGTTAAGAGCCAGAGATTTGGAGACACTTTTTGAAAACTTTTAGGTGTTATGATAAATGTTGGCAAGCAATACATAATTTGTTTTGCCAGCCTGTGTGTGCATGATGAAGGAAGTTCACTAGGATGGACAGTTTTGCAGCCTTGGCAGAGCAGGACTTTTTTAAAGGGCATCTGCTAAAGCCAAGCAAGTCAATGCAGGTTAACAGTTACATTATGGGGGCACAAATCCCAAATCTTCTCATAGGTTAAGTCTAAGCTATGTCCACAGGTCATACAAATTTTGACATTTGCATCGCTACAACTTCCCATCAATATTTACCAGACTAAGTGACCTCTGGCGCTGTTCATTTTCACCAATTACTCCCAGGACAGTCCTTTGAATTGGTTTTTGAGGCAGATTAGACTGAACCAAGGTTCCTGTTCTTGGGGGAGCAAGCTTATTGAGGTATCCTTCGTATGTTTCCATGCCAGTATTAGACGCAAAGTGGAAATTGGATGCACTATTACGACGCATTCTCAAGCAAAAAGACAGAAACTAGGAAAGAACAGAAAATAGACACACCTTTAAATTTAGTCTTCCATAAAGTGCTTAAAATATGACTTCTATTGTTTGTGTAGCTAATCATCTTCAGATCAATATTGTATGTCTGGTTACATTGTAAACTTTGTTTTAAGTTATTTACCTCTAGATTATATTTTAGTTCTAGCTAAAACTGCCCCAGTGATACATTAAGCCCATTGAGGCTATAAAGATACTCCCATTAGTTTGAGTTTTAGCCTTAAGGATTAGGTGTCCAGGAACAATCACTTTATGCTGGACCAAATATATTTCAATTATCTCTAGTGGCTTCTTAAACTGTAACCTAACAAGCTTACATTCTAAACTTGAGAAAGGGGAAGAGGGGGGGGGGGGGAATGGGTGTAGAACACTGCAAACATTCCATGGAACACAACACCTTTCCAAAAGTAAGAGTCAGACATAGCTTTCTTGTGTGTTGAGTAAGCAGGCTGACAAACAGCTCCATAAACATTATAATGTAAATAACAAATTAAAAGCCTATTAGAGAGTTTCCAGCATATTTTACTTACTGTATTAATACATGGACATTTGATAAAGATTTTTTATATTTAGCATACAGGATAACGAGACATCTGAAGATTAGCTTTGATTTTACAATTAGAGGCTAACTTTCCTTGCCAACATCCAAAATAACTGAGAACACTAACCAAACATTACTTACATATTACTGCCAAAATGAATATAACTAGGTTTCCCCATTAGTGTGGATATGCAAGCAGGCCAAGGCTAGCAGGACACCCTGAGACCAGTAGTTCAGCAGCCTACCTAGGATGCAGTGATGTTTTGTTAAGCATTAAATTATTATAAATGGAAATGGTAGTCGTTAACCAGCGATTTCTAATCCATAGAACCAACTGTCATAGGAGCCAGAGTGGCACTTACCAGTAGAAGCTATAAAACAGGACACAGGTCTCCGTAAATACAATAACCTTATCACATAGGGCAGACTAGGGACATGCTGCCTGTAACAGACCCCTACAATGTCAGAGCTCCTGCCGCTCGCCCTATGACGCTCTAACATTCAAACACAAACAAGTCACGGGGGAAATGACTACATTACCGGGTTGCACGAATAGCTCTGACTCCCTCACACAAGCACCAGACACGACTCTATCTCCTGACCCCGCACTCCCGGTATTTATTGGTGGGTGGGAGACTTGGTGATTGCCGTCAGCTGCAGACGGGGCTGAGCTCTGGCCGGATAATGAGAACGGTAATCTGGCTCAGGTGTAACGGAGATGCGAGCGCAGGTCTATGGTGTGCATGGCAGGGGACTGCCCGCTGCCTCTGATCACTTGGAAGTAGACACCGGTGTTTTCAATCCACCCGCGTCTGCGAGCTCCGACCTATTGGAAGCAGCTTGCGGGACGTCATGTGGGGCCGTCACCATGGCGAGCTAGAGCGGCGTGTGCTCAGAGGGAGCAGGAGGCAGCGTCTCCATGGTAACCACTGACAGCTCTCCTGTCACTGCTGAGCCGCAGAGATGGGACTAGGGCTGTATACATAGAAGCAATGCTGCCTACCTTACAGATTGGTCTTCTGGGAATGTCTAGTGCTCGGGAAAAGAACAGAAATATTGTTCAGTAGATTTTTAAGTCTATGAACCATCCTAGGAGGAAAAAGTTGATATACATTTGTTATAGCTAAACAATGGAAATGTCATTATTTAACACTGATAGCGGGTTATAAGGTATATTTTTATATATGACATTGCTGTGTCCCATAGCAAGGTTTGCATTACTGCAGAAAAGGGGCTTAGGGAGGTTAGACTGGCATTGTCAGGTCCCCCCTCACCTCCAGCCCTGTAGTGCCTGCACCCAGGGGCAGGGTGGCCTGGGGGGTAGGGGGCATCTGCTCCCATGCAGGTTACATAGTGGGCTACCTTGAGCTGGATCACTGGGCCACCTGCATTTTTTTCCTTTAAAATGTCCTAATAGGCTGCTGAGTTGAGTCTCACCCCCAGGGCTAAAATTTGCCAGCCTCCTCTGTCTGCAAACCCTGCAATGTTGGTAGTTCTACCACTAAGGATTAATCAGCCCTTTCCATCCATTTTTCAGTATCTTTAACTGATTTACTTTTGCTATGACTTTACATATTAATACTACATAAATGTTTATATATGAACCGTGAAATAATAAGGATGGCAGTTAGAGATGGCTGCACTTTAGATCAGTTCAGTACCCTACCTCCCACAAAATTATCTTATAAAAAAACAAAACCTTTAACAACTTGTGAAGGTGCTGGAAAACTCGGTATTTGGTGTCATTGGTTGCTTCAATAATTTACTGGAATACCATCTCCGATCAGCTGCTGGTCTCAGTGAGTTCAACTGTCACTGCTGTTGCCATCCCTGTTCCTTCTCTGGGATTTCTGCAACCGTCTTGATGGTGGCAGCCGCAACTTTTGGAATTATGGGTCCCAGTGTCCAGGCCCTGTGTCCAGTAGTGAGCATGATGCCAAAAATAATAAATACTGGGCACATAAGTACTCCAAACTGGCAGATAACCACAAAAGTGCCCATGCAGCACAAATGGTAAAGCCTTATCCAGAGATAGAACAAGAAAGAGGTTCAGCTAAGATACACAGTGAAGAACAGTCCTGGTTGCGAGAAGATGTCTTAAGATTTCTACTGTGACTTGTTCATCTTTCATGTCACACCTTCTACTGTCTCTTTCCAACTGCAATTATTATTCCTCTACCTTATATATCAAATGTTTCCCACACCTTTTAGATTGTAAGATCACTTGGACAGAGTCATCTTTACCTTGTGTTTCAGCAAGTTCTTGGGGCCTCTTCCAAAGTCATAGAAGGGGTGTGGTCATTACAAGTTGGTGGCTCCTCCCACTACACATTCAGGCCACCACCCCCCAGACAAGCCTGGGCCCTGGAACTTTGTACCCCCCCACCCCCCTCTCAACGCCCTTGGATGCAGGCGGGAGAGTTGTTGGCAGTTCCACTGGCTGTCCGCCCTACCATTGCACATTAAAGCAGAAGTGGGAGGAAGAAATAACAGCTGGATTCTCGATAAATAAAAAAAAATAAAAAACACATAAAAATGAGTTTGGGTAGTCCCAGTCCCTCAGTGCCCTTTGGGAGCCTAGGTTGCCTAGTTAATGATCCAGCTTTAGCATGCAGCCAGTGTAATTATGCTATGTCCACTCCCTTAGATTGGTTGGCTTGTGCAGTTTTCCATTGCAGAGACTAGACAAAAGGGGTCAATTTATTAAACCTTCTAAATTAGAAATGCAGAGTTGTTGCCCATGGCAACCAGATTCCAATGATCATTTATCTAGTACATTCTAGAAAATGATAGCTAGAATATCATTGGTTGCTATGGGCAACAACTCCACTTTTCCTTTTCAGAAGGTTTGATAAATCTATCTCTAAGGGCTAGATTTACTAAGCTGCGGGTTTGAAAAAGTGGGGATATTGCCTATAGCAAGCAATCAGATTCTAGCTTTCATTTATTTAGTACCTTCTACAAAATGACAGCTAGAATCTAATTGGTTGCTATAGGCAACATCCCGACTTTTTCAAACCCGCAGCTTAGTAAATCTAGCCCTAAGTGTCTATGGTACAACAATAGAGAGCAGGCACCAACCTGATGGAACACGAACAATATTGGACAGAAGAATGTGGGGAAATTAGACTGTAAAGATGTGCTAAGCTGGTAGAGTTTTACAAAAATAGACTCATAGCTGCAATTGCAGCTTAAGGTTATGAATGATTGTCTTTTTTTTTTTGTAAGTAGCTAAGAAAAAGTTTTGGAGAAGATTTTTATTTAGTTGACATTATAGTGTATTTTGATCAGTGGTAAGAATTCCTGAGTAAATGCTTTTTGATTCCATGATGAAAGAAAATAACCCGGAAAATGCCAAATGGGTGATTACTTGAATGCCTACTGTAGCCCAGTACTATCATGTTATGCATAGCAGACTCTTGCTTGATGAAAGATGCATTATTTTACATTTCATCTTATTTTATTTATTATTACTGTTTCGTATCTACTACTGCCTCTGGTTCTCCAGACACTTCTAGAGAACATAAGGCTATGCCCTCCTGTAACTTTTTCGCTCTTTATGTTTTTCTGTTGTTCCTTAAACATTTTACATGCGCATTTGTAAGCATTTTTTTGACACTGTATACACATGCAGGGGTGTAAAAAATAGCGCAAGCATTTCTTTAAAGAAAAAACAAAACACTATATGCATTTATACACATTTTTGGACATGGGTTGATTGCTAAAGAAAATTCCATAATGATGTCATAAAAGTTTGGAGAAACATTTATTTAAAGGATAACTTTATTTAAATATGGTCCCCATGTACATCAGCTACATTAACCGGAAGCCATAAAAAATGAGCATACTGCAAAGTCGTCCGTAGCTCTTAATAGAACTCTAATGTAAGGCTATGGACTTTCTACAATGGAGGTATATTTAATGAGCGACAGCTCTACTAAAGGTGGTGTTTTCCTTATACTGGTCTTTTCTAAAGTGTCCTGTACAGTGTGGAATGTCATAGAACAATAAAGCATTCATTAGTATGCAGAAAGAATATTGTGTGGCAAACTCCACTAGAGTGTATCTCAGTGACAGAGTCTGGCCATTGTTTGGGCTTGCTAATGCTGAGGCTTGCAAGTTTATAATTAGTCTCCTGTTATACTCCCCGTTGGCATGAGAAGCTATCATTAGAGGCTGTAGAGGCAAAATCATGGTCTGACGAGGGAAGTCAAGGACTTGTTTAATAAGTACCACCTATTGTAAACCAGTTAAGATCCTGATGGCACTCAGAAGCATCTGACTTTACTAGCTATAAATTAATTGGAAGCAGTTATAGTGTCCCAAATTATGTGAAGAATTTGAAAATAAATAGACAATGTGGCTACGTGAAAATCTATCATGGAGGAATCAACATTACAGTCTGATCTTATGATGCTGAAGACAAACTGGATACAGTTCTCCACCTAAAATCTGCAATTAATTAGTGAGTATGTACAAACAATTGTTGTAACAAACAATTTGTGCCAAACGTTCCACAACAGAATGCTTTCCACTGACACCACCAATGCAGCGGCCTCTCTGCTCAGCAAACAATAAAAATATAGCACAATTCCAGCAGATTGGACATTTAATAAACACATAACTGAGGATAAAAGAGACAATAGGTGTTATTTCAGAAACTAGTTGTTGAACATAGAGACTCGGCTTTGCTCCAGTGTGCACTATATTTGAACAATAAAGGGAGCGTGTCCTGTAGGACATCAGGTCATCTGTTTGCTGTAAACTTCTTTTCATTAAGGTCATATGTTTAGGTTTGAGGCTGCAGGAGGACTTAAATATTGGAAGCGCAGATGTGCTTTTTACAATTATTTGTACCAAGGACCAACACAAACAGGGCCGCCATCATGGGGGGGGGTACGGCCATTACAACTGTGACGGGCCCGGACAGGCTAGGGGCCTATCCGGACCCTTTAGTCTGACTGACCCCCTATTTCTTCATGATGTGGCGGCTCCCAGGTGCTGATGGGCTGGGGGCGCGTAGTGCAGTGATGTCATCACTGTACGGCTGCACTCCCAGTCTATCAGTGACTGGGAGCCGCAGCATTGATGCAAAAGGACAAGGTAAGTTAATTGGGCATTTATTATGATAGGGGGTAGGGAAACATTTACTGTGATGGTATGGTGAGGGGGGGGGGCGGAACATTTATTATGATAGGAGAGGGGGGAGCGGAACATTTATTATGTTAGGAGAGTGGGGAGTGGAACATTTATTATGACAGAGGAGGGGGGGGACATTTATTATGATAGCGGAGGGTAGAGCAGAGCATTTTATGTGATGGGATGGTGAGGGGGGAGCGGAGCATTTCTGTGATGGGATGTGAAGGGGCAGAGCAATTACTGTTATGGGATCTGAGGGGGGAGTGGAGCATTTTCTGTATTGGGATGGTGAGGGATGGAGCGGAGCATTTACTGTGATGGGATGGTGAGGGATGGAGCGGAGCATTTACTGTGATGAGGAAGGGGGAATGTACTGTGCAGAGGGAGGGGGGCGCATGTATGGCGAAGTGGTAAGGGGCATGTATGAGGAGGGATGGGGACGGGGAGCCTGCCAGATTAATTAGTACTGGGAATTTTGTATTTATGGCCCCATGTGAGCCTAAATTGGCAATTCTAACACCAGGGGATTTCATTTGCCTTACTCTGTAATGTTTTCATCTTGTGTAAAGATGTGATGTAATTTATAAGGAAACAAATAAAACATGGTGTTATCTGATAATATTATGCTGCATATGTGCAAAAGAAAATTGGATGAAGTAGCTAAATTTAGTGTGCATTTTATTAACCCAAAGGATCTCTTTTGAGCCAGGGATTCCCCACTAATTATGTCTGATTCTTATGGCATTGGACTGCTTCCTCTTACGGCAGCAGTGGCTGGCAATGAAGACGTCCGGAACCCATCAGCAGGTTACAGGGGTTAGATGATCCTGGCCCTAACTCCCCAAAGCCAGAGCCATATAATCTACAGTATTGGCCTCCTGATAGTAGAACACTGGGAGGTTACTAGTATGGACCAGAGACTGGAATATACAGATACACGTACTCCCTCAGACTCCTTCCTATAAGCAGCTCAAAATCGGGGGATGTATACAAAAACTTTTATCAAGCTACAAATTCTAGCTATCATTTTGTAGAATGGACTAATTAAATTGTAACTAGAATCTGATTGGTTGCTATCTCCACTTTTCAAACCCGCTGGAAACTCGAAGCTTGATTCTTACACAAGTGCTGAGGAGGTGCCAGTAGTTCTCTTATACAATCTAAGGGACAGCTTTCACACTATTCAGGTGCATTCAATGTGGGTAAGCGCATTTATATGTGCCCATGTAATAAATATACACAAATGTAACACATGAAATAGGGACAGCACTGATGTACACTCACTCTCATGATTACTCTAAGGCTGGGTACACACTACAGGTTTTTCACCCGATTATCAGGCCAATCACACGATAAACGACCGTTTAGCCCAATATCGTATTAGTGTCTACGCTGCTACTATGAACAATTACCATTCCAAAGCACATCGTATCGTTTCATTTGATTTTATAAATGGACTACAAATCTCTGTCAACGATGGAACGATGTCATTACATTTCTAAAGTCTGTATGCACACAGGACCAGCAGTGTAGGCAGATCTCTATGGAGTGTGCAGAGTCACCATCTTTTCAGCCTATGGTTATGACAGATGAAGAGCACAGATCTGACAGTAAATCATGTAAAACGTGTATAGTGTGCACACATGAATCAGCTGCTGATCAGGACTTTCAGTCGTTGGTAAAATCGTTAAAGATATCGCATCGGGAGAAATTTCCGGTAGTGTGTACCCAGTCTAAGACATGAGTGATGCTTTTAAACACTTTTCAAATAAGAAAGGGGTGGTCTTATTGTGGAAGTAAGTTGAAGTGACTTTTTATACACAGGACAAAATTATTATTAATAATAATAATAATAATAATAATAAATAATTCCTATATTGTGTGCTGTCTCTTTACATTCTGTTAATAATTTGCTAGTTTTTATCTTTTCTAAATAATTACAGAACAGTTTTCCATAGTCTATTGTGTTTTATGCAAATGAGTGGATATATGAGATCAATGCATATGTTATACAAGTTAACCCGTGCATGATACTCATGCATTCTAGTCAAATCAAGCTACTTAAGGTGTTAAAAAGGTTCTTGTCATGCATTTGGGCCTAGCCCAGGCCTCCTCAGGGGAAGAGCTTTACTTCCCGACGCCCTTTTTTAACGTGGTTTTGTCCACATGTCACCACCTCATCATTCTTCTCCATCACCTCATCCTTCATTTTCATCGCCACATCTATCCAGATGTCTATCCAGACACAGGGATCTCTCTCAGCGGTCCTGAGTATCACGCTCCTCTCACTCTGTCACACCCGGCAACCACCAACCATTCCCCACTGTCGCCCCTGGCAACCACCAACCACTCCCAACTGTCACTTCTCCTTCAAGAAATATATATATATTTTTTTTAAATCTTTATCAACACTTTTAACAATTAACAAATTAAATTAACAAATTAAAAACATCTTAGTATACCAAATTTCAGCCCTTTCTGAGGTTTTTTTTCTACACACACTAAGAATTTAGTAGGTCAGTGTATAACTCCGCCCAGCAGGTGGCGCTGCAGCTTGGTTTTATTTTTTCCACACACACACACAGACAGACTAACACACGCCACTAGGCATTTATATTATAGATTATTAATGCATATTGGTTGATTTTCATTAATAAATCAATGTTACATAATACTGTCCATGAAGGGTCACAGGAATGTTGGGGGCAACAAAAAAAATTGGTCTGACCTTGAAACACAGGCAATACTATTATAACCCTTCCTACCATGTCCCGATGGTGCTCATACAGGGGTTGCAATGCTCTCATTTGCCCTGCAGCCCACGGGTCTTTAACTCTTGTACGTATCGATTCCTGCCTCCATTCAATATTCTCATTATCCTTTATGAAGCTACAGTATATAACGGATGGTATGAAATATATGCACCAGTTTAAGCCAAAGGCAATCTGCCTGCTTTACCCAATTTTAATACTAAGATTAGGGAAAGTTTTCTTACATGATACAGTGGCTTGGAAGGGGGCTTGGAAAGAATGTGGGAGGTGAAAATAGGGGTTAGAAGGGAGAGAAAACAAAAAGGAAAAACATCCTTTTAATTAATGTAAGTGGATGGATTATCATGTTGGGAATGACTATTTAGGTGCAATATCATTCATTCTGCTTCACCCCCCCCCTTCCCCCCCCCCCACACACACACATATGAAGCAGCATACATTGAGAACAGTCAGTCACAGATCTCTACATACAGCATTAAAGCAATAACATTACAGTACAAATCTATACAAAAATTGTCACACAATGGACTGATCATTGATTGGAACATGCTATTAGAGGCTGGTTTGAGGGAACGAATACAAGGTCTGCAGCACATTTTCCATCATTGTCCACTGTTGTCTACCTATATCACTGCCTCCCAACCATCACCAGGATTGGATTATCTGCCTGGGAATGGAGCAGTGTCATAGGGTCTCCATAAATAGACATAAATCCCCATTAGTTCTCATCAAGCTTCAACACCATCACGTAAAGCTAACCAACAATTATATCCCCAGCCTTAAGTGCCAATGAAGATAATCTTTGGTAATGTCAGAAAGCAGAGAACCATAGCAATCAGAGGTTTGCTTTCATGTTCTAAACTACACTGCAAAAAATACAGATTCTGATTGGCTGCTATGGTCTACTCCACTTATTTTCCTAAATGTTCCTCACATCCTTTTCCTCTATGATTTCTCTACACAGAACTTCTCAAGCAACCAGGCAGTAGAGACTGTAACACAATCCACAGGACAGCTATTGAGTCCTGTTTCAAATCAACTTTCAATTAAAAATATTTTTAATTGAATAATTTGTTACAGACAGTTCCTGACCATTTAAGTTTAAAGTCTTTGATATGTTGGGTAGAGTCAAAGCCGTAACTGAGAATTCTATTGCCCGGGATAAGAAAGACAAATGCCGCCCCCCTAGCCCTCCATTTTGACCAAAGTAACCTAAAATATTCCTAAATTGCGCCCCCTTCAGCGTTGCATCCTGGGCGGTCGCCCCTATTCCACAGCCCTAGTTACGGCCTGGGTAGAGTTATATTAATATGTTTGATGTAATTTTAAGACGTTCAACCTCATTTGGATAAACTTCTTTTGTTGTGATAACTGTGTCTAATTTTATGTCCAGAGTTCCTTGTACTTTGCCCAGGGACCTGTTTAGTGACAAACCAACCACAGGTAGGGAAAGTGGCAATCAATCTTATAGTGATTAGGACATTGAATCCTACATAGCTAATGTGCAGTGAAGTGAAAAAAAAACTGTTCTTAAAGAATAAAGATGACCACAGACCTGCGGGGAACACTGTCCAATTTGGCCACAAGGTACGTTTTGGGCTACAAACACAGTAATAACCAGCCAATTGCACGATATCACCTGCCAAATTTCAGTGTACAGTGGCGGAACTAGATGAGACAGCCCCTCACAAATTGGGGAACCTCTTATGAGCAAGCACCAGACCCATTCATCATCATCACGATCAGCTATTTATGTATCACGATCAGCTATTTATGTAGCGCTACTAATGCTGCAGCGCTGTACAGAGAACTCACATCAGTCTATGCCCCATAGGAGCTTACAGTCTAAATACCCTAACATACACAGACTGAGAGAGACTTAGGTCAATTTAATAGCAGCCAATTAACCTACTAGTATGTTTTTTGGGTGTGGGAGGAAACAAGATCACCCGGGGGAGAAGTGCGGGTCTGCTGCTCGCTGAGGGGGAGACCCCCATTCTGTTCTTTTGAGAACAGAGCTGGCGGACCTGGGAGGCACCAATGGGCCCTCCCACAAATTTTTTGATGAAGTCCGGCGATACAGAGTTCCGTCCCTGGCAACGTACATGGCCAGCATTAAACATCCCGGTTTATTGATTCATGGCTGACAAGCTGTTTGGACAATTATGCCTAAAATATTTAAAGTAGGCAGGAAAGCAGACAGATAAGAGGCAGTAAACACTGTAGGAAACCAGATGGATGCAATTGTCAGCTACAGATTGAAAATAGAAAGTTACACAGTTTTAAATATACAGTTGATTAAAGTGTCACAATGCTGAGGTTGCAGTTCCGCATCTGTGAAATGTGTGACCCTAAATAGATCAGGCTCTATAAATACTTAAATATATTCCGTCAATGTTTGTAAAACTTGTGTTTCCTTCATTCAATTGATGATATAAACTGGAAACACAGTCATGTCTTTCAGTGAAAGAAATTCATAATGTGTTATTCAGTTTGTAATAAAGCCTGCTATGCTAGGTCCATTCTATTTATCTAAGAGTATATATGTTAGCGTCTCAGCCAATTTACAGGGCTCAGACCACCCTAGGCTAAAAGGCTTGTAGCGTCCCCTAGCCTTTCACACCAGGCTAATACATGAGAGGTAAAAACTCATTCTTAATTTAAAATCCGTCTTCCTTACACCCCCCTCCACCACCACCACAGCCACTACCACCACCACCCCCACCACCACCACAGCCACCACCACCACCACCACCACCACAGCCACCACCACCACCACCGCCGCCACCACCACCACCCCCACCACCACCACAGCCACCACCACCACCACCACCACAGCCACCACCACCACCACCCCCACCACCACCACAGCCACCACCACCACCACCGCCACCACCACCACCACCACAGCCACCACCACCACCACAGCCACCACCACCACAGCTACCACCACCACAGCCACCACCACCACCACCACAGCCACCACCGCCACCACCACCACCACAGCCACCACCGCCACCACTATGTATTTGAAAATCGGCTCTACTTGGCTTTATAGCAGTCTTTACTCATTTAATTTTCATTAAAATCAGAACTGTACAGCAGAACAATGGTATGAATGAGCACTACTGAGGGTAAAGGTGTGAAAGAGGAGGGGACTGTGACTGCGCCTGTCACCATTCTTGTCTCTCCTACTCACTTGTCCTCAAGCGCCCACTAAGGATCACTCATTCCGCCTTCACCATGGGAATACATCAAGATTAAATTCTTATTTCATTTTCCCTTAAGGTTCTCTTTTTACTTTGGCAAACAACTATTCTCTCATATTTTAAAATGAATTTCCGTTCCTCTCCTTCTCACAATTTAGTACCCCAAAAAATGTTGCATATTGCCCCCCCCAAAAAAAAACAACAATGTTTTGCACCCTAGGCTGTGGTCTAGTCAGCCTTGTGGATAATTAGACCCTTAGGCCCTGACAATATAGCTGATTCTCTATGTCATCGGGGTAGATTGGTTTTCTTACAAAGACTGTTGCCTGGTAGTATGGTTCCCCAGACAGGAAAAATAATACTGTATTAAAGGATTGGCTATAGATGCATGGGGTGAAATAAATGAATCACTCCAATTACTAGACACTAACATTACTAGACATTACATTACTAGGCACTAACAGTTTACCAGCATACACTGGAATAATAAACTTGTAAAGCCATAAGCATATAGCAGATAACATACAGTAGTTGATGGTTACCTACACAGGTCACTGATACATTGAAACCTCTCAGGGCATATTAAGCAGAGCCATCCATAGAATAGCACAGCAATAGTAAGAGACTACTCATCCTATTTATAACCTTGTGTAACAAAACCCAGCAGAGCCTTTTCATGTATCATTGTTTGCTTTTGATGCTTCTTTGAATGTCAGCAATAAGTGATTAGTCTTATCTTGCTTAAGGTAGAACAATGGAAACAATGTATCAGATCTCTATTCACATAAGCCAGGAACAGAACAGATAATATCAGGATACTGATCTATGTTTTTAACATAAACTGTTGCCTCTGTAAGGTAATAAAATCAGAGCAAGATGTGGCTTCTCTACAGAGGGACTTAAATAAACTGGAGGATTGGGCGGCCAAATGGAATATGAGGTTTAACACAGATAAATGTAAGGTTATGCATTTAGGGATCAAAAACGCAATCTATAAATTAAATGGAATTCATTTAGTAGAATCTATAATGGAAAAGGATTTGGGAGTGCTCGTAGACAGTAGACTTAGCAATAGTGCTCAATGTCAAGCAGCAGCTGCAAGGGCAAATAAAGTATTGGCATGCATAAAAAGGGGCATAGATGCAAGGGAAGACAGTGTCATTTTGCCACTGTATAAATCGTTGGTAAGACCTCATCTTGAATATGCAGTACAGTTCTGGGCACCACTCTATAAAAAAAGATAATTTAGAACTAGAAAGGGTTCAGAGAAGGGCAACAAGATTGATAAATGGTATGGAGTCATTAAGTTATTAGGAAAGATTAGCCAGTTTAGGCATGTTTACCTTACAAAAGTCGTCTAAGGAGATTTGATTACTATGTACAAATTCATTAATACAGGGAACTTTCATGGGAACTTTTTACCCCAAGGACTATACACAGGACACGCGGCCACCCCCTAAGGTTAGAGGAGAGGAAATTTTACAACCAGCAAAGGAAGGGGTTCTTTACAGTAAGGGCAGTCAAGATATGGAATTCATTGCCAGGGAAGGGTGTGATGGCAGATTCAATAGATATGTTTAAGAAAGGGCTAGACAAATTTTTTGCGGAAAAGTGTATCCAGGGATACGACCGTTAATTAAAATGAAGGATAGTAGTGGATATAGGGTAAAAATAGGACTGTAATATTGGGTCTGGGGGGATTTTCACAATTGAAACAGATTGGCGGTTGCTTACTCTGGATCAATTTCAAATATAAGTAAAGGACCGCAGGAGATCCAAAATAGATTGAACTTGATGGACTGGTGTCTTTTTCAACCTTATCAAATATGTTACTATGTTAACATGAAAGGGACATTATATAAAGTTTTCTTTATTTTATTCTGTTGTACCAATTGCAACAGCCAGAGTTTTCTTTAAAAAAACAGAATAAAAGGGGAGTAATTGAGTAAATTACTTATGCATTTATTTACTGTATGTGTGTGTGTGTGGGGGGGGGGGAGGGGGGGTGTATAAAAATGTTGCCTTTGATCACTTGGATAGAGCATAGAGTTGTAATAACTTTTAAAAAAAGCTTTGTAAAATGTAAAAGTATGTTTTTTTTCAATAAGATATCCTTACATTTTATATAGATTAATTGTCCAGAATGGTTGGGTTTTCCTTACTTGACTTTTTTCTATAATATGAAACACAATGACTACAATTCACTACATAACATTTATATTAAATGACACTATTTCCTCCAATGCCCCTGGGATTTCCCAGGTGCTGGATTCCTGGATAATATATCACCAACTCACTGACTAGCTTCTGAAAACCTAGTTCTTGGATTCCTAGACAACAGATCGCATATTTGTATATATACACAAACGATATTTAGTAGATTGTGATTAAACAGATCGCTATTCCAGTTCATATGCCTGTATGTTTAGGAGATTTGCAAAACAATAGAAATTCCTGAGGAGTATAAAATATTACTATTATATTGATAAAACAAACTGCAAGCTAGAAAATCTAGAAAAATATATATTTTTTTAATCAAACGCAGCTTCATCGATAGTAACTTTATCATGTGCGCTGGAGTTTGGATGAAGCGCACAGTAAGCGGCTCACACAGGGGAGAGGGCGGTGGGAAGGAAGGCGGCGATCTATAGCGTCCTGTGGGAGGGAGATCCACGCTCAGTAATTACCTCTAATAACGCCGGCTGATTTCTAAGGACGCGTGGTGACAGCGGCACGAAGCTCGCCCTGGGGGCTCTGGTGGCTTCCTAGTTACCCGAAGGCAATACTTAACCCCCGCAGAGAAGCCTTTCCCACAACAATTAATGTTACTCTGCCATTAACCCACCACTGTGCTAAATGAGTCAAACATTCACTTTCAAAGGAATCCCCTCTTATTTACAGTCTCTGCGTTCTTTTGATTTTGGAAAGTGAAAGATATATACACTATTTATTACTCTCAATTATTTGTCCTCAGGACTAGAGAGTGACAAGGCTGTTTGTATTTCATACAAATAATAGGTACAATAATATACAGTGCTGGTTATACCTACAGAGAGTTAAATGTTACAAACTTAAATTAGTGTATTATTACGTTAGCTTAAAAAATCCGTAGGCATATTTGCTTGTATATTTTAAAACAAACATAGGCAACCAGTGGAACTACAGGTCTCAGCATACCGAGTGTTTCGAGCGCCATAATAGTGCTCTGTTACACTAATAATGGATTTTCATTATGTATATTAAGATAACAATATGTGGTCATAAATAATTTTTGCTGTAGTTTAAATTAGAATGGTTTACAGCCATTTAAATTGTCTGATAAAATAGCAGTGACGTTATATGTATAATATATCTTCCTAATGTCTATCAAACAATGCATAGGCATAAGTCTGAACTAATGGAAAATAATTAATTCGTTATACAAATGAATGGTTAGTGATTTGTTTGATTAGTGAATTTCATTATGTTGGCACTGTGGTACATGTACTGTGAATGTTTAATTGAGTATCACTAAATGGTTTTTATTTTTGACTGCGTGAATGCATTTCACATCTTACAGATACACAATGGTAGAGCTGCTGTTGCTTACTGTGCCTAGCAGGCTACGAAAAGTACTGTAGACTCAAAACTATATTTTCTAGATTTTTTAAGCATCATCATCATCAGCATTTATTTATATAGCGCCAGCAGATTCCGAAGCGCTTTACAATTGGGAACAAACATTAATAAGACAATACTGGGTAATACATACAGACAGAGAGGTAAGAGAACCCTGCTCGCAAGCTTACAATCTATATAAGCAAAAAGTGTGCCCGTTTTATATTTCCTGAAGACTCTGTTAACATATACTTTTTTCATAAAAATGTTGATGTTTAATTGCCTTCTAATACTTTTGTTGAAAAAACACAACTATTGGAAAATATTTTACCCTGGTTGTATTATTGTTATGGAATGTGGAATGTTATACAATATTCTATTTTTCTTTTCCAATGTATTTAGTTGCCTATAGACATAAACAGATCAATTGATATTATATCAGAAGAGACTTGAGTAAGGTCATTTAAAGGCCAACACCTATCAAACCCATGGGGTATATTTAGTAAACTGCAGGTTTGAAAAAGTGGAGATGTTGCCTATAGCAACCAATCAGACTCTAGTTATCATTTATTTAGTACATTCTACAAAATGACAGCTAGAATCTGATTGGTTGCTATAGGCAACGTCTCCCCTTTTTTCAAATCGTCAGTTTAGTAAATATACCCCATGGAGTTTTTACTTTATCCGGATTTTCTCCACCCAAAACTATATTTTTAGTTTTGTTCAAAGTTCTTTTTATGCAAATTATATCTAAGTTTAATAAATCAATGTGTGTTTGTGATTTCATACGTTTATCAAATTCAACATGTTATCAAAATAAACCAAGTTTAAATGAATGTCTAGATCAGAGGTGCTCAAACCCAGTCCTCAAGAGCTACCAACAGGTCATGTTTTCAGGATTTTTGTCTGTAGAAACTGGTGGGATAATTACTGACCCAGAACAATAGATTAACTCACTTGTGCATGACTAAAGAAATCCTGAAAACATGAACTGTTGGTAGGTCTCGAGGACTGTGCTTAAGAACGTCTGGTTTAGGTGTCAAAAGAAGATATTTATTGCTTACAATAATCCTTAGTATTATGCATTTAAATTTGAATCATGCACGGTGGCTAAGTGGTTAGCACTTCTGCCTCACAGCACTGGGGTCACGAGTTCAGTTCCCGACCATGGCCTTATCTGTGTGGAGTTTGTATATTCTCCCTGTGTTTGCGTGGGTTTCCTCCGGGTGCTCCGGTTTCCTCCCACACTCCAAAAACATACTGGTAGGTTAATTGGCTGCTATCAAAATTGACCCTAGTCTCGCTCTCTGTGTGTCTCTGTGTGTGTGTGTGTATGTTAGGTGAATTAGACTGTAAGCCCCAATGGGGCAGGAACTGATGTGAATGAGTTCTCTGTAAAGCGCAGTGGAATCAGTGGTGCTATATAAATAAATGATGATGATGATGATGATGCAGCGTAACTTAAACCACTTTACACTTTCTTCCCTGCAAAAATAGTGGTTTCATTCTAGGCTCTGAAAACTAAGAAAGCTGTTAGCTGATGAGAATTGGATTACGTGACCATTGTATGAAAGAAGAGAGGCAGAAACCTTACACATGCATGCTGTCAATCCATGGGCAGAACCTGTCTGCTAAGTCCACAGGTAGAGAACGGTTGTGGCCTGACCGGGCTCATCTCTATACCCATAAACAGTCTGTTCAATTTCCAGATGAATTTCTTAAAATCATTTTAGACTAACACATGTTAATACTGGACCCAGCTGGCAATCACACCAGCAATACTATGCCCAGATTGCAATATCATCACCGCGATCACCCCATGGCTGGCGAGCATTGCCTACTAAATCTATTATTGTTACTAATAGCTTGAAAATATTTCCAAATCCTTTTTATCAATTGTATTTATTAACACCCTAAATTCTAAAAAACAATGTTTTTTTTAAATAAAGTTCTTTTTTATTATATGTGACAAATATAAATTGGACATCTCTTAAACTCGGAAAGTGAAGTCACTGGATTGCATTTGGTTTCACTGCCATCTGCAAGGAATCTTGAGCAACACCGGGGAGAAAAATATTATAAATTATAAATGAATCATCTGGCAGAACTGTGAGAACAAGTTTCTTTTGAAGTTCAGCTTCCGTATAATAATTGTCTTTCAGCCAGCTTCAAAAACATTACACAAATGTTACATTGCGCTTTTCTCTATGTGTTTTTCTACAAATATGTGTATATTATAGTATTCCGTATACAGGAATGAACAAATCAATTCACCAATGTCTGTCATTTTGGTAAAAATAAAAAAAGTTATTTGTCACCTGCCAACATGCCAAATTTTTACTTTTTTAAATTCCTTTCAATGGCTGATTTTCTCAGGTGAAGTTGAATACATCTAATTTAATTTGCTAATCAGCACAGTCTTTGATGATAAACATACAACATAGGCATTACATGGGGATGTATAGAATCCATCACATAGGATCCAGTTCTGTTCCAAATCCTTTTGCAAAAGATTCTGCCAAATACAGAATTGAATCAGATTTTCCAGTGGGTGGATTTTTGGGCAGCTGTGGGCATTTTTTTTTTATGACACTCCATTTAATTCACTTTTTTTCTTCCTTTATTTTTTTCCTCTTCCTTTCTCCTTCTTCTTGGTATACAGTATATGTTTCCTTTAGATCTTTGTAATATTGATATGATGTGCGGTCATGCCTTTTTTCTTTTGTATATGATGGATTATTTTCAATAAAAAAAGACAAAAAGAATGGATTTGGCCTCCAGCTTCTGATGGCTCAGAACCCTGCAAAGCAGGTAAGCAGTAGCTCCGGAACCATGGTGGGAGGGAGAAAACTAGTGCAAATAGGAAAATATAGGGCTTATTGTGTTTTCTAACCCACACTAGAAAATTGTCAGAAAGTTAGGTTACTGTCACGAGCCGCGGCGGTACTCACAGCTGCCGCGGCTCGCTTCCTGTCTGCCCCAGCGTCCCGGCCGTCACCATGACGACCGGGAGGTCACTTCCCTCCAACTCCCGACCGTTGCCAAGGCAACGGCCGGACGCTTTCCTCTGTAGCGCAGCGTCCCAGCAACTGAGGACAGCCGGGCGCGTGCGCAGTACTAAGTGATAGCCTGCAGGCTATTAAGGTTTAATTTATTAATTACCAGGGTCCTGTGGGTATTTTCAGAGCTAGGCTCTGATTGGCTGGCTGCAGTATTTAGGGCAGTGAGGACTGAGCCTCACTGCCGGTTATAGCTTCTGCTTCCCAGTCTGCTGACCAGCTTTGTTCCTGTTCCTGTTTATTGAACTTCTGCTGACCTCCCGTGTATGACCTTTGGCTTGGATTTGGACTTCGCATGTGTATCCCGTGACCCTGACCTCTGGCCTGTTTACCGTTTCTTCTGTCTGCTTGTGACCCTTGACCCCGGCTCGTTAACTGGAATTGCAACCTGCTGCCGGCCCTTGACCTCTGCGTGGACCTCACTCCGCTTGCCTGGGTTCTCCCCAGCCGGTTCACACTTCACGACCCTCTGTCAGTCTGCAGCCCAGTCTGTCCCCACCACCAGGGGCTCCAGTGAACACCTGATTGGCAGAGTAGACTCCGGGTTGTGTTGTGCCGGCTGAAGGGGTTCCTAACAGTTAGGAGGCATATTATATTAACATTTGTAAGAGCTGGAGTTAGTCTATAAATGCCCTCATGACATGAATCAGGCAGGATGGAATCACCAGGGTCCAGTCGGAGGTGAGAGTAGGTGGCAGGGAATCCTGTTTGGAATACCAGCATAGTACAGAGGAAGCAGAACAAACTGTAGTTGGTGTATATGTTTAGCAACAACCAAGCAGACACTTTCCTCAGTATTGTACATTGAGTGGCCCCATATTACTGGAAATGGCTGGATATGTCTACATTGAGGTTAGTAGCGCATACCTTCTCACATGCGACAAAAGAAAGTGTCTACTTGGAGAGCCCCATTAGAATTTTATAACAATATAATTACAACACTGTTGGGGAAATATCCAGTGGGTCCCACTGCCTGAGTGTCCCACACCCTGCTTTATGTCAATACTTCTGGTGACCACTTCCTTCACTCTGCTTTGAATCTAGACAGCTCTATACAGCTCTAATTGGCTAGGTAGAATCTAGACAGTTAAGCCTAACCAAACACTGTTGCACGTCAGACACATGGGTATAGTGGAGAAAAGGTGGATGCAATATGATGGGCCCACTAGGGCAAGCAATGACAGTGTCAGAATAGAGTATGAAGAGCCCACTAGGACAGCCAATGGTAGGAGTCTACAAAATAGGGTGCTATACACTATAAGCTGTGGACTGATGATACACCCTCGGGAAGTACACAATTCTGTGGACTCCTACCATTGCTAGCACTTGTGGGCACTTCATACTCCATTTCGACACTGCGCACATGCAGTGGCGTAACTATACATTTTGGTGCCCTGGGCAAGACAGGGCACCGATGCCCCCCATCTAAGGAGGGGGAGGAGAGAGATTAACTTAACTTCTGCCGTGGAACGCATGTGCGTTCCATGGCGGAAGTTATGGAGTGAAGCATCAAACTCTGTTTGGTTAATCTCTCCTTCTCTCTCTTCTTCAGCCCTTAAGCGGAACTTAAGGGCTGAAAGTATGAAGGCAGGTTGCGGGTGGCTGATGCGCCCACTTGGCTTTGCACCCTGGGCGATGGCACCGCCTGCACCACCCTCGTTACGGCCCTGCGCACATGTCTAAAACATAATAAGGGACTTTTCTAAAAGTATTTTGAGCCCAAGATTATTCACAATTTGGATGCTCAGTAGAACACTAAACCCATAAAGCAGGGTGTGAATGTCCTGCGCTCTCTGAGTCAGGGACAGAGATTAGAGCAAAATGGGCGGAGCTTATCGGGTCCTTGTGGCATTTAAGGGTAAGTGGCACTTGTGACATGTCATCCAGCTCTGTTAAGGCACTAGTCCTACACCAAGTCGGGCCATCAAATGGTTTTTATAAATGTAGGGCATATTTTCCCAATTAATCCTCTGTTGCTCAGTTTTTAACATATTTTCTGCATGACAATTTTTAGTCCCCCATTATGTTTACACAAACAGTACTATTCATGAGAATGAAATAAATAATATGATTTACGTTTTATACTGTCAAGGAGGCAGACCCTGTCGTTTGTTATTATTCAGTTAGCAACATCTGTCCCTTTGTGATCTCAACACTATCTTGATAATTCCCTTATAAGCACTGACAGTTGGCAATCACGTCACCTAGGATCTTATACTGATGCTTCAAGTCTTATTAAAACCGACTGCACTGCCTGCACGGCTCTGGTTTCCTCTCAGCCTTTCTGTGTGTTTGCAATCCTGTCTCTATCAGCTATTGCTTTAATTACATACTCATGCCCTAACAAACAATTAGCCTTTAGTCTTGTTTACTGGCGTATGCTGGATCCACTGTTGAGTGCTGAATAGCTGTATATTTGTTTATAATACATATCAATGGAAATTGTCAATTAATGTTTTTGCAAATAATATTTGTATAATCAGTGATTTCTTATGTAAGATTATGCCGATAATACGTCACACACCTTACACTAACAGCTAATTGTATTTATAAAAGCACTATTCTTTTATGTGGTCATGAAACACTCTGTGGCATCAACCTTATAACTTACAATATTTACTACTTTATTCCATATATGTTGACTGTATTGGGGCAACACAACAGAAGAAGTAAAGTTAACAGTTTTGCTGGTGCATGCAAAGTGGCTTGATATTTGGAACCGAGCAAAGACTAAGGCCAGGTACACACTGGAGCTTTTTCATCCAATAATCGTGCCAATCAGCCGTCATACGACCGTTTGGTCGGATGTCGCGTTAGTGTTTAGAATCACACAATTGTCGAAAGTCGTTTCAAAGTGCCAATTGTCGGCTCATTAGGTTGGTCGTCCTGTTTAATAATCTCATTTCAATCACCTTCCGATCATGTAGTGTGTATGAATTCACCACCGATTCCACGACCAACTGCCGATAGTTCCTCAAACTTCGACTCCTTTCGGGGTTGTGTGTATGTAAATTTCTGATATCTGTAGTTGTCCCACATGGTGCGTTGTCCACACGTCAGTCAATTGTCAATTTGGTGCTTGTAACGAAGAAGCAATAGAAGCTGTCTATTGCATTTACATGTATAGCATATGTCATATTGCATTAAATTTCTTGGCAATATTGCTGCAGAGACGTCATATGTTGTTTCAGTGTGTACGAAATCAAAACCTTTTAACACGACAATATGGCTGTAAAAAGTCGCTGCCCCGATGGTCACTCTTTTGTTAATCTTTTAAAACGTGCATTGTGATCCCTCCAGTGATCTGACCTTCAGTCGTAGGTACAAACGTTGTAGATAACACATCGGTCGGAAAATTCTCCAGTGTGTACCTAGCCTTAGGAGTATCAGCTGTCAACACCAATCTTTCCCCTTTAATATATAGAAACATTGATACATTGCTGCCAGTGATAAAATGGTGAAATAGGTTTTTCACATTAAAAGTGTATAAGGGAAATAGAAGCATTCACATGACTTATGGTACCGTTGTCATTTTTCATACACTCTAATGCTGTATTGACGATGGGACTACCTAGAGGAGTGTTGTTTATTCAAGGTTTGTTTTGTCTATTCTATTTTACGTAAGTATATTTGTTCAGCATCGCCACTTTATTACTAGGTATTTATATATCATATCTTTATGGTACGTCTTCGTAAACACTGACCCTCTAATATGGCCCTTCAGAGACTGTTCCTGTCCTGAACTTCATATTTACTTTCCTTTTACAGTTACCTGGGCTCAGGGCCGGATTTACTGCTAGGCAACCTATATATATATATATATATATATATATATATATATATATATATATATTGGGGCATTTAAATATAAACACAGGTACATTTGTTGGTACTATGGTTGATAAAATCACTTGTTATGGTCATTCAGTGTTTATGTTATTAGATTTATATATTTAATCCTCAAATCTGCATTGTTGTATTGAGTGAAAAAAACATGTGATGGTATAATCTGTATGTATAGAAAGAAAATACTTGGTGTTGTAAAAAGGATGATATAAGAAGGGATCATTGAAATATATACTCTGTCATTTACAGGTCACTATAAGTTGCTCTCATTGATTTTATTTTCAGTTGCTCTCTCAGCTAACCAATAGAAGTCTTATCCACTACAATAATGCACTACTCACAAATCCTGTGTAACAGACAATAGCCATTGTCATATTTATTATGATCAGGTCGGTGCATATTAAACTAATGAAACTAAAAGTCTGAACATGTGCTATGGGTCATATTAGATTGTGCATTCATATGCCCTTTTGTGTTTACCTGCTTACAGATCCTCCCACTAATTGTCACAGTCCAGTACATCTATTCCCATGTACTTGATTAGTATTTCATGCCCTCATTTAAATCATCATATTTTTTCAAATGGAACACAAGCCTCTGTAATCCAGCGAGGTAGAAACAATTAATGTCTCGCTTTGTTTTTCCACATTCCTTTTTTGTTTTTATGTTGATTTTACATAGCTCGTATGCAAAGGAGTCTGAGACCTGTTTGCTATTAATTGTTTGTACTAGATGCATCACAGAGCATGACAATGCAAGGCATATGTTCAGACTTGACTGTTGTCTATTGCACAGCTAGGAAACAGCTTCTAGCATCATGCCTAGCAACACTACGCAATACTCTAAGTATACCAAGACAATGAGAAATGATTAAGCAAAGACATAATGGCCAACAGTCCAACGTTTTAGAAATGTATACCTGGATATTCTGTTCTCTGGAATTGTCCCTACTTTCTAGTATTGACAACTATATAATTCCTCATATCCTGTAAATTGGACAACATTCTCATGGTCTACTGTTTTTTCTTTACATTATATGTTAATAATTATTAAACAGGAATATGTAAAATCCAAATGAATTACACTAAAACCAAGTTCAGTTAAGATGTTAGGATGGGAATTGTGGTGTACAAAGGTCCAACTAGGTCATACTGAATATCATCATCATCATCATTTATATATATAGCGCCAGTAATTCCGCAGCGCTGTACAGAGAACTCACTCACATCAGTCACTGTCCCATTGGGGCTTATAGTCTAGATTCCCTAACACACACACACACACACACACACACACACACAGACGCACACACAGACACACACACACACACACACACACACACACACACACACAGACTAGGGTCCATTTGTTAACAGTCAATTAACCTACCAGTAAGTTTTTGAACATGACATGATTAGATGCACCTAAAATTTTAAAATAAAACAATGCCTTTCATGTACCATTACTAATTACCAATGTAATTCCTTTTACCAATCCAACAAGACTTACAGCACTTCGAGCAGTAAAAATGAGTCTCACACAAACAGTAAACACATTTCATAATAACAGAAAACTGCCTTGTTAGTTTCACTTATAATCAAATATACTCTCTTCAATTCCAATCACCTTTCCCTGCAACTCCTTCCAGTACATGCCAGTTTTACTTTTCGGATTATCTCTGTATTTGACTTGCAAAATAGCTTTGGATGTTGAATATGGATTTTTGCCTGTAACAGGAGCTTTTGAATGAAAAAAATACATGTTTTTTTATTCTTGTCAAATTTACATAATATGACATATAATTATAGTCCCTGCAGAATCAGGGTAGCTGTACTGTCATCATAACACCACCCATTGTACAAACCAATAAACTAATACGCAGTCATCACTTCTATCTCTGCATGTAACTGCTAAAAACTCAGTTCCCTGCTATTTTACCTATAGGACATTCATTTATTATCATTTATGGACAAATGTGTCTGATGAGATCTCATGCACTTGGGTATTAATTTAAGGTGTTTAACAAGCGTTCTTAAACTCTATAAAATGCCCTTTCTTGCTGACTCTCCAAAAACTAATATGAGCAAATGAACCTAAACACTACAGGGGCCTGATTCATTAAGGATCTTAACTTGAGAAACCTCTTATTTCAGTCTCCTGGACAAAACCATGTTGCAATGCAAGGGGTGCAAATTAGTATTCTGTTTTGCACATAAGTTAAATACTGACTGTTTTTTCATGTAGCATACAAATATCAACTTTAAATATCAGTGTACAAATAAGCTATCGAGTATTTGTGTGCTACATGAAAAAACAGGCAGTATTTAACTTATGTGCAAAACAGAATACTAATTTGCACCCCTTGCATTGTAACATGGTTTTGTCCAGGAGACTGAAATAAGAAGTTTCTCAAGTTAAGATCCTTAATGAATCAGGCCCCAGATGTTCAAGTTTGAAATGTGATCACACCAGTATGTTTTGATGGCCTCAGACTTGTTGATGGTCTCTTCTTATATGGGGAAATTTAGTACAGGGTTCAACCTGAATTCTGGAACAGAACTTAAAATGGACTTAATAACATGTCCATCAAGCATGCTTGAATGTATACCTGTTCAATGAACATCGTACGTTCCTGGACATTGGACGCGCTTGACCAGCATTAAATGCTATCATAACAAACATTAGACTTGAATCGTAGTTGGATATTTCAAATCTGCAAAAGTTTAAGAGTTTCTCACAAGTTTTTAAACTTTTCTGTAAATTCAACAAAATAACTGGAGAAGTTTTTTTAAAACAGTTTGAGCATCTCTACTGCACACTTTCTGACAAGATTTTGCTTTGTGTTCGTTTTGATATTACCTGCGGAATTCTGAAGTTTGAGTACTTGTAAAGTACAATGGCTTAGAATGCTCATGATGTAGCTATTAGAATGCTCTAAGAATGCTCAGTATGTACACAATACACTATGCTGCAGGGAAGCTGTGGGTCACGTTAAAGCCTGAGCTTCTTTTGTATGTTTAAAGTAAAGTTTTTCAATGCTGGTGTGTACAAGCCCTAAGAAGGGATTATTTTATGTTATTTTTTTCCCATTGCTGGAATAGACAATCTCTTAGCAACTGACTTAAGTCAGGTTGCCAGAGTATTACTACTCCACTCACAAATTCATGACTGTATCTTGCTCTACAAACTTTAAATCGTTTGGCATTAGGGACACTTTCCATATTCCATCATCGTTTTTTACTTCATGTACATTATGTCCGAAGTGGATTTAAAAAGCACAATTATTGAATCGCTTTAGCCTAATAGTTTTTAAGACTTATTCAGTTATTCTAATCATAGTGTTCTTGCATTTGGCTACATGATTACTAAATCTCCTCTTATTTCTAATATTTTTCTCCTCTCTACGCTGCCAGCCTTAGCAAATCTGACATTTTTATTGCATTGCGGGCATCATAACTTGTCAGTCTCTGAATGTACAGAGTGGCCTTCTAGCGGTACCTTTACCAGCGTGAACAAAAATATATTACTCAGAAATATGAAAATGTTTGGAAAAACTCCGAAAGTTGCTGTTATTCAGACACTATTAAGCGATTGACTGCAGTAAGCTACATACAAATCACTTCAATGTTATTAAAACAGAAACAAACTGCTACCTTAATTCCATGCATATAAAACACATGAATTCTAAAGTAGTTGTCTATCTGATTGAATGGAAAGTGTACTGGTGAGTGTACACAAAATATTTGCTGTTAAAAGAACAATATTCTGTAATTTTACTTATTTGAAAAACAATGTATATGCAATGCCACTCTTGCCTAAGAGAGGATTTGTTCTAAACTTATATGGTCACATTGAGGCTTTGTTCTTTTACAATCTATATATAAGGCTTATAGTCCAGCAGCATCAGCCAAGCCAACAATTGCCCAACCTGCTATAGATAATATTTGCATTGAATCAGTCAAAATATATTAAAATTTTCATCATCATCATCATTTATTTAAATAGCGCCAGCAGATTCCGTAGCACTGTACAATTGAGAAACAAACATTAATAAAACAATACTGGGTAATACATACAGACAGAGTGGTAAGAGGGCCCTGCTCGCAAGCTTACAATCTATGGGACAATGGTTTGATGTACAAGGGTAAGTGCTACATCATATTGAATATTTGTCCAGCTAGAATGCACAGGTTAAAAAGTATTGCGTGGGCTGTGTGATCAGTCACACAGCAATGTTAGTCAGAGGGTTGTTGTCTTGTGTTAGCTGTGTAGAGGGTGGTAATAGGGTAATTTAGGGAGATTAAGAGGGTGGTAGAGGAATATTATAAGCTTGTCAGAAGAAGTAGGTTTTCAGAGGTCGTTTGAAGCGATATAATCAGGGGCTGATCGGGAACCTAAAGTAACCCTGGAAAATATTATGACCTCGTGTTGCAGCTGGACCAAATTGCCTGTAGTCAAATTGGCATGAGGTGGGGTCAGCGTCCCCCCTGAGCAGACCATGTGGCAGTCACAGTGCAGGGAGTATAAGAAGCTGCTGATCACTGACAGCACGGTGAGCTCTCAGTGAACCACACAGGGTCTGAATATCCAATAGGCTGACTAGGCTGCAGGCTAGGGTGCAAAGCTTCTGGGGGCAACATTTTAAACGGAAATTCGTTTTCAAATAGAACAGAATAGTTGTTCTCCAAAGTGAAAAGAAAACAAGAAAGAAAAATGTAAAAAGGTTTTAATCTTGACCTATTCCCATGGTAGAGGCTGTAGACAACGAGTCATCCTTGGGCGGGCGCTTGAGGATAAGCGAGTAGCAGAGACCAGCATGTTGACAGGCTCAGGTATGACAGCCCCCTCCCCTTTCATTTCTTCACTGGCGCTCGTTCATGTTCTGCTATACAGTGCTGACTTTACTGACAATGAAATGAGTGACATAGATGCTATGAGCCTTTAATAAAGCCAAGTGGGGCAGAATTTCAATAAAGAAACATAAACACTAGTGGGGGGAGGGGAGGAGGGGCAGTAACGGAAGCTGGATTTTAAAATAAGGAAAAGTTTATTTTTACCTACCATGGATTAGCCTGGCGTGGAAGGTGAGGGGGCATCAAAAGCATATTAGCCTAGGGCGACCTGAACCCTTAATCAGGCCCTGGAACCACATCAAGAGAAGAGGGGCAGGAAGAGATTTAAAGCAGGAGGGTACTGATCAGCCCCCTGCCCAAACCCTAGCCCTGAGTCCCCAACCATCCCTTCCTCCTCTGTTTTTTTTAAGTAAGACAATAAACGCTTCATGATGTCATTGCCAAATTGCCTCTTGTTATAATAATATTCTTAACACAATATAACATATCCCTTTATGTCTCACTGAACATTCAACCTGTATCTGTTGCCAGGGCCACTATCAAGGGGGTGCAGAGGGTACAACTGTAAGGAGCTAGGACAGACTTGGGGTCCTTAAGTGACTGAGGGGCCTGCTGTGACCTGCCTCTCCTGCCAACGTGAATTTGACTTTTTAAAAAACGATTTTTCTTTTACTTGTGCTATCCAGCGGCTCTCAGTCACTGATCTTACATCACAACAAGAACTAGAAGGTTAGTTAATCGGGTGTGAGGTTTGAAGAGGTCCGAGGCGATGGGGTGAGTGGAGGAGGTACCCTGCCACTTTCATTTGTACTGGGCTCTATAGTTTCTGATGGCAGCTGCCTATATACAGCATATCAGAGTGAATGCTAACTGTAAGAGAATTATTATAAACTCCTCTTATTGGGATGTGTCCCAAACAGGGTTGAGTCTAGGATCTAACAAGTATAAATCATAACAGAACATATGTCTTTTATTGAGGATTCATTACATTGGGATGTGTTGATTTTCGAAATTACAATGGTAATGAGAATAGATATTATATTCTTATTGTTTAAGAGGATCCTATGTTTTCCCCAAATGAATATCGATCCTAAGGAGAAGATATATTCCCTTTCAAGGTTAGTTCATACCATATCTAACTAAAACTCTCATAAGATTGCAATATTCTATGCTATAGTAAAATATTAGATCCTATAAATTGACAAAGCTTAGCTGAGTGAAACGCGCGTTGGCGTTACACGTGCTGTTTCTCCTCTGTTGTATATAACATTATTTAGTTTGAATGCTATAGGGTTGAATCCATTTACTACTCCCTGGGTTTTCCAACAGACGCTCTCATAGATTAGACACTAGAGATTCCTTAGCAGTGTGGCTATAGACTTAACAGCTGCTGCTATTTCTGGCATATACCAATCGCTTCACTATATAATGAAGTGAGACAGTCTAAGCATACCCTCAGTTATCTTGAAGGGACACGAGGAATCTACTGCATTTATAGGATCTAATATTTTAGATGTCCTCTTATTGGGACACATCCCAATAAGAGGAGTTTATAATAATTCTCTTACAGTTAGCATTCACTCTGATATTACAATATATTATAGGGGAAACAGCGCGTTTCGGTAGATCATCTATCGATCTTAACAGTTATTATTTTTCTGGGTCATTATGTCATACACTTGTTTTTAATATTTCACTACTAACCAATGTCATATAAGTCATATTATTTTAATGTATATCAATAAAATCTTTATGGAGTTTTAACAATCTCACTATCCTTTGAGTGCCCCTAAGACACATAAAGTGTTTTCCAGTTTGCTTTTCAGATTGTTTAATTTGTGTGGGTGCACCTACCTCTAGATGTGGATCCAATATAGATAATGTCATACTAAGAGAGAGTTATATTTCCTAATCTGGAGGGTTAAGGATTGTCCTGGTGCGATAGAGGTGGTTATTAATAATATATACAGCATAGTCAGCTAATTCACTACTAACTACTGACATCCCTGCCTGTACTATCAGGTGACAGGTGCGTTTATATAACATTCACATAATCCTAATTTATAAACACAGTCAAATTGTCTTTTTAAAAAAACACTCAAATGTCCAGGTAGAACTGAATGGTGAGTATTAGTGCGCCATGGCAACAAAGGTGATTGAATTTCTGACAGTAAGGTAACTGCATGTACTGTGAATGAGTATTTTTCACGTAAGAAAATAAATACTGAGCTTTTTATGGAATAGGAGCCTCAGGATGCCAATTAATCCAAAATGACCAACCATTTTACACTGCATGGGCTCAAAAACTTTTTTCATATAGGATCGGAGAGAATAAATCAAACTGTCAAGTTTTCAATTCTCAAGCTCAGTATTTTCCTCTCTCATACGAGAACTGACATAATACACAAATACCATTAGATTGTGTCGTCTGAGAAGGAACTGGGTTTACTTATGAAGTTGCATTTTTTGGACTCGTATAATACGCCCCAGATATATGCATAATGCTGTAGCTTACTTCACCAGGACATGCTAAACATTGTGCTGACAATGTGATCTATGGTCACAAAGGTGGACATAGCCTCTGTTAGCTCTCACATCGGTGTCTATCAGGGCATGCCGGTGAGCGTTGACATGCTACCACTACAATATGTGGTACCAGGGATACAAAGCGATAGTCTGACACCTCGTGGGTTCTATTTGTATCTTCCGTCACAGTGAGGGGCAAGACCACAATACATGGGAAAACAAATTGTCAGCCGTTTTGAAAGCTTCCTAACAGTAAAGTACAGAACTTACAGAACAAATGACGTTTTGTAACAATTAGAGTAGCTGTGCAGGGTCTTCCTCTCTACAGACAGGCTTGGCTACTAAGGCTGGTGGTATTACTCCCATAGGCAAACCGAGGGGGCAGGGCCGTCTTTCCCATTGAGCACAATGGGCAGGTGCCCGGGGGCCCGTCGGAGGCAGGAAAAAAAAAAAAACTGAAAAAAAAGAAGAAAATACTTACCTTGCGGTCAGCTGGCGATCCGGCTCCATCCATGGTCTCCTCCTCCATCGCGCTCGCAGTGCATGTCGGGCGTGACGTCATCACGCCCACCCGACATCCATTGCGGAGCGCAACGGAGGAGGAGACCATGGAGGGAGCCGGATCGCCAGCTGACCGCAAGGTAAGTATTTTCTTCTTTTTTTTCAGGTTTTTTTTTTCCTCCCTTCGACGGGCCCCCCTGGGCTGCAGGGCCCATATATATAATATATATTTATTTATTTTTTTGTATATATAGGGGCCCCGGTGCACTGCTGTGCCCGGGGGCCCAAGATGCAAGGGGGGGGGGGGGTTCTTAGTGCCTGTAAACCCCCCTCCAAGCCTGGGGCACTGTATAATTGAGGTGGCTGGACCCTGCTCCCACTTCACGCAGCTCTGCTTGAAAAGGGAGAGCTGCATACACCTAACAGTTGTGCACGCAGCATTGCCCATGTATATTATGGGGAAAGGAAGATTTGCAGAGCAGACAAGCACTGTCTAAAATTATAGCCACGGCCCCATGCATGCTGGTCACGCCCACTGGCGGCGTGGTGTGGAAACCCTCCTCTACTATAACTAAAGAAAGCCAGGATCAAAGTGTGTCATTCACTATGGTGCACAGTCTCCTATCAATAAACCCTAAGAAAAACAAATTTTATTGATATGCATTAAAATAGATGTACCTTATTATGTTGGTGTGTACCTATGCATGTGCGTGTTGGATAAATTGTAATATTTGTGCAAATGGTAATGCACCGCGCATCCGTTTTTTTCCTTGTTTGTAAATGAGGTGACGATATATAAGCTCATATACAGTGCATATTTCTGACTATTAGTGGCAGCTGTATCATATGAAACAATTGGCAATAGCATTAGTGGTAAGCATTTCTTCAACTGCAAGAAGGTTCAAATAAACACAATAATGTATATGTTACAAAACCAGCAAAATGCTGCCCCTGGTAATACCAGCATACTGCTTTTCACTGTGTAAAACGAATATTAAAAATGAGGACAAACAGTTTTGACTTCTCTTGCATTCAGTCACAACACTTAATTAATACCTATTATGGCAGCAGTAATATCATTATTAGCTTTAGTTGTTCGCAAACTCATCAGAGTTTGCAACCTTTACATTCTGTCCTGTATCAGATATGATCAGGCCTAGAGATGGACATTTGTTGTTACAGAGTACAAAAGATTTCTCTCTATTTGACTTGCTAATTCGCAAGCTACATGGTAACACTTGTTTCTTCACTTTTCAATGTTTCTGATGTTATCTCTATCAGGAAAGTAATGATTACTCTTTGTGTGAATTGCAAGTTAAACAGCCCTTTCAGCATTTTCTTCAAGAAGAAAACCCCAATAAAATAGCACACTGAACTGCCTGTAATTAATATCACTATAAAGCTGACCATACACAGAATTGCTGACCACACAAAGGGGATATCACTGGTGATATTGGGCAACTGGCTAATGCCCAGTAATGATCTGATGTCCGATAATGATCCATTATTGGGCATGCCTGTAAATCTGGTCATCATCATCATCATTTATTTATATAGCGCCAGCAAATTCCGTAGCGCTTTACAATTGGGAACAAACATTAATAAAACAGTACCTATATCAAACTGTATGAGTGGCCTATATTGGACCGCACTAACAGACCATTATCTATTTCTGTAAGTGATCCAATCACTTGGCCTGAGTGAAATCATAGATCTTGTCCAATTTTTCTTCCCACAGGTGCAGCCTAATTGGACAGTGATCCTGTTATTTTGCATTCAACCCATGTACAGCCTGCTGAAGATTTTGGTTCATCAATTTGTTCAACTCAATATTATAAACATACCATTATACAGAGTGCGGCCTTTTCCTAGGCAGTCAAAAGCCAATTGAGTTAAATCTGGATTAAAATTGATGTTGCAGAGTAGAAAATACAGAAGAACACATATATGAGGAAAACATCTGACCCTTACATTGTAGGGTTTCGTATACAATTAAATTCCATTGTATTCAAATCAAATTGGATCATTCTAATTTGATCAGATTGCACTGATCCATTCTGAATTATATAAATGTGGTGGGCCAATCAGTGAACAGCGGAACAAATAAAACATGAGGAGCCATATGGTACCTGTCAATGTATTGCTCAACACAGATTCTAAATAGAGATGCTCGGGCTCAGTTTTCTGAAAACCAAACCCATTTAGGGGATCCGAGTAGGCTCGCGAGCTTGCTCAGTACTTTCACGTGTCGTCGGATCTGAATCGAGGCAAAACGTAATTGTTGCGTTGCCGGATCTCGCAGGTTTTGGATTCCATAAGTACCTCCCTCCCAGGGGGAAGGGAAACAGGGGTAGCAGTGTTCTTGTCCCTCTCCAGTCTCCAGTGACATTGCTCAGTGCCATTGCTCACACAGAAACAGGAGGGGTAGCAGTGTTCTTATCACTTGACAAAAAATGACTGGAAATGACTGGAAATTAATGTTATTGAGGTTAATATTAATATAGGAACAAAAAAAAGAGCCAAATTATGTGATTTTAGAAAAGAAATAGGGATTTTTAAAAAATCTAGGGATCCAAAAACCAAAATCAAAACGCACAAGCACGGTTTTGCCAAAACCAAAACAAAAAGTTAATCCAGATCCAAAACCAAAACCAAACACGGGGGTCAGTAAACATCTCTACTTCTAATGCATTTATTGAGTTACCTGATTTTCCATTCTAACCAGCTAAAACTGATCAGATTAGATCCATTTTTGGGTGACACTTTGAAACAAGCAGCATGTAAGTCAGCACCAGAATTGATGTCTGGACCCACCATGAGTACTTTTTAAAAATGTGTTTATCTCGATAAGATCTTAGGCTTTAATGATCAGTATTAGTATTGGGCAGCACGGTGGAACAGTGGTTATCACTCAGGTCATGAGTTCAATCACTGACCAGGGCCCTATCTGTGAGAAGTTTGTATGTTCTCCCCGTGTTTGCGTGGGTTTTCTCAGGTGCTCTGGTCTCTTCCCACAGTCCAAAGACACACATGGCAGGTTAATTGGCTGCTGATTAAAATGGCCCTTACTGTGTATGTGTTAGGGAACTTAGACTGTAAGCTCCAATGGTGCAGGGACTGATGTGACAGATATTCTCTGTACAGCGCTGCTTAATATTGTAGCGCTATATAAATAACACTGGTCTACAATATTTTACTTTTCGAATGTTAAATTGATCTGATATAGTGTGTCTTATAGTATTTTTTGTGCTGATTTCAAATCTGTTTGCCACATTTACGTGGAGAGCTGCATTTTTAAGTAACATGCTTTTAAAAATAATTTTAATTTGAATTTTCCCATAACATTCACAATATAATACATATGCAGTTAACTCAAATAAAATTAACTTTTAGTTCTCTATTTAGCTTGAGGGACATCCCTTTTTAGTGTCCAGCAGTAGTCTGCAAGCATATTTGGATTCCATTTTCCTTGGTAGCGAGTTTCCATCGTTGATATAACCTGGTGGAAGCACTCACCATGTTCGTCACTGAGATCTAGAAGATTTTCTGGGAAAAAGTCCAAATGCGAATCAAAAAATTTATTTTCAAAGACATATTGCATCCCCGTTTTTAAGACGTTCACTATCCAGTTCTTTGTAGTTCTAAGCCTTCTTGTTTCCCAGGAAGTTTTCACAACTTTTTGGAATGATCACCATGTAGGTGCCTCAGACTCATTAAAGTTCCTCTCAAAATCTTCATTCTTCATGAGCTCTCGTATTTGTGGTCCAACAATTATCCCCTCTTTGACTTTTGCTTCACTTATTCTAGGAAACTCTGCATCACCAACATCATCTGAATCTAAGCTGCATGCTTCTGATGGTGCTGGAATTGGTAGCTCTACACCAGGGTTGTCTAACCCAGCACGCCTGTAAATGTGGCCTAGAAGGAGTTTTGGTTGTGGCAAGGGGGCAGCGCTGTTAATGGAAAAAAAAGTCCTGCAAAAAAAAAAGAAATTAAAATACTTACCTTGCGGTCACGCGGTACCGTCAGCTGTTACTCCGGCTCCCTCCCTTGTCTTCTCCGTGCGGTGCTCGCAGTGAATGTCGCCCATTGCGGAGCGCAGCACAGAGAAGTCACCCGCGCGAGAAGAACAATCAGCAGCACAGAATTGGAGAAAAGAAGAGAAGAGGACAGGAGAACAAGCCGATTAAAAGGTAAGTTAAGGGGGATTTTTTTTATTATTTCAAGAGACGCTGACAAGAGAATAAAAGTCACCTGGTCCTGGAGCATCATGGACCTTATATTCCTGCTACATACTTCTACTTGTATTACTAATGGGGCATTATATATTATTCTCTTTGGCCCATTATAAGTTGTTATCCCTTAACTAACATAGTGGTGTAATTATCAAAACAGGTGACAATTTGGGGTCACAGGGGTGTATATGTCAGGTACCGCAGGCCTGGTCAGGGCACAGTGATATACAATGCCTGGCTTAAATGCAGTTTATTGATATTGCATCGAAGCAATACAAAAAGTGATTATAGTATAATAACTAGAGAGGATTTTTTGAACAGGGCGATTGAAAGGTAAGTATAGGGGGATTTGAAAAAAAGTGATATATATATATATATATATATATATATATAGATATACATATCACACTTTTCTTCTCATATATATATATATATATATATATATATATATATATATATATATATATGTTAACTATGTTTTTAATGGTTTTTTGGATGATCAGTTATTGTTAGTGTATCTTATGTGTGGCCCAAACCAACTCATCGTCTTCCAATGTGGCCCAGGGAAGCTAAAAGGTTGGACACCCCTGTTCTACACTGTGAGGAACAAACCTGATGGCTGAAGGAATATCAGGATATTTAACTGAATTCTTAAACTTACTTGGGATTCCACTGACTTTTATGATACAAAAATAACAGTCTGTAGAATGGTCCTTCGGTTCTCTCAAAACCATGGGCACTGTAAATGACAGGTGACGAGATTTACCATTCAGCCAACTATTAAGCAAAGTTACACACAAAGCACAACATATATAATGGGTCCAAGATTTGTCCTGATCTCCCATTTTACACCTAAAGTAGAGCTTGTGCGATTTGCTTACCAAAGGAATAATGTTTCCTCTTTGCGACTTGAAAGTTAATTCACCACACAAGTAACAAAAATTGTTTGGATGATTTATACATCTATGAGGTATTTTGTGGAATTTTTCACACCATATACTTATAAAATCAAACTAAGAATGAAGGAGTGACTCATACAGTTTCATCATATATGCTTATACATAAATAAATGATTCTTAGGAGATGACTAATGCATTAAACATGATTGTTTGCTCATTAAGAAAGTCATGAAATAAAATTAAATAAAAAAAAAATAAAAAAAATACTTATACACCAGGTTGTTCTGAGCAAAATGTATAGTTTTAAAAAACAAATATGTCAGTTTTAAAAAAAAAGTAGCCCATAGGATAAATTCTGAGCTCATTTTTGGAATCAGCACCAAAAATACTAAAAAAATCAGTCCTTATAACAAAACCATTGTTGACCAGTGTAATCAATAATAAATTATTTGCTAACTCAAACTGCATCGGTACCAGTTACAGTTAGTTATATGTACAAACTAACTTTTTTTTATAAGAAAAATAATGTCCCCTACACCAGAGATTTTGGGATTGGCACCTGATTAATTCTTTTAATATCAATATTAACAGATGAATGTACAATAAAATTCTTATTTCAGGACTTTATTTAGCTCATAATCCTTTTATTTGGCTCATAATTCTTTTATCTCATCTGCCTGCTACCAATCCTTTCAACTGCAATCATTTTTCCACATGCAAACAAGTTTAGAGGCCGTAATGGAGCCTGATATAATTTACAACATGGCTATGGTTTGAGGGTCAGAGAATGACAGCTGTACGATAATGGAGAGAATCAGACAAAACCAGTCACGTTTGTTCAGAGACTGTACATAGAGATAGGTATGTCAGGTTTACTGGCTTATATTTTTCAGTTTTTTGGTTTTGTTGTTAAAATAGTTTGTCAGGTTTGCACATTGCTGGGCTCATTTGAGATAGAGCAGCATATTGAAAAGTTGTATGTCTCATTGTGTCTGTCTTACTAAAATTGGGTTTTCACACCAATTGTATTATTATTATCTTTTATTTATAAGAAGTCACAATGGGTCCACAGCGCCGTACATGACATAAACAGCAAGCAGTGATCCATTACACATCACATGATACATGAAGCACAAAATACAAAGACCAGATATACCGAATGAATAAAAATACATGGTAATGTAGATCATATTATATGAGGGACAGGCAGAGCCGGATTTAGACCACATGAGGCCCTAGGCAAGATACTGGTTTGGGGCCCCCTCCCTGAAAAAATCTATAGCACTATAGTTTTTTAGCATAACATATACCCCTATTCAGGGGCTGGCTGGAAGACTTTAGCCCGGGGGGGCAAGCACATAGCACTGGCCCATAAGTAGCCGCCCATTTTTAAAGGGTGGTCTCACCTCCAGCCCTGGGAGGCCCCTCTTGGGACCGCTGGGCCCTAGGCAATTGCCTAGGTTGCCTAATGGTAAATCCGGCCCTGGGGACAGGGAGTGAGAGTGATGGTAGTGACCAGTAAGAAGTAGGCCTAAGCTTAAGAAAACAGGGCTAGGGAAGCAGGCCAAGAGGTACAGAGGGTGATAGAATATTGAAGGAGAACACAAGGAAAGATTTTCCTGCTCATGAGACCTCACGTCCTAAAGGGAAGGGTGATAAACAAATAGGGTGGTACCAGAGCCGTAACTTAGAATTCTAGTGCCTGGGGCGAGAAAGACAAATGCCGCCCCCCTAGCACTCAATTTTAACCAAATGAACCTAAAATATTCCTAAATTGCGCCACCCCCTTCAGCGTTGCGCCCTGGGCGATCGCCCCTGTCGCACAGCCCTAGTTACGGCCCTGGGTGGTACTGACTGGGGGAGTGGGGAGGAAGACTAGAGCAGTGGTTCCCAAACTTTTTCACTCTTAGAGTCTCCATAATTTTTTCAAGGTACCCCTCTAAAATAATTATCAAGCAATCCCGTTTTAAAAGTAGTTGGGTCAAATAAAAAAATAAGTATTTAGGTCAGGACAGTAAGTTGTTTGCAAAAATAATACACATAATTCCTAGGTCAAAGAATATTTTTATATATTTTTTTCAATTATATTTCTGTCAAAGAATAATTTACAGCTAATATTAAGAGGAATAAGATCAAACAAAATAAAACAACAACATGTACAAAAATAATCACACTGTGCCCCTTCACGATAACACTGTGCCACTTCATCCTCACACTCTGGGGCATATTCAATTGTTGACTATCCCCGCGGCGTTAAAACTATTACCAATATTACGGTAATAGTAAGCTGGATTTCAGCTCGCGGCTCAGGGAGCTGCGAGCTGAAATCCAGAGAGAAAACTACTGTAATAACACGCACTATTTGTACACGCACTATTACCGTTATAACGATAATAGTGCGCAGAGCACGAGATTTTTGGCGTTTCCGCCAACAATTGAATATGCCCCTCTGTGTCCCTTCATCTTCACACTCTGTGCCCCTTCATCTTCACACTCTGTGCCCCTTCATCCACACACTCTGTGCCCCCTCATCTTCACACTGTGTGCCCCTTAATCCACACACTCGTTGCCCCCTTAATCCAGGGCCGGATTTACCGCTTGGCAACCTAGGCACCTGCCTAGGGCCTAGTGGCTCTCAGGGGGCCCAGATGGGGGGGACAAGAGAAAAAATTGTGGCCCCTCCCCCGAATCGCGCAGGGGGGTTGTCGCGAGTCAGGGGAGGGGGGGGGGGGGTCGGGTGCCGTGAGATGGGGGAGGGGCTGGTGTGGTGGCTGGTCTCCTCCCTCCCTCCTCTGTGTGGCTTGCTCTGTGTCACATGGCAGAGCTGGATTAAGGCTTTGGGGGGCCCGGGGCACTTAAGACAACATAAAATTAAGGGCATAGTGACACATCCTGCATTACATCACCTACAGCCCACAGTATGACACTTACAGCTCTCCCAGAGGGCTCGCCTAGGTTGTCTGTGTTGGGGTTCTTTACCTATGTTAACAGAATAACCACCTGTAATTGAATAAGTCAGTCAGCAGTTTATCAAATATCTATAGTAACGATTGATCGGAGCATAGGATAAGAGACCACACAAGTGTCTGGTTGCCAAACTGAAACTGCTTTACTCCAGAAATAAATCATATAATTATACATAATAGTTTTTAGGGGTATAGTAGTGTAACAACCAATTAGAAAACAGTAAATTATGAATACAATAAGCTAATGATACATTATGCGTATTCTGCAATTTGTACGTTTTAAACAAATCTTTCTTAAGTTTTTATCTTCTCAAGCATTTTCCCACCAGTCTTAGGGGCACATTTATCATGTATCGGACAAAACGAGAAATACTTATCAATCCTTATCGCATGGATAAGGATTGATGTATTTCTCAAATTTATTAAAAATGGATCACAGAAACAGCAGTTCCGAAAAACTGCTGTTTCTGTGATAAAAAAAACCATACTCACCACTGCCTCTCCGGTCACGCTGTCTCCGGATCTCCTCCCCTTCGGTGTACTTTATCTTCTTCATGCTACTGCGCATGTGCCGACCGGGGAACTTGAGGCTGTGACAGGGAGGGATCACAAGATCACTCCCTGTGCATGCGCTGTCCAGCTCTGCTCTCCGGAGCAGAGCTGGACATACCGAAGAACATAAGTTTTACAAGCATTTCTTATGGCGTACATTAACACAACAAGTTACCGAAAAATATATTTTTTCGGGACTTGTTAGATTGCGGCCAGGAGCAGTCACCATTCTGTTGAATGGTGACTGCTCGCAAAAACGATCAGGAGTGCAAAGCAGCAGATATCAATGATATCTTCTGCAATGCACCTTTAATAAATTTGCGGAGAGCACATCCTGGCCTAATTTACACGGTAAGTGCACGATAGTGCACTACCGTGCTTTCTTAAATATACCCCTTAATGTTATTTTTCATAAAGCATTCAGCTGTGCGTCCTTGGGTTGTCCATATTCTCTGAGAACATCTTTTGCAACATTTTTCAAAACTTCAATCTTTGTCTTTTCTCATTCTGACTACAATACCTACTAATTTCTTTTAAAGCTATAACATAATGATTACTTATATGGATATATCATTTTTATTTTGCAAACCCTCACATCTGCATAAGAAAAAACATTGCTTCCACAAACTAAAATACTGTACATTAAAACAATCATCAAAACACCACATTAAAATGGGTATTGAGACCACACATTAAAACTAGCAATGATATTGCACATTAAAAATACCATTGATAACGTACACTAAAATTAGCAAAGATACCGCAAGCTAAAACCAGGAATGATACCGCAAGCTAAAACTAGGAATGATACCGCAAGCTAAAACTAGCAATGATACCGCAAGCTAAAACTAGCAATGATACCGCAAGCTAAAACGAGCAATGATACTGCACATTAAAAACACCATTGATACTGCACATGAAAAACACCATTGACACCGCATATGAAAACTACTGATACTACACATTGATACCGCACATGAAAACTAGCAACGATACTGCACATATATATATATATATGTATATGTATACACACAAACACATACACGATGCAGCAGATATGCTATAGGATCCTCTATTTTATTAATCATTACTAAAGTAATTATCAAAGCCTGTCATATTAAAGCTTTAAGTTTATATGTATATGTTTTTGAATATATATATATATATATATATATATATATATATATATGTACCGAAATCTAATGCAACCTTAAATATAAGTGGCTGGCTTCAGTAATACTTTAATAATGATTAATAAAGTAGGGGATTCTTCTATAACATACCTATTCCTATTCTCTTTATTACCTCTTTAAATTAAAATAAATTGTATATGATATATTTAAATGAAATATTATTACAAACTAAGATTGGCCAGAGAAAGTGTGACTCACCTAGGAAGCCACGATCAGCCCACTCTTCACGTCTTTCCCAGTTGTCCTCGCCTGTAAGGAGCTGCTGCAGCTGCGCATGCGCAGCAGCTCGATTCCGGCCATTTTAGAATGTACAGCAGCCGCGGTGCTGCTGTACGTCTGGCCCACTGACAAGGATTTATTCCGTGTGCGCATGCGTCAGCGGGGCAGCCACAGCTGCACCAGCAGGAGAAGAATCGGATCACCTGGTGATCCGATCAGCGGACGGCAGACGGGGGCGGCCTTCTTAGAGAGGCCCCCGTCTGCCGGCCCTGGGTACCATCCCATGTGTGAAAAGAAGGAAGATTGCACAGCTCGTGGATGGAAAAAGGTAAGTTGAGGGGGGGGGGGGGATAGTAGTATATTGCTACATTATGTGTGTGTGTGTGTGTGTGTGTGTGTGAGGGGTCACTGTGTGTATAGTGTGTGTGTGTGTGTGTGTGTGTGGGACCACTGTGTGTATATTATGTGTGTATGAGGGGCCACTTTGTGTATATTATGTGTGTGTAAGGGGCCACTGTGTGTATATTATGTGTGTATGAGGGGCCACTTTGTGTATATTATGTGTGTGTGAGGGGCCACTTTGTGTATATTATGTGTGTGTGAGGGGCCACTGTGTGTATATTATGTGTGTGTGAAGGGCCAGTGTATGTATATTATGTGTGTGTGTGTGTGTGTGTGTGTGTGTGTGTGTGTGTGTGTGTGTGTGTGTGTGTGTGTGTGAGGGGCCAGTTTATGTATATTATGTGTGTGTGAGAGGGGCTATTTGTAGGAGGGAAATAGGTTTATTTTTTAAATGGTAACACTATTAATTTAATGTTTTGGTTGGAGGGAGGCCTACTTATAAAATGTGGGTACTATATTGATTTAACACTGGGGCTGGTTGGAGTTTACTAAATTTCATGTACCCATTTTTTTTTCAAAATAGGGTCTCCAACATTTCAGGATCCAGACAAGTAGCAACTGATCTAAAGACATAGCAGCCACAAGTGATGAAAGTGACGAGAACAGGTAGGAGAGAGCAGCACAGTCTGCCAACTATCCTGAATCTGGTGGGATTTATATTATGAGGAGGTCTGACTTGTTTAAATGTTGCACTATGGGATTCATGCAGAAGACTGACATATTAACATGATTATTGCATTCCAGTGCTTTTTCATGTTTCTGTAGGTAGAGGGCTGCAGTCAGTAACTGTAGTGGCGGACGGTCTGTGACGTGGTAGTGAGAGGAGACTACTGTTTTTTTATTACTGGGCTTGCTAACCATGAACTGCAGTTTCTTGACATGTTAATTATGATTAATACCTAAGTTTAGTTAAAGATAAAGTACATTGTGTGTGAATTGAAAGGTAAGCAGTGGTGGAAGTGGGGTGTATATGGTAGTAGGCCATACCGCTACTTCTCATACTGCCTTCATTGTAAAATAATAAAATTCCATTCACTTGTTTACATTCCCATTACATTTTTCATACCGCCACTTCTAAACTTCCACTTCGAGCACTGAGCTTAATATTCATTGTATGGAGTATATGATTAGTATATTTCAAAATTCTGCTAGATCCTTTGACAAAATATGGGGTCCATAGTCATTATTCTTTAACTGCTGGGACCACAGTGTGATGTAGTGTAATGATAAAGGAGGGCACAGTGTGATGAGAGGGACAGTAATGAGGGGCTGCAGTGTGATGCAGTGTAATGATAAAGGAGGGCACAGTATGATGAGAGGGACAGTAATGAGGGGCTGTAGTGTGATGCAGTGTAATGATAAAGGAGGCACAGTGTGATGAGAGGGACAGTAATGAGGGGCCACAGAGTGATGCAGTGTAATGATAAAGGAGGGCACAGTGTGATGAGAGGGACAGTAATGAGGGACCACAGTGTGATGCAGTGTAATGATAAAGGAGGGCACAGTGTGATGAGAGGGACAGTAATGAGGGGCCGCAGTGTGATGCAGTGTAATGATAAAGGAGAGCACAGTGTGATGAGAGGGACAGTAATGAGGGGCCACAGTGTGATGCAGTGTAATGATAAAGGAGGGCACAGTATGATGAGAGGGACAGTAATGAGGGGCTGTAGTGTGATGCAGTGTAATGATAAAGGAGAGCACAGTGTGATGAGAGGGACAGTAATGAGGGGCCGCAGTGTGATGCAGTGTAATGATAAAGGAGGCACAGTGTAATGAGAGGGACAGTAATGAGGGGCCACAGTGTGATGCGGTGTAATGATAAAGGAGGGCACAGTGTGATGAGAGGGACAGTAATGAGGGGCCACAGTGTGATGCAGTGTAATGATAAAGGAGAGCACAGTGTGATGAGAGGGACAGTAATGAGGGACCACAGTGTGATGCAGTGTAATGGATAAAGGAGAGCACAGTGTGATGAGAGGGACAGTAATGAGGGGCCGCAGTGTGATGCAGTGTAATGATATAGGAGAGCACAGTGTGATGAGAGGGACAGTAATGAGGGACCGCAGTGTGATGCAGTGTTATGATAAAGGAGGGCACAGTGTGATGAGAGTGACAGTAATGAGGGACCACAGTGTGATGTAGTGTAATCATAAAGGAGAGCACAGTGTGATGAGAGGAACAGTAATGAGGGGCCGCAGTGTAATGCAGTGTAATGATATAGGAGGCACAGTGTGATGAGAGGTACAGTAATGAGGGACCACACTGTGATGCAGTGTAATGATAAAGGAGGGCACAGTGTGATGAGAGGGACAGTAATGAGGGGCCGCAGTGTGATGCAGTGTAATGATAAAGCAGGGCACAGTGTGATGAGAGGGACAGTAATGAGGGGCCGCAGTGTGATGCGGCTGCACATAGCTTACCCTTCTACTTAACTATAGAAGTATATGCTATACTAATATAAAAAAAATAAAAAAATAATATATATATATATATATATATATATATATATATATATAAAATATAGTGCTATGGATTGTTTCAGGGAGAAGGGGGGGCCCAAACCAATATGTTGCCTAGGGCCCCATGAGGTCTAAATCCGGCTCTGCCTTAATCCACACACTCTGTGCCCCTTCACAATCACACTGTACCCCTTCATCCTCACACTCTCTGCCCCTTCATCCACAGACTCTGAGCCCTCCTTCATCCACACACTCTGTGCCCCCTTCATCCACACACTCTTTGCCCCCTTCATCCACACACTCTGTGCCCCCTTCATCCACACACTCTTTGCCCCCTTCATCCACACACAGTGTGCCCCCTTCATCCACACACTCTGTGCCCCCTTCATCCACACACTCTGTGCCCCCTTCAGCCACACACTCTGTGCCCCCTTATCCACACCCTCTGTGCCCCCTTCATCCATACACTCTGTGCCCCCCTCAGCCACACACTCTGTGCCCCCTTCAGCTACACACTCTGTGCCCTCCTTCATCCACACACACTGTGCCCCCTTCATCCACACACTCTGTGCCCCCTTCATCCACACACCCACACACTCTGTGCCCCCTTCATCCACACACCCACACACTCTGTGCCCCCTTCATCCACACTCTCTGTGCCCCCTTCATCCACACACACTGTGCCCCCTTCAGCCACACACTCTGTGCCCTCCTTCATCCACACACTCTGTGCCCTCCTTCATCCACACACTCTGTGCCCTCCTTCATCCACACACTCTGTGCCCTCATTCATCCTCACTCTGCCTCTTCCTTCATTCTTTTGCCCCTCCATTGCTATCACCATTTCCCCTCCGTTTCTTTACTTACCATACTTGGCCTTCTTTCTTCTATTTCTTCTGCCTTTCCTTCTGCCTTCTTACTAATCTGGCGGTGCCCGGGACCCAGCGTCTTCCTCTCTCCTGCCACTTGTCACTGAATACGTCGGACGTGATGACGTCACGCCCGACATTCAGTGAGATGCGAGGAGGGAGGAGGATGCTGGGTCCCGGGCGCCGCCAGATTGGTAAGTTGTTTTGTTCTTTTCGTTTTTTTCCTGCCCACGGCACCTCTGGGAGCCACAGCGCACACTTTGGAAAACGCTGGAGTAGAGGCTAACCTGATGGACATAAAATGCATATTTGCCAAGACATACTGTATTTGTGCTTCTATTTCAGCACATTGGTTCTCCAGGACAGTGGGTACAAAGCACAGGGATAATCACGTCCTTATTTGGCATTCCCCAATTATTAAACTCAACATTTCTTCATTACTTTCCATGGACTGCTTACTGTATGTTATAATTAGCCCAGGAGAGTGAGGGACAAAGGAACTAACTATATTTCAAATTTGTGGAGCATGTTTTACTATATACACATGCTTCTCTTGTGCACTTTGGATGTGCAAATGGCATCCCATTAAAATAGCAGCCATCACCTCCTAATTAAGTAAGTCTATTTGACTAGGGACAACTTTAAGTTTGCTCACTTTCTTCCCAAGAGGCTTGTAACTAAGTCATTGTGCAAATGCAATGCCAGGCCATGTCCCTCCTCTAGAGTAATCATGGGAGCCTTCTCAATAACCATGCGCAGTACAGAGATATGATGCCAGGTGGACATGATTTTTTGTTCTATTTCCTTAATAAATCTGTGCTTCACATAGGTATAACCACCTCATTCAATCCAGGGCTCTCACTGCATTGAGCTGGATGTGTTTCTGATTGATTGTCCATTTGTTTTAATTGGTTTCTTTGTGGTGTATTTTTATATCAGTTTAGCTCTAGTTAAATTCTATATTCTTGTGAGAAGCCTCTACAGATGGAGGTCCTATATCTAGGTGGTAGCAGGCTTGGCACATGGTCTACAAGTCCAGAGGATAGTTAGGAGAGAGTACGGAGCCAGAGTCTTACTTCACCCACTCCCCATCAGCTACAGTTAGGCAGTGCCACTACTTTGCAACATAAGTCCAACTGAGTGCTTTCTCCTGGTTTCAAGAGATCATTGTTTGAGGCCTGCAAATGTTTCAGTAAGCATTTAAAAACTATCCCAGCGACTGTCCCCCTTTTTTCAATTTTTGTCTGCATGGTCTCCGTTGTTTGTGATTTTATTCAGTTCACAATGTACATCCACATGATATTTCGTTTGGTTTGGTGAAGCCTTGAGAAGTATGCGCATAGCAGGGAGCTCTATCTTTCACTGACTATTATTTCCAGAGTTCTTATTCTTAAGTTCTCTCTTTTCTCTGTGACTTTCCATGACATTGTCGCTTTTATACTTCTGTTTTTTTCCATTTCCCTTTGTGCAGAGATTTGTTCTCGCACATTTACCCAGATGCTTTCTCTGACTGTTTTACCTTTGACATATTCTCCTCTTCACACTCTGCAGGTACCTTGAAAAACAGACTGCACAATAGCTTTACGTTATTGGAAAAAAAACACATTGTGGGAGAGAGTGGGACTATGTGGAGGTTATTTAATAGTTGTTTGCTAGATTTTTATATAGTGAGCTCTGAATACTAACAAATAACACAAATATTGTTCACAAATAATCTAATAATGATAGGAAAATGGAAATAGGAATCCAATGCAATTATTTACTTTACAAGTACACCATTGTCAAGTTGATCTTTTGTGCCAGAAAGCCTCTCTCACTTTCTCTGTCCACCTCTCTCTGAGAAAGGGCGTTTTTTAATTCTTGACTTATGTTTCCCCAGAGAAGGGATGTCATGCTCTAGATTTCCTGTAGGGGGACATCAGCACTGCCACTCCTGCCTACATTGTTACTGGCCCCACTAAATATTGCAATGGTAATAATGGTCACATACTTTGGAATGGTGAAGATTCAGATACTTTAGAGTCTGTGTTTGGGGTTAATGTTCGGCTTATAATTTGGGTTTTTTACACATTGGGGTTTGCTAACTATATGGGTTTGCTTGGTGTGGTGTGTAGGTTTGGGTTCAGGGCTAGGGGGTGGGAGGGAGTGGGAGGGGTGTTCTCTGCATACTGATAATTATCTAACTGATAGTTAGATAATTATGTGTTATGATTTGTGGTGAGCTATCTGTTATAATATTATATACTAATTATTTTATAAACTCATTGTGGGCTGTACTACTTTGTATTTTTGTTATTTTTAGAAGTGCCTATTTGATCATTTATAAAGATAGCTGTAATAATTATACAGAAGGATGACGCGATAGATCCCTGAGAGGCATATATTAGGTATTTCAGGTACCTCCTCCCATTGGATGGGGAGGAGGTTCCTTGTATTCCAAAATGTCAGCACTAATACTGAAACTCTTCTAGTGATACACATTAATGTAAGGGAAGCTAACTTTTCCTGATACAATGGACTACTGTATAGCACATCAGGGATAGGAATGGAGCACCGTCATAGCGGAAGCACTTCCTGTGTGACTGAAAATCAGAGCGTTACTTTACTGATGTGTCTTGCTGCGGGAGCTTCAGGGCTGAGTCACCCTGATCCATTATTTTAGTCACTCAGTCAAGAGTCAAGAAAAAATCAATCTGAATTTTTTTTTTTTACTTGAAAAGTTTTTATTAAATTTTATAAAATTTTACAGAGGGAAACAGAAAAAAGAAAAGGGAGGGGGTCAGGCATTAAATTGAGGGAGGGGAGGGAGGGAGGGGGTACATAGTGGGTGTGGAACACAAGAATAGATCATAAAGTACAAGCTTAGACAAATGGTCTCCATCTGATTTCTTTGACATAATCTCGCCATCTGAAAATCCACGCTCTTTTGGATTTTGTAAATCGCTGGACTGTACGAGGTCACTAACTTTCCCGCTGTATGGGACTCCCAGGTTTGTAGTTTAGCATGCTCTTCCCTATTCACCATCTCCAATGAAGAAGTACCTTTGTGGGTACAAAAATTCTCTGTGGCCACCTTCTAAACAGGATGCACCTAAATGCAGCATAAATGCAGCTTACATCTCATTTAAAAATTTTTATTCTGGAAAGCAAAAACTTGTTCTTGTATGTAGGTGGATAACCAGTGCGGGAGAAGATGTGCCTCCATCTTGCTTTTACCATTTTGACTTCTCAGATAGCCCAGAGATGCAGTATACTTTCCATTCCTCTCTGAACTGGAGCCAGCTGTTGGTGATGTTTTCATCAAAGATGAGAGGATGAATGCGGCGGAGACCTTGGACCATGTCTGCCAACTTCTGACACCATGTAGAGGTGGATGTAAGAAGATTGGAGTGACAACTTTCAAGAGTGAAACAAAACATATTTATTCTGCATGACAAACAGAACTAGAATGTCTCATAGATCTTCAGAAATACCCAATGTCCTAATGTGCCTATCCTAGTTACTGAAGCTTATGGCCTGAATTCTGTGTTTTATGTAACTGGACCCTAATGTCTGTAGAATTGTGGCCTAAGTTAGTCTTCATCCAGATGGCCGCTTAATCATTTGGTCTGAAAAGAATCCCAGTCTGTCTTGGAGACATGATGTTAGCCCCAGCACCATTAAACGGGCCCTGAGTCAGACATTCAGACATTGAGGACTATACCCTAGTTTTCTATCTAGAGGATGATGTGCACCCCAATTTTCTATCTAAAGGATTGTCACGGATCTGGGAGTGGATGGTGGCTACTTGCCGGTTATTAGCGCTACTGAGCAAGGAGGTGAGGAGTTTCACTCGCCCCTGGATTTTGCCAGTGACCTCCGAAAGGAGGTATGGACATTGCTGCAAAGGACACGTAGGTCATGGTTCTCCAGGACAATTACCAATGAGAATAGAGAGTGGTCAGATGGTCCAAGTTCAAACCAGCCGGGAACAAGGTACAGAAATGTGATCCAAAAGTACACAAAGTCTGAGGTCAAGCCAGGAGAGCTAGTATAGAGCCAAATCTTAATCCAGGTGCAGAGTCAGGAACGAAGCCAGGTCAGGAACCAGAGGAAGACAATGCTGGGAGCAGGAACAGGGAGAGGCACAGCGCTAGAGTAGTGGGTGGCCAATACTCTGGCACCTTAATGGTGCCAGAGTCTCCTCTATATAGGGGAGCAGAGACACACTAATCTCTGGCATAGCTGCCGCCAAGCAACCGGGTGCGAGTCTGACAGATTAGACAGGTAGTTCTCCCTGCGAGCATGAAGAAAAGCAAGACAAGGATGATCTGATTTTGGCATCCAATTATTTAATTTGCACCTACAGAGTTTTATTTGTGTTGGGGATAAAAGGCCAATCCAAAAGTGGCAATGGCCCATTGGTTGGTGGTTTTGGGGAACGGTTTGGTAGTTTTCGTTCGGGCTCATGTGATAACAGCTCTGCTAGGAGGCTTATGCCTTGTAGTTCCTGGAGGGGTGGTGCAATGATGATGATGAGCACTATCGATGATGATGATGACTAGCACTATTGATAAGCATGGCACTACTGTCTTGCCTATTCTGTTGTGTATTGACACAGCTCCAGCTGATAGTATCACTAACAGTGCAGCTTTATTATATGAACTTGCTAGTATCTATTTGTATTACTTAATTCCAGGGGCAGACTGGGCTGGGAGGCAGAGGGGCGTCTGCCCCCCGGGCTGGTCTCATAGTGAGACTTCCTTTAAAATGCTCCTAATAGGCTGCTGAGACGAGTCTTTCCCCCTGGGCTAAAATTTGCAAGCCCTCCCCTGCTTAATTGAAATTTCCATTTGGATTACTGCAGGAAAGAAGATTCACATCAACAGATGTTTATATTTAATTTAATTTCATATGTATTTAATTACATTTTATATCGAAAATGTGACTTTACAATGTCTTAATAACTGTCAAGATAATGACAGTGCTAAGGGCAGGCCCGGCGCTCCCATTAGGCAAGGTTAGGCACTTGCCTAGGGCGCCGGGCTCTGGAGGGCGCCCTCCAGAATGAAAATTACTTTAAAACTGTGCGGCGACCGCTGACCATACCTGTCACGGCCGCCGCACAGCATTCAGATGCACGGAGGAGGGGGGAGGAGGCTATTGCTCACCACCGTCGCCTCTCTGCTCCATCTCCTCCCCTCCACTCACTAGTGTCAGTGAGTGGAGGGGAGGAGACGGAGCAGAGAGGCGGCGGTGGTGAGGTAAGGAAAGACAGGGGTGAGGAGGGTGCCGTTTTTGCGGGGGGGGCGCCGATTTTTTCAAAATGCCTAGGGCGCCATGGACCCTAGCACCGGCCCTGGCTAAGGGGACTTCCATTCCCCCGTGAGGCCCCCCTATGAGCTGCCTGGTGCCCCCCCCAAGCGCTTACCCCCTTCTCCTGTCACTGTAGTCCTTCTGTGGTGCGCTGTAAGCTCCTTACTGAGGAGATCTCATGAGAGTGAGACTCATAGTCTCACTCTCACAAGATATTCTCAGTAAGGAGATTACTGAGCACCGCGGAAGGACAACAGGGACAGGCTCAGCAGCATTGTTTTGGCCTGGGGCACCCTCGCTCCCATCAATACTGCTGCTGAGCACTATCAAGGGCCCCCTGGATGCCTGAGGCTCCTGGGCTGTAGCCCAGTTAGACCTCAGGTTAATCCGGCTCTGGTTATAGCTCATGTGGGGATGTTCCCTCCTTTTAATTGACCCCTTGTGCTTTAAATCATGGTGTAGTGTGCATGGGCACATCATTCATGACTCAGTAGCTAGGCTTCCTTTGGCACACTCCCTTCCACCTGCTCTTTAATGTAATAAATGCTGTAGCCATTCCTTTCTGTTTTGTGTTGTGTATTTATTATGATTTCGTTCCTCATGCTTATTTGTGTTTGCGGTGCGTACATGCTCTGAAGGCTTCCAACAAGACCGTGTGAGTGGACCACATCTACTGTAGAGTCCTAAAGTCTGGGTCCTTCCACTAGTCTTGTGGTTGCAGAATGAAGTTCTGCGAGATTTCATGATTATTTATGTCTAGGCACGGGCTGTATACACACTCTGCAGTCATGTGTTGAATAACATAAACAACATAGAATAATATATTTCATAGAGTATTGTATATGGGAAAGCTTTTATTCTGTGCGTCCAATATTTCCTTCTTGCAAAATGAAATTGTTAAGATCAAGGTTAGCAGCCCTGTACTAGCTGTTGGGATTTCTTTCTCCTTGAGTAAGTCTAAAAGACGTGACCTTCTTGGAGGAATGCTATACTATTAAGTGCCTTTGTTCAATTAAATATTAAGCCTAACAAGAAATAGCCTTGAGACAGAGTGGAAACACCAAGTTCATATTTTAATAATGAGTATTATAAGGACGATGTTCATTACACATTTAATGCAACCAGAAACAAAGAACGTATCTGAATATAATAGTCTAAAAGAATATTATTTGTCTGCCCAGGCATTGTTATGTTTCCAATATTTTATTTATATTCCCCCAAAGTAGGTGTAACATAATTTAGTAGTACTGTACTTGGGAATTCTAGATCTGAAACTGACATTTCTTATGTATATATTGTATGTATCAGTAGTCATTAAAGGAGTACAGAGAGGCTTTGTTTATTCTGCAGCATAAATCCATAGGGATTGCTGGTGCTGAGGGTATATTGCTTAGCGTTCAAAAAGAGAATTATATATTTTTTCAAACTGCTTATAGTGAGCTTTTCATAAGTCAGTATTTGTTTGTCAAGACATGATCAAGGCTAGTCTTCTTTGAATTAAACACACTCTATCTAGTTGTAAAGTGCTGAGGAGTGTGTACTATATAAATAAATGCTAATAATAATGATAATAATAATTTGAAGCCCCAGATATTATGTTTTCACTGATTTGGCTGGATCTCAATTCAAGGGAAAGAGCAGCACTGTTTTAAGTAGAAAAAAATGTTTGCCACTCTAGGGGGTATATTTACTAAACTGCTGGTTTGAAAAAGTGGAGATGTTGCCTATAGCAACCAATCAGATTCTAGTTATCATTTTGTAGAATGTACTAAATAAATGATAACTAGAATCTGATTGGTTTCTATAGGCAACATCTCCACTTTTTCAAACTCGCAGTTTAGTAAATATATGCCTAGGTCTCCCAATCCTGATGATTGATCTGGCCCCCTCAACCAGGTTATGCAAACTGTTTTTCTTTTATTACTATTTATTTGCGTACATTAAACAGTGATTGTCCTGTGAGTTCTATGTCATGGGTGGGGATTGTCCCATTACTGCTGGAGTGACCAGTGGGTGTTATTTATGTATATTAAATTAATATGGCAGATGCCAATCTTTGAAATTCAGCTGAATTTTAGAATTGATCAGGTCAATCTCTAATCAAGACAAGTCAGAGAGTATTGCCTTCGCCACATACCTATAACCAAACCTCATACCTTAGGGACAGATGTGAAGTATTGATAATATTTGCTACAATTTAAAGACTGAATGGGCAGATGGGGTAAACCTTATTGTTATGATTTTTAAGAAACTGCTAAAACAACAAAAAACACCTAAACCTCATTCAAGGCACTAGCTCACTACTTCCTGCCCTCTGTAACCACTGAGCAGTTAGGGCACTTATTACTTTCTTGCTGACGTCCCTCTTCACCCAGTTACCATGATCACTTAGCATGATTCCAGCTAGGACTCCCTCCTGTCTCCAACTAGCCACTGTAGAAATCACTGCACTCTGTAATGTCGGATTCTCAAGAGCCTCATTCTAGTAAACACCCACTCTTGGTGAACAGACTACCTGAGTATTTCCAACTGGTCGTAGGTTTGTAATACAGAACTTCCCAGAGTTCCGATCTGGATTAAGCTAGTCATCTTGGGACAGACCTCTTGTCCATTTCCAACCAGTCCGGTCTTGGCTTCTCTGCCTTTTGCAGAACACACAATGGCCATACATTGGACTCTCTACGGAGCCCCTGATTGAGCTTCAGATTAGTGTAGTCTCACACCTTTTCAATCCTGTTAGAGCAGATCCCAAACTCCAGAACTTGAACATGTTGCATAGTCTGCAACCATTGCTATCTATCTATCTATCTATCTATCTATCTATCTATCTATCTATCTATCTATCTATGCATTACACCAAACATCACACTGGGCCTCATTTAGAGTTGATTGCCTCTAGCATGCTGCTTAGTTTACCTCTAGGGTACAGCCTCCAGCCACACGTGTCCCCCAACCTTACCTTTTTACCTCCTTCATTCACAGACATTTGCAACTTGTTCTAGGGCTTTGTTTGTTATCATAGTTCCATAGATTGTAAGCTTGCAAGCAGGGCCCTCTTACCTCTCTGTCTGTCTGTATTACCCGGTATTGTTATTACTGTTTGTTCCCAATTGTAAAGTGCTACGGAATTTGCTGGCACTCTATAAATAAATGTTGTTGATGATTAATTTGAGGTCATATTAATACCTTGTGTGGTGGTTACCGGCTGGGTGCCACTAGCTGGCCACCTGTTTAGCCCCTGCGGTTTGGAATACTCCCCTACAGGATTTAAAAGTGTTTGTGACCCCACCTACACTACAAAGCTGCAGTTAACAGAACATAAAGGAAGAACCAGTTGTAGACAGACAAGGATTCTGCCCAGAGGACAGGAATCCTTAGAGACTCACCAAGGATCTGAGGAGAAGGACCAGTGAGGTCCCTCACGTGTCCTGGAAGAGGCAGGAAGTCTGATAGACCAGCTCAGACAAGAGCTGAGGAGACAATTGTTTGAAGAGCTTTGATTGTTTTCCATTATGTTTCAGTTGTTTCCCACACCCCTTAGATTGCAAGCTCATTTGAGCAGGGCTATCTATACCTTCTGTTTCATGTAATTGTATGTCACTGTATTGGTATCATGATCCCTTCAATGTACATAACAAAGTAATATGTTGGCGATTTGCAAATAAAGGATATTTAATAATAACAATAATTCATAATCTTTCCTTGATTGACTCTGAGGAATACATTGCAAATAATGCAGCACCTATAGAATATTTAGGTGATAGATAATTGAAAAATTAAACATTAACAAGGAAAATTCAGATACACGTGGGGTTTTCTTTTAGCCAGTGTGCATTATATTATGTAAAGGAAACAACTTAAAAAAAATAGTAAACATAACATGAATGAGTAATTTAGTCATCATTTGTATGCACTGTGCATATTTATGGACCTTGCGAATAGCACCTAGTTCCTGTCATGCAATGTGATATATCTGTGAAGACAGGATTTAGAATCATGCGTCAGAAAGCAAAGGTGACTGAGGGCAGAAATAGCAAGACTGGTTATATTTGAAGTATTTTTAATACGATAAGAAAACAGTGTGACAAATTTCTATTTGAAGGTATAATATCACATATCCTACTTACCATGTGCTGCTTAAATTAAATGCTAATATGTGATGAATTTCCTAGCAGGCACTTGCATTTGTACAATCTCAGCCGAAGAGGAGATAATTTCCGACATTTCTGCTGGGTCATTTTTCATAAAGAGGGGAATAGAGATTTTCTTTTAATTTGTGTAATACATTTCACTATTACATGCAGCATTACCAACAGACCTTGGCAGAATGAACTTTTTAGTTGTCTTTCATATATTTTAACATTTTTACTCAACTTCCCCAGGGTCTTGGGTCCTTTTCACTTTTACAACATGGAGCAAGCAATAAAACTAATTTTTAACATTGCACACCAGACTAATACGGCTTCTGTGTGCCAGTGTAAAATAAATATACATTGCATAATTTTGCCAGTAAATGAAAGTTTAATATTTCCTAAAACAACATTGTCTTTTATTACAAAGCTGCAGTGCAGTGCTGTATAGTAGGCATCACAAGGATCTAGAGGGGATTAGAGGTATCTGGAATGTTACTAGGAAAGTTGTCACACTATCCCTATTTTTTTCAATATTTTATTTGTGTTACAGTTTACAAATCTCAAGAATTAGCAATAAAAATGAACAGAGAGTATAACATACATTTGCAAATTCAGCATGTTGTATTCTGATAAAAGATGTCCTAAGTAGACTATCAACAGGAGTTTTATAGAGAAGGAGGTGAGATGAGATGAGGATAAAGAGAACATATAACTAGGGGTAGGTAGAGGAGAATGAAGGGCAGGCACATTTTAGCCCGTGGAGCAAGACACGACATGGCAGCCTATTTTAAATGGAAAATTATGAAGGCGGCCAGTGACCCAGCTCAAGTTAGTCCACTATGGGACTAGCCCTGGATGGCCCCCTGCCCCCCAGCCCTGATGGAGGGAGTCAGGTCCAACTAGATAACATAGGCATTGGGTAAAGGATGTATGACAGTGAAACGGTCTATGATCATTAAAATAACAGTTCAAAATCAATCTTTGAGTAAGCAGTCTAGCATTTAAACATCAATAATATAATGCAAATAGTAAGGGAATGATTAGGCGCTAATCTGTTAATTAATCAAGTTTAAGCACAATATTAACTAAATTAATAAAATATAAGGATAATACTTATATTTTAAATAGGATATCTCTTTCAATCCTTTCAATCTTCACTTTGTGTTCCGCATTAATCATAGAAGACAAAAATCAAAGAAGTGCAATCCAATTTTCAACCATAAATAAATACATAAAATTATAAATAGTCCATAAATAAATGAAGCAAGGTGATAGATTTCTTCTTCCCCTTTTTTAAGTGAACACTTACTGGAACTCCTCTTTTAATAAGAAATCAACAAGATACGTGAGTAGAAAGCAAATCCACCCGTGCTCTCCTTGTGACTGCAAACTTACTAAGGATTTTCTTGCAAGATAACTTGCAAATGTTTTTCTCTACGTACCACCTGGAATATTAGGATCATTTCACTCTTCTTTACAGATTTTGACTCATAGGGGGGAATTCAATTCCCCCAGAAGTAGCGCTGCGATAACTCTATTACTGTTATTACGGTAAAGTTAACCCGGCTTAGCTGCTAGCAAATATTCAGTGTTAACTGTACCGTAATAACGGTATTTAAGTGCACTATTACCATAATAACGGTAATAGTGTGCAGGCCGCGTTACTGTCGCGGCCAATTGACTTCCCCCCATATACTGTACCGATAAAAATAAAAACAATGTTTCTAGTGTGATATAGTTTTATTCTTAAAATGCAATATTTTACAAACATGAAATAAACAATCACACAATATAAAATTGAGTATATATATGTACTCCTACCAGAGTGAAAATAAGATAGGCTTAGTTCTAGCAGTAGTAAGCAGATGTTATTTCCCAGGATTTGCCGGTTTTGGAGCTAGTCTATTTCTCCTTGAGGTGTTAAATAGTAGGATAAAACCTTCAGCACTACACTTCAGCATTGGAGTGTATAGAACAAGCAGAATCCCAGGAAATAACATACTTGTATACCCTCCCTCAATGACAGGGAGGCTCACAAATTTCAGGTAAACCTCCCGGACTCCCGCCAGAGTAGGCCACCCCCCTCCAGATACTGATTCACATCAGTCTGAAAGTAGGCAAGTATGCTATAGTAGCACTGAGCAGGAGTATAGCAGCTTAGAAGTTGGCGAGTACTGTACATTAGCCACCAGAAAATGGGTCTGTATTTGTTGACCACTGTAATCATTAGTCCTGAAACCATTCCTACATTTCGGACTCCAAAATACCAGTATTTATATATTCAATGCTAAAATGTTACTCTTCTGTTGAGAACCCACATTAACTGTGGCTTCTATGTACTGGAGAATTTTTGTATTATCAAATATATAAATAAAATATAAAATGTATATATATATTGAATCACACCCCTATAGTTCTCTCACATACATACACACTTAATCGCTGCCACCACCTATTGTATTTGGGCAATAAGACGCCAAAGTCTGTTACACAAATCATAATTCCCCATTCAATAAACAGGTCATAATGTCCTGCAAATTTGCGTATGAAATATCACATTATTAGGCCCCATGTCTAGGAAGATATATGATTATCGTTTCCCTTTACAACTTTTATCTATAATAACACACCTTATGTAGCTTCTGTCCCCGGGTTTAGATTGGTGCAAAGATCTCTTATATGAAGAAGATTGTTTTGAAGTATTATATTATCTAAATAAATACATAAACCACGTGGGTGAGATGGTGACAGTTTTGAAGCTGACTGAAGCCCCTCACTCCTTCTTGTTAATTAACAATACTTACACCTTCCAATACTAATGTTTACAAATACCTTCATTTAGAAGGTTATCCTAAATGGAGGCAGGAAGGTAATTGGTTTATCAGATGGAAGCAGGCTTGGTGACATGTTTATGCTTCCTGAGAATATGTGTGTGTGAGATACATTTATCCTAGTTAATCCCCCACTGAACTTACTGGCCAAATACCTAATCAATTCATCTACCGAGAAATCATTTTTTGACAGTCGTATCAATTATTTTATATAGAACTGAGCCTCCACCATGACAATTCACATATTATTTACCTCTATCACCACATATATCAATATTTAAAAAGGGAGTGGAGTGAGCATGGGTGTGAGCTGGAATATGGCAGCTTAAGCTGTCAGCTCTGCTAGCTGAGGGCGGAGCTGAGCTAGAGGTGTCCATAGTTGACTAACGCCTGATTTTGCTATTAACCTTTTGCTTCTCAGTCTGCTGATCACCCATCTGATAGATTTGATATGTTTTCCTGGCAAAGACATCCCACACAGTCAGCTACAAGATTACTCCCTGCAGGATATGGCTGGACCTAGTTTAGAGAAGGAGGTATGGGCTACTCCAGTGATATCTGGGGACCAGAACTTCAATATCTCAATATCTGGGCTGGGGGGCAGGTGAACATTTGCCTCCCCGGGCCAGTCCCATAGTGGACTACCTTGGGCTGGGTCACTGAGCCACCTGCATTTTTTTCTCCATTAAAAAAGGCTGCTGTTTCCAGTCTTGCCCCTGGGCAAAAATTTGCCAGCCCTCCCCTGAGGATAGAGAACTGGACATCATATTGTTTAAAATTGATATATAATAATATAAAATGATAAAATTTGATATTCTATTATACAGTTAACCTTGTTTCTTGTACTTCAACATATATGTTGATTCTAGATCCATTTAACTAATTCCTCTGTAAGCCTATAGTTATAATTGGTTCTACTACTACTCTATATCAGACAAAATATAGCATAAGAAGTTTTATCTGGCTGCTTGGTTACACCAAACACTGTTTCAAAATAAGCAAATGAAAAATGTGTTCCAAGGCTGTGAAAACAGGAGGGGATATGAGCGCTCCAAGTGATCCAAAGACATTAATAATAAATAATAAATGTTTATTCCACAAGTCAAATAAAGAGACAATATCGCCATGCACACTGCCCCCAGCTGCATGTAATGAGGGATTGAGATTTCAGAAACTGAATTACAATGTGTTGAGCTTTGGACCTTTTGTCCAGGATCTGAATCAGTTCCTTTCAGTGATGTAATTTGTTCCTACTATATGGATAGGTTGCCTTAAACACCTCAATACAAATTTTACAGGGATTTCCATGTGGAATGGTTAGAAAATGCAGCACAAAAATAAGTCAGGACAGAGGGTCTTTTCTGTGCAGGAAAGCTTCATCAATTATCCCTGGAGATGCACTGGAAGGTAATACACAGCAGGGTACCTACAAAGGTTAGCTGGCAGTGACCCTATGACCTACACAGCATGAGGGTAACGTCTATGCTCCTGTGTAAAACTGTATGGTGCATTTATTTATTGCTGTCTTTCTTTACTCTGCTTTTTACAATATAGGTCTTTTATGGTTAAGAGGCGATACATACCGTACATTGAAGTGGGTTATGGGCAGTGGCTCAGTCTTTTTTTCTTATTACTTGAATAGACAGTTTCAAATATCATATCAACAGATATTAGTTGCCTATGATATGGCACAAATTGTACAATTGTACTGAGAACTGACATTCACAGTGTATGCAAAATAAATATAAATATATATATATATATATATATATATATATATATATATATCTCTATAGGATTAGCCTATAAAATGTCTTCCTTGGTCCAGAAGCACAACAGTGAGCGGATTTAAAGTAGAGATGGTCACTGACCCCCGTGTTTTGGTTTTGGATTCGGTTTTGGATCTGGATTACCGTCGTGTTTTGGTTTTGGTTTTGGTTTTGCAAAACCGCCATTGCGTGTTTTGGTTTTGGTTTTGTTTGGTTTTGTTTTGCTATTATTTGGGAAAATCCATGTTTTTGGGCCTAAATTAACTCAATTTAGTGCTCCAACTGTTTTAGAGACAAGTAATCTAATTGTTGAGGTAATAAATCATCCAAAAAAACAGTTTAATTCTTCGTTGGTAGGCCTTCATTTATTCTACACATAAAACAGATTGTCTCCCTCTCCATCTATGCATATTGGCAATGCAGCCATCGTCTTTGAATGTATATTACACCCTACACTTATAGTTAAATATGTAAAGAAATGGAAAAAGCCAGTTTGGTTTCTGTCTCTCAATGCCCCCCTCCACTTGTATAAAATACCAAAAAATTCAGCCATTATAGACTGTACAATATTAATTGACATGGAGAAAGCCAGTTTGGTTTCTGTCTCTCTAGGCCCCCCTCCACTTGTATAAAATACCCAAAAATGCAGCCATTATAGACTGTACAATATTATGAAAAACGGACAAAGCCAGTTTAGGGTCACTCTGTCTATGACACCCTACCCTTAAGGATAAATTTCCCTAACAGCAGCCTTTCAAGATGGTATGTGATATGGAAATGCCACAAGTCCCTTTCCTCTTTGGGGGTAGATTGCACCCTACACTTACATAGAAAGTTTTAAAAAGATGTTATCGGCATCATCTTCAGCTTAATCCTCACCCTCATCAGTGTGTACGTCATCATCACAGACTATCAATTCATCGCCGCTTGAATCCGCCATTAGAGAACAGTCAGTGCTTGGATGTCTTGGATGGTGAAGGCCTTCCTCGTGGAAGATGTAGTTCATTTTTATAAACATCATTTTCTCCACATTTTTGGGAAGTAACCTTCTACGGCGATCACTGACTAAGTTCCCTGCTGTGCTGAACACTCGTTCAGAGTACACACTGGAGGGTGGGCAGCTTAGGTATTGCAAAGCAAGTTTGTACATGGGTTTCCAAATGGCCTGCTTTTCTTCCCAGTAAGGAAAGGGACTGTCTGACATTTCCATATCAACTACCTCTTGAAAGTAATCCTCCACCATCCTTTGCATGTTTATACTCGTATTGGATGGAGTTATGGGCAAAGTGACACATTTTTTTGAAAAATGCTTCAAACCAGCCCAGATGTTAAATTGTTCTGGTCTGCCCCCTGTGTCTTCCCTGCTTCTTTTTTGGAAATTTAATTTTTTACGAGCAGCAGCTTGAGAAAGTGAAGGAGGACACGTCGTCAAGCCGAGGCCCAGTTCAGCGGCCAACTTGCTGAGCAATAGCTCCTTGCAAAAGTTCACATCTCGCTCATTTACAAGTAAAGACTCAATGTAGGTTTTAAACCTTGGATCAAGCACAGTGGCCAAAACGTACTGATCCGAGTTCAAGATCTTAATAACTCGAGGATCATTGTGAAGCGAATTAAGTACTTGATCGACAAGGCCAACATACTTTGCTGAATTGCTTGCTTTCAGCTCCTCCTTCATTTTCTCAAGCTGCTTTTCCAATAGTCTAATTAAAGGAATGACTTGGCTCAAACTAGCAGAGTCTGCACTCACCTCACACGTCACAACTTCAAATGGTTTCAGCACCTTGCACAGCACTGAAAGGATTCCCCACTGTGCTAGAGTGAAATACATCCCCCCTCCTTTCCCAATGTCATGGCTTGTGCAATATGCTTGGATGGCTTTGCGCTGTTCCTCCATCCTCTGAAGCATGTACAGGGTGGAATTCCACCGAGTTACCACCTCTTGCTTAAGTTGGTGGCAGGGCAAGTTAAACTGCTCTTGGAGCTGCTGTAATCTCCTACATGCTGTGGCTGAATGCCTGAAATGGCCTGAAATTTTACGGGCCACCGAAAGCATCTCCTGCACCTCACGGTTATTTCGTAGGAAGCTCTGCACCACCAAGTTGATGGTGTGAGCAAAACAGGGAATATGTTGGAAATCACCAAGCTGTAATGCTCGCACTATATTGTTGGCGTTATCTGAAATGACATACCCTGGGGAGAGTCCGAGTGGTATAAGCCATGCATCAATCACATCTCTCAGTTTGCGTAACAAATTGTCAGCCGTATGCCTGTTAGTGAAGCCGGCGATACAAAGAGTGGCCTGCCTGTGACAAATGTTACGTAGTGGTGTACATGCTGCTGCTGTTCCTGCTGGTGAAGGTGAATGACCAACCCAGTGGGCTGTCACAGTCATATAGTCTTTGGTTTGGCCACTTCCACTTGTCCACATATCTGTGGTTAAGTGAACAGTGGGCAGAATGGCATTTTTCAGCGCAATCTCTACATTTTTACACACTTTTTGGTATAGTTGTGGAATAGCTTTACGGGAGAAATGGTGTCGCGATGGAATTCTGTAACGCGGACACAAAACCTCAATTAACTGTGAAAAACCAGCTGCGTTTATTGTGGAGATTGGACGCAGATCTAACACTAACATTGCAGCCATGGCGTCTGTGATTAGCTTGGCGACTGGGTGACTGCTGTCATATTTGCTTCCCCTCGCAAATGATTGTTTCACAGTTAATTGCTGAAATGTAGGACTGCTCATTTTATTAACCTGCCTCTGGGATGACGATTCACCCCCAGCAGCAGCAACAGCAGCAGCAGGACTAACGCTTTCTTCAGAGGAATCAATAATAGTGCCGGAGTCATCCAGCCTTAAGTGGGATGCCGGGCTAACTCCGAGCGCTACTGAGGATATTGATGAGGATGGTGTGGTGGGTGTATTTTGTAGCCGTCGGTATGTCGGTGAGCGGAGGGTCTTAGCTGATGAGGGAGTGCTTGTATTCTTTTGGGAAGAACTTTCAGCTTTTCCCAACACTTTGCCATGAACTCTCGTTAAATGGCGTAACATAGACGAGGTTCCAAGATGGTTAAGGTCCCTCCCTCGACTGACTGTGGCTTGACATACACTACAAATGGCTATACAATTGTTGTCTGGATTTGGGTAGAAATAATTCCACACATAAGAAGTGGATTTTTTTGTTTTATGCCCAGGCATGACAATGGCCTTTTTCTTGTCACGTGCCAGAACTGCTGCCACTGGTGCAGGACTTACACAAACAACCTCATCCTCATCAACATCCTCATTAGCGCCCTCGTCGCCTACACAAATCTCCCCCTCATCCTCTTCTAATTCCAAAGTGGCATCCTCAATTTGGGTATCACCGGCTACACTCGGGCTATTATGGCACACATCAGCAGAATGCTCACGATTAGACATCCCACTGTTGGATGGACTCTCCACAGGGATTGTTGTCATTTGTGAATCAGAGCAAATATTCTCCTGTAATGCCTCACTGTTATCTTGCAGCTCGGCTTTGACGCGTAACAGTAGTTGTGCACTGGGTAAATTTTTGGGATCTGCCACTAATAGCCAAAGGTGAAGGCCTCATTCTCTCTTTGCCACTGCGTGTGTAGAATGGCATGCTTGCAATTTTTTTTTTTATCGTCACTTAACTTTTGCTTAGTTACACTTCTTTTTCGCTTCAATACAGTAAATTTTTTTTGGGTTTTTGTTTTTTGCACTAATTTGAAAACACTCTGTTGTTTGACATCGCCTTGGCCAGATGACGTACTGGGAACACTAACATCAGGACTGGTGACAGAACCTGGTTTCTCATTCAGATCATATGTGGACTGCTTTGAATCCATTCTGAGCGCAAACCACTGGGGAGTGCTAAAAATTATTTAGTAGATACTGCTGACAGATATGACTTTTGACAGACAGAAATATTAATGCACAATTAGGGAGGACACCCCAAAAGCACTGAGGAGTGCTAAAAATTATTTAGTAGATACTGCTGACAGATATGACTTTTGACAGCCAGAAATATTAATGCACAATTAGTGAGGACACCCCAAAAGCACTGAGGAGTGCTAAAAATTATTTAGTAGATACTGCTGACAGATATGACTTTTGACAGCCAGAAATATTAATGCACAATTAGGGAGGACACCACAAAAGCACTGTGGAGTGCTAAAAATTATTTGGTAGATACTGCTGACAGATATGACTTTTGACAGCCAGAAATATTTATGCACAATTAGCGCTGGGGAGTGCCAAATATTAAGAAAAAATAATAAACCTCCTCTCTGCACTAGCGATTTTGGTTAGAGCAATTGCAAGAACAATATTGTATTGTCTGTCCCTGCTCTAATCAGCCTATGACTACACACTGCTCTCTCCCTCTGGCGATGGATTGCTGTGGAGGCGTGTATTTATAAAGTTGAAGTATCGCGAGAACCGAGCCCCAAGATCCGACGACGTCACGATGACGTTCGGCCTCGATTTGGATTCGGAACGGGCGGGAGAGTACCGAGCTGCTCAGCTCGGTACTCGGATACCCAAAGTTCGGGTGGGTTCGGTTCTCGGAGAACCGGACCCGCCCATCTCTAATTTAAAGTGAGCAGTTCCCTGCTTTGGCGCTGACAGTCAACTGAGAACATGGCTAAATTGTCTCTAAATCTGCCCATATATGACTTGAGAGCCCGCCAACCAGACCTTTATAAAAATTGTCAAAAATGTAATGAATAGGTGCAAGGTGCTCAGGCGGGGTTACTAGATGATATGTGTCCAGTTACTACGGTCGTTTCATAGTTGAACTCCGTGGCAGGTTATGTTGGAGAAGCATAGATGTGTACCACATGCTGTGTCAGCTGACCATGTCTGCCAAACAACTCAGATATCCAGGTATTTCCAATTAACATCTTATTCAGCTTGTTCAGATGGCAACATTTTTGGCTCATACATGCAGATATTTCACAACTAAATGGGCTTGCGATTGGCTGTATTTTAACATTTGTAAGTGAAAATGTTTTAATGGAGCCCTTCAGTGAAATACAATTAATATTCAGTTTCAGTATTCTAAACTTTAGCCAAATATTTAATTCAGTGAATATGTTATATTTAATGCATTAGGTAAATAAATAAATAAATAAATAGGGAAAATACCTTTTAAAGTGTAAAGAAAACATTATATAAAGTCAGGTGAGGGTATCAGGTTTTGTCAAACAAAAATCACAAAAATCACAAGATATTGACACATTTTCAAAAATAAAGTTTCATGTCTAGTTAAGCAGCTCATTACAGTCTGCTTAATACTATAATTTAACTATGCACTTCAACAATAGGAAATGAAATCCTTAGGCTACAAATTAAGAAGGAAAACTAAATTCCATATAGAGTCTTTGGGATTAGCTTGAATTAATGATAAAATGGTAGACTCTATATGAAAAATGTGTTCATTGTTGAGAGGTGTAGCAAGGATATAAAGCACCTACAATAAGTTGGCTCTTAAACAGGTCTGTTTTTGCTTCTAAATTGTTATAATTAGTCCAACTTTTTTACATAAAGAAATTTGGTTGCACCAGCCCAGGCTTCTGACTTTCTGTGAGTTGTAGTCCTGCTCAAGATACTGCAAAACTATAATAACCAGATGCTCATGCACAGGCCACATTGCATTATTATATTAGTGAGCAGTAAACTGCTCAGGAAGAGACAGCTGTTGCTACCAGTATGGAGGGATCCTGCCCAGCAGCAGTCTCAGCATTTTATGTCTATAGGGAGCTTTAATCAAGACAAGTAAGTATGTATATTATTCTCTATGGGACATAGAGAGTTGGACGCATTTGTGTCCTGACCGCGCATAGTGTAAATTGCATTTATGTGCATATGTTCATTCGGAAGCAACTCTACAATAGTAGCATTTGCATCAGACATGTCAGGCATACAAGTGTGTATACTTATTTAGTGTAGAGAAAGCATAGTGATGTGGCTTAACCGCATTAGTAGCAATTGCAAATTTGCATTACTTTATTTGTACACAATATAATAATAAAATGAAGTATCATACACACCAGAGAGAATAGTGTATGGCAGGGGTCAGCAACCTTTGTCTATCAGTGTGCCGGTTAAAATCTAGTCAAACCCAGGTGTGCCAGTGGTACATATATATCTCATTTAATTATTTATTTTCTCATGCTAATAACATAATGATGGTATTAGTAATGGTACCAATGTAATGCATATTTTTAACTTATGTAATTAGTACTTACAAAATTCATAGTTGTGTGGTTTGAAATATATTAATGTATTGTCCCCTGTTCATATTATGTGTCCTCAAATCACATTATACCCCATAGCTGTGTCCCCAAATCACATTATGCCACATAACTGTGCCCCCAAATCACATTATACCCCATAGCTGTGCCCCCAAATCACATTATGCCACATAACTGTGCCCCCATTTCACATGATGTCAGACATAAGTGCCACTAGTTCACTTTCAAATACATGTAGGCAACTATATGTGTCAGCAATAGCATCTTCAGTTCCGCAATGGAATCTGGGAGGATCGCAGCAGATCCATTATGTCTGTCTTACTAATAATAAGGCAGGTGCTATAATTCTTTACTAATAACTAATCTCATTAATTATTGGGACATAAGGCAATTTGCTTCTTATCTTCTATTTTCGAACATTGAAATTACCTACAAACTTGTGACATCTCAAAAGTTCTAAGGAGGCATCTTATACTCAAGCTTTTTAAACATTTGCCTTGTACCCCTATAACCCAGGAAGGACAGCTGTGTCACTAACGTGTCCCAGCTAATAATCCGTGAGAGCGTTTCACACGATTCCCTTGTTTGAGTGGGTTCCCGCTTGAGTGGGTCCATCGCCGTTTTAAGCCAAGTCATGGTTTGTGATGGAGTAATTTTCTACAGTCGGCAAGAGAGTGAGTCGTGATATGAATTAATCTGCATTTCGGTAAGTAGTTTTTTATGCAGGTCGGTGTACTATTGAATCAGACTCCTCATGTCGTTGTCTTCTCTATCGGGATAGTCAGTACTGTGAAACTGACTACCACTGTTTGTGGTCACTGAAAACTTACCAGAAGAGAAGCCACATGTCAAGGTTTAGGTAGAGGCACTGTTCTGAAGGAGAGGCAAGAGAAAATCTTACACCCATGCCATTTACATTCACCAATTCCCAGAGGAGCCTGAAAAACAGATGTTACAAAAATTATTACCCTCTATATGCCCACAACATTATATTTACATTTTACTCCTTATACAGAGCCGTAACTTGTAATTTTAGCGCCTGAGACGAGAAGCAAAACCGCCGCAGCCCTAAAACTCAATTTTAACCAAATGAACCTAAAATATACATAAACTGCGCCCCCTTCAGTGTCGCGCCCTGGGCAGTCACCCCTCTCGCACAGACCTAGTTAAGGCCCTGTCCTCGTATTCAACATAATAGGGTAGATTTATCAAAGGGTGATAGGGTCCATTTATGCTTGGCTCAATAGAGAAAATGTGTTGACACCAACGCTAACTCTGCCAGCTTTGAGGTTTTTCTGTATGGCGGCAGTTCTAACTGTTTAGTTATCGTCATATTTTACGTCAAAATTGGAACATTTCAAAATTGTCTGGATCATTTAATGGAGCCTAGGATCAAGTCCACAGAACATTCATACTGGAAACAGACTGAATTTATATTAAACACAGTGAACGTATGTAGGTCCAAACACGTTTAAACCTTTTCCAGCAGACCTAAAAAGTTGAAATTTTGAACACTAGTAGCTTTTAGGTCATAATTGATAGGAACATTGCCAAACTCTTTCAATGGAGTCTAGTCCGAGTCTACAGAGCATTAATTCTGGAAGAAGACAGATTTTCTTCCCCTGCAGCTAAACCATTCCCCTAGATCACTTGGATCCGTTCCCAACTCTCCTGTGGAATCTAGGTCTACACACCTCAGTGGAGCCAAGATTCAAGTCTACAGAGCAGAATTTATTGTGGAAACCTACTGGTCTTATTAAAACTGAAAGGATATATACATGTTTGGAAAATGTTTAACCCACTTCCAGAAAATCTAAAATGTTGTATTTACATCACTGGTAGCTTTTCAGTCACAATTAATTGGTTACTTTATTTAACTGCTCATATTACATTCATTAATTCTGATTTACCTGCAGTTCAACCACTCATGTCACTAGACTAGACTGCAGGGGATCAATACTTATGCAAGTAGTATTTTTCAGTTTTATTTTTAAAATAAAAATAAAAATCTGCAATCAAATAATGAAGTATGAGATTGAAAACGCACCAATTTGCAATAAAAGTACTGTCTGGAAAAATCTGTGTAAGTGTCATTTTGCAAAACACACAAATCTGTTTATTTTTTTAGGTGGTTGAAAATTAGCGAGCCCATATATATATATATAGTTGTGGCTGAATTTGTTTTAAATTTTGGCATCATTTGGAGTTTATAGAGCAACTAGTTTCCTCTTCGATCTTCTAACTACTTTATTATTCTTTACAGATGCTTTGTGTACCCCTCTACCTGAAAACATTTCAACAGCCTCTCTCAGAGGAGCTAATCATTTCATTGGCTTCTTAGGCTGGTACATCGGCACACATAGTAGTCCGTTAAAAATTGATAACTTTCCTACTGCAGGTGGTAAAGTTCATACGTTTCTGAACTTTCAAAAGAGATATTTGTGTGTTTGTATTTATCCCATGGTGTATAAACTTTGTATGACCTGCATGCCTGTGATGGCTTCAATGATAATAACAATCAGCTGTTATTTATATTTTCCACTATATAGTTATTATCCTACTAAGCAACCAGAATACTGTATTGGAAAAAAATGATTACTTGTATTTTATAGTCAAGCACAGGGCAGATTACAGGCACCCAAAATCCCCCTCAAGATCAGACTAATAGGGGCCTATTTATTAAAATTGCACTTATGAATTGGCTTGCTAGCTCACACATGTGCAATGGAACTAAAAGCCCAAACTTGGTATTTTAGTTCCACTATTAAAATATAATAAATAGTATAAAATAAAGTATTGAAAACACACACAAAGGAACAGAATTTTTTTCTAAATAAGTAAAAATAATTTAAATTGTTCTGCATTAAAAAATATTGTTATTGTAAAAATAAGGCATTTTATAATGCTTCTGCCCTTGTAATGCCATCCTGAGAAGGCATTACCAGAACAGGCATGGTGGCAATATATCTACCACTGCCATACTTGATAAAAAAAGATTTCCCCATGCAAAAGCATACTTATCTCTGATGGGGTTAGAAAATGGGGCAAAGAAAAAACAAGTTCTTTTGCCAGAGAAAACACCATTTTTTTTCCAGCAAAAGGGCCGCTTCCCCTGTGATAAAGATGACTCATAGTGATCAAGACTTCCCCCCCTCCCTCAAGAGTCTTCCCCCTTCCAACCTCTATTGGTAATACCAAAATTTCCTCTCTTCCCCAAGTTCTAAGCCTGGGTGTCATTCTCAACTCCTCCCTCTCCTTCGCACCCCATATCCAATCCCTTACCCAATCCTGCCGTTTTTACCTCTGCAATATATCAGACCCCTCCTCTCCATCAATGCCACCAAAACTCTCACCCACGCCCTGATCGTATACTGATTTGATTACTGCAACCTCCTCCTTACTCGCCTCCCCCACACCCGTCTCGCTCCTCTTCAGTCCCTACTCAGTGCTGCAGTGAGACTAATATTCCTCTCACGTCGGGCTACATCTGCTCCCCTCCGCTACAGAATCCTCTTCAACCTCCTCATCCTCATCTACAAAGCCCTCTCCAACTCCACCTCTCCCTATGTCTCTAGCCTCATCTCCAATCATACTCCCTCTTGCCCCCATTTGTCAGGTAATGTCTGCTGCCTCACCTTCTATCTGATTACCCCTTCTCACGCTCGCAGTCAAGATTTCTCCCATGATGCCACCCTTTTCTGGAATGGTCTCTCTTGCTCTCCCAGTCTGCATAACTTCAAAAGCTCCCTTAAAACCCACCTGTTCAGGAAAGCCTACCCTTCCTCTGTCTAACCCATGCCCTGGCCCCCACAACCTGCCACCTACTGATCTTTATTCCCCAGTCATAGTACTCCTCACACTAATTCTCCCTCTGTTCCTCTTAACACCCTGACTTGTCCTTGGCCTCATCTTCTCTCTTATATTTGCAGCTCGCATGCTCTGATCCCTGTTAGTGGTACCCACACTCTGGGGCACAGGTTCAGCTTGCTTCAGTTCTCTCCCCTCATCTCTCCCTTCCCCTCTTTAGATCTTCAGTGTCCTGGTCTTCACTTATACCTCCTTGCCTGGGGTACCTGCTCTCAACCGAGTTGATAATTTACTACACTTTGTTTTTGTACTGCCCTGTTTGCCATGTCCCGTTTTATCCCATGCTCTATGTATGGTGCCGTGGACCCTTTGTGGCGCCATATAAATAAAACATACTAATAATAATAATTATAATAATAACATGACTTTTTTAGCCAAGGAAGCTGAGTAGTCGCAATTTGTGGGGCTTGACCATGGCAATTATGGTAGGGGTGGATAAGTGGTGATTATGGGGCTATTTACAGCCCAATCTAAGTTTGATTGTGGGTGGGGGAAGTGGCAGCACATACTAATAGCTTTCTATTGGTCTGCACAGTCAAACCCCTCCTGTCGGTCCACACGGCACCAGCTTTTTCCAAGGATCAGAATTAGGATCTTGCATTAGCTCTCAGGAATTGGGTAATTGTACAGTTTTGGCTGCCAATGCTGTTATCTTTTTTAATCATGGACAAGTGTGATTTGTTTACAAAAGCAACATTAAGAAACAAAATATTTTTTCACCAAATGCTGCTGTTGTTGGTGCTTCTGAGTTTGTGTCAACATTTACAAGGACACTATATGAGGGCATTATATATTGTGGCACGGGGCTCTGGGTTTGTTCTGACAAAAGCACTATTTGTGAGGAGTTTGTATGTTCACCCTTTGTTTATGTGGGTTTCCATTGGGTGCTCCAAATTCCTAAAAACACACTGGTAGGTTTATTGGTTTCGGATTAAATCGACCATAAAGTACTTGTATGGTAGGGACTGATGCAAATGGTTAAACAGTCTCTGGTACTAAATAAATAATTAAAGGATAAGAATAACTATATACTACGATGTTCAAGTATTGCAGCTGCTAGGGGAGGTAGGGGTGGTTCTTTTTTAACACCACTGATGCATAAGTCAACTTTTTCCATGCAACTTGTGTGGCCCATTTCAACATGAACCTCATCAAAGCTAGATGGATTTCTGCTAGGACCGCTTAACGTACCACACCTGCTTTACAGGTTTGTGTCCGATTGCTTCAATTATAGTCAATAACTTCTCATAACAGCCATGTTTGGAGTCTGCATTTATACAACATTCTTTTTCTTTTACAGCATGTTTAATATTATCAATTATTAATAGAACAACGAAAGAATATATAGAAAGTGGCAATGACTGGGCAATATTGTGCAATTAATAATTACAAGACAAAGATAATTATGAAATGTCACAGAACAAGGATAGAACAATTCAATTCTCACAGTGATCAATAAGTGATAGCAACTACAACAAAAAGCAAAAACAAAAACAAATTACCAGTAGAGTAATTTAATATTAATTGTGGCACACCAACTCAAAGTGAAAATAAATTGTATGAATTTTAGCTGCTATATACATCTGAAACACCTGAATTAGGAATACTAAATTGCTGTATGCTGGGCACATACAGTCTGAGACAGTGATGATTTAATTATTGATAACTCTCCCAAACTGATCAGCAACTTGCAAGTGAGAAAGACTAAAAACCTCCCTCTATAGATATGTAAAAGAAAATTACTTAATGAAACAGGACAGTGCAATACTCACACAGTGCTGGATAGGTGTGTTAGCCACTAGCCAATGGGCAAAATAAATAAATAACCAGTGTACTATTAAAATTAATTCTAGTATGCCAATTCAATATCAATGCAGTTATATGAATTTCAGCTGCTATATTTATTGCTCTTGGCTTTGATAATCCTTCTATCCCACTCCAGTCCTACACTAACAACACCAGGGGGTATATGTATCAAGCTGAGAGTTTTCCGGCAGGTTTGAAAAGTGGAGATGTTGCCTATAGCAACCAATCAGATTCTAGCTATTATTTTGTAGAATGTACTAAATAAGTGATAACTAGAATTTGATTGGTTTTTTAAACCCACCAGAAAACTCTCAGCTTGATACATTTACCCCCAGGGAGAGAAATTAAATGACTGCCCTTGTCCCAGGTCTATCAATATAGATGATAAATTCAGTGAAATGTAAATATACAAATACAGTGTGGAATAACACCGGGTGGAGCAGCAACGCAAAAGTAAAATCCTATGATTATATTGCCGAACGTTTCACCTCTGCAAGGCGGCCTGTTTTACTGCTAAGTGGTTAGCACTTCTGCCTCACAGCACTGGGGTCATGAGTCCAATTCCCGACAATGGCCTTATCCGTGTTTGAGTGGGTTTCCTCCGGGTGCTCCAGTTTCCTCCCACACTCCAAAAACATACTGGTAGGTTAATTGGCTGCTATTAAATTGACCTTAGTCTCTCTCTCTATATGTGTCTGTGTGTGTTAGGGAATGTAAACTGTAAGCTCTTATGGGGCAGGGACTGATGTGAGTACTCTGTACAGCGCTGCGGAATCAGTGGCGCTATATAAATAAATGGTGATGATGATGAAACGTTAACTGTCTCTAGTAATTTGCATGTTTGGTCACTGCCATTAAGGAGAGGCTGACAGTAATCAAGAAGCAGGAGACACAATGTCACATATCACTGAACTGTCATTAATTTCTTTAGGCAATAGATTTTAATTGTATCAATTCCTCTTGTTATAATGTTCTTCCTATTTAATATTTTGGTTTGGCTTTTGGGGGGGGGGGGGGGTGTTTGCCAGCAAGTGTTACAGTTGCTTCCTCACCATTCAGTTGGTGATTAATTGCTCTCCATAGATAGCAATAAACCAAATAGTAGGAACAAAGCGACAGAAATAAAGAACTGAATATAAACAAACAATATATATTATAATCATTAATCAATGCCAGTGTCATACATAAGTTTGCAGAAGAAAATGTATTTTGTCCCTCAAGAGCTGTGAAATCTAGTTTTGAATTTAAAAATGACAATGCACTTACCTGAGTTTAAAATCCAAAGGGCCATTGAAAATGTTATACAACATAATGTCCTATAAATATATTTACTTATAAAATTCAGTTCTAACAATATGGTACTTGTTCTGGGAATGGAGTAAGATGAGCCTTGTGAATTTGAGGCTCTCTCTACCCTGAACTATTGTATTGCTAGAGAACTTACTCAATCTACAGAGTCTCAGTACTAACACTTTCTCTTTGTTGTTATAGACACAATGTGATAGTTATAAATCACATCATACAGTATATGGTGAATTACTGAAGTGCCTTAAATTCCCAGCGAGAGGAATGATGTGGAGTCCACAATGGTCATACAGGGCTCTCTATTAATTTACAACTTAAAGGCAGCTATTGATTTTTATATTCTCACCACGCAAAGACCATAGATATTCTACTTTGAAATGTGTTCTGTGAAACTTGAAAGAGTGTTGTGAGCACTGCCTGTATGCAGTGACATTTTCCCTCCAGTTACTTTACTTCCATAATACAGTTGAGGGGAATAACAATCTAATGAATTTGATCTCAGGCAAGAAAATAAAATGCATATAGCTCACCAGCTCGAGCAAATGGTGTGTTGAAAATATAATTTTAACTTCCATATTTCTTTATTAATACATTATTAACACATGGATGCACTCAACAGGCCCTGTTTAGAGTTGAATGTGAAATTGTGACTTTTGTATACTTTTCTGTACATGCAGAAATGTATCCAAACAGTCATGTTTCTGCAGCAGAATTTTGAATTAAATGTATTATCTAACATTTAGGAAAAACCGGAGCAAAAATGCGTCATCATTCGCAAACTTGCTTTAAATTCGTTCAGTAAATAAAATTAATTTCAGTGCCTACAAAACACAGACACATTAGGGTCTCATGCAGAGTTGGACATAAGTCCATTCTTGGGGGTGGGTGTCTAGTTTCTGTACAAGCAATGAAATACGCTGAGATGTGACCTAATTATACTTGGAGCACCTCCAAATATGCTTCTTAGGGGGCTTTTCTTTTGTAAGTACCAGAGGCCTCGTGATGATGAAACCATCAGCATTATCCAGCCGCTTCTGATTGACTGCTTGCGTGTTGACCCCTCCAGCTTATTGTACTTTGTTAGTGTTGCGTCTGTATTATATCAAGTTGTGGCCATCTGCTTGGATTTCTTATGTATAATTTCCATTTGGACTACTGCAGGAGAGAAGATTTCCGCAAATCGTGTCATTGAGGCCCAACGTTCAGATCACTTCACCTGGAAGCAGGTATGATGCGGGAGGGTAACCTGCTAACCAGGGAGTTTGGGAGAACTACTCGAAATTCTGTAGTCTCCCAGTCATTCATATAGGGCAGGGCGGTGGCTCAGTGGTTACCATTACTGCGCTGGGGTCATGAGTTCAATTACATTCCAGGAGAGTAGGCAAGTAAACATAAGGGATTGTTCTTCAGTGATATAATCACATAGCTGAGGTCACAAGCAGAAAGAGACATAAACAAGCAGCCCTGAGCCCATGTAGCATATTGGGGTCACAGTGGGACTGCTACCCATATTGATATGCCATCCAAAAGCAGTACAGTACTGGATTGGAGAGATTTTAATGTAAACACTGTGGGCCTGATTCATTAAGGTTCTGATACTTGCTGTATTTCGTGTTAAATTGCTCTGCGCATGCCCAGAAACAAACTGTAAGCCAGAGAACACAAGTGTATGTAATACATCTTCGACCGCAAAGGACTATTAAGACAGGCTAAACTTTCATGGGCATCTCTAAGGTCTGTGATTTGCAGTCATATAACTTGCATCAGCTTACAGGCCAGGTGTAAGTGCTGAGTGATAATGATGACAGCTGTGTATACATGCTAGAACATGTGTTTGCAATCAGGAGCAGCTTAAAGAACGCATTGTAGGTACAGCAGACATTAACAGGGGAGGGCTGGCAAATTTTAGCCCAGGGGGGCAAACCTCTACTCAGCAGCCTATTAGGAACATTTTAAAGGAAAAAATTGCAGGTGGCACAGCCCAAGGTAGCCCACTCTGGGACAAGCCCTGGGGGCCTCCCCTACTCCCCAGCCCAGCCTGCTCCTGGACAGTAACAACATCCTGATTAATGTATTTCATGGGGAGAGGGGGAATAAAGAAAAAAATCAAATGTTTTTGTTTCATTAATGACTATATTATTTACAGGTTTTTAATCAATAAATGAATACTTTTTTCATGTATGTGCTGTTTTCTGGGACTTTATATTCCACATATGCATTGGAGGACCCATAGACCCATATTTAACAAGTTCCATATGGACGTGTGTATGCCCAATTTATGTGCGATTTAATATAAAATGCACATTAAGCTAGTTTTGTGCTCCTAAATGAATCAGGCCCTGTTTTCGTAGACCAACTGTAGAGTAGAAGGATATGTGTTGCTACAGACACATTTTTATTCCTAGAACCAATAAAATAACATAACATAAAAGTTATTGACATAAAAGTGCCAAAAATCGCTTGATAAAATAAACTGTAAGATATTGCAAGTGGTCTCCAGGGCAGCGTAAAGGCAACTTACAGGATTGAAAAACATAAAAATGTTTTCTAAAACATTACTGCCTTTATTTTATGTTTGTCCTTTACAGATGTAATATAACCAAAGTTGACTTTTCCACTTTTAGTTTATATTGTGTAAGCATAAACTTAGCAGACACTGAAGTAGTAGAAGTAGATACTGTAGCAATTTTAACCAGCTAGACTGCTCACATTTGTATTCAGCTATAATGTTAGTTATGTTATATTTCATACTTGCCAACTCTCCCGGAAAGTCCGGGAGACTCCCAAGTGAAGTGGGCAGAATTAAAATCAAAATGCCGCGATTCACCGGGAATCGTGGCATTTGGCCCCACCCCGCTGTAAAATGACGTGTTTGTGTCATTACGTCACGGGGCGAGGCCAAAAGACGCGATTTTCGGAGCCCCGCCCCATGCACGCCCACCTAACTCCGGCAGCTCCTGGATCATACTTGCCATAAATTGGCAAGCATGTTATATTTGTAAAACTGAATTTAATAAACTTGTTGTGTACTCAGCAATAAGCACTGTGTGGATTTGCTGTTTGTGTGTGCTTCTTGTTGGTTTGGTTCTATCTTTTCCTGTTGTTATTATTACTAACAGTTATTTATATCGTGCATGCATATTATGCAGTGCTTTACAGAGAATATTTAATCCCTACCTGGGTATCTCCACTCGAGGATCGGCACACCTGCCCTCATCTTAAGTCTCCCCATTGTGCATGCTGTCAGCAGCAGCCTGCACCTGTGCTATGCTTCACCTGTGTTACCTGGTCTATCTAGCCATTGGTCAGTACTCCTTTATAAGGCTCCTCCCCTCACCTTTCAGGGCTGGTTCTTCGAGTCTACACCTGGCCTGAAGCAGCTCCCTTCTCTCCGTTGTGATCTATCCCTGCTATCTACTCTGCATGCACCGCTGACCTCCGCTAATCCGTTCCACCTCCAAGTGGTAATAGCCGTGGTTCACCGTCTGCTGCATATCCTGTATATTGCTGATCTCTGCCTACCGGTTCCACTCACACACCAAAAACTTACTGGTAGATTAATTGGCTGTTATTGACCTTAGTTTCTCTTGGTCTGTGTGTGTGTGTATGTTAGGGAATTTAGAATGTAAGTGCCAATTGGGCAGGAACAGGTGTGAGTGCAGCGCTGCGAAATTAGTGGCGCTATATAAGTAGCTGATGATATCAATTCACTATGAATCACTTGGTCATTGAGTCAAATTATTGGATGCATTTTCATGAATATTTGTTCAGGCCACAAAAATGAAAATAATAAAAGAAAATAGTACTCTGTTCGCTGTGTAAATCAACCATCAGTATAAGACAGGCACCTTTGGTGGTGAGAGGAGGAGGAGCAGGGTGTGGGTTTCACACTAAGGAATTAACCTTACTTGCCAACATTTTTGAGTTCCCGGAGGGGGCAGGGCTTGCAAAATAGCATAATTTTTGGCACAGTTCCGGTGACGTAATGACGCATAGGCGTCAATTTACATAGAAACATAGAATTTGACGGCAGATAAGAACCGCCTGCCCCATCTAGTCTGCCCATTTTTTTATTAACCTGTGGTACCTTAAACCCTATTTTACAGCGGGGGACAGGGGATTCCCTGAGAATCGCATCATTTCAGCTCTGCTTCTGCCAAGTTCACTAGGAAGTGGGCATTTGGGGGAGGATTCCCTATTCTCAAGGGAGTCCGAGAGACCTACCCAGAATTTGGAAGTCCCCCAGACATTCCGTGAGAGTTGTCAAGTCTGGAATTAAGAGAAAAGCAAGGTTCTTATCTACATTATATTAATATCCACTAATTTAATTATGTTTTAGTAAACTAATTAAATATGTATTAATTTGAAAAATTCTTGAGTGTTATTATCTGCAATATATTTGTGAAACTTTCAACGCACAATTACACAGATCTACACACATTCAAATGCCATGACTGGGCAGCACAGTGGCCTAGTGGTTAGCACTTCTGCCTCACAGCGCTGGTGTCATGAGTTCGATTCCTGACAGTGACCTTATCTGTGTGGAGTTTGTATGTTCTCCCTGTGTTTGCGTGGTTTTCCTCTGGGTGCTCCGGTTTCCTCCCACACTCCAAAAACATACTGGTAGGTTAATTGACTGCTATCAATAAATTGACCCTAGTCTCTGTCTGTCTGTCTCCCTTTCTGCCTGTGTGTGTGTGTGTGTCTATATTAGGGAATTTAGACTGTAAGCTCCAATGGGACAGGGACTGATGTGAATGAGTTCGCTGTATTGCCAGGGCCAGTGCTAGGGTCCATGGTGCCCTAGGCACTTTGTCAAAATCTGCGCCACCCCCCCTTCCCGCAAAAATCGGCGCCCAACCCCCCCCCCCCCCCCGCGCGCCGCAGGAACACTTTGAAAATCGCCTCCCTCCTCCCTCCTCCCCACGTCTTTCCTTACCTTGCCTCAACACCGCCGCCTCTCTGCTCCGTCTGCTCCCCTCCGCTCACTGACACTGTCGGGCCGTGATGATGATGTCACGGCCCGACAGTCAGTGAGTGGAGGGGAGGAGACAGAGCAGAGAGGCGGTGGTGGTGAGCAATAGCCTCTTCCATCCTCTCCGTGGATGTATCTGAATGCTGTGCAGCGGCCGTGGAAGGTCAGCGGTCGCCGCACAGTTTTAAAGTAATTTTTATTCTCCTCCAGGCGCCCTCCAGAGCCCGGCGCCCTAGGCAAGTGCCTAACCTTGCCTAATGGAAGCTCCGGGCCTGTGTACAGCGCTGCGGAATTAGTGGCGCTATATAAATAAATAAATGATGATGATGATGATGACTCTGATCCTAAATGACTCATGCTAATAACATTTCAAGTATTCCAACTGGAGTGAATTATGATTACAAGCCCCCATCATAGAGAGTGCTTGGACATATAGGGCCTGAGTCAGTTTGATCTTGGACAAACCATATTACAATGCAAGAGGTCCAAATTAGTTTATTATTTTGCACATAAATTAAATACCTACTGTTTCTTTCATGTAGCACACAAATACTTGATAGCTTTATTTTTAAACTGAAATTTAAAGTTGATCTAGGACATGCCCTACTCCAACTATAAATCTATCCCCATATTTTACATTTAACTCCCCCTCCAATACAACACGGTTTTGCTAAGGTGCAAAGTTACTCCTTTTTTTGCTTTGCTTTCCTTAATGACTCAGGCCCATAGAGTGTTCACCAAAGGGAAGGGATTAATAATTCACAATAATTCACATAGGTACTTTGAATGCACCACAGCAAAATGATCCGTGGTTGTCCTAAAAGTGCTCATGTGTAAGAGGTCAAAACCTAATGTGCTATGTAGGAGAGATACAGTGACTAAGGTGCAAGCTTGCCTGTAACCAAGTCTAGGGATTAAAAACTATTGATTGTGGTATTAGCAAAATAGGTAAGTGACAGTATGACGGCATAAATGCATAGTCACTAACAACGCAGTAAATCTTTCCATTTGTAAAAAGAAAAATCTGGTTAGATTACTGGTTACTCCCAGTAAAGAAATTCTTATCTGGGGTAACTACCATAGACAAGCCACAACTCGTCAAGCCGCTCAGTACTAAAAGCTTAGGTCCTGAGGGACAAAGCTGAAGTTGATGGGCTGGAGAAGATAGAATTGTGAGAGATGAAGCTTAATTCAATAAACAAACACAATAAGACTCTTGAAGCACAAGCATAGAAAAAATTGGTAGGAGTGATGGCCTTATAAAGGCTGTATATAGCTGTGGTATTTAGTCCTACTTGACTTTACCTTTAGCGAAATGCTTTTTGCAGTAAGTGAAAAAGAATGTGCAGTTGTCAGTGTTGGTGGTGCACTGCCACCTATAGTCTGAATCTGGTGGCTAATCCTCACAGGCAAATATTGCAGTGAACTGGCTCTATTTTTATTGAATAAACTGTATCAGAAATACTGTAGCAAGTTAAACTACAGTATAAATATAAATATATATATATATATATATATATATATATATATATATATATATATATATTAAATCTGAGTTAGCACTTCATCAATTACCTCTAGTAAATTGGCTGCTATACGTGCTGTTCCACATTCAGGAAATGTTAACTACAGTGGTTCCCAATCTTTTTCAGTTCACGGCACCCTTAGAGTCTCCACGATTTTTTCAAGGCACCCCTTTCAAAATAATTACCGAGCAGTACTGTTTTATAAGTAGTTGGGTCAAAATAACGTAAAAAGTATTTAGGTCAGGACTGAAATACTTAGTAAGTTGCCTGCAAAAATAATACACATAAATACAAGGGAAAAGAAAATGTTTATATATGTTTTTCAATTGTATTTCTGTCAAAGAATAATTTACAGCTAATACTAAGAGGAATAAGATCAAACAAAATAAAACAACAACATGTACAAAAATCATCACACTGTGCCCCTTCACGATCACACTGCGCCCCTTCATCCTCACACTCTGCGCCCCCTTCATCCACACATTCTGTGCCCCCTTATCCACACATTCTATACCCCCTTCATCCACATACTCTGTGCCCTCCTTCATCCACACACCCTGTGCCCTCCTTCATCCACACACTCTGTGCCCTCCTTCATCCACATACTCTGTGCCCTCTTCATCCACATACTCTGTGCACTCTTCATCCACACACTCTGTGTCCTCCTTCATCCACACACTCTGTGCTCTCCTTCATCCACACTCTGTGCCTACCCCCTTCATCCACACACTCTGTGCTCTCCTTCATCCACACTCTGTGTTCTCCTTCATCCACACTCTGGCCCCCTTCATTCTCACTCTGGCCCTCTTCATCTTTACTCTGCCCCTCTTCATCCTCACTCTGCTCCCCTTTATCCTCACTTTGTCCCTCTTCATCCTCACTCTGCTCCCCTTTATCCTCACTTTGTCCCTCTTCATCCTCACTCTGCCCCCTCTTTCATTCTTTTGCCCCTCCATTGCTGTTTCCTATCACCATTTTCCCTCCCCTTTCTTTACTTACCATACCCGGCCTTATTTCTTCTATTTCGTCTGTCTTCTTTTCTGTCTTCTTACCAATCTGGCGGCGCCCTGGACCCAGCATCCTCCTCTCTCTCGCCGCTTCTCACTGAACATGTCGAACATGAGAAGCGAGGAGGGAGGAGGATTCTGGGTCCCAGGTGCCGCCGGATTGGTAAGTTTTTTTTCTTCTTTTCTTCCAGACCACGGCACCCCTGTGACAGCGCTGCAGCACCCCTGGGAGCCGCGGCGCACACTTTGGGAACCGCTGGTTAGCTAATTTGTTTATACATGTCTTTCCGAAATGTTATGATTAGTTGATTTTATCTTCCTGGCTTCCATCTGTGTTTCTGAGTTTCTGAGGTTGGTTGTTTATTTTCGTTGACCTTGGATACCACACAGCTCAGTTCAGTGCAATTATTACACTTGTATAAACAGAACAGATTCATGTTGTATCCAAGGAAGATGTAAAAAAAATATAAAAATTAAACCCAGTAATAAAGAGTATGCAAAAAATTGTATGGTAGTATTGCTGTCTATATTAATTTTCTTATGCTTTTACATTACTCATATAAAGTATGACTATGGCTTTGCATTTATTAATAATAAAAATATAAATTTGCTTTAATTTCCTTTCAGAATAAAAAGCTTCACTGTATCCTAACGTACATATTTTGATTGAAATTAAAGGCAGCACATGCCAGCTATTTTGAATATCTAATAAAACATTTGAAATCAGCAATTAGAACTGTGATTTCACACCACGTATTAAACCGTTGATTGCTAGAGAGCGTAATTTTATTTTCCATCTTAAATTTGCAAGGCATCTATCATCTACTCATTAAATCAGATGGCTCTAAGCAGCTTGCTTTTTCTTTATAAAAAAAATAGTAATGTTTTTATATAGCAATGTCACACAAGCTGAATGCAGCAATGAAAACAATAAATTTATCATTCATTTCAGGTTTTAGGAAATTTGGTGACTTACATGAATATAGAATACTAAAACTTACATTTTATTTTTATTTTTTATTTCAATGTTACTGTAATTTCTCATTGTGGTTTTACATCTACAAAAATTGTTTCAACCAAGGGTACATTTTTGACATGATCACTTTGCAAACTATTACCTATTAATCCTGCTTTATAATGGACTTTAAAGTGAATCTGTGGGCATGCACAGAAGTGTGCTTTACTGATTATATAGTGCCTCATGCACTTTAGCAAGAGCTGTAGGCTAATAGCCAGGGAAGAAACTATAAAATTGTGGGCTCCATAGCAAAATTATGAGTGGCTCACAAAAATTGTAGGGAGGGACACATCTTTTCAACTTCTCTCCCTAACCTTGCTGACTCAACTGCCCACTTCCACTCCACTACATGCCACTTCTTTATCTTCATAATTTAATTTTGGTGCCGTAGAATTCTGGCTCACATGCACAGCATTCTGGAAATTCAAATATTTATATGGTGTTTGTGGCCACGAAGGAGGCTTCCTACTAACAACGGACACCGCAATATTCTCCTGGGAGCGCTGATTCAAGGAACTTCCCAGTTCCACAGGACTTCTACGGCATCCACAGGTGCAGAGCATCTCACCTCTCGGTCATCCTGATTCTAGAGCTTCCACGCTCCACCGTACCTCCGGTGTGCCTCTAATCCCAGTATATTAGGTTCTCTCTCCAGGTTTGCTTGTCACCCTCGGTGAAGACCATTATCTGCGGTTAGGGAGCCGCCAAGTCCATACGCCCTTGCAGGAGTCACTGGAGAAAACCTCCCTCTACGTTACAATCCCCGCCTCTAGGAGAGTAGCACCAACTCAAGAAACCTTTCGGGAAGTTCTCAGAGCCTCCCAGAATACTTACGAAATGTCCAAACAATTCAAATAAGTGTAAAGTTCTTTTTCAGGCTTGAGCTTAATGTTCTTCTTTCATTTTCCTTTTGTGAAAATCGTGAACCTCTCCAAAACATATGTAAAAGAAATTGTCACAGGCACTAGGAGTTTTACCCAGAATTCACCAGGTGTAGCTACACTTACCAGAAGTGCGGACTTCTGGGTAGTGTGGAACCATACAGTAGAATAGAGGAAAGAAATGTCAATAGTATAAATGCTGAGTCTTGGCACCGTGGAACTAGGATGGTTCAGCAGTTTAGTAAACAGGATCAAATGAGAAAAGAGTCCAAGTGCCTTAGCACGCAGGTAGCATATAGCAGGCCAGTACTTGATAACTGGATAACGTAGGCAACGACCAATCAACAATATAGTAGAAAAGTCAGCGACTTGCAGCTACAATACAGAGGCACTTGTAGACTTTAGTCCAGCTAATAGGTACCATACAGAGTAGTAGCTATATCACAAGGAAACATGAATGGTCTACAGCTGGTAAGTTTCACCACGGATATGTAGAGGAGACTTGTCCAGGTGCAGGCGTGGAACGGAGTAACGTGAGTGGTCTGCAATAGGCAAGTTGTACCACTGATGTGAAGGGAAGACTTGTCCAGGTGCAGGCATGTAACGGAGCAACGTGAGTGGTCTGCAATAGGCAAGTTCTACTACCGATGTGGAGAGAAGACTTGTCCAGGAGCAGGCAGGTAACGGAGGTAGCGAGAGTAGTCTGCAGCGGGTAAGTTCTACTACCGATGTGGAGAGGAGACTTGTCCAGAAGCAGGCAGGTCACGGAGGTAGCGAGAGTAGTCTGCAGCGGGTAAGTTCTACTACCGATGTGGAGAGGAGACTTGTCCAGGAGCAAACGGATAACACGAGCAGAGACAGGAAACACCTCAGAGTCTCAAGGAATGAAAACCAAGAAAAGGGAAAGGTAATAGGGCAACAGGTGCCTTAAGTACTGAGAGGTGATTAAGTAACCAATGAGACTAGATGCGAGGTATTAACAGTTCAGGGTTTCTGCACATGCGCAATCTTAGTCAAGATGGCGGACGGCCGCGGCTCAGGAGAGGCACCGGCAGGAGCGAGTGAGACCCATGTCCCAACCTAGAGGCACTAACAGTCCGGTGAGTGACAGAAATAAAAAATGAATGGACACAAATGAAACAGATCCGCAGAGCAGCCCTAGATAGGTAGTAGGATGGCAATTGATGAAAATGATACAACTGGGCAAAGACAGGCATTTCTTTGTACTAGAAGATGGCATTGGACGTAAATGAAACATGCATAGTAGCCTATTAGAAACCAGGCACTTCAGCTACAGGACTGCCACTTATGTGGATGAAGTGCTACATTTTTTTGGGCCCCCATAAAAATGAAAAAGTTTCCAGGACATCACCACCAACACCCCCATGACAGCTCCCCAAAACATGTGGTACCCTCAGTCAGCAGTAAGAAGCATTATGAATTTGGACTATAGATTAGGGTTCAGGAGTGAACATCTTCCTCAGTTTGCTCATCATCACCATTCTCAACTAGTGTCAAGATCATCACCCAATATAAGCTCACCAGGACTGTTTCAGACTTTTATTTTTCAAATTGTCTGCATCAGTATTCATTATAAAAGTTATAGCTCATTTTGAGAAATACCAGTTTTTCTACATTTTTAGGCAAGAGCCTCCTGCAATAAATCACTTATAATGTTGCCAGCTGTACTAAATACTCTTTCACAGTACACCCTGGAGGGTGGCAGATTATATAGAACATAAACTGTACAAGGGACTCCGAAGAGACTTTTTTCGCCCTAGTACTTTTAGGCACTGTCTCTAATGTCATTTCACCTATTATTATTATTATTATTTTAAATATGAACATGTATTTATTTATATAACGTCAGCATATTCCGCAGCACTATGACTAGTTGAGAAATAGAAGAAGGGGTGAAAGGTGCTGTAACTGTCAGCCTCACGGACACTCTTAGATCCTCTTAAGGATTATATGATGGTCATATTTTCTTCAGCCTGAGCATTGTTCTTCTGATTCTTTGATGTGCCTGTTTTGGAGGTGGCAGACCTCTACTTAGGGTTAGAAGGTGATGGATGAGAAGCTTTATAAGATCTTGGTTGGCACTCACATTCTATCAGTACTAGGGCCAATACTAGTGAAAAGCTATTTTCTTTTCTAAACAAAATTCTCAATCATTATGTTTTCCCTTAATACTTTAAATAGATTATATATTGGACTTTCTTAGTTGACCCTTTTCTCCCTTTCAATAGACTGATCCATAACGACAGCAGTAAACCTGTGCATGGTTTCCCTGCCCAACCCCCCGCACCCCTGGGACCTTTAGCAGCTGTACCCACTGCAGTGGCGATAGTTTTATCATGGCCAGAGAAAAACAAGCAATGATCTGTGGTACCCCAAAGCCCTGTTGAACAGCACAGAGGAGTGCATAAACGCTTTTAAAACGCAGGGCTACAAGGGATTAACTGTGCTCCTGAAAACTTGTGCCCAGGAGTGATTGACAGGAGGAGGATGAAGGCCCTGATTGGCTGGGGGAGTAACAGGAAGAGGATGTGCAGGAAGGAGGAGAGAGAGAGAGCAGCATGGTAGAAGGAACAAGGGGGAGGACGTGCAGCCGAGCAGAGAGAAGATAAGCTGCTGCCAGAACTGTGACATTGCCAGCAAAGCAGACGGAGAACAGCTGGGGACACGCAGCGGGGCGCCAAAGACAGTCTCCACTAACTACAGAACCGTCTCAAGGTAAAACCCTAGCCTGCAGTGTACTGCACACACCCCAGTGTCAGAGGGAAGAGTGATGAGAGAATCTATCCAAATCTGACATTGCATTCTTGTACAAGGAAGGATTGTGAGGCTTTTCCCCCAGATCATACCTTTACACAGGCTGCAGGGAACAATTAAGACGGTCATTTCAGCTATGTCCTGTGTGTGTGCTGATATCTGGACACCATACCCTGTTGCAGAGCACATATGCTGATAAAGATTCATTGACTGTTGAGAGAACAGCGCCATCTTGTGGCTGAAATGAGCAACAGCCCTGCTTTCTACTATAATACTTAACCCTTGATGGAAACCTCTGCAGGACATTGGAACACTACCAAATTCCTGTGCACAGGTCAGCCCAGGACTGAGTGGAAAATATGGTAACGTTACCGGGGATAATATTGGTGCACCAAATGTTTTAGATGATGTTAATGTTATGTGATTTACCTAAGAATTGATTTATTAATATTGAAGGTGTGACATTCAGTGTTAGTGGTACCACTGCAATTCGTTAACTCAGCAGTAGATGCTAAAAGTGGGGCGCCTGACCCATAGGGAATAGCACGGTACCCCAAACACCTGAATAAGAAGGAGCCCTCTAGTGGGCGCGGTAGTGACCGTAAGAGTCTTGATGGGTTATTATTGATGGTTTTTGCATCATCACCAGTCAGATATTGTTAATGTGAAAGTAGTAACTGTGATTACCAGTGTGCCTTATTAGACAATGTGCATTGAAGATGTTATCGTTATTCTGCCTTATACTCACCAGGTGTATGTCATATGTTAAATGCTATTGTGCTCTATGCTGATCAGACGCATTATTTTGTCATTACTATTGAGCTGAAGGGGTCAGTGGCGCGGTGTCATACCGAAACTATCCTTACCGCATTCTCAATAAACCCAAGTTGTTTGACCAATCCTTGTCCCTTTCATGTATTTATCTCCTGACCACTGGATATCCAAACAAAAAAGAACCTGACTTGTGTCTGAAGGACAAGGTAAGGGAAGGATTCCCATCAGTACTCGATCACCACAGATCTCCCTTTATTTATTCAAAATAGGAGGTCATTTTGCCTTGATGGTCTGCCCACAACACATGAAGGTGCACACCTTCACTTCACATCTGCTTCATCAGGTAGCCAGCAGTAAGTGGTAAGAGTGGGAAAACACTTGTGATTGGCTGGCCAGGGAAGGAAGACCAGGGATTTCTGACTATAATAACTTTACATAAGTCAGCCACATTGTGAGGGTGAGATTTTTCTTATTTCATTTAGACTACAATGGAAAAGGAAAGAAGAAAACAAAGGTTATTATGTATTATTTAATAAAGGGGCGAACAAGTGTTTTATTCAAATAAAGTTTATTTAAAAATTGTTTGTGTTTTTTACTATTTTGATATATTTGTAAGAATCATTATACCAGGACCACTGGGATGGTAATGTCACCAGGGGTATCAATTTTCTTTAATTAACCCAGCCTCCATATTCCAGGGGGTGGAGGTCCAATGCTTTCAGTGTGGGGCTGGTGCCTCTGCAAGATGGGCTTCACCGTGTTTTGTGCCCATCATAGAAGCACAAGCCGTATGTTGACAACCTACTTCTAGTTTTCACTACGGCAGTGGTCTCCCTGAGATAGTGGAAACCAGCCCAGGCTGTCTAGTGCTGGGCTGGTTCAGGATTTGGGTAGCACCACATGCTACTGTTTTATTAAACAGTGTACTGTTTATGGGAGCTGTATTGTCTCACTAAAACTATAGGAGGAGATCTGATCATTGCTATCTCTGAGCAGAATTTGAGTAATTTTGCAGAGTGGGAATGACTGTTCACGACAAGGAACGTGACTGAAAATGCTCTCTCTCTCCACCCCTTTATCTTGTTGCAAAATTCTGCTTCGAAAAAAATTAAGACTTGTTTCCGCACTGCTCCACAAAGTGAGGCAGACCAGTGCACCTACTCCCTATTCTGCCAGTACCACCTACACTCCCCCCAACTCTGCCTGTGCAAACTGCAGCTCCTCTGCAAATGTGGCCATCTTGCTCCTATGCATTATGGAAATCTATGCACTGTTTTGGAAAACAAGGCAACAGTGGGTCCAAAGGGTATATGTGCTGTGGATTGGCTGCTTTGCTTTTCGTAAATGACCTCCACAAGCTTTACACTTCCTAGTGGAATATGGATTCTTTCATTTTATCCTTACTACAAGAGAACGGTATGGCTTGGTCAAATTTATGCCATACATGTATTATGCAAAAGATAGGTAATGACCGATCCGTGGCTTTAGCTCCCCTCATATGGTTCAGGTAATTTATTAGACATTCAGTAAACCGTGCATTGGTTTGGCAGTTTGTAAACCCATGTAAAAATAAACAGATAGGATTCAGATGCCAGTTTTTGTGGTAAATAAGTATTCATTCAGCAAGAAAATGGGCAAAAAAAGTCTTTATTCCTGAGTTACCCTGTATTTCATTATTAATTAGCAACCCAATAACTCATATCTTGAATTGTGTATTGCATGCTGCTTTCACTATCTGTCCTTCCTTAACCCTTTTCAGTATGAAACATCTTAACTTGATCAATTCGATATTATGTGGCAGACATGGCACAGCAGGCATCAAACACTGATGATCTCTTTAAAAACAGCAGCACTTTCAACTGTCAAAAAAAGTGAACTGAAAAAAATATCCCACATCCTGTGCAGAGTCAAGGAAACGCTTATACCATGGCTACTTGTTACAAGTATAGGTTCCGCTATTGCCCATACTAGAATGTCTATTGAAAAGAGAGTGGCGAATAAGAGCTTGGGGGGTTGATGAAAGGTGATAATGAGGATGACAATGAAGATGCATGTGTTGATCTTGAACAAGTTGATGATGATGTTGATTATGTTGGCACAAGCCCACCAGTACCACCACATGCCCTAAATAAGCTCCCTTTCATACCTGGCCAAAAGACAAACTGATCCATGGCTTATCACTAGCACTAGTTTCACTAATTGATGGCTGTCAGCCTTTACATGACAGTTGTAATAGATGAGCTGTTGGCCAAATTATTACACTTTGATTAATAAAAAGTTGTAACAAAACAAAACAGTTTTCGAAAAGTGTGATTTAATTCCACATACAGAATGTTTCACATTAACTTCTGTTCAACAATTCCATACTTCAGTTCTGGGGATCCTGTCCTTACTAAGCAACATCTTATTATGTACTTCTCTACCATTCCCTACTTCACTTCAGATATCCAGATAAAAATATCGGATTTTCTTGGCACTAATTGTATGTGGATTACCAAAAACCAATATAAAATTGTCCTATCCAGAGCAGAACTTGTAATCTTCGTATCTAAATGAAACACAATACAAGATGGATTGTGCCCGCTGCTGGAGGAATTCGCACATTGCCTAAACGTGCACACAAGCACATCATCATCATCATCATCATTTATTTATATAGCGCCACTAATTCCGCAGCGCTGTACAGAGAACTCATTCACATCAGTCTCTGCCCCATTGGAGCTTACAGTCTAAATTCCCTAATATAGACACACACTCACACAGACACAGACAGACAAACAGGGAGATAGACAGAGACTAGGGCCAATTTTTAATAGCAGACAATTAACCTAGCAGTATGTTTTTGGAATGTGGGAGGAAACTGGAGCACCAGGAGGAAACCCACGCAAACACATACAAACTCCACACAGATAAGGCTATGGTTGGGAATCGAACCCATGACCCCAGTGCTGTGAGGCAGAAGTGCTAACCACTAGGCCACTGTGCTGCCCACAGATTTATTTTGTTGCAATCATATTTAGTGCAATCTTAAAATTATGAAAAGATCATTCAGAAATATGCTCTTGGGTTTGAACATTTTGATCACAACATACTCGGGAACAATTGTATCGCTTTATGTGTGGGCAGATTGAATGATTCTTTTCTGTGTATGCTCAGTATATCAGGTTTATCAGATTAATGTCACTTAATAAAAACATAAATACTGATAACAATGTGAAACCTTTCAAACGCTGCTATATATCCTTACAGATGGTATAGGGAACAGAAAGATATACTTATATTGCCTGTGATGACGTTCTGTGACTTGATGACACTCTATAATACTTTTCTCATATTCCACATAGAAGAAAAAGAAAAATCACAACAGTATAATATTGTTTAACATATAAAATATATAATATAGCTCCACACATCATTTATATGTCGGTAACGTCTATAATTTCTTCTTAGTTCATCGCCCCCTCATGTAGGGCTGCTCACTAGAATTTAGTGTAGAAATGGCACATCAATCAATCCATTTTATTCACACAATAATGATACACTCACATTTTCTTAAATAAAAACAAACTAAAATCCCATAGGAAAAAAGTCATATACTCCTACCAAATAACAATGGATATCTTAGCAGTTGGTATTTTCCACAAGAAGCCGGAGTATCGAAATTGTAGAGGCCAAACAGAATCTAACTTAGCAAGAGAAATATAGACTTTGTGTAACAAACTAAAAAGTCAATCAGCTTCCATACTCCAACATGTTTAGACATAAATTGTCTTTTTCAAGGTGCATGTCAGCTGATTGCCCTCATGTGACTTTTATACATAGTTAATCTCCATTTGTAGAGCCCAATTCAAGTAATCATACATCCTTTGAGGAATTAAATATACATACAAAATTACGTTAACTATAATCCAGTTTACATAAACATCCAAAAGATTATTATGTGGCACATTGCACGTGAGGTGGAATGCAAAGTTCATTTCCGGATTTTCAAATGGAACGCATAACGTTAATAAAGGATCTTTGGGTTCTCGGGAAGAATGACATCACTTCCGGTTTCTCGGACCAAGCCTCAGAATGGGGTCCACTATTTTTGTTTATGAAAAACAGACATGAGACGTCATAAATGTTAACGATCATAATAATATATCTTAAGTACTACAATATTACATCCACACAGGGATTATATGACATTGATATTAAAATAAATCAGATATTCATGTGGGATTTTGAGTTTTTTTCTTTTCACTCAGTGTTCAAAGGCAGAAGCACTTCAAAAAAGACAACAAAAACATATGCAAAACATTAGAAAGTACCATTTCACTCCATTTTTCATAAATTCATGTTATAAAACATTTTAATTCAAAATCTTTGTTTAATCCTTTAGGGACAAGGCTATTTAATCTGTAAATCCACATAATTTCTGGTCTACCAAACCTATCCTCTACATCTCACATTTTCCAATTACTCTTAATCAAATATATTCCCATAAAATACATTAAACCTGAGGTCAAACAGTCATAGGTTCTCTTTAAGGTGTACGGACACCAAATGGGTTTAATAATCCTTTTTTAATATTTCTTAGGTGTTCGCTAATACGAATCTTTAGGGGTCTCGATGTTCTCCCCACATAGGTTAGACCACATTTACATCCCAACAAATATATGATATTATTCGAATTGCAGGTAATAAAATGATCTATAGTGTACTCTTTTTCATTTAAATTAAATTTATCGATCTTACTATATTTATTTTTTATTGTTCTGCATCCTTGACATACTCCACATCTATAGAACCCTTTACTTATAACATGACCATTTGTTTTATCATCCTCAACAGTATCTCTTACCAATTTATCTTTAATATTCGAAGCTCTTTTATAGATAAATATTGGTCTTTTTGGAAGTATCTGAGTAAGGATATCACTGAGTAAGGATATCAACAAACTGTCCTCCATCCACGACCTCTTCATCTCCAACTATCTCAATCTTCTTGCCATTACCGAAACCTGGCTCACTACCTCGGATACTGCCTCTCCTGCTGCTCTCTCCTATGGGGGCCTCTCTTTCACTCACTCCACCAGAACAGATGATCGTCCAGGAGGTGGAGTGGGCCTCCTCCTATCCCCTAGCTGCACTTTTCGGGTCATTCCCACTTTACCTTCCCTCTCCTTCTCCTCCTTTGAAGTTCACTCCATTCGGCTCTTCTCCCCCATCCACCTTCGTGTCTCCGTCATCTACCGTCCCCCTGGCCCCACCTCTCTTTTTCTTGACAACTTCGCCGCCTGGCTCCCCCATTATTTTTCCTCTGACCTTCCATCCATTATACTAGGAGACTTTAACATCCCTATTGACAACTGCTCTGACCCTGCCACCATCAAACTTCTCGCCCTTTCCTCCTCCCTTGGCCTCACTCAGTGGACCTCCTCCCCTACCCACTGTCTTGGTCACTCCCTCGACCTTGTCTTCTCTCATCTCTGCGATCTCTCTGACTTCTCCAACTCTCCCTTCCCACTCTCTGACCACCATCTCCTCTCCTTCACTCTGTCCTACTCCCCCGCTCCCACCTCGCCTAAAGCCACCCTCACCAGGCGCAACCTTGATGCCATTGACCCCATCTCTTTCTCCTCCTCTCTTGAAACTTTCCTATCACCGCTGCTCTCTATGGCCTGCCCTGATCAGGCGTCCTCTGTCTACAACAAATCCCTCACTACTGCCTTAGACGCTGTCGCCCCGGCCTCTTCTATCCACCGCCGCCGCCTTATTCCCCAACCCTGGCACTCCAAACTTACACGTTTCCTTCAAAAATGCTCTCGCACAGCTGAACGCCTCTGGAGGAAATCTCGTTCCCTGGCTGACTTCCTCCACTTTAAATTTATGCTCTCCTATTTCTGCTCTGCCCTGTCCCTTGCTAAACAATCCTACTTCAAGTCCCTCATTTCTTCTCAGTCCTCCAATCCCCATCGCCTCTTTGCCACCTTCAACTCCATCCTCTCTCCCCCCCCCTCTCCCACCTTCCCTCTCCGCCTCTGACTTCTCCACCTTTTTCTCTTCCAAAATTGAGGCCATTGGACTGAACATTTCCTCCTCCAATCCCTCTCCCGCCACCACCATCGCTTCACCGCCCTCTATTAATCAGCTCTGGTGCTCCTTCACCCCTACATCTGGTGATGAAGTTCGCTCCCTTATTCTTTCCTCTCCACCCTCTACCTGTCCTCTTGATCCAATCCCCTCTCACCTCCTTCGCTCTCTTACTCCTACTGCTTGCTCTCACCTGGCTCACTTTTTCAACTTATCACTCTCCTCTGGCACAGTCCCCTCTTCATTCAAACACGCTCTCATCTCTCCTATCCTCAAGAAAGCCAATCTTGACCCCACCTCCCCTGCGAACTATCGCCCTATCTGTCTTCTCCCCTTTGCCTCCAAATTACTCGAGCGGATTGTCTGCAGCCACCTCACCAGACACCTCTCGGTCAACTCCCTCCTTGACCCCCTCCAATCTGGCTATCGCCCCCTCCACTCCACTGAAACTGCCTTGGCCAAAGTTACCAATGATCTCCTATCAGCCAAAGCCAAGGGTCACTTCTCCCTACTCATCCTCCTCGATCTCTCCGCGGCCTTTGACACTGTAGACCACCCCCTCCTGCTGCAAACTCTTCTCTCTCTCGGCCTTTCCGGTTCGGTCCATGCCTGGTTCACCTCATACCTTGCTAACCGCTCTTTCTCTGTATCCACGTCTGGTTCTTCCTCCACCCCCTCACCTGTACCTATTGGAGTCCCTCAAGGCTCTGTTCTGGGCCCTCTACTATTTTCGCTCTACACAACCTCCCTTGGCGCCCTCATCTCCTCTTTCGGTCTTCAGTATCACCTCTATGCTGATGACATTCAACTCTACATATCTTCTCCTGATCTTTCCTCCTCCCTCCTCTCTCGTGTATCTGACTGCCTCTCAGCCATCATCTCCTGGATGTCCTCGCGCTTTCTCAAAATTAACATCTCTAAAACTGAACTCATTGTCTTTCCCCCACCTCGACTCCTGTCCCACCATGACCTCTCTATCGTTGTTAACAACTCCACCATCTCCTCTGTCGGCCAACTCCGCTGCCTTGGGGTCACTCTTGACTCCTCTCTCTCTTTTGCCCCCCACATTCAATCCCTCGCCCAAGCCTGTCGCTTCCAACTCCGCAACATTGCCCGCATCCGTACCTTCCTCTCTCAGGAAGCCACCAAAACTATCATACACGCACTCATCATCTCCCGCCTTGATTACTGCAACATCCTCCTTACTGGCCTCCCCCACTCCCACCTCGCACCACTCTGCTCTATATTTAATGCGGCTGCAAGACTCATCTTCCTTTCACGCCGCTCCTCCTCTGCCTCCCCTCTCTGCCTTGCCTTACACTGGCTCCCTTTCCCCTACAGAATCCTTTTCAAACTCCTTACCACCACGTACAAGGCTCTCTCTCAGTCTACGGCCCCTTACATCTCTAACCTCATCTCCATTCACACTCCTGCCCGCTCCCTACGCTCAGCTAATGACCGCCGCCTCTCCTCCACTCTTATCACCACTTCCCACTCCAGAATCCAAGACTTCTCCCGTGCCGCCCCCCTCCACTGGAACGACCTCCCTCGCTCCATCCGTCTCTCTCCTAATCTGTGCTCCTTCAAACGAGCACTCAAAACTCACCTGTTCCTTAAAGCCTACCAACCTTCTACCTAACCCGCATCTCCTCCAAACGTTCTACCCTCTCTCCTCCCGGTCCCTCTCCCCACACTTCAACTTCCTCCAATTGTGTCTGTTTCGTTCACCCACCCTTAGGATGTAAGCTCGAATGAGCAGGGCCTTCTTCCCTCTTGTCTCCACACCTGTTCCTCTACTCCGCCTCTACTGCATTGACCTAACTGGAGTTTCTGAAGCATTGGTATTTTTGTTTATTGTTCTGTACTGTTATACCCTGTATAGTCTACTGTTTGCTTTGTGTACGGCGCTGCGGAAATCTTGTGGCGCCTAACAAATAAATGATAATAATAATAATAATATCACTCTTATGTAGGATGTGCCAATGTTTCTGTATCAATTTTTCTATTTGCTTATGGTAGCTGCTATATTTAGTAATAAAAGACAATTCATACTTTTTGGGTTTTTTTTGATCTTTTTGTTTTAAAATCTTGTCCGGAAAAAGAAGATCATGGGGTGTATTTACTAAACTGCGGGTTTGAAGAAGTGGAGATGTTGCCTATAGCAACCAATCAGATTCTAGCTGTCATTTTGTAGAATGTGCTAAATAAATGATAGCTAGAATCTGATTGGTTGCTGTAGGCAACATCTCCTCTTTTTTAGGCCCGTAGTTTAGTAAATCTAGCCCCATGTCTATCTACTTCCAATGCTTTAGCTAATGCTTTATTTAAATGTGATTCACTATATCCTTTCTCCCTAAATGTTTTTTTCATATCCTGTTATCAGTATTTATGTTTTTGTTTCTGGGGTTTGATGGATATCCCGAATTGAAACTAGTCAGGCAGCAGTTAGAAGTGGAGCACCGTTGGATTTTACATATAATTTTGAAAAATCACTTAATTAAAACTTTGTGAAAAAAATCTGAATAAAACCTTTACAATTTTTGCATGTGAGTTATTATTGATTCATCCCCCTGATTTTCTTATCTTACAAATTATGTTACTAAAACCTGAAGATATTTCTGTTGGAATATTATAAAAATGCATAAAAAATTATTTGAAATCACAACAGGACCTCACTCTATCTCACTTGGAATAGTGCAACCTCCTGCTAGGTAGCTTAGCTATAGCTCCTTCCAAATCTAGCATCCCAAGGCGCAAATAAGGATAAAAGTATAGGCAAGAAAAATTTATGAATAAACTTTATATAGCGAATATAGCATAAAACAGACAAAATGTCAAATAAGTGTGCACACTCTAGGTTAATATTCCTTCAATTGTACATTTAACAAAGCATTCAGTATATTAAAACAGTATTGCATGCAATAAATAAAATTTAAATACATACAGTTAAGTAAGACAGGCAAGGTTGCAAAATAAAGTATTGTGATCACTATCTACTATTGACTATTAATATCACTGGGCCTGAATTTATCTGAAAAACTTGAGGTTTTGGGTCCTTTCATTATTAACTTTCTATCATACACAATACTTTATTATTGCTCCTCTTACACCTCACTTTTTTACACACTAATGAGGCGCTGACATTTCTTACCTCTTCTTTGATATCTCTCTACAGTCAATCCCTCTTTCTGCATCTAGGATTGTCTACCCCCTGCTTCCCACCATTTCTTGCAATCGCCCTAATGTATAACTGTGTTTCTCCAGTCTCTATAGCTACACTTGAAGATTCCACAAGTCTCTTGGCTCATACTAGGATTGCTCAAGTGCGTTAAACGTTACCATCGTCCGATTTCCAAGCCTTGGTTTCAAAGATTGGCATTTGAAGGCTGATAGAGTAGAAGGATCTATTATGAGAGTCAATGGAGCTCACAGAAGAAAAAGGACGACTCTGTGTCTCTGGGTTGTGTCCAACGTGTAATAGGTGCCTTTGTGCTTAAGCAAGTATTTAAACTGACGTATACTCCTTCGTCACTCAAACTTGTAGTGAGGAGTACATCTGACTGACAAGGATCAGCTTATTCAGGCGAACAGGCTCCTGTTCTTTCCTGAGCTATCATGAAGCTTGAACTACTTTGCCAGTCATTAAAGGGGTTCTTCACCTAAAACAAAATATTTACTATTAGCTGATGATGGGCAACGCCTAGTAAAATTGTAGTGCTAGCTACATGATGCCACCAGCAACATGGTGAGAATCTAGCGGCTGTTTTCATTTCTGGCAGATAATACAGTTCAATTTGCATTCAGAGAGGTGGCAAGTAAAGTTGTAGTTTAAACTATGGCTAACTGTGCTGGCTTCTGCACACCAGCTGCAGTGAGGGACAATAAACAGGAGTGAAAGGAGCCACTGGATTGTCACCTGATTACAGGAGACAGGAGGTGGTTAATCCTGTTAATTCACTTTGTACTCGGTTAGGATTTCAGGTGTTTTTGTTTTACAGAGCTGAGTGACCATGTTTTGTTCTCTACCTATATCTTCGGTTTTACCTTAGATTGTAAGAGCAAATTGACTGCAGCTACTTTGAACTGAATTTTAAGGTACTTTGATAAATCACTTAAAAGAAAAAAGAACCTTGACAAGTGACAAGACCTTTTGTAGAATTACATTATACTGTTAACATCACTATGTGTAAAACTCAATTGTAACAGGGCGGATGGATGGCACCCAAGAAGTAGTTTAAGGAAGGATTCTACAGGCACGGTGGTATGATAAAGAGGCAAATATCCCCCAGTAATGTTGGAATAAAACAAGGAACACAGGGCTAAAACTGCATAAACTTGTGGGTTTATTCTCTTTACTTGCGGTATAAGGTTTTAACACCGCAACAGACTAGTAGTGTAGGAAAGTAATACCATGAGACCTTCCATATACAAGGTTATTCAACATGTCACAAAATAAATAACATTTTAGTAATCTTGGTTCAACAATATCAGCAACATGCAAACATAAACCACTACAACACATAGGTCACTGAATAAATATATCTCACTTTGAAGTTAAGCAATGTGCTTTAGTGAAATGGGTTTCACTGGATAAATACTGTTGAGAGAAAACTGCTTGCTAACGGGTTAATTAGACAATTACACTAAATGCTGCTGCAGCAAATTACCTGGACAAATCAATCACAATATAGTGCAATTATACAACACTTATCACACAAAATCAGTAGAGATGCAACAAGGATGAATCCAGCTTGTTCAGGTTAGATGCTTTAACAGAAATGACTGATAGATTAGGGTCACTTTACAATAGACAGAACCCATGGGGGGGGTAAATTGTAATCCACAGATTAAAGTGAAGTTTCAGATGGATACATGGGGCCTGAGTCATTATGGAGAGCAAAGCAAACAAAAAGGAGTAACTTTGAACCTGGGAAAAATGATGATGCATTGGAGGAGGAGGTACATTTAAAATGTGGGGACATATATATAGTTGGGGTAGGGCATGTCCTAGATCAACTTTAAATTTCAGTTTAAAAATACAGTTATCAAGTATTTGTGTGCTACATGACAAAAAAGCCAGTATTTTCTTTATGTGCAAACTAATAAACTAATTTGCACCCCTTGCATTGTAACATGGTTTGTCCAGGTTCAAATTTACTCCTTTTTTTGCCTTGCTCTCTTTAATGACTCAGGACCTTGAAGCTTATTTACTTGTACAAGATTAAATCACTAATCAATCTCTCCCAGCAACTGTAGAGTTAAACAACTTGGAATTCTCTTCTCATCAATTATTTGAGGCAGTTTTGCAATAATATCAAAACTCTGATGCAATATAGACAACTCTTGTGACAAATGATTCCTCTCTATGTCCCTTGCACACTGTATCAGCTTGCAGGTAACTTTAAATAAAGCAGATTTGGCTGGAATAAACTCTTCCTTCAGACTGCAGCATAACCTCTCAATAGCAATATTACAGTCCTGGACATAGATTTAAACAACACAGTTTGTTGTCTCACTTGTTTCAATAACATGTACAAAGCAAAGCAAAATAAAGCATAAACTTATCTGTCTTCATATGAGTCCTGCTGACATCTCATAGGTATTTTCTTGTACTTCAAAGATGCTACCTTTGGGGCTGGCTTTTATATCTGGCTTTTACATAGTTTGGCTGCAAACATCCTTCAGGACAACAGTTCAGCACAGCATTCAATGGCTCCACGTGGGAAGATCCCTCATTATCCTAGGCAGCAGTCACACATCACAACTCACAGCCAGCAGCCACAACACACTGCCTTCCAACAGTCCATTTTTTTACTCCTCCCCTTTTCCCCCAATCTCCCGAAGCCCCCTAGTACATTCTGGCACCAAAATGCCCATTGGGGCTTTGGAATTGTCAATGTCCATGCACACACATGCACAGTCAAAGCTACCTCGTTAATTTTTGAAAAAATTGCAAATCCACCTTTTTATGAATCCTGCATTTGCTTTGCTTTTATGTTTATTTTGTGAGTGCATGAATTATAGATTTATATGATTAAATTTGATTTATTATAAAAAATACTACACCATATGGTTGTCCATTCTTTACTTATTGAAGGTGTTCAGAAAACACCAAGAAGCAGAGCAGAATCCAGGAGTAATTCAGATAAGGTCAATTTTCTTTCTATCTGGTACGTTTAAGCACTATCAGTGGAAGTGGTGTTATAATTATAAGTTTTAAAGATAATATGCTATCTCTGTTTTTCTATTTTCTTGCCTTATGTTATGGACCCCTTCAAGACTAAAGTTTGAAAATTCGGGACCTTAACATAGATGTGCTTTACTGGATCATATGTCGGTTACGCACAATTATTATGACCTGTTGCATTATGCAATCCCTAATTCCTAAATACTACACTATTAGGCGCCCTGTGCCTTCTTCTTTCTTATATGTATATACAGACAATGTTATAATAATCACTATTAGATTAATTTTATTAATTAAATACACATCGTTTTAAACTGTGCTGCATTTTAAAAAAATATTCTAAGAATAAAGAATTTTTAATGCTTTTGCTCCGGCAGCACCATCCAGAGACAGCTTTAAGAAAACAGGTATTATTTTTTATAATTGTTATCCTTTATTTATAAATCGCCAGCATATTATATAGCGCAGTACATTGAGGGGATCACAATACAAATAAATAACCTACACTAACATGAAACACAAGATAAAGATGACCCTGTCCAAGTGATCAAACAATCTGAGAGGTGAAGGGAACAATTGATACATAAAGTAGTGGAATAACAGGTATAGATGCTGTTGCTGCCAGTAACCACTTTGATGTATAGAGTGATGCGCTAATGAATACAAATAGCCTTAATATAAGTAGAGTATGAGCAGGGGGTCCCTGAAAGAGCAAAATGCAGAAAGTAACCAAAAAGTCAGAGCAGTGAGCAAAAACGTCTCCAGCACCACAAGTATATTTATTCATTCACTATGTTTTCACTTTGATAATGGAATTAGCATGTGCATATCCTAAGCCTAATTAACTGAGCAATTATAGATAAATTAAGAAACATGCTGTTATATGTAATTGAGATTTTGTTATTTGGTTACGATTATTGCTTCCACACTGTCAAAATAACAATATCAGCCTAATTTACATTTACTTTATGCAATTCATTTGATATGAAGAAGTGTTTTATACACATATTTTATGGTTTCTATCGCAGTAGGTAGTGGGGTTTATTAACTTTTGTGTGATGTTTTGTAAGCAGTCTACCTGTCTATTTAGCCACAGGTTGGTCATCTGCTGTGAATGTTGTAATGCAGTGATTGATAGCAGAGATGTCCAAATGGTGTTCCACTGGCCGAGTGTGTCCCTCTAAGGCTTTTTTGTGGGGCCCAACATCTATGGCAGCCTCCCTACAGTCTGTTTTATGAGATATTTTTAAAATAGTATTCAGCCAGAAAGCACATAGTGTGTGTATGCATGTATGTATGTATGTATGTATGTACACTATATGGACAAAAGTATTTGGACGCTTGACCATTACACCAACAGGGATTGTAATGACATTGTATTCAAATACATATACTTTAATATGGAGTTGGTCCCCCCTTTTGCAGCATTAACAGCTTCCACTCTTCTTGGAAAGCTTTCCACAAGATGTTGTAGTGTTTCTGTGGGAATTTGTGCCCATTCATTCTGTAGAGCATTTATGAGGTCAGGCACTGATGTTGGACAAGAAGGCCTGGCTCATAATCTCTGTTCCAGTTCATCCCAAAGGTGTTCGATGGGGTTGAGGTCAGGGCTCTGTGTGGGCCACATGGAACTCATCAATCCATGTCTTTCTAGTCCTTGTGCACTGGGGCACAGTCATGTTGGAATAGAAAAGGGCCTTCCTTAAACTGACACAAGATGCCACAAAGTTGGAAGCATAGCATTGTCCAAAATGATTTGGTATGCTGAAGCATTAAGATTGCCCTTCACTGGAGATAAGGGTCCTAGCCCAAACCCTGAAAAATAGCCCAATACCATTATCCCTACTCCACCAAACGTCACAGTTGACATAATGCAGTCAGGCAGGTAAAGTTCTCCGGGCATCCACCAAACCCAGACTCACCCATATGACTGCCAAACAGAGAAGTGTGATTCATCACTCCACAGAACCGTTTCCACTGCTCCACGGTCCACTATTGGTGTGCTTTACAACACTCCATCCGACTCTTGGCATTGGTCTTGGTGATGCGAGGCTTGCATGCAGCTGCTCAGCCATGGAGATCCATTCCATTAAGCTTCCGCCTAACAGTTTTTGTGCTTACATTAATGCCAGTGGAAGTTCGGAATTCAGCTATGGAATCAGCAGAGCGTTGGTGACTTTACGCACCATACGCCTTAGCAGTCGTTCACCCTGCTCAGTGATTTTAAGTGGTCTTCTGCTTCGTGGCTGAGTTGCTGTTGTCCCTAAATGCTTTCGCTTTCTAATAATATCATTTACAGTTGACCGTGGAATATCCAGCAGGGATGAAGTTTCACAAACCGTCTTATTGCAGAGGTGGCGTCCTATCACAGTACCACGCTGGAAGTCACTGAGCTCTTCAGAACGACACATTTTGTATCACAAATGTTGGCAAATGGAGACTGCATGGCTAGGTGCTTGATTTATATACCTCTGGCAACGGGTCTGATTGAAACACCTCAATTCAATAATTAACAGGTGTTGGCAAATGTTTTTGTCCATATGGTATATGTATGTATGTAACCCCGTCAAGTGAAAAGGCGGTCAGCATTAAGCTTTAGGATCAACTGTGTGAATTATAATACTGTGATTGGTTGTGAAGAACATCTGTGCTGCTATGTCGTATCTACATGATGCCACAAGTTGTACACAGCGCCTTACAGCGCAATAATACAATTGAGATGACCAAAAAATGTAAAAAGCATAAGAGAGGGCTTTTCTAAACGTTAATACTGCAGTAAAGCGTTTTTCAATGCAATGTAATAAAAACCTTAAAACACACAACAGTGATAATAAACATAGTCCTGATTTCACCTCACACTTATGATTAATTGAAGACACAAATGAGGATATAGTAAGCAAAGTTATAGGAGAAAAACAAAACGGTTTACATTTATAATTAGGTGGTCCCAAAGCAGAAGTAGGTTTGAGTTTGAAGCGGCTTGTCACTCTATGTATATGTTCAGATGTATCTGGGTGCAGACTCATTATCTTGAGGTTATTAAAAGGCTTTGAAGTGGGTGTTCGTCTCGAAATGTGCTAGGCCAAGCCTGGGCAAAATGTGGCTGTCCAAGTGTTGTGAGATTAAAAGATCCAGCATGCTCTACCAGCAGTTAGCTCTGGGACTTGTCGTTTCACAACACCTGGAAAGCCACAGGTTGGCCAGGCCTGTGCTAGATCATACTTGCCAACCTTTTTAAACTTCTTTCCGGGAGATCCCAGGCATGGGTGTGGGGCGCGGTGAATCACGTCATTTTGACCAAACAACCCCCCCCCCCGTGCCGTTTTTGTTGCTGGGGGTGGGGCCAAAATGACGCGATTCACTGCAAATCGTGTCATTTTGACAGCAAGATGCTGTTTGAGGGATATTTGCCTGCTCTCAGGAGTCCGGGAGACTCCCGGACATTCTGGGAGAGTTGGCAAGTATGTGCTAGGTAGACTAGTAGGCGCACTTGTGCGCATGCAGAAGAATTCTGATCCACACTTTTTTCAGTTCGCAAATGCAAAATTTTGCACAATTTTTTAAATAATAAAATATCCACTAGCTTGGAAGACATTGTTGTTCTGTGTGGTGAAGCAGCTTTCACGACCAGTGCAATGCTTAGTTCCAATTGACAGTTTTAAAGTGAGAAGGTAAAAAAAAATATAATGTATAATTTCTCCAAACTCAATGACTTAAGTAGGACAAACCCTCTGAGAGATATGGTACTAAACTGCGGGTTTGAAGAAATGGAGATGTTACCTATAGCAACCAATCAGATTCTAGTTATAAATTATTTTGTACATTCTACAAAATGACAGCTAGAAACTGATTGGTTGCTATGAGCAACATCTCCACTGTTTCAAACCCACAGTTTAGTAAATATACCCCTATGTGTGAACAGGTTATGTAATTTCCTCAGCAAACAGCAATGTTCTGCCAACTATGGGAATAATTAGACTATAAAGTATATACTGTATAATATATGTCAAACTTCTGTTTTTGCCTTTGGAAGGCCTTGTAACCAGCAATAACTGATATATGTTTCTCACGGCCAATACCTGGGATCTGGAGAGGGCTGTTTATCATTTTAATTGGACTTATTATGTATTGTGAAGTAAAACTATATACATTTTCAAGTAGAAAAAAATGCACAAGAGTGATGAGCTGTGTAGCTAATTAGCACCAAATCAGCCTTCTTAGAAGTAATTTTTCAAGTTAATTTCACATTCCGCTTTATTTATGGTTATTATGCTTTCAAAAATCACGTCAATTGACAATTTGAGCTCTCAATCTCTTTAATTGTCTTACATCTCAGGTGCAATTTATGATCACAAGTGGGTTTCAGTTTAATAAAACTTGTAAGCGTATGTGTAATTGCATAATCATTAAAGCCCATTTCTACTTGTTAAGCATTGGTATGAGTCAGGGATAGAATAGAAAATATGTGTAATTGTCATTGCTGCTGCTGAAATTCTGTCTCTCGAGAATCATTTATGCCACTCTGCTCACGTTTATCATAAAATGTTTCTTTTGATGCACATGTTTAATTTTTCATTAATGACAATTCTTCTAAATGATCCCTTTCATTGTAATGTTAATTCCCTTACATTAGCGAGAGTCCTATATTTCTGTGTCCTGGATATTGTTGTTTATGCTATATCACCAGAGCTGGATTAAGGCTTTGGGGGCCCCAGGGCACTTAAGACAGGGGGGCCCCTAAGATCTAAAATTAAGGGCATAGTGACAAATCCTGCATTACATCCCCTACAGCCCACAGTATGACACTTACAGCTCTCCCAGAGGACTCGCTTAGGTTGTCTGCATAAGAAAAATCATTGCTTCCACAAACTAAAATACTGTACATTATAAACTTCATACCACAGATTCATTCTTCCACGCACAACCTCTCCTCAGGTATAACCATATCTCTTACCAACTAATAAATAAAGACACCGACAACTTCAGCTTTGGCTAAATAGGTCACAGTTTATTAAAGTGAATAAACCTGGTGGGGACGAGAGCACTTGCCTTCAGCTAACTAATAAAAGCTAAACCAAAAAGTGTACGACCATCCGGCCCACCACTGGTACCGGGACCTAGTCCCTTACGATTGGCGGGTGCTAAATCTGACGTAATAGTGACCACATCACTTCCGGGCTCACAAATGAATTGCCGTACAATGCAGAACACAGGGTCCCCATACCGGGTAACCACGAACCAATGTGCTTCGAAGTATGTGGTGGCATTAGCCAATCAGCGATAGCACCATACGCCCTAGCTGCTAACTGCAAGGGCTCTCCCGCCAAGCTGATGTCCTTTAATGGACAGCCAGCCCGCCACCAAGTGACCTAATAACCATGCCCAAAGACAACCCAATCTGCTCTATAAACAAACTATTCCCCTCATCTGACAGATGTACCCCGTCCTGCCTATATAAATGAACTTTTGCAGCTGTGATCCAGGAATGCGGAATAACTACTCCCCCTAGGGACTGTAACGTCTTGCTCGCCATTCTATTGGCTTTTGAAAGCAGCGTTTTCATAATGGCCATTGATATGGGGGACCTCCACCTAAGCCTAGGTATGATGTTGGACCAACATATACGTACTTGCGGCTAGTAAGCCTGAATCACCCGCAGATCTTCCCTTATTGCTATCAACAGATCCAGGGACTTCCCCTTACCCAAAGCGTTACCCCCTAAATGTAACACTAAAATGTCTGGCCTTCCCTCACTGCGTTCCAATTTATTTAACAAAGGGATAAGAGCACTCCACTGCATACCCCTATTACCAAACCATTTTATTTGAAATGAATCAGGTATTTCTGAACCCCTTACCTCCCTATCGTGTCTGGATGCCCAGTATACGTAGGAATGACCTACCAACCATATCTGCCTCGTTCGATCCGCAACACCTGCAAACAAAATATGAATTATTACTGGATCGCACACCACGATCAAACCTGCTCCATTACCAACAACTTCAAACTCTTTCACCCGTCACATTTACCTTTCCTCAGGGAAAAATTCTTACCATCCCTTCATCAGCCCCACACCGGGGTAATGTTTACCAGAACCGATATTGATACAGTCAGTACCAATGCAACATTTAACACCGCATTGTGGAGAACAACAGCCACAAAGCAAAATTAACGATATTACATCAAACATATGCATTAATAATCTAGGACTAAAATTAATAGTAAAGTGATAATCAGGGAGGGGGGGGAGAAACGTTGGCCCAGGTGAAGGCAAAAACCCATCAACTTCATGGAGGCACACCACTAATCAGGCCTTGATCCAGAAAAGATGGGAAAAATACCTCCACGCCCCCGCTAAATGCAGCAAGCAGCAAAGCCCTGGGTTAACGTACGATGGAGGGGCATACTAGCTTAGCTCAGGTCGAATATATTTCTTATAAGCGTTGGACTTCCATCTACCCATAGACTTAATTACAGATATGGACGATCCTCTCTCGGCTGCTGTAATAGCTGCCCCAAATCGAAATGAGTGGGTGCCATACAGCTCTGGATCTAAACCAACGCGCTTAAGCGAAGCTTTAAGTACGGCATTGAACTGAAACTTCGTCAATGGAGCCCCATCCATATGTATCAACCATGGCTCAGATCCACGGGGTCGGACCCCCTCAAACTTAGAGCATAGCATGACCGTGCAGATACTCTGGTCCTCATGAGCCTTTATTGACATCCAATGACCTCTGCCCATTTGATCGGTCTTTGATCTGAGAATCTTACAAGAGACGACATTATGTGCAAGCAAAACATGCCTAACCACTAGTGCATTACCAATAACATGCTTAGAGGGAGAAACCAATTCGCTGACCCTGAACGCTCCAAATAAGGCAAGGGAAAAAGCAGCGCTGAACAACAGAGTTTCATAATCTGAATTTGTAACATTAGCTAGCGCAACTATCAACTGCTTCAATAAGCTGGCATCTATAGGTCTTCGTTGATCCTCAACTGATGACTGCTCTTTAGCCCACCCCCTTATAGCCTTCGATATGAGAAAATCCTTTTGTTACGTCATTAAACACATATAAGCGGGCCATAAAGGAGATGCCCGCCAGCGTGGAGGACATGACTGCCTTCGATACACCCTCCTTGAAACGCTTCCAAATAAAAGCGACCATGTCCTCTCTCTGACCTCCATCTTGTCGACCCTTTGATTCCAGAAAGCTAAGCCACTGCTGCCAGGCTACGTGATATGCTCTCCTAGTAGAGGGGGCCAACGATCTTTCAGCTAGATCTTGCAAGCCTGTTCGACAATCTGCCAGATAGATGGGGGACACGGGGAGCCTGTGAGCTTGGCCTGAGGAGCCAAAGTTCTAAACCTAGACCATTGAAAGCACGATAAGGCATCTGCTACATTATTATCTACTCCCGGGACATGCCTAGCGCTAAATGTAATATCCTTTTCCAGGCAACGCAGAACCAAATGTCTTAGCAAAGCTATCGCAGGTGGAGATGAAGAACTCTGCCAATTAATGCACTGCACCACCCCCAGGTTATCACACCAGAAAACGACCTGTTTGCCTACCATCTTATCTGACCACAACTCCACCGCAACTATTATAGGAAAAAGCTCCAAAACTAGCAAGTTTTGAACTATCCCCCTAAGCCGCCATGAATCAGGCCACAACGCCGCACACCACTCGCCATCAAAGTACGCTCCAAAGCCCACCGAGCCGACTGCATCAGTGTGTAGAATCAGCTGCTCGTTAGATGTGATGGAACTGGGCCAGATACGAATACCATTAAATTTAACCAAAAACAACAACTAAATGCGCAAATCCTCCCTGATTTCTCGCGAAATGGTCACCCAAGCATGAGGGTGAGTGAACCCGATGATTGCCATTTGCAGCTTCCTGCAGAAGACCTTCCCCGTAGGTATTATCTTGCAGGTAAAGTTAAGAGACCCCAGGAGAGACTGTATGCTCCGCAGCTTTAGGGACCGCGACTGCAAGGCACTTTGAATTGAAGCCACCAGCTTGGTAACTTTTTCCGATGGTAACCTACAGCATCACCTAACCGTGTCAATTTCTATGCCTAGAAAAGACAGGCAGGTCATAGGCCCCTCAGTTTTATCCTGAGCTACCGGAACTCCTAACACTGAGAACAAGTACTGCGCATCGCGCAATACACCTGAGCAAACTGGGGAATTGGCCGTTCCTATGAAAAGGAAATCATCCAGGTAGTGAGCGATACCGGGATGACCAGATCCTACCTGCACACACCAGTGAAGGAAGGAACTAAACTTCTCAAAATAAACACAGGAAATAGAGCACTCCATTGGGAGGCATAAGTCAACATAAATACCCTCCGGGAGCTTGAATCCCATATAACGGAAAGACTCCGGATGCAGAGGCAACAACCTAAAAGCCGATTCTATGTCCAGCTTCGCTAGTAGCGCCCCTTTCCCAAATGATCTAACCAACTCCAATGCCTCCTCAAACGACTGATACGTCACTGAGCTGTCCTCCGGATCTATAGCATCATTAACTGAACTGAGGGTGCAACAGGTGCTGTATCAATCAATACTTCCCCGGCTGTTTCTTTGGGACCACGCCTACTGGTGATAAAACTAGGTCTGCTATTGGGAAAACTGCAAATGGACCTGCCATGCGACCTAAAGCCACCTCTTTTAAAACCTTTGCCAACAGAATCTCGGGAAAAGCATATGCAGACCTCAAATTCTTGGTAGCCTTGGCGCACACAGTACCCTTGATAGGTAAACTAAAACCACAAGTAAACCCTCTAAATAAAAATTCCGCTAGCTGCCCGTCCGGGTGGAGGCGTAGCCATCTAGCTAATGCCTGCACACTCACAGGTGAGTGTGTCTTACTGCTTAGCACCTGATGACGGCCCTCCTCTGCCTGCCCCGTCTTTAATTCTTGCGCAATCCCGCGCAGGGGGGCCCCTCTGTATAGGGTGCAAATGTGCATGTATTTACAAGCGACACCCCTTGAGCATGTACCGCTATTGAATGCAAAGCATTTGTTGCGGGCGGGAAAGGAGGCACCTTGCCTCCTGGGCCCTGGAAACCTCTGTACCGCGTTACCCCTTAATTCTGAAACTGAGCGACGAACCATATCCATCCATGTTTCCACATCTTTAGTACCAAACGGGATGTCTCGCCTTCCACTTAACCTCTCCCTAAACACCTGACCATATTCCCTTCAAACGAACGGGGCGTCCGACTCGTACATTACCGTTATCATATGTAGATAACGCAGTATATCTCGCATGGCATCTGGTCTGGTTTCCAGATATACCGCAGCAAATGAGCAGAAACCAGATATCCACTTCGTCAATGTTTTATAGGCCTCCTCGCCTATCCCTCCCTTACCTGCTGCCTTCTCTAAATCTTTTTTAGCGCATCCCGTAATTGCAAAGATGTCCACATAAAAACCTTTGTTTATTCGATCCCTCACGCATGGTCTGATTCCATAGGTAAGACCTGTGTTCGCGCAACACACTTTGTCATTGCTATCCCTTCCTTCTTCATTAGTGGGTTCTACCAATTCTGAACTCCTAACCCTTTTGGCCCCACCAAAATGCTGCTGCAACACTTTCATGAGCTTGCGCGGCCCTGCTTCTGTGTCAGATTCGTTGCTACCCGAGGATGACATAGGAGAACTACATGCATAATCTATAGGAGTTAAACAATTTAAGTACTCACCGCTGCCTGCTGCTTCCTGCCTGGATGCAGGCGACGCCTCCCGAGTCCTCTGCAGCATTGCAGTGTCACCCCGTCCCACCGACTCTCCTTGACTTCCGGCAGGCTCGTCCTCGCCTCCTGGCATATTCTGCAATACTGAATGACAAGACATATCAACAGCGGGACTGCTCCTAAGCAAATTTGCATCCTCACCCACCACATCATTGCGACTTGAGCCTGGCTCAAGACCCTGAGCATGAAACAGCGCTAAGTTGAATCCGGGCGGCATTGGGGACCGGCCGGCCGGCTCTTGTGGTTGAAAGATTGTGGTTTGAGCCATCTGCAGCTGGGTATTGGGTATGGCTGGGCTTATCGGCCCAGCGTAGGGGGTAGGCAAGGAGATGTGGAAATTAGGAGGAGGGTAAGGAGCGGACCATTCTCCTATGGCATCACCTCTGCACAGCATTCCCTGCTGAGACTGTGTCTGCGTAACAGGGCGAAACTCTACCTGTGTGGGCTGGGGAAATGAACCTCGTAACGGTAGGTAGGAACCGGGACCAACTGCTGCCTGAGAAGGCACCTCCCATGTATGCGGCTGGACCTGATTATGAAACACATTTCCAACGGGACCTAAATGTGGGAACCTTGACCCGTTACTATGCCAACCTATCATATGAACCTGGGGGAGGGGGGAACGGGCTGAAGGAGAAACGGCTAACATCCTGTGAAAATAACAAAGGAGACATTCCCTCTGCTTGAGTACTATAAAAGGGCCGTGTGTTAAGAGCTGCCCTACCCCATGCCTGATTCTGAACATGACTGGCCTGTGGTTGTACATTTTGATTCACCCTGGGGTCAGGCATATGGGCAGGCAAAACAAGATCCCTTGCAGCCTGATGTGACACAGCGACTGGCGGTGGGAAACACACCAAAGACATGAGAGGAGGGGCGCTGTTGGGCCTTCTGTTCTGAGGCTGCACCTGTCTCACCGCCCCTACTTCAGACTGTGCATATAAAGGGCCACCCTTGTTCCCCTGTTGCCCAAGTTCTGCGGGCCTCCGTTCACTGCACCCCAGATTTGAAGGATTGATACCGAGTCCCCCGCCGCTGTTGGCAACAGACCGCACACGCGCAAGAGAAGGGGACCTTCTCCTTACCGCGCCTGGCCTGACACTGTCCGGAGCTGCCTCACCGGAGGCAGGCAGCAAGGCCTCTATCTCCGCCGCATGCGTCCGTCTATCGATGCGCCCCTCCCCCTTGGTAAGCGGCAGCAAGTGCGTCTGTCCCTCTCCCTTCCACGCCCGGCTGCACCCGCTGTGGCGCGCCTCACCCCGCTGCTCCCCCGCCGCGCAGGAACACTGCTAGCGCCGGGAGGAACAGCAGGAGTCTTGGCTGCTGGGGAGGTGGAGGGGACAGCGCGAGGAGGAGAACTAGAGCCCTCTGTGAATCTAGCGGGGACGGGGGCACTTCTCTTCGGGCGAGACATGTTAGAGGGGAAAATCAAACAAAATACAGGGCACAAAATAGGCTAAAGCAAAGGCTAAAGCAAATGGGAGAAATAAAATTAAAAAAGCTTATGGAACAATTAAACAGAAATAGGACAGCAGTAGGATATAAATACAGCAGTAAATACAATCCCACTACCGCTATAAACTCAAATAAACAGCACTACAGTAAAGACAGCTAAAATATAGCTAAATCACAAAATGCAGCTACTCAGCCTGACACAGCTATTCCCTGAGGATATCTGCGATGGAAGAGACCCAGCATCCTTTGTGTGAGAATATATGAGCACACAACCTAAACACTCCCACAGGATTCTATTGGCTGGAGATTTCCAACAACTTAACCCTCAATGGGTAAGTGCTATGCTTTTGAACATGTGGATAAGTTTAAGGACGTTCAGCTTTATGTGCCTCACTTCACAAAACAATCATCAAAACACCACATTAAAATGGGTATTGACACCACACATTAAAACTAGCAATGCTATCACACATTAAAAATACCATTGATAACGGTACACTAAAACTAGCAATGATACCGCACGCTAAAACTAGCAATGATACAGCACTTTAAAAATAAAATTTATAATGCACATTAAAACTAGCAATGATACCGCAAATTAAAATACCATTGATAATGCTTTATTGGGCATGGCCAGGCCACCCTCCTACAGACAAAAAAAACCTGCATTCCTTACTGTGCCTCTCTTCTCCCCCTTTTTTCCTTACTGTGCCTTTCTTCTCCCCCTTTTTCCTCCATAATGTGCCTTTCTTCTCCCCCTTTTTCCTCCATAGTGTGCCTTTCTTCTCCCCCTTTTTACTCCATAGTGTGCCTTTCTTCTCCCCCTTTTTCCTCCATAGTGTGCCTTTCTTCTCCCCCTTTTTCCTCCATAGTGTGCCTTTCTGCGTTATTCCCTTTTTTTTACCTACCTTTCTTTTAGCTTCTTTCTTCTCTTCTGTCTTCTTGTTTCTTTGTTGGTCCTCTCTGCGCTGCTCCTCACTGAATGACAGGCATAACTTGATGACGTCACGCCTGTCATTCAGTGTTAACAGTGCAGAGAGGAGGGAGGAGGAGGGATGCCGGCGCAGCGATCAGGTGAGTATATCTCTTTTATGTGTTTTCTTTTTTTTACTACCCTGCTCCCCCCACCAACGAAGGGAGCCCCGAACCCCCCCCCCCCCCCCCGCCACCACCGCCATTAAAAAAAATAATAATAATAATAATAAAAAAAAATCAGTAGAGGTTATGCGCGCAGCGGCGGGGGGCCCTCGGCACACCCCCCCCTTAATCCAGCTATGCATATCACCATGGTCATGCCTATCATGAAACAAGTTGGCTACATTGCCATTCGAAGAGCAGTGGCACACACGCTGCGAAGAAAGAGTGTTCCCATCTCTCTCAATGTTTCTGCCGCTGTTGCTTCCACTAGGGACGACAGGCAAAGGAGGATAAGTGAAACAATTCAACAAAGTATTTAACACAGTCTGAAGGACTTGAGTCAACTTCTTAACTGATTCCCAGGAAGTATCCTTTATTGGGCAATATTTGATAAGGGGTATTGAGAAATTGTGGTTTGAAAAGATGTTTTTGATAGGAAAGTTTAACAATAGAATAAAAAACAAATTCAACAGTTATTTAAAAGTTTTTTGCTCTTTAAAAAAGAGATTAGAGAGACAAATCTGGGATGATGATTGAAGTAAAAGGTAATGTTCAAACTCAGTCCTCAAGGGCTACCAACAACTCGTGTTTTCTGGATTTCTGTCTGTAGAAACAGAAAGCCTGATTGGGCATGGTAGGATATTCCATAAGAGGGGAACAGCACAGAAGAAGTCTTGTAGGCGCGAGTAAGAGGTGGTCACCAGAGATGAGGCAAGCCGCAAGTCAGAGGTAGATCTAAGAGGGTGGGAGGTAGAATACTTTGATATGAGATTTGAGATGTATGAAAGAATGGTGTTGTTGAGGGCTTTGCAGGTAAGGGTAAGTAATTTGAATTGGATTCTGGAGAACATAGGGAGTTAGTGTAGGGATTTGCAAAGTGATAAAGCAGATGTGGAGCGGTTAGAGAGGAAAATCAGTTTTGCAGCAGCATTTAGGATGGATTGAAGTGTGGATATATGAGTGTCAGGAATGCCAGCTAGCAGGAGGTTGCAGTAGTCAAAACGGGAGATGATGAAAGAATGGATAAGAGATTTGGTAGCATGTTGAGTAAGAAAAGGGCGTATTCTGGCAATGTTTTTAAGGTGGAATTGAAAGGACTGGGAGAGTGTCTGAATGTGAGGAATAAAGCAGAGGCCAGAGTCAAGTGTGACACCAAGGCAGCAGGCTTGGGAGACTGAGAAAATTGTGGTGTTATTGATAGTGAGGGAGATTTGAGGGCAGGTGGTGATTCTGGCAGGAGGTAAGATAATAAACTCTGTTTTGGATAAGTTGAGCTTTAGGTAGCTTTGGGACATCCATGTGGAGATAGCTGAAAGACAGTTGGTTACATGAGATAGTACAGAAGGGGACAAGACAAGGTAAGAGATAAAGATTTCGGTGTCATCAGCATAGAGGTGGTACTGGAGGCCGAATGAGCGAATTAGTGCCCCAAGAGAAGAGGTGTACAATAAAAAAAGTAAAGCAAAAGAGCCTTGTGGGTCCCCAACAGATAGTGGGACTAGAGGGGAGGATGGGCCAGAGGTAGTAACACTAAAGGAGCAGTTCAATAGGTAGGAATTGAACCAGGAAAGAACTGTATCAAGAAGGCCAATGGAGTAAAGGGTGTGTAGAAGAAGAGGGTTATCAACAGTGTCAAAAGCAGCAGAGATTTCCAGAAGAATGAGCATGGAGAAATGACCCTTAGACTTTGCAGTAAGTAGATCATTGATTACTTTTTTGAGAGCAGTTTCTGTGGAATGTTCGGGCGGAAGCCTGATTGCAGAGAGTCGAGAATGAAGTGAGAGGAGAGAAACTGAGACAAGCATTGTACACTAATTGATCAAGTAGTTTGGAGGCAAAAGGGAGGAAAGAAATAGGGCGGTAGTTGGAGAGAGAGGCTGGATCGAGATATGGTCTCTTTAGAATTTGTGTGATGAGTGCATGTTTGAAGGAGGATGGAAATGTGCCCATGGAAAGAGACAGGTTAAAGAGGTGAGCTAGAAGTTGACATGCAGTGGAGGAGAGGGAGCAGAGAAATTGGGAGGGAATGGGGTCGAGGAGACAGGTTGTAGGGTGAGATGATGAGATGAGTGTATATACTTCATCTACAGTTACTGGAGAGAATGAATTAAGGGTGGATTGAGGAATGTAGGTGAAGGTGTGTAGAATGGGTGAAGTGTGAGTGAAAGCTAGTCTGAGTCCAGCCAGTGAGGAGAGTTGAAAAGATCTCAGAAGTCATTCAGCATTGCTGAGAGTGTTCAGCGTGAGGGACCTGTGCCAGTGAACCTCCAAGTGAGCCCTGTAAAGAGTTGCTGTTGTGGGCATACAAAGCTACTCAGTACCAAGAGAGGGAGTTCTCCTGGTTTGGGTGAATTGTACGTGATCAGAGAGGACTGCAAGCAAGTTTAGGTGTGTTCCCAGTGGATTGCAGCAGCAGTGTGCCCAGAGTTCTGCCTCAGTGGCAACATATAAGTGTACTTATCATTTAAACACATATGCACATTCTGCAAAGAGACTGAGATAAAGTGTAATTTTCTGATGTCTCTAGGTTTGCTAGTACAACCCTATTTATCTGCACTAGTTAAAGGCACTGACAAGTTTAATAAGTGTTACCTCATTACTGGAGAAATGTGGAAGTTAATTGCTGCAGTAATACCAAATGGAGACATCGGCATAGCCAGGTTAGGCAACAAGTGCACCTACGGTAACCAACTTTACATATGTGAATGTTGGGCAGGTGCTGTGGGGATTCTTTATTCAAGTTTATACATGTGCAGGAGAGGTTTATGTTAGCATTTAGTGACTAGTCTGATATAGCCACTCAGCTCTTGTGTTATTTATGTGTGTCAGGCACCGTTTCCGGATTGACATTTGGTGCAGGAGACAGATGCCTGCACCTTCTCGGCAGCCGCATCCCGTTGCCTAGCAGCGGGATGCTTCTCCGCTCACCTGTCGGCAGTCAGCATGTCTGACCGCCAAAATCTCCCTTATGGTATAAAAAGCATCCTCTGTCTAGTGCCAGAGTATTTTTTCTCTCCTGCTCCAGCTCTTTCCGAACTTCTGATCCAGTGTCCTTCGGTTCTGACAGGGCTTTCTGTTGCTATTCTCCTGTGTTTCATTTTGGTACCTCGTTGCTCGGCTGGTTTGACTATTTGGCTTAACCTGACTTCTCTCTGGAACCTCCTTGTGTACTGCACCGCTCAGTTGGCTCTGACCTGGATTCCCTGACTACACCTGTCTACTACTGTCGCTACACCGGTGACTGTCTGGGAGAATCGCGACCTGCGTACCCTCTGCAGCTGTGCCCAAACTCCCTTGCGGGGGTCCCTGGTGAATACCGGGGCTACATTAGACTCCAAGCCTCTATGTTCAGTTGTGCCAATACCGGTTAGCCGCCATCTCTGCAATTCCGTGACAAAGTGATTGAGTATATATTTATCTCTAAGGGTTGGGCTAAGGCAAATTGTTTGATTTAAGTCTATATTGTCCATTTAATTACTTTAAATTATATTTGTTCATTGCTCTTTGTGTATTTGGCTCTATCAGAGAGTGGTTAGTCCTGAAAGGCAACCAGGTTTAGTTTGGCCATGGTATGGTCTGTCAGTGTGGTAAAAAATTTACTGAGGTGGTTTTCATATGCATGCTGTGTTGTATTATCCCAGAGAGGTCTGTATGGAAACAAGGGGGTCTACCAAGTTGTCCCCTGGAAAGACAAACTACCTACATCCCCACAGTGTCCAACCTAGAAGACTTAGGTGGAGGCACTGCGCTAACAGGAGTAGACATGAGTATCGTGAAAACAGCATATATGGAGTGAATGGGTGTTCACTCCTTCACCAAGGCACGCATTCTGAGCGCAACCCACGCTCAGTATTATGCACACGTATTTAGACTTTCCATGAACCCGAATTTGGATGCAATGCTGCTCTGCCCCTCCTCTACTACACAGTCCGTGCAGGTACATATGTACCTGTGGGCGCCTCCAGTAGCCTGCTGGTCGTGGGCATTACAGCCATCCGTCCCCCCCGGCTCTGTACTGTGTAAAGTTTAAGATTAAATAAAAATGAGTGGGGATCACCCTCCTAATGATACTGACCTTTGTGCTGCCAGCCTAGTGCTAACAATCGTTAAATCAGGAAAAAAGTGGGGGTCCCCCCAATTTCCCAAAAACGAGCACACTAGACAAGCCAGCTGGGGCTGTTGACACTATAGCAGGGGAACCCACGGCAGTGGGTCCCCCTACCATAATGAAAAATCAGCCGCAGACTGTTCAGCGCAGTCGCTAGGGAATGGAGTCCACAAAACAAATGTGCGGGCCCTGCCTCTAGGGATACCCAGTGTGGGATCTTCCCACACCCTTGGGAGGTGGTTGTTGGGTAATAAAGTGTGTAAAAACAGAGAAAACACTATTTTACTTAGTGGAACTACAAGTCCCAGCCAGCCTGGACTACCATTAACAGTCTGTGCATGCTGGTGCTTGTAGAACAACGTGCAGTGGCGGAACTACCATTAGTGCCGCAGGTGCAGTGCACCGGGGCCCATGGAGATAATGGGATCCGCTGCACTGGGAACTAGTGCGCTGTGGGCAGAGCTGGATTAAGGCTTCGGGGGTCAGGGGCACTTAAGACAGGGGGGCCCCTAAGATCTAAAATTAAGGGCATAGTGACACATCCTGTATTACATCACCTACAGCCCACAGTATGACACTTACAGCTCTCCCAGAGGGCTCGCCTAGGTTGTCTGCATAAGAAAAATCATTGCTTCCACAAATAAAAATACTCTACATTAAAACAATCATCAAAACACCACATTAAAATGGGTATTGACACCACACATTAAAACTAGCAATGATATTGCACATTAAAAATACCATTGATAACATACAGTAAAACTAGCAATGATACCGCACATGAAAAATACCATTGATACCGCACATGAAAAATACCATTGATACCGCACATGAAAAATACCATTGATACCGCACATGAAAAATACCATTGATACCGCACATGAAACCTACCATTGATACCGCACATGAAACCTACCGTTGATACCGCACATGAAAACTAGCAACGATACTGCACATAATATATAATATATATATATATATATATATATATATATATGTATACATATACACATACATGATGCAGCAGATATGCTATAGGATCCTCTATTTTATTAATCATTACTAAAGTAATTATCAAAGCCTGTCTCTCATATTAAAGCTTTAATTATAATATATATATATATATATATATATATATATATATATATATATATATACTGAAATCTAATTCAACCTTTAATATAAGTGGCTGGCTTCAGAAATACTTTAATAATGATTAATAAAGTAGGGGATTATTCTATTACATACCTATTCCTATTCTCTTCATTACCTATTTAAATTAAAATAAATTGAATATATTGGACGAGTTCCGTCATAAGAGAGGGAATATTGTAGGGCTATCCGGTCTGATACTGTGCCAGTAACAATATATTGCAAGGGTTTTGATGTGTTATATTTGGCTAAAGCATGTACCGTCTGATATATGTGTTCCTCACCCACTATGTACCCCCCCTACCCCATTTGTTTTTATTGTCCTTCCCTTCCTCCCCCCCTCTTTTTATTTCTGTACCCCTTTAAAAAAAAAAAAAAAAATCAAAACTAATAAAAACTTTCTAAAGTTAAAAAAAAAAAATTGTATATGATATATTTAAGTGAACTATTATTACAACTAAGATTGGCCAGGGAAAGTGTGACTCCCCTAAGAAGCCACGATCAGCCCACTCTATAGGTTTTTCATAGTTGTCCTCGCCTATCAGGAGCTGCTGCAGCTGGGCATGAGCAGCAGCTCCATTTCGCCCATTTTAGTATGTACAGCAGCCGCGGTGCTGCTGTACATCTGCCCCGCTGACAAGGATTTTTTCCGTGGGCGCATGCGTCAGCGGGGCTCCCACAGCTGCTGCACCAGCAGGAGAAGTATCGGATCACCAGGTGATCCGATTCGATCAGTGGACGGCAGGCGGCGGGGGGCCCTCTTAGAGAGGGGGGCCCGGGGCACGTGCCCCCTGTGCCCCCCCCTTAATCCGGCCCTGGCTGTGGGCACCTGTTTCCTCCTTACCACTTCCCTGCACTGCGGCCCATAGCTCGCTAGGATTGTCTCTGACTGCATGCCTTGATGAATCAGGCCCTAAATGTTCATCTAAAAGTGATTTCGCAATTTGTTTCCTATAGCAAGAATTTTCAGTTAGTGCCTAACCTGTAATATGTTGTCACTTGTAGGAGTGAAAGGATTAATGAAAACACAACACCTGGAGGTAAATGTATTAACCTCCGGTTTCTTCAACTCCCGCGAGTTCGGCGTCTTCAGGCACTTAAATTTAAAGCGGCGCTGCCTTGTAAAGGGGAGTTTCCCTTTACAAGGCAGCGCCACTTTAAATTTAAGCGCCGAAGACGCCGAACTCGCGGGAGTTGAAGAAACCGGAGGTTAATACATTTACCCCCTGATCTGTCTAAAAATGACTAAAATCCCCAAAAGCTATATCACACTCACTATTAAAAATAAAACACTGACATCTGTTAGATTTAGATCAAAAGTTGAAACCTAACATCAAAATTGCTATCAAACCAATAATATTTGACACCGGAATACTTTGAGAACACAAAGACAGAGCATCATTAAATTAAATTAAATGGTCACACTGCTTGCTGATAAAACATAGTTAAAAAGATACATAGAGAAAGAAATATATTTTTTAATTTCAAATTAAATAGAAATAAAATATAGGAAATGCAGAATCAGACTTCACATGCTTTATGGTGTAATCTGTGGCCTCAGGAAAGGCTAGAAGAATTGGACAATTTCTCAGCAGCAAGCTGATCCCTGGTAAGTGTAATTTTTTCAAAATCATTTCATTGCTTTTTAAACATTTTTCTCCTCTGTCCTAATTCTCTCTCTAAGTGGTTATATTTGACATTTGATCAAGCAAGGTTATCAGAGTATGAATCTACAAAGAGGTCTTACCAAATATATATGTATGCGATTCTCATCCTTTGATCAGTTACTGTATGTTTGTCATTATCCATATAGCTTAATTTTGTTTGGCCTACATAGTTGTTTCTGGCACATGGAATTGTAATCAGTCTTTTGGCTCCCTTTAAGCCCTTAGTAGGGTGAAAAAAAGGTCTTATAGCCACCCGCAGCTAAAGAAAATTAGACATTTAAATATTTTGAGTAAGCCCACTTTCTTAATAACTGCTCCCATAGATTAGTAATTTGGTTGAAGTCTCTCCCCTGAACGCCAACATTCCCTGAATGCCAGATCCCACTGTTTCAAAGTAGGATGGATGCACAAATAAAATAGTAGATAATTAGGTTCCAGCATTCACAAGGCTGAAAGGGTCCTTAGGTAGTATTATCCTCTATGGTATCCCCCAAAGTAAAAAAACATTTATATCTGTAAAATAGATAAAGGGGTGGAAGATCTATTTGTACTGTTATTGTCTTAGATTACGTATCCATTGGGGGTAGGGAGGTAAGAGGACACAAGGACAATGTATCGGAGAAGATATAAAAATAATATCACCTTATACATCTATTACAGGAGGTACTGTGAGCCCTTTTGCATGTAGCAATTCATTGCCATGGATGGCCTAATTCATAATAGATGAAGTTTTCAGGTAGTTATAGAAGTAGTTACAGGACTAATACAGCTATAATTGATTTAATACATCTTGTATCCAAACACATGCATGTAGTGCCTCTGAACTGATCAAACATCATGTTTCATGAGTGTTTCAGTTTTGCATTTTGTTTTCATGGAATACAAATAATAACACTATTGTATCTGGATGCCAATGGCTGGAATGCTGAATAGCAGCTGTGTAATTTGGACGGATATTTAAGTTAAAGTGACAAGAGCACTGGTACCTGTGAACTGGGTCCCTGGACAGGGAAGGAGGAAAGAGAGGCACAAGTAAAACTGTGAACCACTGACAACTTGTTCTAAATATTTATTTATTGAAACTGACTGAAGTGCAGGAGGAGTAAATAAAGAAGGATGGGTTTTTTTTTATCAAGGAAAGGACTTGCATCCATTCTTCTTCCATCTGTATTTGTAATGTACTAGTACACCTGTGTCACCTTAATTACTGATCTGCTTATTAAACATGCATCTGTAGGGGTCCTTTTACACCATAGGCCCTGTAGAACACAAAAGAAAAGAGGATGGAACTAGCTTGAGAAAGTCCAAAGTAAGAGGTAGCTGCATATGTAAGAATGGCCTACACCAGACTAATGCAAAAAGGCATTACACTGATGTTATTGGTAAAGGGCTGTCAGCGGGTTCAGAAGTCTGAAAAAACAGACTGAGCTTTAAGCAGAGGTCAGTGACACTAAACCATCTAATTCGAAAAAGGAGGCTTAAGTTTCAGCTTAGAGGGATGGCAGTATGAAAGGCAGCAACCAATTAGGGAACATGTACACTATTTGCCACATCCAAAGATCTGCCTTCAGTTCTATAACCCTTAAACTTGATTAACTATTGAAGTGCTCCTCAATAACCGGGGGAATCCAGAATAACCTCTGCAATGTATTCCAGTTGACCCTTGACATTGATAGGAACTGGAGAACGTGAAAAAGAGGTTCCAGCAACAGTAGGCTTAAGTCGCAAGCTACGAAATACCAGATGAATAAATCTCATGAAGTATGACAGATCCAGGTGATAAATCATTGCAGACCTTTGTGCAGGCGATTGATTGGCCCCATATTTTGTTGGTAAACTTTGAAGAAATGCTGTTTAGAAACTGAATGACCTGTTGACTGATGAGTAGCTTTGTGTAATGCAAACTGAGCCATATGAAGAAAGAATCATTCATTTTGAAAGGATGGGTTTTAAACCAATGTATTTTCGCAAAACGATATCAAACTGCAGTGATAGGGGGCATTTAACAGTCAGGAATTACCTATCTTATACGCCATAATATTTTTCAGCACTTGAAAGTTTTTAGGATGTATGTAGGAGCTTAATTGGGAACATAATTCAAAGATATCATCAAAGGGAACTGCATGAAGTTGTATAAATTAAACATGATGAGTGCAGAGGTAAATAGAAGTGATACTCACCACTCGCCCTGCCCTGTGCCAGCACCGCATTCATATGCATCTGGAGCAGCATGGGCAAAATGCGGGTGGCTGTTGAGCCCTCACGGGCCTGCCCCACCTTTCTGACGGCCCTGAACCAGACAGCTATGTTTGGCAATATAGCCAAGTATACCTCCATATAGCCTGGTGGGCCTATACATAGCTAATAGCTAATACATAGCTAATTTGCCCTCAAAACGCCAATTTCCCACATAGCCATATGCCCACATAGGACTATATATCTCTGGATAACCAATATGCCCTCTCATAGCCAATTATGGTGATCACTGGGGTTCACTGCGTGATTCTCCTTGACCATCATTAGAGAGTGAGACACAGTCCCAAATCGTGAGAATCATTGTGTTACAGTGAGACTTGTCATGTATGCAATCACATTAGGTGACATCATATTTATGATATCAAAATAGGTAATATCACAATAAATTTCATAATATCATCACTGTAATGTTAAATACTTTTGTGTCAAAAAAGACAAAATTTTGTCTTTTTTGACACAAAAGTATTTAACATCACATAGATTTTCAGGATAACACAGTACTGCAATAATAATAATAATAAAAAAAAAATTTGCTACACATTTTGATAATATCATCACAATAGGTTGCGTGACTTCAGATCTAAATTTATATCTTCCCAAAGGGAAAATCATGCATGGATGACCTCTATGAAGTCTATAAAAATGCAAGTTGTCAGCATGCTGTAGATGTTAAAAAAAAAATATATTACCTCCATCAACAATTACGTATGTCAGAAAATTGCCTAAATATCAATACAATTGTTTAAATGCTATTATGCTTTTATTATAGCAGAGTCAAGATACAGACAGTCCTTCCTGAGATTGGAAGCATGGGGGAAATTTATAAAAGTAAAACAAGTAAGACATTGTGTACTTTAAGGTCAATGCTATAATTGTGTTAATTATTTGATAACTTCCCTTTTGCTCCTATTTATCTTTACTTCATTTTCTTAAATATTCTCCAGTGCAGTACATTGTTACATTGCAGAAACACAGAGATCAATAAGTGGCTTCTTCTAAATCATCCATAAGAACTACTACATATCAAAGAAAATAGGTATCACATTTTTCATATATTAAATCATATGTTCTAGTTAACTGTACAAAAATCTCTTAATATTCTAGCTCAAAGTTGCTCTATTAAACACTGTCATGTGATTTGCAGACTAGAGCATTAAATAGAAATTCATTTTTACCAATGGCAAAACATTCTCAAGAATAGATTTGCATTTGAAGCTGTTCCTAAGTATAGTGCTCATCTGCCATCTAGTGGTTAAGATCAGTTAATGTTACATTGCTAAAGTGTTTTCTATTTTTGGACTGTATTTAAACTTTTCTTCACAATAAAATAGGTAGATTCTAGTCTAAGCCTTAAAAATAAAAAATGTTCATATAAGCTCAAGATAGTAACATCAGGCCTGATTCATTAAGGATCTTAACCTGAGAAACTTCTTATTTCAGTCTCCTGGACAAAACCATGTTACAATGCAAGGGGTGCAAATTAGTATTCTGTTTTGCACATAAGTTAAATATTTGTGTGCTACACGAAAAAACAGGCAGTATTTAACTTATGTGCAAAACAGAATACTAATTTGCACCCCTTGCATTGTAACATTGCCTGCAAATTCAGAAGAAAAGCCTGCAAGGACTAATATTTGTATTTCAGCAATGACAATTAGCAATGGAGCAATGGAGCTCTTGTCTTTGGGTATATATAATACCCTACACTTTTTGGTGCAAATTCAGAAGAAAAGCCTGCAAGGACTAGTATTTGTATTTCAGCAATGACAATTAGCAATGGAGCAATGGAGATCTTGAGTTTGGGTGTATATAACACACTACACTTTTTGGAGCAAATTCAGAAGAAAAGCCTGCAAGGACTAGTATTTGTATTTCAGCAATGACAATTAGCAATGGAGCAATGGAGATCTTGAGTTTGGGTGTATATAACACACTACACTTTTTGGAGCAAATTCAGAAGAAAAGCCTGCAAAGACTAGTTGTCACTCACCGGACCGTGAGTGCCTCTTCCCGGACATTTAGGAACCGTGGCCGTCCACCATCCTGAGGGTCTGCGCATGCGCAGCCCTTTTCTATACTTCAGTGTATACCCCTTTAACTTAATTGGCAGATCAGGCAACCTCCCTATATTAAGCACCTGTGGTCACTACCACGTTGCCTGATCTTGGAGTCTCATTCCTCATGAGTCTCTGAAGGTGTTCCTGTATTACTTGTGTATTCAGCGCTGCTGATTCCTGTGGTTTCCAAACCACTTCTCCTATTGTGGTTCCATACCACTTCTACCATCAACTGTATCATCAGGACTGTTTGCTGATTCCTATCCGCTGCCTCCGTGCACTACAGTCTTCTACACCACTTCAACGTTATTTTATATCTATGTGACTGTTTACTCATTGCTATCCGCTGCCTCCGTGCACTCCAGCTTTTACCTCACTCACCTGCTTCTCATCAAGTCTGTTTGCTGATTTCTATCCGCTGCCTCTGTGCACTACAGTCTCCTGCTTGCAACTCGCCTGTGTTCAACATCGTGACTGCCAGCTGACTGCTATCTGCTGCCTCTGTGCACTACCGTCTCCTGCTTGCAACTCGCCTGTGTTCAACATCGTGACTGCCAGCTGACTACTATCCGCTGCCTCTGTGCACTACAGTCTCCTGCTTGCAACTCGCCTGTGTTCAACATCGTGACTACCAGCTGATTACTATCCGCTGCCTCCGTGCACTACATTCTCATCTCATCTTTGCTGTGGCTTCCTCGAGACTGCCGCTTTTCATTACCATCTGCTACACTTCGTGATCTACAGCTCCTGCCCTGCGCTGCACTCCTGTTTCCCGTCGCTGTTGGTTCCTGTGGTTGCTACTGGTTACCTCCGTGTGCCGCTGAGTCCTGCCGCTGTGGTCAGCGCTATCGTCCATCTCCTGCTGATCCACTCTCCACGTCTTCACGTGTTCCACTGGCCTCTACCCTCCTGTCAGCATTGGATTTGTATCTCTTCTACTACCCTCTGCTGGATCATCTCCATTCTCCTGGGTTTCCTATGAGTCCAGTTCCACGTGTTGCTGACTCCTGTGGATTCGTGTCCCTGTCGGTCTACTCACCTGTGCGCTGCACCTGCTAGACCGCTGCTTCTCCTATCCAGGGACTTCCTATCCAGTCGGTCTCCAGCCGCTCAGGTACCGCTGCAATCCCCTCTGACTGCTACTGCTGAACCACGGTATGCATACTTCTCATTGACTGTGCTGTGTATTGCATATCTTGCTGGACTGTGTTTGGTTCTCTCTGGAGTCTGCTATCCGCTGAGTCTATTGCCATCATTGACTGTGTTATCATTGTGCTGGACTACTTCAAGAGACTTTCTAGATTGCAGACCTGATCAGTCTTTTACATATATATATACCTATATTGTGCATATTACTGTGGATCGTGTATAAGGTGCCTGTGTATATCCTGTGTTGCAGTCTTCCCCCGTGCACCTCCTCACATATATATATGCAGTGTACAACTTGCTGATGTCAGACCACTGATCCCTGTTTCCGGTATCACCTGTTCCATTATCCTCTCACATAGCAGTGGTACAACTTGCTACCGCAGACCACTGACTACCTGGATACCTCCACTTGGATTCCATTCCTTCACTCAGACAGCGGTACAACTTGCTATCTGCAGACCGCTGACTCTCGTCACCTCCTTGTTTCTGTTGGACATTCCTCCTCACTATAGCAGTGGTACAACTTGCTATCGCAGACCACTGACTACCTTCACGTGTCCTTGTCCATACAGTTCCTTGTGTATCATTACCTCAGTATTACCAGTGTTGCTAGTCATAGACTTTCCTGAGCATCTCATCGGTCATCATTTCATGTTCCGTGATCACCCAGCTACCAGAGTACCCTATTACCATCTACATTGCTCTGGTAAGCCTACCATCTGGTGATCCCTGGGTAAAGACTCCTAGTGCCCGTGACAGTAAGATCAGGCCATGACAGACCCAGATGTGGAACCTACCGCCAAAGAGATGCTGCAACATCTGGTTAGCCGTGTGGAGCAACAGGATGCCCGCCAACAGCTGTTACTTCAGTGTTATCAGTCATTAACCTCCCAAGGAACATCTGGACAGACTGTGACAGCTACTACTGAAGCTCCTGTGCTTTCCTCCATTTCCCCATTGCCATCCCAGGTGTCTATAGCTTCCACGCTTCACCTGCCTACTCCGTCAAAGTACGATGGAGACCCCAAAACTTGTAGGGGTTTCCTTAACCAATGTTCAGTCCATTTTGAGCTCCAACCTCAAAATTTTTCTACCCATCGTTCCAGAGTGGCCTATCTTATCTCTTTGTTTTCAGGACAAGCCCTGGCTTGGGCCTCCCCTCTGTGGGAGAGGAACGATCCAATATTACAAGATAGTGCCAAATTCATTTCTACATTCCGAAGTGTGTTCGATGAACCAGGTCGTGTGACCTCCGCTGCTTCCAGCATCCTCCGTCTGCGACAAGGATCTCATACTGTAGGCCAGTACGTCATTCAATTTAGGATCTTAGCCTCTGAACTTCAGTGGAACACTGAAGCCCTAGTGGCCGCCTTCTGGCAGGGGCTTTCCGATAAAATTAAAGATGCACTGACTACCCAAGAGCTTCCTTCGTCACTTGAAGATTTGATCTCTCTATGCCATCGTGTTGATATGAGATTTCGTGAAAGAGAGGCTGAGAAAACGACTTCTGCTAAAGCACCTTTTCGCTCTAACCCTCAATTTCGTCCAGTGTCACCCGCTGTGATTCCCATGGAGATTGGACGTTCCAAGTTATCTTCTGAGGAGAGGAAACGAAGAGTCAAGAATAGACTCTGTATCTATTGTGCTGATTCCACTCATGTCCTCAGCTCCTGCCCTAAGAGATCGGGAAATGCCAGGCCCTAACTAGTTCTGGAGAGGTGAAGTTAGGGTCCCTGGAGTCCTCTCCATCGTCTATGAAATCTAAAGTCTGCGCTTTTGATGTGACTATTTCCTTTGCTACCAAGACCTTTGAGTCACAGGCATTGATTGATTCCGGAGCAGCAGGAAATTTTATTTCCAAATCGTTAGTTAATCAATGGTCTCTACCAATGATTACCTTAAAAACTCCCATTACTGTGACGGCTATCGATGGATCACGTCTCATCAACGGTCTCATCACCCAGAGTACGTCTCCAGTAACCCTTCAGATTGGTGCTCTGCATCATGAAGAGATATCGTTTTTAATTCTTCCTGTTACGACAAGTCCGATTGTCCTAGGCCTTCCATGGCTTCAGTGTCACTCTCCCCAGATTGACTGGCGCACCCCTCAAGTCACGTCTTGGGGGCCTGAATGTCACCATCATTGCCTTTCCCAAGTCATTCCTCTCAAGGTACAGCAAGCTTCCATTTCAGCTATTTCACCGGGACTTCCTCCTCAATATGCTTCATTTACCGATGTTTTTGATAAAGCTCAGTCTGAACGTCTTCCTCCTCATCGTTCTTGGGATTGTCCGATTGATCTTCTTCCTGGCAAGACTCCTCCCAGAGGCCGGGTCTATCCACTCTCGTTACCTGAAACTCAAGCTACATCTGAATATATACGGGAGAACCTCCAGCGTGGGTTCATTCGACCTTCCACCTCGCCCGCTGGAGCTGGGTTCTTCTTTGTCAAAAAGAAGGATGGATCATTACGCCCTTGTATAGATTTTCGTGGACTCAATGCCATTACTATCAAGAACCGGTATCCCATTCCGTTGATCACTGAGCTATTTGACCGCATCAAGGGAGCCCGTATTTTTACTAAGTTGGATCTTCGTGGTGCTTACAATTTAATCAGAATCCGTTCCGGTGACGAATGGAAGACGGCGTTTAACACCAGAGACGGGCATTACGAATATCTGGTAATGCCTTTCGGGCTATGTAATGCCCCCGCTGTTTTTCAGGGCTTCATTAATGAGATTTTTCGGGACTTATTATATGTATGTGTCGTCGTCTACCTGGACGACATATTGATTTTTTCACAGGACCTGCCTTCTCACCACCAACATGTGGCAGAAGTCCTCTCCAGGCTACGGAAAAATTCATTGTTCTGTAAATTAGAAAAATGTTCATTCGAATTACCCCAGATTCCATTCTTGGGGTATATTGTTTCCGGAGTTGGTCTGAAGATGGATCCTGACAAAGTAAATGCTGTACTACATTGGCCCCAGCCAACTACCCTTCGTGCCATCCAGCGTTTTTTAGGTTTTGCCAATTACTATAGACGCTTCATTCAAGATTTTTCTTCCATTGCATCTCCTATTGTGGCCCTGACTCGTAAAGGGGCTAATCCTAAGCAATGGTCTACTGAGGCTATTCAAGCCTTTCAAACATTAAAAGAGTCCTTCTCTTCGGCTCCAATCCTTCGTCAGCCTGATGTGACACTCCCTTTTTTCCTAGAAGTAGATGCCTCTAATGTGGGCTTAGGAGCTATTCTCTCCCAACGCTCGGAACAGCAAAAATTCCACCCTTGTGCCTTCTATTCTCGGGGTCTCCTACCCGCAGAGAAGAATTATACCATCGGAGACAAGGAATTACTGGCTATCAAAGCCGCATTAGAGGAATGGAGATACTTGTTGGAGGGAGCTCGCCATCCGGTGACGATCTTCACGGATCATAAGAACTTGTCATATCTCCAGTCTGCCCAATGCTTGAACCCTCGTCAAGCAAGATGGTCTCTTTTCTTTTCCCGTTTTGAATTAATAATTACCTTCAAACCAGCTGCCAAGAACAAAAAAGCTGATGCCTTATCTAGAGCCTTTGCTACGTCCTCTGATATAGAAGAGGTTTCCAACCATACCATTCTAGACCCCAAATGTATCTCACTGGCTGCTTCATCCACCAAAACGCTACCATTTGGGAAGACCCTCGTGCCTTCTACTCTAAGGAGGAAAATCCTTTCGTGGTTCCATGCCTCTCGTTTTTCTGGACACGCCGGTGAACACAAGACTTTTGAGATCCTTTCTCGAAGTTACTGGTGGCCTTCAATGAGGAGAGACGTCAAAGAGTTCATTGCTTCCTGTGAATTATGTTCGCAATTCAAATCCTCCCGCAGAACCCCAGCAGGGTTGCTGCGACCACTACCCATTCCGTCCAAACCATGGACCCATATTAGTATGGATTTCGTTACTGACTTACCACCTAGTAAGAACCATAATACTATTTGGGTGGTAGTGGACAGATTTTCGAAGATGGCTCATTTCATCCCTCTGTCTGGTTTGCCTTCCTCGTCTATCCTGGCTGAACATTTCATTAAAGAGATCTTCCGTATCCATGGATGTCCATCTGAGATTGTGTCTGATAGAGGAGTACAATTCGTGTCCAGATTCTGGCGAGCCCTTTGTAAAACCTTGGGCATACGATTAGCACTCTCATCTTCTTACCATCCACAATCCAATGGACAAACCGAACGTGTCAATCAAGATCTTGAGACTTTTATAAGGATATTTTCATCAGCCAATCAAGACAACTGGGTAGAGTTACTCCCTTGGGCTGAGTTCGCCCATAACAACATGTACCATGAGTCATCATCCAAAACTCCATTCTTTGTGGTCTACGGTCACCATCCGTCTTTTCCGGAATTTCCTGCCCTCCCGCCCACCCAAGTTCCTGCGGTGGAGACTGTTTGTCAGACCTTTAAAAATATCTGGTCTCAGGTTAGAACCTGTTTAAAGAAGACATCGGTCAAATATAAATCTTTCGCGGATAAGAAGAGGCGGGCTATTCCACCACTAAAAATTGGAGATCGTGTCTGGTTATCCACAAAAAATATTCGTTTGAAGGTTCCATCCATGAAATTCGCCCCTCGTTTTATTGGTCCATATAGGATCATTCAAGTTATCAATCCAGTTTGTGTGAAACTCCTTCTTCCTAAGAGTCTTCGGATTTCTAATGCCTTCCATGTATCTTTGCTCAAACCTCTTATTATCAACCGTTTTTCAACTCCTCCCTCAGCTCCGCAGCCAGTTCAAGTCCATCAGGAGGAGGATTTTGAGATTACCGAGGTACTAGATGCAAAAATTTCGCGAGGAGTCCTCCACTTCCTCGTTCATTGGAAGGGCTTTGGTCCTGAGGAGCGCTCTTGGATCAAAGCTGAAGATCTTAATGCTCCTGCCCTTTTGAAGAAGTTTTACTCCAAAAATCCGGACAAGCCCGGTTCCAGGCGTTCTGTGCCCACCTTTAAAAGGGGGGGTACTGTCACTCACCGGACCGTGAGTGCCTCTTCCCGGACATTTAGGAACCGTGGCCGTCCACCATCCTGAGGGTCTGCGCATGCGCAGCCCTTTTCTATACTTCAGTGTATACCCCTTTAACTTAATTGGCAGATCAGGCAACCTCCCTATATTAAGCACCTGTGGTCACTACCACGTTGCCTGATCTTGGAGTCTCATTCCTCATGAGTCTCTGAAGGTGTTCCTGTATTACTTGTGTATTCAGCGCTGCTGATTCCTGTGGTTTCCAAACCACTTCTCCTATTGTGGTTCCATACCACTTCTACCATCAACTGTATCATCAGGACTGTTTGCTGATTCCTATCCGCTGCCTCCGTGCACTACAGTCTTCTACACCACTTCAACGTTATTTTATATCTATGTGACTGTTTACTCATTGCTATCCGCTGCCTCCGTGCACTCCAGCTTTTACCTCACTCACCTGCTTCTCATCAAGTCTGTTTGCTGATTTCTATCCGCTGCCTCTGTGCACTACAGTCTCCTGCTTGCAACTCGCCTGTGTTCAACATCGTGACTGCCAGCTGACTGCTATCTGCTGCCTCTGTGCACTACCGTCTCCTGCTTGCAACTCGCCTGTGTTCAACATCGTGACTGCCAGCTGACTACTATCCGCTGCCTCTGTGCACTACAGTCTCCTGCTTGCAACTCGCCTGTGTTCAACATCGTGACTACCAGCTGATTACTATCCGCTGCCTCCGTGCACTACATTCTCATCTCATCTTTGCTGTGGCTTCCTCGAGACTGCCGCTTTTCATTACCATCTGCTACACTTCGTGATCTACAGCTCCTGCCCTGCGCTGCACTCCTGTTTCCCGTCGCTGTTGGTTCCTGTGGTTGCTACTGGTTACCTCCGTGTGCCGCTGAGTCCTGCCGCTGTGGTCAGCGCTATCGTCCATCTCCTGCTGATCCACTCTCCACGTCTTCACGTGTTCCACTGGCCTCTACCCTCCTGTCAGCATTGGATTTGTATCTCTTCTACTACCCTCTGCTGGATCATCTCCATTCTCCTGGGTTTCCTATGAGTCCAGTTCCACGTGTTGCTGACTCCTGTGGATTCGTGTCCCTGTCGGTCTACTCACCTGTGCGCTGCACCTGCTAGACCGCTGCTTCTCCTATCCAGGGACTTCCTATCCAGTCGGTCTCCAGCCGCTCAGGTACCGCTGCAATCCCCTCTGACTGCTACTGCTGAACCACGGTATGCATACTTCTCATTGACTGTGCTGTGTATTGCATATCTTGCTGGACTGTGTTTGGTTCTCTCTGGAGTCTGCTATCCGCTGAGTCTATTGCCATCATTGACTGTGTTATCATTGTGCTGGACTACTTCAAGAGACTTTCTAGATTGCAGACCTGATCAGTCTTTTACATATATATATACCTATATTGTGCATATTACTGTGGATCGTGTATAAGGTGCCTGTGTATATCCTGTGTTGCAGTCTTCCCCCGTGCACCTCCTCACATATATATATGCAGTGTACAACTTGCTGATGTCAGACCACTGATCCCTGTTTCCGGTATCACCTGTTCCATTATCCTCTCACATAGCAGTGGTACAACTTGCTACCGCAGACCACTGACTACCTGGATACCTCCACTTGGATTCCATTCCTTCACTCAGACAGCGGTACAACTTGCTATCTGCAGACCGCTGACTCTCGTCACCTCCTTGTTTCTGTTGGACATTCCTCCTCACTATAGCAGTGGTACAACTTGCTATCGCAGACCACTGACTACCTTCACGTGTCCTTGTCCATACAGTTCCTTGTGTATCATTACCTCAGTATTACCAGTGTTGCTAGTCATAGACTTTCCTGAGCATCTCATCGGTCATCATTTCATGTTCCGTGATCACCCAGCTACCAGAGTACCCTATTACCATCTACATTGCTCTGGTAAGCCTACCATCTGGTGATCCCTGGGTAAAGACTCCTAGTGCCCGTGACACTAGTATTTGTATTTCAGCAATGACAATTAGCAATGGAGCAATGGAGCTCTTGTCTCTGGGTGTATATAACACCCTACACTTTTGGTGCAAATTCAGAAGAAAAACAAGCAAGGACTAGTATTTGTATTTCAGCAATGACAATTAGCAATGGAGCTCTTGTCTTTGGGTGCATATAACACCCTACACTTTTTGGAGCAAATTCAGAAGAAAGGCCAGCAAGGACTAGTATTTGTATTTCAGCAATGACAATTAGCAACGCAGTTCTCCTATCTGTGTGTTACCTATATAACAAAGTAGAATTGGACTGCAGAACTACATCAACCCTGTAAGCACTATTGTTTGAATTTTTCTGCAATGAGATTTAACAGAGGAGCTCTTGTATCTGTATGTTACCTATATAACATAGTAGAATTGGACTGCAGAATTACACCAACCCTGCCAGCAGCAATAGTATTTGTTTTTTTCTGCAATGAGATTTAACACTGGAGCTCCCATGAATATCACTGATTACTTTCTTTAACACTGCTACCACCCTCCTTTTCAATTCTCTAACTTTGCCTGCCCAACTGCTCTACACTCTATGCTACCCCTTCTGTATCCCTCTCTCAAATGGTGCTAGATCGCCGTGGAGGGTGGTATTTATTGATTCTAAAACTCGCGATATCCGAGATCTGACGATGTCACAATGACGTTTTGCCTCGTTTTGGAATCCGAAATAGCGCGAAAGTACCGAGCCGACTCAGCTCGGTACTCGGATCCCCTAAGTTCGGGTGTGTTCGGTTTCCGAGGAACCGAGTCTGAGCATCTCTAATCCTCACTAACACATCAGTCATGTCCTGATATATTCTGTGATACTGTGAATATAACAATGGTCTACAAATTGTTTAGTCCCAGAACATTTCTAAAGTAAAGAGACTTAGATGAGCAGGAGATGAAGACTCATCATAAACAGGTTCTCTGATACTAGTCAAATGCACCTTAAAAATTAGACCTTACCTCATTAATCTAGTGTTCTACAGCATACATATATATCTTCTGTACTTGAAATACACACGTAGAAGTCAGTCCAACGTAACACACAGCTGTGTCTCTTCTGCCCTTCCTCTGAGTTGTCTCTGAGTTTTCTTTCTGGTCACTCACTGTGAGGTCACAATGTATGATTTCACCAGAGCCACTGACAGTCATCTGGAGAAAGAGAGAGACCTGACATAAAACAGGGACACTGCTGTGATAGATTATAATGGGGGTGCTTAGGAGATAACCCCTGGTCCAACGATGCTCAACCAAGCTTATAGTTGTAAGAATGACCTTGAGTTTGGAGGGATCCAATGATCATGGGGAGATGTACATAATGTTTATTGTGGAATACGAGGAATTTATATCATAGGTGAGGGGTGGATGTATTTTCTGATGACAATGAATGTTTAGAGAGGGCCCACACGCCTACTAAGGATATCTGAGTGGAATAATATTAATAATATCAATTTTAATATTCATGTAAATATTAAGCATAGTCATTTAAATCAATTTAATATTGTTATATGTATCAAGGATATTAACATTGTTGTTATATTATTATTATTATTGGATGTCAAATGCTTATGATTCACATACAAATTGTTATATTTTGGTTTTATTTCCATTATTTGATTTTTATTTTTTGAAGCATCTCAGAAATCTTTTGAAGTTCCTGATACGCTCCTACAACCTCCTCCTTTCTAAAACTCATTCACATAAGCCTATGAACATTCTTTCCTAGAGCATTCCAAGGACTCATAGATACACCAATATAGAACAAAATATGGCATCCTGTCCTGTGTACACAGAGAGAAATGGGTAACCGCCTCCCACATCTTCAGTACACTCGTCTCCTAATATACCATGTGCTGCTGGGGACCCTGCTCCGTACACTATATAACTCTCAGTCTGTGGTTTCCTGCTTCCCTTCGTTTCCTTCCTAACATTCGGCCACTGCCCCTGTCACATGCAGCTCTTTTCTCCCTTACACATCACTCGTCTCCTGATACACTCTGTGCTTCTGTGGGGCCCTGCTCCTTCCACTATATAACTCAGTCTGTGGTTTTCTGCTTCCCTTCATTCCCCTTCTCACATCCTGCCACTGCCCCTGTCACATGCAGCTCTTTTCTCACACATCACTCGTCTCCTGATACACTCTGTGCTGCTAGGGGACCCTGCTCCTTCCATTATATAACTCTCAGTCTATGACTTCCTGCGGCCTCCAGTCCCCTCCCCACATTATGATGCTGTCCCTGTCACATTGAGCCCTGCTTTTCACAAACATATCACTCATCTCCTGATATACTCTGTGCAGCTGGGACACCTACTCCTTCCACTCTATATCTGCAATACCCATCTTGTTGTCAAACTGTTTTCTGAAGTGGTCATGACATTTGTTAAATATAGTGATTTGCGTGAAAAGTCAAATCCCATTTACAGTGTCTGTATGTACCTGTAAGTAAACTATAACCCCTATAATACTGAAAATGAACTTCATAAATTGCAGAAAACATATCTTTCAAATTCCATGAGTCTGACATCGATGAAAGTCCAAATGTCATTGTTCCCTCCTGCACCAAGTGAGTACCGGGCTGATCATCTACTGCCTTTATTTCCTTCATATTACCCATATCCCCTTCATGTATTAATTAACTAGCAATATTAATTTAGTAGTTTACAGAAAGACTGTGGTAGAATCAAAGTGTAACAGAGAAAAATATTTAAACATGATAAAATATGATTTTGTTCGTCCAGATTTGCTCAAAAAAGAGGCTAGATGATTTCTGAAATAGTTTTTCATAAAGGAAGATGAGACGGAAGGAGCATTTCTGCTATATAAATATTTGCATAGGCTTGTAGAGGAAAGTGAATAGTGCAAATTCATCCTTTCTGCATGTGTGAATATCAGAAGAGCCCTGTTTACACATAACATCATTCAGAAGTTTCTCACTGCAGGCTGCAAAAAAAATCTAAAGGTCTATTGATTGTTCAAACTAATAGACTTAGATCAATAAAATATTTTAATGTAGAATAGAATATGGACAATCACAGCAGAGCGTTGCTCAAATATTATAGAACTTTCTTTGATCTCAATATATACAACACAGCTGTGCCCGATGTGAGATAGACCATCATGGTGGTGCCAGCTCTGCATGCTCTGAGATAGATCATTACAGTATGGCGCCAGCTCTGCCCACTCTGAGATAGATCATTATGGTGTTGCCAAGCTCTGCCTACTCTGAGATAGCGCATTATGGTGGCAACAGCTCCTCTAACTCTGAGATCATTATGGTGGTGCCAGCTCTGCCCACTTTGAGATCATTATGGTGGTGCCAGCTCTGCCCACTCTGAGATCATTATGGTGGTGCCAGCTCTGCCTACTCTGAGATCATTATGGTGGTGCCAGCTCTGCCCACTCTGAGATAGATCCTTATAGTGGTGCCAGTTCAATAGACTGAAATAGAGCATTATGGTGGCACCAGCTCCTCTCACTCTGAGATCATTATGGCAGTGCCAGCTCTGTACAGATTGAGATCATTATGGTGGTGCCAGCTCTGCCCACTCTGAGATCATTATGGTGGTGCCAGCTCTGCCCACTCTGAGATCATTATGGTGGTGCCAGCTCTGCCTACTCTGAGATCATTATGGTGGTGCCAGCTCTGCCCACTCTGAGATAGATCCTTATAGTGGTGCCAGCTCAATAGACTGAAATAGAGCATTATGGTGGCACCAGCTCCTCTCACTCTGAGATCATTATGGCAGTGCCAGCTCTGTACAGATTGAGATCATTATGGTGGTGCCAGCTCTGCCCACTCTGAGATCATTATGGTGGTGCCAGCTCTGCCCACTCTGAGATAGATCATTAGAGTGGTGCCACCTCAACAGACTGAAATAGAGCATTGTGGTGGCGCCAGCTCCACCCACTCTGAGAGAGCATTTTCCCGGCACGAGCTGCTTTCTGATTTATTATTATGAAGGAGTGCAGAATACCCACTTATCACTTTTAGGTTTACTTTCACTATAAAGTACTCTTCAAGAGACCACCTATAATATAGCAATGTGAACGTTTGTTGAGGTGTGTGCTGATTCAGGGATAATATAATCATTTTTTATTTTTACTTTACAGCATATAAATTATTACGCAGTGGTGCACATAGCAAAAAATCCCTGCACTGTTTTCCTGCCTGGCTGCGCTGACACTGAGACACATCACAGGGTGCTCACACTGGGATTTCTCTTCTCACTATCAGTTTTATTCAGTCAGTGCATTTAGCCGCTGTACAGTGTAGTAACAAAGATCAGTATGGTGCTCCACTTGTAGCAAGCCGAATACGTATAAGAGTACCACTATAACTCTAAACCATGCAGATAATATAAACAAATACGTACATCCAACTGTGATTCTCCACACTCCAACCCCGTAGTGTATATGCTTACAAGATATATATTTGTTCCACGTCTTTTACATATAATCTTTCATTGGCTGTGTTGTCACATCACAATATCTCCAAGAACATCAGAATCCAAAAGAAAGGTGATAAACAAAATCTAGTGGATTACCTTTTAATATGTATGATAAATGTACAATGCATAAAATGATGATTAACATCCAACAAAACTATGTATTCAGCACATCAGAATGAGTGGACAGGTCCCATACTCTTATAAGAAGTCCGTCTCTCCAATTCCTTGTCACATAGAGAAAAAAGTATCATCAAACGTGTTTCGACTTTAAACATAACCCTTTCTCAAGGCTAGAGTCCAAATGGTATTATCCTATATTTATATACCCCTCTAAATGCAGACTCCACCTGTATGCCCCTCCAATGTGAAGCCGAGGCCCAGATCCACATCCGCATTCCAAAAGCGATCATGGGACTCACACTCCACTTTCTATTGGTAGCATTCTCAGAAAATGAGGCTTGGCCTTCCCAGGGACACATAGATTCCGTATGGTGGAGATCATGTGACTCTTTACTTCATCCTCATCGGTTATGCGTTCCGAAAACGAGGCCCGGTCCTCTTTGGAACGCATGACTTCCGTATATTGACCAGGATATCAATAAACAATTTTTTATATTATACTATAAGTATAGATGTGCGCTGATTCATGTTTCGGTTTCGAAACCGGTGTTGGTTCTAAACTGACTTCATGTTTCGACTTTGCTACCGGTTTTGTCAAACAAATGCGAAAGATTTTGGATCTGGATTTAATTAGAAATTGGGAAGAATAGGTAAAATAATGTCATATCGAGCTCTTTGTGCACCTATATTACTATTTATAGCATTAACATTCATTTCCAGGGAATGATCCCTTCACAACAATGGGCCTTCCTCTCAAATTATAATAGTAACCATATACAGGTTTAAAAGGTGTTTGCAAAACACTGGGGAATCCTAAAGAAAGACAGTGTTATAGGTGGTATTGGGCAGCACGGTGGCTCAGTGGTTAGCACTTCTGCCTCACAGCGCTGGGGTCATGAGTTCAATTCCCTACCATGGCCTTATCTGTGTGGAGTTTGTATGTTCTTCCCGTGTTTGTGTGGGTTTCCTCTGGGTGCTCCGGTTTCCTCCCACACTCCAAAAACATACTAGAAGGTTAATTGGTCTCTCTCTCTCTGTCTGTGTGTGTGTGTGTATGTTAGGGAATTTAGACTGTAAGCTCTGATGTGAATGAGTTCTCTGTACAGCGCTGCGGAATCGGTGGCGCTATATAAATAAATGGTGATGATGATGATGAAGATGGTATGCTCCCAGAAAGACCCAATTTTATCTATAGGAAAGCCCCAAACCTGAAAGACAAGCTTGTAAGGAGTCATCTTCCTGAAGGTTTAAGAAACTCCATTAGAATTAGGGATTTCCATAGATGCGGCTTATGTGTAGCCTGCAAAACATGTAAAACTGGTCAAAGTAAATATACCAACTTCACACTCAATGGAAAGGAATGTAAAATTGAACAATTTATAACTTGTCACACAAAGAATGTCATTAATATGATACAGTGCAACCTGTGATAAAGTTTAAATAGGAAGAACCACACGGCCATTAAAAGTGAGAGTGAGAGAACATCTATATAATATCAAAAAAGGCCTAGACACCCATGCTCTTTCCAATCATTTTAAATTTGCACATTCATGTTTAGGGGAACATATTAAAGGTTTTTGGGGTCTCCAAAAAGTGGAGGAGAACTGGAGAAATAGGGATGTATTAACTTCTTTATCGAAATTAGAGATTTAACGGATATATAATATAGATACACTTGTGCCCAAAGGGCTATATGCTGATTTCAATTAAAATGGTTCTTATAATAGGGACGTACTAAAAGGAATGACAGCTGCAGTCTGCTAAAAGGAATGCCAATAGACTTCTATGATAGAAAAATGTAATTTTATGTATATTTTAAAAACTCTTATACTTTTCAAATATATCTTTCACCCACTTATTGCTAAGGTACTTGGTCATGTTTTACATGTGGAATGACGTGGAATGACGGACGACTGCTGTAGAATGACAGCTGTTTTATACGCCATGTCAATGCAGAAATATCAGTAAAAGCTTGCATTTCTCCCAAAAATCATCCCTATTTCTCCAACATCCCCTAATTCCACACACTAATCCCTTTGCATATGCGCTCCCCCACACCTGTACCCCACCATGCAAGTCTCATAATGTGGAATGACGGACGATTACTGTAGAATGACAGCTGTTTTATACGCCATGTCAATGCAGAAATATCAGTAAAAACTTGCATTTCTCCCAAAAACACCTCTATTTCTCCCATATCCCCTAATCCCACACAATAATCCCTTTGTATAGGCGCTCCCCGACAACTTTGCCCCACCACACAAGTCTCATAACGTGGAATGACGAATGATAAATGTGGAATGATAGCTGTTTTATACGCCATGTCAATGCAGAAATATCAGTAAAAACTTGCATTTCTCAGAACAAAAGCACCCCTATTTCTCCCACATCCCCTAATTCCACACAGTAATCCCTTTGCATATGCGTTCCCCCACACCTGTACCCCACCACACGTCTCATAAAGTGGAATAACGGAATGTTACTGTGGAATGATAGCTGTTTTATACGCCATGTCAATGCAGAAATATCAGTAAAAACTTGCATTTCTCCCAAAAATCATCCCTATTTCTCCAACATCCCCTAATTCCACACACTAATCCCTTTACATATGCGCTCCCCCACACCTGTACCCCACCATGCAAGTCTCATAATGTGGAATGACGGACGATTACTGTAGAATGACAGCTGTTTTATACGCCATGTCAATGCAGAAATATCAGTAAAAACTTGCATTTCTCCCAATAAAACACCCCTATTTCTCCCACATCCCCTAATCCCGCACACTAACCCTTTTGCATATGCGTTGCCCCACACCTGTACCCCACCACACATGTCTCATAACGTGGAATGACGGACCATTAATGTGGAATGATAGCTGTTTTATACGCCATGTCAATGCAGAAATATCAGTAAAAACTTGCATTTTTCACAAAAATACACCCCTATTTCTCCAACATCCCCTAATCCCACACAATAATCCCTTTGCATATGCGTTCCCCCTCACCTGTACCCCACCACACATGTCTCATAACGTGGAATGACGGACGATTACTGTGGAATGACAGCTGTTTTATACGCCATGTCAATGCAGAAATGTCAAAACAATTGCTTTGCTGTCATGGAATACAACCCTATTTCTCACACATCCCCTAATCCCACACACTAATCCCTTTGCATTTGCGCTCTTTTACACCTGTACCCCACCGTGCAAGTCTCATAATGTGGAATGACGGACGACTACTGTAGAATGACAGCTGTTTTATACGCCATGTCAATGCAGAAATATCAGTAAAAGCTTGCATTTCTCCCAAAAAAACACCCCTATTTCTCCCACATCCCCTAATCCCACACACTAATCCCTTTGCACATGGGCTCCCCCACACCTGTACCCCACCAAACAAGTCTCATAACGTGGAATGACGGACGATTACTGTGGAATGACAGTTGTTTTATACGCCATGTCAATGCAGAAATATCAGTAAAAGCTTGCAATTTTCACAAAAATACACCCCTATTTCTCCCACATCCCCTAATCCCACACAATAATCCCTTTGTATAGGCGATGCAAATGCAAAGGGATTAGTGTGTGGGATTAGGGGATGTGTGAGAAATAGGGTTGTATTCCATGACAGCAAAGCAATTGTTTTGACATTTCTGCATTGACATGGCGTATAAAACAACTGTCATTCCACAGTAATCGTCCGTCATTCCACGTTATGAGACTTGTTTGGTGGGGTACAGGTGTGGGGGAGCGCATGTGCAAAGGGATTAGTGTGTGGGATTAGGGTATATGGGAGAAATAGAGGTGTTTTTTTGGGAGAAATGCAAGTTTTTACTGATATTTCTGCATTGACATGGCGTATAAAACAACTGTCATTCCACAGTAATTGTCCGTCATTCCACGTTATGAGTTATGTTTGGTGGGGTACAGGTGTGGGGGAACGCATATGCAAAGGGATTAGTGTGTGGGATTAGGGGATATGGGAGAAATAGAGGTGTTTTTTTGGGAGAAATGCAAGCTTTTACTGATATTTCTGCATTGACATGGCGTATAAAACAGCTGTCATTCTACAGTAGTCGTCCGTCATTCCACATTATGAGACTTGCACGGTGGGGTACAGGTGTAAAAGAGCGCAAATGCAAAGGGATTAGTGTGTGGGATTAGGGGATGTGTGAGAAATAGGGTTGTATTCCATGACAGCAAAGCAATTGTTTTGACATTTCTGCATTGACATGGCGTATAAAACAGCTGTCATTCCACAGTAATCGTCCGTCATTCCACGTTATGAGACATGTGTGGTGGGGTACAGGTGAGGGGGAACGCATATGCAAAGGGATTATTGTGTGGGATTAGGGGATGTTGGAGAAATAGGGGTGTATTTTTGTGAAAAATGCAAGTTTTTACTGATATTTCTGCATTGACATGGCGTATAAAACAGCTATCATTCCACATTAATGGTCCGTCATTCCACGTTATGAGACATGTGTGGTGGGGTACAGGTGTGGGGCAACGCATATGCAAAAGGGTTAGTGTGCGGGATTAGGGGATGTGGGAGAAATAGGGGTGTTTTATTGGGAGAAATGCAAGTTTTTACTGATATTTCTGCATTGACATGGCGTATAAAACAGCTGTCATTCTACAGTAATCGTCCGTCATTCCACATTATGAGACTTGCATGGTGGGGTACAGGTGTGGGGGAGCGCATATGCAAAGGGATTAGTGTGTGGAATTAGGGGATGTTGGAGAAATAGGGATGATTTTTGGGAGAAATGCAAGTTTTTACTGATATTTCTGCATTGACATGGCGTATAAAACAGCTATCATTCCACATTAATGGTCCGTCATTCCACGTTATGAGACATGTGTGGTGGGGTACAGGTGTGGGGCAACGCATATGCAAAAGGGTTAGTGTGCGGGATTAGGGGATGTGGGAGAAATAGGGGTGTTTTATTGGGAGAAATGCAAGTTTTTACTGATATTTCTGCATTGACATGGCGTATAAAACAGCTGTCATTCTACAGTAATCGTCCGTCATTCCACATTATGAGACTTGCATGGTGGGGTACAGGTGTGGGGGAGCGCATATGCAAAGGGATTAGTGTGTGGAATTAGGGGATGTTGGAGAAATAGGGATGATTTTTGGGAGAAATGCAAGTTTTTACTGATATTTCTGCATTGACATGGCGTATAAAACAGCTATCATTCCACATTTATCATTCGTCATTCCACGTTATGAGACTTGTGTGGTGGGGCAAAGTTGTCGGGGAGCGCCTATACAAAGGGATTATTGTGTGGGATTAGGGGATGTGGGAGAAATAGGGGTGTATTTTTGTGAAAATTGCAAGCTTTTACTGATATTTCTGCATTGACATGGCGTATAAAACAACTGTCATTCCACAGTAATCGTCCGTCATTCCACGTTATGAGACTTGTTTGGTGGGGTACAGGTGTGGGGGAGCCCATGTGCAAAGGGATTAGTGTGTGGGATTAGGGGATATGGGAGAAATAGGGGTGTTTTTTTGGGAGAAATGCAAGTTTTTACTCATATTTCTGCATTGACATGGCGTATAAAACAGCTGTCATTCCACAGTAATCGTCCGTCATTCCACGTCATTCCACTTGTAAAACATGACCAAGCACCTTAGCAATAAGTGTTTAAAAGATATATTTAAAAAGTATAAGAGTTTTTAAAATATACATAAAAATACATTTTTCTATCATAGAGGTCTATTGGCATTCCTTTTAGCAGACTGCAGCTGTCATTCCTTTTAGTACGTCCCTTATAATATACTTTTGGAAACATGAACGTTGAAATGGATTGATTTGCATATATATGACATATAGGTATGTCCGTTGAATATTAGGGCAATAGATTAGATTATTCCTCAGTTTTTAGACTGAAGAAATGTCATAAGGAATTGAAAAATATGTACATAAGGCTTTTAGGGTTAAAACCTATGTTGTGATTGATATTACCAGTGAAAAATTGTGCATTGATATATGTTATTTTTTCTTTATAGCGAGGAAAATCTGTCCAGCTAAGCAAAGATATCTTTATGAATGGAGGAATCAAACACATGATATAGAGAGTTGTACCGTTTGTATTAGTTAGCGAAACCACAGAAGCAGTAGTGATGTGTTGCTTTAAGAAGCTAGATCTCGCTGTGGAGGATAAAGCATTTCCGCATAGATGACGAACCAAGCCTCACTTTGAATGCTAATTGCGAGCGAGTCAATCAGCAGGGGTCTATATATGGTGATCTGAAAGACCAAATGACTTAACCTTGACAAAGACTTGGAAGAAAGTTGAAACGCATTCGTTTTATGGTTTTATCCGGAGACCCGACGGCAGACGTACTAGATGGGACTGTGGTGAGCCGAACCTGTTCACTTACCTGGTTTAAATGTTTGTTTCATCTGCTTTTTGGTATGGGTCCAATTTTTATCACATAAAATATATGTTTTAATAAAAGGTAAAGCACTAGATTGTTTCTTTCTTCTTTATGGTACATTTGAATATGAACATTATCCTTGTGGAGTGCACACTCAGTGTGAGGAATCTGGCACGTCCTCTGTTGGAAGTCTAAATCATGTTTCCACTGCGATATGAGTCTAATGTAGATGTTCAGAGGGAAAAATCTCACACATCATTTGTTTGGGGCGTGTACCTTATCTGAACCGTGTAAGCGCATATCCATTGGGGTGTGAAGCAGGAGTGAAAACACGGGTGATTGGGGGTGTACCTTCGTATCAAGACACAGAATTTTCCCATAATGATCATATTCCCCACTTGATTATAACTGTATTATGCTATGAGAAGTTTTGTTTGTTTACAGTCTTATTAATAGATATCAATCAAAAAAGAACAACATACAAGTTGGTTTGAAGCTTAAGGAGGTGCAAGCTAAGAGAGCGCTTTATGTATGTATGACATATATAAATAAATTTAGATGATGGTCAACGAAGGTGGAGTGCACTCATCATAAAAAACTTCAAACACTAGGCATACAATAAATTTGGAACGTAAGAGAGCATTCATCATAGACACTTATGCTACAGAAACCGGCAGTGTTTATTGGATGGACAGTGGTAGAATTAATACAGTTAATACAGACATTGGTAAAACTAAATAGATGAAGATGGCCTGCACCTTCACCTATTTATTTAATATGCATTTATCATTGGGTAAAGTATTCATCAGGAGCCAAGAGTAGAGCTTTCAAACACCTTGTTTTACTACTTTTACTAAAATGATATTTATTGTATGCGTAAGGTAGACGTGGCTAAAAAGAAATTAGTATGCGCCGTAAAGGGAACTTGTCACTCATATATATTTGCAGTATATAAATATGTCATGCATAATATATATTGTGTATTGGTCATTTTTCGATGGAGTGCTCAGATCGATGGGATTCTCTGGTCGATTTTTGAGAGATATTTTGGCTCTGTATCACTCCTCGTCTGCCACAATTTTGGTGAATGGTCTGACCTCGGTACCCTTCTGGATTTCTAACGGCACGCAACTGGGCTGCACCCTCTCACCACTCATATTTTCTCTCATAACAGAACCCTTGGCCGTCAGGATACGGGCTAAGCAAGAGATATTGGGCATACAGGAAAAATAGTAAAGATTAGAATATATAGAGTTTTTTGGGGGGTGCTGCTGCTAGCTGACCCTCACAAACTGCATTTTGTAAATATAGATTTCACTAAATGACCTTTCCAAAATAGACAAGTATTGAAAAATACAAAAGATTATTCTGCATGGAAGGTGCGTGCCTTATTGCAGAACCACTTATACTAGAATTGGGTTTGTGTGATACCCTGCTGTTGCAGAGCCTCACTCACCTATCATTCAGACTGACAGTTCCTGGGTGGAGCTGATTGCATCTATCTTTATGTAGCCCATATGTAGAACTGGTGGCCATTTTGGATGAGTCTTTATAGTAACAATATTTCCCAGAATGCAATGGAAGATGAAAAAATGTTGGAGAAGAGAGAGGAAAGATCTCTGAGGGAGTGTGTGAGAAAAGTACAGGAAAACAAAAGACTGCACCGAGCTGCTGGCCTGCAGATGCTGTATGCTGACAGGAGACAGTCTAACAAGTGTTAGACAGAGAAAAAAGCAACAAGTTGGAAACAAAGTCACCTCAGTAAAAGGAACTCAGCAAGGGCCCCAACGTGCACATTAAACATTTAAGATAACCCAGGCTATATATAGATATTTAGTAAGGATGAGCGGGCTCGGATTCCGCTAATCCGAGCCCATCCGAACAGTGCGGATCCAATGGGATCCGAGCACTGTTCGGGAACTTCCGGGCGCCAAACGAAGCCAAACCCGAGGCTATGACATCCAAGTCTCGCGTCGGATCTCGTGATACTCGGATGTCATAAATACTCACCTTGCGGCCGCCATCTTAATTTCGCCTGACATCAGGGAAGAGGGAGGGTGTGTAGGGTAGTGGTGCTCCTGCGTGATCAGTGCCCTGTCCTTGCTGAGTCCAGTGGTGCTTTATGCCTGTGTCCAGTGCTCTGTCCTGCTGAGTCCAGTGGTGCTTTTGTCCTGTGCTCTGTCCTGCTGAGTCCAGTGGTGCTTTTGTCCTGTGCTCTGTCCTGCTGAGTCCAGTGGTGCTGTGTCCTGTGCTCTGTTCTGCTGAGTCCAGTGGTGCTGTGTCCAGTGCTCTGTCCTGCTGAGTCCAGTGGTGCTTTTGTCCTGTGCTCTGTCCTGCTGAGTCCAGTGGTGCTGTGTCCTGTGCTCTGTCCTGCTGAGTCCAGTGGTGCTGTGTCCAGTGCTCTGTCCTGCTGAGTCCAGTGGTGCTTTGGCCAGTGTCTGTCCTGCTGAGTCCAGTGTTGCTTTAGTCCTGTGCTTTGTTGTGCTAAGTCCATACAAATTTTATAATTATTAAAATCTCTTAAAAATTACTAAAAAAAATTATTTAAAAAATTATACAAAATTAATAAAAAAAAATATTTAAGCAGTGCAAGAGAATAGGTACTGCAATCTATATTACAAGAGAAAGTGAGGGAGGAGCTGGTAAACCATTGCGATTCCACCAAGCATGTAGCTCTTGTGGATGAAGCCCTTCGTACGCTTTGATGATATATATATACCAAATTGGGTACCGGGGCCACTCAACTACGCAGTCCAGATAGATGCGTATCAACTACATTCAGTGTTGGGGCCAAATCCAAAATTAATGAAAATGACCTGTCATCATCAAAAACAAGAGGTATTGACTACACCCTGTATATGCTGCAGAGGATGTAGGAGCAGGCAGCTGTGCAGTGGAATACAGACCAGTTGAGGGTGATATACTGTGGCCCCGGTACCAAATTGGGTACCGGGCCCACTCCACTACGCAGTCCAGAAAGCTACCTCGGTGCAACGTTTTGGACTAAAAAGTATATTATGAGGTGTGAGGTGTTCAGAATAGACTGGAAATTAGTGTAAATGATTGTTATTGAATGTTATTGAGGTTAATAATAGCGTAGGAGTGTAAAAAAAACCAAAAAATGGATTTTAGCGCTTTTTATGCTTTTTTAAAAATAAATCAGAACCCAAAGCCCTAAATCAGAACCAAAATCTTTCATCAGGTGTTTTGGCAAAACAAATCAGAACCCAAAACCTCAAGCTAATCAGAACCCAAAACCCAAAACATTAAAAGTGCCCGGTGCACACCCCTAATATTTAGCTATAGGTTTGTGTGTAACATTGCAGCAGGAACTCTGACTAAACACTCAGCATTACTGCCTAGGTAATTCATTTCCAGCGAGCTACTGGCAAACCAAATTTAAATATTGTGTTCAGAGGTGTATATTTATTGTGCTGCCATATAGTGTTAGGAACCCCTCCAGCCGGCACAACACAACCCGGAATCTACTCTGCCAGTCAGGTGTTCACTGGAGCCCCTGGTGGTGGGGACAGACTGGGCTGCAGACTGACAGAGGGTCGTGAAGTGTGTACCGGCTGGGGAGGTCCACGCAGAGGTCAAGGGCCGGCAGCAGACAACAGTATCAGTAAACAAGCTGAGGTCAGGGGTCACAGGCGGATAGCAGGAACGGTAAACAGGCCAGAGATCAGGGTCACAGGATACATAAGCGAAGTCCAATTCAAAGCCAAGGGTCATACACGGGAAATCAGTAGCGGTCTCAGAAGACTAGAACAGGAACAAGCAGGTCAGCAGACTGGAGCACAGAAGCTATAACCGGCAATGAGGCAGCAGACCTCATTGCCTTAAATACAGACACAGACCAATCAGCAGTTGAACACACTCCAGCAGACTAATTACAAGTATCCAGCAGGGCCAATCAGGGCTTGTCCCTGACCTACACAGTTGCAGGCTAATGCCTGTTAATCAGCCTCATAGACTGACTGCTATGCGCATGCGCCCGGCTACCAGCACCGCCGGGACGCAGCGCTAGTGAACTAGCGTCCGGCCGTTGCCCTGGTGACGGCCGGACAGGAAGAGGAAATGACGTCCCGGTCGTCAAGGTGACGGCCGGGACGCTGGGGCGCATGAGAAGCGAGCCGCGGCGGCTGTGAGTACCGCCGTGGTTCATGACATATAGATAATTGTTTGCACTGTTTAGAGTTATTTCTTTCTTTATATGTAAGCTAAACAAAGTGTTTTATTTTGAATTTATTCAGTATTGGTACTATATTGTAAATGACATCGTTTACATGTTAAATGTTTATGATTGCATATTAAGGAAGACCGAATTTGACTCTCTGGTTTACAGCTATGGACAGAGTTAATAAAACCAGAAAATATTCAGCCTCTAAGCTTTGTGTAACTTATCTATTATAATCTCTATATAGGGGTAGACTCTTGCCTCTCTGCTGAAACCACGCTACACAAGGAACCATCTGACCTGTGCTATCCATTATACACCGAACACCTCATCTACATGGGGTACCACATTTGCAAGTCAATTTCTAAAATACTCTACATGACGAGGCAGAGATTTCAATTTTCCAGGGCTATGCAAATCTTATTACCCAGATTGCATTCCATGTCTCTATAACTGAAACCAGGGTTTAGAAAAATAGATTGGCCTAAAAAATGATTAATCTTTAAGCACATTGGGCAAATGACTACTGTAGAAGAGGGGTTCATGGAAAGAAGGAGTAATATAAAAATCATTGTAAGACTGAGGATGTGAATAACAATTCAAACAAATGTAACAACAGCAGCCTCTTGTGTTGGGATTGTGTAGATGTCTGATATTTACAGTCCTTTACTTATTAATCCATTATTGCACCTGGATTAACCTTTGTGCCCCCCGGAACATTTCTTCAAGCCCCTCAATCACCTCATAGCTCTGCAGCCTCACACCTCATACACTATAAGATCCTATAAAATACATAATTGTACTACACCCATTACCAGGGCCGCCATCAGGGGGGTACAGGGGGTACTGGTGCAACACACACTTACCAGGGGGCCCGCTCTCTTCTAGTCTTCCTGTCCGCTCCTGTATTCAGCCTGGCTGTAACCGTGACAGCCAGGCAGCACAATGCGCTTGTAGGGGCGGAGCAATCATTCCCCTGCAATCATGTGATCTTCCTATGACAGTCAGGAAGCTGTCAATCACGATTGCATGGGAATCATTGCTCCGCCCCTGCGATCATGTGATCCTCCCTTCTCCCTGATGGTGACCTGACGTCACACCACTGTTCCCGCCGCCGCTGAAGAAGAAGGAGCAGCAGCTGCAACATCTCTGTAATTGTAAGTATATTTTAAAGATTTTTTTTTCAGATTTTTCTGTTTGTTTCAAGGGTCTGCATTAATAAAAATTAAAATCAGAAATAAAAATTAGAGCAGTGTTGAAATAATATTAAAAGATTGAGGATAAAATACAATAGGCATTTTTTGGGGGGGGGTTCATCGGAGGGGGGGGCATGGGGGCCTGCCTGCGTCATTTGTACTGGGCCCCATGATATCTGATGTCGGGCCTGCCCATTACACTGAATGTTTATGCAGGTAAGGTGTGTACCCTAGCACCAATAGAAGTACAACTACAAATAAAATAAGAAAGAAAATGTGACCATTATTTAGTATTGAACTACAAACCACCATTGGGGTCTTGGGGCCTCCACTTCAGTTCTAGAACCTTGCTTTACAGCACCGGGGTATATTACATAGTTGCCTACTCTCCCGGAATGTCCGGGAGACTCCCGAATTTTTGGGAGTTCTCCCGGACTCCCGAGAGAGCAGGCAAAAATCGCGGATCCAGCATCTCCCCGTTGATGAAGATGTTGGGGGGAGGGGCTAATCGCGTCATTGTGGCCCGCCCCTGCTGCCATAGGCTAGAATTTACTAAGATTGACAGGGGCGGAGCCTAACGGCGCACCATGCATGGCCATGCCCCCTCGATGGACCTCCTCCCGGACGGCTAGCTTCAAAAGTAGGTAAGTATGGTATATTATAGTTACACTCTACATAAATCTGAAGTGCGTGGTGCTCTAACCTGTTGCACTGGAGCCGCACTGCCACTTTGTGTAAGATAAAATAGCCTTGCCTTATCAACATCAACTACCAGGTTTCCAACAGATCACAGGCTCTCATTCCTCAAAACCAATATAATAATATGTCTTATTTCATTCAGTTTTATTTCAACTATAATCCACTGGATATTTATCAGTTGCCATTATCTGAGTCTGATAGGGCTATAATATCCTAACAAACAATCTGTAGGAATATATTTTTCTGAATAACTGGTGAGCAGTGGTCGCTTTCAGGGGTGCAGGGTGGGATATACTATTAGAACTTCACCCCTGCTGGTGGGGATTTCCCCTTATTAATGTAAGATTCTCCAGCCCCTCTACACGATTGTTCACTGAGAGGTGCATTTGTTATCTCATTCTCACTAGTAATTTGTGTTGTGACGGCCTTATATCCACCACTTGTTATTCTCCCTCAGCCGTCATTGGCATGTGATATGATGGGGTGTTATATTATTATATACTGTTATAAATTATGTCTAGTAAGTTGCAGATGGTGAATTGCTGAGTACACTATGGTGCAGTGGATTCTGTCTCACTCCATTTTCATTGTGCACTCATGTGGTGTTGGGGATGCACCATATGGTAATATTAAAAGTTAATAGGCTGTTTGGCAGTGGACACAGGTCTGTGCTGCCTGCAAGTTTTAACTTCTGATCAATGTAAGAAGCCTGACAGTAATTTTATCATAGTGACCCATTTGCAGATTTACTGAATGGATCATGAAATACTGGCTGTTTAGCAACCACAACTGTTGTTTTATAGTTATTGCTGGCACAACATACCTGTGAGTTGTAATTCAGGAGCACTAAAAGAGCAACATGCGTCTAACCTCTGTGATAACTGTCCTGCTCATCATTTAAAAACATAATCAGGGCCTGTTTGATTTCAATATGAGCTAGAACACATTGAGCTATAGTTCTGATAATACAATCATATTAATCTAATGGGACCTATTACCACATTTAGATAAAACATTAACTCCCTGATTCACTGCCATTACCTGTTTATTATACAGATGACCTTTAGAAGGAATAAGACTCATGTGACTTTTTCTTTGGCATTCAGGTGACTTGATTTTCTCGTGATTGCTGGTATGCAGATATGACACATGTGAAATGTCTGGGATTGTGTAAATGTGAACTCTGTGAGTGGATGGATGACTTCATCAACCACATGTGATCACGTGTGACAGGTAGAGATATTTATGGATTTCTTCACAATGGTTATAATATAGGGATGTGCACCGGCCACTTTTGGTGTCTCGTGTTTTGTGTTTTGGATTCGGATTTGCTTGAGGTTTTGGGTTCGGATTTGTTTCGCAAAACACCTGACGAAAGGTTTTGGATTCGGATTTATTTTGAAAAAAACATAAAAAGTGTTAAAATCAATTTTTTGGGGTTTATTTTCACTCCTACGCTATTATTAACCTCAATAACATTCATTAACAATCATTTCCACTAATTCCCAGTCTAGTCTGAACACCTCACACCTCACAATATTGTTTTTAGTCCAAAACGTTTCACCGAGGTAGCTTTCTGGACTGCATAGTGCCGTGGTCCCGATACACAATTTGGTACCGGGGCCACAATATATCACCCTCAACTGGTCTCAATTCCACCAAAAAAGTATCTGGACTGCGTAGTGGAGTGGTCCCCACAATATAATAAAAAAAACCTCAACTGGTCTGAATTCCACCAAAAAAGTATCTGGACTGCGTAGTGGAGTGGTCCCCACAATATAATAAAAAAAACCTCAACTGGTCTGAATTACACCAAACAAGTATCTGAACTGCGTAGTGGAGTGGCCCCGGTACCCAATTTGATACCGGGGCCACAATATAATGAAAAAACCCTCAACTGGTCTGAATTCCACCCAAAAAGTATCTGGACTGCGTAGTGGAGTGGTCCCCACAATATAATAAAAAAACCCTCAACTGGTCTGAATTCCACCAAACAAGTATCTGGACTGCGTAGTGGAGTAGCCCCAGTACCCAATTTGATACCGGGGCCACAATATAATAAAAAAAACCTCAACTGGTCTGAATTCCACCCAAAAAGTATCTGGACTGCGTAGTGGAGTGGCCCCGGTACCCAATTTGATACCGGGGCCACAATATAATAAAAAAACCCTCAACTGGTCTGAATTCCACCAAACAAGTATCTGGACTGCGTAGTGGAGTGGCCCCGGTATCAAATTGGGTACCGGGGCCACAATATAATAAAAAAAACCTCAACTGGTCTGAATTCCATCAAAAAAGTATCTGGACTGCGTAGTGGAGTGGTCTCCACAATATAATAAAAAATCCCTCAACTGGTCTGAATTCCACCCAAAAAGTATCTGGACTGCGTAGTGGGGTGGCCCCCGGTACCCAATTTGATACCAGGGCCACAATATAATAAATACACCCTCAACTGGTCAGAATTTCAGGGAACAGATGGCGGACACCGGATGGACGTCTAAAACCAACATAGCAGTTAAGGGCGCAGTTCCTCTTTTTTGTGACTGCACAAACAATTAACGTAGTAATAGAAATGACAGGTTTTTTTTTGGGTTTTAAATAGAGAAAGAAAGAAGGTAGTACTAGAAATGGCAGTTATTTCGTTTTTTTAAAATAGAGAAAGAAAGAAGGTAGTAATAGAAATGGCAGTTATTCGAATCCCCAGGAGAGTCTAAGTGGGGTGAGCCACAGAGAGATTATTTCCCTCAGTTTCTCTAACAGGTTGTCAGTGTTGTGCCTCTTCTTAAAACCTGTGATACATAACTACACACACTCGGCAAAGCTTTTACAAATTATCTGCGGCACAGGAGAGTACCACTGGACTGTACTTTAATAGCAGTAGATATTATTTTTGGGTACAGCAACAGTGAATGATCGTAGTTAGACTTTTAAATAGTGGTACAAGCTAGATTTTTTTAAATTTTGTAATATTTTTTTTCAAATTATTTTTGGAAAATGTTTTATTTATTTTTTTTAAATTAATTTTTTATAATTTTTTTTTTAAAAAAAATAAATTAGTTTTTTTTGAACTTTTGGATAACTTGGAAATAACAATGCCCTTAGCAGAACAGACCACAGGACACAGGAAATACAGAAAGAAAGAAGGTAGCAATAGAAATGGCAGTTCCTCTTTTTTGGAACTGCACAAACAGTGATGAAAATGAAGGTGGAGCTGGTGGATAATTTCTCTTTAGAAGGCAGAGTTGTTTGCTGTGTTGTTGCTGACAGCATAACTCTCTTAAATTTTTTGTAGGGGGGGGGGGCTTAGTTCTTGGGGGAAGCTGAACCACTAGTCATGAACACGGGCCAGGGCCTAATCCGTTCCTTGCCACTGCGTGTCGTAAATGACATATTGGCAACTTTACGTTTCTCCTCAGATGATTTTAAGTTTCTCTTTTTGCTACTTTTACTGAACTTGGGCTTTTTGGATTTTACATGCCCTGTACTAGGAGATTGGGCATCGGGCTTGCCAGACGACGTTGATGGCATTTCATTGTCTATGTCATGACTAGTGGCAGCAGCTTCAGCATTAGGAGGAAGTGGGTCTTGATCTTTCCCTACTTTATCCTCCAAATTTTTGTTTTGCATTATATGTAGCACAAGAGAGTGTACCCCGAAGCCACACACACTCGGCACAGCCTTTAAAAATTATATGCGGCACAGGAGAGTACCACTGGACTGGAATTATACAGCAGTACCACTGGACTTATACTGCAGAATCAGTGAAATTAGTAACATGGCAGTAACAACAATGGACTTATACTGCAGAATGAGTGAACTTTGTAATATTGCAGTACCACTGGACTTAGAGAATGAGTGAACTTTGTAATATTGCAGTACCACTGGACTTATACTGCAGAATGAGTGAACTTTGTAATATTGCAGTACCACTGGACTTATACTGCAGAATCAGTGAAATTTGTAATATGGCAGTAACAACAATGGACTTATACTGCAGAATGAGTGAACTTTGTAATATTGCAGTACCACTGGACTTATACTGCAGGATTGTTTTGAGATATTTTTATTTTTTTATAATTACTTTTTTTGCTATTTTTTTTATAACTTTTTTTGACATTTTTTATAATTTGGGAATAATGGGGAAATAACAATGCCCTTAGAAGGACAGAGCACAGGACACAGCACCACTGGACTGAACAGGACACAGCACAGGACCCAGCAGCACCACTGAACTCAGAAGGACAGAGCACAGGACACAGCACCACTGGACTGAACAGGACACAGCACAGGACCCAGCAGCACCACTGAACTCAGAAGGACAGAGCACAGGACACAGCACCACTGGACTGAGCAGAACACAGAGCACAGCACAGCACAGAACTGAACAGCACGAGATATAGCAGGACAGAGGACCACCTAACACACCCTCCCTCTACCCTGATCAATGCCCGAGTGAAGATGGCGGCGACTAGCGGGGAATTTATAGGATCCGAGTATCGCGAGATCCGACAGCGGGATTATGACTCAGAGCCTCGGTTTCAGTTTTGCAATTGACGGGAATACCCGGATCCAGCTCGGATCCGCAACGTTCGGGTGGGCTCGGATTTCAGAAATCCGAGTGCGCTCATCTCTATTATAATATTACAGAAAAAAGCATGCAATTAATTAGGGTTTCTGAAATTATGGGCCAAGTGTAAAATGTGGCCGCAAAACTGGCACATTTCTGTGTTTATGTTGAGTTGAACGTATCTTAGGAATGTGAGGTGTTTAACCCAGCAAACCAGCAACATAGTGTGTTATATGCGTCTGCATAAAGACACGTTATAGAGCATCAGGATACGCTTTAGGATCATATGCTACATGAAGACAAGTTATGAGCCCTGTAAGCGTATCTTGATGCAGCCGCACACTTGATGATGATGACTGGCATTTTAATGTATAATTGAAAAAAATTTGTGCCCCTTAACCGAACGTGAATGAAGCACCAGAGCTCATAGCCTGGGCTGTTTATCGCTACTGCCGTGGGACGAGCAGCGTGGGGTTCCCCTGCAAAAGCCGCAACCAACGCTGGGCTGGTCAAACTACAACAGGGAAACGACCCCAGCCTGTTCAGCACGCAGCTGAATTCCCTATGAGATTCACGCGTATTAAAAAATGGGTCCCCCCTAGGAAAATAACAGCCATGAGCTAAAAGCACTGGAACTACTTCCAACACCCCTGGCCTGTGGATGTTGAGGTAATAACGTGTAAAGTTTTAAAAAAGCATATCCAAATGTGGCACTACTGGTCCCAGCAAGCCCTGGCAGCCATAAACTATTTGTGTGTGCTGATGTTTGTAGAACTATAAGTGCCAGCAATGGGACCTATAGTGCCACATAGGCAAATACTGTTAAAAACAAATTCTTTATGTAACATTTATGCCACCCAATCCTTTGTTTACCACTTTATTAAACAAATGGCAAATTCTATAATACTATTTTATGTGTGTGTGTGTGTGTGTATTGTGACAGAAGTGCTGGAGAGGTTTCTGATGGGAGATACATATGCCCCAGGTTTCTGTCGTATGTGGTTTAAAACCCCAGGGAGAGTATGTGTATTTGGAGAGAAGGTTTCCAAACAGCGGTCCAGGTTCAGTTAGTCGGTGTACAGGTCCCTGGGGTTATGGATGGAGAGGGAAGGGTGGGCACAATTCATTAGGCTCATTTTGGGTTTTTTAACCTGCTAGCCAGTTTCTGGCTAATTAAGAGTTGCACCTGTTGGGTATAGATAAAAGGCTGCGATATTACTTGTATCAAGCCCTGCACTTGTGTTCTATCAATTGGTTGCTGCAAGAAGAAGTGCTTCCGTTTGCCCCAGGAGATGACATTCCTAACCTGATCTTGTGACAATATATATAAAAGCAAAAATTAGTATAAAAACTGAATAAGTCAGAAAATAATTGTACAGGAAACCCAACAATAACCCTAACAAAAGTATTATGCAATGAACAATATCAAGGTGATAAGTAATCGTGGCTATTGGAGCTCAGATCAATAATGTAGATGTAAAAATCAAAAGTCTCAACGAGTGCATCCTTTATGTAGATCCATATCCACTTACAGGAATAGGAATAGGGCAGTCCTTGAATCCAAAAACATTCCAGACCCTTAGAACACATGCAGTGGTAAGAGGAGTCTTAACGCTCGCCAGGCCAGTCTGTTCTCAATCTGCGCATCTGTACGCCAGGTTATAGTTCCAGATACCCTACAAAAAAAAAATTGATTTAAAGAAAAAATATGCTTTAATGTAATAATAAATAACTTCTGTCCGCAGGCTAATGTCATCCGGAGATGACGTTATCAATCAGAGGACAGGGGCAGTACTTTTCCACTGCTGTCCTTGTTAAATAGCTGGAAGCCACACGGCTTTGCTAAATAGGAAAAATGTGGGGCTTCACTGCGCATGCGCAAAACCCCAGACAGGGGTTGCGCTAGAAATGCCAGCTCCGGCCCTGAGTGCTTCTAACAATAAGCTTGTAAAAATATTTTTGGAAGAGGAGGTAGCTGTTAAAAGGAAATAAATACCATTTAAAATGTAGTTTTATTTCACATAGCAGCAGTTTGATCTGCTCGCCATGTCATAATTTACAGTGTGATCCATTTAACACAGTATGCTCTAGTTTCCCCATTTATTTTCCAATTCCTATAACCTAGGCTGAATGAAATTATTTAGCAAAGCATCATGAAAATGCTTTAAAATTACTAGTAACATTTTCACAAAGATGATAAATACAAAATATAAATAAAATATTAAGAATTTTCTATGTGCAATAGTACACCTGAATGTACGCTTTTTAAGGCATGCCTCTTTCAGTCTAATTCTCCACTTAATGCCGTGTTGTTAATTAATAAATAACTCCAAGGTTCCTATCGGAATGCCACTGTTTGGATGATTGACAGATTGAGCAGTCCTGGAGACGGCCGTAGTGACTGGCACATCCATCCAACTTTCGCTCAGTCTACCTCTCACCTGTGGGCCAAACAATAGCAATAGGTGTCCCTAGCAGTGATGCAGATGCAGCTGGTGTAGCTGTGTACAGGTACCAGTGATATACATTAATCTCATACTGCCCACTCTCCCAGAATGTTCTGGAGACTCCCTCCATACTTGTACTTCACCTCCTCTCTGGGATCTAACAGAGGGAAGAAAAAAAAAGTTGGCAAATGTGAACAAACCTGGAATTTTGATTGGCTGCCAGATTTCATTGCAGGACAATAATTAGCCATAGGCAGATAGCGCTGTGACAAGGACCTGATGGGAGCAAGCTGACAGTCTGAATATTAGACTGGGCATGTATATGGTTGTATATAATATTAAACTGTATATCAGGTATGGCCCTGCATGTTAGACTTGATACCAGATGTGGGTCTACATACATGTATATAGACTGGGCACCATATATAGCTCTGGATACTGGACTTGACATTAGCTATAGCTCACAGTTGCCAACATTGGTAGCTTGTGTCCCGGGAGGTCCGGGGGGCAGGTGGGTGGGTGGGGGCGGGGCTCAAAGAATCATGCCATTAGCCCCGCCCCCAATGCTGTTACCACCCCTTTCGACCAATAAAACTAGGGGGCGGGGCCACAAGGACGGGTCCATGACGCCAATAAGCCCCACCCCCTTCATTTACTTTTCCACAGCCGGTCGGGAATCGGGAGAATTGCCCTCTCTCCCGGGAGTCCGGGAGAGTGACCTAGATTTCGGGAATCTCCCGGATATTCCGGGAGAGTTGGCAAGTATGCTATAGCTATGTAAACTAGATCTGCCACCAAATATTGCTCTCCATAGTATAGTTGGCACCACCTATGGCCCAATTTATGTAGTGCAACTCATAATATAATGGGAGCTATGATGATTACTACAAGGTAAATATACTGATGACTGAAGCTGTATGATACGCTGTGCAGCAAGTTAAATATGTGTGGACCGTTGTGTAAAATAAATTTACATAAAAGGGATAACTATACTATCATTGTAGGAGGGGATTTCAACTCTGGAGACAATCCTTTATTGGATAAATGTCCCCCTGTATGAGAAAACAGATTGAATTCATGGAAACATATTCAAACATTTAAACATTCACTTCACTTAACAGATCCCTGGCAATTATTCAATCCCACAGACAGAACCTTTACATTCCTTTCAGCGGTTCATCACATGTGGTCGAGAATTGACTATTTGTTGGCATCGGATTCATTGATATCCCAAGTTCATAGGGTTAATATACATGATATAATCATTTCGGACCATGCCCTCATTTCTTTTATGTTGGAGCAGGTGGCACCCCCACAATCTGAACATCTCTGGCGATTCCCAAGCTATTTGGGAAACTCTATTGAATTCTGACAATTCTTGGTGGGGTCTTGGATGAACTATCAAGATGACAATCTTGAACATTGGGATGATCCAACATTGTTTTAGAATACTTCAAATGCAGTAGTGAGGGGTCATATTATTGGTTATACCTCCAGGAAAAAGAAAGATGCCACTTATCAGTCTCTCCACAAGTCTTTAGGGGAAACTATACAGTTGTACATGAACAATCCACTCATTTTTTTCAGATTATGTGCAGGCAAAACAGTTACTTGACAGTTCCTCCTCTCCCAGCCTAAGTGTCAACTGGAATTCTTTAAATATAAATACTTCAGATGGGGTAATAGGTCAGGGAAATTATTATCTTCAATGTCCAAACCCTGGCGTAAACGTACATATATATTTGCCATAAGGGGTTCTTCTCCTCGTGCCTTATTGACAGACACAGGATATCTTAGTTGAAATTGAGAAATATTACTCGGAGCTATATACTGACCCATCTATTGATAAAGCATTACAAAGTCAGATCCTAGATAAAGCCAAAGTATCTAAATTATCCCTATCTCAACGTGAGGCACTAAAAGGTGATATCACACTGAAAGAGGTGTTGGATATAAACAGTCTGTTCACCTGTGTCAGTTTATCAGTTTATGAGCTCATCAGTCGGAGAGAATAAAAGACACTGCAAGTCCTGTGTGTGTAATTAGCTCTGATTTATTAGTTACAAGTGGATATCTATATAGCACAAAATCACGTAGTTCAAAAAACTACGCTCCAAAAGGTTTTAACCACTCATGCTTCCTTTACACAGATCTTGCTACATTCTCACATTTTCACACAGGAATTCCCCCTGGGGGGTTGGTTTATCTCCTGTCTGCCATATCCAAGTGTAACACTTGTGTTCTGTGCAATGTAACACTTGTGTACTGTGCAGTAAATAAGTAATAAATATGGAGAACTTGCCTTACTCTAGATTAGCGCTGGCCGGCCGGTGGTGCGGAGTCTAACAAACCCCCTGGTGTTCACCAAGAACCGCCGCAAGGCGGGATGGGCTTTGCTGCGGAGGAACGCAGGTCGCGGCCCACTGGTCTGCTTCTAGAGGTAAGGATGTGGGAGATATAGCCGTAGTCAGCAAGCCGGGGTCTGGTACACTGGAGTAGAGATTAGACGTGGTCAGCAAGCCGGGGTCTGGTACACTTGAAGCAGAGATAGACATGGTCAGCAAGCCGGGGTCTGGTACACTGGAGCAGAGATTAGACGTGGTCAGCAAACCGGGGTCTGGTACACTTGGAGCAGAGATTAGACGTGGTCAGCAAGCCGGGGGTCTGGTAAACTTGGAGCAGAGATTAGACGTGGTCAGCAAACGGGGGTCTGGTACACTTGGAGCAAAGAGGAAACGTGGTCAAATAAGCCTGGTCTGGTACACTGGAGCAGAGTCTGGAAGAGTCACTGAGAAGCACAGGAAACCGATGAGTCAGGAACGGGAGGAAGTTGCTCTGACGCTGCCCAGGCGTCAGAGCAGAGTTTTTATAGAGCATCTTTGAATTCCCCGCCTACTGTGTCATGTGACCGCCTGGCCGAGACCCGGAAGCAGCGGAGATCGCGGCGCTGGAACGGGGACAGGTAAGTGTGTAACACCAAGGTCATGGGCATAGTTTCTTGCAAACAGGGAGATAATAATGAATAACTCCTACAAACTAGCTGTATCTAATCTGTCTTTGAGCTCTAAGAGAATAAAATGGCTATAAGGCAACAAGATGGCGTCAGCCTAGCAAAATCACATTTCTCAGAGGTTACCAGAGTGATTACAGGTCTAAAATCTGGAAAATCACCAGATGGCTTCTCGAATGATTATTACAAATTATTACAACCACAAATTTCTGTGGCTCTGGTGGAGTTGTATACAAATATCCACAGACAGGGTACCATCTGTCCTGGGATCAATGATGCTTACACCATTTGCTTCTTAAACCAGGTAGGGATCCCCAGCTAATGGATTCCTATCGCCCCATTACATTACTAAACACTGATTGTAAACTACTGGCAAAGATCATGGCGGATAGGTTGCAGTCCATATTACCGCAAATTCTTACCCCCATCAATTGGGTTTTGTTCAGTGGTGACATTCTATTAAGGAAATTCGTACTGCTGTGGCCGCAGTGATAGTCTCTAAAATAAAGCCCAACACTCAAAACACTCTACTGAGTTTAGATATTCATAAAGCCTTTGACACAGTGTTGTGGTCTCACTTATTTGAAATACTTCAATACAGAGGCTTTGATAAAAATTATATAGGTATAATTAGGGGATTATATTTTAATCCAACCATGATGTTACTTGTTAATGGTTATAGGAGTGGTATAATTACCATATGTAGGGGCACAAGTCAGGGTTGCCCGCTCTCACCTTTATTATTTAACCAGGCACTAGACCCACTGATACGTCTTCTTGTTAGATCTAAGGATTTTCAGGGAATCCAGATAGGAAAAAGAGGCTAAGATAACAGCTTTTGCTGATGACATCCTGTTATATGTAGGAAATCCAGAAATGTCCTTGGTAGGGATCATTGATGATATTGAATCTTTTAGAAAGATTTCGGGTCTGGGAATTGGGACAAAACGGTGGCGCTATGTCTGGGAGAGAGGAATGGGAGTCCGGAGTGGGGTCATAGTTTTAATATCTCCACTTGTGTAAGGGAAATGGAAAAGGATTTAGAGGGGAAGAACACATCTTATTAAGATGGTTGTGTTTCTGAAATTGATCTACTACCTGCAGACACTCCCTATTCTGCTTTCTCAAAAAGATATTACACAAATTAATGGTTTATTCAGGAAGTTTTTCCTGGGCAGCCAAAAAAACACACATATGCTTGATTAAATTGAAACAAAATAAATCAAATGGAGGGATTAATTTTCGGGATATTATAATTTATAATCATACTTCACTGCTTCAATATCTCAGGGATTGACTTCAGGGTAGTGATATATATATATATATACCCCCACGTTTCTGGAGAGCGAATTCCTAGATGGCTTGAATTTGGTCAGTTTCTTACACATACATGACCAGGAGATCACCCAGGAGATGTGTGACCATCCTTTGTTATAGACGACCAGGAAGATTTGGCATATTATTCGCCACAAGGCTGGTTTGAATAGGTATAAATGGGTCCATCTACAATTTCTGAGGAATCCTGACTTTCGGGAAGGTGCGGCAGCCTATCCCTTCTCCATATGGAAGGTGGGGGAAGTCGGAACAATTGATTGCCTGATACACAAGACAGACGGACGTCCTTTAACATTTACTGAAGCCGTATTCAAATTTCCAAATGTTGAAGCTTTTCCGTTGGCATTCTTTCAGGTTCAGCATTATATAAGCTTTGTGCTTAGGACATTTTCTGAATTAGACTGGAAAAATCCGGTGGATAGGCTTTTGAGTTCCCCAAATGCGAAAACGAAAGCTATTTCTCTACATTATAGCCATTTACGCACTCCCATAGACCTTTCCTCATCTAATGTAGGATTGGGTAGGTGGTTGTCTATCTTTCCCTCTCTTTCACTCAAAGAATTATTGTGGGCCTTGGAACTATCTTGTAAACTTCTCCCATCCAACATTTATGTGGAAATGTTTTTAAATATTTCCCATGGTTCATACCTCTCTCCTCAAAGGAGACCACATATGGGACTTACTACCCATTCCCAATGTGATAGATGTGGTGTAGATGGTGCAGATTTATTCCATTGTTTATGGCAATGCCCACTGGTCCTTAGTTTCTGGCTACAAGTCCGAACTATAGCGTTGAGAGATTTGGTTAATTATATCCCCTTCACCCCAGAGTGGGCTATATTTGGTATTTTTCCCAAAAATCAGAAAATGACTATGAGTAGTAGAATATGTTATTAGCCATGAGTGCGGCAGCAGGTAAAACTATACTGTACACCTGGACACATCGGGATTCTCCTCCTATAAAATTGTTTAGAGAAAAGCTTTTCCTTCTCTTTAGAATGGAGTGGGTGGAAGTGTCATTGGATAAAGAGGTAAAAGCAGAACGCTTTATCTCAACATGGGAAAGTTATATTCATATCCTACCATTAACCACGAAGAAACAGCTTCATGAGTGTCTATTATTGTCACCTATTATCTTATAATAGTTCTTTTATTCAGGGAATCACGAACATGTAGTTGAGAGGATAGGATAGCCAGAGGAAGGGAAGCTTACCCGTCCTCTGGGTATTCTATCCCCTCCCTGTCATGATCCATCTTCACCAGTCTTAGAACTCCTCACCCTCGTTCTCTTTCCCCCTCTGATCATCTTACCACCTGCTCATTTTCATCCCCCAGTCCTCCACTTCCTCCACCCCCACTTCCTGCTTTGTGTCTCTTGTTTGTCTGCCCCTCCCCTCTAGATTGTTAGCTCTCGCGAACAGGGCCCTCTTATCCCTGTGTCCTCCCCCTTTTGTTCCTAACCACTCGGCTACCCTACTCGATTTCCTCATCTCTAGGCCCCTACCCTTGATCTCATCCCTTCCCTTGTCTTCTCGCTGGCTTTAATCCTGTTAGGTGCGCCCTCAGTCTAGGGCACAGGTAAAGCTCACTTTATTCCTCTCTCCCCTCTCTTGCTTGCTTTAGTTCTCTCCCCCTTCCACTCCCTAGCTTCTTAGTATCCTGCCCTCTACTTAGGTCTCCTTAGTACTAGTGGATTTATTACTTACTGCACTTTATTTCTACTGCCCTGTATACCATGTCCTGTTTTGTCCTATGCTCTGCTGGGTTGATAGTTTACTGCACTTTGTTATTGTCATGCCCTGTAGGCTGTGTCCTGTTTCTGTTTTGTTCTGCTTTCCCCATGCTCTATGTACGGCGCTGCGGACACTTTGTGGCGCCTCATAAATAAACGATAATAATAATGTATAGAAGCCTGCTGTTTGCTTCCAGACGCTGGGGATGTAGCAGTGCCATTGAGTTAGCTGCGGAATGCTATTTATTGGATTATTTTATGAGCATGTTGATATCCATAATAAGTTAATTATTGGTCTCAATGAATACTTCACCCAATTATATCATTATTTATCAGTCTTTCACGAAGGTTGGATTTAACTTCTTTGACAATTTCTTATGTTTAAGCTGACATTTTTTATCTCCTATGCACCATTGTAAAACATGTAATTGATATCATGATTTTTGTATGTATAAAATGCTTCCAATAAAAAAATATTGTTAAACAATTTTTTTTGTACATAAATGTTACACTTCATGCTGTGTTGTTATGGCCCCTCCCCCTTATTTGTTGTCAATCCTAAATAATTAGGAGTTTTTACATTACAAAAAATACATTAGATTATGATGCCTGTTCGTAAACTAAATGTCCCTGTAAATTATATCAAAATGTTGCCTAATATAATGCATCAGCATAATGACCCCCCTAAGTTAGCTAGTTCTCATGATCCAAGTCTTGTAATCATAGCCGGATTTAACTGACAGCAACCGCTCCGGGCCCCCCTCTCTCCGCGGCTTCCCCCCGTCGCCCGTATGACCTAATCTGCTCCTGCTGTCAGTTGCTCTGCCCATCATTTTTTTTTGGGCGGCGGCGCGGGGGGGGGGATGTCGGGGGGGGGGGGGGGATGTCGGGGGGGGTTGTGGGGGGGTCGGGGGGTTTGCGGACAGGTTCTGGGCTGCTCCTCTTCGTTGGTGGGGGGAGCAGGGTAGCAAAAAAAAATAGAGATTTACTCACCTGATCGCGGCCGCGCCGGCGTCCCTCCTTCCTCTCTGCTCTGTTAATGCTGAATGACAGGCGTGATGTCATCAAGTCACGCCTGTCATTCAGTGAGGAGCAGCGCGAAGAGTAGGCAAGAAGAGAGGAGAAGAAAAGAAAAGCTAATAGAAAGGTAAGTGAAGAAAGGGAATTAAGCAGAAAGGCAAACTATGAGGAAAAAGGAGATGAGAGAGGCACAGTAAGGAAAAAGGAGATGAGAGAGGCACAGTAAGGAAAAAGGAGATGAGAGAGGCACAGTAAGGAAAAAGGAGATGACAGAGGCACAGTAAGGAAAAAGGACATGACAGAGGCACAGTAAGGAAAAAGGACATGACAGAGGCACAGTAAGGAAAAAGAAAATGAGAGAGGCACAGTAAGGAAAAAGGAGATGACAGAGGCACAGTAAGGAAAAAGGAGATGAAAAGAGGCACAGTAAGGAAAAAGGAGGTGAGAGAGGCACAGTAAGGAAAAAGGAGATGAAAGAGGCGCAGTAAGGAAAAAGGAGATGAGAGAGGCACAGTAAGGAAAAAGGAGATGAAAGAGGCACAGTAAGGAAAAAGGAGATGAGAGAGGCACAGTAAGGAAAAAGGAGATGAGAGAGGCACAGTAAGGAAAAAGGAGATGAGAGAGGCACAGTAAGGAAAAAGGAGATGAAAAGAGGCACAGTAAGGTAAAAGGAGATGAAAGAGGCACAGTAAGGAAAAAGGAGATGAAAAGAGGCACAGTAAGGAAAAAGGAGATGAGAGGCAGAGTAAGGAATAAGGGGTGGAGAGAGGCACAGTAAGGAAAAAGGAGATGAGAGAGGCACAGTAAGGAATAAGGGGAGAGAGGCACAGTAAGCAATAAGGGAAGAGAGGCACAGTAAGGAATAAGGGGAGAGAGGCACAGTAAGGAAAAAGGGGAGAGAGGCACAGTAAGGAAAAAGGGGAGAGAGGCACAGTAAGGAAAAAGGGGAGATGGCACATTAAGGAAAAGGGGGAGAGAAGAACAGTAAGGAAAAATGGGGGGAGAGGCACAGTAAGGGAAAAGGGGGGGAGGCACAGTAAGGAAAAAGGGGGAGGCACAGCATGAGAAAAAAGGGGGGAGAGGCACAGATTGAGGAAAAATGGGGAGACAGGCACAGTATGAGGAAAAAGTGCGGGAGAGAGGCACAGTATATAAAAAAAGGGGGGGGAGAGTCACAATAGTGGGGACTATTAATTTAAGATGGGGTAGTTTGGGGGTGAGTTTGGGGAGAATGAGGTCTCTATTAAATGTGCCTATGAATTATTTAATGGCAGTGACAGGTTCGGGAAAAAGGTATATTTCTGAAATGCAAATACTATTAATTTATTGCTGGACTTGTTTGTAGGGAGGGAAATAGGTTTATTTATTAAATACAAATACTATTATTTTAATGTTGGGGCTGGAGGAAGGCTTAATTATTAATCATGGGTAGTATTGATTTAACGCCGGGGCTGGCTGTAATTTTCTAAATGTCCCCATTGTTTTTCCAAATAGGTCCTCCAACATTCCAGGATCCAGACAAGCCGCAACTAAGGAAACCTGTAGCACAGGTGGTGAAAGTGAGAAGAACAGGTAGGAGAGAGCAGCAGAGTCTGTGAAACGTTGTGATTCTAGTGGGACAATCCTAATTTTTGGTGACTGTTCAATGGTGTACACAACAACGCAGGTTTTTTTGTCTGTAGGAGGGCGCATCAACACACCCATTAGCAATTTTGAATAAATATTGAATAAAATTGTAGTACATTATATATATATATATATATATATATATATATATACATATTAGTCAAAATTGGCGTTATGTTATCAATGTTTATTTTTTATGTTAGTTTTAATGTGCGGTATCATTGCTAGTTTTTTTAATGTGCATTATCAATGGTATTTTTAATATGCGGTATCATTGCTAGTGTTAATGTGTGGTGTCAATGCCAATTTTAATGTGGCGTTTTGATGATTGTTTTAATATACAGTATTTTAGTTTGTGGAAACAATGATTTTTCTTATGCAGACAACCTAGGCGAGCCCTCTGGGAGAGCTGTAAGTGTCATACTGTGGGCTGTAGGTGATGTAATGCATGATGTGTCACTATGCCCTTAATTTTAGATCTCAGGGGCCCCCCAAAGCCTTAATCCAGCTCTGCTTGTAATCAGTAAGTTACTGGAAAGCAGGAGCATGAATACTACATGGTATAAGGCTTGTTGTTGCATAGACCTACATCCAGGAACGTTCTGACAAAGTGCCGGCAATATACAATACAGCAACATTCTTCAACTCACTGACAGTCCCTTTAACTGTGAGCGTGACATTTCCCCTTTAAGTAATGCTTGTCTCAGGTGCATGCTGGGAGAGTGGGCTGGGTGACAACAACGCAGCTCCAGGGAAGATCACCAGCTCGAGGTGTCACAGAGCAGAGACAGAGGAGTGACAGCGCAGAGACAGAGGAGTGACAGCTCAGTGACAGCGCAGAGACAGACACACACACAGGAGACTCCGCAGAGCCTGTGAGTATTATCAGACTGTATCCATGAGACCTCATTACAAAGTATAGTCCAGGGGCAGATGGGTAGACCACCTGTGCCTCTCCTGGTATTGTGCCCCCTTCTAGTAGTTTCACAGCAGCTGGTGAGCCAGTTTACACAATACCTGATCCCCTGCCCTCATGTGACAGTTTAGTGTGTCCATAGAGCAGATTGTCACCCAGTGACATTATACATGAAGCCTGCCAGACCTGTTCTGTGTCTTTTATTTGTCAGGTCCCTTTGTATTTTTTAGATTGTGTGGTTTTATGTTGTGGTATTTTTGCCTTCTCACTTAACCATAATGCTAGAATAGACAGATTTTCTTTTTCAGGATGTGTGCTGTTACATTCACAATATACTTTAGTGAACCTGCTACATATTGACAGTATTACTAATTATATTGCATTAAGTGACAATTTCTTTGCAAGCAGTTTACCGTGTGTGCAAAGTGTGTGCCACGTTTGCTGACTGTCAGTGAAAGTACTGACATTTACTAAAAATAAAGTGATGTTTTTTCACTCTGTAGGAAAAGAAATAGTGGTCAGCAAATAAGCAGAACCCCTGCTGTTACAATAATACATACAGGAGTGGGAAAAGAATGTTTCTCAGATTGTGTAGGTTTGTCCCTCAGCCCCCATGATACATGATGCTTCTGTGTTCTGTACACATTTTGATACAGAATAATGTGTCAGTAAAAATGATGGACATTTCTAATTTTTTTTTTATAAAATTGACAGTAAAAAATATTGTCAAGGGTTGTCATCCTTGTGCATAAACCTACCTTTGTCTTCAGCAGCAACACCACGGTCAGCCTCATGCAGTGGTCAGTATCTGTGATAGTTCTGTATATCTGGATTCCCAGAATTAGTTATTGTGGACAGAAATTCAATACATTAGGTGACTTGTATTACACCTGTATAGAGAGTGTTGTGAACATGTCCCTGAAAGCTTTTGTAGCTTGTATTTAGATGCTAGCTCATATGTGTGGATACCTACTGCATAACCTGTGGTCTATTACTGTATGTGTGAACAAGATGTGCATCAGTCAGCCACAACATTAAAACCCACTGACAAGTGAAGTGAATAACATTGTTTTTCGTGTTACATTGGTACCTGTTAAGGGGTGGGATATATTAGGCAGCAAGTGAACAGTCCTTGAAGTTGATGTGTTGGAAGCAGGAACAAAGGGAAAGCATAAGGATCTGAGAGACTTTGACACTGGTCAAATTGTGATGATTAGACGACTGGGTCACGGCAGGTCTTGTGGGGAGTTCCCGGTAGGCAATGGTTAGTACCTACCAAATGTGGTCCAAGACAGCCGGTGAACTGGCAACAGAGTCATGGGTGTACAAGGTTAATTGAAGCGCGTGGGGAGTGTAAGCTAGCCCTTCTAGTCTAATCCCACATAAAAGCTACTGTAGCACAAATTGCTGAAAAAGGTAATGCTGGCTATGACAGAAAGGTGTCCGAACACACAGTGCATCGCAGCTTGCTGTGTATGGGGCTGCACAGCTGCAGACCGGCCAGAGTGACCATGCTGACCCCTGTCCATCACCGAGAGTGCCTACAATGGACACATGAGCACTAGAACTGGACCATAGAGCAATGGAAGAAGGTGGCCTGGTCCGATGAATCATGGTTTATGTGCGTCGTTTGCCTGAGGTGGCACCAGGATGCAGAGCCGTAACGGTGGAGCGGGCGGTGCGACCGCCCCAGGCGCGAGCCCAAGGGGGCGCAGCTGCCCGATACCCAAGCAACAATCGATTCCTTAATACCTGGAATAGCTTGGCGCTTCTGCCCGCAGTGCGTTCCACCGAAAGCAGGAAGTTCGGCATTCAAATGCCGGACTTCCTGTCAGTGGAACGCATATGCGTTCCACCGAAAGCAGGAAGTCCGGCATTTGAATGCCGAACTTCCTGCTTGTTCCACTGCGGGCAGAAGCGCCAAGCTATTCCAGGTATGCTTTTGGCAAATTTTATATATGACACCGAGGATTTACCTCGTGAGCGCGGTCAGCGCTGTGCAATAGAACGGGGATCCCTGCACTGTTAATTAGATTAAGGACACCGCTGGACTCCAATCATACTGCTGGACTCCAATCATACTGCTGGACTGTTTGAGGTTGGTTTTTAGTCTGCTATTGCACCCTATTTTTCCTCCAATATATAGCCACTTGTTTGGACCAAAAGGACATACTATCTTTACACAGGGTTATTTGCAGCAGCCTCTTATGCCCCGATACAATTGGACCCCCGGACTTTGTTGTGTGGAATATAAGCACTGGTTGCTATGGTTATGTTTTGGCACTATATTGAATGACCATTCCTTTTATTTATTTATTTGGATGTATTAATAAATGTTATTGTTTTAATCCATGTTACAATCGCAACATCATTACCATTTGAAGTCTTCAATATTTTTATTTACTACAAGATAATTGAGCGCAATTGCTTTACCTTTTTGTTATATATGACACCTACAGGATTATTTCAGTATCTTTTTGATGGCATAGTTAATTTTAACAAAATGGCAATTGGTCTTAGTTTCTAGATTCACTTTTGATTTGACCAAAATATATAGAGCCCAGATAAGCAGAAGTGTGCCGTAAAACATCACAACTGCTGTGGAGCAAGTCACGTAGCTTAGGTTGGGAGGTTAAAATAGCAGCAATAACTGCAATATGCCCTGATATAGTCATGTGTGTGACCCCAAAATGAGCCTGATTTCCCCCATAATCACATAAAAGTCAATCTGCTCATTGTGTACATGTTAGTTCTTTGCTCGGCTAGTACCACATGGAGAGGTTTTAGACTGCCTGAATGTCTAACTTACTAAACTAAAGCTAACATTTGATTTGATGCCAAAAACACTAGTTAAAGAGAGGTGAACGTTGTGACTTCCCCAAAAGTTGACTATCCTTTAAAATTTGCTGCACTAACTTGCCTAGGTACAAAGTACTATCCCTAATTTACAGAGACAATTCCAGATCTTGAACAAGTTTGTCCCTTAAGCAGCAAACATTGGCCAAATTTACAGTACAATTGCTGTTATTCTGCAATGCTAACCACTGTGCCGCCCAGTAATGATAGTCTCTCTCTCTCTCTCTCTCTGTAAAGTGCTAGCCACACCCACACATTAGGTTGGCCACACCCACTTGTCAAATGCCACTCCCACTTAGATGGGGGGGGGGCACCGATGCCCTGTCTCGCCCAGGGCACCAAAATGTCTAGTTACAGCACTGCCAGGATGCACTCAGGGCCGGATTAAGACATTGTAGGCCCCTGGGCTAGGGATACTGTGAGGCCCCCATTTGTCATGCAATTTATCCCCAGTAATATCGTATTGGGCATGTCTACCTTCTCACAATCTAACCCTAATTTTTCCACCACATCTTAAACCTAACCTCCTCCTACCTCATCACAACCTAACTCTAACCTATTCCTACCTCCTTTTAGCCTAACCCTATGCTCTTACCTACTCAAAGCTGCCCCATGGAACCACTAAACTGCAAATGAATGAACCCCAACTTCAAATGAATCTGCAGCCTAACCCTAACCAAGTACAATCCCAGTGTGTTTCATGGCACTAAGGCCTGCGGAAGAAAATATATTCACAAAGCTCACTTGTTTTTCTGGATAACAGGTCAAGTGCAATATATATATATATATAATCGTTGTGCTTTTCCTCTGACTTTTCTCTCCTTGTGGTGGATGTCACTTCTCCAAATGGCTGTCACACCAGTCTATTTACTCTTTACCATCAGTGTTCCAAAAATGTCTGGGCTGTTTAACCAAAATGGTTCATGGGTTACAATAAAATCAGTATACCCTGCAATCTATCTAATCCGAACAAGCTTCTATGCTTGTGTTATTTTATGCATTGATTTCCTATTTCACTATATAGAAAGTGACCATTAAATATCTGCAAACATTTTAAAAATCCAGGGAACATCAACACACACTCTCACTGTCACTATCACGCACTTTTTTGATTAGTTTGCTAACTACTTACCTGTGCTGGCGCTGCTCAGCTTCATGATGCAGGAGGCATCTGTCTGGGCTGAAGCTAAGGAAGTCACGCGAGAGCCTCTGCAGTCCACTCTATGTGACAGGCAGCCTCCTTATTCGCTGCCAGGACAGCGTCACTGCCGGGTCCCCCTCTTCAGGTCAAACCAAATACGAGAGATTTTGCCAATCACTCACCACCATCCCCCGCGCCGCCGGAAAACAAATAAAAAAAAATGTACTGAAAACACATGAGGCAGTATATGGATGGCCAATCCGCCCCCAACCCGATGAAGAAAAATCCGACGTTTTTATTTTTTTTAAAAAATACATTTTAAAATATCTAGGGCCCCCCAGCTGCCCAAGGGCCCTGGGCTGAAGCCCAGAAAGCCCTTTTGTTAATCCGGCCCTGGATGCACTATAGAAGAAGGCAAGCCGGCAGTAATCTTGGGTCCTGGCATTCATGGGGATGTTACTTTGACACGTACTACCTGGCTAAACATTGTTGCAGACCAAGTACATCCCTTCATAGCATCGCTGTTTCCTGATGGCGGTGGCCACTTCCAGCAGGAAATTGTTCAAGAATGGTTTGAGTAACATGACCAAGTCAAGGTGTTGACTTGGCCTCCAAATTCCCCAGATCTCAATCTGATCGAGCATCTGTGGGATGTGCTGGAAAAATAAGTCAGTGCCATGGAGGCCCCACCCTGCAAATTACAGGACTTATAGGAACTACAGCTAATGTCTTGGTGCCAGATACCACAGGACACCTTCAGAGATTTTGAGGAGTTCATGCTGCAACGGGTCAGAGCTGTTTTGGTAGCACGAGGGGAACCTACACAATATTAGGCAGGTGGTTTTAATGTTGTGTTTGAGTGTATATATATATATATATATATATATATATATATATATATATATATATATATATATATAAAATATAATCTCATTTCATGCACTAAAAGGGTTTTAATATGTTGATAAATGTTCATACTACACAAAAAAGCTGTGTAATAATTTGGGAAACTACTTGTTACAGTCCCAAAGAAAAGTGTTAGAAAATAAATAAATAGGGCCAGTGAAATGTAACTTGTGTTGAGTTTTGTGATTTCTTAACTGCAAATCACTCAATTTTGTATAACTAAAAGGAATGTGTACACTCATGGTCAAAAGTTTTGAGAATGACACAAGTATTGGTTTTCACAAAGTTTGCTGCTTCAGTGTTTTTAGACCTTTTTGTCAGATGTTGCTATGGTATACTGAAGTAAAATTACAAGCATTTCATAAGTGTCAAAGGCTTTTATTGACAATTACATTAAGTTTATGCAGAGAGTCAATATTTGCAGTGTTGACCCTTTTCTTTGAAGACCTCTGCAATTCGCCCTGGCATGCTGTCAATCAACTTCTGGGCCACATACTGACTGACGGTCGCCCATGCTTGGAGTTTGTCTCTTGAGGATTGACCACAAATTTTCAATGGGATTAAGGTCTGGGGAGTTTGCTGGCCATGGACCCAAAATTTTGATGTTTTGATCCCCTAGCCACTTGGTTATCACTTTTGCCCTATGGCAAGGTGCTCCATCATGCTGGAAAAGACATTGTTCATCACCAAACTGTTCTTGGATGGTTGGGAGAAGTTGATCTTGGAGGATGTTTTGGTACCATTCTTTATTCATGGCTGTGTTCTTAGACTAAATTGTGAGTGAGCCCACTCCCTTGGCTGAGAAGCCAAGGTCCTTTTGTGGCCAAAATTCAGTGGAAATGTTGTTTTTTTGGGATAAAGTTCATTGTCATGGCAAAGAGGGACTTTAAAATTAATTGCAATTAATCTGATCACTCTTCATGACATTGTGGAGTATATGCAAATTGCCATCATAAAAATTGAGGCAGCAGACTTTGAAAAATAAAATTTGTGTCATTATCAAAACTTTTGGCCATGACTACTTGAAAACATGTTAGTCTATGCTTGTGGACAAAGGGAGTACTCCATTACAGGGAGTACCCTGATTTGGCAACCTCCCCCCTCCCAGGTTTGTGTCCTGTTCTGTTTCAGGAGAGTGGAATGAAATGACATCTGTTAGTCAGTACAATGCTGTAACATACGACTGGCAGATCTCGTAGCTGAAATATAGCTTGGCCAATTGTAGCCGGCAGCATTAGATGTTCCTGAGAATTGAATCTTTCAAATATTTTCTTTTTCTGGCTTATTCCTACGTTTACTGAAAATCATACTTACCTACTTTCGCGAAGCTCTTTCCGGGAGAGTGGCATGCCGTTTTGTCACGGGGGCGGGGCCAAATCGTGTCATTTAGTGGTGGCAGTAGCGGGATGCAGGAGATTTGCCAGCTCTCCCAGGAGTCCGTGAGACCGATCCGAATTTCGGGAGTCTCCCGGACATTCCGGGAGAGTTGGCAAGTATGCTGAAAATGTGTGACTGGACCCTATATGCCCTATTTACAGTTTGACACATTTTGGGCCATGAACTTATCTGTTGCAGCAAAAACAAAAAGTGTACCTATATGTGTATGCTGAGCTGCACAGCAGTACCTGGTGTCAGGTGTACACATTCATATACTTTTGTGTTGTAGAAAGGCAGCTCAGCAGTGCTGGTAGTAAATGCAAAGTCTCATTGTATTCGTTCATTATAATATAATGAGAGAATACTTTCTTTGCAGTGTAAGTTGACAAATGCGAATTGTAATTAAATCTTTATACCAGGCTTCCAATACCTGTAAAAGATATATCTCCTAAGAAGCGTATCTGGGCAATGCATCCGAGTGGCATCAGGTGTCCTCTGCAGCGCATGCTACATTTACCTGTACTCAGCTGCCCCTCACTGCCACTGCAGGAGTAAGGGGCCACACGTCGAAGGGCCACACTACTCTAATTACGGATGCATTTTGGTACACGTGCACAGAATGGAATTTCATATATTCCTAGTGAATTGATAGGCTACAATTTGTTACCTGTCATTGATGAGCATTATGTAAATTGTGGCCTTTGAGGTGGTTTTGAAGTACAACTTCTATGGTTAAAGGAAAAGGACCCATTGGATAATTCTGGCCCTTCCATTTTTTACATTATTGTCTTCATATTAATTTTTATATAGTTTAGTAATAATTGTGATGTTACTAGGAAATAACGTGTAATCATCTGTTGTACTCACCGTGTAGATTCTATGCTGAGGAGCGAGTCCTTTTGTTAGTTCAGATGACCTGACGTAAAGTATTTATGGGAGCGCATTAACAATAACAATATCTGAAAATTGTTTGAATGCTTAAGCCATTGGCTAAGCAAATGTATATTGTTATTAGTTAACTGCTGATTTAAAGAATTTTACTTCTATAATAAAATTCCGTAGTCATAATTTTGCCATTAATATTGGAGTCTTTTTTTTATTATTATTTAAGCTATGGGTTAATAATATAAGTTTGGAGGTCCTTGAATATAATCTAATTATCCTAATACCCCAACTGCCTATTATGTCACTCAGTGTTTTAGGTGTGCCGTAGGCAACTGCCTATGTTGCCCTAGTGGCAGGACCGGCCCTGTCTCCAGTGTTCAAGCTAATATATCAGCTGGAAGGGTTTGCAGAGATTTATAGTCTAATAATAAAAACTGGAAAGCCCTAGATTACGAAATATCCGGCAATCATCTCCACTGCTGACTTGTGGAGGTGCAACATTATCAGCTTATTTTATGGTGTAGCAGGAAATGATACAATTCACTCAGCCAATTTGATGGTCATTCATTTCTGAAAGCTGCTTTTGTAATTGCACATGATCAGAGATAACAATTGTGGACTTACGTGAGCTTTCAAGAATTCACATGCCTGGGATGGCAAGCGGCCAGATGGGGTGATTATGTGACAGTGAGCTAGTGTCTGCAGTGCAGCATGTACTGGAGGATCCTGCCTTAGCCCAGACATGAGTTTTTCTGGGTTGTATCTTTTACTCCCAAATACAGTATTTCAGCAGCAATTAATACTATGCTTTGTACTGTGTAAATATTAAGGAGTTTGCCCCTTAAACAATTGCAGCAATATAATGATGTTGTTTACCGGCCAGTCAATAGAAACTTATACGTTTTATTTTTCTTGATTTCCTTTTTATTGTGTTTGGGTTCTATGAGGATACAGTGTGTAATATATCATATACAAAAAGTAATACTTTCCCCCGCCCCCACCTCTACCTCGTTACAGACCTCTGAAGCTCCATCTTTAGTAAAGTGTCCTAATAGGATCTGATACTGGTAAAATAAAGCTCAGCATGCATTCACTTGAGCTACCGTGACATTACTGGCCCCGGCCCTAAGTGTGAATCCTTGAATCCACACAGAGCAAGACTGCTAATCTGTCAGTCACTCTGTGTCTGCTCTGTAAGAAGCCCCTCCATCATTCAGAATGTTTAGCATATTGTATATTAGTGTCTACCAATCTTCTCATCTTCTCATACATGAGGTGTAAGAAATAATGATATAGAATTTGGTATTTGTTACCTATATAAGTACTTTATTTACAACTCACAAACATGCAATACAAACTATGTTTACAAGATGACCTATTGAGAGCACTTCAGATGATTGATTATCAATAAATATGTAATACTGGACTTGAACTTGTATTGGACTTTTTTGAGGAAAGAGATGGAAATTATGCTGCATATAACAAATTTACTCAAAACCAAGTTCGTTGATGTTCTGCAGAATCAGTGGCGCTATATAAATAAATGGTGATGTGTCCACGACTTCATTAGCTGACATCCCTGCCTGGGTTACTGTGTAGAAACTTCCAAATGGAATTAGGAAACTTTTAAATGTTTGGATTTATGTGATTAGATTATAATCCTCAGTGATGCTGTTAATAACAATCTTGTAAATGCATGTTGTGAGGCTATATCATACTTGCCTACTTTGGGCAAGTTCTTTCCGGGAGAGGGGCGTGGCGGAAGGGCGGGAGGAGTAGGGCGTGGCCAAACGCGTAATTTTGCCCCACGACAGAAATGCTGTTTTGTCGCAGGGGGCGGGGCCAAAATGACGCGATTCACCGCAAATCGCATTATTTTGGGACAGCAGTAGCGGGATGTGGGAGATTTGCCTGCTCTCCTGGGAGTCCGTGAGACTGACCCGAATTTCGGGAGTCTTACAGACATTCCGGGAGAGTTGGCAAGTATGGGCTATATGCATGTGAGGGGGGAACATTAGACATGGCAGGAAATCAATAGTTGCATATGGTGCAGTCAGCCCTCTGAATCTCCCCCATTTTACGCAACATATCACAGATATTGTTGTACAATCTTCCCTTTGTTGACCGCTGATACTTTAGTCCTTTATATTCCAAGATAATTGGGGGTGGACTACGTGGTCTGCTTCCTGATGTGGCATCTTAAATGGTTACACAAAGTACCAGAAACATGAGTAGTGTACTGTATTCTGTAAAAGAGAAATATTGACACGTTATTTATCAGCAAAGTAGGAACTGCTAATTATCAATAATTCTCTACATGTTAAAACCCTATGAAATCTGCTGCTACAATATAAGGGGATGCACAGGAGATTGTCTTTATTCTGTAGGTCGCGTTTGTATGCAGGATGAACTTTGTTAGGTGCTCAGTAATACGGTATAGACCGAATACCCACCTAGTTTCTGGGCACTCACTGAAATAGGCAGGTATTTAGAATTATACTTGGACTATTTTGTTCTCATGAATTTATCTTATTTTCTGTTTCAGTGATGGAAAAGCAGCCGATTCCGGAGATGCAGGATAACGCCTTAGTTCGGAGCATTGAGGAAGAATACAGAAAAGCATTTCACTATATAAATAAAGGTTTGAACGCAGATGAAGCAGGTTACAAGGAAGACGCCGGCAACTATTACAGACAGGGGCAGGAACATTTGATAAGAGGGTTAAGTGTCTCCCTGCAGGGACCTCAGTGCATCGGTCCAGCTTGGGATTCTGCCAGACAAATGCAAGTAAAGATGCAGGAGACATTGGAGAACATTAATACAAGGTTGAACATCTTGCAGCAGAGTATGTCGGGTTGCCCTACAGCGGGTGCCTCCGCGCTATACCCGTCGCTGCCACCGAAAGAGAAGCCTAACCGGCCACCAATCCCTCAGATGCCTCCATTCCCTTCAGAGCCCATCAATGGAGTGTCATGTGTAGCAGCAGGCACCGGGGAAGCTGTAAATCCCTTTATAGGAGGAGCATCCGCCCCCCCAGCGTACACCCCCCAGGCCACAGATGGACATTACACAGTGTCCTACGGGACAGAGTCTGGTGAACATTCTATCGTAGGGGACGAGTTCTATACTATGAACACCCAGCCTCCCCCAGTGCAGAGTCTGGGAGTGGATGCAGAGGAACTGATCCTCATTCCCAGAGGGGTTCAGATCTTTTACGTGACCCCAGATGGTCTAGTGAGCGCCCCCTCGTATCCAGGGTATCTCCGCATCATTAAGTTTATGGACACCACTAGTGAAATGGCTCAGGGCCGCCCTCCTGCTTTCCTCCAGGTAAGGTGCACACCTATCAAGTTTTTTCTGTCTCTTGACAAAGATGTTTATCTGACATCACAGTTCATTTACTTATGTTCTTTCTGTCCTTGTCATGGTGTATGATGGGTCTGTTCAGCTCACATTATTAAGCATACTTGCCAACTCCGGGAGACTCCCTAAATTCGGGCCAGTCTCACGGACTCCCGGGAGAGATGGCAAATCTCCCGCAACCCGCACCTGGCACCCCAAAATGACGCGATTTGCAGGGAATAGCGTCATTTTGGCCCCGCCCCCCCTCGACAAACCGGCATTTCCGTTGCGGGGGGCCAATATGACGCGATTTCCCCTCCCGTCCCCTCCCACCGTCCAGACACACCCTCTCCTGGAAAAAGGAAGTGGAAAGTAGGTAAATATGTTATTAAGATGGTGTAGAAGTAGATGAAGTAAAACAGCCGACAGTGTTGGCACATACAAGGATTCTCTCTTTAAGGGAATGTGCTGAGAAATGATGTCATTATGTGACAACCACGTGAAATTACTCTGCATTTTCCTTTGTTGATGCAATGGTTAGAGAGTGACCCTACCCTGTCACATACTATTACTTCTATCTGTTCCTGCTGCTTTTGGTGTCAAATATCCAATACATTTTTCAGTTCAGTAAAATTCTTTTTCATATCTTGCCATACCCCATGATGTCACACACATAGCCCTTGGCATTAGGTCATGTAGCAAATCTATTGTATTGTGAGAGGATTATTACACCTCTACCGTATTTCCCCATGTATAAGACGCACCTTTTTCCAAAAATTTTGGGTCTAAAACCTGGGATGCGTCTTATACAGGGGTAGCGGGGATGCAGGGGGGGCAGCGTTACAGTGACAGCGGGAGGGATCGAGGGGGAGCGGGGCAGCGTTACAGTGACAGCGGGGGGATCCAGGAAGAGGCGGACAGAGGCACAGTGGCAGCGGGGATCCAGGAAGAGGCGGACAGAGGCACAGTGGCAGCGGGGATCCAGGAAGAGGCGGATAGAGGCACAGTGGCAGCGGGGATCCAGGAGGAGGGAGACAGAGGCACAGTGGCAGCGGGGATCCAGGAGGAGGGGGACAGAGGCACAGTGGCAGCGGGGATCCAGGAGGAGGGGGACAGAGGCACAGTGGCAGCGGGGATCCAGGAGGAGGGGGATAGAGGCACAGTGGCAGCGGGGATCCAGGAAGAGGCGGACAGAGGCACAGTGGCAGCAGGGATCCAGGAGGAGGGGGACAGAGGCACAGTGGCAGCGGGGATCCAGGAAGAGGCGGACAGAGGCACAGTGGCAGCAGGGATCCAGGAGGAGGGGGACAGTGGCAGCGGGGATCCAGGAAGAGGCGGACAGAGGCACAGTGGCAGCGGGGATCCAGGAGGAGGGGGACAGAGGCACAGTGGCAGCGGGGATCCAGGAGGAGGCGGACAGAGGCACAGTGGCAGCGGGGATCCAGGAAGAGGCGGACAGAGGCACAGTGGCAGCGGGGATCCAGGAAGAGGCGGACAGAGGCACAGTGGCAGCGGGGAACCAGGAGGAGGGGGACAGAGGCAGAGTGGCAGCAGGGATCCAGGAGGAGGGGGATAGAGGCACAGTGGCAGCGGGGATCCAGGAAGAGGCGGACAGAGGCACAGTGGCAGCAGGGATCCAGGAGGAGGGGGACAGAGGCACAGTGGCAGCGGGGATCCAGGAAGAGGCGGACAGAGGCACAGTGGCAGCAGGGATCCAGGAGGAGGGGGACAGTGGCAGCGGGGATCCAGGAAGAGGCGGACAGAGGCACAGTGGCAGCGGGGATCCAGGAGGAGGGGGACAGAGGCACAGTGGCAGCGGGGATCCAGGAGGAGGGGGACAGAGGCACAGTGGCAGCGGGGAACCAGGAGGAGGCGGACAGAGGCACAGTGGCAGCGGGGAACCAGGAGGAGGCGGACAGAGGCAGAGTGGCAGCGGGGATCCAGGAGGAGGCGGACAGAGGCACAGTGGCAGCAGGGATCCAGGAGGAGGGAGACAGAGGCACAGTGGCAGCGGGGATCCAGGAAGAGGCGGACAGAGGCACAGTGGCAGCAGGGATCCAGGAGGAGGGGGACAGAGGCACAGTGGCAGCGGGGATCCAGGAAGAGGCGGACAGAGGCACAGTGGCAGCAGGGATCCAGGAGGAGGGGGACAGAGGCACAGTGGCAGCGGGGATCCAGGAGGAGGCGGACAGAGGCACAGTGGCAGCGGGGATCCAGGAGGAGGGGGACAGAGGCACAGTGGCAGCGGGGATCCAGGAGGAGGGGGACAGAGGCACAGTGGCAGCGGGGATCCAGGAGGAGGCGGACAGAGGCACAGTGGCAGCGGGGATCCAGGAGGAGGCGGACAGAGGCACAGTGGCAGCAGGGATCCAGGAGGAGGGAGACAGAGGCACAGTGGCAGCGGGGATCCAGGAGGAGGGAGACAGAGGCACAGTGGTAGCGGGGGGGGGGGGGGGGGGGGAGGGGGCGATTGCAGGGAGAGTGTGCTGCCCGGCTGCTCTGATTACAATCAGAGCAGCCGGCCATTACACTCTCCCTGCCTTTTTTGACAGCTGCCGTAATATTTTTTTTTTTTTCAAATTTCGGGGCCAAAATTAAGGTGCGTCTTATACATGGGGAAATACAGTAATTTGGAGAACATAAAGGATTATGGGGAAGAGATGTTAAACAAAAGGCAACTGTATTGAATGGTGAGTTATGTGCTGTAGAAATTAGGTATAGTCCTATAACAATTTTTTTTGTACATTAATATTTGTTACACAAATACATAAGGAGGATACAAATCTAGGGGTAGAGTCCCTACCTTCAAGTCAAGATGGACTTTTAGAGCAGGACCCTGACCTACATTGTCTTTTGTAACAGTTACTCTCTACAAGCCTATTCTGTCCTTGTTTTAGAGCATTTGATCTGTTCTGTCCTATTATGTGGTGTTCTGATATCTTATTGTATTTTCTACTATTACCCTACTTATATTGTATATTTTAAACACAAATCTGAAGCTGTGTTTTATTATAGCTTAATTGGTCTCATGCCCTCTGTACTAATTTATGGTGTTTCACTATACTCTAAACTAAAGGTCTCTGTTTAATTAATCATTTGGCCAAACAAACACCAAATGAGAGGGCTAACAATGAATACATTAGCAGTATACACTGCAGTTCTGATTCTGGCATCTTGTATTCAAAGCCAATTCCATGTTGAGGCTTAGTATACAATACAGAGCTTTTTCTGGTAGCTATAGTATGCTAGCATGTTCTCTGCAAGCTCCAGTACAATACAGAGGAGTTAGCAGAGGCCGAGCTCTGAGATACAATATACCGGTAATGGTAGAAATCTGCTGTTCTGCAGCACAGAGGACAGCTACAGAAATCCACACTGCAGTTATGGATATTCACCTATTTATCTCCATGGTGGATCTATTAATGAACCAAACTCACTAGTTCTGTGTCTCTGGCAACACCTAATTTTTATATGACACAAATTATATGCTCAAGGAGCAGGATCAATGTAAATGTCTCTTTTACTGCTTGTTTCTATGTTTATAGTTACACTAGTGACAGCGTTTCAGGGTAAATGAAGTCTGGATTAAAATAATGGATGTATGGCAAATGTTCTTATGATAAAGTCAAACTAAAACAAATTAAATGTATTCATAAACTGTATCATTAGTTTAAACAAAAGCACATAACCAAAAGGAAGCTAAATAGCAGCATAACATGTTCCTACAATGTCAGCTAAAATGTTTCAGTATTTGTTAGTTATATGTCACCACTTGGAAAATAAAAACATGGACTCCACCCACCCCCTGTCATTTCAGGGGAGAGTTTGGGTATTTTGATCATAAGTGGGATTGCTGGGGCTGCTGAACCAGATCCTCACCATCATCATCTGCCCGCTCTCCAACCAATAGTTTTCTTTTGTGTTTGTTCACATACTGATTTGGGGTCGGGAAGGTCCACCAATCACAGCTCTGTCTGGCAGTAGGGTAGTTTACAGCTGGGGCTTGGGGTGGCGTGCTTACTGAACAGAGTATTCCGGCAATAATATAGATTATCGTTGCTCTAGATCGCCCCCTCTGCAGTGGAGCCCATATAATTAACAAGTGCCTATCACCTACAAATAATGGAGGTAGTCATTTTATGGGCTGAACCAATCCATTAGATTGCATTCTATAATGTCCCTAGGGACTATCTTGTTCCTCATCCCTTACTGCTGTCATTCGTTTTTAATGAGATGAAGATGATAGGCTGTATTCTCATAAATGTTGATTTTCCCTCTCAAATAGCTGCCTCCATTATTTGTACATTTAAATTATACAGGTCAGTAGACTGACACATAACCAAGGCGTACTGCTGACTCCCGAGACTGCTAAGGTGAAGTGACAGTGATAATAGATTAAGTCAAGCTGATAATTACAACTGGAATCATAACAAATCTGGGTAAAGGTTTATTTGGCTGGTTAAAGGATTTTTTTGTACCTAAGGGTTATATTATCAGGGCGATTCTAGCTTTTCTGCTACCTGAGGTTAGATATGAACTTGCACCTGTGACAAATGCTGTTGTTTTATTCAGTTACATGTGCATACAAATAGTCTTTGACTCTACTGGGGCCACTGTTTCAATGGACTAGGGGAAAACTACTGCATGTCGAATATTATAACTACCATTCTCTGTATAATGTAGGACATTCAGTTTACCCAATAAAGTGCTCTGATTACCTCTAAGGACTAGATTTACTAAATTGCGGGTTTGAAAAACTGGAGATGTTGCCTATAGCAACCAATCAGATTCTAGGGCCTGATTCATTAAGGATCTTAACTTGAGAAACTTCTTATTTCAGTCTCCTGGACAAAACCATGTTACAATGCAAGTGGTGCAAATTAGTATTCTGTTTTGCACATAAGTTAAATACTGCCTGTTTTTTTCATGTAGCACACAAATACTTGATAGCTTATTTGTACACTGAAATTTAAAGTTGATATTTGTGTGCTACATGAAAAAACAGTCAGTATTTAACTTATGTGCAAAACAGAATACTAATTTGCACCCCTTGCATTGCAACATGGTTTTGTCCAGGAGACTGAAATAAGAAGTTTCTCAAGTGAAGATCCTTAATGAATCAGGCCCCTAGTTATTATTTATTTAGTACATACTACAAAATGACAGCTAGAATATGATTGGTTGCTATAGGCAACATCTCCACTTTTTCAAACCCGCAGTTTAGTAAATATACCCCTAAGTGTTCTGTTATGGACTTGCTCCTCTCTGTTTAAGGCTCTATGATTAGTAAACACTGTAATATACTTATCTGTAAGGTCATTAAAAAAGAGCAAAGTTCCTTAGTCCAGCTGAGGATTGATTGGCTCAGTACTTGTCATTAAGTTAATAGACTGTCTTCCGTGACCGTGCCCCCTGGCACTAATGGTGACGCTGTATATCTGTAGTATTTGTGCCCATTAGTACGCCAAGCAAAGAAGTTATATGCCAGTAACATACAGAGTAGTAACTACCATCAGTAGTTATTGTCCAGTAATATGCCATTAATATTTGAAATCGTCAACTGAGTCAAAGATTGTTCTCTGTAGATTAACCCTCAGACAGCTGATACTGGCAGATGATTGTGCATTTGGGCAAATACAAAGAGCATATCTGTTAACACATGACTTTCATCAAGCCATAGCAAACCCCATCCACAAGTGTGTGTGTATATAAATAAGTGACATAATGACAATTGCCATTGATTCCTGAAAGCACATTGTAAACAAAGACTCTAGATATAATCACCAATGTGTTTATATTACAATCATAAAGTGTTTACATAACTTGCATAAATAACACAGGGATGAACACATCCCAAGAGCTAGGAAAGGAAAATTACTGCTGTCGCTTAACTTTTGGGAGTCCTGTCTATTGATATGTATGACAGCACATCTTACCTGACTCCTAGGGGTATATTTACTAAACTGCGGGTTTGAAAAATCAGATTCTAGCTGTCATTTTGTAGAATGCACTAAACAAATGATAACTAGAATCTGATTGGTTGCTATAGGCAACATCTCCACTTTTACAAACTCGCAGTTTAGTAAATCTAGCCCCTAGTCTTATCTGACTGGCCCCTGAACGCTACATGATTTGTTATCTATGTTAATATAAGTATGGTGTTAGCTAAATGTAACCAAATAGACGGAGTATGCTTGTAAACTGTTGTCCTCCCAGACACTGTAGGAAAGTAGAAGGAAGGGGGACCACTCACAGCCACCCTTCCATCAGGTGCTAATACGAAGTTATTTCCCAAAAGGAAAGATGTTTCATGGATACATGGACTCATTAATACATTGCAACATTAGGGTTTGAATATTCAGTTACTTCTCTATTTTTGTAAGTCATTAGTAGTTCTTGTCCTGTTATACAATATACTTTCAGGATGTGTGCTGATCATTATGCTAATTGTGATTATGTCCCTAATTTTTTTTTGGGGACCATAATGTTATCTGTGCTTTTGGGGAAATAAGATTCATTGCTGATATCCGAGATGCTGCCTTTTCCTATTTGGGTTTATATAGCAGCAGGAGTTACCGACTACCCTTGCATGCCTGTCTCTGTGTACAGTCATGGCCAAAAGTTTTGAGAGTGACACAAATATTATTTTTCACAAAATCTGCTGCCTCATATTTTATGATTTCAATTTGCATATACTCCAGAATGTCATGAAGAGTGATCAGATGAATTGCAATTAATTTCAAAGTCCCTCTTTACCATGACAATGAACTTTATCCCAAAAACAAAATTTCCACTTCATTTCAGCCTTGCCACAAAAGGACTAGCTGACATCAAGGCAGTGATTCTCTTGGTAACAGGTGAGAGTGTTGACAACAAGGCTGGAGATCACTCTGTCATGCTGTTTGAGTTAGAATAACAGACTGGAAGCTTTAAAAGGAGGGAGATGCTTGAAATCATTGTGATTCCTCTGTTAACCATGGTTATCTGCAAGGAAAAACGTGCAGTCATCATTGCTTTGCACAAAAAGGGCTTCACAAGCAAAGATATTGCTGCTAGTAAGATTGCACCTAAATCAACCATTTATGGGATCACCAAAAACTTCAAGGAGAGCGGTTCAATAGTTGTAAAGAAGGTTTCAGTGCGCCCAAGAATGTCCAGCAAGTGCCAGGACCATCTCTTAAAGTTGATTCAGCTGCGGGATCGGGGCACCACAGTGCAGAGCTTGCTCAGGAATGGCAGCAGACAGGTGTGAGTGCAACTGCACACGCAGTGAGGCGACACAGTGAGGCGAAGACTTTGGTGGATGGCCTGGTGTCAAGAAGGCCAGCAAAGAAGCCACTTTTCTCCAGGAAAAACATCAGGGACAGACTGATATTCTGCAAAAGGACAAGGATTGGACTGCAGAGGACAGGGGTAAAGTCATTTTTTTCTGATGAATCCCCTTTCAGATTGTTCGGGGCATATGGAAAAATGCTTGTTTAGAGAAGGAAAGGTGAGCGTTACCATTAGTCCTATGTCATGCCAACAGTAAAGCATCCTGAGACCATTCATGTGTGGGGTTACTTCTGAGCCAAGGGAGTGTGCTCACTCACAATTTAGCGAAGTGGCTCGGGGATCAAAACATCAAAATTTTGGGTCCATGGCCAGGAAACTCCCCAGACCTTAATCCCATTTGAGAACTTGTGATCAATCCTCAAGAGGTGGGTGGACAAACAAAAACCCACAAATTCTGACAAACTCCAAGCATTGATTAGGCAAGAATGGGCGGCCATCAGTCAGTATGTGGCCCAGAAGTTGATTGACAGCATGCCAGGGTGAATTGCAGAGGTCTTCAAAAAGAAGGGTCAATACTGCAAATATTGACTCTTTGTATAAACTTAATGTAATTGTCAATAAAAGCCTTTGACACTTATGAAATGCTTATAATTTTACTTCAGTATACCATAGCAACATCTGACAAAAAGGTCTAAAAACAAGCAAACTTTGTGAAAACCAATACTTGTGTCATTCTCAAAACTTTTGGCCATGACTGTAAGCTGCCCCTCATCTCTATCGTGGTGCTTGCCTCATGATAGATTAACCCCCTGTATGTTATTTCCCTTATTTGGCTGATTGGCTGCTTTGGTAATGTGACCAGTGTTGCCATGTTTGTCCAGATCAAGTGATCACACTTTGACGCTCAATGTCATGATTTTGGCCAATAATATATTAAGCTAAATACATGAAGAAAACAGCTGCACTTAACAAGACTATGCACCTGAATTGGGGATGTAATGCATTCCTAAATAAAATGCCTGGAGTTTTCTTTCTAGTTTCTCTCTTACTCAAATAATTTTTTTGTAATTTTTTTTTTTTAAGTGCTAAATTAAAACCAATATATCATTGTATTGTTTGTCTTCAGTTATTCTTTTAACAAGACAGACATTGTGTTTGTTTGGCAGGTGTGCGACTGGCTGTACCCCTTTATGTGTGACCAGTCCCCAGTGTTACGCTCTAACACTGGGGTCTACATGTTCCCAGACCTGATGTCACAGGTGTCCGGCTCCTATGTGGGTGTGGTGCTCTCAGCCGAACTGCCCGCCAGTGACCTGGAGCTATTCGAGGACCTGTTGAGACAGTTGTCTGATCTGAGAATCCAGGTAAGTGGAAGAGTATACAGTGATGTTAATGGAGCGATCATGTATTTTACTGGTGATATGTTCCAGTTTGTGCATTTGACAAGTTTGAATTGTGGGGGGTCCACTTTTTCAGTTTCGTATATTTTTTTGTACAGAATAACTACAGATGCCGCCCACTGGCCTGAGATCATATAACTATATGATCAGGTCATGCATGCATGCTTGGCTGGATCACTGCTTGGAACATATTTTTACGTTTCTGAAGAGATAGCCAGGGAGGTAACAGAAGGAAGCTATATTTTTTAACGCTAATTATGTTACATTAGTTCCTTCTCTTATCAAAATTCAAATTAACAAATGCATAAATTTCTCACTCCGCTTCCTAATACGGCTGCACTCCAACAACAACAACAACTGCCCTGCACATTTCCATTAACGCTTTTATACCCATGGCTGCAAGAAACGTGCAGTTCTTACACCCACTCTATGTCCTTCTCACCAGAGCCGTAACTAGACATTTTAGTGCCCTGGGCGAAACAGAACACTGGTGCCCCCACCTCCCTACAATGTACCTTTATGGGAGTAGATGCTGCCTTTCAGCAGTTAAGCATCACCGGTGTCTTCTGCTGCTGGTGTCTTATGCTCTGCTACTGCTTAGACAGATCCTGGAATATTGGGATCCTGTTTAGAAAAGAGATTGTTATCACTCAACTCCTGGAAAGTTGAGCAGTGAGTGAAGAATCTAGGTCTCCCTCCCCACAACCAGACATACATTAAATCAGTAGCTTTTTCTGTTTAAAAACATGCCTCCTTCCACCCAATTAGCTCCAAAATTTAATTAATGGAATTTACAGTTAATGTCTATTTCCCTCCGTATAGCCCCGACATCAAATTAACAGCACCCACGTTTTAATAAATAAGCCTCCCCCAGTCCCGAAATTAAATTAATAACATTCCCATTTAATAAACAGACATACCCTACGCAATAGGCCATACATTAAATTAGTTCCGATCTAATTAATAGACATACTTCACCCCTCACCAGCCCTCACCATTAAATGAATAGCATTCCCATTTAATAAATCAAACTATTCCTCACCATACCCAACATTAAATTAAAAGCCTCCAGTTTTAACAAAAGGACTCTCACCAGCCCGACATAAAATTATTAACATTTCCATTTAATAAAAATGCCTATTTTCCCCACCAGCAGCACAATCAAATTATGGCTTATAAATTTCCCCATATTTAATAGTAATTATTATTATATATTATATAGTTTATATTTTACTGATTTTTTACATTACTTATGATTTCATAGTATGCATCATATATTTATGTACTCCACACCCCTGCATCTCCCTCTATTCTCTTCAGACCCCCCCTTTCATTCCATACACCCTCCTCACCAGACCCCCCATTCACTCCAGACCCCCTCACTCCTCCTCTCCAGACCCCCATTCATTCCAGGCACCTTACTCTTCAGCCCTCGCCCCTGTCCTCTCCAGACTTCTCACCCCATTCTCCACAGCTCCCTCTTACAAGCCCCTGCAGTATTTTACTTACTTGACTAGCTAATTCTTAAAGCAGCATTTTGGATCGATTGTGGAGGGAGCGGGGAGAAGCGGGACCAAATTAGGGCAGGCATTAATGTCTTAATAATTTAGTGAGTGACAAAGAAATGATTTTAAGGAAGATGCATGATTTTGAAACTATTTAAATGTGGGAAGTCATAACTCAATCATCACACCAAGACAGCACTCATGTGGAGTCAATGGAGAAGGCCTTGACTAGACACCAAGACAACACTCATGTGGAGTCAATGGAGACTAGTCAAGGCCTTCTCCATTGACTCCACATGAGTCACTCTGTTCCTCTCAACTATTCACTACCGCTGCTATATCTTTCCACTCGCTGCTCACTGCCTGTGGAGTACTCTCCCACTGGTGATTCATCCGTTCCATCACAGCTGCATGTTCTCTTCCTCAACAGCGGCACAGGATAGATTTGTGTACTGAATGATCCCGTGTGCTCTTGTTTTCAAAATATTCAACTTATAATTCACAGTTGTCTGTCTGTTTTCCTATATACCATTTTAGAATGTAAGTTCTTTGGGGCAGGGAACAACAATTTCCTTGTTGCTTCGAACACATTCGTTAACATTATGTATTTTCCGTTTTCTGTATTCTTGTGAAGTGCTGGATACACTGATAGCGCTATATAAACCGTACACACATCTATTTTACTAATAGTTGTTCCATTTAACATCCATATATTTCTTCATGGATAGCACTAGTGAGGTAGATTTACAGACAAAGCCTCATCATGTATATAAGAACAAAAGTGTAGATTCATTCCCCATATCAACTAAAATATATAAATGTTGTTTGATCAATCGCTGCCTCTTTCTGCCATTTATACAATCCAATATTTAAAAAATAAATGAATTGCGTTGGGTCTTAGATTATTCAATAAACAGTCTGGGCTGAGTCACAAGATTTGGCTCATAGAAACCCTCTTGTTTTGAACACAATTGTTTTTCTTTCATACTCCCTTCCTGCAGAACCTCACATGGCATAAACTGGACAACATCCAGTGCGGGACAAGAGCTTGATTCTGTGTGTCAGAGCTGTGCTGCAGTGCTAATGAATAAATGGCAAAACACTGATATCTTCCAACCCTGTTGGTTTTATTCTCTATATATCAATTCCTGTATCACACAGCATCCGATAGGACTTCCTCTCCTATATAACACTGCTCTTCTTTAAGATCTAGATAGAAAGACTCAAACGTTTATGGTGTGTGTTGCTGGTGCTTTGGGAAAGTCTCAATGTCTGAGTAACAAAACCAAACTGACTTCTTACAGGTTCTTGAAGTGCTGCACCTATTCCCTGCACACATTGATTGAAGCATTTCTATGGGCTGAACCAGTGTTCTGCAGAATGCAGACTATAAACCCACTAGGAACCAGTGACATCATTGAGGCGCTAATTGTATTTAATTTTTTAAAAACAAAACAACACATGTAAACATTTTAATTAATTTAATAGTCATTTATTTTGACAATTACTGCTATTACTAGGGCCCACCGTCATAAAATGACCTGTCAGTATACAATGGCAGGCAGAGAATGGTGCAAGTGCTCTATTGAAGGGAATCAAGAAGTTGGTTCCTGGCATCCTATTTCCACACATTGGGGGGGATTAATTTCAACGTGAACTCCCGTCAGGGTCTTGCATGATGTGTGTACTGTTGGGTACTACGGTAAGTGAGACATTGCTGATTTATAGAGGTACTAGCAAAAATCAGCGATATTTTACTGCCCTTAAATCCCATAAGGCTAAGACGGGACATCGCAAGTAATTATGGGGGAGATTCAATGCTCAAAGTGAGCCCTGTGTGCTTCCTATCCTGTGATGTCACAAGGCCTGCCCCCCGCGCAGTGAAGGAGGATTCTGTATTGGATCGCTCCTGCTGCTAGTACTATTGGATCCATGTACACTGAATCTAATACAAGAAGATATGTTACATCCAGTTTACACCAACTCATTTATTGCTGGCGAAGAACAATAAAAACACATGCTTGCATTACAGATCTTTTGGGGGGAATTCAATTGGTCACGTTACTGTTAAAAGTAACGCGGCCTGCGCACTATTACCGTTATTACAGTAATAGTGAACGTAATCACCATTATTACAGTAGTTTTAACGCCGGCTTTTTGCTCGCACCTCAGGGAGCTGCGAGCAGAAAGCTGGGTTAATATTACCTTAATAATGGTAATATCTGTAACGCGGCGGTACTTCAGGGGGGTTTGAATTCCCCCCTTTGACTTCTTTTTAAATGTTAAAATAAAATACATATTTATGTATTTGCATAATTGGTAAACTAACAAAAAAAAAAGTTATTTCTGACACACTTGAAACATAAAAACATAGCCTGATCATAAATGGTGGTGGGAAGGAACGCTCTGGTCAAGAAGTAGTTAACAGAATGTAGACCAGGAATGGTGGCGGAATTGCTGTCTCACAATGATGTCATGTGGTCGGTATTGGCAGTAATACTGATGGACTTTATTGTCTCTTCTATTCAAGCCCAGTGACGCATCAGGTGAAATCATAGATCTGACCCAAACTATACATGTGGTTCCTATTCCCGAGCCTGAGCCAGAACCAAAGGAGAAGGGGGACTTACCCCCATGGAGTGAGAAGGTTGCCCAGGGAATTCTCCAAGGTAAAAAAGAAGCAGATAACACGTTAATCATTACGTTTCCATGATATGATCTCCTGTGCTTTCTTCATTTGTGTAACAGCAGTCAAGGTGAGGAAGATACAAAATAGAAATGAAAGTGAAAAACACGTTCAGACGTGGGGAAGCTTAATAACTGAGGGACAAGGCTATAGGGTCACATGAAGGCTGAGGGTTGATAGAGGAAGGAAAGGGAGGTTGTGATTGAGCATAGAGACAGCAGGGAAAGCAGTGGCATGGTATATGTGAATAGGATAACAGAAGTGGAGATGATCTTGTTGTGAAATAAAACTCATTTCATAAGTTCTATTGATTGTAGCTACAGTTATCCCTATAGTTCTGGTTTCATTTTGTAGTTTTTTTAGTGTTTCATATACATATTTATTCTGTTTAAAACCCTAATTATCTTGTTCCCTTGTAGGAGCCTCTTGGCTGAGTTGGGGCCTGACGAAAGGAGCAGAACTTACAGAAAAAGTCATCCACAAAGGTGCTACAAAATTAAGAGGCCACATTCAGCCTGAGGATAAGCCCATGGAGGTCAGTCCCACAGTAGCCAAAGGACTTCACGTGGCAAAGCAAGCCACCGGCGGAGCGGTAAAAGTCAGCCAGTTTCTAGGTAAAATTTTTAAAGCAGATATGTAAGTAAAACACGTTTTATCTTTACATTGTCATATTTCTTACTGTAATCTCATTTATGTTATGTATTCTTTCCTGGCCCAAGCTTAGGGAACTAATGGCCTTTTCCATATGTTGTTGCTTGATGGCAAGTTGTAATTCAGCAAGAGCGGGAGAGGCACAGGCTATTATCATGGAGCTGGTTGTTACATAGTTCGGCTGGAGAGGCACAGGCTGTTATCATGGAGCTGGTTGTTACATAGTTCAGCTGGAGAGGCACAGGCTGCTGTCATGGAGCTGGTTGTTACATAGTTCAGCTGGAGAGGCACAGGCTGGTGTCATGGAGCTGGTTGTTACATAGTTCAGCTGGAGAGGCACAGGCTGTTATCATGGAGCTGGTTGTTACATAGTTCAGCTGGAGAGGCACAGGCTGCTGTCATGGAGCTGGTTGTTACATAGTTCAGCTGGAGAGGCACAGGCTGCTGTCATGGAGCTGGTTGTTACATAGTTCAGCTGGAGAGGCACAGGCTGGTGTCATGGAGCTGGTTGTTACATAGTTCAGCTGGAGAGGCACAGGCTGTTGTCATGGAGCTGGTTGTTACATAGTTCAGCTGGAGAGGCACAGGCTGTTGTCATGGAGCTGGTTGTTACATAGTTCAGCTGGAGAGGCACAGGCTGGTGTCATGGAGCTGGTTGTTACATAGTTCAGCTGGAGAGGCACAGGCTGTTGTCATGGAGCTGGTTGTTACATAGTTCAGCTGGAGAGGCACAGGCTGTTGTCATGGAGCTGGTTGTTACATAGTTGGTTGAAACAAACTGTACCATTGGGATCTTTTGTTTTTTTCTTTCATTTTTGTGCTAATTCATAGGAAGATCCTGGTCAAAAATCTACATGGTGGAGTTACTTTAAGATAATTATATCATGGTAAGCTAGGGCAGGCATCACATATAGGCGCCTATTTAACAACAATTTTTTTCATAATTTTTAAGTGTAGTTACCATTTATTAATGAGGCATTGCAGAAAGATGTTGTAGATATCTGCTGCTTTGCATTTTTGTAATCCATAGCAGTCATCATAAATGTCTATGGGGACTGCTATGTAACAAGTAATGAAAAAGCATTTACACATACGGTAATGTACAATAGCTCAGGCTGGTGTATATTACTGTATGTGTAATTTTTCTGGTCTGCTCTATGGGGAGAGCACTGCGGTAGAGGGACCTTCGGATCCCTCACCGCATCTTACTGCTCTCCCCTCCAGTCATATCGCAAAGGTGGTCACTTTACGATAGTGACCTTAGGAAAGAGAGGAGAGGGATTGTCGCAGGAACAGCAGTCTTTCATGACTACTGTTCCTGTTGAAGGTTTTTAATCAACACACTTTGCGATAAGGAATGAAAGGGATCCTGCTAAAATGTGGTCATTCTTAAATAGTCACCACAGAGTGAAGTATGAACTGATAAATCGTAAATTTAGCATGAACATGACAAATGAGATTTAATGAATCTATGACTTGATAAAGGTTGAATCATGGGTAAGTGCATTCTTCTTTTTCATTCAAGTAACAATGCCCTTATCTCTCACTCTTGTATTAGTGGATGGTGTGTGTGCTATTGCCAGCTGCGTTGGGAAGGAGCTGGGGCCACATGTGAAAAATTACGGGAGCAAACTTCTTCCTGAATCTCTGAAGAAAGATAAGGATGGGAAATCTCCACTGGATGGCGCGATGGTGGTGGCAGCTAGCGGAGTACAAGGTATTCCCAGGGATCACCAGGATATAGATGTAGTTTATTTCTGCTCCACCACTTCCCACATTTAAACTTTCGTTGTGCTTTATCTTTAAGGATTTGCAACAGTCTGGCAGGGCCTGGAGTATGCTGGGAAGAGCATTGCTAAGAGTGTGGCCACAGAGACCGTACATACTGTCAAATACAAGTAGGTCTCGCTGTCTGTTGTGACTTGTATAGTATACAGAGAATATGTGGTGTAATAGCTGCCTATGGTTCTTCACAGTGCTGGATGGAGCTGATGTTTCTTCACTACCAGCCCATATATCCCAGAGTGTGGATTCATTTACATATGTATAGTATAATTATATACCAAACATAGTCTTATCAAAGGGCAATAACTAAGTGTCATCTTGGTCGCTGGAGTCAGAGCGCCCATGTCCGTACTACAGGAAACAATGTGTGCAGTGTGTGTTTGTGCCAAAATCATGTCCGTTTCTGTTTTATTTTATTTTTAATTTACTGTCTGCATCCAATTCAGAGGGGTACAGATCAACTAAAGGTTTCTGAAACTGGGGAGGTGTGAAGATGCCCTTAATATTCATTATAAAAATTATAATAATGCCAGAAGCATCAAGTAAGTAGATTAAAATAAAATACTATTAAGATGTTAATATGCAGTTTACACTTAAAATGCAGTGATCCTACTCTCACCCCCCTTTGCCAGGTATGGCTCCAGCAATCAGCATTCTAATTAGGCTGTTTAGTATTCTAATCACCCTGGCTAGTATGCTAATTATGGCCACTGCCCCTATCAGAACTCTGCTCCAACGAGAAGCCCTTGAGTGGACACTGGGCTGGCAGGGTTAGGACAAAGTGCTGCTTGGTAGGCTATTGGCATACTGAGCACCATATCTATTTGTCCCTCTCCAGGATGAGCTGGGCGAGGTAGGGGGAATAAATCCTGGCAAAGGCTTTGAATACCTGAACTAAACTAAGCTACACATAGAGGTGTCAGGTCCTCTTTAAATCATCCTTAAAATTCTTGAGGCACCTTTCACCAAGCATTAAATAGTAAATCATTAGTTTGTTTTTTACTCATTGGGTGTTAATTACTAATATGCATTGGACATAGATGGTATTGGATTATTGTCTGCAACTATAACAGAACTGAAACATTTCCATTTTAGATATAGGGGAGAACGTATGGACGAACCTCCGGCTACAAAACCTTAAGTGAATACCATTTATTTTTCGTTTAATATGTAATTATTTCCTTTTACAAGTGATTGAGCCTTTTGTGTAATCAATATTGTATCCTAAAATGTATTCCTTAAACATTGCGACATGTAATTATAGGTTCTATGACTGTTATATTGTGTCTTCTGTTATTGTGCATATAAAATATTAATATACTTAGCTGCAACCTTCCATGTTACAGACTGCTCTTACCAGTGTTGCATACAGCAAGCTGATGTTTATTTTTACTCTAAACCTGTTTGTTGTACTATATACAGTTAATCAGCAGTGTTCTCTCTCTGTGCAGAGTGTTATCTGTCTATGGGACGACTAAGGGGATTTACCATAAAGGCTTTCCTTTAATTTTAATATATCAGGGGGCAGAATTTCCAGTTTCTGTATTTTACAACTTTCTAGACCTGCCCCCTCCCCCAATTTAATACCATCCCTCTACTTAATGTTAAATTACAAATTTATAGAAAACGCATAAAATCATGTAACAAGAATTATTATACATTTTATCCATTAATATTTACATTAGAAATAGAGTAGAAATACAAATCTGAGTGGAAGATTTTAGCTATATAAATATATATACCAAAATGAATGCACCAATCCAGAATGACTTTTTTTTTTAATGTATAATGTTTTATATTTAGAGTGTAACTTCTCTTGTAAGTGTTCTAGAAAGACTGATGCAATACGTAACATTACAAATTGCATCAAAGATCTGCAAGTTGTAAAAAAATGAAGGAATTGTAATTGTCTATGGTCCAAGAAAATATACAGCAAAGTGAAAGAGTTCTCTCTATCAAATATTCGGCTCTTTTTGCATTCCCTGTATAATTTCCCCAGTCCTATAGGGGTGCTTCTGCCACATGATGCAGGTTCTCCCCTCCACATTGCAGGACATGGGGGCTAATTCAGTGCTCTGTTGATGGAATGGTGCAGTACTCCAAGAGCTACAGGGTTTGGGAAATCTGGAGAGAGCATGATGTATAGCTACTGATTGGCGATGTTTTGTATGATCCTTCTTCTTTTACAATTGTAGCATCTGACTATATTCCTGAAAATACAGATACAGCACACTTTGGTGTCCTACCAGCATGGTCATCATTAGCAGGACAATTGGACATACTGTGACTCCATTGCTGTTAAAAACAGGACTCATTTCACTTTGTATACAAGTTTCTGCTCTTGTTTTCTCACTTATATTCCAACAGCGGTTACCTGGGCTGACTTAAATAATGGATGTTATGAGGTTTGTTTTGATTTAGAATCAAGCTGCTATAATGATATACAGTTTGAAGTGTCATGCAGTTACCATGACATCCACAGTCACACCACACAGGGGGAGGGTGGGAGAGCATACATAAATAGGGACTGACAAGATATACAACATAGGTGCAGATATGAAAACAAAGGTAGGGAGTATCCTGCTTGTGAGAGCTTATGTTCTAGTGGACAAGATATATGATGTAATTAACAGAAAGGCTTTACAGCCCACCGCCTTCCTCTGTCATCATGTGACCACTGAGAAGCTTTCTGACTGACTGGCTCTGGAGAGAGATACTTGTTTTTCGACAGTGGCATCTATATAAATCTGCCACACAGATCAGTTTTGTAAAGGGAATATTGGGTTATAGGAGCATAAACTGTTGGCTTCATATCAAAGAGGTAAAATATAATTATAATAATTCTATGTGAGAAAGCATTTTTTCAAAGGTGTTGTAATTTTACCATCCATTATAACATTTACCCAAGGATTAATCAATTTCAATATCAGTTTAGTAAAACAATAATAGAATTTTGTTTCATATGAAATTATGTGAGTCACAAGCTTTATTTGGAGAACATTTCTGATCACTGTATAACAGAGTGTGCTGCATTTGTACTGACATAGTGAGTAATGGATGTCTTCAATGGTAATTTAATTCTGCTGAATTCAGGAAATTGGGTGAGGAATAATCTCTGGTCATATCTGATTCTTTATTTTTTTTTAAATTATTGTACAATTATAAAATCCAAAAAATGATTATGGTGATTTAAAATGTACAATTGATTTGCCAGGAAGTGCAATTAGTAAACCTTTTTAATTATGTAATATACTCACCGTTTGTTCAGCCCAGTGATTGACTTCACTGAGTATTCGATGGGCGTACTCTAGAGTCCCTAACACTTGCAGATCATCTCTTCAATCTGCCGTTCCCAGCTGGGTTGTATGGGCTGTCTCTTTTGAGTCCTACTGATTGGCAGTATAGTGTGGTTTTTGGTTGTCAGTCAGTGTATGCTGATTGCATTGTGTACATACTTTTTCTGTTGCACATACTGGCAAATTATTTGGACATTTGCGCACATTATAAATCTCTGAACCGATAAACGAAGTGATTGAGAAAACAATTCTGATCTGCTTTTCTTTGTGATGTAGGTATGGGAAAGACGCCGGGCACGCTACTGACAACGCAGTGAATTCTGCGATCAATGTCGGGGTAACTGCATTCAACATTGATCACATTGGTATAAAAGCGATTGTGAAAAAAACTGCAAAAGAAGCCGGTCATTCGATTCTGGATGAGTACAAATTACTTGATAAACAGGACAAGAAGGCAGAACCTCATTGAACTGTTAATAGTGCTTTTCCCGTTGCCTTAATGTGTGAATATAAACCTTCTCAGTGGCGATACAAGAGTAACTGCTGTATTGTCCATTTCCAGCTGGCTTGAGAAAGACGTTTACAATACTAGAAACTAAAATTGGGCTTTTTTTTGTCGAAATCTGAACCTTAAATTTGGGACCTGACAAAATATTTGTGCTTTCTTTCTGTGGTAGACTAGGTTGAACATTTAAACAGGTAGTCTAGTGAAAACCTTCAGTGTTGCATTTCCTATTTATTTTCTTTCACTACTAAACATGCATGGATACCCCATATCAAGGAAACACTATCTCTTATTAGTCGATGGGCTGGAACACATAGACATTTAGGGGTATATTTACTAAACTGCGGGTTTAAAAAAGTGGAGGTGTTGCCTATAGCAACCAATCAGATTCTAGCTATCATTTTGTAGAATGTACTATATAAAGGACAACTAGAATCTGATTGGTTGCTATAGGCAACACCTCCACTTTTTCAAACCCGCAGTTTAGTAAATATACAACTTTAACTTTTGTACTGGAATCAAATGCTATAAAATAGCTCTGGGTTATTTTCAGCAAGATTCAGTGATAAACTTGCTACCTTGTTACTTATTTTGCTACATTGTTCACATGAAAACTACGCTCTAGTGACTACATATACTGAAGATGTCTGTTGTTAAGTGACAGCGATCCGGTACTTAGTCAATCTCTCCTTTATTCTTTATCATAGAGCACCATTACTACCTAGCACATATAAATTGCTGCAATATAATCATCCATCTGTTCCAGCACTAAACATCTTACTGGTTGTTAAACAACAACTGCACCGAGTTATTAAATAACCCATTGAGTGTACTTGTATATATTTTATACTCCAGTGAAATCTTCCCCATGACAATGTATAACCTGTGTATAAATTGTTACTAGCAAATGGCTAATTTATAAGTACTTAATATTCCTTTGCAGTTTACATGTGGATTGTTAGATTATACTTTATAAAGCATTAAGTGTGATTAATACAGTGTTTATGACCCAGGAAGTGTCTTTATGGAATATCTATATAAAACAACCAATTATTTATAACATTCTAGAAGCCAATGTTGAATTATTACTGGGGATTTGGTTAATTATGCTAATTTCACATTACATAAATAATTTACTTTTATATATAGGGCATATTATGGTTAATGATGGACTGAAGAAGCAAAAAAAGTAAACTGAACAGATGACTTATTTATAAATATTTTGTAGAACAAGGCAAAAGAGTGTTAAATTAAGAAATATTTACTAAAGACTGGTCAAAGCACTATGTGCAACCTTATAACATTGTATTATAGTTTTATAAATGATTTGGATCTCTAGTGAAAAAACACGTTATCTGTGTGTATATAGTATATAACTAAGACCTCTTTCATCAAAGGAATGAAAGTGGGGAATTGACTGCCACCTTGTGGTGGTTTCAGAGTCTGACATTGGCTCCAAACTGATTGAAACCAATGTTAGAAGCAATAACGGATGTGTATTGAGTAGAGCATAAAAGCATATACCTTTCTACTTGAAATATAATGATCCCTTGTTATGTATTTTTTCTTTCCTTATTAATTTAAAGCTATAGTGAATCTGTCTGCAAATATAAAATATAGTGTCCATCAATACAAAAAAAAAATAAAGTATGAATTTATAAAACTAATGCTTAACATCCAAACACAGGCATCATATAAAGTAGGATAAAAGATGAAGATATAATCCTAACAAACTTTTACTGTAATATATGCATTCATACCTACATGTACCTATTGTACTAATGAAAACCGGTGCCTTCAGTATAACAAGGTGAGCTTAAGGGCAGTGTCAGTCTGGCATGTTCCAATGGAACATTCCGTTGTCAAGCAGCGGTTCCGCTGTTAAAGTGTTCCCCATATTGTTACACTGATTGCCTCTATCCTTGCTTTGCTGTGGTTTCTTGGTCAACAAAATTGTGGCTCCAGCCTAACACTACCCTAAAACCATTGGTACTATAATGAGTGACTCTTTCTGTAAAATACCACTTCTGAATGCTTAACAAGAAGAAGAATTTTTGATTTGTTTAACGGCGTTTACAAAAATATTTCTGAATAAAAAAATGCTTTTATTTTCCATATAAAATTAAATGTATTTATTTGTGTAAAAGATTATACATTGTCATTCATTATTTGCAATCTTTTTTCTAAGATCAGGTGTGCTTTATTTGTGTACATGGTTGCATTTATGATCTTAACTGGCTAGCAGCCGTCCATAGCTGATCTGACCTATAAATCTAGCATTTCATATAGGTATTATCCATCATAATCAACATTTATTTATATAGCGCCAGCAAATTCCAAGCGCTTTACCTATTAGTAATATTGTAGCAAGTTTTATAAGTTTTGATATGTTTTTCTAGGGGTGCTCTCTGTCGCCCCTTATTTATGTTATGGCAATTGAGCCCCTGGCTGAATACTTGTGTAGATCAAATTCATGCACAGGCTTTGATCCCGGGGGGACCTGCCACAGCCTGTGCCTATTTGCGGATGATGTTTTATTATTCATTTCAGAGCCAGAGTTCTCGCTGGATCTGTTACATCCTATATTAAAAAAATAGACCCGAGCTGCATATTATAAACAAAATATTACAAAGACTGAAGCATTACCAATCCATGTACCCTCAGATTCCGTGGCCCGCTTGAAATCTAGATTCAAATATGCATGGAAGGAAAAAACTATTTCATACTTAGGAATCCATGTCCCCGCTAATCTCTCAGAGATATTTGAAGGTAATTATCCTCCATTACTAAACCATATCCAAAAGCTTTCTATTTCATGGATGACATTTGAGGCTTCTTGGCTGGGCCGAGTAGCGACCTTTAAAATGATGTCCTCCACAAAGTTATGTATTTATTTAGAACTATTCCATACATTCCAAAGAAATACATGTCCCCATTCCATTCACGGATGCTTGATATTTGGAAAGGCCGGCCACCTAGGTTGTCATATACCCGTATGACTTTCTCTCCTGACCTCCCAAAAACCCTGGGTGGACTTGGAACGGGCTCTATATACTGTGTGTCCAGTTGCAAACTTGATTCGGCTTCCCAAACACCTGAGACCTCACTCTCCTGACTCCCTAATGTCTATGGTGGAGGCTCTGAAAATTTATGATAGAACCGTAGGGTCTTATACAGACCTCACCCTTCCGACTAATAACATCTCCCTCCACACAGTGTCTACGCTACTCCTGGATTTTGACATCTCTGGCCGGTGTCACGCAGGACTCTCCTCCCTTGCCCATCTATTTGGCCCTGGGGACCTCTGCTCATTTGCAGGACACATATGCTCTCCTTTCTAAAGACTTTTATAAATACCTGCGGCATTGGATCAGGGACCTTCATTGTCAAAACAGACCACTTCGCCCACCTCTGCCCCTTCTCTACACTAAACTGACTAAGGGTAACAACAAGGGTGGAATCACCTTATGGTACCAATACCTTTCTTCCATCTCCCCCATCCATAAACACACCTCTCAACTTTAAGTGGAAAACAAACCTCAACATTTCATTCTCCCCAGCTCAGTGGGAAATCATGTAGAGATATAACTTGATGTATTGTACTTAACTAACTGGCTCGCCTTCAGAAGATTTGGTCTAATCACTCAAATCTGTGTTGGCGCAATTGTGGAGCTGTGGGGGACCTTTTTCATGTTTTCTGGTTGTGCCCCACTGATCAGCCCCTTTGGCAAGAAGTCTTTGACCTCGCCCGGAATGTTACCTCTATATTCTTAACACCATCAACACTTATAGCTCTTCTTCATTTATATGCTGAACAACTGCCAAAACACCACCAGTATGTATGGGGCCATATCATGGTAGCCAGTAGGGCAGCAATTGCTCAACTCTGGAAACAGCCTTTTCCCCCTAACTTCCATATGGTCATTGCGAAGATTCACTCTACATTTCGCATGGAAACATTAGACGTTATATACTCCATGTCACCATCCTCTCCAATTCCAATTGTCCAGTGGATGTCATGGCACAAATTCACAACTGATGACGAGGGCTCTAAATTAATCCATCTTCTAGAAACATGTACCCCTCTAACTCCTGATCCACCTCCAGCCTTTAACTAGATATTCAATATTGTGACTATTTCATCCCCTCCAGTTATACTTACACATTTGCTGTGTGGTTTGATATACAATATTATGTCTGCACCCCACTATGTACCCCCACCTCTTTTTGAACCACCCTTCCCTATACTTTTTAAACCTTAATAAAAACTTAATGTTAATAACAAAACTCTCCCTGTCTATCACACACACTTTTTTTTTCTCTCGACAATGGTCTTTGTTCAATAGCGTTCTAATACCAAGCTACGTCTGACACTTCAATGCGTAAGAACACAGGGACATGAACTTGTGTTTTTTAATATGTTGAAAATTAATCCACAATGCTTAAGATTGAAAACCATTAACAAAGATATTATACAATAGCATCTTAAAAAGAAGTAGAATAAAAAAAAAAAAAAAAAAAAAAAGAATTAAACAGAAAAATGGTACACTCATGAATGATAATATTTAGACTACCAAAAGTGAACAAATTGTTTAGCTTTACAGGACATTTTAAGTCAGCTTCAGGTGCCCACACCAGTTCTCCTGTTTTCAAACATTTCTAGTCAGGAATTGTTCACACTGGCTTAACTTCTTACCAGAGAGTCCTAAAAGATATCTCCACACAACACGTCATTCGCTTCCCTTCATTTACATATCAGACATGAATCCTCTAACTGTGGTATTTGAGAAAGTTTGACCTTTTCCTTTGCAGTTATTTTCATTCATTCAAACTTAGCCCAGCTGCTCAGCCTCTTGTCACCCAGTTGAGATGTCCTCAGAGATCACATAACCAGAAAGAATGTGAGGGGATTTTTATTAGATATTATTGATGGGTATTTGTTATAAGCATAAAAGAGAGATTCCAAGAAGTTTTAGCTTTTTTGACCTGTGCCATAAAATAGTATTGGACCGTCATCTGCAGCTAAGAACAAACAGATGGATCTCTCTATACATCATGAGTAGAACACCCAGGGGTGCCGTGGCAAGAGGAGAAAAAAAAACAAAACTTACCAATCCAGTGGCGTCCGAGACCCAGCATCCTCCTCCCTCCTCACTGAATGTCGGGCATGACGTCATCACGCCCGACATTCAGTGACAAGCGGCAGGAGAGAGGATGCTAGGTCCCAGGCACCGCTAAATTGGTAATACAGAAAAAAAGACAGAAGAAATAGAAGAAAAGGTCAAGTATGGTAAGTAAAGAAAAAGGAGGGGAATGGTGATAGGAAACAGCAATGGAGGGGCAAAAGAATGAAGGAGGGGCAGAGAGTGGATGCAGCGGGGGCATAGTGTGTGGAGATGAAGGAGCGCACGGAGAGTGTGGAGATGAAGGAGCGCACGGAGAGTGTGGAGATGAAGGAGCGCACGGAGAGTGTGGAGATGAAGGAGCGCACGGAGAGTGTTAGCTGTAAAATTATTCTTTGACAGAAATATAATTGAAGAAAATATATAAAAATAATTTTTTTCTTTTGGACTTATGTGTATTATTTTTGCATAGAACTAAATAAGTATTTCTGTCCTGACCTAAATACTCATTAAGTTTTTTTGACCCAACTACTTATAAAACGGGATGCTCTGTAATTATTTTGGAGGGGTGCCTTGAAAAAAATTATGGCGACTCTAAAGGTGCCGTGAACTGCAGAAGTTTGGGAACCACTGGTTTAACCTATAGTAGGACATAAAGTTCCTGTGAGCCAAACCATATTGTGAAAAATCTTAAACATCTATTTGCAGTTTTAAGTGAAGGTTGTGATGGCAGATTCAATAGATATGTTTAAAAAAGGGTTACACAAATTTTTAGCGGAAAGGTGTATCCAGGGATACGACCGTTAATCAAAGTGAAGGATAGTAGTGGATATAGGGTAAAAATAGGATTGCAATATTGAGTCTGGGGGGATTTTCACAATTGAAACAGATTGGCGGTTGCTTACTCTGGATCAATTTCAAATATAAGTGCAGGATCGCAGGACATCCAAAATAGGTTGAACTAGATGGACTGGTGTCTTTTTTCAACCTCATCAACTATGTTACTATGGGACTGTAAGCAGCTTGCATGTGACAATTAGCCATTGTAACAATTAACTTCATTTTGGTTGAATTTCATCTTAGAAACGTACCTGGTGGTCTCCATATTGAAAAATTACTTTTCGTCTCTGGGCAGAGTAAAAGCAGTTTAGAAAACCTTCTGGTTATTAAACAGAATACAAGAGTTTTAAATATTATATTCTCACACTGTAAACACAATCATTCCCATTATCAGCCTGTCACGGTTTAGGAATTTGGATCCTAGGTTTGCCTAGATTAGCACTACTCTAGTGAGGCGTGGAATCTAACGGGGAGACGGTTTTCACCAGAGGCGATTTGGTCTTAGCTGCGTCTATACAGCAGGTCACGGCCCTCACGGAGAGTAGCAGGCGAAACCCTATAGGGGAATATACAAGAGAGATCAGCGATAGCAGATAACAGGTTAGCACAGGAATGATGAAAAATCAGCACAGCGGACAACAGATTACCACTGGGATAGTGGCAGAGTTCACAGATGAGTGTCAGCTCTGCGGATAAGAGGTTACTGCAGGATACAATCCAAAGAAGAGAAAACACCCAGCAGGAGCAATGGAGCCACGTCTAGTACCTAGCAGGTTACTTGAAGAATAGACATCAGACGCCAAAATTAGTCAGCCAATAGGAAGCAAGCAGAGATGAATAGATGGGTTCTGCGCAGAAACAAAGACGACGACGGCCGGGAACAGGTAAGTGTGCCGGGCATCGGGTAGGCAGCCTGACATGTAACACAGCACTTATCTTGAACCGTATCTGTTTTCATTTACCGGCCTGTTCCTCAAACCTACTGGAGTGCCTTGTTTGTACTAGATTTACCATTTACATCACCTAACTCCTTATTGGTTCCTCTTCAATCCATGTCTTTATTGTAGGATGGTTATACTACTGAAACTCAGGTATCACTTGCAAAATTGTAATGAAAAATTTTCGATACATTCATAGAATGTGTATTTTAAACCGCTGTCTGCCTGCATCCGTTTAGGATTATTACTTTGTCCTATTTGATTTGCACTGTTATAAGAATATTAGTTAGATTAGTTAAATGTTGGGCTAGTGGCTCCTATTTGAAACATTGTTACAAATTAACATCAACAAGCGGGAGTAGGCTAACCTAAAATACACCTGTGTTAATGTTAATGGTGTAATACACAGACTGGCTACAGGTATGTTTTGAAGAATGATTGCGATAAGTGGTCCGACTCTAGATAAGGGCACATAATATGATGGGATATAATGGAAAGGTACAGCTCATCACACACCTGGATGGACCATTGTTTTATTCAGCAAGTATTACTATGAAAAGCATGTACTAATTTTAAAACAAAAAATAGTGTTTCAGAATACCTTTCCATTACCGTCAATGCTCTATTAGAAAATACCAATTTTTATAAACTGTTTATCTACAGTCAAATGCGGCTTTGAATTCATATTGGGATGCATTGCACATCATGTTATGCAATAACATCTGTGCTCATTTCCAAACGCCCATTATTCTTTATCAATATTTTTCTTAAATATTTTGAAATTCATATATATACACAAACACACGAAGATTTACATATTGAGCCTAATCACAATAAATCTGCTAAATGATCCTTATGATGGAATAGGTTTACATTGAGGTTTTGCTGTGGGTGTGACCTGGTTTTACAGCTGCAACACGCACCAGTCTGGCCTGGACCTGTGGAAATAAACCATACAAGTCTCTGTAAGATGACTGATGGAATTATCAAATAATTGTCAAGAATCAGAATTATAATAGAGTATTTCTTAACCTATTGTGTATTTGGAAGTTAGGTGTTGCTGCATCACAGACAGCAAAATCAGGGTAAAGTAGAGACAATTAAGATGTCTGCTTTTGTAGCTTAATTAATCAGAGGTCATTTAAAAAAAAAAAAAAATCTAAAAATACAACACGTCAAGCACAGGAAAGGTCCTATTACCACTTCTTCATATCTCTTTTTAAATTTTCCAAATAGAGAGAGAATTGCACCTACTACTGATATTTGTTTTTGGTACCATTTTACATCACTTAATTTAGTTCAGATATTCCAAAAACTCAGCTGGAATGGTGAAAAACAAACATGAAGAAAATTAACAAATGAAACGTGGGAACCATATATAATGTGGGATATACCGAGCGCGGGCTTGTTTTTCTCTGGTTTTGTTTCAAAATATTGCCTTTTTGTCATAGCAGCTGTCCATTAAGCCTATTTAAGGCACATTTGGGTGTGGCTCACAAGCCAGCCCTTGCTAGATGTAAACCCCTATACCTGGGAGGTGAGTGCATCTGATTTTAATGGTGTTTAAAGCATATATGTCAGTGTAGGACCTGCATATAATGAGGTACCCTTGACGTTGGGATGCAGGCTTAAATCTTTTGATCAAAATATAAACTAATACCTCATATTTTCATTTTGCTAGATACACACAGATATGCAGTGTGAAGGATAAGCGCTGACAACTGTCTTTTTGTTTTGTATACATATATGGGCATTTATATTGCCACGCAGCTGGTACCACATACAATATGGGATATACCAAGCGCGGGCTTGTTTTTCTCTGGTTTTAAATGAAACGTGGGAATCATTTTGTTGACATTTGAGAGTGGACACGCAAATACACAAGATACTAGTAAGAGTGTCTCCTGGGGAAGATATGAAGTTTTAGCCGTAATGTTTCCAGTCTAGTGAGAATAGTTGCACATTAATAGCCAATCTACGACTTCTTACCTGATCAAAGCTTGTATTTAACTTTTCCAGTGTCATGTTGTACTCTCTAATTCGCTTATTATGTTCAGTCAGAACAGTGGCTTCCCTGGTTAGTGTCTCTGCAAGTACAGGAGTAAATATTAATGCTTTTCATACAATTAGGTTTATGCTGACTGTAGTTAAAAGTATTGTACACCTTTGTAAAAAACCCTGTGAATTAGGCACCCCTTCCCTCATGTATTCATTGGGTGCTGTATTACCATATGGCAGCATCTCACTGCCAGCACTAATAACCAGTAGAGGAGAGTGGTCAGTGTTGGCTGTGAGACCTGGGCTCAGGATACAAACTCCTACAAATAGTGAATAAGAACCCTCAATTAAAAGCCTTCAGCTTCCAACCCAGGCAGGAGCCATGTTTACTAGAGGACTCGTCCTAGTTGTTTAAGAAGGGAGCATGTCCAACAGCCGAGAGCAGCTGTATTATAGTCACTGTGTGGGTTCAGAGGGGACCCAAACAATGGGTATATGGGGAGAGGATACACACTTATTTTTTTGTAATTGTAGTGGTCCACAAATATTATCTAACACAGAAACATGATTGCAGGAAAAATTATATTAAAGACAAATTATCTGAACAGAAAGCTCTGGGTGTTAGACAACACTTGATCATACTTGCCAACTTTTCCTCGTTGGCTTCAGGGAGATCCTGGGGAGGTGGACGTGCGGGGGCGGGGCTTGACAAATCGCATCATTTGGGGCTAAGATGACAAAATATTTGCGTCCTTAAGCCCCGTGCACCCACCACTTATCTATTGCGGTGGCCAGAACTGGGAGGTTGCCCTGCTCTCCCGGGAGGTCTCCCAGAAATGCGGGAGTCTCCCGGACATTCCGGGAGTATGCAACTATGCGTTAAATAAAAGCAGCTAATGAATCTCTAGAGACTGAAGTGTCTTTTACATTTCTGTCTCCATTACTGAAGTCATGTTGTCTTACCTGTCAGTCTTTGATTAAATCTTGGTCTCCATGAAAATGGCCACCTCCATAGGCATCAATACATGGACATAGGTCACAATTTCTAAACTGTGTCATCATGCCACAGATGGCGAAGCCAACCACGTCTTGTACTGGCTCAGCATCAGGGAGAATGCCAGACTCTTCAGGGAGTGAGGGAGATCACCCCTATTTTAGGGAGTCTCCCTGACATTCAGGGAGAGTTGGCAAGTATGCACTTGATAAGCCACCAAGTCAAACGCCCTGTTGTAACCTAATAAGTAAAACTACGGAGAACATTACCAGTTATATTTAAAATATGTAACCAGGAAGAAATAAATTGGGTGTCAGCTCTCATTTAACAGCATGTCCTGGAAGCATGAAATCCAATTGTGGTTAAACACATTTTAAATGTGGCACCATCCATGAAAGATGGTTTTCATTGGCACAGAGAATGGATGGAAACCTTGACATAAAACGTACACACCGATTGCTTTCAGGCATGAATCACTAAGGGGTGCCCACTTACTGTTTATATCATGATGCCCATGCCACTCGCCTCATTATAGGCCCAACCTTGGAGGTATGGTACTCATCCGGTTGATGGACCCTGGATCTGTCATCTCTTTGGGTGGCATCGCCCCCTGACTTACATACACCTGCGCTGCAGCAATACCCCCTTCCCTCCCTTATTCTCCATAGCTGCGCAGCATTACCCAGTGCAGCCAGCATTGCAGAGTACGCTCGTAGGGGCTCGCTCTCCATTTCACATCAGCCGCCCAGACAGCAGTGACGTCACCGGGAAGTAACCCTGTCGCTGCCGCCATGCACAGGACAGTAAATACCATCACCCTTCCAGCGCTACCGGCGGCACACACATGGTTAAGTTCTCCTAGCGTCACGTGACGAGCTCCACACGTCAGCACGTAGGAAGCCGCGTAAGCCCCACATCACGTGATGCGGAAGCCGGTAGTCATAGCAACGCATTAGCAACAACCAGCCACAGTGCCCTCCCCCAGGTTGTGCACAGGGAGAGGAGGATGGAGAGGACTCGGGCACCGCCTGATGACCAGATGCTCATTGACGAGCTGCAGGTGGAGAGAAAAATGAAGTAAGATTCTTTGGTTATGGTTATTAACTGCACCTATGCGATTACTCTGTATTGCTACCATAGCACTACAAGTCCCAGCATACCAGGTGGAGCGTGTGTGTTCGCACAACAGCTGGAGAGTTACAGCTTGTGTCACTATGCTCCGGCTGCTGCTGGACTGCCAGTGGAAATGGTTATCAACACTGTTATTTATAAATATAAGGGTGACACATAAGCATGTGTATGTCCTACACCTTGCAGATAAACTCAATATGAGAGCTGGAAGAAACATGTTCTTATTGTTAATGTTGTGTTCTCGACATATTGATTTTGCCTTATTATTGTTCATTTATATAGCACAACCAGATTATGCAGCACTGTATAGAAAACGTAATAATTCACATTAGTCCGGGTGCTCCGGTTTCCTCCCACAATCCCAAAAAATACTAGTAGGTTAATTGGCTGCTATCAAAATTCATAATTGACCCTAGTCTCTCTCTGTGTGCGTGCGTGTGTGTGTGTGCATGTTAGGGAATTTAGACTGTAAGCCCCAATGGGGCAGGGACTGATGTGAATGAGTTCTCTGTACAGCGCTGCGGAATTAGTGGCGCTATATAAATGGTGATGATGATTAGTCCCTGTGCCATTGGAACTGATAGTCTAAATTTTCTACCACAGAAGACCAAAAACACTTGGGTCCATTTAGGTCAGCAGCCAATTAGCCTGCCAGTATTATTATTATTATTATTATTGTTGTTGTTATTTATTTATAAAGTACTGAAATATTATTCAGCTCATGACCCAAACAGACTACATGTAATGACATGAAACACAAGGTAAAAAGTGCCCTGCCTAAATGAGCTTACAATGTAAGAGGTGTGGGGTACACTTGCTACGTAAGATTGAGGAATAACAACTGCAGTGGCTGGGGGTGGCTTTTGTAAGGCAGACAATAATAAAACAGTCATTAATGACTGGCATTTCTCTGCAGTTACTTGTGGTATGGTACTTTTGGAAGAAGGAGTTATAGCAGAAGGTGGAGACACAAAACATGGACCAGTCACAGTATAAATGATAAAACTGTCAACCATAACTGTCCTTCACCAGTTATTTTAACTGACCCTCTGTCCTCTTCTGGTTCTAGAGAAGGGATTTGTTTTCATACTGCATGGACACTCGTGTCGCCTGTCATTATTACTGTGATGGCAATAACCATGACAGTTGACAGCATTGACAGTTAAACTTACTGGGTCCAGTGGCTGATGGTAGTCAGTAGATCTTCTAAACAACCTTGTGCTAGGTGTGATGACTTCATTGTACTCCACACTACCGAGTCATTTCCCACTGCCTTCACAAACTGGAAACTGTTTTTTTTAGATGTGTGAGAAGATGATTATGTTGGAGACAAGGCTGATCTAAAGCACCACCATCGCTAACTGTTATCTGCATGCCACAGTGTTCCTCAAACTGTTTTAGTGTTCCATATAAATCATACTTACCAGCTCCCGGACTTGTTTCCGGGAGAGGGGGAGAGGGGGCGTGACTGGAGGGCGGGAGGGGGCGGAATGAGGCCAATCGCGTCATTCCCCCCCCCCCCCCCGCAAAAACGTAACTTGCGTCGCGGGGGGCGGGGCCAAAATGACGCGATTGGCCTCGTCAACGTCCCCTCCTGCCCTCCAAAATGGCGTGATTCACCGAGAATCGCGTTAAATGACGTGATTCTCGGTGAAATTGGGATGCGGGAGAAATGCCAGCTTGCCCGGGAGACTGACCCGAATTTCGGGAGTCTCCCGGACTTTCCGGGAGAGTTGGCATGTATGATATAAATTGCATTCATTTACAAGTGTGTATTAAAACAATATATTTTCTGATGACCGATACAATATTCTAACCTGCAAATAGTATAATCGTGCATTATTCCCAATCTATTGTATGTATCTACATACATATTTTAAAGAAAAGCGTGTAAAAGGAAATGTGCTCTAATTGCACATATTTTCATTTATGTAAAGGCTTTTGGTGGCATGGTGACACAGTGGTTAGCATTGCTGCATCACAGTTATGGGGCCATGGTTTCAACTTGGATCATGTTAGCATCTATACTCAGTTTGTATATTTTCCCCGTGTTTGTGTGGGTTTCCTCCAGGTGCCCCGAGTTCCTCCCACACTCCAAAAACATAACACCGGGTTAATTGGCTTCTGACAAAATTAACTCTAGTTTTTGTATGTAGGCAATATAACTTATAAACTTTACTGGGGCAGGAACTGATGTCAATGATTTAAAAAAAAGTTGTAGCTGCTTCTAGTCATACCCTCTTCCTTTTCTTTTTATGGATGAACTACTTGGGCAATTTAGACTTGATTGGTAGTATTCGACTGTGGTTCAAAATCACTTGCTTCCTGTTGGAAGATTTCTAACAGCTAGCTCCCTATGGCATCAGTGACTCATGTACACATGCCACCATTGTTTCTGTTTGTCATAGTACAGTGCAATATGTACAACTTTTCCCATGGGTGTACAGCAGTTACAAAATGACCTGCAGGAAGGGTGCTATTTTAGAGCTTTGGTTGCAAGCAAGTTATTCAACCTTGCCCTTACACAGGCGTTAAGCAGATGAAGCAGGATAACAGGTTTATTAGTATCCTTTATTTATTGGGTGCCACAAGATTTCTGCAGCGCCGTGCAAAATACAAACATTAAACTAGACAGGGTGATACAGTACACAACAGTAAACAAATAATAACAGACGAAGCAGGAAACCAGGTTTAGCAGACGTAGCAAGATTCCAGGATTACCAAGTTTGGCAGACGAAGCAGGATACCAGGATTACAAGGTTTTGCAGATGAGGCAGCATACCTGGATTACCAGGTTTGGCAGGGAAGCTGGAGAAGCTGGATATTGTGCACAACAGGTTAACTGCAGGTACAGGATTAGACAGGAGGAAGGTCAGGCAAGCTAGGGTCAGAAGTTGGAAGATCCACAACAATACCAGGGAGAAGACCGAAGCAAAGTAAAACGAAGCTGGGGTCTGGGTCACAAAACAAAGGTGCAAAACAGTGGAACAAACAGGAGTCAGATAATCAGGACCAGCTCACAGGAGTTACTCAGAAAGACCAGCTGCAGTAATAAACAAACTGGCAATAGTGTGTTGGAAAGGGCAGTCCTAAACAGGCCAGACACAGGTGATCACGATCCAGATCAGATGATGAGGGCTTATCCCCTTGCAGGGAGAAACAGGTATAACATCAGCACTTCTGGTAGCACAGAGGTAGTGCAGGCCTGATTCCAAATAAAGACAGTCTTAGCACTCACCTAAAATGAAGTTTAGCCTAAGCTTTATTTCTCATCTGAGTTTGACAATTATTGTATACATAACATATTTCTACAGTTTGATAATGTTCTGACCTCATCCCTCCTTATTTTACAATGGCAATAACTTGGGAATTTATTTAGTAACTTATATTAGTAATGCCAATAACTAAAATTCAAGGGACACTATCATGCAAAAAGAAACATTTATTGTGCTGTGTAAATGTAAACATATGACAATGTTTTGTAATCAGTGGTACAAAAATAGCATGACAAGTTAAGGTATTTCTCTTGTTTTATCCATTTGGAATTGCTGTTTCTGGTCAATATCATGCAGGCCATTCTGCCCCCTTGTAGACAGCCACCTGAATCTCCCTACCATGAAGACCCTCGGGTCACTGGTCACTCACTGCAGGAACGGGTACGAGTACAGATGCAGTAAAATGAATAGGAGCATGAAAGGGCGACCCTTCCTGTGCCTCTCCTGTTCCTACTGCTCTCAAACTTTCAGTCACCAGCAGAGTATTGAAAGCTCAGGAGACTCGCATCAACCTGTTCTCCCTTTGCATTAAATAACTTCAGACCAACTGCTGAGGAAGATGGGGAGAGGCAACTTGGGGGTCAGGGGGTGAGGTGACACAGTAGAAGGTGGAAACAAAAATCAACATTACCAATTAATTCAGTATTACTCAGTCTGAAGCTCTCAAGAATAGAGCTAGAACTCACTGATTAGTGATAATGTAGCTGCTTATTGTTAGGAGCACAGTGAAAATTATTAAGCCATTTACACTAAGGGACCTATTTATCAAAATTACGTTTATTGAGGTGTCCGTACAAGTACTGTCTCGATGCAAGTTCTAAGGAGTTACTTGATGAATAGACTCTCCCATGCAAAAGCTCAACATTGACAGGGTTATTGTGCAAAGTGAAAACAAGCCATTTAGCCAGAAATAGGGCTTTCACCCCTAGATAAACTGGCCCCCAAGCGAGAAAAAGATATAGACAACTGCAGCTCCAATATTAAGATACATTTATTCCAACAACAAAATATATAAAAAAAAAACTTGTATTAAATTTTACACATAAATAATAATAAACAATTATCTATGCTTAAGCATTAGAAACATGTGATGCTCTTTTTACCAATAATAAGTAGCCCACATAGACAGCTTCAAGTGATGTTTATAGCCCATGCCATAAATACTGGTGACTGGATTAAAGAAATACTCCACCAAAACTAGTAATGTAGTTTTAGGTGACATTTAATCAGTTAATACAAAAAATTAAATTGTACTTACATGTATGCTTGATTTGCTGGGTCTGCCAGGACTCCCAAACCCTGTAACAGTCTCCTCTCTATCAGCAGTCCAGTGCCTAGGCGACCAGGGGCTGATTAGCATGCCTTTCCTTCTATGGTTTATAATTAACTAATGGAGGTTTACTGAGGTAGGGCAGGTGGGTGTTTTTATATATTTTTTTTTAGAACAAACCTGTGAACTATGCTTTAACTGGGCAGAGGATATATTGTGCTGGGTAGTGCCACTATAGTCTCCTCTGTCATAGAAAGAGTGCATGGATGGAGCGTGAGAGTACTGGGCTCCAGAGGTCACATACTTACAGGATCCAATTATGTAAATTCAGCCCTGATCAGAAGGTATAATTGCATTGAGGCCTTAATGATTTGTCATTAATATACAGTACTGTTGAAGGAGCAAAGTTCAAATGTAGGCCCTTGAAATATATAATGTTCCTTTTCCTTCTTAAGATGCAATTATTTTCACATGAGACATTTTGCACAATAAAAACCTATATATGATTCTGAATTAATTAGTTCTACTATTAATTGTTTTGTCTGACTATTAACAATATAACATACACAGGGCTTACATTTTCAGTATTATTGGTTGAATGCATTATTTTTATTTTGTTTAGGGAAATGTTGGAATTGTCAATATATGAAATGAGAAACACAATTGCAGACCTGGAAAGAAAATTGAAAAGTGTGGATGATGAAGGTATGGAAGGTGTTCTATAACAGGGAAATAAGCTGATTGATTAGTAAATTATGTATTTGCAGTCTAAGATAGATCCACAAACAGGAAACACGTCAAATAGCCAACCATAATACATATTCATCAAGAACATTTACCCCTAGAGTTCAGGTAAAGGTTTGTATCAAGTTCAGCTTGATACCAGAGGTTCAACAAACAATGAACTCATTGGGGAAACACTCGTGGGATCCTCAGAGGTAGCCAGGGCTACCAAGAGAAATTCAGGGCCCCGGTACAACAACTTGATGTAGTCCCCTTATAGAACAATATAAAAAAACTTTGCGCTGATATTAGGTGTGGTCATACCATTGGGGCATGGCTAGCAGGTGAAAACTACTAGGCCACTCTCCTACAGAAAAAAACCTGCATTGTTGTGTACACCATTGCCACAAGGGTGTAGTGCCCGCTTGCCGGAGTGTGACATATATCCCAGCACTACTGACTTTCAGGACACCTAGCACCATATTGTAGTATATAAAGAATGCAGTGTGTACATAAAGAGTTCACAGTCTTGGCCTGCCCCTTACATTGGGCAGAACACTCACCAAAAATTTGGATCGTCCCACTAGAATCACAACATTTCACAGACTCTCCTGCTCTCTCCTACCTGTTCATGTCACTTTCACCACCTGTGGCTGCTTCTTTCTTTAGTTGCGGCTTGTCTGGATCCTGGAATGTTGGGAAGCCTATTTGGGGAAAAAAATGGGTACATTTAGAAAATTCCAACCAGCCCCGGCGTTAACTCATTAGCACCCACAATTAATAATTAGGCCTTCCTCCAGCCCCAACATTAGAATAATAGTATTCCCATTTAATAAATAAACCAATTTCCCTCCCTGCAAACAGCCCCAACAATAAATTAATAGTATTTACATTTCATAAATATACCTATTTCCTGCAACCATCACTGGCATTCAATAATACATAGTCACATTTAATAAAGAGATCTCATTCTCCCCAAACTCACCCCCACATTCAATAGCCTCCAAACCACCCCATCTTCAATTAATAGTCCCTACTATTAAATTGTCCCACAAACAAAATTGCACCCATTAATTAGCCACCACCTACCTCACACACACTACATTACCACAAGCCCCCTGTGCCATCACACACACAATTACCACAAGCCACCTGTGCCATAACGCACACAATTACCACAAGCCCCCTGTGCCATGACACACACAATTACCACAAGCCCCCTGTGCCATGACACACACAATTACCACAAGCCACCTGTGCCATAACGCACACAATTACCACAAGCCCCCTGTGCCATGACACACACAATTACCACAAGCCCCCTGTGCCATGACACACACAATTACCACAAGCCCCCTGTGCCATCACACACACAATTACCACAAGCCACCTGTGCCATCACACACACAATTACCACAAGCCCCCTGTGCCATGACACACACAATTACCACAAGCCCCCTGTGCCATGACACACAATTACCACAAGCCCCCTGTGCCATGACACACACAATTACCACAAGCCCCCTGTGCCATGACACACACAATTACCACAAGCCCCCTGTGCCATAACACACACAATTACCACAAGCCCCCTGTGTCATCACACACACATTACTGTGCCCCCTCATTATTGCCACAATGTGCCTCCTTATGATCATACTGTGCCCCTTCCTCACAACCACGCTGTGCCCCCTTCTAATCACACTGCGTCCTCCATGCTGCTTTCCCCCCCTTCACTTGGCCCTCCTTCATCACTCTGTGCCATGCTGCTCCCCCCTCTTCTTCATGACACTGTGCCTTTATGCTTCCCCCTCTTCTTCATCACACTGTGCCTTTATTATGCTTTCCTACCCCCTTCTTCATCTCACTGTGCTTTTATGCTTTCCTCCCCCCTTCTGCATTCCACTGTACCTGAATGCTTTCCTCCCCCCTTCTTCATCTCACTGTGCCTTTATGCTCCCCCCCTTCTTCATCACACTGTGCCTTTTATGCTTTCTCCCACCCTTCTTCATCACACTGTGCCTTTATGCTCCCCCCCCCCTTCTTCATCTCACTGTGCCTTTATGCTTCCCCCCCCCCTTCTTCATCTCACTGTGCCTTTATGCTTCCCCCCCTTCTTCATCTCACTGTGCCTTTATGCTTTCCCCTCCCCTTCTTCATCTCACTGTGCCTTTATGCTTCCCCCCCTTCTTCATCACACTGTGCCTTTATGCTTCCCCCCCTTCTTCATCACACTGTGCCTTTATGCTTCCCCCCCTTCTTCATCTCACTGTGCCTTTATGCTTTCCCCTCCCCTTCTTCATCTCACTGTGCCTTTATGCTTCCCCCCTTCTTCATCACACTGTGCCTTTATTTATGCTTTTCCCTCCTTCTTCATCTGACTGTGCCTTTATGCTTCCCCCCCTTCTTCATCCCACTGTGCCTTTTATGCTTTCTCCCCTACTTCTTCATCTCACTGTGCCTTTATGCTTCCCCACCTTCTTCATCACACTGTGCCTTTTATGCTTTCTCCCCCACTTCTTCATCCCACTGTGCCTTTATGCTTTCCTCCCACCTTCTTCATCTCACTATGCCTTTATGCTTTTCCCCCCCGCCCCATCTCACTGTGCCTTTATGTTTTCTCCCCCCCTTCTTCATCACACTGTGCCTTTATGCTTTCTCCCATACTTCTTCATCTCACTGTGCCTTTATGCATCCCCCCCTTCTTCATCACACTGTGCCTTTATGCTTCCTCCCCTTTTCATCACACTGTGCCTTTTATACTTTCACCCCCCCCTTCTTCATCACACTGTGCCTTTATGCTTCCCCCCCCCCTTCATCTCACTGTGCCTTTATGCATCCCCCCTTCTTCATCACACTGTGGCTTTATGTTTTCACCTCTCCTTCTTCATCAAACTGTGCCTTTTATTCTTTCACCCCCCCTTCTTCATCACACTGTGCCTTTATGCTTCCCCCCCCCCTTCATCTCACTGTGCCTTTATGCATCTCCCCTTCTTCATCACACTGTGCCTTTATGCTTTCACCCCCCTTCTTCATCACACTGTGCCTTTATGCTTTCCTCCCCCTTCTTCATCTCACCGTGCCTTTATGCTTTCACCCCCCCTTCTTCATCACACTGTGCATTTATGCTTTCTCCCCCCCCCCCCCTTCTTCAGCACACTGTGCCTTTATGCTTTCCCCCCCACTTCTTCATCACACTGTGCCTTTATGCCTCCCCCTTCTTCATTACACTATGCCCCCCCCCCCCCCAGCAAAAGGGGCCGAAGCACCCCCCCCCCCCCCCTTCCCACCTGTGAAGGAAAAAAAAGAACTTTGGATTAAAAAAAAAATGAAATAAATTCTGGCATTGAGGGCCCGGGCCTCCTGGCATGTCCGGGCCTGTGGTAAATAGTACCCGCTCCCCCCCCCCCTCCTCTTCGGCAGCCCTGGAGGTAGCTGGATTAATCCAGCTGAACTTCTCATAATGTTGTGTGCTCAGTGCTCCAGAAGTTATATAGAGAGCAGCTTGTCTTTTAATTCTTTAAAAGACAATCCATTAAGTCCATTAACTTCATGGTCCGTAGTCAATTAGTGGGCTTTGTCAATTGTTGCCCTGGAATGGATGCCTACATTGTCCAGTCAGTAATATGTCATTGCTTTCTGACACCATACCTCACAACCATTGCCAATGTAGGCGGGACAGTCCTGATTTGAGGGCTCTGTGTCGCCATCCCTGATCAGGACAGCTTTGTCCCTACTGATGGGAAAGTTGGGAAGTATTGTCTTTTACTGCTGCTGGCAGAACAGTGGTAAATGGGTGTGCACACAGCAGGCAATAAAGGGGGGTAGGAGGAGAGAGAGAAAACAGGGCAGTCTAGCACTTCAAAAGCACTAGATACACCCATGGGTGTGGCCATGTCTCATCGTGACATGGTCATGCCTTCATTGTGATGTGGCAACGCCCCCGTCCCAATGCTGCCTACCCAAATGTTGGGAGGTATGTTATATTATTGTTTATGGTCCTAATTGATACTACAAGAGATGTCTTGCCTTTCTGGGATCTTTCATGAATGATACGTGAAGGCATTTTGGGAGCAGAGCAAGAGAACAATGATTTACAGGCCCATAGGAATGTCAGTGTTGCATCTTTGTCTTCATGCTTAATATGACAAGCCATCTGTGACAAAGTTTGATTACCTGTTCCCTGAACTTGCCTGTTCCTGGATATTCTCTGTCTCGATCTTTGGCTTTGTTTCTGGACCTCCCTTGCTCACTTCCCACCCTCACCTTCTGACTTGTTTTTGGTATCCCTGTTTGCTGCTTACTCCTTCATCTACTACCTGGTGTTCCGATACTCAGTCTGCCAGTTACCCACAGTCTCTATACACCTTCGCTACCTGGCACCTGCGATAAGTTCTTACTACTCAGAGCTAAAGTCCTAGTGGTAAATGTATCTGGCGGGTTTGACCAGTGGAGATGTTGCCTCTAGCAACCAAGCAGATTCTAGTTATCATTTATTTAGTACATTCTACAAAAAGCTACAATCTGATTGGTTGTTATAGGCAACATCTCCACTTTTCAAACCTGCCAGAACCTCGCAGCTTGATACATTTACCCCCTGGTCTCATCTGAGTACCTGTGAGAATATCACTCTCTACAGGAAAGTTAAAGACCTCTCATTCATCCTGTTCTAAGAATTTATCTTGTGTTCAGCGGAACCGTTACAATGACTTGTACAGAAGATTTATGGCCCCATGTAATCCTTTAGTGTGATGTTAAATACTGCTGTGTCAAAAAAGACAAAAGTATTATAGGAGTGATATCTTTATTGGCTAACCAAAAAAAAAAGATTATATTTGCTAGCTTTCAGAGCATAGAGGCCCCTTAATCAGGCAAGTTTACAAATGAAAGACTGAGGAAAAGGCACAACATTTAAGAGCTGTTACATCAAGAAATTTGACAAGGGGGTGGAATACATCATTAAGATAAGCTAAAGTAATAAAACAAAGGTTTTCGCTAGGGATGGAAGAGTAAAAGTCCTAAGAGTTCAGAGATCTGGAGTTGCTCTGCTGTGGGGTGTGAAATGTGTCCATGTAGTGGGTCATAAATCCAGGTGTTAGATTGAGCCCTTGAATCAATGAATGGAATGTTCTTATCAGCTTGAATTCCCATATTTTTCTCTCCCTGTCATTTTTAACAAGACCTTTAAGTATCAAGACTTTTAAATCTGTCATACTGTGTCCTGGTCCAGAGAAGTGTTTGCCCACGGGGGTGTCCAGAGACTTCCTTATTGTGTGTCTGTGTAGATTCATGCTGGATTGCAGTTTCTGCTTGGTCTCTCCAATGTATATATTTCCTCAGGGCACCTTGTATACTGTATCATGTACACCACATTGGAGGATGTACATGAGAATGTGTTAGTTATTTTCTAGTCCTGTTGGGTATGTGGATTGTGTTTGTTGGTAGGACATGGGTGCATGTTTTGCATTTTTTGTTTTTGCAAGGGAAGGTGCCAGTCTCTGATGGTGATGAGAGGGCACTTTTAATGAGATTTCTTACATTTGGAGGCTGTTTGTATAAAAGGAGAGGTAAATCTGGGAATATTTCCTTCAGTCTATAGTCTTTCTGAAATATGGGTTGAAGGTCAGCAGCGATTTTCTCCAAGATGTTCATGTGGGGATTGTAAGTGACCACTAGGGGCACCCTGCTGTTAACCTCCATCTGTTTGTAATCCAGGAGGCTACTCCTTGGGATCCTTGTGGCTCTGTGGATCTGTTCATCTATAAGTATTTTGATAATCCTTTAGTGATAAATGTTTAAATAGCTTATCATGAATTCATCAATATACAAATTATACAGTAATATATTCCCTAAAATATGACTGGCTGATAAGTGGAAAATTTTAAAAATAATAATACAAATAGGCATAATTAATGTAATCGCAAATGATAGTACAAAACAATATAAATGTTATAGATACATACTGATCTGCAAACAGAAAAACATTTTAGTTTAGATATGTTTTAGTCTGTGTAAATGGGCCTTCTTCCCTGTGCAGCTTCCTCTGTAATAAAAGGATAAGTATATACTTTTATTTCAATCCCATTAAGTATTTTATGTGATTTATTCCCTGGTGTATAATAACTAGAAGAGGCACTGCTCCTTCCTGCCCGCCTTGTGGTATTTTAGTGATGTGACCCCTCATAGTTCCTCAAGGTGGTCATGTCACATGATCTTTTTGTTGCATCTCATTTGGCTGATTATTTGATGAGGTCATGTGGTCATTTATTGGTAATTTATGTTTGGTTGTTTTTCTTTGTGACCTGAGTAGTTAGTTCTCCTTCAGGTCAGTGTTTCATTATTAATGTTATAGCCATTTGATTGCTTTAGACTGTGGTTTACCTTTTCTCAGTAGGTTATATATGTATGGCTCTTGTGTTTTTATATAATTATATCTTTTGCTTGATGTCGGAAGGTATTAAATTATGGAACATTGTATGCTCCAGGGTTTACAATGTTATACTGATGGTCATAGGTCAGTTCAATTGATCCTCTTTCCAAAGGTGGGAGCAACTCACTCCAACTGTTGGATACGTGTCTTCCCGCTGAAAAAAACCTGTTTAAATTGGCCCATAAACAGAGTGCTTTTGAGTAATAATCTCATACTATTCATAACTAGAGACCCCTTTGTGTGATCGCTCCTCTGTTGATACCAGATTTCAGCTGGTAAAATATGGATTAATATGAGATCAAACTCCATACATTTCTGAGGACCTGAACTATAAATACTTGTACTGTAGTTTTATCTATGTATAAATAATCTCTAATTCATTTATTAATCAATGAATGTGGGTTGGAGCTTCAATAAATGTGTCCTATTTACAAATGTAGTTTTGAATGTAAATGTATGTGTTGTTTACCTGTGCAATTGCGTTATTAACGCCGATATGACGTAGCGTACTAATTGCAATCGCATGGTAAATCGGTATTAATCGCTTTAGCCAACTTCATCCAGTTATTTGACTTCGGCACCTCTTAAAAAAGAAAATAAGTACAGGTTGTTCAACAATCAATGTCTTTGTTGAATAACATTACAATCTAATGAAAAGGTAGCACATTAGACCCAAGAAAAGAAAATGACGTTCTGTGGGAATGTACAGCTCTTCAGAATATTTTCCTTTATATTCATTGATTCCCTTTTTTATGACAAGTAGTGATTTGCTTTTTGTTGCCAGCTGTAAAGTGTTTAGCAGGAGTCTGTAGTACTCTTTGGGTGCTCTGATATCATGTTCTGTTTCTATTTTTTTAACTTGGTGTCTTGATCTAATTTGCTGTGTTTTAATTGCATTATTTGGCACTGTGTGACTGCATGATTTTTCAGTTTGTTTGAGGTGAGGTGACCAGGCCTGTTAGCTCCACCTGTAACTGCAAACATCCTCAGACAGACCCTCTGATAGGAGTTGTTGCTCCCAGTGAATGGCTTTTGGTACACAAACTGTGTCACATGCTTCAATAAAGATCCCCAATGATACACATCACTTTATCAGCCCAGACATCTTCATAGCAATTTTATCTCTGATTTCGAACTTGGTTAAGTTATCATTCACTTCCTTTCTCAAGCCTTGATAGGCTCTTATACAAAACTGTGTTCACCAGGGCTTTCTGTGTAGTTTTACAACAGCAGTATTGCTGATTCTCCTTCCCGTCTCCTGTTGAACAGTGTGATTTGTTTTAATACAGTTTCACTCATTTCCAAACAGAAGGTGTTTCTTCAAACTTTTGTTTTTATTTTTCATCAGAGCTGAAATAGTAACAAGGATAATTATTAATAGAGGACAGTAACATATCTTCAATATCTGCTGCAGTCCCAGCATCTTCAATCACAAATCCAGTCCCCATAGGGGACTGCAATTAAATAGCTCACTGTGTATGTCCCTCTTCCTAGCTCACTGTGTATGTCCCTCTTCCTAGCTCACGGTGTATGTCCCTCTTCCTAGCTCACGGTGCATGTCCCTCTTCCTAGCTCACGGTGCATGTCCCTCTTCCTAGCTCACGGTGTATGTCCCTCTTCCTAGCTCACGGTGTATGTCCCTCTTCCTAGCTCACGGTGTATGTCCTTCTTCCTAGCTCACGGTGTATGTCCTTCTTCCTAGCTCACGGTGTATGTCCCTCTTCCTAGCTCACGGTGTATGTCCCTCTTCCTAGCTCACGGTGTATGTCCCTCTTCCTAGCTCACGGTGTATGTCCCTCTTCCTAGCTCACGGTGTATGTCCCTCTTCCTAGCTCACGGTGTATGTCCCTCTTCCTAGCTCACGGTGTATGTCCCTCTTCCTAGCTCACGGTGTATGTCCCTCTTCCTAGCTCACGGTGTATGTCCCTCTTCCTAGCTCACTGTGTATGTCCCTCTTCCTAGCTCACTGTGTATGTCCCTCTTCCTAGCTCACGGTGTATGTCCCTCTTCCTAGCTCACGGTGTATGTCCCTCTTCCTAGCTCACGGTGTATGTCCCTCTTCCTAGCTCACGGTGTATGTCCCTCTTCCTAGCTCACGGTGCATGTCCCTCTTCCTAGCTCACGGTGTATGTCCCTCTTCCCCTTCACAACAACTTTACTTAACCTAACTAACTTATCTAACATAAAGACACGGAGAGATATATAAGTGGGCTAAAAATGGAGGTCACAGTTTTATTAACTTAAATTACCTTTTGGTGGCGGAGAAAGAGCACAGCGTGACAGCTACCAAGCTGATGACGACAATCAAACGTGGAATGATTGGCGAAACACTTAACAGGGGATCTCATCCCTAAATATCTGGCATGCACTAACATGGCGTCAGAGTCACTGTACCCCCTCTAAACTCACGCTTGCACCCCCCACTGAGCCGAACAAGGGACCCTCACTGAAGGACCAAAGAGTTACTGCTGCCTTAAAGGGTACAGTGACCTGCAGCCAAACAACTAGCACCTTAATTATCAGCCGCTGACCGCAGTGCATTCCTACCAACTGTGTCTGCTCTGTGGCGAATCAGGAAAAAAATGTTAAAACAGAGCTTGTGAAGAAAAGTGAGGAAACTCTACAACCATTGGTCGGGCTTGAACTACAGTTAACCCCTTAAAGGCAAGTGTAAGCTCAGATGCAAACACTGTCGCTATTTAAGTACGTTCGAATTAGGGCCTCACTTGTCATTCTCCCTGTTTATCAAGCTTCAAAATTCAGAGCTTAATCTTGGTGTCTAACTCCATCCGAAGATGGTGTTAGCCGTTATATCCTATAGGGAGAGCCTCGTAGGAGAGGGATCTTTGGATACCTTCCAGGCAGGCTTTGTGCTCTCCCCATTCCAAATTCTGCCTGGCCGTAGGAACCAGTAAATTGTGATCACTTTACTATAAAATATTTGACGAGACAGGATCCTGTTGGAGCTGCTGTTCCAGGTGAACAATGTTAATAAATAGACACGTTAAATCATTTCTTATTAATGCAATAAGATATTTTAAGAAATTTAAGAAAATATGATGGTTCCTAAATACAACCCTTAGATAAACTAGCTTTCCACGTCCTTAGTGCAGCCAGATGTGAACTGGTCTGATCATGGAAGTCAAGTCCAACCTCACATCCTTTTATTTCTCTAAAATGGTCAGATACAACTAACTCTTTTACATTTTAAAACTCTAAAACTCTTGCATATTATACTATATATAACTGTTCTTTCTGGTTGATGGAATATATAGTAGTTAACCTGAAAAGAATTGTAGAGAGGAAAAGTTGTCTATTCTCGATTTCTGATATTAGTGTTCATGTGTTCTTAGCAAGTTAAATATATTGTAAATAAGCTACACTAAAATTGTATGTTAAAATGCAATATATTTTCCCGAATTCTCCTTGTTTAGCAATGCCTTGTATAATAGTCATTCTGTTCCCATTGCATTATTTTTTACCATTGATTATATGCTGTTGAAATCAGTCTGTAAAAAGCTTTAGAATATGTTTGATGCTAAGCAAAATGCACTTTTATGATTAGCAACATATGGGTCAGTTAGTACTAATGGAGAGGCCTTTCAAAATCCCCAGGAGTCTGCAGCAATAACTACAAGGAACTTCAAATGTATTAAATCCTTAAGAGCATAAGAACGTACTAAGAAAAATGACTCATGTGCTCCATTAAGGAGACTGAGTATTACACAAAAATGGGTAAAACCAGCATATTCAGGTAATGGGGATTGAAAGGGACTAACATATGTGTCTAGATTATGTGTAGCAAAGAATCAGCAGCTGATCGCTGTATTAGTAATATGATGGGATTGAATAGTCAAATCTTAGCCCTCCAGTGGCTAAAAACTACATCTCCTATGGTGCTTTTCCAGCCAGAACACTCAAGGGGGTAAATTTATCAAACTGCGGGTTTGAAAAAGTGAAGATGTTGCCTATAGCATCCAATCAGATTCTAGCTGTCATTTTGTAGAATGTATTCAATAAATGATTGATTGGTTGCTATAGACAACATCTCCACTTTTTTTTTCAATTCCTCAGCTTGATAAATTTACCCCAGGGTGTTACTGATCTACTTATTGCGCTGGATGAGCATTATTATTATTATTATTATTATTATTATTATTAATAATAACCTTAATGTATATAACACCAACATATTCCCCAGCACTTTACAGAAAATGTTTAATCATTCACATCGTATATATGGCTCTGCAAATCTGGCTGTACCTATGCTGTGAAAACAAACTAGCAGTTTTTAGATGCATAGTCAACCATAAGGTTTGTATAAAGATCTGCGTACCTCCATCTACAGTTTCTCCTTTATTTCCTGCTTCTGTGGTTCAATTTAGTTTTAGGGAGGGTCAAGAAGTGTTTTACTGTGGTCCAGCTAGTTAATTGTTAATTATAATACCATGTTATTAATCCTCTGAAATTTTTGTTCACTTGTAAATATGCAATTTTTTTATTTGTTAATTTTGTTTTCACGTGACATAATTTAATTTAATTCACATATTTTCCATGCTTTTACAAGCATCCTAGGGTGTAAAGCATCATACCCCTAACCCCAAATCAGTTGTTCAAACCAGTGAAGTTAGTACACGAGCATTGGTGATAAATTTTCTCCAAACTGTTTGCACCACAGAAGGTGATGAAACGTTCACACATCCTGCACTTCAATAAGGGTGAACTTATGCAGAGCGTGATAATTGCACCTGCTATGATTAATTCATCTTTTTAAAGGAATAATAACAATAAAACAGAGAAACTCTTCTAGGATCTATTTATCATCATAATGGTTGCTGCGATGAAAAGTGTAATTTTTCTATTACCTCAATAAAATCAATTATTGGACCCCTGTATACATTTTTATTTTGTATTTATTTGTTTTTAATATTAATATGAAGAGTAAAATAAAATGCAGCACAGTAACCGGAAAAGGAGATATATAGATTATATGATGCTCGGGCTCGGTTTTATGCAATCCGAGCCCACCCGAACTTAGGGGATCCGAATAGGCTCGGGAGCCGGCTCTGTACTTTTGCGCGTCCTCGGATCTGAATCGAGGCAAAACGGCGTTGTTGCGTTGTCAGATCTCGCAGGTTTTGGATTCCATAAGTACCTCCTTCCCCAGGAGATCCAGCACCATTGCTCATACAGAAACAGGAGGGGTAGCAGTGTTCTTGTCACTTGACAACAAATTAATGGAAATGACTGGAAAATTATGTTCTTGAGGTTAATAATAATGTAGGAACAAAAAAAGCCAAATTATCAGATTTTAGAAAAAAAAATAGGGATTTTAGAAAAAATAGGGCTCTAAAACACACTAGGGCGGTTTTGCCAAATCCAAAACACGAAGTTAATCCAAAACCAAGACCAAAACCAAAACACGGGGGTCAGTGAACATCTCTAAAAAAATATAAAATATATATATATATATAATTAGTAGATATGCTCATGCTTGGTTCCCCAAGAACCGAGCACACCAAAACTTAGCAGGTCCGAGCTCGGCTCGGTACTTTCACACGCCCTCGGAATTGAAACTGTGTTATATAGGTAACATACAAAGAGGAGAGCTACATTGCTAATTGTCATTGCTGAAATAGGAATAATAGGGCTGGCAGACTTGGTCTTCTAAATCTTCAGTCACATTGTACTGTGTTATATAGGTAACACACAAAGAGGAGAGCTCCATTGCTGAAATAGAAAGAGGTGAGGTGGCAGGGTTCAGTGCTGAAATAGAAATTGTAATAATAGGGCTGTCAGTGTTCTTAAAATTCTCCAGTGCCATTCTACTGTGCCATAGCTCATACAGAAACAGGAGGTGTGGCATTGTTCTTCTCACTCTCCAGTCTCAGTCATGATGATACTAATCTCTCTACCTCATGTGCTAAAGTCTATGTTCAAGTGTATAGAAGAATAGGTAGATGGATGGAGTGTGAATGGAGAGGAGATTAGAAATGTAAGGAACAGTGGAGTGGGAGAAGGCCTTGTAGGTGAATGTGAGGAGTTTGAAAAGGTTTCTGTAGGGGAAGGGGAGTCAGTGAAGGGCGAGGCAGAGAGGAGAGTCAGAAGAGGAGCAGTGGCAGAGGAAGATGAGTCTCGCAGCCTCGTTGAGTATAGACCTGAGGGGGGCAAAGTGGGAGAGGGAGAGCCCAGTGAGAAGAAGTTTACAGTAGTCGATACGGGAAATGATGAGACCATGGATGATGGCTTTGGTTGCATCCTGGGATAGGAAGGGCCAGATGTGGGCAATGTTATTAAGTTTTTTCCTAGCAGCTATTTCCAGAGAAACTGAAGGAGGAGACGTCATTGTGTCATGTACCACTTGAGCTGTCAGCTTGCTGACCAGGAGCTCATTGCATCTCTTGAGATCTGGGTCAGTTGAAAAGAAAGAAAAGACATAGCTCTTAAACCTAGGATCAAGCACATTTGCCAAAATATAATGATCCGATTTCAAGATATTGATAACTCTTGGATCCTGGTGAAGCATATAAAGTACTTAATCTACAAGTTCAACATTATTAGCGGAATTGCATTGTTTCATTTCTTCCTTCAATTTCTCTTGCTGCTTTTTAAAAAAGTCTATTTAATTGACTCAAGTTAACAGTGTCTGCACTCTCTTCACAGGTGACTACTTCAAGTGGTTTTAGCACCTTGCAAAACACGGAAAGTATTCTCCACCGCGCTGGACTAAAGTACATTCCCCCTAAATTCTATTCTTCTTGCAGCTGCTGCATTCTCCTACATGCTGTTGCAGAAACCCGAAAATGACCCTAAATATTTGGGACACAGACAGCATCTCCTGTATGTCATTGTCATTTTTTAAAAAGTGCTGTACCACCAAGTTGATTGTGTGAGCAAAACAGGGAATGTGATGGAATTCCCCCCGCTGTAATGTTCTAACAATATTGGTGGCGTTATCAGAAATCACATATCCTCAGGAGAGTTCAAGCAGGATAAGCCATGTTGCAATGACATCCCTTAGTTTTTCAAACAGGTTGTTAGTGGTCCTACCTCTCACTACCGCCTTCAAGACTTTTCCCGCGCTGCTGCCCACTTATGGAATTCCCTACCACGCTCAATCAGACTTTCCCACAGTCTTCAAATCTTTAGATGCTCTTTGAAAGCCCATCTCTTTTTTTAGAGGTGACCTTATCCTCGATAACACAATTCACACTAATGCACCCTCACAACTACCTCAATCTCCACTCTAAGCCACACTCGCTCCTCTTTTTTCAGTTGTACCCTCTTCCCTTTAGAATGTAAGTTCTCTAATGAGCAGGGTCCTCCATACCCTTTGTTTTCATGTCTCCATTCATTTTGTCTGCCTTGTCTGTTCTTGTTTTACGTATGTCTTGTTTTATGTATGTCCTTGTATTCCCTACTGTACGGCGCTGTGGAGCACTGTGTTGCCTTACAAATCTATGATAATAATAATAATATGCCTCTTAGTGAAACAGATGATACACAGAGTAGCCTGCCTCAGAAAAATGCAACGTTCTTGGGTACATGCTGCTGCTGTCCCTGATGGTGAAGGCAAATCACCAACCCAGTGAGCTGTCGGTCATATAATCTTTAGTTTGCCTAGTTCTGCTTGTCCACATATCTGTGGTTAAATGTACAGTGGGTAGAATGGCATTTTGTAGCCCAATAATTGCATTTTTATGAACCTTCTGGTAGAGGTAAGGAATAGCTTTTCTAGTAAAATGGTTTTGTGTTGGAATTTGGTAATGGGGACAGAAGACCACAAGTAACTGTCTATCTAATATCAGATCTAATACTAGCATTGTCGCCATGGCGTCTGTGATCCGCTTTGCAGCTGGGTGACAGCTTAAATACTTGTTTAACAGTCAATTGTTGTAAACTACTAGTAGCTCTGCTTCTGGGTTGAAGATCCACCCCCAGCAGCAGGATTAACAGCGGTGGGCTTAACGCTCAACTATTCTTCTGAGGAGTCCTGGATAGGGGAGGAGTCATCTCACCTTAGAAACTTGGATGCAAGACCAACTCCGATCACTTGTGAGGATATTGATGATGAAGATGTTGGGGATGTAGATTGCAGGTGCTGGGATCTAGCTGAGAGAAGGGACGTAGCTGATGCTGGACTGCTTGTTATTTTTTAGCATAAGTTTCTGATTTTCACTAAATCTTTCAATGAACTCGCTTCAAATGGCGTAACATTGATGAGGATCCTAGGTGGATTTTTTGGTCTTATGTCAAGGCATGACAATGGCCTTCTTCTTATCACTGGCTGCGGTCTTTGTTTGAAAGTGTATGAAAATAATATTGTGACCTGTGAGGTGGTCAAAATTGACTGCAAATGACTTGAAATTAGTGTTATTGAGGTTAATAATAATGTCGGGGGGGGGGGGGGGGGGAAGCATAATTATGTGATTTTAGCAAAAGAAAATAGTGATTTTTGAAAAAAATAGGGAACCAAAACCAGAACTCAGGGGGTCAGTGAACATCCCTCTGGGGAGTAAGGTCTCTCCACTTCTGTGCTATAGGCATTCTAGCAGCAATGAGAACATGTCCAGTAACGTACTTGTGGTGGAAAGAAAAGCAGAAGGGAAATAAATTATGTAAAAGGACCATCTCAGGGGACAGTACTAGGTCAGACCCAGTAACTCGCATAATTAAACTAGCCACTTCAGACCAAAGGGGTTCTATAAGCGGACAAGCCCAGAACACTTGTAATAAATCCCCTATAAGACCACTATTTCTCCAGCAATATTCAGAATGGTGAGGCCACATTTTGTGTTGTCTACCCAGAGTGAGGTACAATATATTGATCATTTTGAATTCGTCTTTCTGTATAATTAATACATTTAGAAATTCTATAACTATAAAGATTCTCTCCCAATCATTGTCAGTAAAAGTTGTCCCTAAATCAGTTTCCCATTACAATTGGGGTAAGGATTTCCTTGGTATTTATGCCACTAGCATGGAGCTAAACCCTAATGTAATACCACCATCATGGATTTGGGGGGTAAGCCTACAAACAATAACAGAAGGTATAGAGGTAAATTGGGATCGGTTCATAGCTGTGAATCCAGTGTCTGATCTAAAGAAACTTATAAAATTCATGGGAAGGAATTTAAAAATATTCTTGGAGTTGTGAAAAGGACATGAGTGTTGCATCTAAACAGAGATCACGAGAGGTATAGACGCCAGATAAATGACAATTATGTAAACTTAAATTAAATTTGGGATTAGTTTCACAAGGCTATGGAGGGATAGATTGAGACAGGGTAACGAAAGGTCCTTAGTGTGAATAACAAACTTATCTTGGTTGAAAATGTAGCAAAAGTGGCCTTGGAAGTGTTTTCCGATAAAGGTCTATCTTTAGGGGGAGCCACAATAAATGGAAGAAGAAGAATTCATATTATTTTCTAGACTAACCCACGGCTTTAGCCGGTCAATTGAAAACCAATCCGTTGCTTGATCTGGTAGTCCAGCTAATTAGTAATATACCAAATTGGGAAAAGCGAACCCAATATATGATTTGGGGAGGAACATGCGCTCCCTGGATAAGTGTGCTTTTTTATTTTTCCAGATAAAGGCTGTCATTACAGAATAAAACTTATTAATTAAAGTAGTCAGAAGGAGCTGCGGATAGTTCTGAAAATATATAGCAGTTTAGGTAACATCAATATTATGGCCGCTATTCAACCCAGCCATGAAATTTCATTCAATCCTTAGTAAACTTGGGCAGTGCGGTCAGTAAGGGTAAATAATTTGTTGTTATGATCTCATCATCCTTAACTGGCATACTAATACCTAAATAATCAGATAAGTGTCAATTCAATTGAAGATATTGAAAACACGTCTAGTTTTATTGGGGGGCGATGACGAACCCGACCTGATCCGCATTTACCAATCTAGGGATATGAGGTCCTAGTGTATTTGCAATCAGTTTAGTGTAGATTTTGATGTCATTGTTAAACCAGCATCTAATCTGATTTTTCTCTAGTTTCCACCTTTATTTGCGTGTAAAACTTTTGGTTGAGGCAAAAGAGCCTTCTGGATTTATGTCATAGAGAACATTTGCATCTGCTTCCTAGCTTTCTTTACTTCTCTTATAATATTAGCATTATGGGGCTGCTGTTTATGGTGCTCCTCAAATGAGATAATCTTGGATTCTAAGGGCTATATTTATCAAGCTGCGGGTTTGAAAAAGTGGAGATGACGCCTATAGCTACCAATCAGATTCTAATTCTCATTTATTTTGTACATTCTAGAAAATGACAGCTAGAATCTGATTGGTTGCTATAGGCAACATCTCCACTTTTTCAAACCCACAGTTTATTAACTATACCCCTAAGTCTTTTTGTAGTTGATCATTGGCCATTTTAAGTTTCAAGGCAATTTTTATAGCCATGCCTCTGAGAAAAGCTTTAAGTGTGCACCAGTATGTAAAAATAGAGGTGTCTTTGGGTTTGTTGGTTTGCATAGATTGCTCTAGTGAGCCCTGAAAGGCCTGATTCACTTTAAGAGAGGTCATAAGAAAGTTTGTGAGTAGTGACCTGCATATTATGTTGAAGTGTCCATTTATCTGTTAATGCCAAATATTTGTCATGTGAAAAAAAGTATATTCCTTAACAGAGGAGGGGTGGGCCCTCCAGGTATCCTAAAGGTCATACTTGGCCATAGTCTGACGAAATGCTACAGAGGGATCATAACTGGCAGTTTTAATTTTGTCTGAAAACATAGATTTATTCATTTTAGGTTCAGGGGCAATATTCAAATCTAATAACAAAGTGAGGCTTTTCTTATTTTTTGGATTTCAGTGCAAAAGTTTTTGAAAAAAAGAAGCATAAAGTGAGACTAGTGTAACATCTGTATTCTCGAGTCTGCCAACTTAAATATTGAATCTGCCATTTTTATCCAATATTTGTTTTTCTACTGTGAAAGGGCAGCTGACCCCTAGCAAGATAGCCACACCGTTTCGCTTAAAGGGGCCATTGACTTTATAGCAATTCAGGTACAGGTGGTGCTTCTATTGCAAAATGTGACTTTTGCATTGCCAGTACATCCACTCTGTGCCTAGAGAAGGTTCTAAGGGCCAGCCTCTTCTTGTTAGGAGAATTCAGACCATTAACATTGACGGACATAGCAACTCCATCACTACTGAATTTATCAATAACATTGAATCTTGCTGTAAGACTTAGAAGGCAGAGGGGCTAGATAATGGGTAAAAGAGAGAGCAGGGTGGGAAGGGAAGCAGAGCTAACTGAAATAGTCCTCATAGGATAACTAGAGTTTTTGTGGCAGGTCAATATGCGACAAAGATATGCTATCTATATGGGAGAAGTGGTGTATTCCCCAAGACATAAATATCCTAGCCAAATCAAACTATGAAACTAGCAACACAGTAATATTGAAACAAGTAGATAGTTTGATGGACCAGCCTGTGCATTTTTATCTACAGCCATCTAGTACATCCAACAACCCAAGTCCTGACCACAGCCCTACCAATATTGTAGATGTGGCTTTTCAGTTTTATCCTTTTTTCCATCTTTTCTTGACACTACCACCTTCTTTAAATCCGAGATCACATGGGATTACTTCTCAGGAAGTCACCTCCTGCTTGCAGAGACGGAGTTGCCTTTTACACTTGGACCATGAATCTGTGCACCAATTTTCCAGTGATGGGGGAGGTTAGCCATGCAGTGTATTACACTTAATTAGTACACTGTGAGAATTAGAGCGGCATAATATTACTTTTAAAGTATTGGGATCAACAAACCGAATGTGGTCATTACCTGTTTTCTTATGTACCATCCAGGTAGTGAATGGAAGACTAGGTATGAGACGCAAATCGAACTGAACAAACAATTAGAAAGACAAAGTCATGTACTTCAAGAAAAATCAGAATATATACGTGGCAATCCAACAGGTAAGTGCACAACAGATGGGTATCTCTGTATTTTAGTGTTTAGTAAAATAAGAGTGAGCGGTCATATTTATTTCTCTAGAAAGTCTACTTGTCTCCTAGATACACTGGAGATAGTCACCAATATTCCATCTATCTATTAATGAGGCGTTAGTGACACAAGTGAGACACTAGTGAAATCTGGGCCTCAGTGATGTCAGTATTTTATAATGAATTGATGGACTGAAAATATGTCCTGCCCAAATAATGTCTGTATATTTTATGTGTAAGCAACAGGTTCACTGTTCTAGTACAACAATGACAACCAAATGGCAATAAAAAACTAGTGACAATTTTCATGCACAGATTATCCCTAAATATGTAAGTGATCTATAACAAAAATTCTTAATAAATGTTTTACTGTGGTGTTCTTTAAGTATTTCAAACAAATATATCATTTTAAAACCTCCCCAATAGCCTATCACAGGCAGTTATTTGGGACATAGCGATTACACACATTAAGAAAAATGTAAGCTGGTGCACAGAAAAAAATTGCTGTAACCTATAGCAACCAATCAGAATCTATCAATCGTTTTCTATCATGGTTTAGAAAATAAAAGTAAATTTCTGTTTGGTTGCTATGGCTTTCAGCATCCTTTTCTTGTGCCCCCGTTTTCACAAATACCCCAGTTTGTATATATTGGTTGTTATAAATTAAGTGGAGTCTAGCAGAGTTGCGAAGGTCTGTAACCAGAATATGAGAGTGCCGGACTTTCTTTAAATGTTCTTGGTGAACCCTTTAGCATTCATAACAAAGATCTGCTTATACAGGTACAGGTAGTTTCATCACTCTTACAGGTGGTTCTGTAGTAACTACTAATCCATCTGTTCTAGCATAGAGATCCGAAAAAAATGCAATGGTGATGCCCGAGGACTATCAATGACGAACACCTATAATTTACTAATATTGAATTTACTTTTAATATATCGTTAGTTGTTGTTTTTTCTCACCAACCATTTTTTTGTAACATTGTGTTTTATTCTGTTCTATTATTCTGTAGATCGACTGTCTTCGATTCGGTCCTATGATGATATGTCTGTGGTAAGCATTTAAAGGAAAAGTTTGTTTTTCTGGCCTTTTTTTTTTAAGGGCTCAAAGTGCAAAATACCCACAAAGGACATATCTTGGAAATATTTCCGCTATCCAAACTGTGACCATTTACTATATATACTCCTTTCCCTGATTGCTAGTTGTTGATGTACTATGTGTCTTAAATAGTAGGCCATCCCGTCCACCGGATGTAGATCTAAAGTTCTGATTTATGGTGGGTACATTTCTGCTTCTGAACTCTCTAGCCCCAGCCTTTGCATCAGGCTGTCAATAGTAGGCCCAGGCACTAGGACATCAGACCAGATACACTCCCCGTGACCTGCATAAAATGCTATACAGTAAGTCTGATGTCACACAAATGCTGCACTTCTCCAGTGAGCATTCATAAGACCTGGAAATAAGCACACACTGCCATATGGCATCACCCTAGCTGGGACTGGAAACACGTGGTGACATTATTACTGGGGTCTGTCTGAAGGAAGGAGAATTCCTAGGTCTTAGAAGACCCAGGACCCAGGTAAGGTTCCCTGAATTGGACACATTGTTATCTTATCGTACTCTCCCATGAACTTAGGTGTCACTGACATTGAAAATTTGTGTATTTTGGTAACAAAGCTCCAAAAATGCAGCGCTCAGTGGAAATGTGTTTTGCAATGTCTTAAGCATTATTTTTGTGTGACTGCGTCTGTTTGTATGGGTTTGTGGATCACATCAATATGACAGGTCTGTGGGAGTAAAAATCTGATGAGTGCAAACTGGGCAATGCTGTATGCGAGCTAGGTACAGGAAAGTGCCTTACTCTGTGCACTTACATAACAATTTTATGTGGCAGAACCAGATATTTCACCTTATTTGTATAGATCACTGGAGGTGGCAGAGATCAAGCTTCAGCCTATACTGTTATACTAATCAGGTTCACTTTATACAGGATAAAACCTGCTCATAAATACATGAAAATGTTAATATGTGACACAAGAAATCAACCCAATGTCTCCTTAATCTTGTGATTTATTTTGAAGGCATAAATGAGGCTTCAAGTATTGTGATCATGGCGGTGGTCTCATCACCCCTATATTGGACAGTTTTCTCATCCTATTATTGCATCTTTTCCTGACTTTTGTTTTTCTACTTATTGTTTATGTATTCAGATCATATATGATTCTGAGCACAATGCTTCATTTATCTGCATGTTCATATCTTTATATAACTAGGAGCTACCTTTTAACTTTTTTTATACTGATATAAACTTTGCATCCATAAGAGACTAGGGGTATATTTACTAAACTGCGGGTTGGAAAAAGTGGAGATGTTGCCTATAACAACCAATCAGTTTCTATCTGTCATTTTGTAGAACGTACTAAATAAATAACTAAAAACTGATTGGTTGCTATAGGCAACATCTCCACTTTTTCAAACCCACAGTTTAGTAAATATACCCCTTGGGGCGATTTATGGAAGAGCAAAAAACCCTAATGTTCTTTTGCTGGAGTTGGGGCTTTTTCTAGCTTCGCCCTATACAGCAAAGAGTTACAGCGGGCTATACCGCCATGAATAGCATGTGCACGCCTTTGCAATGGGAAACCTATTTACCAAGTTTTTTGGCAGTACTTGTTCCACAGCAATGTGTGTCCTGTTATTGCTATCTCAGGAAATGAAAATCTTAAAACAAAAGCTTTATTCTTTGAATAAAGCAATTTTTAATCTTAAATGTTTTTTATATATTTTTCATTTATTTTTTAACTTTAATTAGAAATCTGAGTTTTCAGTTGGCCTACGTGTGCACGTATCATATTTGCCTACTTTCTCGAACCTCTTTCCGGGAGAGGGGCGTGACTGGAGAGCGGGAGGGGCGGGGCGCGACCAAACGCGTCATTTTGGGGCCAAAATGACGCGATTCACCGCAAATTGCGTCATTTTGGGGTGCCAGTAGCGGGATGCAGGAGATTTGCCAGCTCTCCCGGGAGTCCGTGAGACCAACCCAAATTTCGGGAGTCTCCCGGACATTCCGGGAGAGTTGGCAAGTATGGCACATATAGATCTACAGATTCTGGTCTGGTGAAACAGTAAGTTACCACTTTGGGCAAGTATCGCCAGGGGAACATTTATCCGGTCCCCCAACAATATATTTTTTCTTTTTTGAGGAATTCCAGCAATAAGGAAATTTTTGTCACCTCAATAAGTAGCAATAAAAAAGGTCATCCTTATCCCCGGAGAAAGGAGCTTGCTGATAAATTGGTCCTAAGACAACAGGGTTGAAGTTATCAAAAAAGTACAGGATACTCCTATAAAATGTAATTTCCAAACAAAACATTGAAACAATCAGTTCATTGTTCTACTTAGCAGGAATTGCTTTACAAAACAGACATTTTTTTGTGTTCTGTGCCAGTGTTTTTCACATTTAAAATTCTCCTCTCCCCGAGGCTGCTCTGAAAAATAAGTCCACAAAATACATTTGTATAAAAAGATATTCGTGATTTTTATCTGTGTATCTGACAGGAGAAAATGGAGAGAGGGGAATTGTATTCTCTATTTGTAAACCGCAGTGGTACAGCCTGTGATTACAGATATAAGTAACAAAATCCGTTTTTGCCATTTAATCCCAGACAAGATTTTTTTTCTCTGAAGAAATTGCTGTAGTTTGTGCATGTAACAAAGTGACCGTAATAAAACTGTTGAATCAATTATGTGGTTTAGCTCAATTTAAAGAGGTCGCCAAACCCAAAATGTTGGACCAGTGTGAAGAGTCTTGTAACAATCACATTTCCTTACCATTACTATCCCTGTAGTGTCAGTAGTCACTGGAAGATGCATCGGTGGGAACATGTAACCCAGCGGTTTCAGCCATGTAGTACATTTGGTTAGTATTTTATCATAACAGGTATTTTATTTTTCAGTCCCGGTCGAACATAGATCTGTCAAATGCAGAAATGTTAACATGTGTCTTTATTTGTGAACGTTATTGGTATATATTGTATTTAAGGAATCTTTTTAGAGTTAGTGGTTTTAGGTTTAAACTATATAAACCTTTACCCAAATTCTCTAACAATGACCAGGCGGTGAGTCCTCTTCCCCGTGCATTGTACCTGCTCTGCGAGCGCTCTGTGTTTCCTAGAATGTATAACTTGCAGTCAGGTCAGCACTGATGTCACAGGGGAAGGTAATTAAAACTTGGCTAACCTATATTAACCTCTCTCTGAGAACTATTCACTGCCATAGTATCATGTGTCCATGCCCCTAGCCTCCTTGAGCTGTTGCTGGTAGTCTTCTCTGCTGTTCTTGACAGTCTCCAGAGTGGTCCAAGTGTAAGACTACTGCTTGACTTTAGACTGCTCTTCTTGGTTCCAATTCTGCTACACGATTATTTGCTGTACTTCCTGATTCCAGATCCCAGCTAGTCCTGACTACTCTTCTGATTCCGCCTTGGCACTTCACTGTCTCCTTGTGTGCCAAACCGTGACTTGCCTGGTTGGCCTTGGCCACACTATATCGGCCCTCTGCATCTAGCAGCTAACAACTCTTCATGCCAGGGGGCAATGTAGAGGGCCGCAACCTGCAGGCCTTCTAACAGCAAGGCTTACACCTCCTTGTGGGGGTCTCTGATGATATATGGGGCTGGAGAGGTCTGTTAGACTCTGTGCCTCTACTCTTCCAGTGTTAACCTTGCCTGGCACAAGGAATTCACCATTCCTAGGTCTGTTTGGGACATGGAGTCTGGTAGCTCCATCCCTTCCTCAGCTTTCTAGGTGGGGTTATAGCCTTTATAAGGCATGATAGCCCGGTCTGAATTGTCTTATCCAGGGTAGAAGCTCTGCTAGACCTCTCTCCGACCTAGTGCTGTTAACTAGGCCTGTACATCTAGAACCCTGATATATTTTACTGTGTACTTGTCTGCTGGACACTTATTGCTGGGCTGTGTTTCTGTCCGCTGTTGCTGTATGATACTCTTTCACTTGACATTAAAGGTCCCCAAATGGACCTATTTCTAAAGGGCCTGGATCTTCAATTCCATCAGCCCCTATGTTAATCTGACCCTGGATCTAATAATTTACACCATCATGGTTGTGGGGTTAGTGGTATTAAGGGGTGCAGGATTAGAGCAATGTGCTTTATAGAATATGTACACTATATCTATCTAGTATCTACAATACATTCTCTCCAGTATAGCCTATTTGTCTGCTTTTGTTTTCAATTTACAGATACCTCTCCGTAGTTGTGCCAGCTGTTTATCTGTAAACAACTGTGGAGGAAATACACAACCAGGGCTTATTGTAAGTGATCAGATTGATCCTTTTATTAATCAAAGCAAAGTATAACAATATAAAGAATTACATTTATTTATTATGGAGCCATCATACATCAACATTATGTTTTAAGATGGCTGCTCCTATTATCAATAAACAGGATTATATGCCTTTTGAAAATATATTTTTACATCTATATTACACACATGCACAGTACACCACAAACTTCAGCAACATAATTACATTGTGAACATTAATAATATAGTATATGAGGACCTAGTGTTTCAAACCACACTGCCTTGAAGTAATATGTCAGGAGCATTTGTAATGTGTTCAGCATGTGGTTATCAGAAATGTATTTGAAATGTTCAAGGATCAGGGTGCAACACCCCTAAGATTGGGTCTACACTGAAGACCAAGACCAATGTGTTATCTACGACTTTACCTTCGACCGAAGGTCCGATCGCTTGGATGATTAATGCGTACACACTAGTCACGTTTTAGACGATTAACGAAAGACAGACCATTTGGGCAGCGACTTTCACAGCCATATTGTTGTGAGCAAAAATTAGAATTTTGTAAAACCTGAAACGACTTATGAGGTCCATGTAACGATATTCCCAAGAAATTTAAAAGGCAGAGCATGTTCAATAGTACCCACCCCAAACCTCATAAAAAAGCAAAGGTATCACGTTTTCTTTAACACAAAAACGTGTTATATACAAAAATTTATATAATTATGTAGGCAGACAAATGTAATACACATATTTTGTATTTTTATAAATGTGTATTGAGTGTACAATAAAGTGACATATAGCTATAATTAAGGAGGCAGACATAAGCAATACACATATAAGTGAAACATTGTTTTTTTACAACACTACACTGACAAAGGTTTCTAATTAAACTGCTGCTGCTTTACAGCTAGAAGCATCTAATTACCAAATGAGTGACGTGCGGACACCGCACCACATGGGACTGGTACAGGCATCAGAAATTAACATACACGCGCCCCCAAAGGAGTCGCAGCTTGAGGAGCTATCAACAGTTGCTCATGGATCGATCGGAAACTTATACACACTACATGGTCGTTAGGTGGATTGGTCGAAAAATATTAAACAGTATGACCAACCAAATGAGCCCACAATTGACATTTTGGAATGACTTTTGACCATCGTGTCACTATACATACTAACCCGGCTTCCGAACGAACGGTCATATGTCGGCTGATTTGTTCGATTATTGGGCGAAAATGCTCTAGTGTGTACCCAGCCTTACCTATGGTGTACAGGTCCTTCCCAGAAGACAATTCAAAACCATGCTATTCTGTTATGCTATAACCGTTCTGATTACAGGTAGCTCAAACTCATTTTTAATAAAGTAAAAAGCAGTGTCATCCCAGATAACAATTACATGTATACAGTATCGATTATAAACTTTATGTAAGTTTGATAAACCTTTTCTCAAGGTGAGATTATCCTCCTAATGTTTCTGATGCCAGCTAGGATGTATTGTAACCAGTCCAAATGTAAGCAGCAATAGGTCCTTACACCACAGATAACTGCTTGCCCTTGCCTTGAACCTACTTATATGTATAGTTTTATTTAATGTTGCATTAAAATTAGTTTTTATAGAAATATTTAACTGATTATTTCATACCAAAACATGTTGATTACGACTATAGCAAATAATACAGTGTTGGAAGTATCTAACTAAAGTTATGATGTTTCAGAAAAGTATTTGGGGTTGATGCAGAGTTTGTTGCAAAATGGGTGTAAATTATTGTTAAAAAATGCACATTTAAAACTAGCACATTTCTGTCCATTTGCAGAGACATACACAGCTCTGTATCATACTTGCCAACTCTCCCGAAATGTCCGGGAGACTCCCGCATTTTGCGAGAGTCTCCCGGACCCCCGGGATGGTGTGGCAATCTCCCGCATCTGGATAATTCTGCCCACGTTACGCCCACCTCCTCCGCAGGCTCCCGGATTTGAAGATCAGAAGGTTGGTAAGTATGCTCTAGATGTGTGCAGCTCAGCATATGTGTCTGGTTTATGCCAAGTCATCATCATCATCAGCGTGTATTTGCACCTGCATGTGCAAAAATTATGCCTCCCAACAAGCGTATGTGTGTGTTTATGTAGGTCTGCATGTGCTGTATTTCTGTAAACGCACCTTTAATGTATTCGGCCTGCGTTTTGCACGCTCTTTCCTCTTCTGTTCCGCCGCTACAGTTTTAAGGAGATGCAAGTGCTATATACACGCAAATCTATGCGTCCGTTCTCTTTGTGGGAATGTGTAGTGTAATGTTGTGCAATCTATGCTACGCAAACTGGCATTAGTTCACCTCTGCATCAAACTTTTTGACACTAATTATATAATTTATTCCACATTACTTCAACTAATCGTATGTCTATGTCCTTTCAAAAAGCCAAGTTCTCCTTGAAGAAGGTGTGGCAATAGTCTGTAAATGTAAAAGGACCAGATAACCAGAAAAAAGCAACTCTCAATGAGATAAGATTACGAGAAAAAAATCAAATATAAACTAGATACATGATGGCCCTCTTCATACTTCATTCTGAGGATCAGAGTGCTTAGGTGGAGATAAGAAAGGGATGTTATTATGTCCCACTGTGACTAGTACAGTCATGGCCAAAAGTTTTGAGAATGACACAAATATTATTTTTCACAAAGTCTGCTGCCTCAGTTTTTATGATGGCAATTTGCATATAGTCCCTCTTTGCCATGACAATGAACTTTATCTCCAAAACAACATTTCCACTGCCTTTCAGCCCAGCCACAAAAGGACCAGCTGACATCAGGTCAGTGATTCTCTCGTTAACACAGGTGAGAGTGTTGACGAGGACAAGGCTGGAGATCACTCTGTCATGCTGTTTGAGTTAGAATAACAGACTGGAAGCTTCAAAAGGAGGGTGGTGCTTGAAATCATTTTTCTTCCTCTGTTAACCATAGTTGCCTGCAATGAAACGTGCAGTCATCATTGCTTTGCACAAAAAGGGCTTCACAGGCAATGATATTACTGCTAGTAAGATTGCACCTAAATCAACCATTTATCGAATCATCAGAACTTCAAGGAGAGAGGTTCAATAGTTGTGAAGAAAGCTTCAGGGCATCCAAGAACGTCCAGCAAGCGCCAGGACCGTCTCCTAAAGTTGATTCAGCTGCGGGATCGGGACACCACCAGTACAGAGCTTGCTTAGGAATGGCAGCAGGCAGGTGTGAGTGCATCTGCACGCAAAGTGAGGACTTTTGAAGGATGGCCTGGTGTCAAGAAGGCCAAAAAAGAAGCCACTTCTCGCCAGGAAAAACATCAGGGATAGACTGATATTCTGCAAAAGGTACAGGGATCGGACTGCTGAGGACTGGAGTAAAGTAATTTTCTCTGATGAATCCCTTTCAGATTGTTTGGGGCATCTGGAAAAAACACTTGTCCAGAGAAGGCAATGTGAGCGCTACCATCAGTCCTGTGTCATGCCAACAGTAAAGCATCCTGAGACCATTCATGTGTGGGGTTGCTTCTCAGCCAGGGGAGTGGGCTCACTCACCATTTTGCCTAAAACCACAGCCATGAATGAAGAATGGTACCAAAACATCCTCCAAGACCAACTTCTCCCAACAATCCAAGAACAGTTTGGTGACAAACAATCCCTTTTCCAGCATGATGGAGCACCTTGCCATAGGGCAAAAGTGATAACTAAGTGGCTCGTGGATCAAAACATCGAAATTTTTGGGTCCATGGCCTGGAAGCTCTCCAGACCTTACTCCCGTTGTGAACTTGTGGTCAATCCTCAAGAGGCAGGTGGAAAAACAAAAACTCACAAATTGTGACAAACTCCAAGCATTGATTAGGCAAGAATGGGTGGCCATCAGTCAGTATGTGGCCCAGAAGTTGATTGACACCATGCCAGGGCAAATTGCAGAGGTCTTCAAAAAGAAGGGTCAACACTGCAAATATTGACTCTTTGCATAAACTTAATGTAATTGTCAATAAAAGCCTTTGACACTCATGAAATGCTTTTAATTTTACTTCAGTATACCATAGCAACATCTGACAAAAAGGTCTAAAAACACTGAAGCAGCAAACTTTGTAAAAACCAATACTTTCATTGTGTCATTCTCAAAAATTTTGGCTATGACTGTACAACCTACTGCAGCATGCATTGACAAATCTCACCCCTTTACCAGCGCAGAGGTCAAATCCTAAGTACTCAAAGTTACAGTGTTGGAATGATGATCCTTCACACACCCGGTACAGGAGTCTTGTCTGGGTGAAGAGCTGTGGTCTTTTCCAATGTAAACAGCACAAAAAGACAGTTGCTGTCAGCTCTTATCCTCAACACTGCATATCTGTGTGTATCTAGCAAAATGAAAACATGAGGTATTAGTTCATATTTTGATCAAAACATTTAAGCCTGTGTCCCAGCGTCAAGGGCATCTCATTACATGCTGGTCCTACACTTACCTATATGCTTTAAACACCATTAAAATGCAGTTAAAATCAGATGTACTTACCTCCCAGGTTTGGGGGCTTCCATCAATGTAAGGCTAGGACCTGTTATGTCTCTGTGTTTATATTACCCTGCAGTACCTTTTGATTCTCCAGAGGTGCTGCTGTTCTGCCTTTCCCACTAGCAGGGGTTAACTAGCACAGCTAGTTAATCATCCACACCTGACTGTGTCTTATATATGCCCGCCTATTCCAGTATCCTTTGCTGGTCATTGATGATCCTAAGCCTGCTTATTTGTGTTCCCTGGATCACTGCCTGCTTTCTTTGTGTCTGTGGATATCCATGCTTAGCCAGTTCCTGTTTCCTTGTATCTCTCCTGGAGGTAACCTGACAATTGCATTTCTCCTGCTATTCCTAAAAAACCTGAGTGTATTCTGACCTGGTCTGTGTTCATTGCATCCTGGATTGTTATTTTCTCTGCAATAAACTGTGCGATGCTTATCATCACATGCCTGGCTGTGTGGCTATAATTGCACGACATAGTTTGTGGAACAGTTTTGTAAAATGACCTTGGTGTTTTGCTGCTGTGTGCATTATCAGTGGTACTTGTTACAATCCACCTAAGCTCTAGTGAAAACTTTATTTTTACGTACTTTGATGTAGACCCAGTCAGCGGGCTCTATGGAGTGACTTAGTTCATTTGGTTCTTGAATCTCATGGATCTGTAAGTGAAAACACTTGACACATTTTGATCAGTGCCTTACGATAGTCCAGAACATGTTCATTAGTCATTTACAGAACAAGGAACTTGCAGCAATGATTGTAGTCCTGTCCGTCGCTCCATTAATATTTTGTGGAGACTTAATACAGTCTTTCTGTTAGTAGAGCAACTCATGTTCATGAGGGCTATAAGTAAAAGTAAGGACACTCAAATATGTTTCTGCACATATTTTGGCAACAGTTTGTTTTGTTCTTATTTATTTAGCCTTTAGACATATATTAGCGGAGACATTTTAAAACAATTCCTATATATACACCTCTTTCCAAATTTACCAATAAGGTATTCCAAAACTAGGTATAAACTCATTTAAGTTAATTATTGCTGTATTACTTCAAGTAATTTATTATTTAATTATTGTAATAGCGCTTGATGTAGCACATGAATAGGCCGTAACTCATCCTGCTTATTTGTACCTAATAATGAAAGTATATTCAAACCCGGTACAACATAAGGCAATATTTTGTTTAAAATTAATTTACAGATTTGCAAAGAGGCCTCAGGGAGGCGCTGTGTAACTTTTTGTCTCTTCTGGGACTTACTAACATTCCAAGTCTGACATATAGGACAAGTGTGACAGTACTATTGTGCAGTAGATACAAATTGGATGTGAATCAACCCACTCCGGATATACAGCAAAAAATCTGATTTAATATCAGATTTGCAGCATAAAACTGCAAAGAGAGAAAAAATGGAATAAATGGCTTCGTAATGTTTGCTTTATTGCTACCAATAAACCTTGTCCAATGCGATTATTGTGGTTCCAACTCACAGATTTAATAGTAAAAGATAGCAGGATTTACAGCAAGCCATGCTGAAGCATATAGATATAACAATAAACAGGAAAGTATAAAAACCGAATACATAACATACAGTTTCGCAAGCACGTCCTGGGCCCAGGTTCTGATATAGTCATGTTGTCTGTTGTCAGGAAGATAGAGGTTTAACAATGGTCCAGGAGCTTGTTTAAATGCAGTTTGAATTAACATAAACAGTGATGATGATATAAATATAAACAAATAACACTAAGAGTGGTCTTCATTGGTCCAGGGTTAACTATGTTCCTGTTGTCTGCTGGTCATAGGTCATTCCATTTGATCTTTTCCAAGGGTGGGGGTCAACTCACTCCAACTGTTGCCTACGTGTCTTCCCGCTGAATAACCAGTTTAAAGTGACCCATAAACAAAGTAATTTTGAGTATTAATCTCATATTGCTCATAACTTGCTAGAAGCGATTGCTACTCTGTCGGAAACCGGGTTAATGCTGGTGAAATAAGCTTTAATATGAGACCAAACTCTTTAGCTTTTAGAGGACCTGAACCATAGATACCTCTACTATAGTTTTATTTATGTATAATAACCTCTAATATAGTGTACTAATAAAAAAAATGTGGATTGGAAGCTTAATAAATGTGTACAATTTACAAGTGTAAGTGTAAATGTGTGTGTTAATAATCCGTGCGATTGCGTCACTACACGTGGCGTACTAATCGCAATCACACGGTAAAACAATAATAATCAATTTAGCTTACTTCATCCAAATATTTGACTTTTACAGCTTGAAAACACCTACACATCAGAGCGGGAAGCATCTCTCACTTTTGGTCATGCTTAATATCATATAGCATACTTGAAAAAACTAGTCCCTGCTGTTGATGCATTTTGAATGATGCATTTACAGGGATATCAGTTATTACACATAGCAGAATAAAATATTTCCAGTATGCATAAATATTGATTTTGAATTTAATGGATTGTGACGATTATGTAGTATATCTAATGACTGAATTGTCATACATGAATTCAGCAGAGAATAACAATGTGTATATTTTATGTAACTTCTCAAAGTGTTCTTTGCTGACTAACGTAGGTGACCTGTGAAATTAGCAAAGGGTCTTTTGAAACTGGCCAGATAGATAAGGATGTTGGAGGAGTTTGAAACCAAAAGTTGTAAACCATCTATTCACTCAAGCAGATCAGAGGTGAGAGATTCTCTGAGGTATCTAAACATATATCTTAGTGATAGATAATTTACTAATTGAAAGTGTAATTCCTAAGGTGGGGGTGAAAAGCCTATAAGAAGGGTTTAAAATCTTCTGCTTTAGACATTACTGTGTGCATTTTCATTATGGAGTCTATCAAGACTGAAATGTCCCATTTTCTTCCATTGTGTTTCCTCACACACATCAAGTCTACCTAGTAAGTAGTACTCTGATTTTATTTCCTTTTTTTTCTTTTCTGAAACTCGTTTGTGCAACATATGGTATGTTTTGTTATTAATTTTTGTAAATAAGCCTTGGAAACATTTTTCAGATTAAATACATTTTATCTAGTGTATTCTCCGTGATTCTTTGTGAACTTACAAAGCCCAGGGAGGCTCATGCTACATATGTATGATTTAAGTGTGAAACATTAATAAGTGGTTTTGGTGAGTGTAAGGACACCATAACAAATCCTTTGTGGTGGCAGAAAAGGTGTATTCATTGCTAAGTGACTAAGGTGACTCCAGTCACGGAGCTGTTCAGATTGCTGTATCTGGGACAGGCTGGGCGTTCGAGACAAGGATAATTAAAACTGAAAATTTAATTGCTTATAAATAAAATAAATGTAAAATATATTTATTCCTTGTGCAGCTGTATACAAATGTATAATTAAACTAGAGATGCTCAGACTCTGTTCCCCGAGAACCGAACATACCCAAACTTAGCAGATCCGAGGACCGTACCTAGCCGGCTCGGTACTTTTGCGCGCCCTCAGAGTTGAAAATGAGGCAAAAAGTCATTGTTACGTTGTCAGATATCGTATCTCTCGAGTTTTGGATTCTATAAGTACCGCCCTCCACGGCGATCTTACGCCATTTCACAGAGGGACACAGAAGGGGTAGCACAGTCTGTAGAGCAGTTGGGCAGCGTCATAGGTAGAATAGAAAGAGGAGGGGGTAGCAGTGTTCTTCAAAGTCTACAGTGACATTCAGGAGAGCTCCATTGCTTCATTGCTAATTGTCATTGCTGAAATACAAATACTAGGACTAGCAGGCTTGGTCTTCATTCAGAAATGACACCAATCCCTGAGGAGAGTCTATCCACGAGTGCTATGTGTAATTCTGACCATTCTGACTGTGTACCCATAAAGAAGGCCCCTTTCAGCATTTCTGCAGATGTGTGCCTGAACAGCCCAAGTGTAGCCGGTGATACACAAATTGAGGATGCCACTTTGGAATTGCAACAGACTGAGGGGGATATTTGTGTAGCTGACAATTACGCTAATGAGAATGTTGATGAGGATGATGTTGTTTGTCTAAGACCTGCATCGATGGAAGCAGTTCTTGCATGTGATAAGAAGAATGTAATTGTCATACATGGACATAAGACCAAAAAATCCACCTTTTATGTGTGGAATTATTTTTACCCAAATCCTGACAGTTGTCTACCCATTTGTAGCGTTTGTAAAGCCACAGTCAGTAGAGGTAGGGATCTTAACCATCTAGGAACCTCATCCATGTTACGCCATTTAAAGCGAGTTCATAGCACGCTTTTGGGAAAATCAAAAACTTATTGCTAACAAAATAACAAGCAGCCTATAATCAGCTAGGTCCCTTCTCTCACCTACATCCCGAAGCCTGCAATCTACCCCCACAACACTGTCCTCATCAATTATCTCAGTAGCAATCGGAGTTAATCCTGCGTCCAGGCTGGTAAGGCTAGATGACTCCTCCACTCTCCTGGATTCCTCAGAAAAATTCTAGAGCGTTGGTCCCACTGCTGCTGCTGCTGCTGCTGCTGCTGGGGGTGAATCTTCATCCCAGAAGCAGACCAAGAAAAAGATTACAACAATTGACTGTTAAACAATCCTTTGCAAGAGGAAGCAAGTATGAAAGCCGTCACCCAGTCGCAAAGCGGATCACAGACGCCATGGTGACTGTGCTAGTTGTAGATCTGCATTCAATATCCACTATTAATGCAGCTGGTTTTAGACAGTTACTTGAGGTTTTGTGTCCCCGTTACCAAATTCCATCGCAACACCATTTTACTAGAAAAGCTGTTCCTCGCCTCTACCAGAAGGTTCGTAAAAATGTAATTATTGGGCTACAAAATGCATTTCTACCCACTGTACACTTAACCACAGATATGTCGACAAGCGGAACTGGGCACACTAAAGATTATATGACTGTGACAGCCCACCGGGTTGGTGATTCGGCTTCACCAGCAAGAACAGAAGCAGCATGTACCCAAGTACGTCACATTTGTCAGAGAAAGGCTACTCTGTGTATCACCGGCTTCACTAAGAGGCATACAGCTGATAATCTGTTACAAAAACTAAGGGAGGTCATTACAACATGGCTTAACCCTGTTTCGACTCTCCTCAGGATATGTCATTTCTGATAATGCAACCAATATTGTGAGAGCATTACAGCTGGGTGAATTCCCTCACATCCCCTGTTTTGCTCACACAATAAACTTGACAGGGACTTATAGGAGATGCTGTCTGTGGCCTGTAAAATATCTGGACATTTCCGACATTCGCCAACAGGGTGTAGGAGATTGCAGCAGCTACAAGAGCTCTTAAATTTGCCCTGCCAGCAACTGAAGCAAGAGGTGGTGACAAGGTGGGTTTCCACCCTGTATATGCTTCTACGGATGGAGGAACAGCGAAAAGCCATAAACGCTTACTCCACAAGCCATGACATTGGGAAAGGAGGGGGATGTATTTTACTCAAGCACAGTGGAGAATACTTTCTGTGTTGTGGAAGGTGTTGAAACCATTCCAAGTAGTCACCTGTGAAGTGAGTTCAGACACTGCTAGCTTGAGTCAAGTGATTCCCTTAATTAGATCTTTGGAAAAGAAGCTTGAGAAACTGAAAGAAACAAAGCAATTATGCTAAGTATGTTGGACTTGTAGATCAAGTACTTTATTCGCTTTGCCAGGATCCAAGATCTTGAAATCGGATCACTACATTTTGGCGACTGTGCTTGATCCTCAGTTTAAGAGCTGTGTCTTCTCTTTGCATCTCTTCAGATCTGGGTCAGTTGGAAACAAGGAACTCCTGGTGAGCAAGATGACAGCTCAAGTGTAGAAATAGACACATCAGACAGTCACTTTACATACTGGGAGTTTGGAGACCCATGTACCAACCGCTGGGCACTGCCTAAGCTGCCCACCCTCCAGTGTGTACTCGGAAAGAGTTTTCAGCACAGCCGGGAATCTTGTCAGCGATTGGTGTAGGAGGCTACTTCCTCAAAATGTGGAAAAGATGTTGTTCATAAAAATGAACTTCAAGTTCCACGACGAAGGCCTTTCCTGCCAATTACATCAAAATACTGGGACTTCTGTAATGGTGGATTCCAGCGGTGATGAATTAATAATGTGTGAGGATGATGTACAAACTGATGAGGATGAGGCTGAAGATGATGACAACAACATGTTGCCACAGTAGAGTTCATTAACAGCACTATTACCTTAGGTACCTTAAGGCCATTGTTAGCTTGTTTTGTGGGGGTCCAAACAAACCAAACACTTCAGCCACAAGGAGTGGCACTTTTGTGGCTGAAGTGCTTGGTTTCTTAACGTTTGCTTGTCCATTTTAAGGTCCAACATAAGGGTGGGTGGGAGGGCCCAAGGACAATGCCATCTTGCACAACTTTACATTTCAGCTACCGCTGTGTGCCAATGTTACCTACATGTGCTATATACTGTTGTGTGCTTAGCAAAACTTTTAGACACCCATTGATGATGCAGATGACTCAGCACAACATTTTGACATCTGGTCTTGTCTACTGTAAAAGTATTGACCAGAATTAGTGACACCTCTGCTGTAACTCCACTTGATCCTACTATCAACTATCCACATCCAAAGAATGGTGGAGGATTCTTTTTTTAATTTTTTTGAACTGTATAAAGACAACAGTTTTATTAACAAAGAACAACGTTGCTTGCAGAAGTAATGTAAGCATGGATGTCTAAATAAACGTGTGTATATGTATTACTTTCCACTTTGCTGCTGTTTCATCAAGTGTTTGTAATCTGCACTTTACGTCAAAGGTACCTAACTATATTATAATTTTGTGGGAATTGGGGGCTGATTCGAAGCTCAGCGATGAACTTGCTTTTTGCTGGGAATTAGAATGGCTCTTTTTAGTGCATTGTCTGGCACCCTGGATTACTCTGGGTCTGATAAAAGCACGCATCCCGGGGGTCAGCGCTCGTCGCCATGTATTAGCTGTAAAATTACCCCAGTTATCCAAGAAACGGGTGGAGCGATCAAATGAACCATTAGAGATATATTATTTAAGGATGATTCTATGCCCAGGGTAGGTTTTTGGTTGATTCTATGCAATTTATATTACAACACAATTATTTTTTGTTTGATCACAAATATTATTTGCAGATAATGGGGACCAGGTTCGCGCCCAGTTATGCTAACCTCCACATGGGCTCCTTTTGAGGAGGCCTATATGTGGGGTGACGACTGGTGCGCGGACCTGGTCCTCTATGACTGTTATATAGATGATTTGTTTATAATTTGGGGGGGTGGAGAATCCAGGGCACAGGCCTTTGATGCTCATCTTGATAATGATTATAACCTTAGATTTGTAAGCAAAAGTCATGCGACAAATATAGAATTTTTGGATTTAGAGATCACAGCGTATAATGGGAGAATAGAGACTTGTACACACAAAAAAAGAGGTTGATGTAGCCAATTACTTATATTATTCCAGTACACATTATGCGGCCTGGAAAAAGAATATTCCCAAAGGACAATTGATGCGAGTCAAAAGGAACTGTACCAGTGAATCTATGTTTGAGACCCAAGCAGCAGAAATGATGAAAGATTTTAGGGATAGAAGTTAACCAGAGGATCTGCTATCCAGAGCCCTGGACGAGATTAGGACTATGGATAGAGAGTGTTGTTACGGTGCTGGTAGTTACAGGTCTGATAGTCAGAGCAGGCCTGTACACGACCAGATGCTGAGTCTACTAGGCTCAGAATAAGGAGGCAAGACACAATGTAGTTCTTCAATACTTCAATGAAAAACATATATATATATATATATATATATATATATATATATATATATATATATGTAGATGATAATATGCAGATGTCAATTAGCCACGGTGGAGCGTGACAAGGTGGTAAACACAATAGCAGTCTATTCACAGCACATATGATAATATACAGGTGTCCAATAGCCACGGCGGAGCGTGACAAGGTGATAACCACAATAGCAGTCTATTCACAGCACAGATGATAATATGCAGGTGTCCAATAGCCACGGCGGAGCGTGACAAGGATAAACACAATAACAGTCTTGTTATATGCACATGAACAGACTTGCAGCAGGCTGTGAATCAGTAGAGGCACAATAGAGAGAAAACAAAGTCTTGGTAATATGCACAAGATGATACTTGCAGCAGGGAAATCCCAGTAGAAGTGCTCCAGCACTAGGTAGAGAACTGAAACTCATACACAGGAAGACACAGGATACACAGGAGTCCAAGGAATCAGGCTAGCAACAAGTTGCACTGACAGTGAGCAGATGTCAGTGCTAAGTTTAAATAGAGCAGGTAAAGTGACCACGCCCTGAGGGTGAGTCATGTGATGCACAGAAAAACAGAGCAGACAGGGAAAGTAACAAAACCTGGTCAGGATTGTTACAGGTGTTTAGTAAAAATAATAAAAAAGTAAGTCCAGATTTATTGTTGGATGGGAATGGGAGAGTAGATAGTACAAGTGCAGTGCCTATCTCATTTATTTCCAAATATAATAATTAATCATAGGAGATTAAAAATACTATCAAGAGATTATATCCTATTTTACAACAAGATATTGAAAGGACTCTTACCATGTAACCCTAGAAAGGGAGAAATCTAAAAAATTTAATAGCTCCAAGTCTCTTTACGAAACAACAGGAGAGTAAGTGTAGCAATCCTAATCCCCTAAATTGGATTCCACAAAGATTAGAGGGATGTTATAAATGTGGTATGGGTAGATACACTACCTGTACACATATTCAGAATGGGACGAAAGAACTCACATATGCTGATATAAATCATAGGATTCTGGTTTTCATTAATTGCAACACCAGTTATGTGATTTACGTATTAAGATGTAGTTGTGATTTGGCCTACGTAGGGAGGACTACTAGAATGTTGAAGTCTAGGTTTATGGAACACCGGAGAAACATCATTAATCAAAAAGAGAACCATAGTGTATCACGACACTTTAATATGTATCATAGTGGGAAGGTAGATGATCTGAGCATAGTAGGGGTAGAACACATTACTAGCACCATTGGAAGAGATGGATATAAACGCTTATGTACCCAAGAAGTTTCCTGGATACATTTATTGGACACATTAAGTCCATGAGGACTGAATGAAACCTTGGAATTAAATGAATTAATATCTTGAATTCTTCTTAAAGTGACATATTGTGTTTGGTGAACTATTCACACACATGACTGAATTGGACTACTGGCTTAGCCATTATCCAGTGTCTAGTTGTCAATATAGAAATCTAAGGTGTATATACTGTCTGTTGCCCTTTATGAAGCTTTTAATTGTTTAACAAATCATATATGTTTACATATGTTTTGATAGAGATTGAGGTCATCTAACATAGATCCCTATGAAATTGATATATGGAAGACTATATATTGAGAGCCCTTGAAAATAAAATAGTTATGGATGATTTGCCTATATGGTTTGATATAATGTATTTATTTGTTCCATATGTGGATTATATTGGAGAGAAGTAAAGAAATCGTCAGGAAATAATATTCGTTTTTATTATTTCAGTTATTTTTATTTGAATTTTTATGTGTATGCTTGTTTTTATTTTATGTTTTTTGTTATTTTTATTTATCAGATGCATATTGTTTTTATAAAAGATTGAAACTGATAATAATATGCTACAGTGAGTTTTTGAATGCTATGACTGGTTGAATAGAGACCTATATATAATGAGTCATTGTGTTGAAATGGCCAGAGATCAACTAGTTAAATAAACAATTGAAGCTGAAATTAGGAACACCTGATAAATCATGATTGTTTGAACAGAAGAGTATAAATATGTTCAGGAAGAGGAGTCCTGGATAATTGCTTTGATATCCTCTGAAGAAGTCACCTATGGTAATGAAACGCGTTAGTAAGGCGTACTCAACATCTATGTTCACATGTGTATACACATTCTGAACTTTCATTCATACAGCCGGATCTGAGCTTTAACAGTACAGAGCTGCCATAAGTGTTTGCTGTCCTATGAACACCAGGGGTTGCTGACCCTAATAACGGCGTACAGCACCAACCCGGACTATTTGGCTATTATCACGCTGTTTGACATCCGGTCTGTTAGTTATGACCATCTATCACATTAGAATCATCTGAGTGGGCAGACCGCCGAACATCAGCTGCTTCACAGCAATAAGGCATTTACCTGTATTTTCTCTTGTTCTTTGGACATTTTTAGGGATCTAACCAATCCTTCACAGCTGCGGTCAGGCTCTCACTCTAATTATTTTTCACATATCAATCGGCGCCAGTATTTCTTTAATTTTTGATCAAATGAACCATAACTGGTTTCATGATCCAAGGACAATTCCATCTTGAACCACTTTTATTTTCTGCCACTGCTGTGTGCCAATGTTTCCTAGACGTGCTAGGAACTGCCGTGTGTTTGAGTCATTGTTCTGTCGCTTAGTATCCAGCCAGGTTGCTGCAGTATTTGTCCGAAAGTGTATGAAAATAATATTGTGACCTGTGAGGTGGTCAAAATTGACTGCAAATGACTTGAAATTAGTGTTATTGAGGTTAATAATAATGTAGGAACAAAAAAAGAATATAATTATGTGATTTTAGCATATTTTAGCAATTTTTCTAAAAAAAAATACAGATCCAAAACCAAAACACGGGGGTCAGTGAACATCTCGAATTAAAACCCAAAGTGTGTGCAAATATTAATTTCTAAAGAAGAACTAAAGAGATCTAATGCAACGAAATATATCCATACAATGTAAGAGTGAGAAACAAGTACATACTTATTAGTTGAAAATAGACACTTCCTCTAAAGGAAATTGCCTGTCTTAACAGATTCAGCTAAGTATATATACACCCTCTGTTTTAGATATATTATTCAGTTCCATAACACCCAAGCTTTCTTATACAGAAATGTCCAAAAATTCAACTTAAAAGACATCCAACTAGGGTTCATTTTGGAGAGTAGTAATATTATCCAGAGGAGGGCTGGCAAAAAAAAAAATCAGCTCAGCAGCCTATTAGGAACATTTTAAAGGAAAAAAAATCAGGTGACCCAGCCCAAGGTAGCCCACTGTGTGACCAGCCAGCCTTCCCCTAGTAATATCCTCCTAGAGTGCAAGAGGACATTATGTGTATGTTACAGTACTTTAAACTACACCTGAAAATCATGATAATAAATCCAATGTTAAGACCATTCTCCTCTGTCTTATGTTGTCAAGTACTTGAATATGTAACAACAGATTGGGACAACTTTCTACATATCTCCAGAGAGGCAATAGTCTGCAATACAAAACTTTAATAATGTCAGGACTGGATGGTGCTACTAACTGGTATTGGTCTTACTGTACAGGGAGGCATGGAGTCTAACGCACCCCCGGTTTTCGTCAGGGACCCCCGCAAAGAGGTTTGGATTTCGCTGCTATAGGTGTGTAGGTTGCGGTTCTCCAAGACCGTTACCAGTGTAATAGCGTAGAGGGTAGTCAGGATAAGCTGGGTCAAACCAAAAGGACATTGCAGTGCCGAGGGAGATTCACAAGAATGGTCAGGAAAGCCAAGGTTAAACCAGGAGGGTGCACAAGCCCAAAACAGGATCCAAACTGGGTAGTCGAACAAGCCGGGTCAAATACTGGAGATCTGAAGTATAAATATAGGAACGCTGGAGGCAGGAAATAGACCTGATACTCTGGCACCCTAATGGTGCCATAAAAAGATAATAGACCGTATTACTGGACAATAATTGTAAATTAGATGCTGATCATATAATTTTCAATTAGATGGAATAAATATCAATAAGTCAGTATTGAATGCATTTTATATAAAGAGCCATATAGTCCACTCAGACATTGTAAAATCACTAGTTGACATTTATGATCTCTCACACTTATCGACTATTTAAAAGTCCCAGTCTACCTCTATGAGAATACCAGTCTTGTTCATAGATTGAAAAGTAGTTTTTGTTCTTTGATTGCTCAAAAACATATAAGACAAACCCAATCATAGTCTGAATGGCAGTCACATAATCACAGGAGAAAATCTGTGTGAATCTCACTAGATCTCTATCTACACATATATATGTATGTATGTATACATATATATGTGTGTGTGTGTATATATATATATATATATATATATATATATATATATATGTATGTATATATATATATATATATATATATATATATATATATATATATATATATATGCAGGATATTTAAGTATAGGGAAATTATTTAAATCTGATATATAGGGGGTATTCAATTTTTAGTGAGTTGTTGTTTTTTTCCCGCCTCGTTAAAAAAAAATCTCCCGCGGGTTTTTGACGGCAATAGCGACCGTTTTGAGTTATTGCAGCGGGAAAACTCGTGCAATTCAATTGAAAAAGAGGGAACGCTGCCCCCGCACGTTAAAAATTGTGTTTAGGGGAGTGAAGGGGAGTTTAAACGCTGTCATGTATAACGCAAAAAAAATGTTTTGCATACATTTCCATACATTAGATTGCATTACACATTGATACACATTGATAATATCTACATTACAGTACTTTCTTTAGCATATTTTTTTATTGAACTATTTTTTACTATACAATCATCTATACCATGTCAAAACACATTACTACATTCATATTTGTACCAAAAACATACATAAATATAATTAATAAGTGATTTTATTTTTTATTTTTTTTTAATGTTTTTTTTATTTCAATATGTTTTCATAAGAAAATCAACTTACACAAGTTAGGTATTAGTGATAAACATAAGTTTAATTTTTGTTCAACATTATTACATGATTTCAAATACTTTTCAGAGGTTTTTCATTTTTAACATACCCCAAGGAGGTGCGAAATAAACCAGCATATTTTCCTGTTTTACACGCTGCGTTAAAAAACAATTGAATAGCTTTTAACACGGCTGCCTCTCGCACACCCTATACTTTCAATAGACCTTCTACTGGAGCGAGAGAGGACCGTTTCTTGAACAAAAAACATAGCGCTTAAAATGGAATTGAATTGTGGGTAAAGTTAACCAGCTCGAAAATGATAAAAAACAGCGCTAAAATGACTTAACGCAGTAAAAAAACAACAACTTTCTGACAATTGAATACCATATAGTTCCATGCAAGTAATAACAAGGAAAAACTATTTTCTCTTCTACTCTATAATCGCATCACAGTACATTGTAAGCAGCAAACAATCTAGAAAGTAACTTTGCCTCGCAATTTTATGATGAAAAATGAAATACAGTGCATTAGACAGAAATAAGAATTATCCGCAATATAATTGCAAAATAGAACTATAATAAACTTTAAAACAAAAACCTTTTTTTTTTTTTTATTGCATACAATTTTAAATAGTAATCCAATTAGGATCATCCTAAAGACCTTGTTTACTGCTTGCATAGACCTTTTAATTGTTCTTGAATGATTGATACATTAAAATTTAAACTGATCTACAATTATCTATTTTTATAAGCACACTATATTTCCATTTTATTTTTTATTGTTTTAAAGGCTCACCTATAACCCAAATGGCTTTTATTCACACCACTTTCTTAATGCATGCATTTCCTGTGTGTATACGCATTTTCACTAGCTGCTGTAAAATAGGGTCTTACCTGCCCTCATCTTGTAATCCTCAATTTGCGTGCACACACCCATCGAAAAAGACTCATTTAGTCCGTTTTTTCCCAAGAAAAAAAAAGTCCTTCAAACAAGCTAGGTTCTTGAACATTTCTTAAGATTGCCTCAATTTATTAACTCCGTCATCTGAAATAGTGTCTTTGTTCCATATTGGACTGCCCATTTCATGCAACATGTATTCCAAACATTTTACTTGAAGAATCTTTAATTTACACTATACCAGCAATTTGTAAATCTATAAAACCTCAATTCATATTCCCCTGATATGGAATACCACAAGTCACAAGCTTTCTGGATAAAAGTTCCCATATCTATATAGTGTGCATTCTTTTTATGCTCTTTACTCATTTTATAGATCACAGATTTTAAAATATGGACACAAGCAAAGTTTTTCATTATTATGTTCTGATTTGCATTTTCATCACCAAGCTCTCGCTTTAGGGCAAAGCATTATGGTAGCACTGAGTCAGAAAAATGCTGAAATTGTAAAATATATGCAAATTTGTGTAAAATGGTAAATGCAAAAAAAAAATTTATTACTACTACGTTGCAAGGAAAAAGTCTAATCACTTACGATGTTTAGAGTCAATGAAGTTCTGGCAGTGCAGGAGAGACATAAGGGCATTGTTTTAGGCAAAACCATGGAGAAAATTCACTTACCTAGTGTATACCTACCAGGTTAGTCCAATGGTGTCCAAAATTACAGATTCTCCTCTGCTCTAATTGTATGCATCCCACTTCTAACACCAACAATCTGCTTCAATCAGACAAATGTTTCCCAACCCTGCATTTCACCTAACAAAAGATGATTCAACACAAATAGCTTGCATGAGCGCAGCAAGGTTATGCCTCAAAGTTTGCCAAATCACTTTTAATTGACGTTAATATCAAAACAGGCATGCACACCACATTGGTTTCTTTGAGTTTCTACATCACTAGTGATGGAGTAAGTGACCTCCCATAACTCCCTTTGCAGAGCCTTTTTTTTCTGCAAGTTAGCATATGCACAGATGCAATAAAATTGTACAAGTAGACAGAATATTTAATTTTTCTATTAATTTTACTTATGAACTTGTATCACTAATTGTTAATAAAGTGGAAAAAATCTTCAGCACTGTACAGTACATATTATGTTGTCTTTTATGAAGTTTTACTGTTAGTAAGTTTCTTGGATTGAGCACTAGCAGGCATTTTATACCATTTTTTTTGTTATAACTCATAACAATTACTTGCAAATTTAAACTGAAAAAGCGTTTACTACTAGACATTTGCAATAATTTTCACGCAAGTATATTACCCATTATTCATGTATTGGGTATAAATAAATAAAAAGTTATCTTTATTGAATGATACAGATTTTTTATGTTTTTTGTAAACACAGTAAATATCTCCATATATAGGGTTTTGCTAATTTTGGTTGTTGCAAATGTCTAAAGTATAAGAAAATGAGGGCTTTAAGTTAAAGATTTTGGGTGTAAAAAATGGACTGCTCTGGTAAAGCCAGGGCATATAAGGGCTCGATCCATATTCAATATTATAAAAGTAAATCAATGAGTAAAGACAATAATTCTATAATGCATTGTTATACTAAATATTTGTATTGCAAATTTATTGCAGCATTTCAAAGTTATTTTCATATTATGGCAGCTTAGTCTACTTCACCCTCACCTTTGCTGAATAGAAAACAAATAATCACAGTGGGAAGATCCATAAGGTGCATCGATTTAGATGTACACAATGAGAACATTAGAAATGAATGGTCTGTTCATGTAGAAAATGGGTTCTTCCTCCCCAACCAGTCCTGTTACCTGAAACTGTCAGCCATACCATACTTTGAGCTTGCAAAACAGGAGGACTCAATCCATCCAGTGTTCTTCAGTACCAGACAATAGAGTACTCCTATGCATCTCTGTTGAAAAGCATTGGTTCAATTGAGTTCTCTTGATTTGCACTCTTACATTGCAACACAGCTGCAAGTGAGGCTGGGTACACATTACTGTGTTTTCAGCCAATTATCGGGCCAATCAAATGATAAACGACCATTTGACCCTATATCGCATTAGTGTGTACAATGCGACGGTGAATGTTTATCGTTCCAAAGTACATCATATTGTTTCATTTTATTTTTAAACCGGACTAAAAATGTTGCTCAACAATAGAACAATGTCGTTCCAATCCTGCAGTGTGAATGCACTCAGGACCAGCAATGTCCATAGATCTCAATGCAGTGTGCAGAGTCACCATCTTTTCAGCTGATGATTATGACTAATGAAGAGCACAGATCTGAAGGTAAATCGTGTAAAATGTGTTTAGTGTGTACACATGAATCGGCATGCTGATCCTGATTTTTTTTTTTTATCGTTGGGAAAATTGTTAAGGATATTGCATCGGGAGAAATTTTGTGTAGTGTGTACCCAGCCTAATACAACAAATTTTTGAACAAAGCTTCTCTCAGACATTGAGTTATCAGCCACATTTTTAGATTACAGTTTTTTTGTTCTAATCATCTCTCATGTTGACCTTGATGTATCTGTTATTCATAAATATTGTTACTGATATTAATGATCACCCTTGTTACTATTGTAATGTATTATTTAGTTGTATAATGCCAACATGTTACTTTACAGAGAATGCTTCAGCAGTCTCTGCTGCAGTGGAGTTTACGGTCTAAATTCTCTGACGCACAAATATATTATGGTTAATTTCGTCAGAAGCCAATTAACCTACCAGTATGTTTTTGGACAGTGGGAGGAAGCTGTAGCACCCACGCAAACACAAGGAGAACATGCAAACTCCACACAGATAGTGCCCTGGACGTTATCGAACCCTTGGACCCAGTCTGTGAGGCAGCAATGCTAAACTTCCATTATTGTACTTTCAGGGTTCATTAAATCAATACCTCAAGCATTTAGAAGATGAAAAGTCTTTGATGGACAATCAGTTAAAAGACTTTGAACTCCGAATAGAACAAGAAGCAAAGGTATTTCTGATAGGTGTTTATTTTTTTACACGCTCCCTTATATTACTAAAACAATATAAAGCAGCACACCCTATATAACCCTGGTTCTTGTGATAGAATATATTAAGCAGATTCTCTCTCTCACTCTCTACAGTCCATTGGTTTCTAGTATAAGAAACATGAAATTGGATGTAGTGGGCCTAAGTCATTAAAGAGAGTAAAGCACAAAAAAGGAGCAACTTTGCACCTTGGCAAAACCATGTTGCATTGGAGGGCGAGGTAAATGTAGAATGTGGGAACATATTTATAGTTGGAGTAGGCTGTGTCCTAGATCAATTTTAAATTTCAGTGTAAAAATAAAGCTATCAAGTATTTTTGTGCTAGATGAAAAAACATCCAGTATTTTACTTATGTGCAAAACAATAAACTAATTTGCACCCCTTGCATTGTAACATGGTTTGTCCAGGAGCAGACTTACTCCTTTTTTTGCTTTGCTTTCCTTAAGAACTCAGGCCCTATTTGTGAACTTTGTTTCATACTATCGGCACGATTCACACTTATACATTTTATTTAATTTAGCAGTTCTTAACTTTTGTTTTCAACAATCTAATGTATTGTTTGGCTAAAGGTTCATTCTAACTCCGTCTTAATCAAACTCGCCTGCACAGAGATAAAAAAAAAAAGCCTGTAGTTTCTCGTATCCCAGTTAATTAAACCTAAAAGTCTTAAAGAAACACTGGGAAAAAGTAAAGGGAAATATGGGAATTAACAGGGCTCCCATAAGAAATGATTTATCTTAAGAACCATAAATATTCCTAAACTAATGAGATAGAATTAATGTTTGATACGGGTCTTTCTGGTTGTAAATAACTGATGCATCTGTTTGTCAGGGGACACTGTAGTTGGAACAAGACAGATTAATAATCAATATGTGTTCACAAATTCCTAGTGCAAAAAATTACCACTATGCATAATAAAGGAAACATGATTTTGTGGTTAACATCGGTTTATAAGAACAATTTTCTACCAGAAAATATTTGCACCTATCGGGAAAGGGAGGATCTGGATAAGGGAAATGAGAAAAGGGTGTTTTACTTAGAAAAAATTTTCTTGGTAGGACAGAGATTGGGTTCCTGTAACTATAATACTATATACTACTATGCTGTAACTATTTTCAACATTAAGAAATTCAGGTGTCAGGAAGTAAGATATAAACAAGGTAAATTTATTCAGGTCATGTAGGGAAAAAATAGATAATTCTATTGACGTTCCAATATCTATATGAGGGCTTCCCACAAGTTCTTTGAATAATATCTACAGAAGTAATGTCCGCTCTTCCCTTGAGGTTACTAACCTTTTAAAACAGAAACTAGGGTTTTACCAAATTCATAATTATGATTTGGGTAAATATGGAATCCTATTGTAGAAAAATCCTCCCAAATCATGACCGCAATCAAACCCTAATCGGATTATGGAAATTCAGGTGGGGTAAGGCATATCGATGCCGAATACCCCGACAACACTTACCACGACATGATGATTCCAAAGGGCTCCTTACCGACGATCACAGATGGCGACTACTGTTGAAAGCGACTTGAACCAATCGCGAAGAAGTAATTGTCACAAAACTCAGGAATATTCCGCTTACTGGTTTCAGCACTACTCACCAAAGAGGCGCGGAGTCTAACGTGTCCCAGGTCTTCGCCAGGAACCCCCGCAAGGAAGTATGGTCTTTACCTGCGTGAGACACGCAGGTCGCGGTCCTCAGAGGGAGCAACCAGTGAAGCGATAGGATGGAAGAAGTGTCAGGCGGTCCGGGTCAAGCCGAGAGGTCAGGAGAAGCCAGTGGGAGAATCCGTATTCGTAGTCAAGAACTAGCCGGGTCAAATATCAGGAGCGCAGGAGATAGCAAAATGGTCAAACGTAGCCTGGGTCAATTCACGAGGAGCACAGAAGCAGGGATAGTCAGGATAAGCCGGGTCATGCACAAAGCACCAAGATTAGAACACACTGGAACGCTGGCGATTAGGGACCTAATACTCTGGCACCCACTGGGTGTCAGAGCTGCCTATAAATAGCATAGGGGGGCAGGGCTAGCTATTGGCGGTGGTGACGCTGATCACCACCGCCGGAATTAGTGAGTTGCTAGGCAACGGAACGCACTGCTGCTGTCTACCCGGAAGTGCGCCTGGTTGCCTCAGGAAAGGAGGTAAACGGAGTCTATAGGTCACTGGGTTAATGACATAAATTATGCGAAAGGGACCAATATAACGAGGAGCCAATTTTTTAGAAGGTACCCGCAGTTTGAGGTTACGTGTAGACAACCACACTTTGTCGTGAACCTGAAACAGAGGAATAAGTCTCCGGTGGCGGTCTGCCGCTTGCTTGTAGCGTTTAGAAGTCTCCTGAAGCTTGGTTTTGGTAGCCGACCAAATCTGAGAGAAGTTCCGTATTACGCCATCAACAGCCGGAACTGGAGAAGGATCATGCCCGGAGAAGTCTGGGAGGGTGGGTTGGGTACCATAGACAATAGAGAATGAAGAGGCACCGGAAGATTCATGGTGATGAAAATTGTGGGAGAATTCAGCCCAAGGTAGGAGTTTAGACCATTCCGTTTGACTGTCTGAAGAGAAGCATCGTAGAAAGACTTCAAGGTCCTGGTTAACCCGTTCCATTTGGCCATTAGTTTGTGGATGATAGCCGGACGAGTACTTGAGATCAGAACCAAGCGTTTTACAAAAAGCCCTCCAGAATTGAGAAACGAACTGAACCCCACGGTCCGAGATAATTTCACGGGGGCAGCCATGAAGCCTAAAAATCTCTTTTATAAAGATAAGGGCAAGCTGAGAGGCTGATGGAAGGCCGGGCAAGGGCACGAAGTGGGCCATTTTAGAAAATCTGTCAATTACAACCCAAATGGTAGTAAAACCGTTGCTAGAGGGAAGATCAGTAATGAAATCCATGGAAATACTTTGCCAAGGAAAATCTGGAATAGGGAGTGGTTGCAGAAGACCTGGGGGAGCCAACCTGGGGTTTTTACAACGAGCACAAGTGGCACAGGAGGCCACAAATCTCCTAACATCAGTATGCAGAGCAGGCCACCAATAACGTCATCGTAGAAACTCGTGAGTCTTCTTAACTCCGGCATGCCCAGCTAATTTAGAGGAGTGGGCCCATCGTAATGCCTTGGCTCGTAAATTAGGTTCCAGGAAGGAGCAACCCCTAGGGGGTGTCTTAGAGGAGGCATTGGTAAGAGCAATAATTTTGGTAGGTGTAAATGATAGGTAGAGGCTCCAAAGAGGTACACAGATCCGTGTTGTCGAAGGATCGGGATAAGGCGTCTGCCTGAATGTTTTTGGACCCAGGATGAACGTGCAAAGAAAGATGCCCATCGGGCCTGGCGTGGGTTGAGACAGCGGGCTTCGCTGATATACAGCAGATTCTTATGGTCGGTTAGGACTGTCACTGGGTGACGAGAACCTTCTAGGAGATGCAGCCATTCTTCCAGGGCTGCCTTGATAGCGAGAAGCTCCTTGTCGCCAATGCCGTAGTTCTTTTCATGGGGCAAAAACTTTTTAGAAAAGAAGCCACAGGGGAGATGCTTGTCAAGTTTGGATTTCTGGAATTACACTGCACCAATATCAACAGCGGAAGCATCAACTTCCAGAAAAAAGGGTTTCAATTGGTTCGGCTGGGAAAGGACTGGAGCAAATGAGAAGGCTTGTTTCAGGAGACTGAAGGCTTCCAGAGCCTCGGGAGGCCAACTTCTGGGATTAGATGACTTTCACGTCAGAGTAGTTATAGGAGCAATAATGGAAGAGAAGTTCTTAATGAACTGCCTGTAGTAGTTGGCGAATCCGATAAATCTTTGAATGGCCTTAGTGCCTTGAGGAAGAGGCCAACTAGTAACGGCAGATACCTTCTTTAGATCCATCCGAAGTCCCGAACCTGATATAATATATCCAAGGAAGGGGAGTTGATCAACCTCAAAAATACATTTTTCTAGCTTGCAGAAAAGTTGATGGGTGCGCAGACGGGCTAAGACTTCTTTTACGTGAGAGCGATGGGAGATGATGTTTTGGGAGAAAATCAAAATGTCATCCAAATAGACAATAACACAGTGATACAATAGATCTTGGAAGATCTCATTAACGAAAGATTGGAAGACAGCCGGGGCATTAGAAAGCCCGAAGGGGATGACAAGATATTCAAAGTGCCCGTCCCGAGTGTTGAACGCTGTCTTCCACTCGTCTCCTTGACGGATTCGTACAAGATTATATGCCCCTCGGAGATCCAGTTTGGTGAAGACTTGCGCTCCACTGATCCTATCAAATAGATCGGCAATAAGTGGCAAAGGATAGCGGTTCTTGATTGTCATCTTGTTTAATTGTCGGTAGTCGATACAGGGACGTAAAGACCCCTCCTTCTTTTTGACGAAGAAGAACCCCTGATAAAACCTCGAGATAGGTTCTCGGAGATATATTGAGACATATCTCTTATCTTCGCCGGAGACTCAAGCTAAGTCCTACCACATGGAATCTGTTTCCCCGGAATTAAATCAATCGGACAGTCCCAAGGGCGATGGGGTGGAAGAATCTCCGATCTTTGCTTGGAATAAACATCTTCAAAGGACTGGTAGGCTGAGGGTAGAGTGACATTCTCGGAATGGGTCTGGGTACGACAAACTTGTGAACGAGGTGAGAGGATGCACTGTTTATGGCACTGTGGACCCCAGGAAATAACTTTGGCACGGGCCCAGTCAAATTGCGGAGAATGGGCACGGAGCCAGGGGAGACCCAAAATAAGTAGATTAACTGACTGAGGTAGCACGAAGAATTGGATCCACTCTCGATGCTAGGCAACGGAACGCGCTGCTGCCGTCTACCCGGAAGTGCGCCTGGTTGCCTAGCAGGAAGACGGACACAGCACAGGGGCGGCGCCTGCCAGTAATAAGCCGGCTCCCCTTCATGACGTCAGTCACCATGGCGACGGGATTATCGCTGCTGTTAATGGTGTAATGTAAGTATGCGCCTATGTACAATGCAGTTTTTCACAAAGCCTTCTACATTGTACATAGGCGCATACTTACATTTCACCATTAATAGCAGCCCTATTAAAATATTTACAGTTTGCCGTCTGGGATATTCATTTATCTCTTGTTGAAAGCTGAGTTACATACATTCACTGCTTTTACCACTATACAATGCAATATATATATATATATATATATATATATATATATATATATATATATATATATATATATATATATATATATATGAAAACAGGGATACTCTGCACTCTCCAAACACATAATTAATGCTATATCAAGTACTGTTCTATATTAAAAACAGGGAATGTTAGTTCCACATATTGCAATATATGTTTAAGCTGACCAACTGACGCCAAAGTCTTCCCATTCTGGTCAGTCCTAACATGATCAAATGCTATGCTATTTTACCTGGGCTTAAGGCTTACCTGCACACAGCTTTTAAAGGCAAGTCTTTCCCTAGCACTAGCAGCCATGGGAGACCTGGGACTCACCTGACACAAGTTGGAATTAATTAATGTAAAGAATGGGGTGCAAGAGTCATGGGACTTACATTGTATAAACAAAAACAGACATAGGTCCTCTGCACTCACCATGTACAGACTGGGGTGCAAGAGGGGGTTGCCCACATTGTATAGACAAGAAAACAGGGATACTCTGCACTCTCCAAACACATAATTAATGCTATATCAAGTACTGTTCTATATTAAAAACAGGGAATGTTAGTTCCACATATGGAAGTCAAGGAGGATCCAAATAGTCTGACACAAATTATCAATCCTTCCTAAGTGTGTGTGTGTGTGTGTGTGTGTGTGTGTGTGTGTGTGTGTGAATATGTATGTATGATATATATATATATATATATATATATATATATCATACATACATATTCACACACACACACTTAGGAAGGATTGATAATTTGTGTCAGACTATTTGGATCCTCCTTGACTTCCATGTTTAAGTTTTATATCATTTGCTGACTCTATTTTTCTATATTCCTTAACAGGCATACTACAAAATTAATGATGAAAGGAGAATGTATATTGCTGAAATTGCACAGGTTTGTAATCGCATATCTGTTGGTAAAGATGGCTCTTAAAGGTTAAAGATTGCCAGTATTTTGGTGTAATATAAAAGCTCATGTTTCCAGACAGGAAAATCAACATGGCATTTGTTTTCTTATAAACAATCTTAATATATAATAATCACACACAGGAACAGTGGTGCAGACAGATGGAAAGGAGGCCATATGGAATACCGTATATACTCGAGTATAAGTCGACCCGAATATAAGCCGAGGCACCTAATTTTACCACAAAAAACTGGGAAAACTTATTGACTCGAGTATAAGCCTAGGGTGGGAAATGCAGCAGCTACTGGTAAATTTCAAAAATAAAAACAGTGCTGGATATCATTAACACTGGGCTCCCAATAATACAAACGTGAGGTTGTAAATAAATATATCAAAATGTATTGTTATTAAACATCAATAAAATTATATAAGAACATAATATATACCCATATCCTAATAAATTGTACACAAATGGTTAAACTAAATCCTTTGCACTTGGTATCAAGCCTAATAGGTGAACACAGATATAAATAACATTCACTAAAGACAACTCAGATCATGAATATAGAAATCAATGAGACAGTCTTTGGATACTAAATACATGTGCCAGTTCCATTTATTCTCCTTTAGAAGGTGATGAGCAGTTACTCCTAAGTGTTCAGAACAGTACAGTAATTTAGGCTTTAGTAATGCAAAAGATGCTGCACATACGCTAAATAGAATTTGATATAATAGCTCAGATAAATATAAGTTTGATTTTGTTTGCTGGAAGAAACATTTTAACAGAACAATACAATTTGCTTTGTGTGATTTAACCCTTATTATACTTGAAGTTTGGGATGTGTTTAGACTTTTCAATGATTTCACAGTTATGCAAAGGAATCTTCAGACACTTATTAATAGGTGACAAAAAATGAAAATATTGGACTTTAGAAAACTGATGCAAATAAGTGCAGTGGACAAGTCAGGGTACTCACATGTGTCTCTGACCAGCGGGGCTAGATGGAAATGTCCCGGTCTTTAGCTTTGACTGACAGGCTCCTTTTCATTTAACTTTATTGTTCCATGTGCAATGAACACACAAAAACGGGCTACAATAAAATGGTGGCTGACAGTGATCCACAGAGGCTGCAAATGCCTGCAGATGAGCGGGGGAGACTGGAGAACGGAGACCAGGTAAGTGGGACTCGAGTATAAGCCGAGGGGGGCTTTTTTCAGCACAAAAAATGTGCTGAAAAACTCGGCTTATACACGAGTATATACGGTATGTCTCCTCTTACTTTTATTGAGGTGTGAAATGTAAACTTATCAACAACTGGACCAATGGGGTTGTTTGTAACTGGATCTGTAGGATTGTTAAAATAGTAATATATATGTATCGTACATGCACAAACTGTAAATCGGGGCTATTTATTAACCTTTTTTAAAATGCCTGGCAATACTATAACAATAAAGCATCCTTCGTTGTCTAAAGCTGGGTACACACTACAGAATTTTCCACCAACTTTTTATGCCGAGCGATTTTACTTGCGATCGCTCGGCCCATGGACTGCATACACACTAGCCTTGTTTAGGACGATAAAGGGAAGAGCGGACGTCCCTTTAGCGACTTTTTACAGCCATGTTGTCGTGAGCAATGACTGTAATTTCGTACTCACTGTTGTAGATCGGTCGGAAGTTTATACACACTACACAGCGGAAACGAGATTGAAACGAAAATATTAAACGGTACGACCAATCAAATGAGGCGACAATCGTCCATTTGGGCAGACTTTCGACCATCGTGTCACTGCACACACTGACCCGACTTTTGAACGCGCAGTTGTATGTCGGCTGATTTAGCCGATTATTGGATGAAAACCGTGTAGTGTGTACCTAGCTTAACTTGTACTAGACAGATAAAAGCTAATTGCTGATTGGTTGATATGGTTTCAGTGCATATTTGCCCATTTCAGCAGTGTAAAATAACCCTCAGTGTCTCAGTAGCCGAGGAATGAATGTGCACTCTTATAAATACAGACTATGGGGACTAAGGTGCTTATAGAAGCTCTACACCATTTAGATTCCTGGGTGTGTGCACTTTGGTTGACTCGCCTACTCTGTGCCTCACGGTAATTAAAAGGCAGTTGAAAAAAGATGTTCCGATGTCCATAGAAATAAATAATTAGGAGGTTTTAATCATGTTTCCTGATGGCTGTGTGGGAAAGGTGGACCAACAGGTTCTGTGCCTCGAGAATATGTAAGAAACAAGTGTTGGTCCACCTGTCCTCACGAATGGGACCCTCACAGCCATAGGGAGCATGAAAATTGCATTCTTGTATATTTTTTACCTATGTACATTGAGAGATACTTTTCTGCTGTTCACAACCCGTTTCCCTAAAGGCCTGAGAGGATTGATTTCTCTGTCCAGTGAGGATTCTGTTTTCTGCTTTGATTTATGCATCTATGGCCTCAGATTTGGAAACTTGGCAGGATGCTACTCCCGCCTATGCATAAAGGAATAGGTCAGCTAATGTCATTTTTGTTGTCACCAAGAGAGCCATCACTATCCCCTCTACTGTATGGAACACATACAGATGTAGACAATTTTATGGCACAAACAGGGTATGTGGAGATGTGCTTATCTGCTCCCTGTTCCAAGCCTGTTGTACATCCTAATGTAATTTCCAGCTACTGAAACGCAGACTTGTTTCATCTTCCCTATTGGTTCAGATAAGGACCCAATGTAGAAAAATGTTTCATATAGAGCTGCACTTGATACCATACTCATCCTACAACAGTTTGACAGTAACCTCATGTTACAACTGTGTGCTGATTGGGGACCTTCTTCCTTCCACTATTGAAGTGTAAAGCTTACAATACGTTACAATTCATTTTAGGTCTAAATGGCCACAAATTGTACTGCGTATAGGCCCAGAAAGCTTACGGATCAGGATTGTTTGAATTTGCCTGGTAAATCTGGGCAGATGCTGACTGCATCTCTCTTTGTATGTGGTCATCATTTAACAGTACTATCTGTCACTGGTATGATCCAGCCGTCCAAATGCTGAATGGTCAGATCTTTACACATACATATGTATATGATCAGTTAATGCAAAGATCTGGTCGCTTGGCAGTCAGGCCAAGCAAGTGGATCACCTTGTCTATGGGCACCTTAATCCTGTTGCTTCCTGATTACCTCAATTGCCTTCCACATATCATGACTTCCCGTGTCACATGCATCCCTGTACCTACTAACATAACTGACCAACCGTCTATACCAGTGTTGGCTAACCTGTGACCCTCCAGATGTTGTGAATCTACAAGTCCCAGCATGCTTTGCCAATATATAGCAGCTTATTGCTGGAAGGGTATGCTGGGACTTGTAGTTTCACAACACCTGGAGTGTCACGGGTTAGCCAATACTGGTCTGTACAGTTTTTCTTATTCTGTACATAAGATGCTATTCTCCCATTATGTTCTTCTTGTCTGGGTTATGTAAGTTTACATTTATTGAAAAAAAGCATTTAAATGCATGCTATTTGATAGAAATGAAGATCAGTAAACATTTAATTATGGAGGATGTAGTGCACCAAGGTCCACTTGGAATGCATGATGTGTAGCAGGCTTAAAAGCATCCTCCGACTACCTAACTGTCCAAGAAAATTATCACAAAATCTTGGCAACCATGATGCAATGCAGTTGGAAGTTGAAAGTGATTGTAGAGTGCAGTGCAGGAGTTATATATAATGTACGAGTATCCTAACAGGTTAGCTAAAAGGTTTTTTTATTCATCTGAATTTGTGAAATGAACAGATGATATGACAGTGCTATACCAGATGGCAAACCCTTGTTGAAAATGGTCAGAATTGCTAATTGGAAGGCAAGTCGTCCGCAAAAAACAGTGATTAAAAATGAAGATATTAGCTGCAGAAAGCATTTATTTAATAGTTCTAGATTGAAGAAACCTTATAAGGGGAAAAACTTTCTTTTTAATTCGGAACTATGGGCTGCAATCTATCTATATAATATGCATAAGATAGTAATACAGATATCATAGTGCACAGCAGAAAGGAAGGGGAGAGATCAGAATATTATAATTAGAGACTTATAAAAACTATTCCTGGAAGGATCCAGTGGTCAAATGCAATTCCCTGGCCAATAGGTGATGCCCGTTGTCAGGTGAAGATTAATTAGGCAATTTATACTAAGAGTGGCTAAGTAACTTGATATTGTTGAAAGCATCAACATGCATTGTGATTGCAAAACCAATCTGAATAAATAAAAATCACATCACACGGTACCTTTCTCAAGATCACATAATCATTATAATCATATGATTTTGAGAAAGGTGACATCCGCCTCTCCAAAATAACGATTAGTAAAAATACTTTACAAGTCCGGGAATGCTGTGGGTTTTTCCTCTCTACTCCTATTTCACTATACTGATCTGTGACAGCTTCTGCCCCTGGGCTGTCTGGTCTGTGGCTCTAAATGGCTCCCTTTAATGTGAGAGGAGCAGTTGTGAGTCAATTATGTCATTTGTTTGTGACCACCTCTCCTACGCACCCTTTATGGAGAAGGGAGGGAACCAATGCATTCCTTACTTCCAGGCAGGAGCGTGGAACAAATATTTGGGGGGGGGGGATGCTGAGGACGACTACTATAAGGCTTGGAGCCCCTTTTTCTTGCATTTGGTATCTCGTTTTACAACAGTTGTAACAGTGATTGTAGATATAGAAAGACTCCCAATCCTTTGTTGATTGTTGTCAGTGTGGCAGGGATTGGCCAAAAATGTATTAATGCATTTTTAATTAAATATTATTATTAATATTACTAATTGGTACAATAGCTGTTAGAAAGATAGATCAATTCAATTGTTCATCTTAAAATTTTCATTTTTCATAGTCCTTAACCTAGTTTTTATTCAGATTTTATTGACAGCCTTATCTCATTTGATTGGGAGTATTTTTAAATCTATAGTCTGTCACGTATCGTGGAACGGATGGGTAGCTTACTGGTTTATGCGCCGCTCAGCAATGAGGTGCGAAGTCTAACGTGTCCCCAGGTCTACGCCAGGAACCCCCGCAAGGGAGTATGGGATTTGCTGCGGGAGATACGCAGGTCGTGGTCCTCAGTGAGAGCAACCAGTGAAGCGTTGATGGAAGAGGAGTCAGGCGGTCCAAGTCAAGCCGAGTGGTCAGGGAGGTGCCAGAAGGAGAATCCGTAATCGTGGTCAGAGACATAGCCGGGTCATACACAGGGGACTGGAGATTGTTTAGCTAAGTCGGGTAATACACGGGAAGGCACACTGGAGAATGGTATCTGGAGGAGCAGGAGCAGTGGAGACCCAATACTCTGGCACTCATTTGGTGCCAGAGTCTGATGTTTATAGGGGACGGCCACCCTAACTATTGGCGGTGGTGATGCTAGGCAACCAGACGCGGCCGGAAGCAGGTGCCTGTCCCTGTGCAGGGGATGCGGCACGGGGACGGCGTCTGACATAGTCACAGCCTCACTGGTTATGGTATGTGCTATAAATTTAAATTGGTATATCTCATGTTTGTTACTGGACGCCCCGCACGAAATTCAGGGTAAGCATAAGTGAATACAGGTTATTTATTAAATGTTTATGAATGGAACACTTCAAATTTTTTAAATAAACAAATCAATCAATCTGTATTAAATCTATGCTCAGGCTATCTATATTAAAGAACATGTGGTAGTTATACTAAGGCAATCTATCATTTAAAAAAGTTTAGAACAGATGCCATGACTTCAGAAAGTAGCATGAAGGCTTTTGTGTGGAAGTTCATGGGGGGGGAGGGGGGGCACAAACTCTGCCTCCCACCCCCCCCCCCCCCTTTCCCAGTTCCTACACCCCTGCTTCCAGGTAAGCCTTGTGCCATAAGGAAGCCAGAGGTATGTGACAACAAGTCTGGGTAATTCCTGTAATAAAATATCTACAGGTATTAAACATTTTCTTTGACATAAGTGATAGTAAATACTATAGAATATGCATTCTGATAAAATGTGCTTCTATCCATTCTCCTTTACAAACCGTAGTTACCTAATAATGATGAAGTGCTTAAAATGTAGATATGTTCCTAAATTGAAATCTGTCCTTCATTACTTGATATATTAGAGTTTGTTCACATTGTATACCAAAGTCACGTACACTAAGCCCCAGAGATACCGTGTGTACATAACCTACCTGGGATAGAAGATTAGCAATACACTCGTGTGCACTTCAATTAGCTGTTCTGTATAACATGTAAACGCACATGGCTGAAGGGCAGGTGTCTTTATTGAATATATATCAATCATGCCGCTATCAGGAGACAGTCTTTATAAGCTTATGAGCTAATGCCCGTAGTGCTGTGAGACAATATTATTGTAGGTAGAGCCTTAGTTTAAAGCTGTGTCTGTCAGTTGTAAATTCTGCTTCCTGATTACAGTACTGTTTCTAGTAGGGTAAAGTAATTAAACAGCTACGGAAACAGCTATGGGAATATGTATAGTTAATTTCTTATTGTACCTTGTTTAGCTAAGAAGGTTTTCAATTATTGTAAGAGCAAGGTAATGGTTTTGGATGTAAAAAAGAAATCCATGGCAAAGAAATGATACACCTTGCACACCTTTGTGGAAAAGTACCCACTGGACGAAAAAATTATATTGTGAAATGAATATGGTAGACGTGGAATATAAAGCATCTTGCCTATTGCAGGTAGGATCTGTGTATTTTGCAATAGTGGCTAGAACTTGTATGTGCAAAAGTTACCTGAATGCATGATCCACGTTTAGGAGTCCATTTGAAGGTGCCAGAGAAGCTGTGCACTTACGTGCACTTAAGCTGTGCAAAGTTTGTTGTCAGAATTAGTTTTTTAGGTGCCGTGGAATTTGTCCAGCTGCGAGGTAAGATTCCGCTTTCTTCAGAAAAATAAACTTTATAAAATATGTCTCTTTAGCTAAGTATTCCAGTGCTTTATTTTTTTACAAATAATTTACAGATTATTCAGCCATATGGGTCACAGAAAACCCGAAAGCTGTTTTGCAAAGCCAGGGAAATAATGCATTTAGCCTTCCTACAATAACATTTTCACGTTGCCTCCTGACATGCCTGGCATTAGCTAGCTAAATCGTAATTCAATAACAGGTACCGCACACTTGAGTAATATGTAGCTGCTGCTGTTGCTCTGCAAACTGGCCTGGAAACTTGAACTTTAATCTGTTGTCCACAGGAACACAGCAGAGTAGGGGCAAGCATCAATTAGCTCTTATAATAGCTGTTCCAAGTGCATATAACTCAAGAATGCTCAGTTTACATAGGATACTAGCCCTTCTTTTATACATTTTTTTGCGGAGATCTGGTAGATGGTAGACCAGTCCCCTTAACCAATGAATGCTGACTATCTTAGACTAATACCTACTAATGAAGGTTTGACCATACTGTGATTCTCCAAGTGTTGTGAAACTACATTTCCCAGCATGCCCTGTCAGCTATCAGCTGGCTCTCCACTGGCAGAACATGCTGGAGCTTGTAGTTTCACAACACCTGGAGAGCCATAGGTTGGCCAGGCATGTGCTAGTGTTTGTAATATGCATTTTAAAACACATGAAAACACTACAAACCATTGTTTCTATCATTGCTGCTAGTGTCACCATACCCACTGCCACTAGAGTAGCAGTATGTAACAAGTTACTACAATTATGAAATATTAGCACAAAGATAGAATGACAAACTGACACTAAGAATGTACAGAAAAATGATTTACTTAACTTCGATCAATAAAATTGACACGCAAACTTCTTGAGATGTGTGGGTACCCCAATTGATGCATGCGTTACATCCAAGATAAACTTTACAGTAGTATATTTCTTTGGCCACCAGAGAGATTCCAATTAACTTTCATGTCTCATAGAATCAATTCTGGTTCAATACTGACTTTAGACAGATACAATACTAACTTTGGACATTAGGTGGCAGTAATAATTTAAGTATAGACCACTACATCTAATGTTTACATTCTAAAGATGTATTGCTTATACAGATAAACAAACAACATGTCTTTCTAAATAATTGTCTATAGCATTCTAATCTGTTTCATCATCATCATAATTTATTTATCAGACGCCACAAATTCTGCAGCGCTGTACAGTCAGCAATACTCAAACAAACAAATCTATATCTAGGTCAACATGTCTAGGACTGTGCAAACATTCTCTATGAGCCCAGTTTATTAATGGACGAAAAGCACTATTGCTGGCAAAAACTGACTTTTTCGGTGGTGATAAAGCTTGTTTTGTTTCTCACTATACAACAAAGCGTTAGCGCTCATGCATGCGCATATCTGCAGAGACTGACCTGCAAAGCGATAAGTTAACTCTTACCGCTCTGAGCTGTAGCACTCAGCTGACCCAGCAATACGAGTGCATTTTTTTGGATATATTGCCATGATAAGGAATTTTTAGTAAAATATTGTCTAGGAATGTGACGACTACAGAAAAATACTGAATGCTGTAATGCAGACCTGCACTAAATGACGACTTTCTAAAAAGAAGACTGTGAACAATTCCGGCAAGGGAAGATACCGTCAGTGACTGTTAGGAACCCCTCCAGTCGGTACAACACAACCCGGAATCTACTCTGCCAGTCAGGTGTTCACTGGAGCCCCTAGTGGTGGGGACAGACTGGGTTGCAGACTGACAGAGGGTCGTGAAGTGTGTACCGGCTGGGGAGAACCCAGGTAAATGAAGTGAAGTCCAAGCAAAGGTCAAGGGCCGGCAGCAGATAGCAATTCCAGTAAACAGGCCAAGGTCAAGGGTCACGAGCAGACAGGAAGGTCGGTAAACACGCCAGAGGTCAGGGTCACGAGATACACAGGCAAGGTCCAAATCCAGGCAAAGGGTCATACACGGGTAATCAGCAGAATATTCAACGGGCAGGAACAAGGCACAGAGCAGGTCAGCAGACTGGCAACAGAAGCTATAACCGGCAGTGAGGCTGCAGACCTCACTGCCTTAAATACACAGATGGCCAAATCAGGGCTTGTATGCACCCCTGCAGACTAATCAGCAGTACAGAGCCAGACCAATTAGGGCTAGTCCCTGACACACACACAGTTGCAGGCTAATGCCTGTAATTTCAGCCCCCTGTATTAATTAGCCCACAGGCTGTGCCTGTTTTTGCGCATGCGCCCGGCTTCCAGCACTGCCGAGACGCAGCGATATGTGAGAGGCGTCGGCCGGGCAGGAAGGGGAAAGGACGTCCCGGTCGTCAAGATGACGGCCAGGACGCCAGGGGGAGCCAGAAGCGAGCCGCGGCGGCTGTGAGTACCGCCACGGCTCGTGACAGTACTCCCCCATTGACGTCTCTTGGAATCGCAAGTATTACATTTTATTAATGGGCCAATGTGAGTACCCCAGGGGTGTGTAATGTGTTTTAGGAAAGATTAAACACTTTACACACCCCTGGGGTCCTCACATTGGGCCGTTAATAGCGTATTGGTATGCAACCAATATATTCTCATGTCAACATTCATGCCAAGTAGCTGTTCCGCTTTTTAATGTTGATTTTTTTTCTATTTGGTAATTTTGCCAGGAAGTATCAGAGAAATGTTCTCTGTATAATATCATTGGGCAGAAGGTATGGGAAATAATGTTGTACAACAATAGAGAAACTATTCTGAATTCCTAGATGATGTTATCGGTAATGATGCATTTGGTAGCATTATCATACACTAGTAATTAAATACGTAGGCCGATAACAGGCAACTGCATCAT